>NC_086444.1:1142101666-1144501666 GCF_028390025.1 Pseudophryne corroboree
CCATGTGCACTGTAGGAATGGGGGGGGGGGGGGGGGGCAGATATAACATGTGCAGAGAGAGTTAGATTTGGGTGTTTGGGTGGGGTGTGTTTACACAGATATCTAAATTGCAGTGTAAAAATAAAGCAGCTAGTGTTTACCTTGCACAGAAACAATATAACCCACCCAAATATAACTCTCTCTGCACGTTATATCTGCCCCCCCCCTCCCCCCCCCCCCCCCCCCGCAGTGCACATGGTTTTGCCCATTTGCAAACAAATTTGCTGCTGCGATCAGGTCTGAATTAGGCCTCTAGACCTTGATTATTTGGCCCAGTTGGGTTTTTGAGTTTGACATGCCTGTGCTGGGGTAATTTTTTAACTGCTGTTGTTTAGGAAGTCAGCACTCTCGGTTACCATACCTCCTCTTGTAAATATGGTGAAGGTTTCTTCACAGATACTTTGCTATCTTTTATGCAGAAGCTTTTGGCATCAAAGACAGCACTGTAGTTATGGTGCTAGCTTTGGGATCTGGATAAGGGTGCAGGGACCCATTGACTCAAGTGCGTGTGTGCACCACACAGCCTGAACCATATAAGTCACAAATATCACCAGTGAGTCCCTGGGTGCTATAGAGAGTATTACTCAATAGATAACCTCCAGTATTTATTCCAAGGCATTGATGCCTTGAGGAAGATACACATTCAGTATCAAAATGCGTTGGCCAGGAGTTACTTTACTGGGACATGTCTGGACTCCACCTGGCTTGTGGACTGTGCTACCTGGGGATGACTGGCTTATCATTTAACCACTGCCCATTTGTCTACTGTTTGCCTAGAAGACAATAACATTTGGTGAGAGTCCAACATATCTCGGTTCATGTATGTTTTTAAGTGATTTTTGTGTGGAATAAATAGTGTATTACAGTATTTGGAGCTTTCCATATTCATTCTACATGTTAAGTAATACCAGAGGAGTGGATGGAGGCTATATTCTGGAGGTGGAGTAGACATCAGGACCATCTGCTTCTGTATTGGGCTTGACGTTCTCCTCCTGGTGCGCATTTGTCTACTATAAAATGTAGACCTTTACTTTTGGTTGAAGACTTTGTATTTTGTCTTGAATGTGTTTATTGGTTTTATAGCCATACTATACATGAGAAACTTTCCTGTGTTTTGAGATATTTAACAGGAGCAAAAGGAACAAAAACAGAGGGGTTGGAACTACAAAAGGAGCCATTATACTGGATCTGTTGAGGAATACTCTACAGCTATAGCACCCATGGAACTATTGATAATATTTTTTAAATTTATGTTTTTTTTGGGACACTGCTAAATCAAGGGGCTCACTTTAAGTGCGCACTTGTCTTTTTCACATTGTGTAATTTTTTTGTAGATACACCACTGCTTTGGGGCTGCTACAGTTCTTGTTATCACTCTTTACAAATGATACATGGTGCTGCAGCCAATCAACTCCTAAATTTCATTTTTCAAGTATATGACAGAAGCTGATTGGCTGGAGCACCATTTGTCATTCGTAATGAGTAATAACAAGAATATCATTCGTTGTTAGATCTGCCCTTTAATATTGTTGACAGCCATCTGTAAATTTGATGAAATTTTGTGAAAATTTGGTAAAATGTTAGATTTGAAAATATTACATTATCGTACATTACATATATTGGCTCACAGTCTTGTTTCACATATCCACAGTTTATTTGAGCAGCACTGACCGAAATCTATATGTCTGCGAAAGTGCTTTGCTTCACTAAGACAACTATTTCATTCCTTTGAACTACTTCTTCCTTTTGGTGATTTTAGAGTCAGACTTATTGATGTAAGAGTCAGACTTATTTGAGTAGAGTCAGATGTATTGATGGTTGTCAGTAATGTTAAGAAGAAAATAGAAGTGAAGCTTTTGCAATGTTAGACCTTCAAACCCTTTCATGAGCACCTTATTGTATTACATCTACATATTTCATTTGCGCAGCCCATGCTGTCTCTGCAGGGCACTTCTGTAACCTCCCTCCCAGTTAACTGTGTCACCTTCACTGACAACCTCGCTCCCTGCCCCAGGTCTCTCGGGCCACCAATAGTAACCCCACATGCACTCCTTTCTTCACACCAGCTCAGTCATTGCTGGAGAGAGCATGCGTCTGGGAGCCTCCAGGATCAAGATAGGCAGCTGTGCCACCTCCTTGACCTTGCCCACCTTGAAATGGTCCTGCACCCCAGTTTATTAGCAAAGTGGATGAACATAGTGCTCACAACAGGAAAGACTATTTCAGGAGATGATCTTGTGGGTAGCAGTGATGTGTCTTATTGTTTGCCATATTATATTAGTGAGTAAGGAGCCAGGTCCCTGGTAGCAATGAGTAGTGATGCGAGGCACACATCACACACTAACGCAGCAAAATTGTGGTGCCAAACACTCCTCTACATGAAACAAACTTCCTACATCCAACTTGTTTGTACTAAAGAATTATCTTGCATTTAATTAATGTATTTTATAACATGACTTGTGGTGTAAAGCCTTAGGGGCAACTGAAGTGCTTGCCAGATATGGGCAAAGGGACAAACTGAAAGGTGAAGAGCAGTCCTGGGGTTGGGTATAGACCCCAATGCGGCCTGTAACATTGTCTTTTTACCATTTTTTGTTCTTGGATAAAAGCAAAATTTAGTTGTAAAACATGGGACTAAACCATTGCTAAAGTAAAGCCTCTAAATTACAAAAAGAGTCACAATATTAATGCCAGTCAGCAGCAGATCTAAGGACAGCACATGGGTACTGGAGTAGATAAGCAATTGTACCTTTAGTATAGGTGTGCAGAATTTTTATTTCTAATATAACAGTAATTGGCATTATGATCAGCCTTCATTTGCTACATAGGCGATGGCCAACCGCCACAAGGTCTACAATATGATCTACCTATCCCTTAGCTTATTGCATTAGAGTCCTAGAGGCTGATGGTGGGAAAAAAATAGCCACCAAGGTAAGTGCTAAAAGGGGAGATATATCCATGGCATCTTAACAGCATTGTGGGCCCTGGGCAAAGCAATGTACTAGTGTCCTTATCCACCCATTCACAGGAATAAATGGAAAAAAAATACTAAATTACATCTCCTGTGGTCCAGCACCTTCTCTCCACATGCTTCCATACAGTGAATGTCTGTGAGCACTCTGGTGGATAGCTCCAGCCATACACCAATCAGCATGCAGACAACAATTCACTGTCTGGCTGCAGGCTAGGAAGCAGGTACAGAATGCTGCCTGGCTGCTTTGATTGTGTGTAATTTACAATCAGAGCAACTTGGCAGCAATCTCTGCCTGCCTCCCATGAAGTCCTGGAGGTACCATTCCCCCAGCCCAGCCCGTCCCTTCTCCAGGGCCCCTAGAAATGTGGGGCTCTAGGCAATCTCCCAGTGAGCCTATTTAATAAGATGGACCTTGATGTTTCAAGCCTTAGAGAGAGATAAAGTGGAGAAGTGGCTTCAAGCATTAATCATCTTCTGTCATTTATCTAGCATGGTCTTTGAAATGACAGATATAAGCTGATTGGTTGCTTTGGGCAACTACTGTATTCCATTTTTTCTCTCTCCAAGGCTTCATACACTCTGCTCAAAGTCACAAGAAAGTAAAGTTACAGGAACTCAACAGTCAGACCAGGAAAATATTTTCACTTTCTTATTACGGTATATAAAATAAGATATGAGACAATAACAACAATCACAATGACAAATAATGTAATGTGTAGAGTGTAGACCATAGCAATATGGCTATACACACAAATATACTGTGCAAGCAACTAAGCACAGTTACAATTAAACTTTACAGGAGCTAGTGCTGCAATGAACAGAGGTGGTTTGGAGGGGTGATATACCGGCTGTCGGGATCCCGGCGCTCAGCATACCATCATCGGGATACTGACAACTATTCTCCCTTTTGGGGTGTCCATGACACCCTGGAGAAAGAATAAATAGTGTGGCGCACGTAGCGAGCCACCGTGCCTGCAGCGTCGAGAGCGAAGTGAGCCCGCAAGCGGCTCTTTTGCACTCACCCCGCTGCCGGCATTGGCCGGCGGTTGGGATCCCAGCACCGGTATCCCGACAGCCGGCCACACATAGTACACCTGGTTTGGAGAACTTGCCATTTTTAATTTCCCTCTGGAAACATGAACAATGCATGTATTATTAAAATAATAACATTTAACTATTTAAAACAATTATATCTTGATTACAATTATTTTTACATGACTTATTCAGTAAGTTAGCAAAGCATGAATTATAGAATCTTGGATCTTATCCATTCAATTTGGTAACTGCGTTGAGATTTCTCAGCTCTGCGGTAAATCAGAAGATTAAATTATGTATATTTCATTAAATAGATCTTATTTGATTTTATAATTTGTTTATAATAGGATTGGTTGTCTTGTAAAGTTTACAGCAGAATTAGATCATACTTATTTGTTTAAGTAATTTTCTTATGCTGTAAATAAAGTTCAGAGTTAGCTCCCGGTATAATGGTACATAGGACAGTCCCTGTACCTTATTGGTTCCACAAAGCATTTTTAATACTGCTTAACTTAGCCCCCCAAAAGTATTTGAAACATTTCAACGATGAATGTTTTTTGATACAGTAATAAGATTAACTATTACATTTACATGCTAAAATACTAATAAATTGTTTAACTCTGGTAAGTCTAGGTAAATGTGGAACATCTGTATTATATTATTTCTGTATTACAGGTTGAGTATCCTTTATCCAAAACGCTTGGGACCAGAGGTATTTTGGATATCGGATTTTTCCGTATTTTGGAATAATTAGATACCATAATGAGATATCACGGTGATGGAACCTAAGTCTAAGCACAGAATGCATTTATGTTACATTTACACCTTATACACATAGCCTGAAGGTCATTTTAGCCAATATTTTTTATAACTTTGTGCATTAAACAAAGTGTGTGTACATTCACACAATTCATTTATGTTTCACATACACCTTATACACACAGCCTGAAGGTCATTTAATACAATATTTTTAATAACTTTGTGTATTAAACAAAGTTTGTGTACATTGAGCCATAAAAAAAAAAAGGTTTCACTATCTCAATCTTACTCAAAAAAGTCCGTATTTCGGAATATTTGGATATGGGATACTCAACCTGTATATTATTTCTGGAGATCGGTTATCCAGAAATTCGAATCCACCCAATTTTTGTGGATCCGAACCTAACCAAAACCAGGTCCAGGTGCCCCAAGGAGTTCAAATCTGAACCAACCCCCGGTTTGAATCTTCCCACAATTCGGACTTAAAATTTGAATTTCGTGTTTTGGATTGACAAATTTAAAGGATTGTAGCTGTCTATCGATTTTTAGCAATGACTATTAATTTTTTATTGCTGTTATTGCTTTTCGCACACATCTTTAATTATAGTTGTTGTTGTTGTTGTTGTTGTTGGTGTTGTTGTTATTATTATTAATACTAATAATAATAATAATTGTCAGCTGTTGTCCATTGCTCTCAGATAGAATTAAATCTGGCGCAAAGTGTGACCTACTCAGTATAAAGATTACACTATTCTTAACTTTTGGTTCCAAACCATTATTTGACCTAAATCCATTTACTGTATCTTGGACTGAACGGTTGAAATGGTGGCTCACAGGACAAAGGTAGTTCTCACATTACTTGCAAAATGTAGATATTTTAGTAAAACAACAAAGTTCAATAGTATCTAAAAACACATTTATGTGGCCCATTTATGCAAATCTAGGAGCATCAAGAGCCTGAATCCAAGAATGATCCACATTTAAAAAACAAAACAAATCTTGAATTTTTTGGGAATAATGGGCAACATAGCCAAATGATCTCTGAATACAAAAAGTTCATTATAAATTCAAAAGTATATTAGATAAATATACCGTATTTTTGACTTTTGTTAATTGTATGATTTATCTTTTTAAAATTAAAATTCATGAAATAGTAACAGCACACCTACACTTGATATCTATCTTGATCCTGCCTGGACTTACTATCTCCATGCTCAATTGTGACCTTTCTATCCGAGACGTTCTGGGCATGCTCAGTTGTACTCATGAACTGGAGGTATTTCTGTGTCCTAGAACATGCTCAGTGTTGTTTTCCTTGTGCATAATTTTTGCGTTTCTCCCACAACATACGACTGCAGAGGATCAGCAAATTAATGGAATCTGAAACCATACAATAAAATTTGATTAGAGTATAAATAAGTAAAACTATGCAATGTGTAACAAGCTTCGAGACAGCAAAAGAGGCGGTATTCATTAAATAACTCAATTAGGTAGAAAAGTGTTCAATATACATCTGACACATCAGCTGCAACTGATCCTACTAATTTGTAGCAAATATTGGGCTAATACTCAGTTGAAATATAGGGGGTAATTCTGAGTTGATCGCAGAAGGAAACTTTTTAGCAGTTGGGCAAAACCATGTGCACTGCAGGGGGGGGAGATATAACATGTGCAGAGAGAGTTAGATATGGGTGGGTTATTTTGTTTCTGTGTAGGGTAAATACTGGCTGCTTTACTTTTACACTGCAATTTAGATTGCAGATTTAACTCACCACACCCAAATCTAACTCTCTCTGCACATGTTATATCTGCCTCCCCTGCAGTGCACATGGTTTTGCCCAACTGCTAAAGAATTTCCTGCTGCGATCAACTTGGAATTACCCCCATGGAGTGAACACTATACTTACGTATCCTCCTCATACATCTATCCTCAATACGCCATGTGTCGCGAAATTCCTGGTGTGAGTGATCCGACAGTTCTCATGCAACTCTGCATGCACCAAGTTTCTATTTCACCTGAAAATGTGTCTCACACCAAGAGACTCTGATGATGACCTTGATATGTGAGACTTGTATATCTCACGTGCAACTGAGTCTGTATATATTGCACAACGGAACTTGGTGTGGAATAAAGCCACGGCAGCTGCATAGTAGCACTTTGTACACAGATGCAGAGACTCAGTCACACACAAATATACAAGTGTCTCATATCAACGCAATCAGCACAGTCTCCTGGTGCACTGGTGTGCCTTAGCTGCATCGCATTGTGACTAAAATGCATTTTTTTCGGGCACAAAAGGCACTGGGCGCAAGCGGTCTCATGGGCATTGGCGTTTCTATCATGGGTGCAATGTGTGCGGTGCACACGGGCCCCTGAGTCCAAGGGGCCCACACCGCACACATTGCACCCATATTTTAGTACTCACCTCTCCGGAGTCCAGCGTTGGGCACTGCAGCCGCATACAATTATGTTTCACATCTTGCAGACCACAGCTACATTCTAATACATTTATTTATTAGAATGTAGCTGTGGTTTGCAATATATGGGGCAGACAAGCAGATCCTTAATGGAACGGCTAAATGAACACACTGGTAGTATAAAGAAAGGATATGATAAACATAAAGGCCCTCATTCCGAGTTGTTCGCTCGTTCTTTTTCATCGCATCGCAGCGATTTTCCGCAAACTGCGCATGCGCAATGTTCGTACTGCGACTGCGCCAAGTAAATTTGCTAAGAAGTTTGGTATTTTACTCACGGCATTACGAGGTTTTTTCTTCGTTCTGGTGATCGTTGTGTGATTGACAGGAAGTGGGTGTTTCTGGGCGGAAACTGGACGTTTTATTGGAGTGTGCGAAAACACGCTGCCGTTTCTGGGAAAAACGCGGGAGTGGCTGAAGAAACGGGGGAGTGTCTGGGCGAACGCTGGGTGTGTTTGTGACATCAAACCAGGAACGAAACTGACTGAACTGATCGCAGTGGCAGAGTAAGTGTCGAGCTACTCAGAAACTGCTTAGAAATTTCTATTCGCAATTTTGAGAATCTTTCGTTCGCAATTTTGCTAAGCTAAGATTCACTCCCAGAGGGCGGCGGCTTAGCGTGTGCAATGCTGCTAAAAGCAGCTAGCGAGCGAACAACTCGGAATGAGGGCCAATGTCTCTTAACGTTTTAAAAAGAAACATAATTGTAACATCAAGGAATTAAAAAAACTTTTGTGGGATTAAGATAGCAAAACCACATTGGAGAACACGGGATAATGAATCTGCATTAGCAAAACTAGAAATGAAAACAATATATACGATGAGGACTTTGCATCCACAAGGGTTAAATGCAGATTTTGAAACCAAATGGTTTATGTAAATCTATTAAGTTTAGAGAGGAACTGTTTTTTTATTATATTATAAGAGCCTCTTTCTTCTGTTTTGTCTTTCCGTGTGAAAATGAGCTACACGTGTGTGTGGAAACAGTAGCAAATTAAAGACCACATACTATTGAAATTCATTTGGAAACATTGTATAAAAAATAGGAAAAATATAAAAAATACATAGGCGTGTTTTTAAATTGTTTATTGTATATTTATTCTTGACTATATGCTGAATTGGAATCTGTGTTATTCGTAAGTCATGAATGATTGGTCACGTGTGGCACATGATCAGGAGAGACAGGGTTAAATACCCTGAACAAGCATACATGGGAAGTCTTGACAAAGGAGAGTGTACATCTCTGAAACGCGTTGACCCTGTGATCCAGCAACGCAGGACCGTAGTGAAGAGAAGCCAGGTGCTATATCCATCGAGCAGCCGTCTGTGCCCGCTGACTGCAGTAGGCAGAAACAAAGACGTATACCGCTCACTCTCCACTTCTGAGGTCCGGTCTGGCACAAAGATATTATTCACATATATTGGTAGATGCTCAATTAGCTTAGTGATATCATTCAGGTGCTCGAAAGGGAGGGGTATTTCTAATAGTGATGAGCGGGTTCGGTTCCTCGGAATCCGAACCCGCCCGAACTTCACCTTTTTTTACACGGGTCCGAGCGACTCGGATCCTCCCGCCTTGCTCGGTTAACCCGAGCGCGCCCGAACAACATCATCCCGCTGTCGGATTCTCGCGAGGCTCGGATTCTATCGCGAGACTCGGATTCTATATAAGGAGCCGCGCGTCGCCGCCATTTTCACACGTGCATTGAGATTGATAGGGAGAGGACGTGGCTGGCGTCCTCTCCGTTTAGAATAGATAGAGAGTGAGACACTTGATTTACTGGAGCATTAGGAGGAGTACTCAGAGAGTGCAGAGTTTTGCTGATAGTTATACTAGTGACTGACCACCAGTGCAGTTTTATTTATTTTTATTATTTAATATAATCCGTTCTCTGCCTGAAAAAAAACGATACACAGTCACATACCATATCTGTGCTCAGCCTCAGTGTGCTGCATCATCTATGTATATCTGACTGTGCTGAGTGCTCACTGCTCACACAGCTTAATTGTGGGGGAGACTAGGGAGCAGTTATAGCAGGAGTACATATTTAACAGTGCACACTTTTGCTGCCAGAGTGCCACTGCCAGTGTGACTGACCAGTGACCACTGACCACCAGTATATTGTGATTGTCTGCCTGAAAAAGTTAAACACTCGTCGTGTGGTGTTTTTATTCTATAAACGCATTCTGCTGACAGTGTCCAGCAGGTCCGTCATTATATAATATATACCTGTCCTGCAGTAGTGATATATATATATATTTTATATCATTATCATCCAGTCTATACTAGCAGCAGACGCAGTACGGTAGTCCACAGCTGTAGCTACCTCTGTGTCGGCAGTCGCTCGTCCATCCATAATTGTATACCTACCTGTGGTGTTTTTTTTTTTTCTATCTTCTTCATACTAGTAGTTTACTTTAGGAGTCTGCAGTGCTGACAGTGTCCAGCAGGTCCGTCATTATATAATATATACCTGTCCTGCAGTAGTGATATATATATATTTTTTATATCATTATCATCCAGTCTATACTAGCAGCAGACGCAGTACGGTAGTCCACGGCTGTAGCTACCTCTGTGTCGGTAGTCGCTCGTCCATCCATAATTGTATACCTACCTGTGGTGTTTTTTTTTTTTTTCCTATCTTCTTCATACTAGTAGTTTACTTTAGGAGTCTGCAGTGCTGAGAGTGTCCAGCAGGTCCGTCATTATATAATATATACCTGTCCTGCAGTAGTGATATATATATATATATTTTTATATCATTATCATCCAGTCTATACTAGCAGCAGACGCAGTACGGTAGTCCACGGCTGTAGCTACCTCTGTGTCGGCAGTCGCTCGTCCATCCTTAATTGTATACCTACCTGTAGTGTTTTTTTTTTTTCTATCTTCTTCATACTAGTAGTTTACTTTAGGAGTCTGCAGTGCTGACAGTGTCCAGCAGGTCCATCATTATATAATATATACCTGTCCTGCAGTAGTGATATATATATATTTTTTATATCATTATCATCCAGTCTATACTAGCAGCAGACGCAGTACGGTAGTCCACGGCTGTAGCTACCTCTGTGTCGGCAGTCGCTCGTCCATCCATAATTGTATACCTACCTGTGGTGTTTTTTTTTTTTCTATCTTCTTCATACTAGTAGTTTACTTTAGGAGTCTGCAGTGCTGACAGTGTCCAGCAGGTCCATCATTATATAATATATACCTGACCTGCAGTAGTGATATATATATATTTTTTATATCATTATCATCCAGTCTATACTAGCAGCAGACGCAGTACGGTAGTCCACGGCTGTAGCTACCTCTGTGTCGGCAGTCGCTCGTCATCCATAAGTATACTAGTATCCATCCATCTCCATTGTTTACCTGAGGTGCCTTTTAGTTGTGCCTATTAAAATATGGAGAACAAAAATGTTGAGGTTCCAAAAATAGGGAAAGATCAAGATCGACTTCCACCTCGTGCTGAAGCTGCTGCCACTAGTCATGGCCGAGACGATGAAATGCCATCAACGTCGTCTGCCAAGGCCGATGCCCAATGTCATAGTACAGAGCATGTAAAATCCAAAACACCAAATATCAGTAAAAAAAGGACTCAAAAATCTAAAATAAAATTGTCGGAGGAGAAGCGTAAACTTGCCAATATGCCATTTACCACACGGAGTGGCAAGGAACGGCTGAGGCCCTGGCCTATGTTCATGGCTAGTGGTTCAGCTTCACATGAGGATGGAAGCACTCAGCCTCTCGCTAGAAAAATGAAAAGACTCAAGCTGGCAAAAGCACAGCAAAGAACTGTGCGTTCTTCGAAATCATAAATCCACAAGGAGAGTCCAATTGTGTCGTTTGCGATGCCTGACCTTCCCAACACTGGACGTGAAGAGCATGCGCCTTCCACCATTTGCACGCCCCCTGCAAGTGCTGGAAGGAGCACCCGCAGTCCAGTTCCTGATAGTCAGATTGAAGATGTCAGTGTTGAAGTACACCAGGATGAGGAGGATATGGGTGTTGCTGGCGCTGGGGAGGAAATTGACCAGGAGGATTCTGATGGTGAGGTGGTTTGTTTAAGTCAGGCACCCGGGGAGACACCTGTTGTCCGTGGGAGGAATATGGCCATTGACATGCCTGGTGAAAATACCAAAAAAATCAGCTCTTCGGTGTGGAAGTATTTCAACAGAAATGCGGACAACATTTGTCAAGCCGTGTGTTGCCTTTGTCAAGCTGTAATAAGTAGGGGTAAGGACGTTAACCACCTCGGAACATCCTCCCTTATACGTCACCTGCAGCGCATTCATCATAAGTCAGTGACAAGTTCAAAAACTTTGGGCGACAGCGGAAGCAGTCCACTGACCAGTAAATCCCTTCCTCTTGTAACCAAGCTCACGCAAACCACCCCACCAACTCCCTCAGTGTCAATTTCCTCCTTCCCCAGGAATGCCAATAGTCCTGCAGGCCATGTCACTGGCAATTCTGACGAGTCCTCTCCTGCCTGGGATTCCTCCGATACATCCTTGCGTGTAACGCCTACTGCTGCTGGCGCTGCTGTTGTTGCTGCTGGGAGTCGATGGTCATCCCAGAGGGGAAGTCGTAAGACCACTTTTACTACTTCCACCAAGCAATTGACTGTCCAACAGTCCTTTGCGAGGAAGATGAAATATCACAGCAGTCATCCTGCTGCAAAGCGGATAACTGAGGCCTTGGCATCCTGGGCGGTGAGAAACGTGGTTCCGGTATCCATCATTACTGCAGAGCCAACTAGAGACTTGTTGGAGGTACTGTGTCCCCGGTACCAAATACCATCTAGGTTCCATTTCTCTAGGCAGGCGATACCGAAAATGTACACAGACCTCAGAAAAAGACTCACCAGTGTCCTAAAAAATGCAGTTATACCCAATGTCCACTTAACCACGGACATGTGGACAAGTGGAGCAGGGCAGGCTCAGGACTATATGACTGTGACAGCCCGCTGGGTAGATGTATGGACTCCCGCCGCAAGAACAGCAGCGGCGGCACCAGTAGCAGCATCTCGCAAACGCCAACTCTTTCCTAGGCAGGCTACGCTTTGTATCACCGCTTTCCAGAATACGCACACAGCTGAAAACCTCTTACGGCAACTGAGGAAGATCATCGCGGAATGGCTTACCCCAATTGGACTCTCCTGTGGATTTGTGGCATCGGACAACGCCAGCAATATTGTGTGTGCATTAAATCTGGGCAAATTCCAGCACGTCCCATGTTTTGCACATACCTTGAATTTGGTGGTGCAGAATTATTTAAAAAACGACAGGGGCGTGCAAGAGATGCTGTCGGTGGCCAGAAGAATTGCGGGACACTTTCGGCGTACAGGCACCACGTACAGAAGACTGGAGCAACACCAAAAACGCCTGAACCTGCCCTGCCATCATCTGAAGCAAGAAGTGGTAACGAGGTGAAAATTCAACCCTCTATATGCTTCAGAGGTTGGAGGAGCAGCAAAAGGCCATTCAAGCCTATACAACTGAGCACGATATAGGAGGTGGAATGCACCTGTCTATAGCTCAGTGGAGAATGATTTCAACGTTGTGCAAGGTTCTGCAACCTTTTGAACTTGCCACACGTGAAGTCAGTTCAGACACTGCCAGCCTGAGTCAGGTCATTCCCCTCATCAGGCTTTTGCAGAAGAAGCTGGAGACATTGAAGGAGGAGCTAACACAGAGCGATTCCGCTAGGCATGTGGGACTTGTGGATGGAGCCCTTAATTCGCTTAACAAGGATTCACGGGTGGTCAATCTGTTGAAATCAGAGCACTACATTTTGGCCACCGTGCTCGATCCTAGATTTAAAACCTACCTTGGATCTCTCTTTCCGGCAGACACAAGTCTGCTGGGGTTCAAAGAACTGCTGGTGAGAAAATTGTCAAGTCAAGCGGAACGCGACCTGTCAACATCTCCTCCTTCACATTCTCCCGCAACTGGGGGTGCGAGGAAAAGGCTACGAATTCCGAGCCCACCCGCTGGCGATGATGCAGGGCAGTCTGGAGCGACTGCTGATGCTGACATCTGGTCCGGACTGAAGGACCTGACAACGATTACGGACATGTCGTCTACTGTCACTGCATATGATTCTCTCCCCATTGAAAGAATGGTGGAGGATTATATGAGTGACCGCATCCAAGTAGGCACGTCAGACAGTCCGTACTTATACTGGCAGGAAAAAGAGGCAATTTGGAGGCCCTTGCACAAACTGGCTTTATTCTACCTAAGTTGCCCTCCCACAAGTGTGTACTCCAAAAGAGTGTTTAGTGCCGCCGCTCACCTTGTCAGCAATCGGCGTACGAGGTTACTTCCAGAAAATGTGGAGAAGATGATGTTCATTAAAATGAATTATAATCAATTCCTCCGTGGAGACATTCACCAGCAGCAATTGCCTCCACAAAGTACACAGGGAGCTGAGATGGTGGATTCCAGTGGGGACGAATTGATAATCTGTGAGGAGGGGGATGTACACGGTGATATATCGGAGGATGATGATGAGGTGGACATCTTGCCTCTGTAGAGCCAGTTTGTGCAAGGAGAGATTAATTGCTTCTTTTTTGGTGGGGGTCCAAACCAACCCGTCATTTCAGTCACAGTCGTGTGGCAGACCCTGTCACTGAAATGATGGGTTGGTTAAAGTGTGTATGTCCTGTTTATACAACATAAGGGTGGGTGGGAGGGCCCAAGGACAATTCCATCTTGCACCTCTTTTTTCTTTCATTTTTCTTTGCGTCATGTGCTGTTTGGGGAGTAGTTTTTGAAAAGGGCCATCCTGCGTGACACTGCAGTGCCACTCCTAGATGGGCCAGGTGTTTGTGTCGGCCACTTGGGTCGCTTATCTTAGTCACACAGCTACCTCATTGCGCCTCTTTTTTTCTTTGCGTCATGTGCTGTTTGGGGGGTGTTTTTTGGAAGGGCCATCCTGCGTGACACTACAGTGCCACTCCTAGATGGGCCAGGTGTTTGTGTCGGCCACTTGGGTCGCTTATCTTAGTCACACAGCTACCTCATTGCGCCTCTTTTTTTCTTTGCGTCATGTGCTGTTTGTGGGGTGTTTTTTGGAAGGGCCATCCTGCGTGACACTGCAGTGACACTCCTAGATGGGCCAGGTGTTTGTGTCGGCCACTAGGGTCGCTTATCTTAGTCACACAGCTACCTCATTGCGAATCTTTTTTTTCTTCTTTGCGTCATGTGCTGTTTGGGGAGTAGTTTTTTGAAGGGCCATCCTGTGTGACACTGCAGTGCCACTCCTAGATGGGCCAGGTGTTTGTGTCGGCCACTTGGGTCGCTTATCTTAGTCACACAGCTACCTCATTGCGCCTCTTTTTTTCTTTGCGTCATGTGCTGTTTGGGGGGTGTTTTTTGGAAGGGCCATCCTGCGTGACACTGCAGTGCCACTCCTAGATGGGCCAGGTGTTTGTGTCGGCCACTTGGGTCGCTTATATTAGTCACACAGCTACCTCATTGCGCCTCTTTTTTTCTTTGCATCATGTGCTGTTTGGGGGGTGTTTTTTGGAAGGGCCATCCTGCGTGACACTACAGTGCCACTCCTAGATGGGCCAGGTGTTTGTGTCGGCCACTTGGGTCGCTTATCTTAGTCACACAGCTACCTCATTGCGCCTCTTTTTTTCTTTGCGTCATGTGCTGTTTGGGGGGTGTTTTTTGGAAAGGCCATCCTGCGTGACACTGCAGTGACACTCCTAGATGGGCCAGGTGTTTGTGTTGGCCACTTGGGTCGCTTATCTTAGTCACACAGCTACCTCATTGCGCATCTTTTTTTTCTTCTTTGCGTCATGTGCTGTTTGGGAAATAGTTTTTTGAAGGGCCATCCTGCGTGACACTGCAGTGCCACTATTAGATGGGCCAGGTGTTTGTGTCGGCCACTAGGGTCGCTTATCTTAGTCACACAGCTACCTCATTGCGCCTCTTTTTTTCTTTGCGTCATGTGCTGTTTGGGGGGTGTTTTTTGGAAGGGCCATCCTGCGTGACACTGCAGTGCCACTCCTAGATGGGCCAGGTGTTTGTGTCAGCCACTAGGGTCGCTTAGCTTACTCACACAGCTACCTCATTGCGCCTCTTTTTTTTCTTCTTTGCGTCATGTGCTGTTTGGGGAGTAGTTTTTGGAAGGGCCATCCTACGTGACACTGCAGTGCCACTCCTAGATGGGCCAGGTGTTTGTGTCGGCCACTTGGGTCGCTGAGCTTAGTCATCCAGCGACCTCGGTGCAAATTTTAGGACTAAAAATAATATTGTGAGGTGTTCAGAATAGACTGAAAATGAGTGGAAATTATGGTTATTGAGGTTAATAATACTTTGGGATCAAAATGACCCCCAAATTCTATGATTTAAGCTGTTTTTTAGGGTTTTTTTTAAAAAACACCCGAATCCAAAACACACCCGAATCCGACAAAAAAAATTCGGTGAGGTTTTGCCAAAACGCGTTCGAACCCAAAACACGGCCGCGGAACCGAACCCAAAACCAAAACACAAAACCCGAAAAATGTCCGGTGCTCATCACTAATTGCTAAGCAAGAAAAAAAGCGCTAGGGACCCTAAATATACAGAGACGCCTTGATGCGGCTTTGGGGCTTATTCACACATTTGCGCAAATATGTGTAACGAAGATCTCTGAATTCTGTTATCATGTGGAATTTATATCTGGTAACGGTTATGATTCAGGGTGCTGGGGGAAACAAATGGCTTTTTTTTCTTACAAAGATATTATTCACTGTTTTATGAACTTTTCTCTTACGTCCTAGAGGATGCTGGGGACTCCGTAAGGACCATGGGGTATAGACGGGCTCCGCAGGAGACATGGGCACCTATAAAGAACTTTTAGTATGGGTGTGCACTGGCTCCTCCCTCTATGCCCCTCCTCCAGACCCCAGTTAGATCCTGTGCCTATGTTGAATGCAAGTGTGGCATCTTTACATAAGAGGCTAGATAAAGCTGAATCCAGGGAGGCATCAGGGGGTCAATCCTCGGATTGGATCGACTCACAGGGCCCGTCGGGGTCTCAAAAGCGTCCCTTGTCACTAATTGTGGACACAGATACTGACACGGACTCTGATTCCAGTGTCGACTATGATGAAGCTAGATTGCACCCTAAGGTGACAAAGAGTATTCAGTGTATGATTATTGCAATAAGAGATGTGTTGCATATTGCTGATGAACCCTCTGTTCCAGACACGAGGGTACACATGTTTAAGGGAAAGAAACAGATAATAAACTTTCCCCCATCTCATGAACTTAACGAGTTATTTGAAAAAGCTTGGGAGACTCCAGATAAGAGGCTGCAGATTCCCAAAAGAATTAATATGGCATACCCTTTCCCTACACAGGAAAGGGTACTTTGGGAATCCTCTCCCACTGTGGACAAGGCTTTAACACGCCTGTCCAAGAAAGTGGCGCTGCCGTCTCCAGACACAGCGGCCCTCAAGGACCCTGCGGACCGCAGGCAGGAGACTACATTAAAGTCTATTTATTCACATACTGGTGCTTTGCTCAGACCGGCAATTGCGTCGGCATGGGTATGTAGCGCAGTTGCAGCTTGGACAGATACCCTGTCGGCTGACCTTGATACCCTAGATAGGGATGATATTTTGTTAACTCTAGCACATATTAAAGACGCAGTCTTGTATATGAGAGACGCTCAAAGGGACATTGGGTTGCTGGGTTCCAGAGCCAATGCCATGGCTATTTCAGCGAGATGATCCTTATGGACCCGCCAATGGACGGGTGATGCAGATTCGAAAAAGCATATGGAGGTTTTACCCTATAAGGGTGACGTGTTGTTTGGGGAAGGGCTCGCGGACCTGGTTTCCACAGCTACCGCGGGTAAATCTACCTTTTTACCTTTTATTCCCCAACAGCAAAAGAAAACTCCACAATATCACATGCAGTCCTTTCGGTCGCAAAAGTCCAGAAGAGGTAGGGGATCCTCCTTCCTTGCCAGAGGTAAGGGTAGAGGAAAGAGAACACCTGCTTCGGCTGGTGCCCAGGAATAGAAGTCCTCCCCGGCTTCTACAAAACCCACTGCATGATGCTGGGGCTCCCCTGCAGGAGTCCGCACCAGTGGGGGCACGCCTTCGACTCTTCAGCCAGGTCTGGGTCAGGTCAGACGTGAATCCTTGCGCGTTGGAAATAGTTTCCCAAGGCTACAAACTGGAATTCGAAGAGGTGCCCCCACGCCGATTTTTCAAGTCGGCCTTGCCAACTTCTACCCCAGAGCAGGATGTAGTGTTAGCTGCAATTCAAACGCTGTGTCAACAGCAAGTAATTATCAGGGTTCCCCTGAACCAACAGGGAAAAGGGTACTATTCGACCCTCTTTGTGGTCCCTAAGCCGGATGGTTCGGTCAGACCCATTTTAAATCTAAAATCCCTAAACCTGTACTTGAAAAGATTCAAATTCAAGATGGAATCGCTCCGAGCGGTAATAGCCAGCCTGGAGGGGGGGGGGGGATTTTATGGTGTCACTGGACATAAAGGATGCTTACCTTCATGTCCCCATATATCCCTCTCATCAGGAGTACCTGAGATTCGCTGTACAGGATTGTCATTACCAGTTTCAAACGTTGCCGTTTGGGCTTTCCACGGCCCCGAGGATTTTCACCAAGATAATGGCGGAAATGATGGTGGTCCTGCGCAAGCAAGGAGTCACAATTATCCCATACTTGGACGATCTCCTGATAAAGGTGAGATCAAAAGAGCAATTGCTGAGAAACGTGTCATTCTCTCTGAGAGTACTCCAGCAACACGGTTGGATTCTCAATCTACCGAAGTCACAGTTGGTTCCAACAACTCGACTAGCGTTCCTAGGTATGATACTGGACACGGAACAAAAGAAGGTTTTTCTCCCGTTGGAAAAAGCCCAGGACCTCCAGAACATGGTCAGAGACCTGCTAAAGCCAAAAAGAGTGTCAGTTCATCAATGCACTCGTGTTCTGGGGAAAGTGGTGGCAGCCTACGAGGCCATCCCCTTCGGCAGGTTCCATGCGAGGATGTTTCAATGGGACCTTCTGGACAAATGGTCCGGGTCCCATCTACAATTACATCAAAAGATAACACTGTCCCCCAGGGCCAGGGTGTCTCTTCTATGGTGGCTGCAAAGTGCTCACCTCCTAGCGGGTCGCAGATTCAGCATTCAGGACTGGGTTCTGGTAACCACGGACGCGAGCCTCCGAGGATGGGAAGCAGTCACCCAAGGAAGAAATTTTCAAGGACTATGGACAAGCCAGGAGTCCTGCCTGCACATCAACGTGTTGGAATTAAGGGCCATATACCACGGCCTTCGACAAGCGGAGAGTCTTCTTCGAAACCTATCGGTGCTGATTCAATCGGACAATGTCACAGCAGTGGCTCATGTGAACCGCCAAGGCGGGACAAGGAGCAGAGTCGCGATGGCAGAAGCCACCAGGATTCTTCGCTGGGAGAAAAATCACGTAAGCGCTCTGTCAGCTGTCTTCATTCCGGGTGTGGACAACTGGGAGGCAGACTTCCTCAGCAGACACGATCTCCATCCAGGAGAGTGGGGACTTCATCAAGAAGTCTTTGCAGAGATAACGGGTCTTTGGGGAGTTCCTCAAATAGAAATGCTGGCGTCACGCCTCAACAAGAAGCTTCGGAGGTATTGTGCCAGGTCCCGGGACCCTCAGGCAATAGCAGTAGACGCTCTGGTAACGCCATGGGTGTTCCAATCGGTCTACGTGTTTCCTCCTCTTCCTCTCATCACAAAGGTGTTGAGGATCATTAGGCGAAAAAGAGTACAGACAATACTCATAGTTCCAGACTGGCCTCGAAGGGCCTGGTACTCAGATCTTCAGGAGATGCTCACAGAAGATCCTTGGACTCTTCCTCTAAGGGAGGACCTGTTGCAGCAGGGGCCCTGCATGTTCCAAGACTTACCACGGTTACGTTTGACGGCATGGCGGTTGAACGCCGGATCTTAGCTGAGAAGGGTATTCCGGAAGAGATCATACCTACTATAATAAAGGCTAGGAAGGAGGTGACGGCAAAACATTATCACCGTATCTGGCGGAAATATGTCTCTTGGTGTGAAACTAAGAATGTTACTACGGAAGATTTCCATTTGGGTCGTTTTCTCCACTTCCTACAGACAGGAGTGGATATGGGCCTAAAATTAGGCTCTGTTAAGGTACAGATTTCGGCTCTGTCGATATTCTTTCAGAAGGAATTGGCTTCTCTTCCAGAAGTCCAGACTTTTGTAAAGGGAGTGCTACACATCCAGCCTCCTTTTGTGCCCCCAGTGGCACCATGGGACCTGAACGTGGTGTTGCAGTTCCTAAAATCACACTGGTTTGAACCCCTTAACACGGTTGAGTTGAAATTTCTCACCTGGAAGGTGGTCATGTTATTGGCCTTGGCATCTGCAAGGCGGGTGTCAGAATTAGCGGCCTTGTCTCACAAGAGCCCCTACTTGATTTTTCATGTTGATAGAGCGGAATTGAGGACTCGTCCTCAATTTTTACCTAAGGTGGTTTCTTCATTCCATATAAACCAACCTATTGTGTTGCCTGTGGCTACGAGTGACTTGGAGGATTCCAGGTCCCTGGATGTAGTCAGGGCATTAAAGATTTATGTAGCCAGGACGGCTAGAATTAGGAAAACAGAGGCTCTGTTTGTTCTGTATGCAGCCAACAAGATTGGCACGCCTGCTTCAAAGCAGACTATTGCTCGCTGGATCTGTAACACGATTCAGCAGGCGTATGTTACGGCTGGATTGCCGTTACCACATTCAGTAAAGGCCCATTCCACTAGGAAGGTGGGCTCTTCTTGGGCAGCTGCCCGAGGCGTCTCGGCATTACAGCTTTGCCAAGCAGCGACTTGGTCGGGGTCAAACACTTTTGCTAAATTCTAAAAGTTTGATACCCTGGCTGATGAGGACCTAGCATTTGCTCAGTCGGTGTTGCAGAGTCATCCGCACTCTCCCGCCCGATTGGGAGCTTTGGTGTGAACCCCATGGTCCTTACGGAGTCCCCAGCATCCTCTAGGACGTAGGAGAAAATAAGATTTTAAACCTACCGGTAAATCTATTTCTCCTAGTCCGTAGAGGATGCTGGGCGCCCGTCCCAGTGCGGAAAATCTGCAAGACTTGTATATGGTTATTGCTTACATAAGGGTTATGTTACAGTTGGAATCGGTCTTGGACCATTGCTGTTGTTTGTTCATACTGTTAACTGGTTATGTGTATTCCAGGTTATATGGTTTGATTGGTGTGGGCTGGTATGAATCTTGCCCTTAGATTTACAAAATCCTTTCCTCGTATTGTCCATCTCCTCTGGGCACAGTTCTCTAGCTGAGGTCTGGAGGAGGGGCATAGAGGGAGGAGCCAGTACACACCCATACTAAAAGTTCTTTATAGGTGCCCATGTCTCCTGCGGAGCCCGTCTATACCCCATGGTCCTTACGGAGTCCCCAGCATCCTCTACGGACTAGGAGAAATAGATTTACCGGTAGGTTTAAAATCTTATTTTATACAACTCTATTTTGGATGAAGTTTTTATCGTGTGAATTATTTGGATGAATTAAAAACCATTGTTTTGAAATCTACCACGTCTGAAGCAAAAGATACCTTTATATACATACGGGAAAGAAATAAGATGTAAGTGTCATCATATCTTAAAAGTACAAGCAGATGACATTTTGCTGATTGAAAGAAACCTTTTAGTGCATGCGAGATTGAAATGTTATGTAAGAACTAATACCTCATTCTGAATACCCCATGTGAGAATAGGAAGTCGTATAGGGAAGTTTCTGTGCTCATTATTGGGGTATATTTACTAAGGTCCCGATTTTGACCGAGATTATGTTTTTTCTTCAAAGTGTCATCTCGGGAATTTACTAAACTCAAATCACGGCAGTGATGAGGGCATTCGTATTATTTTGGAAGTCCTAGGAAAAAATTACGAATCAATACACCATCGGTCAAATACGCCAGGAATTTGGTAGAAATCGGTCATTTACTAAAAAGTGCAAATCACAAACACTGCCGACAATAGCCAAACACTGCCGTGCTTAAATACAAATCGTGAAAAAGTGCTAAAAAAAAACAGACCTGCTTTTTTTTACCGTGTTCGGATAGGCATGCACGGATCCATGAGATCCGTGCATGTTTTTCAGTGGGAAGGGGTGGGAAAGTGTTATTTTTTTTTAAAAAAATTGCGTGGGGTCCCCCCTCCTAAGCCAAACCAGCCTCGGGCTCTTTGAGCCAGCCCTGGTTGAAAAAATATGGGGAAAAAAGTGACAGGGGTTCCCCCATATTTAAACAACCAGCACCGGGCTCTGCGCCTGGTCCTGGTTCCAAAAATACGGGGGACAAAAAGCGTAGGGGTCCCCCGTATTTCTGAAACCAGCACCGGACTCCACTAGCCAGATACATAATGCCACAGCCGGGGGACACTTTTATATAGGTCCCTGCGGCCCTGGCATTACATACCCAACTAGTCACCCCTGGCCGGGGTACCCTGGAGGAGTGGGGACCCCTTCAATCAAGGCCCCCCCCCCTTCAGCCACCCAAGGGCCAGGGGTGAAGCCCGAGGTTGTCCCCCCCATCCAAGGGCTGCGGATGGGGGGCTGATAGCCTTTTTGTCAAAAAATGAATATTGTTTTTAGTAGCAGTACTACAAGTCCCAGCAAGCCTCCTCCGCAAGCTGGTACTTGGAGAACCACAAGTACCAGCATGCAGTGGAAAACCGGGCCCGCTGGTACCTGTAGTACTACTAGAGATGTGCACTTGAAATTTTTCGGGTTTTGTGTTTTGGTTTTGGGTTCGGTTCCGCGGCCGTGTTTTGGGTTCGACCGCGTTTTGGCAAAACCTCACCGAATTTTTTTTGTCGGATTCGGGTGTGTTTTGGATTCGGGTGTTTTTTTCAAAAAACCCTAAAAAACAGCTTAAATCATAGAATTTGGGGGTCATTTTGATCCCAAAGTATTATTAACCTCAAAAACCATAATTTCCACTCATTTTCAGTCTATTCTGAATACCTCACACCTCACAATATTATTTTTAGTCCTAAAATTTGCACCGAGGTCGCTGGATGACTAAGCTAAGCGACCCTAGTGGCCGACACAAACACCTGGCCCATCTTGGAGTGGCACTGCAGTGTCACGCAGGATGGCCCTTCCAAAAAACACTCCCCAAACAGCACATGACGCAAAGAAAAAAAGAGGCGCAATGAGGTAGCTGTGTGAGTAAGATAAGCGACCCTAGTGGCCGACACAAACACCTGGCCCATCTAGGAGTGGCACTGCAGTGTCACGCAGGATGGCCCTTCCAAAAAACACTCCCCAAACAGCACATGACGCAAAGAAAAAAAGAGGCGCAATGAGGTAGCTGTGTGAGTAAGATAAGCGACCCTAGTGGCCGACACAAACACCTGGCCCATCTAGGAGTGGCACTGCAGTGTCACGCAGGGTGGCCCTTCCAAAAAACACTCCCCAAACAGCACATGACGCAAAGAAAAAAAGAGGCGCAATGAGGTAGCTGTGTGAGTAAGCTAAGCGACCCTAGTGGCCGACACAAACACCTGGCCCATCTAGGAGTGGCACTGCAGTGTCACGCAGGATGGCCCTTCCAAAAAACACTCCCCAAACAGCACATGAAGCAAAGAAGAAAAAAAGAGGCGCAATGAGGTAGCTGTGTGAGTAAGCTAAGCGACCCTAGTGGCCGACACAAACACCTGGCCCATCTAGGAGTGGCACTGCAGTGTCACGCAGGATGGCCCTTCCAAAAAACACTCCCCAAACAGCACATGACGCAAATAAAAATGAAAGAAAAAAGAGGTGCAAGATGGAATTGTCCTTGGGCCCTCCCACCCACCCTTATGTTGTATAAACAGGACATGCACACTTTAACCAACCCATCATTTCAGTGACAGGGTCTGCCACACGACTGTGACTGAAATGACGGGTTGGTTTGGACCCCCACCGAAAAAGAAGCAATTAATCTCTCCTTGCACAAACTGGCTCTACAGAGGCAAGATGTCCACCTCATCATCATCCTCCGATATATCACCGTGTACATCCCGCTCCTCACAGATTATCAATTCGTCCCCACTGGAATCCACCATCTCAGCTCCCTGTGTACTTTGTGGAGGCAATTGCTGCTGGTCAATGTCTCCACGGAGGAATTGATTATAATTCATTTTAATGAACATCATCTTCTCCACATTTTCTGGAAGTAACCTCGTACGCCGATTGCTGACAAGGTGAGCGGCGGCACTAAACACTCTTTCGGAGTACACACTTGTGGGAGGGCAACTTAGGTAGAATAAAGCCAGTTTGTGCAAGGGCCTCCAAATTGCCTCTTTTTCCTGCCAGTATAAGTACGGACTGTCTGACGTGCCTACTTGGATGCGGTCACTCATATAATCCTCCACCATTCTTTCAATGGTGACAGAATCATATGCAGTGACAGTAGACGACATGTCCGTAATCGTTGTCAGGTCCTTCAGTCCGGACCAGATGTCAGCATCAGCAGTCGCTCCAGACTGCCCTGCATCACCGCCAGCGGGTGGGCTCGGAATTCTGAGCCTTTTCCTCGCACCCCCAGTTGCGGGAGAATGTGAAGGAGGAGATGTTGACAGGTCGCGTTCCGCTTGACTTGACAATTTTCTCACCAGCAGGTCTTTGAACCCCAGCAGACTTGTGTCTGCCGGAAAGAGAGATCCAAGGTAGGTTTTAAATCTAGGATCGAGCACGGTGGCCAAAATGTAGTGCTCTGATTTCAACAGATTGACCACCCGTGAATCCTTGTTAAGCAAATTAAGGGCTCCATCCACAAGTCCCACATGCCTAGCGGAATCGCTCCCTTTTAGCTCCTCCTTCAATGCCTCCAGCTTCTTCTGCAAAAGCCTGATGAGGGGAATGACCTGACTCAGGCTGGCAGTGTCTGAACTGACTTCACGTGTGGCAAGTTCAAAAGGTTGCAGAACCTTGCACAACGTTGAAATCATTCTCCACTGCGCTTGAGACAGGTACATTCCACCTCCTGACTGAAAGTAACCTCACCGCTGACCACAAAGTTCCCACCATTGGTTACAATGGAGCGCATAGGCGCTACATTGTAACACTGCCATGTGCTGCCTGTCATACACTACAGGAGCACACAGCCAATCAGGAGGGTGCCACAACACGGCGCTCCCTGATTGGCTGATGGAACCCTCTTAGACAGAAGTCAGGGGGGGTTCCTGGCATTCGGGGAAAGGGGTCCCATGTGAAAACATGGGGCCCCTTTCAGTGCGTGGTCGGGTGTCTGTTTTTTTATTTTGCAAAGTACCAGGATTACAAATAGAAAAGAAGAGGAGCCATCTACACTGGATTTTGTGAGTATAATTTTTTCAACAGGTACCCCATGGATTCTACATGGAGAAGAGGACTGACCCTCGTGTGAACATAGGTAAGTATGTGTATATGGAGGTGTGGATGTATGTATTAAACTTTTACTTTCAAGGTGTGTGTCTTCTGTTTTTATTGGGGTATTTTTTTAGTAGTAGTACTACAGGTACCAGCGGGCCCGGATTTCCACCGCATGCTGGTACTTGTGGTTCTCCAAGTACCAGCTTGCGGGGAGGCTTGCTGGGACTTGTAGTACTGCTACTAAAAACAATATTCATTTTTTGACAAAAAGGCTATCAGCCCCCCATCCGCAGCCCTTGGATGGGGGGGACAGCCTCTGGCTTCACCCCTGGCCCTTGGGTGGCTGGCGGGGGGGACCCCTTGATTGAAGGGGTCCCCATTCCTCCAGGGTACCCCGGCCAGGGGTGACTAGTTGGGTATGTAATGCCAGGGCAGCAGGGACCTATATAAAAGTGTCCCCCGGCTGTGGCATTATGTATCTGGCTAGTGGAGCCCGGTGCTGGTTTCAGAAATACGGGGGACCCCTACGCTTTTTGTCCCCCGTATTTTTGGAACCAGGACCAGGCGCAGAGCCCGGTGCTGGTTGTTTAAATATGGGGGAACCCCTGTCATTTTTCGCCCCATATTTTTTCAACCAGGACCGGCTCAAAGAGCCCGAGGCTGGTTTTGCTTAGGAGGGGGGACCCCACGCATTTTTTTTAAAGATTTTAACAATGATTTTTATTTTAATAAAGGTGCACAATGAAGCCCAGCACGGATCTCTCAGATCCGGCCGAGATTCATTGTGTTAAAGTCGGCAGTGTTTTACAAGTCACTCACGTAAAACACTGCAAAAAAAACGAATGTCATCGACATCGGTAAATACGAAAATGCATAATACGACAGCTTAGTAAATTAGTCGTAATAAATTCAAAAAGTTGCAACTTTACACTTTCGATGTCATTCGTGATTGAACTTTAACCTCAGTCGGGAAAATACGATTTTTAGTAAATATACCCCATTGTGAGTGATCCATTGAAAGGAACATCATATGGGATTGGACTTCAACCAGAATAGCGTTTTGTGGGTTTATTACACAGACCTGAGTATTTTATAGTGTTAATTTTACTGGAAAATATTCGGATTATACACGGTATTCCATATTATGGTTACTAGAGTTCACCTCATAGCGCAGGTTTTTTATATTGTTGGAAATTCTGAAATCTAAATTGCAGTGTAAAAATAAAGCAGCCAGTATTTACCCTGCACAGAAACAATATACCCCACCCAAATCTAACTCTCTCTGCTCCACCTGCAGTGCACATGGTTTTGCCCATTAGAGGAAAATGTTTTGCAATTAACCTTGAATTAGGCCCTAAGGCAAGCTGCATGCAGATGGGGGGTCATTCCGAGTTGTTCGCTCTGTAAATTTCTTCGCATCGCAGTGATTTTCCGCTTAGTGCGCATGCACAATGTTCGCACTGCGGCTGCGCCAAATAAATTTGCTATGCAGTTAGGAATTTTACTCACGGCTTTTTCTTCGTTCTGGTGATCGTAATGTGATTGACAGGAAGTGGGTGTTTCTGGGCGGAAACAGGCCGTTTTATGGGCGTGTGGGAAAAAACGCTACCGTTTCTGGGAAAAACGCGGGAGTGGCTGGAGAAACGGAGGAGTGTCTGGACGAACGCTGGGTGTGTTTGTGACGTCAAACCAGGAACGACAAGCACTGAACTGATCGCACTGGCAGAGTAAGTCTCGAGCTACTCAGAAACTGCACAGAGATGTCTTTTCGCAATATTGCGAATCTTTCGTTCGCAATTTTAAGAAGCTAAGATTCACTCCCAGTAGGCGGCGGCTTAGCGTGTGTAAAGCTGCTAAAAGCAGCTTGCGAGCGAACAACTCGGAATGAGGGCCATGATATTCTGTTCATGGCTCCTTACTTAAAGCCTTACCTTGCAGCCCTCAATACATGGCTTTATTACATAATATGCTACATTGCTCATTAAAGAGAATCTTTATTAAAGCTTGGGGTGAGATAAAGTGGAGACAGATATAGTACCAGTAAGCCAGCTCCTGTCATTTTCAAACACAGCCTGTAACCTAACAGAAGCTGATTAGTTAGTATTTTACATCTCTCCACTTTATCTCTTTCCAAGCTTTGCTAAATATCTCCTGCATAATGGTGGTCATTCCGAGTTGATCGTAGCTGTGCTAAATTCAGCTCAGCTACGATCATTCACACTGACATGTGGGGGGACGCCCAGCATAGGGTTAGTCCGACCCGCATGTCAGTGCCGCCCCCCCCCCCCCCCGCAGAAGTGCAAAGGCATCGCACAGCTGCGATGCCTTTGCACTTCAAGAGTAGCTCCCGACCGGCGCAGCTTTAGCGTGCTGGCCGGGAGCTACTCATCGCACCCCGGGCCGCAGCGGCTGACGTGTGAGTCACGCAGCCGCCGTGGCCCGCCCCCCCCAACGGTCTGGCCATGCCTGCGTTGGACGGACCGCACCCCCTAAACGGTGGCTTAACACCGCCGTCCACCCTCCTCCCGTCCAGCTGTACAGCCCCCTCATGCCCAGCGGCCTCAGAGGTGACCGCTAGGCAACGACGACTGCCATGCGCGGGCGCACTGTGCCACCGGAGCATGCGCTGTTCTGATCCGATGGCTGCGCTGCGAGAAACTGCAGCGAGCGATTGGGTCAGAATGACCCCCAATGAGTGAACAGCGGAACAGACCATTGCATCTGGTGATACAACTGTACAGTTTCAGTTTTACTTCTAAGTTCTGCAGAATGTTAAGCCGCACTCCATATGTAAATTTACATTTCACAAAACTCATAGTCTATAAATAGAACTAGGATGAATTAATTCTGCTGTGTGGAGCAGTTGGGTTAGAACTGGGAACACTGAAAACCAGGCTCCACTGGCGGAACATGCAAAATTTCATAGCCAAATGTGGAACCAAGTCAAATATCTACTATATAAAAATGAAAATCTGTCATTCTGTCCTTCTGTCCTTCTGTCTGTCTTTCTATACAAATCCACAGTTTACAAGTGAAGATCCTGAAATTTCACATACAAGCATATTTTAAAACATGGCGGACGCAACTAAAACAATTTGAAATCCCTAGCACCCCTAGGGGGGCACACAGCAGCACAGAGGAGACAGCATAACTCCGTAATTGCTGGACCCATGTACTCAAAAAATGGCACATATGCCTTTCAATCTGCTAACAAACACTGTGGGAGGAAGACACCCCTAGCACCCTTAGGGGTGAGGCAGCAGCACTGAGTATTTCAGCAGACAGCATAACTCTGGAATGCCTGCAGCAATTTACAACAAACTTGGTAGGTACACATATGACTTACACTCTGGAAACAAACACTCTGGGGGTCACACACCCCGAGCACCCCTAGGGGTGGGACAGCAGCACAGAGTATGTCAGCAGCCAGCAAAACTGTGGAAGACCTGGAGCAATTTACACCAAACTTGGTACACATCTGACTTAAAATCTTGGAACAAACTCTGTGGGTGTTAAACACTCCTATCACCCCTAGGGGTGGGACAGGAGCACAGAGTATTTCAGGAGACAGCAAAATTATGGAAGGCCTGGAGCAATTTACAACAAACTTGGTACACATCTCACAATCTGGGAACAAACTCTGTGGGGGTTAGACAACCCTAGCTCCCCTAGGGGTGGCACAGCGGCACAGAGTATTTCAGGAGACAGCATAAATCCCGAATGGCTAGACCAATTTGCAACAAACTGGGTACACATATGACTTACACTAGGGAAAAAAACAATGTGGGGGTCAAACAACGCTAGTACCCCTAGGGGTGGGACAGCAGCACAGAGTATGTCAGCAGACAGCATAACTGTGGAAGGCCTGGAGCAATTTACACCAAACTTGGTACACATTTGACTTACAATCTCAAAAACACCCCTACCACACCTAGGGGTGGGACAGCGGCACAGAGTATTTAAGGAGACAGCATAACTCCCGATGGCTAGACCAATTTACAACAAACTGGGTATACATATGACTTACACTCAGGAAACAAACACTGTGGGGATAAGACACCCCTAGGGTTGAGGCAGCAGCACAGAGTTTTTCAGCATAACTCTGGAATGCCTGGAGCAATTTACCCCAAACTTGCTACACATAATACTTACACTCTGGGAACAAACACTGTGGGGTAAGTCACCCCTATCACCCCTAGGGGTGGGACAGCAGCACAGAGTATATCAGCAGACAGCATTACTGTAGAAGGCCTGCAGCAAGTTACACTAAACTAGTTGGTACACATCTGATTTATAATCTGGGAACAAACTCGGTGGGGGTTATACACCCCTACCACTCCTAGGGGTGGGACAGCAGCACAGAGAATTTCAGGAGACACCATAAATCCAGAATGCCTAGACCAATTTACAACAAACTTGCTACACATATGACTTACAAGCTGGGAACAAACACTGTGGGGATAAGACACCCCTAGGGTTGAGGCAGCAGCACAGAGTTTTTCAGCATAACTCTGGAATGCCTGGAGCAATTTACCCCAAACTTGCTACACATATTACTTACACTCTGGGAACAAACACTGTGGGGTAAGTCACCCCTAGCACCCCTAGGGTTCAGGCAGCAGCACAGAGTATATCAGGACATGCATGATATGTCAGTGATGACAGGGCTGTATGGGACAGGGGCAGTGACATGATGTGAGGAGGGGAATGGAGCGAGCACGAACCCACACACCGAGAGTTATATAGTGGAAGTAGCATTGTCCCCCAGCAGCACATGGGGTTTTCATTTTATTGATGTGTATAACATTTTACATGCTTTTTTATACTATGTTATTTATACTGTGTGTTTAATATTTAAATTAATTTTTGTAAACAAACATTCTTAAAATGCTGGGTACTCCAGCTAGTTTTATATATATTTATTTATATTTTATATAAGAGAGGGGGCAAGCAGGCATATATATATATATATATATATATATATATATATTGCTGGGGCCCACCGGGGGTTTCCCCTGTGGGCCAGCCCAACCCTGCCCCCACCCACCTGCAATGCAGAAAGTGGGATTTTGATCAGTGAGAGAGAGGAGACTGACTGCTGCAGCAGCAGCCTCTCTCCCCAGTAGAGCACACGCTCTCCATGCATGATGTGCGGGGTGTAGTGATGGACATCGACCACCTATGGTTAGAAACCATTGATGGTTATCACCCAATGTAAGATGTTTTTAGCATCGATGGCAGTGACAGTGAAACAACTGGTTTCACACCAGTGATTGTACAGTAGCCATTGGCCTATCAGCCAATGATTTTCAGTTCCCTCTATAACTGAAGTGCAGAGCTACTAGGCTGTCATCCAGTAGTAGCCATATGCTCCGAGTCCGCTGCATCTCTCTTCTAACTGTGTGTGCAGACATAACACCTTTAGCTGACAATCAACACTGCAGCCCCTCCCACTCACTCTTTCATAGGTGGGCAAGACAGCTACTCATGTCTTGCCCCGAATCTGTGGGCGTGGTCTCTGTCTCCCAGCAGAGAAATGCATGGGATTCGGGGACCTGCAGTAAATATGCGCAGAACAATGATGGCAGAAACCATCGATGGTATAACATTACATGTTTTCATACCATCAATGTTTTTTCTTATGTTTTCCATTGATGGCAACCATCGTTGAGAAACACACTAATGGCCAGAACATTGTGGGGTAATTCCAAGTTGATCGCAGCAGGATTTTTGATAGCAATTGGGCAAAACCATGTGCACTGCAGGGGGGGCAGATATAACATTTGCAGAGAGAGTTAGATTTGGGTGGGTTATTCTATTTCTGTGCAGGGTAAATACTGGCTGCTTTATTTTTACACTGCAAATCAGATTGCAGATTGAACACACCCCACCCAAATCTAACTCTCTCGGCACATGTTATATCTGCCTCCCCTGCAGTGCACATGGTTTTGCCCAATTGCTAACAAAAATCCTGCTGCGATCAACTTGGAATTACCCCCATTATGCAGTGTGTGTCTGCACATGGGGGGGGGGGGGGTCATTCTGAGTTGTTCGCTTGTTGCCGATTTTCGTAATGGAGCGATTAAGGCAAAAATGCGCATGCGCATGGTATGCAGCGCCCATGCGCTAAGTATTTTAGCACAAAACTTAGTAGATTTACTCACGTCTGAACGAAGAATTTTCATTGTTGAAGTAATCGGAGTGTGATTGACAGGAAGTGGGTGTTTCTGGGCGGAAACTGAAAGTTTTCTGGGAGTGTGCGGAAAAACGCAGGCGTGCCAGGATAAAACGCGGGAGTGTCTGGAGAAACGGGGGAGTGGCTGGCCGAACGCAGGGCATGTTTGTGACGTCAAACCAGGAACGAAACGGGCTGAGCTGATCGCAGTGTAGGAGTAAGTCTCAAGCTACTCAGAAACTGCTAAGAATTATTTATTCGCAATTCTGCTACTCTTTCGTTCGCTATTCTGCTATGCTAAGATACACTCCCAGAGGGCGGCGGCCTAGCGTGTGCAATGCTGCTAAAAGCAGCTAGTGAGCGAACAACTCGGAATGAGGGCCATTGATCAGCACTGGATCATGGGTTATTAATTATACAAATAAAGCATGATGGATGACACCTACAGCAAAATCCCGACTACCAAGGCATAGTAGACTCGCTGAATTTCACCACAATATTCTCTCTTCTCATTCTGTCAGTGCAGAGGTAGAGAAATGCTAACAGCACAATCAACTCACTCACTATGAGTCTGGCAGTCAGAGGCTTATTCAAAGGTAGAAGGTAATACAGTATCACAGCCGCTACGTATTTGTCTTTGCTTCTGTGATCCACTGCTGGGTTCAAAGGCACGGCAACCGATTAACTGCATAAACATCGGACATCTGAGCAGGGCCAGATTGGCCATTACAATTACCGGGGAGATCCCCGGTGGGCCAGGCGGTGCGTGGGGCCGCCTGCCATCTGTGGCTCCGCCCCCACAGCATATCACTGTGACAGGTTTTCTACACTACAGGCAGTCCATCGGCTGCCTGTCAAGGATACTACTAGTGCGGCCCCTAAGAAGAAGCTTGCGCTACCCGGGGGGGGAGGGGGGGGATGAAGAGGTGGAGGTGCGTGCGCTGCAAGCGCCAGTGACGTCACGCACCTCAAAGGAAGAGCGGGTGCATCCAGCAGCCTGCTCTCCGCTCCCTGGGCCGCTGGCAGCCTGTGGTGAGAGGAGGGGACATCGGGGCTGGTCAGGAGAAAAAGTCTGCTTGCACTGTTGTTGGCATCTGCAGCAGTCAGTCTTTAAAAAAAAAAAATGTCCTGCAGCTTACAGGACATTTTTTTTTTAAAGACTGATAGGGGGACATGGAGATATGCATGGGGGGGGGGGGAGGAAGGAGATATTACATAGGACGGGGAGGAAGGTTATTTAGTGCTGGGGGAGATGATCTAATGGGGATATTCTGTGCTAGGGAGAGATGATCTGCAGGGGGTTGGGGGTGGGGTTGCTATTCTGTGCTAGAGAGAGATGATCTGTCTGAGGGGGCTATTGCCAAAGGTCAGTGCTCGAAGTGGTCAGTGCTCGAAGTGGGCCGGTATACCGGCACTTCTTCGAGCACTGAGTTTGAAGAACCCCGCCGCAGCATTGCGCTCTCCCTCCTGTGACTGCAGCGCTACTATTTCAAATCTGCTGCAGACCGAAAGGCAAACAGGAGTAGCCATGCGGCTGCTCCTGATTGGCTGCCGGTCCGCGGCAGATTTGAAATAGTAGCGCCGTGGTCATAGGAGCACAGTGCCGCACCAAAGGCTGCCGCCCTCAGCCTCCTCTGCCACCCCGCCGCCACCCTCAGTCCTTCTCTGCCAACTCCCACAGTCTCCTCTTCCGCACCATCTACGAGGCCCACAGCCTCCTCCACCCTGCGCCGACCACAGCCTCCTCATCTACCGCACCGCAGACCACAGCCTCCTCAACACCACCGCTGCTAAATAGGTAATCTTACCCTGCTGCCTTTCTCTCTTCCTAGTCCCTACTGTATGCCCTGCTGTCAATCTCTCTGTCACTCTCCCTGTCCCTATGTCCCTGCTGTCACTCTCCCTGTCCCTCTGTCACTCTCCCTATCCCTATGTCCCTGCTGTCACTTTCCCTGTCCCTCTCCCTATCCCTATGTCTCTGCTGTCACTTTCCCTGTCCCTGCTGTCACTCTCAATGTCTCTGCTGTCACTCCCGCTGTCCCTCTGTCACTCTCCCTGTCCCTATGTCCCTGCTGTCACTGTCCTTGAATTTTGTCTCATACCATGTTTCATAATGTGAATTTCGGCTCATACTGTGTGCTATGTGAATTTCGGCTCATTCTGTGTGCTATAATGTGAATTTCGGCTCATTCTGTGTGCTATAATGTGAATTTTGGCTCATACTGTGTGGTATAATGTGAATTTTGGCTCATACCATGTGCTATAATGTGAATTTTGGCTCATACCATGTGGTATACTGTGAATTTTGTCTCATTCTGTGTGGTATATTGTGAATTTCGGCTCATAACATGTGCTATAATGTGAATTTTGGCTCATACTGTGTGCTATAATGTGAATTTTGGCTCATACCGTGTGCTATAATGTGAATTTCGGCTCATTCTGTGTGCTATAATGTGAATTTCGGCTCATACCGTGTGGTATAATTTGAATGTACAGGCTCCTTGCTGCCAAGCGGGTTCAACTGAACGGGACCCTCTAAAACGCAATGTGTGACCCAAGTCTTAGTGAGTACTGAATATACCTGTGCACATGTTGGGTGACCTGGATAACGTGAGCTGTTTGGGGTCCTGAGGACCGAGCTTTAAAACCACTGTAATAGAGTATAGCTATAATTGCTTTAAAATGTATTTAGTGAGTGTGCAGAGGATTAAATGTCAAACCAGTTTCAATTGCTTAAACTTCTGCTACAACACAATACTATCTAAAAGGTTTAATGAGTTAGGTCCAGCTAATATGACCTACTCTGCCTTTTGTTGGTGTAACAACGCCTATATTACATTTTGAAGTAATCCCGCCTACTTTGGTATTGGCTCCGCCTACAGTTGGTTTGGTGCCGCCCACATGAGGCCACTTCTAGAAATGTTTCCTGGGCCACTTTCATTTCCCAATCCGCCCCTGCATCTGAGTAACACTCAGATCTGCGTGTGCACGGTGTGGCTCCAACACATGCGAAATCCAAACACATAGCACCATTGCCAAATAATCTAATTACTGTCCACCTATGAATCAGCATCTTAATCATGCCATTTGTCACATCAGAACGGGTTTCATCCTCGGGTGAGGAAAAAAACAATAATCTGATCTATTACGGACTAGTGATGTGCACCGGACATTTTTCCGGTTTTGTGTTTTGGTTTTGGATTTGGTTCCGTGGCCGTGTTTTGGATTCGGACGCGATTTGGCAAAACCTCCCTGAAATTTTTTTGTCGGATTCGGTTGTGTGTTTTGGATTCGGGTGTTTTTTTACAAAAAACCCTCAAAAACAGCTTAAATCATAGAATTTGGGGGTCATTTTGATCCCATAGTATTATTAACCTCAATAACCATAATTTCCACTCATTTTCAGTCTATTCTGAACACCTCACACCTCACAATATTATTTTTAGTCCTAAAATTTGCACCGAGGTCGCTGGATGACTAAGCTAAGCGACCCAAGTGGCCGACACAAACACCTGGCACATCTAGGAGTGGCACTGCAGTGTCAGACAGGATGGCACTTCAAAAAAATAGTCCCCAAACAGCACATGATGCAAAGAAAAAAAGAGGCGCAATGAGGTAGCTGTTTGACTAAGCTAAGCGACACAAGTGGCCGACACAAACACCTGGCCCATCTAGGAGTGGCACTGCAGTGTCAGGCAGGATGGCACTTCAAAAAAATAGTCCCCAAACAGCACATGATGCAAAGAAAAAAAGAGGTGCACCAAGGTTGCTGGATGGCTAAGCTAAGCGACACAAGTGGCCGACACAAACACCTGGCCCATCTAGGAGTGGCACTGCAGTGTCAAGCAGGATGGCACTTCAAAAAAATTTTCCCCAAACAGCACATGATGCAAAGAAAAAAAGAGGCGCAATGAGGTAGCTGTGTGACTAAGCTAAGCGACCCAAGTGGCCGACACAAACACCTGGCCCATCTAGGAGTGGCACTGCAGTGTCAGGCAGGATGGCACTTCGAAAAAATAGTCCCCAAACAGCACATTTATTTTAAAATGTATTCTATGTGTACAGAACGACTTACATCAATATGTTTTAGGCAATTTTATAGAAAATTGAATTATTATATGCCGTACTTAAATAACATTTATATTTTGTCTTAAAAACAATATATCTGGAAATGTCTTTTTTTCTTTTGATTGATACATTTTAGGATCAAGGCCAGATCATAGGGTGGCGCAAAAGGAGCAGTTGACCTGGGGCACCCACACATTAGGGCCCCCCACATTACTTGACTGTCTCACAGCCGCTCCGGATCCCGATGTCTGCCGCCTGTAGTAGCATTGTTCTAACTAACTGCTACAGCCAGCGGGCACTAGGACCCAGAGCTGCTGTTTCCGGAGACAATGTTATCAAAAGTGTAGTCAGCTAAGTACCAGAAAGCCCGCCTTTCCCCATCCAGTGGCCGGACAGCTCCCGCTGGTGACCGCTTACCACTTACTTCAATGAGTGGCAGTGCACCCAATTGCTGCAGTGGTAGCCAGAGGTTCCCCTCTGTGTCTTTCTTTTCTCTGTCCATAGCATTGGAAGAGGGGGCCGGATGGGCTTCAAATCAAATTTGTTGGTGGGGGTCCCCACCATAGCCAGATTAAGGCGGGGGCGGAGGGCATGCTGTACCCTGAGTCCGCATTTGTCAGGAGCCCCCCCCAGCCAGAGGACACTGACATCACTAGCGTTCCCTCTTATGCAGCAGCAGAACCAGACAGCCAGAATGCGAGCAGGAAAGTATGCAGTGCAAGCAGAGACATAGGAGTATCAGGTTTTATGAGCTAGCTTTGGCGCTTTCCGACCAGAGAAGAGATAGTAGGGTGAGAGGGCTGTAAGTGACACAGGGATCCTCGCCTGGGTGTCTGTATCCTGTGTCACCTGTTATCTATTGAGGGTCTAGAAAGAGACCTCCTGAGTCCTGTCCCATCATGTAAGAAGTACAGAGGCTGATGCTATTCCTGCATGTGACAAGTTAATTATAGATTTTATTTCTCTAGCATCCATAAAGGATATTGGGTACAGATTAGTATGATGGGTATAGACGGGGTCCAAAGGAGCCAGGCACTTTAAATTCCTTCCACTGGGTGTGCTGGCTCCTCCCCTCTATGCCCCCTCCCACAGGCAGTTTAGAAAAAAGTGCCCTCAGGAGAGGATGCTAGCTCCAACTGTTTGGGCAACAGCATACCTGCGCCGTGGGAGTTAGGGGAGGGGACGGTCACCGGCCTCCTGAGGTCCAGAGCCACTCCCTGCTGCAGGACCACCATCCTGAGGGGTTGTTTGTTCAGCGGGGCACTGCGCCTTGGCTGTCGCAGCTGCAGCATGCTGCACACCCCTAACATAGCCTGAAGGTGATCGTCGGTGGTGAGTACACACCGGGGACCCTGCTAGAGGGGTCCCCCGGTACTTGTTGCAGCAACAGCGTGGGTGAGGCATACGGGTCCCTCCTGGGGGGCACCCACTATAGCCCCTGCGTGACACTGGCTAGCGATGGCTGTACCTAACATTTATGTATACCTACAGCAAGGTTTAGGAGACTGGCTCAGTATAAATATCACAGGTAGCTCCGGCGCCATTATGGGGGGGGCGGAGCTACATCAGAGTGGGCTCAGCTGCATTTTCGCGCCTTCCTCTGCATAAGCAGCAGCAGCCTCACACAACTCCTCCAGTCTGTCACACGCTGGATCACTGGTACAGGGTGTTTAGTTTAGTGGGAGAGCTGCTGTTTGTGCACAGATAATATTCTTCCGAGGGATTTACATTATAAAAACAGTTCTCACTGTTAATATCTATCTATCTATCTATCTATCTATCTATCTATCTATCTATCTATCTATCTATCTATCCAAACACTGACAACCTCACTGGGGTTCTGCAGCGTTGTGTGTGCTGGGTCCTCTCTTCTTTGTGTCTCCTCTCACATGCAATAGGGCAGGCTTGCATTGTTATCAGTCTGTTGTTGTATGTGTACTGTGTTTTTTCATAATTGTAAAACAAAAGTTATGCAGTGTGTGTCATACCAGACTTTCCCCTCTTTCTTCTGGTTCCATATCATGTGAGCAATGTAGTCAATCCTCACAAAATGCGGAGGACCATGAGGGGGAGAGTTATGAGCCCACCTGGCTGGGGGCTATCAAAACTATGATGTCTGATATGTCATCTCAGCTCACTGCCAATGCCAATAAAACACAAGAACTGCAAAAAGCAGTAGCAGACCTAGCTGCCAGGGCTGATGTTCCCCATCCCCCCCCCCCCCCCATCTAATACAGGTGCACAAAAATGTTTTTTTACCAGCACTTCTATCTGATTCTGATGATGATATACAGGATGATGGGGATGGTGTAGATCCCTTGAGTGGGGATTCCACTGCTACACAGGGTATTGAACCCCTCCTTTTAGCTATTAGGGATGTGCAAAAGCTCCCCCTATAGGACGCTGCAAATCAGCAGTCGTTTTTCCTTCCTCAAGACAAACTGTCACATTTCCTGATTCTAAAGAATTAGATGATTTATTTAAACTAATCTGGAAGAATCCAGATAAAAAATATCAGGTATCAAAACGGTTTTTGCATACAGTCCCCTTTGCCCCTGAGGGTAGAAAGTTTTGGGAAGAATCTCCGGCTGTAGACGTTTCAGTCTCTCGCATCTCTAAGAAGGCGCTACTCCCAGCTCCAGGTTCCTTTACAGTAAAGGACCTGGGGGATAGGAAAATTGAAGCTACACTTAAATCCATCTACATTGCTGCAGGTGTATCTTAAAGACCGGTTATTACAGGTTGCTGGATGACACATGCAATTCACTCCTGGGCTACTCAAATTCAGGAGGGTCTCTTGGGTGACATGACCCTAGTTACTACGGTGACTTTCCTAAAGCACATTCAGGACACGGCAAGAGTCCTCTGTGACTCCCTAAAAGAGATTGGCAATATTAATGCTAGGACCATGGCTATGGCTGTGTCAGCACGCAAAGCTATATGGTTGCATCAGTGGATTGCAGACGCTGACTCCAAATGCAATGTGGAATCTCTCCCCTTTACAGGTGAATGGCTTTACGGAGGTGAATTGGATGCATGGATCGCCAAAGCTACTGCTGGGAAATCAGCGTTTTTTTCCTTCGGGGGCTCCGCCTGCTAGACGTTCCTACCCGGGACCATCTACTCAGTCCTTTCGGTCCACCAGATTTCGATCTAGGGCCAGAGATGCATCAAATGCAACTAGAGGCACCAGAGGTAAACCTAAGAAACCAGCTGTCGCCGGCTCTCAGGAACAGAGTACCAGTTCAGCTTCCGAAAAGACCTCAGCATGACGGTGCCTGCCCACCCCCATAAGATCTTGAGGTGGGAGCCCGGTTACGTCACTTCAGCCACATCTGGGAAAGTTCCTGCCAGGACGCCTGGGTAAGGGATCTTATTTCTCAGGGTTACAAGCTGGCGTTCGACAGTGCTCCTCCCCAACGGTTTTTCAAATCAAACTTACCAGCTTTGGAAAATATGCATGTTACGCTACTACAGGCCATCACAAAGTTGATCAAGTCCCAAGTCATTGTTCCAGTTCCCCTGCAACAACAAGAGAAAGGTTACTACTCCAGTCTGTTCATTGTGCCAAAACCAGACAGGTCTGTACGGCCAATTCTGAATCTGAAGTCCTTGAATCCTTACCTGAAGTTTTCAAATTCAAGATGGAGTTTTTGAGAGCAGTGATTGCAGGCCTGGAACGTCAGGAATTCCTAGTGTCCCTGGACATCAAGGATGCCTACCTTCATATCCCAGTTAGGCCTCCTCAACAGGCCTGAGGTTCACCCTGCTGAACGATCACTACCAGTTCCAGGCGTTACCCTTTGGCCTGTCTACAGCACTGAGGGTGTTCACGAAGGTGATGGTGGAAATGATGTTCCCACTCAGGGTCCAGGGGGTCAACGTGGTCTCTTACTTGGATGATCTCCTGATAAAAGCGAGTTCCAGGGAGCTTCTACTGCTCCATATAGATCGCACTATACAACTTCTGTCACACCACAGGTAGATCCTCAATCTACAGAAGTCCCACTTGGAGCCATCTCAGTGGCTCCTTTTTCTGGGAATGCTACTGGATACTGTAGTACAGAAAGTGTTCCTCCCGGAGGACAAAGTGAGAACTCTCCAGGCAGTGGTTTGCATGGTGCTACGACCGACTCGGGTTTGCATTCATCTTTGCATAAGATTGTTGGGAAAAATGGTAGCCTCGTACGAGGCCATTCGGTATGGACGGTTCCATGCCAGACCCTTTCAACTGGACATCCTGAACAAGTGGTCCGGTTCCCATCTTCAGATGCACCGGATGATTCAACTGTCACCCTGGGCCAGGATTTCCCTTCTGTGGTGGCTGCAGTCTTCCAATCTCCAAGAAGGTCGATGCTTCGGGATTTAGGATTGGATTCATCTCACGACGGATGCGAGTCTGAAAGGATGGGGAGCTGTCACCCAAGGGGTGCAGTTCCAGGGCAGGTGGTCTGCCCAAGAGGCCCTACTTCCGATCAACATCCTGGAACTTCGGGCTATCTACAATTCCCTGATTCAGGCCTACTTTCTGCTCCGGGGTCAGGCAATCCAGGTACAGTCGGACAAAGCCATGGCTGTGGAACATCAATCGGCAAGGAGGGACAAAAAGCAGGGCCTGCAAGCAAGAAGTGTCAAGGATACTCCTCTGGGTATGCTCAGTGCAGTAGCATTGCCATCAATCTTCATTCCGGAGGTAGGCATCTGGGAAGCGGACTTCCTAAGTCGCCAGATCTCCACCCAGGAGAGTGGGGCCTACATCCTCAGGTGTTTCAGCTGATTATCAACCGGTGGGGTTGCCCCCAGATCGACATGATGTTGTCTCGCCTCAACAAGAAACTTTGCTCCTATTGCTCGTGAACCAGAGACCCTCAGGCGTGCGCAGTGGATGCACTGACATTGCCTTGGTTGTACCAGCTGGTCTACATATTTCCTCCGATTGCGTTGATCCCAAAGGTGCTCAAGCAGATTCAGCATCAATTAGTACAAGCAATTCTGCTTGCCCTGGACTGGCCCCAGAGAGCGTAGTACGCAGATCTTCTGGACATGTCCGTCGAAGACCCTTGGCCTCTACCGCTCAGAAGTGATCTTCTTCAACAAGGACCGTTCGTCTACCCGGACTTACGGCGGCTTCGTTTGACGACATGGAAGTTGAGCGGAACATCCTTGCTCACAAGGGCCTTTCCAAAAAGGTTATTGCTATCATGGTTCAGGCCAGGAAATCTGTGACGTCAAACCACTATCATAATATCTGGCGGAGATGCGTCTCCTGGTGCGAGGAACGCACATATCCATCTGCAGATTTTCACTTGGGAAGAGTTCTTCATTTCCTGCAGGCTGAAGTGGATAAGGGCTTGCGTCTGGGTTCCATTAAGGTCCAGATTTCAGCCCTCGAAACTGGCACTGTTGCCAGAAGTTCAGACCTTCTTGCAAGGGGTACTCCACATGCAACCTCCTTTTGTGCCGCCTACGGCGCCCTGGGATTTGAATGTGGTGTTGAAATTTCTGCAGTCCTCCTGGTTTGAACGTCTGATGATGGTAGAATACAAATACCTCACGTGGAATACGGTGATGTTACTGGCCCTGGCTTCTGCTAGACGTGTCTCAGAATTGGGGGCCTTATCATATAAAAGTCCGTACTTAGTCTTTTACGTGGACAGAGCGGAGCTCCGGACTAGATAGCATTTCCCGCCGAAGGTTGTTTTTTCGCTTCATCTGAATCAACCTATTGTGATTCCATCCTTTTCTGACGCTTCTGCTCCTCCGGAGACACTGGATGCTGTGCGTGCCTTGAAGATCTACGTCAAGCGTACAGCTCAGATCAGAAAGACTGATTCCTTGTTCGGGCTCTATGATGTGCAGAAAAAGGGTTGCCCTGCTTCAAAGCAGTCCATTGCTCGTTGGATTAGACTTACTATCCAACAGGCCTATGTGTTGGCAGCCTTACCTGTTCCTAAGTGTCTGAAGGCCCACTCTACAAGATCGGTGGGCTCTTCCTGGGCGGCTACCCATGTAATCTTGGCCTTGCAACTATGCCGAGCTGCTACCTGGTTGGGGAAGAACACCTTTGTGAAGGTCTACAAGTTTGATACCCTGGCAAAAGAGGATACCCAGTTTGGGCAGGTGGTGCTGCAGGTGTCTCTGCACTTTCCCGCACGTTCTGGAAGCTTTGGTACATCCCCATCGTACTAATCTGTCCCCAATTTTCCTTATGGATGCTAGAGAAAATATGATTTTAAATACCTACCGGTAAATCCTTTTCTTGCAGTCCATAAGGGATATTGGGCCCGCCTCTGTGCGGTGACTTTCTGCAGGTTCTCGGTTTGGTGTTACCTGTTCAGCCGTTGCTGTTTATGTTGCCAGACTGGCTGGCCCAGTTGTGTTATGGTGTGCTCGTGTATAAATCTCACCACCATTCTCATTGTTATGCTCATTCTCTCAAGTATGTAATTTCACCTTCGGGCACTGTTTTACCTATAACTGCCTGTGGGAGGGGGCATAGAGGGGAGGGTCCAGCACACCCAGTGGAAGAAATTTAATGTGCACTGGCTCCTTTGGACCCCGTCTATACCCATCATACTAATATTTCCCCAATATCCCTTATGGACTACGAGAAAAGGATTTACCGGTAGGTATTTAAAATCCTATTTTTTCTATGTGTATTTTAAGGTTATTTAAGTTGTCTTTGTTCCACTACAAGAAAATTAGGTGGAACTATAAACAGTACTCAGACATTATTAAACTAACTAGGCGATTCATCGCGCCCTACGGGCGCTCTTCACACCGTCGTTTGTGGCTACGCCCCGTTAACCCCTGCACTCCTTTGAACATACGCAGGCCGGTAGAGAACAGATGCAGAAATGCAGGGCAATATAGAGGGCATACAGAAAAGAGAGAGGCGTAGGGGGGAAGGGGGGGGGGGGGGGGGAATGTACAGAAACGCTGTGCGATGGGTAAAGGATAGGGAGAGGCAGGGTGGTAGGGAGAGGATAAAGAGAGGCAAGGTGTTACAAAACAAAATACCGTTGCAAAAGGCTACGACCCGTTAACCCCTGCACGGGCTTCAGCTGTGCTATAATTGTTATTATATGGAGTATTACCTGCCAAAAATTTTATGCTAGTGGGTAAATATTGCAAGGGGGAAAGGCGTGCGATTGTCATAGGGGCGTAGGCCTTTGTGAGGGCGTGAAGAGTGGCCACAGGGCACAATGAATAACATAGTGTAGTATATACTGCTAGTGTATGCAGCGCAGCTTATACACACAGTGGGCACAGGTAATGGAGCCGCGTATACACACAATGGACACAGGTAGCAGCGCAGCTTATACACACAGTGGCCACAGGTAATGGATATGTGTATCAACACAGTGGGCAGAGGTAGCAGCGCAGCTTATACACACAATACCCAAAGGTAGCAGAGCCGCTTATACACACAATACCCACAGGTAACAGAGCCGCTTGTACACACACAGTGCCCACAGGTAGCAGAGGCGCTTATACACACACAGTGCCCACAGGTAGCAGAGGCGCTTATACACACAGTGGCCACAGGTAGCAAAGCCGCTTATACACACAGTGCCCACAGGTAGCAGAGCCGCTTATACACACACAGTGCCCACAGGTAGCAGAGGCGCTTATACACACAGTGCCCACATGTAGCAGAGGCGCTTATACATACAGTGGCCACAGGTAGCAGAGCCGCTTATACACACACAGTGCCCACAGGTAGCAGAGGCGCTTATACACACAGTGCCCACATGTAGCAGAGGCGCTTATACACACGGTGCCCACAGGTAGCAGAGCCGCTTATACACACACAGTGCCCACAGGTAGCAGAGCCGCTTATACACACAGTGCCCACAGGTAGCAGAGCCGCTTATACACACACAGTGCCCACAGGTAGCAGAGCCGCTTATACACAGTGACCACAGGTAGCAGAGCCGCTTATACACACACAGTGCCCACAGGTAGCAGAGGCGCTTATACACACAGTGACCACAGGTAACAGAGCCGCTTATACACACACAGTGGCCACAGGTAGCAGAGCCGCTTATACACACAGTGACCACAGGTAGCAGAGCCGCTTATACACACACGGTGCCCACAGGTAGTGGCCACAGGTAGCAGAGCCGCTTATACACACAGTGACCACAGGCAGCAGAGCCTCTTATACACACAGTGACCACAGGTAGCAGAACTGCTTATACACACACAGGGGCCACGGGTAGCAGAGGCGCTTATACACACAGTGGCCACAGGTAGCAGTGGTGCTTATACACACACAGTGACCACAGGTAGCAGAGCCGGTTATACACACAGTGACCACAGGTAGCAGAGCCGCTTATACACACACAGTGCCCACAGGTAGCAGAGGCGCTTATACACACAGGGGCCACGGGTAGCAGAGGCGCTTATACACACAGTGGCCACAGGTAGCAGTGGTGCTTATACACACAATGACCCCCGGTAGCAGCGTCACTTCTAGACACAATTCCCATAGGTAATAGAGGCGCTTATACACACAGTGGCCACAGGTAGCAGTGGCGTTTATACACACAGTGCCCACAGGTAGCAGCGCCACTTATACACAATGGCCACAGGTATCAGTGTCACTTAGACACATAATGGACACAGCATTAGTGTTTCCTATGAATCCAATGTCCATTGGTAGCAACTATACTCACAGAAGTTCAGTGTGTGTGTGTGGGGGGGTTTGGAAAGGGGGTGGGTTCAGTGAGGTCGAGGTGCGTATCCGTGCCGCTGATCACCGCGATTCAGGGAATCACTTGTAGCGGCTGCGGATGGTGTCCGAGGTACTACGTGTGGTGGTGGGGTGGGTGCTGGAGGGGGGTATGGGGGTGGGGGAGGTGTGGGGGTGCAGTGGGCGGGGGAGGGGCGTCTTAAGCAGATGTGGTGGGTGCTGTGGGTGCCACGGGTGGGGGAGGGGCAGGTGGGTTGTAGGGTGCAGGGGCGAGAAGTGGGTATAAGGGTGGTGCGGGGTTGCCGCAGGTGGGGTGGAGGGTGCGTGGGTGTAGGAGGGGGGGGGAGGTGCAGGGGTGCCGCCGGTGGGGGAGGGGGGGTTGTGGGTTGTAGGTGCTACGGGTGTGGGAGGGGGCGTGTCCCACGGGTGAGGGACGGATGTGGTGGGTGCTGTGGGTGCCACGGGTGGGGAAGGGGTGTTGCGGTTGGGGGAGGGAGTGCTGCGGGTGGTGGAGGGGTGGGAGTGCTGAGGATGTGGGTGCTATGGGTGGGGGAAGGGGCAGGAGTGCCGTGGGTGGGGGAGGGACGTGTGCCGCGGGAGGGGGGCGGATGTGGAGGATGCTGTGGGTGCCGTGGGTGTTTAGGTGGGAGAGGGGCGTGTGTCACGGGTGGGGGGCGTATGTGGTGGATGCCGCGGGTAGGGTGGTGGGTTGCAGGGGGAGAGGTAGATATGGGGGTGGTGCGGGGTTTTTGGGGTTGGGCCGGTGGGTTTTGCTGGTTGTAGGCGTGCCGTGGGTGGGGGAGGGGTGTGTGCCGCGGGTGGGGGGCGAATGTGGTGGGTGCTGTGGGTGGGGGAGGGGTGGGGGGTGCGGATGTGGTGGATGCTGTGGGTGGGGTGGAGGGTGCAGGGGGGGGTAGGTAGAGGTAGGTGTGGGGGAGGTGGGGGGGTGCTGCGGGTGGGGGAGGGGTGGGTGTGGTGGAGGGTGTAGCGGGGAGAGAGGTTGGTATAGTGGTGGGGGTGGTGCGGGTGGGGGAGGGGCATGGGGTTTTGCGGGGTGTGGGTGTTACGGGTGGGGGAGGGGGCAGGAGTGCAGCGGGTGGGGGCAGGAATGCCGCCGGTGGGGGAGGGGGCGGGAGTACCGGGGGTGGGGGAGGGGTGTGTGCTGGGGGTGGGGGAGGGGTGCTGCGGGTGGGGGAGGGAGTGCCGCAGGTGGGGGAGGGGTGTGTGGCGCGGGTGGGGGAGCGGCGGGAGTGCCGCGGGTGGGGGAGGGGTGCTGCGGGTGGGGGAGGGAGTGCCGCGGGTGGGGGAGGGGTGCCACGGGTAAGGGAGGGGTGCGTGTCGCGGGTGGGGGAGGGGTGCGTGCCGCGGGTGGGGGAGGGGTGCCGCGGGTGGGGGAGGGTGCGTGTCGCGGGTGGGGTGCGTGCCGCTGGTGGGGTAGGGGTGCGTGTCGCGGGTGGGGGAGGGGTGCGTGTCGCGGGTGGGGGAGGGGTGCGTGCCACGGGTGGGGGAGGGGTGCGTGCCGTGGGTGGGTGAGGGGTGTGTGCCGCGGGTGGGGAGGGGTGCCGCGGGTGGGGGAGGGGTGCGTGCCGCGGGTGGGGGAGGGTGCGGGAGTGCCGCGGGTTGGGTGGATGCCGCGGGTGGGAGGGTGCGGGATGCCGCGGGCCGTGGTTGAGTGGGGGTGGGGTGGATTCTGTGGGTGGCGTGGCCCGTGTGCGGCGTGTGGAGGTGTTGGGTGGTGTGTGTGCCGCGGGTGCGGCTGTCAGCGTTGGTTCTCCTCCACACTGTGCGGCAGGCAGCGGTGAGAGCGCCGCTTACAGTCCTCGGCTGCAGTGTCCCCAGGTGCAGCGAGTGTACGGGGAGGGGGGAGAGAGGGGAAGGGGCGGAGATGGGGAGGGGACTGGGCGGGGATGGGTGGACAGAGGGAGGGGACTGTTCCTGCCCTGCATCCAGCCACCCAGATCTGTGCCTGTGACTCCGCCCAGCGTTACGGCCAGCACAGAGTCACAGACTTGGGCTAATATATAGGAGATAATTTAAATCTATTATACACAATTGATTTAAATGTAATACAGGTTGAGTATCCCATATCCAAATATCCGAAATACGGAATATTCCGAAATACTGACTTTTTTGAGTGAGAGTGAGATAGTGAAACCTTTGTTTTCTGATGGCTCAATGTACACAAACTTTGTTTAATACACAAAGTTATTAAAAATATTGTATTAAATGACCTTCTGGCTGTGTGTATAAGGTGTATATGAAACATAAATGAATTGTGTGAATGTAGACACACTTTGTTTAATGCACAAAGTTATAAAAAATATTGGCTATAATGGCCTTCAGGCTGTGTGTATAAGGTGTTGTCAAAGTCGAAAAATATAGCGACCTATGATGCCTTGTACTAACCCCATGCGCTTGCCCGCTGCACGTGCACATTCTCTCCCGTGCGTGCGCATTTTCGCAGTTGCGTGACGGCGCCTCCACGGTCGTGCACTCAGGCGCGTGGTATGTGCATTTACGGTAGAGTTTGTGTGCGTCTGGTGGGCGACTCGATCGTTACATATTTAATCCAAATAATGTATTTTATAGGTAATATTCCCTTTAATAATATCTGTAAGTATGATTAGTGTAACTGGTTCAGGGACAGAGAGATTCCTCTTTGCATGCTGGGAGGGCTCAGACAAAGGTTGGAGGGTAGTGTATGGTGTCCAGCTGTGGGGTATTGAAGGGGTGTTGTGCCTATGATAATTGGGAGGGATTCGCATAGTTCCTGCTCATGGTTATGCACAGAAGTAGAAAATAAGATTAATTGCATTCCGAATAAATTACACATAAGTGCAGGGTAGGTGAATGGAATTCAGTCATTTCTTTCCCACAGACTGAATACAATAGCCTTATTTACACTAAGCTTTGAGATTCTACGAAGAGGGCTTACACCTTTGTTTATGAATAGAACCAGGTTTCTTTCCAGAATAATGAGTGCTGAGTAGTCAATTGTCTCAACTGAAGGTGGGGTAAACAAAGCCCAGAGACAGAGTTTGTTTGGAAGATCCAAAACAATAGCTTTCCTCAATATAATCAGACAAAGAGGAATTTAGAATACTAACAAGTCCTAGCCATCACTTCTTGAACTAACCAATGATCCCAGGTGCAGTACATGTCCCACCCCCTAACCAATGGAAAGAGAGCACACAGTATCTATTGTAGTATGTCTTGAGTTAGTAAATAAATATAGCTTGCAATAGGCTTGGTGACACAAGACTCTGCAAGGTTTTCACACTGAAGGCTAGAGCCCTGGTCCAGGTTGCGCCTGCGAAGTCATTCCCACGTGTGTAAGTTTTTCTCTGTAACCAACTTATTCTCTGTTTGTATTTGCCATACTCTCTCTCTCTCTCTGTTATTTGTTTAGGATTAAGAAACTGTTGTATATTGTATAATTTCAGTTATTCTGTTTAGGTGTTTATGTTAGTGCTGTAGTGTATAAGCTGTAACTGTTTTCCCCTTTTACATACTAAAATCATCTAGATAAAGGTTTTGGAACCTTACAAGGTATTGTGTGTTTATCATTACATTGCTAAGGGTATTCGGAGCGTCTCAATCGCTCAAGCAGCTTTTATATTAACAAGGTTAAGAAGCGTTTTATATCATTACAGTATAAGTATATCCCTTCATTGTGTTGCATACAAGGTTTACTGTGTGTCATCCTGTGAGCGTCTGCGCTGCTTGTGTTCCTCTTGTGGGCACAGCGTCCGCTATGCTAGTAGCGTAGCATTACGGTACTCGGACCGCCTATAGCGTGCTCGATACCCAGCGTAAGCCGTGAGCGAACGTGCCGCTCGTGCGTCTCGACCACGGCCTAGCGTCTGCTACGCTAAGTGCGTACCCTTACGGTACCCCGTACGCCCATTGCGTACTGAGTCTCTTACCAATATATAGTGAATGTTATAAGATAAATAATTTAACTTTATCAATTGGCGGCTCGTCCGTCCTCCACATATCCGCTCTAGCGAACACAAGCAGACTTTATCTGTCAGCAAAGGGCAGGAAGGCGTTTCCCTTCGTATCCGTGTTGGTGGTGAGGGATACGGTAGTGCTGACTAGATAAGCGTCTGCATCGCTACGCTGTAGGAGTGCTGGTGGAATCCGGAACCGGAAGGTAAGAACAGTACGCTATTGTCTTTTAAAACTGTTTTATTTCTGTCTGATACACATTGCGTACGCAACACACGCACACACCTGCATTTTTCATTTGTGTAATTTCACATCTCGCCTTCCTGTTTGCCATTTATCATTGATAACGTGCTGAGAAAGATTTGTTGCTATTGGTAGTTAAAAGTAAAATTAATACGTAAGGAAGTAATTTGTAAAACACGCACATGGCTTGCCTAAGATACAAGGAAGTTCTGTGTGGTGTTCAGTAAATGATTACAGTTAAATATCATTTGCATTGATAGAAACGTGTTACTTGTGTTACTGTGGACGTGTCTGGCCTGTGTACACGTGTCCCTAACAAAAGGCGGGACTAGCGTACGCAAGGGCTTACGCACGGAGTGTATATTACGCAACGAAGCGTACGGGTACGCCCACGTAATACAAATCACACGATAGTATTGTTTTAGTAGGCGATACGGAGGCAACGCGATAATAGCGCAAGTCACTCTCAGTGTCCTAAATTTTTGCGTAAATAATCCTTCTCTAGTTGTAACTCCTTTCGGGACTAGACTGCGATACTGAATGAAAGGGATTTCTGCGCAGAAACGAAAGTAAAGAGGATATGAGGTGAAAGAGTGTGTATACATATATATAAGTTTCTCATTTTTGGGTGGAACCACAGGAAATCGAGTTCTCGTGAGGTACATTCGTGAAAGTGACAGCGCGGTGGCTTGGGAGGCATCCCTTGTTAAACATATTAAAATAAGAGCATTAGAGTATAACGGACCAGGAGGTCCAGAGACAGACCAGGAGGTCTATGTACAGCAGACTAGGAAGTCCGCTATAGAAAGAGTCAAGAAGCACAACCCCAGGAGGGTTGGTGCAATACCCATATAGGCCATTAAGCTCTGGCTGAAGGAATTCGCAGCCACAATTTTCAATTCCACTGGTCGTTCCGCACATAAGATTAGTTGCTTATGTGCAGTACGATTGTACCGCATGTAATTGTGTGCATTAGTTTGTAACTTGACCCAGTACCATTTGCGTACGCTAGAGGGGTCATAAACGCTATTTGTACATTCTAACGTGATTTGTGTAATTTTTTTTATTTTAAGGGAGGTTCGCTGGTCACTCAGGAATTCTCCAGCAACTGATATTTACTGGGAAGGGTAAGTGCTCTTCGGATCACACCCACATGTTCCAGTAAATATAGGTTCAGGTTGCAGGGGCCCTAGGTTGAGTACGCCAGCGCTAAGGCAGTGTGTGGGCGTATTGGTCGACGTGGGCGAGTGAGTGAAGGTACTCGGTAAACTTTCACCGTCGGCCTACCCCGGACATCTTGGTTTTTGTAAGGGTTCGCTGAAGACCCTGATTTGAAGGTCAGAGGTAGTGAAAGCAACACCTGCAAAGATGGGGGCCAGTTGTTCAGGTAGGGGGCGATCAACCCTGGTTCAGGTTGATTTAGTAAACCGACCAATAGGGTTGGCAAGGTATATCATGTGTGAGAAATACGGTTCACACACAGAGGTTTTGTGCGATGAATGGGAAAGAATTACTGTGCATGACGGGGAAATGTTCCCACGGGTAGGCAGTTTTAGCCCCGAGGTGTTACAAAATCTAAGGAGAAGGATATGTCTCATTAAATCTGCAAAGAGACGGATCAAATATTATGATTGTTTACAGTTATGGCAACGGGAAAGTGAAATACAAGGAGGATTAGCTTACACAGCTGACTCTCACTTTGGTAAGAAAAATATGGCAACAAGAGAGAAAGTGGTTACAGAGAATGGCACACTGGGGTATGATAAACATGCACTTAGTAACTGTATAGATGATAAGAATAATTGTAACGAATGTAACAATGATAAAAGTAAAACTGTTAAATGTACAACTGTTAACCCGTGCAAGTTGCACTCCATGTTAAACTTCCCTCAGGATTACAAGCAAGAAAGTGAGCCCAGCACGAGGTCGGCACCATTTCCAGCAGCCATCATACAAGACATCCAGGTGGACGCGACCAAATCGGTAAAGGCAGTAGTCAAACCCCCTTACGGAGGGTCAGGTGAGGTCGTGTCCACAGGTACGTACAGTGTTATATATCACGCACAAACAAATTTATCTCATATTGTAGAACCAACACAAGATGATGTTATAATTGAATGGAACATCAAAAGACACCTGGAGTCACAGGGCAGTAAGCAAATGACAATCAGTAGACAAGCCCTGACAACGAAGCCACACCAGCTTAAGCCCCAAACCCCTGTGAGAAATTCAAATGTGATAGTTTGTTATCATTGTCACAAAGAGGGACATTTTGCAAGAGATTGTAGATCAAAAAATATAGAAAAGTCATATCAACCCCCTAGACAACGACATGACCATGATATCCAAAGAAACAGGGAAGCACAGGGAGGTAAGAAGCCTCAGATCCCTGTAGGTAAGTCAAAGGTGATAAGATGTTATAATTGCCAGAGGTAAGGTCATTTTGCACGAAGTTGTAGGGTTAAAGATCCACAAAAGGTATATCAACCCCCTAGAAAAAAAAAAAAAAACACGAGCAAAGTCATGATACACGAAATTGTAATCAGGGATCATATAAGAAGAAGTTTGGGCCGCACCTGTAATATGCAGTCAGGAAAGTTGATTATTAGGCCTGGTAGTAAACCTGAGGTTACAGTTAATGATATTGGGAGGTCAGTTCCGTGTAGACACAGGAACGGCCGGGTAAACTTTGTAATTTATCTGTAAATGTTTCTTTTTCCCCATCTCTGACGTTCATCGGCAGAACTCAAACATCACATAGCTACTTGGTCTTTGCAGAAGTCTATCTAACCCCAGTGTGACCTACCGACATCGGTGTGTCCTGGCCAGGCACAAAAGGGTGAAGTGTGGAAATACTGGTGGGGGGAGACTGCGCAAAGATACCAATGGATGCGATGGTGTGACAGCCTGATGGTGAACGGAAGATCTGACAATGTTTTTTTGTTTGTTGTTTTAGGTAACATATATATGAATTGTTCTCTCTCTCGTTTGTTTTTTTCCCTCTTCTCTCTCATGTTCTCATGCTTTACAGATGGTATGTCACACATCAGTTAGACAAATGGTAATGCAAGATTTTTGCTCCTTACAGAAAGATCGCAGATTTGGAAGGAATATTGTATCACCAGAATGTTCGTTTGGAAGATTGAGAGACAGCACCTTTAAGATGACAACAGAGCAAGAGGAACAACAAGACTAGAAGACATCGTAACATTTTTCTTTCCCCTCAATTATTTTTTTGTACCCCCATTACAAATTTCTCCTTTTCCTTCTATAAGATGGACTTGCCCCAAGAGACAGTGATCCGGATTTTCCTGTTGACCATGATGTTGACCAGAGCAGTCTGTTTCGGTGAGAGTACCATGGAGGTCGAGAAAGGATCTGGAATGGGTTCTGATGACCAGGATGGAGGCGTAGTTTTCCAAGAGCAACATAATCACCAAGTAAAGGCGAGTATCAGAAACCGATCTGGTAGCATTGACAATAGAAGGAATTGTGAAGGATTGTTAGCTGAAGAGAACTGCATCTGTAGGCATTGTGACAATATAGTTGAGGATGGGTGCATCAAGAAATGTCAGTCCAGTTTTAATGTCCACATGGACCGGCATCCATTGAGTGACTATCACTCCTTAGTGGGTAGAGTGTTAAACCAGACAGACTGTTGGGTATGCTCTCAAGTACCTCAAGGTCATAGCAAATCAGGACTAGTACCATTCCCGTTAACTGTAGGAGAGGTACTTGAGTTAAGTGGTGGGAGGCCGGTGGACAAGAGGTTTAATATCTCTAGTCCTCCTAGTTTGAAGCTCCACCAATATCATGTGGATAAGTCCTTAGTATGCTTTAACATTTCCAATCCCCGAAAGCCGGGAAAATGGGAAGTGTCATGGAGTAATCAAACCATGACATTTTCATATAGAGCCGATAGAATGCCCATAGACACAGAGCTTATACGCCAGATAGCCAACAGTGGAAAATATTTCCGGTATAGGTACACTCTAGGAAGTAGGACCATGCGAGTTGGAGAAGTATCACCAGGATACTGTGCACATATCGTACAACCTGATACGTGTACTAGACAGATGGGAGAGTTAGGGTTAGGAGATTTCACATGGAAAATTTGTAACATGGTAATGTCATACTCCGTCCCATATGTTCTCCCCGATGATGCATATTTCATATGCGGGAGAAAGGCGTATAAGTGGCTTGCCCCAAACTCAGAGGGATTGTGTTACATTGGAAAAGTACTGCCTGAAGTAATGACTGTATCCCATATCAAAATGAAAGACATTCACCGCGGTGCCCAAGCTCCTTATACTCACACTTATTACGAGCACGTCGTTAAACGGCACCTGATTGAGAGGACAGAGCATCCGGCCTCTGATCTGATCCATGAATCCACCGGGATTCAATTCCTACTCGCGTTAGATATCACTCGTACCGCCAGAGGAATGATAAATTATAGATATATATCTGCGCTAGCGAACTTGTTAGACAATATCACCGAAATGTATGACGACACGTTCAGGTACACTGGGAAAGAGTTACAAGCCTACAAAACAGAGCTGGTTCAGCATAGGATGATTCTCAATTATCTCACAGCAGTGACAGGCGGGTACTGTGTTACCCTAGCGACTCAGTATGGAGTAAAGTGCTGCACGTATATTACAAACAGCACTGAGGACCCGGCCGAGGTCATAGACCAAAAGATGGATGACATTTTGCAATTGAAGTGGGAGTTTCGAAGGAAACACAATCTCACACTCGCTGCTGTGGGTAATGAGCTGACCAGTTGGGTGTCATGGTTGAACCCACGAAATTGGTTCTCTAGTTTAGGAGAATGGGCCCAAGGTATTATAATGGACGTAGGGAAATTTCTCTTGTGTATTCTGGGAGTCGTCATATTGGTTGGTCTGATATTTAGATGCGTTCGGGCTTTAACGAAGTGTAAAGGTAGTACTAGAGTGATGAGTCTGAGGAGCGAGGACACTGTAATAAAAACAACTAATTTGATTTATGACCCAACGATAGAGACAATGTTGTGATGAAAATGTGATTCCACGGTCCGTTTCTTTCACCCGTTTCTCCTTTGTTTTCCTCCAAGGTACAAAGACATCCGCTTGGAAGAAGAATTTGACAACCTCTTTTATACAGACCATTGATGAACTATGCCACAGACCCCCTATATCCCTAGTGACTTTAACTTTTTACGAAAGCCCAATACTTTAGAGACTGTAATTTTATGGACACTGGAACAGCTTTTGCTCGCTATTTACAACAAAAGCACCGAGAGACATCAGACAACATGTACATCAGACAAGACATCAGACAAGACCTCAATCGGCGACTGTTTATTTAAACTCACATAGTTTACAACTGCATTTATAATGATTGTTTCTTATCTTCATCTTTACAACCTCCAGGTAATGACACACATAGTCGACAGGGAATATAGACACATATATCAGCATTCACATGTTCCCCCCATTCATGTATCATCAACTAGATGTGCTCCCCCATATGTTGCAACCAAAAGCCGAAAAGAGCTCGGTAGAGTTTGACAGCCCATCAACAGACCCTTAATACGGGATGAAAAGGATTCAAATGTATACTTTGCAATACCTCAAAGCTTGATTTAAAACACGTACGGCACGATGATACATGACCCCTCAAACATGGATTTCATACACACATGCTTTTACTGTCTCACTAGGTCATACTTTTCCCACCTTCTCCTCTCCTCCCTTACCCAATCATAAAAAGGTGTTTACATGATGACATATATTTTTCTGTTTGAATTGTTTAGGAAGTGGCAGTTATTGGTGACTGCCAAAGGGTGGACTGTCAAAGTCGAAAAATATAGCGACCAATGATGCCTTGTACTAACCCCATGCGCTTGCCCGCTGCACGTGCACATTCTCTCCCGTGCGTGCGCATATTCGCAGTTGCGTGACGGCGCCTCCACGGTCGTGCACTCAGGCGCGTGGTATGTGCATTTACGGTAGAGTTTGTGTGCGTCTGGTGGGCGACTCGATCGTTACATATTTAATCCAAATAATGTATTTTATAGGTAATATTCCCTTTAATAATATCTGTAAGTATGATTAGTGTAACTGGTTCAGGGACAGAGAGATTCCTCTTTGCATGCTGGGAGGGCTCAGACAAAGGTTGGAGGGTAGTGTATGGTGTCCAGCTGTGGGGTATTGAAGGGGTGTTGTGCCTATGATAATTGGGAGGGATTCACATAGTTCCTGCTCATGGTTATGCACAGAAGTAGAAAATAAGATTAATTGCATTCCGAATAAATTACACATAAGTGCAGGGTAGGTGAATGGAATTCAGTCATTTCTTTCCCACAGACTGAATACAATAGCCTTATTTACACTAAGCTTTGAGATTCTATGAAGAGGGCTTACACCTTTGTTTATGAATAGAACCAGGTTTCTCTCCAGAATAATGAGTGCTGAGTAGTCAATTGTCTCAACTGAAGGTGGGGTAAACAAAGCCCAGAGACAGAGTTTGTTTGGAAGATCCAAAACAATAGCTTTCCTCAATATAATCAGACAAAGAGGAATTTAGAATACTAACAAGTCCTAGCCATCACTTCTTGAACTAACCAATGATCCCAGATGCAGTACATGTCCCACCCCCTAACCAATGGAAAGAGAGCACACAGTATCTATTGTAGTATGTCTTGAGTTAGTAAATAAATATAGCTTGCAATAGGCTTGGTGACACAAGACTCTGCAAGGTTTTCACACTGAAGGCTAGAGCCCTGGTCCAGGTTGCGCCGGCAAAGTCATTCCCACGTGTGTAAGTTTTTCTCTGTAACCAACTTATTCTCTGTTTGTATTTGCCATACTCTCTCTCTCTGTTATTTGTTTAGGATTAAGAAACTGTTGTATATTGTATAATTTCAGTTATTCTGTTTAGGTGTTTATGTTAGTGCTGTAGTGTATAAGCTGTAACTGTTTTCCCCTTTTACATACTAAAATCATCTAGATAAAGGTTTTGGAACCTTACAATGTATTGTGTGTTTATCATTACATTGCTAGGGGAATTGGGAGCGTCTCAATCGCTCAAGCAGCTTTTATATTAACAAGGTTAAGAAGCGTTATATCATTACAGTATAAGTATATCCCTTCATTGTGTTGCATACAAGGTTTACTGTGTGTCATCCTGTGAGCGTCTGCGCCGCTTGTGTTCTTCTTGTGGGCACAGCGTCCGCTACGCTAGTAGCGTAGCATTACGGTACTCGGACCGCCTATAGCATGCTCGATACCTATCGTAAGCCGTGAGCGAACGTGCTGCTCGTGCGTCTCGACCACGGCCTAGCGTCTGCTACGCTAAGTGCGTACTCTTACGGTACCCCGTACGCCCATTGCGTACTGAGTCTCTTACCAATATATAGTGAATGTTATAAGATAAATAATTTAACTTTATCAGTGTATATGAAACATAAATGCATTCTGTGCTTAGATTTAGGTACCATTGCCATGATATCTCATTATGGTATGCAATTATTCCAAAATACGGAAAAATCAGATATCCAAAATACCTCTGGTCCCAAGCATTTTGGATAAGGGATACTCAACCTGTATACACAATCCATACATTCCAACATGACCCATTCCAGGAGGGACAAAATGCTCTCTATCTGGACTTCCTTCTTAAGTTATGACAGCAATCACCTTTCTTAACAGGTGATACCAATCATAATTTAAGAGGGAAGTCCAGGTAGACAGCATTTTGTCCCTTCTGGATTGGGTCATGTTGGGATGTATGCACATTCTAATATACCCCCCCTTCCCCAATGGGCCCCCTGTCTTAAGTGCCCCAGACACCCCCAAGGCTTAATCCGGCCCTTGTCCGACAATCTAGTTTCTCCCCCTACCCCCCTCTCCACGGGAGTCCCCACAAGCCTTAATCCAACCCTGGTTAGGATTAACCAAGTTTAAGTACTGCTTGTTGTGCTATATTTCTAGATTGTAGATTATGGTATTTTTGTACTGTTGTGGACAAACCAGACAAGTGCTATAACCAGCATTACCCCTAGTCTGGAATCAGGCCTTGTACAATATGCTCGTGCTGGAAAAAATAAACTGTTTGCATGTACTTCTGGATTAAGTGCAAAGATTTTTGCTATTAAGTAACTAAAAGCTCCTGTTTGGCACACTGTATCTTTTGAAAATCTGCTTTAGTTGACTCATAAAACCAGGTCAGCCGAGAGTATATAGCGTGATTCTGCTAATTCAGGTTTAATGTCTTTCGATAATCACTGTGTTGTATAATAGTAGTTCAGAAATTACTTGTTTATCAGTACCGCAGCACGCAGAGAACATTAAGTGATCTCATTAACTATTTAAATAATTTACAAAATTCCAATGTTGACAAAGCAAAAAAAGTACAATCCAGAATACATGTAGGTCATTCAGGGGTTTATGTTTGCTATTTTTAAACATATAAGCTCTGGAATTGAATGGACAGAAAATGCAGGGCTTTTGTTTAGTGAGACTTTCCTGGGTTTAAAGTACCAGCAATATTTACAATCATGCAACAATATTACCTCTTCGCAAAGTGGGAAGCTTATACGTTTTGTAACCTACACATCAAGGTGTTCTTGGCATCACTGATACATGTGGCGATGACTACTGATTTAATTAACTTTCCCAGAACTGACCAGGTCTTGCCTTTGTAGATATGACCTTGTGAGTTTCCTTAGCGGTAAATGCATAAAGAACTGTTTGAAATTGCGATCAAAGAAATATTCTATACATTTGACAGCTGTCGGTAACTATTCCCATTTACTTGTATACAGCAGACCAATGCTGGAGACTCTGTGACCAAAGGCATGTTCTACAATCAATAGGTGACTTGTCTAAAAGTAGATTACTGGGAAATGGTTATTCATTTAATTACAAACATTACAGGAATCAGTCCAAATATGATTTTGAGTATGGCAACAGCTACAGGCTGAGTGTTGCTCTGGAAACAATAGTGGAAGGACAGTAGAGGGCAAGCTTTCATAAGTTGGAACTGTAGGCCTAATTCAGACAGGACCTGTGATCATCATTGCAAAGTAGTGATGAGCGGGTTCGGTTTCTCGGAAACCGAACCCCCCCGAACTTCACCCTTTTAACACGGGTCCGAGCCATACTCGGATTCTCCCGTATGGCTCGGGTAACCCGAGCACGCCCGAACGTCATCATCCCGCTGTCGGATTCTCGCGAGATTTGGATTCTATATAAGCAGCCGCGCGTCGCCGCCATTTTCACTTGTGCATTGGAAATGTTAGGGAGAGGACGTGGCTGGCATCCTCTCCGTTATTGTTGAACTTGATTGTGCTGTGCATTATTGCTTAATTGTGGGGAGGGCTGGGGAGCAGCTGTATAATATAGGAGGAGTACAGTGCAGAGTTTTGCTGATCAGTGACCACCAGTTATCCGTTCTCTGCCTGAAAAAAACGCTCCATATCTGTGCTCACAGTGTGCTGCATATATCTGTGCTCACACTGCTTAATTGTGGGGACTGGGGAGCAGCTGTATTATATAGCAGGAGTACAGTGCACAGTTTTGCTGACAGTGACCATCAGTATACGTTGTCTGCCTGAAAAACACTCCATATCTGTGCTCAGTGTGCTGCTTTATTGTGGGGACTGGGGACCACCAGTATAATATTATATAGGAGGAGTACAGTGCAGAGTTTTGCTGACCAGTGACCACCAGTATATAATATATAGCATTACGGTACAGTAGGCCACTGCTGTACCTACCTCTGTGTCGTCATTAAGTATACTATCCATCTACATTCTATACCTGTGGTGCATTTTAGTTTTGCAGTTTGCTGACACAGTGACCACCAGTATACTATATATAGCAGTACGGAAGGCCACTGCTGTACCTACCTCTGTGTCGTCATTAAGTATACTATCCATCTATATTCTATACCTGTGGTGCATTTTAGTTTTGCAGTTTGCTGACACAGTGACCACCAGTATACTATATATAATAGCAGTACGATACGGAAGGCCACTGCTGTACCTACCTCTGTGTCGTCATTAAGTATACTATCCATCTACATTCTATACCTGTGGTGCATTTTAGTTTTGCAGTTTGCTGACACAGTGACCACCAGTATACTATATATAGCAGTACGGAAGGCCACTGCTGTACCTACCTCTGTGTCGTCATTAAGTATACTATCCATCTACATTCTATACCTGTGGTGCATTTCAGTTTTGCAGTTTGCTGACACAGTGACCACCAGTATACTATATATAGCAGTACGGAAGGCCACTGCTGTACCTACCTCTGTGTCGTCATTAAGTATACTATCCATCTACATTCTATACCTGTGGTGCATTTTAGTTTTGCAGTTTGCTGACACAGTGACCACCAGTATACTATATATAGCAGTACGGTACGCAGAGCCGTAACTACGTGTGCCAAGTGGGCTTGGCACACAGCGCAGTTGCCCTGAGGGCGCACGGCCAGCGGCATGTAATGAGTCAAATTGACTCATTACATGCCGCCTCTGAAGTCTGCGCCGTGCGCCGCAGCCGTGCTGGAGGAGAGAGAAGCGCTGGAGGCAGCTGAGAAGGAGGAGGAGGGAGGGGGACAGGAGCCGCAGCAGCGCTATGTCATTGGTAGTAAGCGCCGCTGCAGCATCCCCCTCTCCTTCCGTATAGGCTGCCCGGTGCTGCTGTGGATGCTGGGATGCGGTTCCTCCATCCCAGCATCCACAGCAGCGCCAGGCAGCCTATACGGAAGGAGAGGGGGATGCTGCAGCGGCGCTTACTACCAATGACATAGCGCTGCTGCGGCCCCTGTCCCCCTCCCTCCTCCTCCTTGTCCGATGCCTGCACAGAGGGAGATGCCAGCACGAGGAGCCTGTCAGCGGGGAGAAGGTAAGTATATCCCTCTCTCTCTCTCTCTCTCTCTCTCAGGGGGACACCGTCTGCCATAATGTGTAAAAAGGGGTCCTGGCTGCTGCAAAGTGTAAAAAGGGGGCCTGGCTGCTGCAATGTGTAAAAAGGGGGCCTGGTTGCTGCAATGTGTAAAAAGGGGGCCTGGCTGCCGCAATGTGTAAAAAGGGGGCCTGGCTGCCGCAATGTGTAAAAAGGGGTCCTGGCTGCCGCAATGTGTAAAAAGGGGGCCTGGCTGCTGCAATGTGTAAAAAGGGGGACTGGCTGCCGCAATGTGTAAAAAGGGGTCCTGGCTGCCGCAATGTGTAAAAAGGGGGACTTACTGCCGCAATGTGTAAAAAGGGGGACTGGCTGCCGCAATGTGTTAAAAGGGGGACTGGCTGCCGCAATGTGTAAAAAGCTGGACTGGCTGCCGCAATGTGTAAAAAGGGGGCCTGGCTGCCGCAATGTGTAAAAAGGGGGACTGGCTGCCGCAATGTGTAAAAAGGGGGCCTGGCTGCGGGACTGGCTGCCGCAATGTGTAAAAAGGGGGACTGGCTGCCGCAATGTGTAAAAAGGGGGCCTGGCTGCCGCAATGTGTAAAAAGGGGGACTGGCTGCCGCAATGTGTAGAAAGGGGGACTGGCTGCCTCAATGTGTAAAAAGTAGTGATGAGCGGATTCGGTTTTACTCGGTTTTACTCGGTTCTCAAAACCGAATCTTATTGGCTCACTGATGTCACGTGTTTTGGATAGCCAATAAGATTCGGTTTTGAGAACCGAGTAAAACCAAATCCGCTCATCACTAGTAAAAAGGGGGACAGTCTGCCCTAATGTGTAAAAAGGGGAACGCTGTCTGCTGTAATGTATAAAAGGGGCTCTACCTGGTATAGTGGCGCTACTGTGCAGCGTCATTTGAATAATGGAGACTACTGTGCACCGTAGTATGAATTGCTATTATTTTGTGGCCACACCCCTTCCCCATGAAGCCACGCCCCTATATATTTTTCGCGCGCCCACGGCACGCACTGCCCCTATCTTACATTGGGGGGGCGCCAATGTCGTTTCTTGCACACAGCGCTAAAATGCCTAGTTACAGCACTAACGGTACGGAAGGCCACTGCTGTACCTACCTCTGTGTCATCATTAAGTATACTATCCATCTACAATCTATACCTGTGGTGCATTTTAGTTTTGCAGTTTGCTGACACAGTGACCACCAGTATACTATATATAGCAGTACGGAAGGCCACTGCTGTACCTACCTCTGTGTCGTCATTAAGTATACTATCCATCTACATTCTATACCTGTGGTGCATTTTAGTTTTGCAGTTTGCTGACACAGTGACCACCAGTATACTATATATAGCAGTACGGAAGGCCACTGCTGTACCTACCTCTGTGTCGTCATTAAGTATACTATCCATCTACATTCTATACCTGTGGTGCATTTCAGTTTTGCAGTTTGCTGACACAGTGACCACCAGTATACTATATATAGCAGTACGGAAGGCCACTGCTGTACCTACCTCTGTGTCGTCATTAAGTATACTATCCATCTACATTCTATACCTGTGGTGCATTTTAGTTTTGCAGTTTGCTGACACAGTGACCACCAGTATACTATATATAGCAGTACGGAAGGCCACTGCTGTACCTACCTCTGTGTCGTCATTAAGTATACTATCCATCTACATTCTATACCTGTGGTGCATTTCAGTTTTGCAGTTTGCTGACACAGTGACCACCAGTATACTATATATAGCAGTACGGAAGGCCACTGCTGTACCTACCTCTGTGTCGTCATTAAGTATACTATCCATCTACATTCTATACCTGTGGTGCATTTTAGTTTTGCAGTTTGCTGACACAGTGACCACCAGTATACTATATACAGCAGTACGGTACGGAAGGCCACTGCTGTACCTACCTCTGTGTCGTCATTAAGTATACTATCCATCTACATTCTATACCTGTGGTGCATTTTAGTTTTGCAGTTTGCTGACACAGTGACCACCAGTATACTATATATAGCAGTACGGAAGGCCACTGCTGTACCTACCTCTGTGTCATCATTAAGTATACTATCCATCTACATTCTATACCTGTGGTGCATTTTAGTTTTGCAGTTTGCTGACACAATGACCACCAGTATACTATATATAGCAGTACGGTAGGCCACTGCTGTACCTACCTCTGTGTCGTCATTAAGTATACTATCCATCTACATTCTATACCTGTGGTGCATTTTAGTATTGCAGTTTGCTGACACAGTGACCACCAGTATAATATATATAGCAGTACGGTACGGAAGGCCACTGCTGTACCTACCTCTGTGTCATCATTAAGTATACTATCCATCTACATTCTATACCTGTGGTGCATTTTAGTTTTGCAGTTTGCTGACACAATGACCACCAGTATACTATATATAGCAGTACGGAAGGCCACTGCTGTACCTACCTCTGTGTCGTCATTAAGTATACTATCCATCTACATTCTATACCTGTGGTGCATTTTAGTTTTGCAGTTTGCTGACACAGTGACCACCAGTATACTATATATAGCAGTACGGTACGGAAGGCCACTGCTGTACCTACCTCTGTGTCGTCATTAAGTATACTATCCATCTACATTCTATACCTGTGGTGCATTTTAGTTTTGCAGTTTGCTGACACAGTGACCACCAGTATACTATATATAGCAGTACGGTACGGAAGGCCACTGCAGTACCTACCTCTGTGTCGTCATTAAGTATACTATCCATCTACATTCTATACCTGTGGTGCATTTTAGTTTTGCAGTTTGCTGACACAGTGACCACCAGTATATATAGCAGTACGGTACGGAAGGCCACTGCTATACCTACCTCTGTGTCGTCAAGTATACTATCCATCCATACCTGTGGTGCATTTCAGTTGTGCGCAGTATATATAGTAGTAGGCCATTGCTATTGATACTGGCATATAATTCCACACATTAAAAAATGGAGAACAAAAATGTGGAAGGTAAAATAGGGAAAGATCAAGATCCACTTCCACCTCGTGCTGAAGCTGCTGCCACTAGTCATGGCCGAGACGATGAAATGCCATCAACGTCGTCTGCCAAGGCCGATGCCCAATGTCATAGTAGAGAGCATGTAAAATCCAAAAAACAAAAGTTCAGTAAAATGACCCAAAAAAAAATCAAAATTAAAAGCGTCTGAGGAGAAGCGTAAACTTGCCAATATGCCATTTACGACACGGAGTGGCAAGGAACGGCTGAGGCCCTGGCCTATGTTCATGGCTAGTGGTTCAGCTTCACATGAGGATGGAAGCACTCATCCTCTCGCTAGAAAAATGAAAAGACTTAAGCTGGCAAAAGCACAGCAAAGAACTGTGCGTTCTTCTAAATCACAAATACCAAAGGAGAGTCCAATTGTGTCGGTTGCGATGCCTGACCTTCCCAACACTGGACGGGAAGAGCTTGCGCCTTCCACCATTTGCACGCCCCCTGCAAGTACTGGAAGGAGCACCCGCAGTCCAGTTCCTGATAGTCAAATTGAAGATGTCACTGTTGAAGCACACCAGGATGAGGATATGGGTGTTGCTGGCGCTGGGGAGGAAATTGACAAGGAAGATTCTGATGGTGAGGTGGTTTGTTTAAGTAAGGCACCCGGGGAGACACCTGTTGTCCATGGGACGAATATGGCCATTGACATGCCTGGTCAAAATACAAAAAAAATCAGCTCTTCGGTGTGGAATTATTTCAACACAAATGCGGACAACAGGTGTCAAGCCGTGTGTTGCCTTTGTCAAGCTGTAATAAGTAGGGGTAAGGACGTTAACCACCTCGGAACATACTCCCTTATACGTCACCTGCAGCGCATTCATCATAAGTCAGTGACAAGTTCAAAAACTTTGGGTGACAGCGGAAGCAGTCCACTGACCACTAAATCCCTTCCTCTTGTAACCAAGCTCCTGCAAACCACACCACCAACTCCCTCAGTGTCAATTTCCTCCTTACCCAGGAAAGCCAATAGTCCTGCAGGCCATGTCACTGGCAAGTCTGACGAGTCCTCTCCTGCCTGGGATTCCTCCAATGCATCCTTGAGTGTAACGCCTACTGCTGCTGGCGCTGCTGTTGTAGCTGCTGGGAGTCAATCGTCATCCCAGAGGGGAAGTCGGAAGACCACTTGTACTACTTCCAGTAAGCAATTGACTGTCCAACAGTCCTTTGCGAGGAAGATGAAATATCACAGCAGTCATCCTGCTGCAAAGCAGATAACTCAGGCCTTGGCAGCCTGGGCGGTGAGAAACGTGGTTCCGGTATCCACCGTTAATTCAGAGCCAACTAGAGACTTGATTGAGGTACTGTGTCCCTGGTACCAAATACCATCTAGGTTCCATTTCTCTAGGCAGGCGATACCGAAAATGCACACAGACCTCAGAAAAAGACTCACCAGTGTCCTAAAAAATGCAGTTGTACCCAATGTCCACTTAACCATGGACATGTGGACAAGTGGAGCAGGGCAAACTCAGGACTAAATGACTGTGACAGCCCACTGGGTAGATGTATTGCCTCCCGCAGCAAGAACAGCAGCGGCGGCACCAGTAGCAACATCTCGCAAACGCCAACTCGTTCCTAGGCAGGCTACGCTTTGTATCACCGCTTTCCAGAATAGGCACACAGCTGACAACCTCTTACGGCAACTGAGGAAGATCATCGCAGAATGGCTTACCCCAATTGGACTCTCCTTTGTGATTTGTGACATCGGACAACGCCAGCAATATTGTGCGTGCATTACATCTGGGCAAATTCCAGCATGTCCCATATTTTGCACATACATTGAATTTGGTGGTGCAGAATTATTTAAAAAACGACAGGGGCGTGCAAGAGATGCTGTCGGTGGCCCGAAGAATTGCTGGCCACTTTCGGCATTCAGCCACCGCGTACAGCAGACTGGAGCACCACCAAACATTCCTGAACCTGCCCTGCCATCATCTGAAGCAAGAGGTGGTAACCAGGTGGAATTCAACCCTCTATATGCTTCAGAGGATGGAGGAGCAGCAAAAGGCCATTCAAGCCTATACATCTGCCCACGATATAGGCAAAGGAGGGGGAATGCACCTGACTCAAGCGCAGTGGAGAATGATTTCAACGTTGTGCAAGGTTCTGCAACCCTTTGAACTTGCTACACGTGAAGTCAGTTCAGACACTGCCAGCCTGAGTCAGGTCATTCCCCTCATCAGTCTTTTGCAGAAGAAGCTGGAGACATTGAAGGAGGAGCTAAAACAGAGCGATTCCGCTAGGCATGTGGGACTTGTGGATGGAGCCCTTAATTCGCTTAACCAGGATTCACGGGTGGTCAATCTGTTGAAATCAGAGCACTACATTTTGGCCACCGTGCTCGATCCTAGATTTAAAACCTACGTTGTATCTCTCTTTCCGGCAGACACAAGTCTGCAGAGGTTCAAAGACCTGCTGGTGAGAAAATTGTCAAGTCAAGCGGAACGTGACCCGTCAACATCTCCTCCTTCACATTCTCCCGCAACTGGGGGTGCGAGGAAAAGGCTACGAATTCCGAGCCCACCCGCTGGCGGTGATGCAGGGCAGTCTGGAGCGAGTGCTGACATCTGGTCCGGACTGAAGGAACTGCCAACGATTACTGATATGTCGTCTACTGTCACTTCATATGATTCTCTCACCATTGAAAGAATGGTGGAGGATTATATGAGTGACCGCATCCAAGTAGGCACGTCAGACAGTCCGTACGTATACTGGCAGGAAAAAGAAGCAATTTGGAGGCCCTTGCACAAACTGGCTTTATTCTACCTAAGTTGCCCTCCCTCCAGTGTGTACTCCGAAAGAGTGTTTAGTGCAGCCGCTCACCTTGTCAGCAATCGGCGTACAAGGTTACTTCCAGAAAATGTGGAGAAGATGATGTTCATCAAAATGAATTATAATCAATTCCTCCGTGGAGACATTCACCAGCAGCAATTGCCTCCACAAAGTACACAGGGACCTGAGATGGTGGATTCCAGTGGGGACGAATTAATAATCTGTGAGGAGGGGGATGTACACAGTGAAAGGGGTGAGGAATCGGAGGATGATGATGAGGTGGACATCTTGCCTCTGTAGAGCCAGTTTGTGCTAGAGATGAGCGGGTTCGGTTTCTTTGAATCCGAACCCGCACGAACTTCACTTTTTTTTCCACGGGTCCGAGCGACTCGGATCTTCCCGCCTTGCTCGGTTAACCCGAGCGCGCCCGAACGTCATCATGACGCTGTCGGATTCTCGCGAGGCTCGGATTCTATCGCGAGACTCGGATTCTATATAAGGAGCCGCGCGTCGCCGCCATTTTCACTCGTGCATTGAGATTGATAGGGAGAGGACGTGTCTGGCGTCCTCTCCATTAGAATAGAGATAGATAGATTAGATAGAGAGAGATTGTGCAGAGTCGCAGACAGAGTTAGTTTACCACAGTCAGTGACCAGTGCAGTTGCTAGTTAACTTTTATTTAATATAATATATCCGTTCACTTCTCTCTGCTATATCCGTTCTCTGCCTGAAAAAAAAAACGATACACAGCACAGTCAGTCACACAGTGTGACTCAGTCTGTGTGCACTCAGCTCAGCCCAGTGTGCTGCACAGTCATCAATGTATAAATTAAAAGCTTATAATTAATTGTGGGGGAGACTGGGGAGCACTGCAGGTTGTTAGCAGGAGCCAGGAGTACAATTATATTAATTAACAGTGCACACTTTTGCTGCAGGAGTGGTGACCAGTGCCTGACCACCAGTATAGTATTGTTGTATACTACTAATATCTCTTTAAATATCAACCAGTCTATATTAGCAGCAGACACAGTACAGTGCGGTAGTTCACGGCTGTGGCTACCTCTGTGTCGGCACACGGCAGGCAGTCCGTCCGACCAGAATTGTATTATTTATTATTATATACCTACCACCTAACCGTGGTTTTTTTTTCATTCTTTATACCGTCATAGTGTCATCCTAATTGTTACGAGTATACTACTATCTCTTTATCAACCAGTGTACAGTGCGGTAGTTCACGGCTGTGGCTACCTCTGTGTCGGCACACGGCAGGCAGTCCGTCCGACCAGAATTGTATTATTTATTATTATATACCTACCACCTAACCGTGGTTTTTTTTTCATTCTTTATACCGTCATAGTGTCATCCTAATTGTTACGAGTATACTACTATCTCTTTATCAACCAGTGTACAGTGCGGTAGTTCACGGCTGTGGCTACCTCTGTGTCGGCACACGGCAGGCAGTCCGTCCGACCAGAATTGTATTATTTATTATTATATACCTACCACCTAACCGTGGTTTTTTTTTCATTCTTTATACCGTCATAGTGTCATCCTAATTGTTACGAGTATACTACTATCTCTTTATCAACCAGTGTACAGTGCGGTAGTTCACGGCTGTGGCTACCTCTGTGTCGGCACACGGCAGGCAGTCCGTCCGACCAGAATTGTATTATTTATTATTATATACCTACCACCTAACCGTGGTTTTTTTTTCATTCTTTATACCGTCATAGTGTCATCCTAATTGTTACGAGTATACTACTATCTCTTTATCAACCAGTGTACAGTGCGGTAGTTCACGGCTGTGGCTACCTCTGTGTCGGCACACGGCAGGCAGTCCGTCCGACCAGAATTGTATTATTTATTATTATATACCTACCACCTAACCGTGGTTTTTTTTTCATTCTTTATACCGTCATAGTGTCATCCTAATTGTTACGAGTATACTACTATCTCTTTATCAACCAGTGTACAGTGCGGTAGTTCACGGCTGTGGCTACCTCTGTGTCGGCACACGGCAGGCAGTCCGTCCGACCAGAATTGTATTATTTATTATTATATACCTACCACCTAACCGTGGTTTTTTTTTCATTCTTTATACCGTCATAGTGTCATCCTAATTGTTACGAGTATACTACTATCTCTTTATCAACCAGTGTACAGTGCGGTAGTTAACGGCTGTGGCTACCTCTGTGTCGGCACACGGCAGGCAGTCCGTCCGACCAGAATTGTATTATTTATTATTATATACCTACCACCTAACCGTGGTTTTTTTTTCATTCTTTATACCGTCATAGTGTCATCCTAATTGTTACGAGTATACTACTATCTCTTTATCAACCAGTGTACAGTGCGGTAGTTCACGGCTGTGGCTACCTCTGTGTCGGCACACGGCAGGCAGTCCGTCCGACCAGAATTGTATTATTTATTATTATATACCTACCACCTAACCGTGGTTTTTTTTTCATTCTTTATACCGTCATAGTGTCATCCTAATTGTTACGAGTATACTACTATCTCTTTATCAACCAGTGTACAGTGCGGTAGTTCACGGCTGTGGCTACCTCTGTGTCGGCAGTCGGCAGGCAGTCCGTCCATCCATAATTGTATTATTATTATAATATATACCACCTAACCGTGTTTTTTTTTTCATTCTTTATACCGTCATAGTGTCATACTAGTTGTTACGAGTATACTACTATCTCTTTATCAACCAGTGTACAGTGCGGTAGTTCACGGCTGTGGCTACCTCTGTGTCGGCAGTCGGCAGGCAGTCCGTCCATCCATAATTGTATTATTATTATAATATATACCACCTAACTGTGGTTTTTTTTGCATTCTTTATACCGTCGTCATAGTGTCATACTAGTTGTTACGAGTATACTACTATCTCTTTATCAACCAGTGTACAGTGCGGTAGTTCACGGCTGTGGCTACCTCTGTGTCGGCAGTCGGCAGGCAGTCCGTCCATCCATAATTGTATTATTATTATAATATATACCACCTAACCGTGGTTTTTTTTTCATTCTTTATACCGTCGTCATAGTGTCATACTAGTTGTTACGAGTATACTACTATCTCTTTATCAACCAGTGTACAGTGCGGTAGTTCACGGCTGTGGCTACCTCTGTGTCGGCAGTCGGCAGGCAGTCCGTCCATCCATAATTGTATTATTATTATAATATATACCACCTAACCGTGGTTTTTTTTTCATTCTTTATACCGTCGTCATAGTGTCATACTAGTTGTTACGAGTATACTACTATCTCTTTATCAACCAGTGTACAGTGCGGTAGTTCACGGCTGTGGCTACCTCTGTGTCGGCAGTCGGCAGGCAGTCCGTCCATCCATAATTGTATTATTATTATAATATATACCACCTAACCGTGGTTTTTTTATACCACCTAACCGTGGCAGTCCGTCCATAATTGTATACTAGTATCCAATCCATCCATCTCCATTGTTTACCTGAGGTGCCTTTTAGTTCTGCCTATAAAATATGGAGAACAAAAAAGTTGAGGTTCCAAAATTAGGGAAAGATCAAGATCCACTTCCACCTCGTGCTGAAGCTGCTGCCACTAGTCATGGCCGAGACGATGAAATGCCAGCAACGTCGTCTGCCAAGGCCGATGCCCAATGTCATAGTACAGAGCATGTCAAATCCAAAACACCAAATATCAGAAAAAAAAGGACTCCAAAACCTAAAATAAAATTGTCGGAGGAGAAGCGTAAACTTGCCAATATGCCATTTACCACACGGAGTGGCAAGGAATGGCTGAGGCCCTGGCCTATGTTCATGGCTAGTGGTTCAGCTTCACATGAGGATGGAAGCACTCAGCCTCTCGCTAGAAAACTGAAAAGACTCAAGCTGGCAAAAGCACCGCAAAGAACTGTGCGTTCTTTGAAATCCCAAATCCACAAGGAGAGTCCAATTGTGTCGTTTGCGATGCCTGACCTTCCCAACACTGGACGTGAAGAGCATGCGCCTTCCACTATTTGCATGCCCCCTGCAAGTGCTGGAAGGAGCACCCGCAGTCCAGTTCCTGATAGTCAGATTGAAGATGTCAGTGTTGAAGTACACCAGGATGAGGAGGATATGGGTGTTGCTGGCGCTGGGGAGGAAATTGACCAGGAGGATTCTGATGGTGAGGTGGTTTGTTTAAGTCAGGCACCCGGGGAGACACCTGTTGTCCGTGGGAGGAATATGGCCGTTGACATGCCAGGTGAAAATACCAAAAAAATCAGCTCTTCGGTGTGGAGGTATTTCACCAGAAATGCGGACAACAGGTGTCAAGCCGTGTGTTCCCTTTGTCAAGCTGTAATAAGTAGGGGTAAGGACGTTAACCACCTCGGAACATCCTCCCTTATACGTCACCTGCAGCGCATTCATAATAAGTCAGTGACAAGTTCAAAAACTTTGGGTGACAGCGGAAGCAGTCCACTGACCAGTAAATCCCTTCCTCTTGTAACCAAGCTCACGCAAACCACCCCACCAACTCCCTCAGTGTCAATTTCCTCCTTCCCCAGGAATGCCAATAGTCCTGCAGGCCATGTCACTGGCAAGTCTGACGAGTCTTCTCCTGCCTGGGATTCCTCCGATGCATCCTTGCGTGTAACGCCTACTGCTGCTGGCGCTGCTGTTGTTGCCGCTGGGAGTCGATGGTCATCCCAGAGGGGAAGTCGTAAGCCCACTTGTACTACTTCCAGTAAGCAATTGACTGTTCAACAGTCCTTTGCGAGGAAGATGAAATATCACAGCAGTCATCCTACTGCAAAGCGGATAACTGAGTCCTTGACAACTATGTTGGTGTTAGACGTGCGTCCGGTATCCGCCGTTAGTTCACAGGGAACTAGACAATTTATTGAGGCAGTGTGCCCCCGTTACCAAATACCATCTAGGTTCCACTTCTCTAGGCAGGCGATACCGAGAATGTACACGGACGTCAGAAAAAGACTCACCAGTGTCCTAAAAAATGCAGTTGTACCCAATGTCCACTTAACCACGGACATGTGGACAAGTGGAGCAGGGCAGGGTCAGGACTATATGACTGTGACAGCCCACTGGGTAGATGTATGGACTCCCGCCGCAAGAACAGCAGCGGCGGCACCAGTAGCAGCATCTCGCAAACGCCAACTCTTTCCTAGGCAGGCTACGCTTTGTATCACCGCTTTCCAGAATACGCACACAGCTGAAAACCTCTTACGGCAACTGAGGAAGATCATCGCGGAATGGCTTACCCCAATTGGACTCTCCTGTGGATTTGTGGCATCGGACAACGCCAGCAATATTGTGTGTGCATTAAATATGGGCAAATTCCAGCACGTCCCATGTTTTGCACATACCTTGAATTTGGTGGTGCAGAATTTTTTAAAAAACGACAGGGGCGTGCAAGAGATGCTGTCGGTGGCCAGAAAAACTGCGGGACACTTTCGGCGTACAGGCACCACGTACAGAAGACTGGAGCACCACCAAAAACTACTGAACCTGCCCTGCCATCATCTGAAGCAAGAAGTGGTAACGAGGTGGAATTCAACCCTCTATATGCTTCAGAGGTTGGAGGAGCAGCAAAAGGCCATTCAAGCCTATACAATTGAGCACGATATAGGAGATGGAATGCACCTGTCTCAAGTGCAGTGGAGAATGATTTCAACGTTGTGCAAGGTTCTGATGCCCTTTGAACTTGCCACACGTGAAGTCAGTTCAGACACTGCCAGCCTGAGTCAGGTCATTCCCCTCATCAGGCTTTTGCAGAAGAAGCTGGAGGCATTGAAGAAGGAGCTAACACGGAGCGATTCCGCTAGGCATGTGGGACTTGTGGATGCAGCCCTTAATTCGCTTAACAAGGATTCACGGGTGGTCAATCTGTTGAAATCAGAGCACTACATTTTGGCCACCGTGCTCGATCCTAGATTTAAAGCCTACCTTGGATCTCTCTTTCCGGCAGACACAGGTCTGCTGGGGTTGAAAGACCTGCTGGTGACAAAATTGTCAAGTCAAGCGGAACGCGACCTGTCAACATCTCCTCCTTCACATTCTCCCGCAACTGGGGGTGCGAGGAAAAGGCTCAGAATTCCGAGCCCACCCGCTGGCGGTGATGCAGGGCAGTCTGGAGCGACTGCTGATGCTGACATCTGGTCCGGACTGAAGGACCTGACAACGATTACGGACATGTCGTCTACTGTCACTGCATATGATTCTCTCAACATTGATAGAATGGTGGAGGATTATATGAGTGACCGCATCCAAGTAGGCACGTCACACAGTCCGTACTTATACTGGCAGGAAAAAGAGGCAATTTGGAGGCCCTTGCACAAACTGGCTTTATTCTACCTAAGTTGCCCTCCCACAAGTGTGTACTCCGAAAGAGTGTTTAGTGCCGCCGCTCACCTTGTCAGCAATCGGCGTACGAGGTTACATCCAGAAAATGTGGAGAAGATGATGTTCATTAAAATGAATTATAATCAATTCCTCCGCGGAGACATTGACCAGCAGCAATTGCCTCCACAAAGTACACAGGGAGCTGAGATGGTGGATTCCAGTGGGGACGAATTGATAATCTGTGAGGAGGGGGATGTACACGGTGATATATCGGAGGGTGAAGATGAGGTGGACATCTTGCCTCTGTAGAGCCAGTTTGTGCAAGGAGAGATTAATTGCTTCTTTTTTGGGGGGGGTCCAAACCAACCCGTCATATCAGTCACAGTCGTGTGGCAGACCCTGTCACTGAAATGATGGGTTGGTTAAAGTGTGCATGTCCTGTTTTGTTTATACAACATAAGGGTGGGTGGGAGGGCCCAAGGATAATTCCATCTTGCACCTCTTTTTTCTTTTCTTTTTCTTTGCATCATGTGCTGATTGGGGAGGGTTTTTTGGAAGGGACATCCTGCGTGACACTGCAGTGCCACTCCTAGATGGGCCCGGTGTTTGTGTCGGCCACTAGGGTCGCTAATCTTACTCACACAGCTACCTCATTGCGCCTCTTTTTTTCTTTGCGTCATGTGCTGTTTGGGGAGGGTTTTTTGGAAGGGACATCCTGCGTGACACTGCAGTGCCACTCCTAGATGTGCCCGGTGTTTGTGTCGGCCACTAGGGTCGCTAATCTTACTCACACAGTCAGCTACCTCATTGCGCCTCTTTTTTTCTTTGCGTCATGTGCTGTTTGGGGAGGGTTTTTTGGAAGGGCCATCCTGCGTGACACTGCAGTGCCACTCCTAGATGGGCCCGGTGTTTGTGTCGGCCACTAGGGTCGCTTATCTTACTCACACAGCGACCTCGGTGCAAATTTTAGGACTAAAAATAATATTGTGAGGTGTGATGTGTTCAGAATAGGCTGAAAATGAGTGTAAATTATGTTTTTTGAGGTTAATAATACTTTGGGATCAAAATTACCCCCAAATTCTATGATTTAAGCTGTTTTTTAGGGTTTTTTTAAAAAAACACCCGAATCCAAAACACACCCGAATCCGACAAAAAAAATTCGGTGAGGTTTTGCCAAAACGCGGTCGAACCCAAAACACGGCCGCGGAACCGAACCCAAAACCAAAACACAAAACCCGAAAAATTTCCGGCGCTCATCTCTAGTTTGTGCAAGGAGAGATTGATTGCTTCTTTTTTTGGTGGGGGCCCAAACCAACCAGTCATTTCAGTCACAGTCATGTGGCTGACCCTGTCGCTGAAATGATGGGTTCGTTAAAGTGTGCATGTCCTGTTTATACAACATAAGGGTGGGTGCCTCCTTGGGGGCCCAAGGACAATTCCATCTTGCACCTCTTTTTTCTTTCATTTTTCTTTGCATCATTTGCTGTTTGGGGACAATTTTTTTGAAGTGCCATCCTGCCTGACACTGCAGTGCCACTCCTAGATGGGCCAGGTGTTTGTGTCGGCCACTTGTGTCGCTTAGCTTAGTCACACAGCGACCTTGGTGCACCTCTTTTTTTCTTTGCATCATGTGCTGTTTGGGGAAAATTTTTTTGAAGTGCCATCCTGCCTGACACTGCAGTGCCACTCCTAGATGGGCCAGGTGTTTGTGTCGGCCACTTGTGTCGCTTAGCTTAGTCACACAGCGACCTTGGTGCGCCTCTTTTTTTCTTTGCATCATGTGCTGTTTGGGGACAATTTTTTTGAAGTGCCATCCTGCCTGACACTGCAGTGCCACTCCTAGATGGGCCAGGTGTTTGTGTCGGCCACTTGTGTCGCTTAGCTTAGCCATCCAGCGACTTCGGTGCAAATTTTAGGACTAAAAATAATATTGTGAGGTGTGAGGTGTTCTGAATAGACTGGAAATGAGTGGAAATTATGGTTATTGAAGTTAATAAAACTTTGGGATCAAAATGACCCCCAAATTCTATGATTTAAGCTGTTTTTTAGGGTTTTTTGTAAAAAAAACACCCGAATCCAAAACACACCCGAATCCGACAAAAATTTTTCGGTGAGGTTTTGCCAAAACGCGTCCGAATCCAAAACACGGCCGCGGAACCGAATCCAAAACCAAAACACAAAACCCGAAAAATGTCCGGTGCACATCACTATTGCAAGGTACAGATTATCTGCGCAAATGGGTCATTCGACATAAGATGTAGAGTGACAGCAAACTGTCAGTGATTGACAGTCTGCTGCCACGGGGAGGGATGACGGCCTTTATTTGTGAAAATGAAGATGTGCTGCCACCATCTGGGGGCTGGGAAGAGGTCAAGAATCTCTGTCTTTATTTCCTGGTCTTTGTGACGGACGGATTGCGCAGCACCATGGGTGTCATAAGCCACCCGATGGTGACTGAGTGATCTGACGCTGCATCCTAGGATCACTGCTGTAGCAGGAGGCGTCTGCTTGTAATCTCTTGCTGCATCACTATACGGGATGCGTTTAGCATTCTGGTGGTCGGGATGCTGGCGATCATGTGACCGACGCCGGAATCTCGACACCTGGGGTTCTGGTTAGGGCCTGGGGAGGGAAGGGCTAGGGTAAGGCACTGGGTGTGTGTGGGGGAGGGGGGTTATAGGGGTAGCCATAACCACCACTCCCCGAGGGTTAGGGTAGGGGAGTGGAGTAAAAATACTTCCCCCCTCCAACGTCAGGATCTTCTATGTTGGTATTCCGCCGACAGTCATGTGACCGCCTGCATCCTGACCACCGGCATTTAATACCGAACCCCACCATACAGCTCTATCACTGCTGCTTCCAAGGAAGTGATAGCACCTCCAACAACATCTGAATTAGGCCCAGTGTGCTCTATTGTGGAAACTTGTTGGTTACTCCCCATGTGTTACGCTATAAAGTTTGGTTGTACTTGTATCGGTAAAGTCCCACAATCTTGTCAGCATGTCAGTGCTTGAAGGGAAAGCATATTCTGCAGTAATATGGACTCCCTTTTATTTCTTCTAGGCAACCCCATGGAAAAGATCTGTAGATAAACTAATATCACACATAACTACCACATGTAAATATTTAATCTCCTATAATCATATACAGTCTGACTTCTCGTGTCAAGAAATTCTTAAATGCATTTAGTTTGTATCCTGCATGGAATAAATTGCTAGTTTGCAGAATACCTTTGTAAATAAAATAAAGAATTTATGGGAACCCTGGAGTCACTTTTTTTTTATATAACTTTACCATAAATCAAATCAACAAAGTTGAATATTGAAACCCTCTCAGTTCAAAAAAATCAATGCCTTTCCCATCATCCCATCCTTAATATACATTGATTTCAAACCATTATAGGCTTTACAAATAAAACATATATATTTACAACCGGCTTACTTTTACTGAAGTGTCCTTGTATATGCCTGTACTTTACAATATAGGGCCCTCATTCCGAGTTGATCGGTCGCAAGGCGAATTTAGCAGAGTTACACACGCTAAGCCTACGCCTACTGGGAGTGTATCTTAGCTTCTTAAAATTGCGACCGATGTATTCGCAATATTGCGATTACAAACTACTTAGCAGTTTCAGAGTAGCTTCAGACTTACTCGGCATCTGCGATCAGTTCAGTGCTTGTCGTTCCTGGTTTGACGTCACAAACACACCCAGCGTTCGCCCAGACACTCCTCCGTTTCTCCAGCCACTCCTGCGTTTTTTCCGGAAACGGTAGCGTTTTCATCCACACGCCCCTAAAACGCCGTGTTTCCGCCCAGTAACACCCATTTCCTGTCAATCACATTACGATCGCCGGAGCGATGAAAAAGCCGTGAGTAAAAATACTATCTTCATTGTTAAATTACTTGGCGCAGTCGCAGTGCGAATATTGCGCATGCGTACTAAGCGGATTTTCATTGCGATGCGATGAAAAATACCGACCGATCAACTCGGAATGAGGGCCCATGTACAACCAGTTATTATGCTTAAGGTAGGGAGTGCACAAGAAAATGAATGTTGGGCACTTGACAGGAAAGTGGAGGTGAGTCATTGGATTGGGAAATCAGTAATCAATGATCCTGTATCCACCAAAATGCAAGCACACAGAGACAACGGGATCTATTTACTAAACCTCTGACGGAGGTAAAGTGGACGGAAATAAAGTACCAGCCAATCAGCTCCTAACTGTCATTTTTCAAACCCAGCCTGTGACATGGCAGTTAGGAGCTTATTGGCTGGTACTTTTTCTCCATCCACTTTATCTCTATTCAAAGCTTAGTAAATAGACCCCAAAGTCGCTAGGGTCTAGGAGGCAAGGAGCACTGAAAGCAAGGATATTGTTGGGGTGGAACATGATGGAGGTGGGCACTGCTTGTGAGATCTAAGAGGAAGAGAGTGGTTGGAGGCTGAACTGGAGAACAGCAGAAAATAGGAATGAGAGAAGTAGGACAATTAGGAGTAGGGATAGTAGGCTTTGATGAGAAAGTATTTATTGAGTGAACATTTGAAGCTGGCAAGATTTAGAGATAGTCTCACTTGGAGAAGGAGTGAGTTTCATAGGAGGTGAGCAGAACGGGAGAGGAGACAACCAGGGAGGAGTGGAGGCAGTAAGTGGAGAAAGAATGGCGGCATTGGGAGGGTGAACAGAAATGGTGTTTGAGATGTGGAGGTGTAGGGGTGTGGCAGAGCAAGTGAGTGCTTTGTAAGTGAGGGTAAGGAGTTTGGACTGAATTCGGAGGGGGGTGGGGAGCCAGCAAAGCAGGCTGCAGAGGGGGGGGGGGGGGGGGAGTGGATATAGAGACTGATACACAACTTCACATGCAACAAATACACACTGAAACCAAACACCTTGGAATAGGCACTATGTCTACAATAACGTTTTAACATATTCATTAAACATTTGTCATAGGACAAAGGCCATTATTTGCTAGCATATAGAAATAAGATAGATGCTAGATATATGATTATAATGTAATTTATAATCTTATCAGTATGGGTCAAGAAGCGAAATAAGCTCCTGTTATCTTGCATCAGGCAGCAGAATATGTAACAATATATTATTTCTTTCTGTTTTATGCATTTTCAAAGAAAGTTGCGATCACAGCAATTTTCCTGCACAAGAGGCATTTAAAATGTAATTTAGAGAGGTAATTTTATCTAGACTTGAACAAGTTTTGTACATGATAAATGCCTTATGTTACATCTTGATATAGAAAAATCTCTAACCATCAGAGTCCGAACAATTCTGAAACAATGTAAAAGTTATCATCAGAAAAGTTTATATTCCCTGTGATTATAATTACACTGGAAATGAAAGTAACATAGAGCTTGAGATAATATTGCATTTTCTCATTTATGATGCTGAGACTGCTGCGCTGTAAATGTGGGTATGTTGACTATGGTCAGGGCACCTATTGCCACCATTATTCAAACATGGGACACAATGGATATGGCTCAAGCAAAACCTGGCGATGCTAATCTGTCCACTCTGCGACTATGCTCTTCTGGGCTGTCAGTTCAGACAGAATTTGCATTTGGTCTACCTGGGCATGGTAGGGCCCAAATGTCATAGCTTGCAAAGTCGCAAGAATTGGATCGATTCCGGCAAGATACTTCAGAATATAAGCTCTCATGAGCAGGGCCCTCAGCCATCATGTACTTACCCTTGTCTTACTTAAACCATCTTCGGCAGCACCAAATACCGTGTTTTTTTGCCACCCGCATACCTAAGTCAGTGTCATCTGCTGATGTAGCTATTTTTATTTACCCTATACTTGTCTTCTAGTGTCTTCAACTGTAAGTCACTATTTTCCTGTTTTGATTATTCGTTTATGTACTCTGTAGTTGGGCGCTGCAGATCCCTTATGGCGCCATATAAATAAAGGATTATAATAATAATAATAATAATAATAATAATAATAATAAATACTGTAGTCACTAGATTTAAAGTGGCAATTAGTTTAAAGGCAAAAACCAGCCTGGTTTGTTGTCGGAAACGTGCCAGCTCCCACAAATTGCAAGCTACAGTATTACATTTGGCCCAGGGGAGTAATCAGTAAAGTGTACAGCATTATAATAACCAGAAACCAATATGAGGATACACTCATAAAATGAAAACATATCTATGCTCTGGTGACAAACAAGTACAAGCTGCTATATGTGTATACCTCATTATTGACCGATGCTGCAACAAGCTACAGATGCACCAAAACATGCAGAGAGGTGTAAAATGTCAATAAATGATCCTATTTTTCACCTAAATTAATGGTCTGTTTAGCCTTATTTATAGCCTACATTAATCCTTAGCGTAATGGGACATTGAGATTGTCTTTTTTTCAAGTGCTAATTGTGTGTATGTTAAACCTCTTATGAAGTTGTTTGAAGGCCTTTGATGAAGAACATGGCTGTGCAGCTCTCCAAGGTCAAAGAACACACCTAAAATATCCCCTCACCATGATGAAGGGGTTCGGTTTCCTAGAAACTGAAACCACCTGCATCACAAGAAGATCTGATTCCCAGCTTGGGTCTTCTTGCCAGACTCGGATCCAAAAATGAGTCAAAATGTCATCTTCCCAGTGCTGGATCTCATATGTTTTGGATTGCATAAAGTCCCTCCCTTGTGATTTGGGAACCATTTCATACAAGATGCCGGAAGGAGAGGGTGTGGGACTGTGGGATCTGAGTCAAAACAAGAAATCACACAGACAGGACACTCACAAGTGGCAGTGACCAGAGGGAGAGTGTCACACATGCATCCGTGAAATCTTTACAAGTCAGGCAGCCATGGTGTTGGTGCTTTTGCAAATTATCCTAACAATAAAACATATTGGTTTGCCTCCACCAAAGGAATTATGGGAGGTAACTCCCGCAAAAGTGGCCTTTCGGTTCCGCTCACAGTACTACTAAATATACGCTTTTAAAATCAGTAGTATGTGCCTCTCAAGGCTGTAGGTTTACGAACACAGAAAATCAGAACTATAAGTTAGGATTGAATTATTCGTAGGTCTAAGAACACAGAAAATCAGAACTAGAAATTAGGATTGAATTTTAAGAATAGCCTCAGAGTTTACAGTTACAAAAAAGTATTATATTATTATTTTAAACATACACACAGATTTCAGACAATTTCAGAGAAAATAATAAAAAGGATAAAACAAAACCAGAGTCCTCATCACATAAATTGAGAACTTAGATGCAATTGATTCATAACCAATCACGTCAGACTCTCCTTAGGTAATGCACACTGGATTCAGCTAAACAGACAGATTTATTTCCAGTCCTGCTCCTTGGCTCCCCCTCTTGTGGGTTTTTAACCTTTTTACAACCAGATTTGATTGTTTCTGGTTAGGTATATGGAGGTTTTTGGGTTCCTATCCCCAGAGCTTTCCTGGTCAAACAAGCATGGGCCCCTAATTTCTTGCTACATTCTGTTTGAAGCCTAAGATCTGGGACTTGTCCATATTAGGCAGTTTTACGGTCTTAGTAAAAAAAAAAAAAAAAAGAGAAGAGATTCACAGGCCAGATGCCTTCTTGAGCAAATTTAATCACCTTCCTTGAAAAGAATTTGACATCTCTGTGGGCAGTCAGGAGACAGTACCAGTTACACAAGCCCCCCTGCTGGATAGAGTACACATGCATTTCCTTTTACTGTATAATCCAAATGTCCCTTGGTTCAGTTCATACAGTTTTACAAATGTAATTTTCCATACAGAATATACATTGATACAACATGTAATTTGAATAATACCATTTTTTGGGATTAGATAATGTAATAAAGCATGACAGAGAGGTTGTAAGATTGTGGGCTCTGTGACACACTGTGTGGTGTGTTCAAGCACCACTTTAAAAAAAATTGTTGTGTGTTCAAGCACCTTGTAAAATAATTAAAATAAGACTGTTGTGTGTTGTTCAGACAATGTGTTAAAAAATAACATAATTAGGGTGCCATTACTAGTAGTAATAGAAGAGCAGGAGCAGCCACCCAACACTAGTACTGAGGCTGCTGCCATCCATAATAATACTTTAATATCCACTAAAGGTGGTCCAGGGGACATACATTTTAAGGAAGGACACCTAAAATCAAAACAATATTTCACAATGTTAAAGAAACATCACCTCTAAAGGAAAAGTTACTGCTGACACGCTGTGGCAAGGTAGGACTCAGGACATGGCCTTTGTTTGTGAGTGGTAGCCCTCCTAGTGCTATTGCTGTTTTATGCACTAGAAGAATGCCTATTACAGAATCTGGGGCCAAACACAGTCAGGCATCTTCTTCTGTAACATCATATGATGATGCAACTCCTTGCTCTGAGTCTAGTAGAGGTGTCACCTTTAAAACAGACAAATTAGTGTGCCACAAAAAATACACCAAAGCTTAAGAACATACTTTGTGTTCACAAATTCCTGAGGAGAGTCCAGGGGTGTCCACTATAGCTATGCGTGAGCCTGACACTTCTGGCACTGTACTAATAGAGAAGCCTCCTTTCACCATTTCTGCACCATCTGAACATGTGGGGATGAGTAGTACAAGTAAAGATGGTGACATGGAAATTGAGAAAGCTAGTATGGACGTTAAACAGGATGAAGGGGATATTTGTGTATCTGAAGCTAATGAGGATATTGATGATGAGGCTGTCGTGTCAAAATAAGTCAGCCACCAGTGGCAGCAGTTATTTGCCTGTGATAAAAATAAGGCCATTGTCATGCCTGGGCATAAGACCAAAAAAAGCTACCTCTTGTGTGTGGAATTATTTTTACACAAATCCTGACAACATTTGTGAAGACATCGGTACCATTTGTGAAGCCAAAGTTAGTAGAGGTAGGTATGTTAACCATCTAGGCACCTACTCCCTGTTATATCAATGAGTTCAAACCAGGTATTTATCAAAACCTGACAAAATCCTGTAAAATAACAAGCAGTCCAGTATTAGCTACCAGCATTTGAACCAGCACATACAATCTCCACTGAAAACACCTTCATCATCAACCTCCTTATTAATGATCGGATGTAGTCCTTCCAAAAAATTTGTTTGTGGAGGCCCAAACAAACCAAGCAATTCAGCAACAAAAGTGGCAGTCCCTGTTGCTGAAGTGCTTGGCTTGTTAAACTGTACATGTCCTATTTAATATCCAACATAAGGGTGGGTGGAAGGGCCCAAGGACAATTTGAGCTTGCATCACTAGATTTATGAGAAACATGGAATTATCCCTCCTACCCACTCTCTGGTGCACCTCATGAATATACTACAAACCAAACCATGGTCATATTGCCAACCAGTCCTTGGCCAGTCAGCATAAAGTTGGTGTCCCTAGGGAAATGGGGTCTGCTAGGCTTCTTTTACACATTCATGCAGTGATAATAATAATAATAATAATGATGACTGCCAGCAGTAGCTGGATGCTTCAGCTCTGAAGCTGATTGGTGTCTTCTTCAGTGACTGTGCCTATATTATATAATTTTAGTGGGTGGGTTTTGCTATTTTTTTTTCTTGTGCCCATGACCTGGTTTGGCATAAATGTATTGTGGTTTAAACATGCCGCATATACCATTGGTGAAGAACTTGATACACACACACACACACACACACACACACACACACACACACACACACACACACACACATATATATATATATATATATATATATAAACATACTCTATTCTTCCATGCATTTATTTTATTTTAATCAAATATGCCACCAATTCAGCATGATCTCCAATGTCCACAGGCTTATCTTTAGCTTTGTAAATGAGATGGGCTTGGGGACCGTTCTTAGCAAAACTACTTTTAGCCTCATCTTGTTGAAAGTTAAGTAACTAAGAAACACACTAATAGTTCAAGGTGCATCTGGTAAGTTTAATAAGACAACTATTCATTTAATAAGACAACTGTATGCGTCTCTCTTGACTGTGGGGCATAATTAATCTTTCATAAAAAATGTGTACATGCTTTGTTCAGTGGTGAATTTTGACAAATGTTTCTTGAGAGGAACCACGTTCCTTGAAGAATAGATTATTCCTGCACTGCAGGGTACACTTAGACATGAAAAGTGGATCTGAGGTTGTCAGACTGTAATCTGGGTCAAAGTAATGAAGGTTTCATTGTAGAACTACAGTCATGCTGTTCTTTTAATAAGATGTATAATCATTGTCTTACACTCAGTTTCTGACACATTCAGAATTATACTGTACAGAGAGGCTTTATTCATTAGTCATTTGTAATGTGCTAATGTGTAGTAGCCTAGCTAGCAATTGTCCACAATATTTTAGCCTTTGCCTATGTTTTGTGTACTACAGTGGTGCTAATATACATGAAGTTACTACTATTCAGAGCAAAGAAGAAAAAAATTAAATGTTGCCAGTGGGCGTAGAGAGGTTTTGTGGGGGATGGGGAGATGTTTTGAGAGTGGATACTAATTACCCAGAACCTCTGGAGGGCATGACTAGTGTGTGTGTGTGTGTGTGTGTGTGTGTGTGTGTGTGTGTGTGTGTGTGTGTGTGTGTGTGTGTTTTACACACCTAGTGGTGGTGGCTGTCTGAGTGTAGACTGGATCGTTTCTGGTCTCAGAAGGCTCCTCTTCGTTTTCTTCCTGTAACGTCACAGCAGAGTAACAGAGAACCCCAAATCCCAGATATAAAGCAGGCGCCAATTAATAAATTAACGTTTAGTTTTATTAAACTGCGCCACTGTTCCACTGTAACTGTTTAAATGTAAAGGAGTGATTTTAGAGATGTATACGGACATCCCAGGTTTTGGTTCTTATTCATCATTGTGTTTGGCAAAACCACTCTCAAGTGTTTTGGTTCTGATTCAGATTCTGGTTCAGTGTAAAATCAATAAAAAATCTAAAATCATTGATAAAATCTACAAAAACAGCTAAAATCATGTAATTTTTGCAATCCAAAACCCAAATTCGGATTTAAAATCTGAATTCCGAACCACAGGAAGATTCGAACCAGGACTCGGTTCAGAAGGAAGATTCGAACCAGGACTCTGTTTGGATGGGATCCAGATCAGGTTTCAATTCAGTTCAGATCCACAAAAGTTTGGTGGATTCAGATTTCTGGAGAACCTAACCACACACCTTTAGTGATTAGCAGACATAGAATAAAACAATATCTCAAGTTAGCAAATCTGTATAGGCCACAACTTCTGTGATACTGTAATACTTTAGATCTAGGCCATTGCTACAGCTAACACATTGGGGCCTTGTTTGGATAGACAGTATGATGTCAATAATGTGATACTCAAAATAGTTTCTAAAACTAAACACCCTTGATACTGTACACTCAGAACACTTTGTCATGTGACTGTAAAGCTTTACAGCAATACACACTGCGGCCATATTAAACTTAATATAGAAAAATTAGCAAACACAATAAAAGGCCTGTTAGAGCAATCAATAAACAGCATAAATAACATTCATATAAACAAGGTAATGGCAATCAAATAATCTTATGATCATTAACCTTATGAGTGCAATAAGTTCCGTATGAATATTTAGCCTTAGTCTAATGAGTCCTGGCAATGAATGAATTAACCTAAGAATATTTACCAGCCAGCTCTTTTGTCGGTGCACATACTGTAAAATGGGGGTAGGCAGTAATGAAGGATTTAAGTGGCTCAGTATTGACATAGAAACTTAGAATTTGACGGCAAATAAGAACCACTTAGCCCCTCTAGTCTGCCCATGTACACACTATTGATTTATGGAATTATATTTATGAATGATATTAATATTAATATTTAATATATCATATGATTATTTATATATGGATATATTTTAATTAATATGCGTTTATCATATATATCTGTAAATATATTGTGTCAGGCTTACAAACTAATTAGCTGATACATATATGAAGTCCTTATACATATGACTTATGAAATTATGAAGTTATGATTCCTTAAAGAAAGTTAAAACTTGAGATTACCGTTCTTTTTATACTGATTGGTTTATGTACAGGCAGATCAAATTGTACAGAATAAGATATACACAGTAGTGATATATATATATATATATATATATATATATATACTAATAATATTTATATGCTTCCTTAACTATTGTACATACAGTACATAACAAAACACAGTTTCACAAACTTTGACACTCACTAACACAGTTTATACTTGCAAGTTACAGATCATTTCCTTCTGTGTGAACATCTCTCCTTCCTCTTGTTCTCCTTCTCCTCCAACTCCTTCTACTCCTGATGACTGCTCTACCACTGACTGAACTCATGTATATATATCTAGAACTTAACCATCTGCTGGTATATTCTCATAGTGTTTTCAGTGCAAAAGATAATTATAGGTTTGCCATTTACATTGCAAGGTGTCATAAAACAAACATTGATCTGAGCTGTCCTGTTCAAGAAGGCATAGTGTCATAAAACGTGTGGTGCCCACTCTGCCTCAAGCATTGAGAGTATTGTAAAATTCAGAATGTTGTATTGACACATTTTGCCTGAAGTGGTTTAGACCATGTATTAACAATGTATGTGATCTCTTTTCATAGTAGCTAATTTATGGTCCTCTCCTCTCTGCCTATACTGGACAATAGACAAACCAGTTTTATGATTGCCAAAGGTATTCTGAAGCATGATTTCAATCTACTGTAAGCACACTTGTGAATTCCAGTGTCCGAGTGACCAAAAGAGATCTCAGTCACATACCTATTATCATTTATGGCCTAAAACCTGTTCAGACCACAATGACTCTTAATATTGCAGTAAAACACAAAAATATACAGTATATCTATATAAACACATATACAAAGCATTATTTCCTAAATCATCTAAACATTTAACTTATATGTTCAAACCTATTTCATATCTATTCCTTACTATAAAATATATCCACTATACTATTCACTATGGTTACATCACCTATTTATAATGAATTATATTTTAATTCAGACAATACCCATTGCCCTAATATTATATTAAGTGCGGACAATTACCCATATGGCAACAACACAAACACTTACACACTAGAGTGATTTGTTTTGGGGGGGAGGAGCCAGTTAAACTGCCAGTATATTTTTGGATTGTGGGAGGAAACCGAAGTACCCGAAAGGAAAACCACGCAAGCACATGGAGAATATACAAACTCCACACAGTTAGGGCCATGGTGGGAATAAAACCCATTACTTCAGTGCTGTGAGTTATTAATGATAACCATTACACCATCCATACTCCCTATTACTCCAATGGCATACAATTCCAAGGATGATGCATCTTGGTGGGATATCCGTGGTGCTGATATAAAGAAATACTGCACAAGAATACTGTTCCTTTGTTACTGCTTCTAGGCTGCAATAGGTTGAAATTAACCCTATGCACTCTTTGGGGGTAATGCAGGTATATTTGTTGAGTCCAAAAGTCTGGCATCCCCTGACCTACAGTATATACATTGCCGCATTGTGTTACCCGCAATATTAATGGGACACTTATTTAAATTAGCCTGTTTAATTTTTATTACATACTATAATGTCCTAGAAATGTAGTATCTATTTTCACCAGAAAATATTATAACTTCCACGGACATGTTTACATTAATCTCTGGTCTACAGGGAGAAAGCTAAACATTGCCTTGTTACTTTTCAAACATTCACACATTTGTATCCGTTAAAATGACATTAGCACATGAACCTGAAATCTTCATACATCAAGGACTAATTGGATTCAAACACTTGTCACTTGAAATCTAGCAATTAGCTCCTATAAATGGAAAGATGCAGAGATCCAGGAAGCAGTGTTTGGCTGCAGGTTTTCTCAGTGTCTTAACAAATCAAATAAGATGTTAGTGCAATAAGGTATGATGTCCCAATTATACGCCTTGGGTGTTTTGTGACGCACAAAAATGAATGAGAAGGGGCTCTGTCACAGTGACAAGTGTAATTGTGTGACAACCTAAGGTGCTCAAAAACGCTAATATAAAGAAATTTACATGGGCAGGGTCAATGTTTTGGATGTCTTCAATTAGGTTAATTGAAGTGGATAGTTGAGTTATTTACATTAGGAAATAGTGCATAGTGTGATCATATTTCTGCATATAAAGGGTACATTACAACACAAAGCCAAAAAGGGTATTCAACCTTGCAACATAACAAGTCACCAGCTAATGTATAGAGCTGACACCCTTGAGGTGGTTCAAACTGCAATCAAGATGAGTGCACCTAAAAATCCAGATCAATTGCACCAGAGCTGAATGATCTGCTGTTCTTTCTCGCACCCAGAAAAAAAAGCCAACAACCAAACTAAAACTAAAAGAGATGGAGTTAGAGGAAGTTCTTCAGAAAGATACTTATACCATGTAAACCCAAACCTTAAATACACCAAACTATAACTACACCCACTAATTGGCTTAAACTATATATTGTGACCCCGCGCATTCAACCCATAGGCTGGTGTTTTAACTCTGGCTCCTGTTCGTCTTTATTACTCTCTTTCAGTGCCTTCCCATTTATCTTTCCCATCTCCCTCTACTACTCCCCTCTCTCCCTTTTTTTGCAGGAGTTGTGGTTTCCCTTGTTCCCTTTCCTTTCTATCCTGGTACCCCTCCTTTCTGCCTTACCACCTGGTTCCATCTCTTTTCAATGCTGGGACCCGTTTTCTGCACTACCACCTTGTTCCTCTCCTTTCTAACCTGAGTTCCTTTCTCTCTGCCCTGTCCCGTTGCCCCCTCTCCTTTCTATCCCTGAACCCTTCTGCTCTGCCACCTTGTTCTCTCTCTTTTCTATCCTGGGAACCCTCCTCTCTGCCCTAACACCTTGTTCCCTGCCCTTTCTATCCTGGGGCCCCTCCTATCTGCCCTACAAAATTGTTCCCTCTTCTTTCTATACTGGGACCCTTCCTCTCTGCCCTACTGTGGTACCTCGGAAAAATGGTGTGTGTGCCCCTTTAAGAATAACTTACAAGTCCGCAGTAGAGGAAAACGCTGGCACAGCAAGAGTTAAGCAAGAACCCTAGTCCATTCACATGGTCTGTATGCAGACTGCTGATTGGGCAGAGGAGCCTTGTGGGAAGAACAATGAGGAGCTGTGTGTGGATAGAGGAGGTGCTGGACGTATGCTGAGCGAGGAGTAGAGCTGGAGCTGGGGATGAGTTTCAGCTGTAGGACACTGGGCAGTGAGAGCAGCGCTGCAGAGTGTAAGCAGCAGGGTGCTGGGTGAACGGGTGTTGAGACGCCGCAGCCGAAGACCAGACACCACCAGGCCTGGTGAGAGTTGCAGACACCGTGACGTAACAGAAAGTAACTAATGAAAACTGGTCCAGCAAGTGAAATCCTCTGCTCTAAGGGTCTGAGTGACTTCACTGGAAACTGAGTGACCAAAGATCCAGGCAAATTTGATACTCAGCTTAAGTATGATACCGTTGTCACCAGCTGTGCAGTTTTAAAAGGGTGCGGACAGCATAGCATCATATGAAAAGAGAAAATAGACTGGCGCTACGTGTTTCTCCAATAATAATGAGTAACTGTGGATGAATTTCATTTAAAATAACATATAGTTTATTAACTAAACATCACATGCTACATGCAAAATATAAAAATTAAATTCAATAAAAACATGAAGTTTAGGGCTTAAATGGAGCTGAGAATGAAATTGTGATGGCTGCTAGTGAGTGTCCACAAAGGATCCTGGACTGAAACAGTGTGCAAAGATCCCTGGGGAAAATGAATTAAATACAGCTGGTGTTACCCATGGCGACGGAAACTTCCAGAGGCTTGGAAATTGACAGCAAGCAAGCTGTGCCGTTTGTGTAGAAACTGGGTCTCTCCAATCGATGCTGTAAAGGTGAAGTCCCACAGAGAAAGTTCCAAAGGCAGGTTTTAAAAGTCCATATCTGGATCCTTTGAAGAGTAGAACACTTGTGGTGATAGCAGCTTGACACTTAATGCGTTTCCGTAGGCTCGGTCATCTAGCTTCATCAGAAGTAAAGCTCAGTCTGAAAATGGGATCTATTTAAACCCCATTTAATGACCTGATGCCCAACAGGTGCAATGAAAGCATACCATTCAATCATCCACATTGTTAATACAAACGAGTGTTCTCTATAATCTATATAATTAAAATATAAACGGAAGTCGATAGGAGGCAAACCCACAGTAAAAAGACTAGTTTTAATATATATATAAAAGAGCAATTAAGCATAATTCTAACCTAGTGGGAGTCAGAGGTCAAGGCAGTCACATGACTCACCCCTGGACACCGGATACACCGTTCACAATCAATCTCTCTAATCACCTGAAATCCCGTATATCTCAGGGAACACAGTGCCCCCGCAGCACACAGTACTTGCACAAAGCCTCCGTCTGATATAGGGAGCTTGGACTGGCCCGCGGGGCTCCGTGGAGCATTGCACGCTCCTTCCGGGTCACGTGATAGATGGAGGCCAATGGATTTTCATAACGGAAGCATCCTGGTTGCTAGGCAACCCATGCGAGCACCAACGTGGTGCGCGATGACGTCACTCCCCTATCACATGATCGGGAACCCGGAGAGCAGCAGTTATATTTAAAAAATATATATACCCACTAATGGGCAAATCAGATCGTACTAAAATGAACTTATACAGCTTAACATAGTTATATAAATAGATGGATAACCGCTTAAACACACTAAATTATACATTTGGTAGTGAATATGCATTGTTGAACCGCCGCAGAGGCCGGGGCTGATCTCGGAGTCACTAAGAGAATTAGTTATATTTGAATAATAAACCCGCTAGGAGATGTATTTAACTATTTATGACATTAATTGTGTCATAAATACATCTCTTAGCGGGTTTATTATTCCGTTATGAAAATCCATTGGCCTCCGTCTATCACGTGACCCGGAAGGAGCGTGCAATGCAGGTGATTAGAGAGATTGATTGTGAACGGTGTATCCGGTGTCCGGGGGTGAGTCATGTGACTGCCTTGACCTCTGACCCCCACTAGGTTAGAATTATGCTTAATTGCTCTTTTATATATATATTAAAACTAGTCTTTTTACTGTGGGTTTGCCTCCTATCGACTTCCGTTTATATTTTAATTATATAGATTATAGAGAACACTAGTTTGTATTAACAATGTGGATGATTGAATGGTATGCTTTCATTGCACCTGTTGGGCATCAGGTCGTTAAATGGGGTTTAAATAGATCCCATATTCAGACTGAGCTTTACTTCTGATGAAGCTAGATGACCAAGCCTAGGGAAACGCATTAAGTGTCAAGCTGCTATCACCACAAGTGTTCTACTCTTCAAAGGATCCAGATATGGACTTTTAAAACCTGCCTTTGGAACTTTCTCTGTGGGACTTCACCTTTACAGCATCGATTGGAGAGACCCAGTTTCTACACAAACGGCACAGCTTGCTTGCTGTCAATATCCAAGCCTCTGGAAGTTTCCGTCGCCATGGGTAACACCAGCTGTATTTAATTCATTTTCCCCAGGGATCTTTGCACACTGTTTCAGTCCAGGATCCTTTGTGGTCACTCACTAGCAGCCATCACAATTTCATTCTCAGCTCCATTTATGCCCTAAACTTCATGTTTTTATTGAATTTAATTTTTATATTTTGCATGTAGCATGTGATGTTTAGTTAATAAACTATATGTTATTTTAAATGAAATTCATCCACAGTTACTCATTATTATTGGAGAAACACGTAGCGCCAGTCTATTTTCTCTTTTCACATTGTTTCTTTGGGACTGACAATCCCTCACGGGCAGCTGTGACAGCGCGTCTGGGCCTTGTTCTCTTCTTTGGTTTTTTCTTAGCATAGCATCATAGTCCATAAGTTAAACACCGCAAAGAGGTTACGGAAAAACCTTTCCCCCACATTGATACGGTGTGAATATCAAAGATTGAGTTTTATTACAAGTGCAAGACAGAAATGTATTCTATAAAACTGAGTTATTTTCTTTGGCAAATTTACTAAAGCCCTGTAACAGAAAGAGAGACTGAGTTTGTTCAACCAAAAAGACCCTCATTGTTAAGTAAGTTGAATTTGTCAAGGGACACTACCATCCCTTTGCTAGCTACATCCTCTTTGGATAGAACTGAGAACATTTGTTCCTGTCACAACCCAGGATTTTCCCATACATCTGTGCACCAATTTCTGCCATTGACACATTGTGGCACTGCAGAATTCTACCAGAGCTCCAACATTTATTGCCACTGAAGAATGTCATACCTTGGCTAGGGAAAGCTAGAAAGTTAGTGTTTGTTATTATGCTGAATGTGTTTATTATGCTGAATGCATTTTTCATCACTCTCCTCATGATCACATTATAGACTGTGATTCCAATTATCTTAAGCTATTATTTGTGATTCCAATTAACATGTTCATCTATGATTCAAATTATATTTTGCCATTCTTCTGTGATTCAAATCAATTGTCTTTTGAATATTGAATGTTCCTTTGTGGTGTGAACTGTAGCCAATTGTCTTCTCATGGTTTTTCTTTGATGCCCAGTTCTACTTTTTGTGATTATTCAAATTTAATGCCATTTAACCAATCATCATCTTCAATCCAGAGTTTATTGCAGCTCAATAAAAAGACATCCTGTTGGAATTGCTGACACACTCCTGCTTCATTTCAATCTATCCTAACTCTCTGAACTTGGTACTACAGGACAAGGTTTAGGGGGAAAGGTCTGTCACATAGCCACCCCACACATGTGATGCCTGTCAACCACTTAGACATACCCGCCAACCCATGGTGTTACACTACCACCTTGTTCCCTCTTCTTTCTATCCTGGGACCCCTCTTCTCTGCCCTGCCACCTTGCAACTAAGAGGCTAAGCAACACCATACAACTAACATGCCAATGCAGCAGGAGGAGTCTGTAGGAAAAAGATATCTCCTGACAGCATCCATGATCTGAGGGCTGTGTTTGAAGATGCAGCATTGGATCACCTAGTCACGATGACCCAAAGAAGCAGACCCTGCCCTCTCTGCTCGCCGAGAAAATGGGGATGACATGCCCTAATTTTCAGGAATTCTTGCTTGTCAATCAGGCTGTGGCTTGGGGTCACTGCAAGCCTAGCTGCCACACCATCAGAGATGTACGTAAACCATTGAGTTTCAGGCCCTTAGGCATTATAAGGAATAATGGTAAAACTGTGCAGAGCCGGATTTAGACCTTACTGGGCCATAGGCAAAATACTGGTTTGGGTCCCCCATCCTGATCCATTCATACAATGAAAACCTTTCTAGACAAACTAGAGCTGAAGAAAACCACTCCCACTGTAGATGTAAAAAAATAACTTACAAGCAAACAAATCCATAATGAAATAAAAGATATAGGGATCTATTTAACAAAAAGAGGTAATAGATAACAATTCCAAGTAGAGATAGTACTGAGGTATACTCTAATTGAGTATGCACTCAACCACTGGGGGCATATTACACTATCCTGTTTGTGACGCCAAGTGTAATATGCCCCCAGTGGTCAACTCTCAATAGGAGGATTGTACCTGTTCCTCTGCAACTATCACTGGTCCCAGCCTCTTCAGACTCCACTAGACCACTCCTACTTCTGGACTCCCTTAGTTGTCAGGCAGAGAGATGAGGACCCCCGAGAGACCCCTAACAAAGTCACTACTCATTAGGACAGTGACTAGGAATTTTATTTATCTGGAACAGAGTCACTTGCTACTTTATGGACAAGAACATAGCTTAAGCAAGAAAAGACAATATTTATATAAAAATTAGAAAACCATTGGAACCCCCCTATCTATGCATTTTTCTTCTGTTGTCTGGCCCACTAGTTTATTACCACAATTAATTCAACTATACTATTTAATGAAACAAGACATCAAACAGTACAAATTAGTTTGTATGATAAGATAACTTAATTGTTCTAAACACAAATGTTTAACTACAGTACCAATAACACATTACATAGATGGATACATAAAAACAAACACTTTTTTTTATAAACTGTAAAACACTTTTCTTTTTTTAATCAAAACACAAATTTGTACATTTTTAACTTTTAATAATGAAAATATTTATGAAAAAAATATTTCGAGATCATTAATGGCTGCTGCCATGCCCAGCAAATGTACTGGACTGCTGCATTCCTGCCTTCCAAACCAGCATCTAAAGATAGTGGGGGGGGGGGGGATACATGTTAATTACTTTAATATACATACTGTGTTGGCCATTAGTGATATTAGTGTTGATTTTTGGGAAAATATATATTTTGGCTGTCTAACCTCAAACATTGAACATGAATTCATTTTTAGAAGGAAGGACATGTAGTAGGTATCTGCAATACTTGCTGCAAATCCAGGCTGTTGTGATCCTGACAACTGTAATACAGACACAAGAATCCCAACAGCAATCAGAATACCGACAATGGAATCCCGAAAGGATCAGGATCCCGACGATGGAATCCCAACAGTCAGGATTCCGAAGGTAAGTATTAATGGACAACTTACTGTATGTTTAGACAGCGAGAGGGTGGGTTAGGTTTAGGCACACTCCAGGGGGGATTAGGATTAGGCTGCGGGGAAGTGAAGGTTAGGGTTAGGCTGCAGAGAGGGGGGTTAGGATTAGGCACCATTGCGGGAGTGTTAGGGTTAATCACTAAAGGGGGAGGGTTAGGTTTAGGCTGCGGAAAAGGGGGGGTTAGGTTTAGGGACCAACGGGGAGAGATTAGTGTTAGGCACCAATAGGGGAGGTTAGGGTTAGGCTGCAGACAGGGCGATAGGGGAGGGAGGTTACAGTACCTAACCAAGCCATGTCGGCATTGCAGCGATTGGATGCTGATGTTTGGATACTGGGTGCTGGCATCCAGACCACCAGCCTAACTACATTGCATTATCTGGCATAAGCATACCTGCTACTATATTTGATAAAACAGGATTTTAATACCTACCGGTAAATCCTTTTCTATAAATCCGTAGAGGATGTTGGGGTCATTCAAAGAACCATGGGATATCGACGGATCCGCAGGAGACATGGGCACTTTAAGACTTTACAAGGGGCGTGACCTGGCTCCTCCCTCTATATCCGCCCCCCCAGAATCAGTTTGGAACTGTGCCCGGAGAGATGGACATTACGAGGAGAGGAATTATTAACAAGGTGAGCACTACCAGCTCACGCCATATAACATGCCGAGAACATGGCATTCAACAGAAACCACTGTCAACGGACATGAACAAACTTCACAACAAGCCGAAGAAACCAACACAACTTGTGTGTAACCAGAACTAACTGCAGATACAGTACGCACTGGGACGGGCGCCCAACATCCTCTACGGACTTATAACAATTATGCCTCCCCCTGCGTGTTAGCAATCCCCTGGTACTTGCTGCTTGAAGAAGGACCCAGCGGTGCAATGTGGAGGAGAAAATGGCACCAAGTGAGCTGAGGGGACGAAGCTCCGCCCCCAAAATGGCGCGGTTCCGTCCCGCATTTTTTCATATATTTATCCTGGCAGGGGTATTGTACAGTGCCCGGGCACTGTACCCATTCATGCCAGCCAACATTTTGAGGTCCTTATTGCTCCCCAGGGCAAGTCTTAAAGTGCCCATGTCTCCTGCGGATCAGTCTATATCCCATGGCTCTTTGAATGACCCCAATATCCTCAAGGACGTAATAGAAAGATAAATGGCCAGCCACAAAGAAATTTTTCTAACATATTTTGGGGGTTATTTAGTGTTGTTAGCAAACCAAAAAAATTAGCAATTGGGCAAAACCATGCCGCACTGCTGGTGAGGCAGATGTAACATGTGCAGAGAGAGTTAGATTTGGGTGGGTTATATTGTTTCTGTGCATGGTAACTACAGGCTGCTTTATTTTTACACTGCAATTTAGATTTTCGTTTGAACACACCACACCCAAATCTAACTCTCTGTGGACATGTTACATCTGCCCCACCTGCAGTGCAGCATGGTTTTGCTCATTAGCGTGCTTTTTCGGTTTGCTAACAACCAGGGGCATAGCTAGAGAGGAGGAGGCCCATGTACAGGTTCCGTCAGGTCCCACTTCTTTCTAGGCGGCGGTAGTGCTGTGACTCTGGGCACTAGGGGACCCTAGTGCTGTCACAGAGTCAAGAGTGCATGTGCAGAACTCCAGGGTGCAAGGTGTGCTGTGTGGGGCCCCCTGGACCCAAGGGGTCGGTGTGCACTGCACACACTACACCCATTATAAAAACGCCAATGCTAACAACTGTGATAACCTCCTATATGTTATAATGTGTAATTTGTGTATACTTACTTTCTTGCAAATGTGCAGCTTTTGGCTCTCCACGTCACTGCTGCTTAAATCCCAGAAATTGCGTATAAAAGGTCATTTGTACTGCTTACTTCAAAATCAACATGTATTGTGGAGACATTGTGGACTTTCTGGATGATATTTTGGTAAATCATGGGCTGAACCCAGAAAATCTAGAGAAAATGGAAGAGGTAGTTGTAGCTGTTTTTTGATTCACCTGTTGTAGAGTGTTCCCAATCTCATTTTTAAGTGGTTGTGGAGACGAGTGGACTCCAACAGCCTGCTACAGACAAAACACCTCAAGCACCACCAGGGGCGTAGGGAGGGTGGCTCCGGGCACCTTAAATACTGGAAGGCGCGCCACAGCCCGACTCCGCCGTCTCCTGCTGCCCGCAGTGTGCAGCTCACAGCTCAGTAACAGCCTGAGCTGTTTCCTCCCTCCGTGCTCCTGAGTCCTGGGTTGTGCGTGTAACCTCATGACGTCCCATCACACATATGACGGGTGGAGAGTGGAGACACTGCAGCTAAAGAGAGAAAAGGAGAGAGGAGCTTAGTGTCTGGATCAGCGCGCCGAGCATTACAAAAAAAAAAAAACTTGAAAAGAGGTGCGTTCTTGCTGTGCCTGCCAGCCTGCTGCTATTTAGTATTATATAAGTTTTATAAAAATATAAAAAATATATTTTATGTATATAATATATATATATATTTTATGTATGCATATATATATATATATATATATATACACACACACACACACACACACACACACACATACGTATATATATATATATTTAATATATACACACTCATTAAAGGCAGCACACCAGTAGCTAAATTTACCATTACCCAGTGCCCTGCTATGTGTCCTCGGTCAGTCCCCAACATACAATGCAATGAAGGCATCACCCGGGATTGAAGACGCAGACACAGGCAGATCTTATCAACGTTTCAAGGCTTTAATGTCTCGTCATCAGTACCCTAACCAGTCCAATGCAGTAGCAGGTACCAGAGACGACAACCGTTAGTAACCACAAACACCACACACTCACTACAGGAGAGGGTGTCAGCGGCTAATGCCATACCAACCCAAAGAAGCTAAGTGCGTCAGGGTGGGCGCCTTGTGGAGCCCAGTGTACCTCGCAGAAAGAGATTTAACAGTGGTAAGTTCTTACCATAAATCTCGTTTTCTGCTGCAAGGTACACTGGGCTCCACAAGGATTAACATCGGGGATGTCCTAAAGCAGTTCCTTATGGGAGGGGACGCACTGCAGTGGGCACAAGAACCCGGCGTCCAAAGGAAGCATCCTGGGAGGCGGAAGTATCGAAGGCATAGAACCTTATGAACGTGTTCACTGAGGACCACGCAGCCGCCTTGCACAATTGTTATTATTATTATTATTATTATCCTTTATTTATATGGCGCCACAAGGGTTCTGCAGCGCCCAATTACAGAGTACATATGCACATAATCAAAATAGGAAAACAGCAACTTACAGTTGGCGATAATATAGGACAAGTACAGGGTAAAAAAACCAAGATTTTAAACCTACCGGTAAATCTTTTTCTCCTAGTCCGTAGAGGATGCTGGGGACTCCGTAAGAACCATGGGGGTATAGACGGGCTCCGCAGGAGACATGGGCACTATAAAGAGCTTTTAGTATGGGTGTGTACTGGCTCCTCCCTCTATGCCCCTCCTCCAGACCTCAGTTAGAAAACTGTGCCCAGAGGAGATGGACAATACGAGGAAAGGATTTTGCAAATCTAAGGGCAAGATTCATACCAGCCCACACCAATCATACCATATAACCTGGAATATACGTAACCAGTTAACAGTATGAACAAAACACAGCATCAGTCAAAGACCGATTCCAACTGTAACATAACCCTTATGTAAGCAACAACTATATACAAGTCTTGCAGAGTAAGTCCGCACTGGGACGGGCGCCCAGCATCCTCTACGGACTAGGAGAAAAAGATTTACCGGTAGGTTTAAAATCTTATTTTCTCTTACGTCCTAGAGGATGCTGGGGACTCCGTAAGGACCATGGGGTTTATACCAAAGCTCCACACCGGGCGGGAGAGTGCGTATGACTCTGCAGCACCGATTGAGCAAACGCGAGGTCCTCATCAGCCAGGGTATCAAACTTGTAGAATTTAGCAAAAGTGTTTGAACCCGACCAAGTAGCTGCTCGGCACAACTGTAAAGCCGAGACGCCTCGGGCCACCGCCCAAGAAGAGCCCACCTTCCTAGTGGAATGGGCCTTTACCGAATTTGGTAACAGCAATCCAGCCGTAGAATGAGCCTGCTGAATCGTGTTACAGACCCAGCGAGCAATAGTCTGCTTTGAAGCAGGCGCGCCAACTTTGTTGGCTGCATACAGGACAAACAGAGCCTCTGTTTTCCTAACTCTAGCCGTCCTGGCTACATAAATCTTTAAGGCCCTGACTACATCCAGGGACTTGGAGTCCTCCAAGTCACTCGTAGCCACAGGTACCACAATGGGTTGGTTTATATGAAATGAAGACACCACCTTAGGCAAAAATTGTGGACGAGTCCTCAACTCTGCTCTATCCACATGAAAAATCAAGTAGGGGCTCTTGTAAGACAAGGCCGCCAATTCAAACACCCGCCTTGCTAATAACATGGCCACCTTCCAGGTGAGAAATTTTAATTCCACCGTTTGAAGGGGTTCAAACCAGTGTGATTTAAGGAACTGTAACACCACGTTAAGGTCCCATGGTGCCACTGGGGGCACAAAAGGAGGCTGGATGTGCAGTACTCCCTTTACAAAAGTCTGGACTTCTGGGAGAGAAGCCAATTCCTTCTGAAAGAATATAGATAGGGCCGAAATCTGTACTTTAATGGAGCCTAGCTTCAGGCCCATATCCACTCCCGTCTGTAGGAAGTGGAGAAAACGGCCCAGATGGAAATCTTCCGTAGGAGCTTTCCTGGTTTCACACCAAGAGACATACTTCCGCCAAATACGGTGATAATGTTTCGCTGTCACCTCCTTCCTAGCCTTTATCAGAGTAGGTATGACTTCCTCCGGAATACCTTTCCCAGCTAGGATTCGGCGTTCAACCGCCATGCCGTCAAATGTAACCGCGGTAAGTCTTGGAACACGCAGGGCCCCTGCTGCAACAGGCCCTCCCTGAGAGGAAGAGGCCAAGGATCTTCTGTGAGCATTTCCTAAAGATCTGAGTACCAGGCCCTTCGAGGCCAGTCTGGAACAATTAGTATTGTCTGTACTCTTTTGCGTCTTATGATCCTCAATATTTTTGGGATGAGAGGAAGAGGAGGAAACACATAGACCGACTGAAACACCCATGGTGTCACCAGGGAGTCTACTGCTACTGCCTGAGGGTCCCGGGACCTGGCACAATACCTCCGAAGCTTCTTGTTGAGGCGTGACGCCATCATGTCTATTTAAGGAATTCCCCAGAGACCCGTTATCTCTGCAAAGACTTCTTGATGAAGTCCCCACTCTCCTGGATGGAGATCGTGTCTGCTGAGGAAGTCTGCTTCCCAGTTGTCCACTCCCGGAATGAAGACAGCTGACAGAGCGCTTACGTGATTTTCCGCCCATCGAAGAATCCTGGTGGCTTCCGCCATCGCGACTCTGCTCCTTGTCCCGCCTTGGCGGTTTACATGAGCCACGGCTGTGACATTGTCTGATTGAATCAGAACCGGTAGGTTGCGAAGAAGATTCTCCGCTTGCCGAAGGCCGTTGTAAATGGCCCTTAATTCCAGCACATTGATGTGCAGACAAGCCTCCTGGCTTGACCATATTCCCTGAAAATTTCTTCCTTGCATGACTGCTCCCCACCCTCGGAGGCTCGCGTCCGTGGTTACCAGAACCCAGTCCTGAATGCCGAACCTGCGACCCTCTAGAAGGTGAGCACTGTGCAGCCACCATAGTAGAGATACTCTGGCCCTGGGGGACAGTGTTATTTTCTGATGTATCTGTAGATGGGACCCGGACCACTTGTTCAGAAGGTCCCACTGAAAAGTCCTCGCATGAAACCTGCCCAAGGGGATGGCCTCGTAGACTGCCACCATTTTTCCCAGAACTCGAGTGCATTGATGAACTGACACTCTTTTTGGCTTTAGCAGGTCTCGGACCATGTTCTGGAGATCCTGGGCTTTTTCTGACGGGAGAAAAACCTTCTTCCGTTCCGTGTCCAGAAGCATGCCTAGAAACGATAGTCGAGTCGTTGGAACCAATTGTGACTTTGGCAGATTGAGAATCCAACCGTGCTGTTGGAGCACTCTCAGGGAGAGCGACACATTCTTCAGCAATTGATCTCTTGATCTCGCCTTTATCAGGAGATCGTCCAAGTATGGGATAATTGTGACTCCTTGCTTGCGCAGGAGCACCATCATTTCCACCATCACCTTGGTGAAAATCCTCGGGGCCGTGGAAAGCCCAAACGGCAATGTCTGAAACTGGTAATGACAGTCCTGCACAGCGAATCTCAGGTACTCCTGATGAGAGGGATATATGGGGACATGAAGGTATGCATCCTTTATGTCTAGTGACACCATAAAATCCCCTCCTTCCAGGCTAGATATTACCGCTCGGAGAGATTCCATCTTGAATTTGAATTTTTTCAAGTACAAGTTCAGGGATTTTAAATTTAAAATGGGTCTGACCGAACCATCCGGCTTCGGGACCACAAACAGGGTCGAATAATACCCTTTTCCTTGTTGGGCCAGGGGAACCCTGACAATCACTTGCTGCTGGCACAGCGTTTGAATTGCAGCTAACACTACTTCCCTCCCTTGGGGAGAAGCTGGTAAGGCCGACTTGAAAAATCGGCGAGGGGGCACCTCTTCGAATTCCAGCTTGTAGCCATGGGAAACAATTTCCATCGCCCAAGGATCCACGTCTGACCGAACCCAGACCTGGCTGAAGAGTCGAAGGCGTGCCCCCACCAGTGCAGACTCCCTTAGGGGAGCCCCAGCGTCATGCGGTTGATTTTGTAGAAGCCGGGGAGGACTTCTGCTCCTGGGAACTAGCCGCAGCAGGTGTTCTCTTTCCTCTACCCTTACCTCTGGCAAGGAAGGAGGAGCCCCGACCTCTTCTGGACTTTTGCGACCGAAAGGACTGCATCTGATACTGTGGAGTTTTCTTTTGCTGTTGGGGAACAAAAGGCAAAAAGGTAGATTTACCCGCGGTAGCTGTGGAAACCAGGTCCGCGAGCCCCTCCCCAAACAACACTTCACCCTTGTAAGGTAAAACCTCCATATGCTTTTTTGAGTCCGCATCACCCGTCCATTGTCGGGTCCATAAGGCTCGTCTCGCAGAAATAGCCATGGCATTGGCTCTAGAACCCAGCAGTCCAATGTCTCTTTGAGCGTCTCTCATATATAAGACCGCGTCCTTAATATGGTCGAAAGTTAGTAAAAATTAGAAATTTACTCACCGGTAATTCTATTTCTCGTAGTCCGTAGTGGATGCTGGGGACTCCGTAAGGACCATGGGGAATAGACGGCTCCGCAGGAGACTGGGCACATCTAAAGAAAGATTTAGGTCTATGTGGTGTGCACTGGCTCCTCCCCCTATGACCCTCCTCCAAGCCTCAGTTAGGACACTGTGCCCGGAAGAGCTGACACAATAAGGAAGGATTTTTGAATCCCGGGTAAGACTCATACCAGCCACACCAATCACACCGTATAACTCGTGATAGGAACCCCGGTTAACAGTATGATAACAACGGAGCCTCTGAACAGATGGCTCGCAATAACAACCCGATTTGTGTAACATTAACTATTAACAAGTATTGCAGACAATCCGCACTTGGGATGGGCGCCCAGCATCCACTACGGACTACGAGAAATAGAATTACCGGTGAGTAAATTCTTATTTTCTCTGACGTCCTAGTGGATGCTGGGGACTCCGTAAGGACCATAGGGATTATACCAAAGCTCCCAAACGGGCGGGAGAGTGCGGACGACTCTGCAACACCGAATGAGAGAACTCCAGGTCCTCCTCAGCCAGGGTATCAAATTTGTAGAATTTTGCAAACGTGTTTGCCCCTGACCAAGTAGCAGCTCGGCAAAGTTGTAAAGCCGAGACCCCTCGGGCAGCCGCCCAAGATGAGCCCACCTTCCTTGTGGAATGGGTTTTTACAGATTTAGGCTGCGGTAGTCCCACCGCAGAATGCGCCAGCTGAATAGTGCTACAAATCCAGCGCGCGATAGTCTGCTTAGAAGCAGGAGCACCCAGTTTGTTGGGTGCATACAGGATAAACAGCGAGTCAGTTTTCCTGACTCCAGCCGTCCTGGAAACATAATTTTTCAGGGCCCTGACTACGTGCAGTAACTTGGAATCCTCCAAGTTCCTAGTAGCCGCAGGCACCACAATAGGCTGGTTCAAGTGAAAACGCTGATACCACCTTCGGGAGAAACTGAGGACGAGTCCTCAACTCTGCCCTATCCATATGGAAAATCAGATAAGGGCTTTTATAGGACAAAGCCGCCAATTCTGACACACACCTGGCCGAAGCCAGAGCCAACAGCATGACCACTTTCCACGTGAGATATTTCAAATCCACAGTCTTAAGTGGTTCAAACCAATGTGATTTCAGGAACTCCAAAACCACATTGAGATCCCAAGGTGCCACTGGGGGCACAAAAGGAGGCTGAATACGCAGAACTCCTTTGACAAAAGTCTGAACTTCAGGCAGTGAAGCCAGTTCTTTCTGGAAGAAAATCGACAGGGCCGAAATCTGGACCTTAGTGGACCCCAATTTGAGGCCCAACGTCACCCCTGCTTGCAGGAAATGCAGGAATCGACCCAGTTGAAATTCCTCCGTTGGGGCCTTCCTGGCCTCACACCAAGCAACATATTTCCGCCAAATGCGGTGATATTGTTTTGCAGTGACATCCTTCCTGGCTTTGATCAGGGTAGGGATGACTTCCTCCGGAATGCCCTTTTCTCAGTACCTTGGAAATGAGAGGCAGAGGAGGAAACACATAAACCGACTGGTACACCCACGGTGTTACTAGAGCATCCACAGCGATAGCCTGAGGGTCCCTTGACCTGGCGCAATATCTTTTTAGCTTTTTGTTGAGGCGGGACGCCATCATGTCCACCTGTGGTCTTTCCCACCGGTTTACCAGCATTTGGAAGACTTCTGGATGAAGTCCCCATTCTCCCGGGTGGAGGTCGTGCCTGCTGAGGAAGTCTGCTTCCCAGTTGTCCACTCCCGGAATGAACACTGCTGTCAGTGCTAACACATGATTTTCTGCCCATCGGAGAATCCTTGTGGCTTCTGCCATTGCCCTCTTGCTTCTTGTGCCGCCCTGTCTGTTTACATGGGCGACCGCCGTGATGTTGTCTAATTGGATCAGTACCGGCTGGTTCTGAAGCAGGGGCCTTGCTTGGCTTAGGGCATTGTAAATGACCCTTAGCTCTAGAATATTTATGTGAAGCGAAATCTCCTGATTTGACCACAGTCCTTGGAAATTTCTTCCCTGTGTGACTGCGCCCCAGCCCTGAAGGCTGGCATCCGTGGTCACCAGGACCCAGTCCTGTATTCCGAATCTGCGGCCCTCTAGTAGATGAGCCCTCTGCAGCCACCACAGCAGCGACACCCTGGTCCTTGCCGACAGGGTTATCCGCTGTTGCATCTGGAGATGGGACCCGGACCATTTGTCCAACAGGTCCCACTGGAAAGTCCTTGCGTGGAACCTTCCGAATGGAATCGCTTCGTACGAAGCTACCATTTTTCCCAGGACTCGTGTGCATTGATGTACCGACACCTGTCCCGGTTTTAGGAGGTCTCTGACTAGAGATGACAACTCCTCGGCTTTTTCCACTGGAAGAAACACTTTTTTCTGGTCTGTGTCCAGAATCATTCCCAGGAACAGAAGACGTGTCGTCGGGACCAGCTGTGACTTTGGAATATTGAGAATCCAGCCGTGCTGTTGTAGCACTTCCCGAGAAAGTGCTACCCCCACTACCAACTGTTCCTTGGACCTCGCCTTTATCAGGAGATCGTCCAAGTACGGGGTAATTAAAACTCCCTTCTTGCGAAGGAGTATCATCATTTCGGCCATTACCTTGGTAAAGACCCTCGGTGCCGTGGATAACCCAAACGGCAGCGTCTGGAACTGATAGTGACAGTCCTGTACCACAAATCTGAGGTACTCCTGGTGAGGAGGGTAAATGGGGACATGCAGGTACGCATCATTGATGTCCAGGGAGACCATGTAATCCCCCTCGTCCAGGCTCGCAATAACCGCCCTGAGCGATTCCATCTTGAACTTGAACCTTTTGATATAAGTGTTCAAGGATTTTAAATTTAAGATGGGTCTCACCGAACCGTCCGGTTTCGGTACCACAAACATTGTGGAATAGTAACCCTTCCCTTGCTGAAGGAGGGGTACCTTGACAATCACTTGCTGTGAATACAGTTTTTGGATAGCCACCAACACTGCCTCCCTGGCAGAGGGAGTTGCTGGTAAGGCAGATTTTAGAAAACGGCGGGGGGGGTGGGGGGACGTCTCAAATTCCAGCCTGTACCCCTGAGATACTACTTGAAGGGCCCAGGGATCCACCTGTGAGAGAGCCCACTGTGTGCTGAAATTTCTGAGACGGGCCCCCACCGTACCCGGATCCGCCTGTGAAGCCCCAGCGTCATGCTGTGGACTTACCGGACGCGGGGGAGGACTTTTGCTCTTGGGAACTGGCTGTATGCTGCAGCTTTTTCCCTCTACCTTTGCCTCTCGGCAGAAAGGATGCGCCTCGAGCCCTCTTGTGTTTATGGGGCCGAAAGGACTGTACTTGATAATACGGTGCCTTCTTTTGCTGTGGGGTAGCCTGTGGCAAAAATGTCGATTTCCCAGCCGTAGCTGTGGAAACGAGGTCTGAAAGACCATCCCCAAACAGTTCCACCCCCTTATAAGGCAAAACTTCCATGTGCCTTTTTGAATCGGCATCACCTGACCACTGCCGAGTCCATAACCCCCTTCTGGCGGCAATGGACATTGCGCTTATTTTTGATGCCAGCCGGCAAATATCCCTCTGTGCATCACGCATGTATAAGACAGCGTCCTTTATATGCTCTACTGTCAGCAAAATAGTGTCCCTATCCAGGGTATCAATATTATCCGACAGGGAATCTGACCACGCAGCAGCAGCACTGCACATCCATGCTGATGCAATCGCCGGTCGCAATATAATGCCCGTGTGTGTATATATATAGCTTTTAGGGTAGCCTCCTGCTTTCTATCAGCAGGATCCTTTAGGGCGGCCGTATCCGGAGACGGTAGTGCCACCTGTTTTGATAAACGTGTAAGCGCTTTATCTACCCTAGGGGACGTTTCCCAACGTGACCTATTCTCTGGCGGGAAAGGGTACGCTGCCAATAACCGTTTAGAAATTATCAATTTCTTATCGGGGAAAGTCCAGGCTTCCTCACACACCTCATTTAATTCCTCAGATGCAGGAAAAACTACTGGTAGTTTTTTCTCACCGAACATAATACCCTTTTTTGTGGTACCTGGGGTACTATCAGAAATGTGTAATACATTTTTCATTGCCTCAATCATGTAACGGGTGGACCTATTGGAGGGTACACTAGTCTCATCGTCGTCGACACTGGAGTCGGTATCCGTGTCGACATCTGTGTCTGCCATCTGAGGTAGCGGGCGTTTTAAAGCCCCTGATGACATTTGAGACGCTGGAACAGTCACAAGCTGAGTAGCCGGCTGTCCTATGTCGTCAAACCTTTTATATAAGGAGCTGACACTGTCACGTAATTCCTTCCATAAGTCCATCCACACAGGTGTCGACCCCTCAGGGGGTGACAATACATTTACAGGCATTTGCTCTGCCTCCACATCATTTTCCTCATCATACATGTCGACACAGCGGTACCGACACACAGCACACACACAGGGAATGCTCTGACAGAGGACAGGACCCCACAAAGCCCTTTGGGGAGACAGAGGGAGAGTATGCCAGCACACACCAGAGCGCTATATACCACAGGGATATCACCTATAAAGAGTGTTTTCCCTTATAGCTGCATATATATATATATTATACTGCGCCTAAATTTGTGCCCCCCCCCTCTCTTTTTTACCCTTTCTGTAGTGCAGGACTGCAGGGGAGAGCCAGGGAGCGATCCTTCCAGTGGAGCTGTGAGGGAAAATGGCGCCAGTGTGCTGAGGGAGATGGCTCCGCCCCTTTTTCGGCGGGCTTTCTCCCGCTTTTTGTGTTATTCTGGCAGGGGTAATTTACACCTATATAGCCTCTGGGGCTATATATGGTGTCAGTTTTGCCAGCCAAGGTGTTAATATTGCTGCTCAGGGCACCCCCCCCCCCCCCCCCCCAGCGCCCTGCACCCATCAGTGACCGAAGTGTGTGGTGTGCATGAGGAGCAATGGCGCACAGCTGCAGTGCTGTGCACTACCTTGGAGAAGACAGAAGTCTTCAGCCGCCGATTTTCCGGACCTTCTTGCTTCTGGCTCTGTAAGGGGGACGGCGGCGCGGCTCCGGGAACGGACGACGAGGTTGGGTCCTGTGTGCGATCCCTCTGGAGCTAATGGTGTCCAGTAGCCTAAGAAGGCCAAGCTACCACCACTTAGGTAGGTTCGCTTCTTCTCCCCTTAGTCCCTCGCTGTTGCCAGCAGGTCTCACTGTAAAATAAAAAACCTAAACTTTCTAGGAGCTCAGGAGAGCCCCTAGTGTGCATCCAGCTCGGCCGGGCACAGAAATCTAACTGAGGCTTGGAGGAGGGTCATAGGGGGAGGAGCCAGTGCACACCAGATAGACCTAAATCTTTCTTTAGATGTGCCCAGTCTCCTGCGGAGCCGTCTATTCCCCATGGTCCTTACGGAGTCCCCAGCATCCACTAGGACGTCAGAGAAATGGTATCCCTGTCCAGGGTATCAAGGTCAGCTGACAAGGTATCTGTCCAAGCTGCAACTGCGCTACATACCCATGCCGACGCAATTGCCGGCCTGAGCAAAGCACCAGTATGTATATAAATAGACTTTAACTCATTAAGTTCATTGGACGGGGGAAAGTTTACAACAGGCTTCTTCCCCTTAAACATGTGCACCCTCGTGTCGGGAACAGATGGTTCATCAGTGATATGCAAAACATCTTTTATTGCAATAATCATACACTGAATACTTTTTGTCACCCTAGGGTGCAACCTTTCTTCATCGTAGTCGACACTGGAGTCAGACTCTGTGTCGGTATCCGTGTCTACTATCTGTGACAAGGGACGTTTCTGAGACCCTGAAGGGCCCTGTGACTTGGTCCAATCCGTGGATTGACCCCCTGTTGTCTCCCTGGACTCAGCTTTGTCCAGTCTCTTATATAATGATGCCACACTTGCATTTAACATATGCCACATATCTATCCACTCGAGTCAGCACCGCCGACAGGGACTCACCACTCATCTGCTCCACCTCCTCCTTGGACGAGCCTTCCGCTTCAAACATGCCAACACGCACGTACCGACACCCCACACACACCGGGATATAACTATAAGGGGACAATTCCCCACCAAGGCGCTTTGGAGAGACAGAGAGAGAGTATGCCAGCACACACCCAGCGCCCACTGACACTGGAAATTTACCAGATAGCGCTTTTACGTTATAATAATAACCTATACACTCACTGCGCCAATAATTGTGCCCCCCTCCTCTTTTTTAGCCCTCTGGTCTGAGTTCAGCAGGGGAGAGTCCGGGGAGCCAGCGTCTCTGCAGCTTCTGTGGAGAAAATGGCGCAGGTTAGTTCTGAGGGATCAAGCTCCGCCCCCTCCAGCGGTGGGCTTCGGTCCCGCTTGAATTTACAAAAAATGGTGGGGGTTCATGGATTTACTGCCTCCGCAGTCTAATACCTCCCAATATGCCAGTCCCAAGGTTTATTGCTGCCCAGGGCGCCCCCCCTGCGCCCTGCACTCATCTGTGCCTGCACTGTGTGTGTGTTGTGGGAGCAATAGCGCTGCGCGCTTACCTCAGTGAAGATCTGAAGTCTTCTACCGCCGTGAAGTCTTCTTTTCTTCTAATACTCACCCGGCTTCTATCTTCCGGCTCTGCGAGGAGGACGGCGGCGCGGCTCCGGGACGAACGGCAGGGTGAGACCTGCGTTCCGACTCCCTCTGAAGCTAATGGTGTTCAGTAGCCTAAGAAGCAGAGCCTATCAGTTAAGTAGGTCTGCTTCTCTCTCCTCAGTCCCACGATGCAGGGAGCCTGTTGCCAGCAGTGCTCCCTGAAAATAAAAAACCTAACAAAATTCTTTAATCAGAGAAACTCAGGAGAGCTCCTCTGTAATGCACCCAGTCTCCTCTGGGCACAAAATCTAACTGAGGTCTGGAGGAGGGGCATAGAGGGAGAAGCCAGTGCACACCCATACTAAAAGTTCTTTATAGTGCCCATGTCTCCTGCGGAGCCCGTCTATACCCCCATGGTCCTTATGGAGTCCCCAGCATCCTCTAGGACGTAAGAGAAATATAGCTACATCAGCAGATGACACTGAAATAAGTATCAGGTGGCAGAAGACTGCTGGATTTGGTCTAGTTGAAGATTATTAAGTAAGAAAAAGGATAAGCACATGAGGGAAGAGGACCCTGCTCGTGAGAGCTTACATTCTAAAGGGGAGGGGTAGACAGACAGTGGTGACACAGATGGGGTACATAGAGAGCGTGGAACAGAGGGTTAGGGTGAAATTTGGCTGGGTTTGGTGTAGAAGTGGGTTTTGAGAGCCCGTTTGAAGTTTTGTAGAGAGGTGGCGAGTCTGAGGGGGAGAGGCAAGGAATTCCAGATAAGTGGTGCAGCACGTGAAAAATCTTGGCGATAGGAGTGGGAGGAAGTAATCCATAGGCAGGAGAGTCGACGTGCATTAGCCGAGTGAAGAGGACGGGTGGGAATGTAAAGGGATATAAGGTCAGAGATGTAGATGGGAGAGGAGTGGGTGCGGGCTTTGTAAGTGAGTGTGAGAATCTTGAAATGGATTCTGAAAGGGAAGGGAAGCCAGTGAAGGGCTTGTAGGAGAGAAGAGGTGGACGTAGTGCGTTTGGTGAGGAAAATGAGCCGGGCAGCAGCATTGAGGATAGATTGGAGTGGAGAGAGGAATTTGTCAGGAATGCCAGTCAGGAGCAGATTACAGTAGTCCAGTCTGGAGATGACCAGTGAGTGGATAAGAGTCTTAGTAGCATCCTGGGTCAGAAAGGGTCTGATCCTGGAAATATGTTTTAGATGAAAATGGCAGGTTTGTGAGAGGTGCTGAATGTGTGGTTTGAAGGAGAGGGAGGAGTCAAGGATTACTCCAAGACAGCGCACTTGGGGGCTAGAGGAGATAGTAGTGCCATCAATAGATAATGAGATTGTAGGAGGTGAGGTTATGCGGGAGGGAGGGAAGATGATCAGCTCGGTCTTAGACATGTTAAGTTTAAGAAAGCGCTAGGACATCCAAACAGAGATAGCAGAGAGACAGTTGGAGATACGAGGAGAGCAGGGGAGACATCTGGAGAGGAAAGATAGATTTGAGTGTCATCAGCATAGAGATGATATTGGAAACCAAAAGAACTAATGAGCTTACCTAGTGAGGACGTATAGAGAGAGAAAAGTAGAGGACCAAGGACAGAACCTTGGGATACACCTACAGTTAGTGGAAGTGAGGGGAGGTGGAGTCATGAGAGGAGACAGAGAATGAACGGTCAGAGAGATAGGAAGACAGCCAAGAGAGGGCAGTATCACACAGACCAATGGAGTGAAGGATTTGCAGTAGGAGAGGATGGTCCACAGTGTCAAAAGCAGCAGAGAGATCAAGAAGAATAAGTAGAGAATAGTGGCCCTTAGATTTGGCAGCATGGAGGTCATTGCATACTTTTGTAAGGGCAGTTTCAGTGGAGTGGAGAGGACGGAAGCCAGACTGGAATGGGTCAAGCAGTGAGTGTGAGGAAAGAAAGGAAGTAAGGCGGTTGTAGACAATACGCTCAAGGAGTTTGGAGGCAAAAGGGAGTAGAGAGATGGGGAAGTAGTTGGAGAGAGTGTTTGGATCAAGGGTAGGTTTTTTAAGAATAGGAGAGGTGAGAGCATGCTTGAAGGTAGAGGGGACACTGCCTGATGAGAGGGAGAGATTGTGAAGGTGGGAAAGATGGCAACAGGCAGAAGGAGAGAGGTAGCGGAGAAGGCGGGAGGGGATAGGGTCAAGTGGGGAGGTGGTGAGGGGGCAGGAATGAATGAGGGCCATGACTTCCTCTCCAGATGCATGGGAGAAAGATGTCAGAGTTGGTGGGAGGGATGGGGAGGGGTGGTAAGGGATGGGAGAAGGCTGGTTACTGGTGGTCTGGTGTGATGTGATATCCTGACATATGGAGTCAATTTTGGATGTGAAGTAAGTGTCAAAGTCAAGAGCAGAGAGTGAGGAGGGGAGACGAGGTGGAGGTGGGCAGAGGAGTGAGTTGAGAGTGGCAAAGAGGCATCGGGGGTTGGAAGACTGGGAGGAGATGAGGTTCTTGACGTATGACTGTTTAGCAAGAGAAAGGGCAGCACTGAAGGATGAGAGCATAAGTTTGAAATGGAGGAAGTCTGTCTTAGAGAGTGATTTCCTCCAGTGTCACTCAGCAGTACGTGAGCATTTTTGCAGATATTTGGTGCATTTGGTGTGCCAGGGTTGAGGTGTTAATTTGCGAGGGTGAATAGTGGTTGGTGGAGCAACAGAGTCAAGAGCAGAAGTAAGGGATGCATTGTTTATGGAAGTGGCTTGTTCAGGACATGAGAGAGAGAGAATAGGAGAGAGAAGTGAGTCAATCAGGGAGGAAAGGAATGTGGTGTCAATAGCCTCAATGTTATGCTTAGTGATGGTAGCCTTAGGAGGTAGAGATGGGGTAGCAGAGAGAAATAGGTTAAAAGAGAGCAGGTGGTGGTCAGAGAGGGGAAATGGGGAGTTGGAAAAATCAGAAATATCACAACGGTGAGTGAAAACCAGATCCAGTGAGCTCCCATTCACATGGGAGGGTGAGGAGGTCCACTGGGAGAGACCAAGTGAAGAGGTCACACCACAGCGGGCCACCCAAGAAAGTCCAACAGACCGAGTAGAATGGGCTTTGATGGTAGCAGGAGCTGGCAGACCAGCCTGTACATAAGAATGTGCAATTACCATTCTAAACCATCTGGCCAAGGTTGCAGGACAGCCACGTTTGTGAAATTCAAACAGCACAAAGAGAGAATCAGACTTCCTAATGGAGGCCGTTCTCTTCACAGATACGGAGAGCCTGTACCACATCCAAAGACCGCTCTTTGGAAGACAACTCAGGAGAACTAAAGACCACAACCACAATCTCATGATTAAGGTGGAAGGAAGACACAACCTTGGGTAGATAACCCGAACATGTTCTAAAAACCACCCGGTCACGGTGAAAAATCAGATAGGGGGACTTACAGGATAAGGCACCCAAGTCAGAGACCCTTCTAGCTGACGTGATAGCCAGCAAAAACAAAACCTTAAGGGAAAGCCACTTAAGGTCTGCAGACGCAAGAGGTTCAAACGGAGACTCATGCAAGGCCTCCAGAACCACCGACAGATCCCAAGGGGCCACGAGTGGTATATAAGTAGGCTGAATTCACAACACACCCTGAGTGAAAGTATGAACATCGGTAGGGTAGCAATCTTTCTCTGAAACCAAACCGACAAAGCAGAAATGTGAACCTTGAGGGAGGCCAGACAAAGGCCTAAGTCCAGGCCCTGTTGTAGGAAGGCCAACAGGTTGACCGTACTAAACTTGAAAACGTCATGATTATGAGACGCGCACTAAGTAAAGTAAGAATTCCAGACCCTATGGTAAATCCGAGCAGATGCCGGCTTACGGGCCTTCAACATAGTTTCAATGACTGCCTCAGAAAAACCCTTGGCCCTCAAGACGGAAGCTTCAAGAGCCACGCCATCAAAGCCAGATGGGCCAAGTACTGGTAAACACAAGGGCCCTGAATGAGGAGGTCTGGTCGTTGTGGAAGTAGAAGGGGACGATCTAGCGAGAGGCCCTGTAGATCGGAGAACCAGTGCCGTCTGGGCCACGCTGGAGCGATCAGAAGTAGGATTCCTCTTTCTTGCTAGAACTTCCTTATTACTCTGGGCAGGAGTGACACCGGAGGGAACATGTACAGCAGCCAAAAGTTCCATGGAATTGCCAGAGCATCCACGAACGCTGCTTGAGGATCCCTTGTCCTTGCTCCAAAGAACGGAACCTTGTGATTGTGTCGAGACGCCATCAGTTCCACATCTGGAAGGCCCCACTTGTCCACAAGAAGTTGAAAAACCTCCGGATGGAGGCTTCACTCTCCGGCGTGTACGTCCTGACGACTGAGAAATCTTGCTTCCCAGTTTAGGACCCCCGGAATGAACACTGCGGATATGGCCGGCAGATGGTGTTCTGCTCACTGAAGAATCCGTGATACTTCCCTCATTGCCATGCGGCTTCGAGTGCCGCCTTGATGATTGATGTACGCCACCATGGTGGCGTTGTCCGATTGTACTTGAACAGGTCTGTTCTGTATCAAATGCTGGGCCAGGTTCAGTGCATTGAACACCGCCCGCAGTTCCAGAATGTTTATCAGGAGTAGAGACTCCTCCTCGGTCCACCGACCATGAAGGGAGTGTTGTTCCAACACCGCGCCCCAACCTCTCAGACTGGCATCCGTCGTCAGCGGGACACAGTTGAATATCCATAAGGGACGACCCCTGCTCAATCGATGGTCCTGAATCCACCAGCTCAGTGACAGGCGGACCTCTGGAAACAAGGAGATCATTTGAGATCTGATCCGGAGAGGCAGGCCATCCCACTTGGCAAGAATTAACTTCTGCAGAGGGCGAGAATGGAATTGAGCATACTCCACCATGTCGAAAGCCGACACCATGAGACCTAGCACTTGCATTGCTGAATGTATCGACACTTGCAGATGAGATAGGATCGAATCCTGTCCTGAAGCTTCAGGACTTTCTCCTGAGACAAGACCAACCGCTGGTTGTGAGTGTCCAATAATGCTCCCAGGTGCACCATGCTCCGAGCAGGAACCAGGGAAGATTTCTTCCAGTTGACTAGCTACCCGTGGGCTTTCATGAACTGGACAGTCAGATCTAGATGACGCAGGAGAATTTCTGATGAATTTGCCAGGATGAACAAATTGTCCAGGTACGGCAGGATCCTGACCCCTTGACAGCGGAGTACGGCCGTCATTACCGCCATTACTTTGGTGAAAACTAGCGGAGCCATTGTCAAACCAAAAGGTAACACCCGAAATTGGTAATGAAGGTTGCCCACCGCAAACCTCAGGTACTGCTGATGTGACATTGAAATAGAAATATGCAGGTAGGCATCCTGTATGTCCAGGGAGACCATATAGTCCCCAGGCTCCAAGGCTAGAACAATAGAGCGTAGAGTTTCCATGCGAAACTTGGAGACCCTCACATACTTGTTCAAGGACTTGAGATTGAGAATGGGCCACGAGGACCTGTTTGGTTTCGGGACTAGAAACAGCAGTGAATAGTACCCCTTGCCTCTCTAAGCCAGAGGCACCTGTACTACCACTCCTGTGATCAGTAGGGATTGTACTACTGAATGAAGAGTGTTTGCCTTCACCTGGTCCAAAGGGACGTCTGTCAGGCAAAATCGATGAGGGGGACGTTTCTTGAAGGATACGGCGTAACATCGTGTGACGACTTACCTTACCCAGGAATCTGAAGTGGTCTTCAACCATTTCTGGGCAAAACCTAGAAGCCGGCCCCCACCCTGGGATCCCACAGGGGGAGGCCCGCCCTGTCATGTGGCAGGCTTTTCAGTTTTGGAAGCAGGCTGATGGGCAGCCCAGGCCCGCTTTGGTCTGGGCTTGGCAGGTTTGGAAGTACGAGCTTGTTTCGGGTACGCCTGACCTTTTGCTTTTCCTGAAGGATGAAAGGGCAGAGAGAGAAAGTACTTTTAGCCTTCTGTGCAGAAGGAGCCGTACTTGCTAGGCAAGCTGTTTTAGCAGAAGCCAGGTCAGCCACAATCTTATTGAGGTCTTCTCCAAAAAGAATGTCTCCCTTAAAAGGAAGCACCTTTAGGGTTTTCTTAGAATCCATATCCACCGACCAGGATCTCAACCAAAGGATACGTCGAGCCAAGATGGACATAGTGGCAGCCTTGGCTGTCAGCACCCCGGCATCAGAAGCCGCCTCCTTAAGGTAAAGAGAAGCTGTGGCAATATATGAGAGACATTGTCTGGCATGATTAGAAGTGTTGGAAGGTAGCTCCGCCTCCAGCTCCTGAGCCCATACTTCAACAGCTTCAGCAGCCCATGTCGCTGCAATGGTTGGTCTATGCACAGCCCCCGTTAGGGTGTAAATCGCTTTCAAACAACCCTCCACACGTCTATCCGTTTGTTCCTTCAGAGAGGTGACGGTAGTCACTGGCAGAGCTGAGGAAACTATCATGCGTGCAACATGAGAATCTACAGGTGGAGGAGTTTCCCAATTTTTACATAGCTCCGCAGAGAGAGAATAGCGAGCCAACAGTCTCTTATGCGGTGTGAATTTTGTTCCCGGATTTTCCCAGGATTCCTGACGTAAGTCAGCCAGGTGTTGAGAATGAGGTAAAACTTGTTTAACCACCTTCTTACATTTAAATCTGTCTGGATTTTTAGAGATAAAAAGGCTCAGGTTCATCAGGGACTTGAAGAATGAGCCTGATAGCCTCAATCAAATCAGGGACATCCACCAGTGACTGCCCTTCCCCATCAGAAGCATCAGAGTCAGTGTCTGTGGGGTCAGTATATGCACCATCCTCCTCAGAGGATGTGTCCGGAACAGCGGTGGATTGTGAGGAAGTAGCGGCCCGTTTAGAAGACATCTTAGTCTTAGGTAGGCGAGAGTGAGACTTATTTTTAGTCAGCGATCGGTTCAAGTGCTGTAACTGAGATGAAATTTGATAAGTTTTGTTACCAGCGTATTTAATAAAGTGGAGAAGGTAGCCCAAGGTGGGTCAATATTGGCCCCCGGTGCTACAGACCAGCGCCAAAACTACCTGTGTGCCAGGTGTGCTTGGCACACAGCGCAGTTACCCTGAGGGCGCACAGCCAGCGGCTTGTAATGAGTCAAATTGACTCATTACAAGCCACCAGTTTTTTGCCATGCACTGCGCTGGAGGAGAGCAGCAGCGCCGGAGGCAGAGAAGGAGGAGGAGGGAGGGGGACTGTAGTCGCAGCAGCGCTATGTCATTGGTAGTTGCGCCGCTGCAGCACTCCCCTCTCCTTCCGAATTGGCTGCCCGGCGCTGCTGTGAATGCTGGGATGTGTTTCCCTCATCCCAGCATTCACAGTGGCAGGCATCCAATGCTGAAGGAGAGGGGGCTGCTGCAGCGGCGCTACTACCAATGACATAGCGCTGCTGTGGCTCCAGTCCCTCTCTCTCATCCTCCTTCTCCCCTGCGGCTGCCCGGGATCTCTGCCAGCACGAGGAGCCTCACTGCCAGCGGGGAGAGATGGTAAGTATCTCTCTCTCTCGCTTTCTTTCTTTCTTTCTTTCTTTCTTTCTTTCTTTCTCGCTTTCTTTCTTTCTTTCTTTCTTTCTCTTCTGCCACAATGTGTAAAAAGGGGGACTGGCTGCCATAATGTGTAAAATTGGGGGACGCTGTCTGCCGTAATGTGTAAAAAGGGGGACACTGTCTGCCGTAATGTGTAAAAAAGGGGACGCTGTCTGCCGTAATGTGTAAAAAGGGGGACTGTCTGCCGTAAAGTGTAAAAAGAGGACGCTGTCTGCCGTAATGTGTAAAAAGGGGAACGCTGTCTGCCGTAATGTGTAATAGGGGCTCTACCTGGTATAGTGGCGCTACTGTGCAGCGTAATTTGAATAATGGAGACTACTGTGCACCGTAGTATGACTTGGTATTATTTTGTGGCCACGCCCCTTCCCCATGAAGCCATGCCCCTATAAATTTTTCACGTGCCAGCGGCACGCACTGCCCCTATCTGCATAGGGGGCGCCAATGCCGTTTCTTGCACACAGCGCTAAAATGCCTAGTTACGGCACTGCTACAGACCCACTGGGAGGTAAGGAACCCCCAGAACCTGAACTCTCTGCTGCCATGTTTTCCTCAAACGTGTCTGTAGCATCACCTCCACGCAATGTGGGAGAAGCCCCAGTTCCGTTGCCCCGTGTAGCCGACATAACGATAAGCTCAATAACAGGCAATCTAGTACAATATTAGCAGCAATATATCTAGCAAGAACTCCCGGTGTAGTGTCAGCACAAACCGGAAATCCAAGAGATATATGGTGACTATAAATCACAGAGAAAAATACACAGTGAGTATATCTTGTGAAACACCTATATTAGTTAATAAACCTGACGCACTTAGCCCCCTCAGGTTACAGAATATAGGAGTAGCAAGCTGAGTGAAATACACGAGATGGAACCATGCAGCAGCTACATGCACACACACACATATAGTCACAAATGTACAATGCAGAAGTTATACCAAACAATAAAACTGCACTGGACTAGTAGCAATACAAAGTAATACTCAGTATAGCTATATATGTGTGTGTGTGTGTGTGTGTGTGTGTGTGTGTGTGTGTGTGTGTGTGTGTGTGTGTGTGTGTGTGTGTGTGTGTGTAAACAGTAGATACTGGATGTATATCACAGGGTGTTTGTACGACACAACCCTGACTGTATGCACTCTTTCTTAACTAACACTGTCCACTGACAGGTAGTGATGAGCGGGTTCGGATCCTCGGAATCCGACCCGCCCGAACTTCACCTTTTTTTTACACGGATCCGAGCGACTCGGATCCTCCCGCCTTGCTCGGTTAACCCGAGCGCGCCCGAACGTCATCATCCCGCTGTCGGATTCTCGCGAGACTCGGATTCTATATAAGGAGCCGCGCGTCGCCGCCATTTTCACACGTGCATTGAGATTGATAGGGAGAGGACATGGCTGGCGTCCTCTCCGTTATAGTAGAACACAGAGTGACTTAGTTAGTTATAATTGTGGGGAGCAATTTTAGAGGGTTACCACCTGCGCACTGAGGCAATGCCAACTACCTAATGAGTATGGCGAGCTGCTGATGTTTGTAGGTGATCTATCCTACCAGAAAAATTGCAGAGTATGTACAACACAGCGCTCAGCCCCTGATATTGAACTTATGGGGTGTCAGTGTTCACCTTGTCTATGTAGTCTTGATTATAATGTTATGTCACAGGTGTGAATCATAGATTGTATTGATGTCAAACAGATAATAACAATTTAAGGTATCAATTAAACTTTTATTGGGGAGTCACAGTGCTCCTCCCAGACACTTTGTTAATACTATGAGTATCCTTATATTGTTCAGGGTTAATTCTGTCCATGCAAATTGCGTGAATTTTCTCCTGTAAAATGACTTTTAATACTCTCTGACCATTATCATAGTCCCGCAGAGTTAATGCGCCCAAATGATCCAATCAACAAAATATAAAAATTCAATTGCTGATCGCAAATGTACTTGTTAAATGTGATGTTTCGCCCTAGATAGAGCCGTCTTTAGTCCTGCTAACCGCAGCAGATTCTTGGGTATAAATAGAAATGCAGGTATACGTTGGGGGATATATGTTCTGGGGGTGCGGCGTCCCGTAACCCTCAGGTGCATATACTTACCCTTCTTCTTCTGATCGTCCTTGTCTTTCGTCCCCCGCTGTGCTTGCTTGTCCCACCGTCTCGCTCCCCAGTTCAGCCTTAATTGGCCTTCCTCTGGGAGCAGTGTATATACACTGCTCCCACAGGAAGGCCAATTAAGGCTGAAACGCGTTGGAGGAACACGACATGATCTAACATTTATCATCTTCAAAAGATCCGCTGACAGCATCAACCGCTTCCCGATCCAACAGTCTCCTTCACTGGCTAGTGAAGTAGAGCCGCCGTCAGTGCTGCAGCGCGCCGGGGACTGAATGCCTACAACAGGCTAACAGTACCCGGAAGTGCGTAGCCGCCGGTGATCTCGTCGTCCCGGAGGTCCGTGCATCGGTGTGCAGGTTGCACACAGAGGTTCTACACCGGCCGGGGAGCGAGACGGAGGGACAAGCAAGCACAGCGGGAGACGAAAGACAAGGACGATCAGAAGAAGAAGGGTAAGTATATGCACCTGAGGGTTACGGGACGCCGCACCCCCAGAACATATATCCCCCAACGTATACCTGCTTTTCTATTTATACCCAAGAATCTGCTGCGGTTAGCAGGACTAAAGACGGCTCTATCTAGGGCGAAACATCACATTTAACAAGTACATTTGCGATCAGCAATTGAATTTTTATATTTTGTTGATTGGATCATTTGGGCGCATTAACTCTGCGGGACTATGATAATGGTCAGAGAGTATTAAAAGTCATTTTACAGGAGAAAATTCACGCAATTTGCATGGACAGAATTAACCCTGAACAATATAAGGATAACTCATAGTATTAACAAAGTGTCTGGGAGGAGCACTGTGACTCCCCAATAAAAGTTTAATTGATACCTTAAATTGTTATTATCTGTTTGACATCAATACAATCTATGATTCACACCTGTGACATAACATTATAATCAAGACTACATAGACAAGGTGAACACTGACACCCCATAAGTTCAATATCAGGGGCTGAGCGCTGTGTTGTTCATACTCTATAATTGTGGGGAGGATTGGGGACGGGGAGCAGCTGTTAGGGAGTACAGTGCAGGGTTTTGATTATACCACCATATCTGTGCTCACTCAGTGTGCTGCATTGCTGCATGATATATCTGTGCTGAGTGCACTGCTCTGCTCACACTGCATAATTGTGGGGACTGGGGAGCAGTTATAGCAGGAGTACAGTGCACAGTTTTGCTGACAGTGACCACCAGTCCAGTATACGTCTGCCTGAAAAACACTCCTGTGTTTTTTTTTTTTTCTTCATACTAGTTTAGCAGTCTGCTGACAGTGTCCACCAGGTCCGTTATACAGTATATTATATATATATAAGCAGCAGTACGGTAGGCCACGGCTGTACCTACCTCTGTGTCGTCACTCGTCGTCCATAAGTAATATAATACTATACTATCCACCCATCTACATTGTATACCTGTGGTGGCTTTTAGTTGTGCGCAAAATATGGAGAACAAAAATGTGGAGGTTAAAAAAATGGGGAAAGATCAGGATCCACTTCCACCTCGTGCTGAAGCTGCTGCCACTAGTCATGGCCGAGACGATGAAATGCCATCAACGTCGTCTGCCAAAGCCGATGCCCAATGTCATAGTACAGAGCATGTAAAATCCAAAACACAAAAAATCAGTAAAAAAGTGACCCAAAAATCAAAATTAAAAGCGTCTGAGGAGAAGCGTAAACTTGCCAATATGCCATTTACGACACGGAGTGGCAAGGAACGGCTGAGGCCCTGGCCTATGTTCATGGCTAGTGGTTCAGCTTCACATGAGGATGGAAGCACTCATCCTCTCGCTAGAAAAAAGAAAAGACTTGCGGCAAAAGCACAGCAAAGAACTGTGCGTTCTTCGAAATCACAAATCCCAAAGGAGAGTCCAATTGTGTCGGTTGCGATGCCTGACCTTCCCAACACTGGACGGGAAGAGCTTGCGCCTCTTTTTTTCTTTGCGTCATGTGCTGTTTGGGGAGTATTTTTTGGAAGGGCCATCCAGCGTGAGATGGGCCAGGTGTTTGTGCTGGCCACTAGGGTCGCTTAGCTTACTCACACAGCTACCTCATTGCGCCTCTTTTTTTCTTTGCGTCATGTGCTGTTTGGGGAGTATTTTTTGGAAGGGCCATCCTGCGTGACACTGCAGTGCCACTCCTAGATGGGCCAGGTGTTTGTGTCGGCCACTAGGGTCGCTTAGCTTACTCACACAGCTACCTCATTGCGCCTCTTTTTTTCTTTGCGTCACGTGCTGTTTGGGGAGTATTTTTTGGAAGGGCCATCCTGCCTGACACTGCAGTGCCACTCCTAGAAGGGCCAGGTGTTTGTGTCGGCCACTTGTGTCGCTTAGCTTAGCCATCCAGCGACCTCGGTGCAAATTTTAGGACTAAAAATAATATTGTCAGGTGTGAGGTGTTCAGAATAGACTGGAAATGAGTGTAAATTATGGTTATTGAGGTTAATAATACTATGGGATCAAAATGACCCCCAAATTCAATGATTTAAGCTGTTTTTAGGGTTTTTTGAAAAAAACTCCCGAATTCAAAACACACCCGAATCCGACAAAAAAAATTCGGTGAGGTTTTGCCAAAACGCGTTCGAACCCAAAACACGGCCGCGGAACCGAACCCAAAACCAAAACACAAAACCCGAAAAATTTCCGGTGCACATCACTAGGTAGAATACTTAAGTGTCCTGTAAAATGGACAGCGCTGACGAGCAGGCGGCTTTACAGAGGAGGATTTGCCCAAGCAGTCCCAGGAACAGCGTAGCTCCATGTAATGGCGGCTTACAGGGAGTGAGGGAGAGAAATGCAGCTCCAGGGCGGGAACATTTACCCAAATGGCGCCATGGGGCTGGGGGAGGGGCTACAGGTCAGGCCTTATCCCCCTGCTGGATTCCCCACCGGGCGCTGCGGGCTGCAATGCAATGGGTTTTAACAGAGACAAAAACCCCACCTGTGCCCTGTGTCCCGAAGGCTAGTGGAGCGGCTGCCCATTACAGTGTCCACGCCAGCGTGCGCGGCCCGCCTCCCACGGCCGTACCGGATCGCGATCACAGCGGGCCAAAGAGACCCCTTACCTCCCCTTTGAATGTGGCCACGCGATCCAGGAGGCAGCAGCAAGTGTGTGACTAACCGAGTAGAACACCGGAGCCTCCGCTGTAGTTACCCGGCAACCAGGGCGCGGGAGTATACAGCGCTGCTGGGGGAGTGATGGAGCTGCAGCAGCGGATGTCTGACTGACATCTAAGACTGCTGCAGCCCTTGAAGTCTTCAATTATTATTTTTTCTTCTTAAAAATAGCTTTTCTTAGGGCTGCAGGAGCAGTCCCCTGTTGTATGCCTGCTAACTGCATGGCACCAACTTACAAACTGAGCTCCTGTGCACGGAAGCGGGGTTATAGAGGAAGCGGCGCTGTACATCTTGGGAACAGTCAAAGCATTTAGCCTGTTGGTGCCTCGGATCAAATTCCAACTCTGCACCCCAATGTTAATCCTTGTGGAGCCCAATGTACCCCGCAGTAGAAATATATTTTTTTTCTTCAAAAAACCTTCAAAAACAGCTTTAATCATAGAATTTGGGGGTCATTTTGATCCCATAGTATTATTAACCTCAATAACCATAATTTCCACTCATTTCCAGTCTATTCTGAACACCTCACACCTCACAATATTATTTTTAGTCCTAAAATTTGCATCAAGGTCGCTGGGTGGCTAAGCTAAGCAACCCAAGTGGCCGACACAAACACCTGGCCCATCTAGGAGTGGCACTGCAGTGTCAGACAGGATGGCAGATTTAAAAAATAGTCCTTAAACAGCACATGATGCAAAGAAAAAAAAAGGTGCAATGAGGTAGCTGTGTGACTAAGCTAAGCGACCCAAGTGGCCGACACAAACACCTGGCCCATCTAGGAGGGGCACTGCAGTGTCAGACATGATGGCAGATTTAAAAAATAGTCCCCAAACAGCACATGATGCAAGGAAAAAAAGAGGTGCACCAAGGTCGCTGGATGGCTAAGCTAAGCGACCCAAGTGGCCGACACAAACACCTGGCCCATCTAGGAGTGGCACTGCAGTGTCAAACAGGATGGCAGATTTAAAAAATAGTCCCCGAACAGCACATGATGCAAAGAAAAAAAAAGAGGTGAACCAAGGTCGCTGGATGGCCAAGCTAAGCGACCCAAGTGGCTGACACAAACACCTGGCCCATCTAGGAGTGGCACTGCAGTGTCAGACAGGATGGCAGATTTCAAAAATAGTCCCCAAACAGCACATGATGCAAAGAAAAAAAGAGGTGCACCAAGGTCGCTGGATGGCTAAGCTAAGCGACCCAAGTGGCCGACACAAACACCTGGCCCATCTTGGAGTGGCACTGCAGTGTCAAACAGGCTGGCAGATTTAAAAAATAGTCCCCAAACAGCACATGATGCAAAGAAAAAAAAAGAGGTGAACCAAGGTCGCTGGATGGCTAAGCTAAGCGACCCAAGTGGCTGACACTAACACCTGGCCCATCTAGGAGTGGCACTGCAGTGTCAAACAGGATGGCAGATTTCAAAATAGTCCCCAAACAGCACATGATGCAAAGAAAAAAAGAGGTCCACCAAGGTCGCTGGATGGCTAAGCTAAGCGACCCAAGTGGCCGACACAAACACCTGGCCCATCTAGGAGTGGCACTGCAGTTTTCTAGCGAGAGGATGAGTGCTTCCATCCTCATGTGAATCTGAAACACTAGCCATGAACATAGGCCAGGGCCTCAGCCGTTCCTTGCCACTCCCTGTCGTAGTGGCATATTGGCAAGTTTACGCTTCTCATCAGACGCTTTTAATTTTGATTTTTGGGTCATTTTACAGAACTTTTGTAGTATACTTGAAGACACAGAGGTAGAGCAGTGGACTACTGTACCGTACTGCTATATATATATATATATATACTGGTGGTCAGCAAAATTCTGCACTGTCCTCCTACTATATACTGCGCACAACTAAAATGCAGCACAGGTATGGATGCATAGTATACTTGACAACACAGAGGTAGAGCAGTGGACTACTGTACCGTACTGCTATATATATATACTGGTGGTCAGCAAAATGCTGCACTGTCCTTCTAATATACTGCGCACAACTAAAATGCAGCACAGGTATGGATGCATAGTATACTTGACAACACAGAGGTAGAGCAGTGGACTACTGTACCGTACTGCTATATATATATACTGGTGGTCAGCAAAATGCTGCACTGTCCTCCTACTATATACTGCGCACAACTAAAATGCAGCACAGGTATGGATGCATAGTATACTTGACGACACAGAGGTAGAGCAATGGACTACTGTACCGTACTGCTATATATATACTGGTGGTCACAGCAAAATTCTGCACTATCCTCCTACTGTATACTGCGCACAACTAAAATGCAGCACAGGTATGGATGCATAGTATACTTGACAACACAGAGGTAGAGCAATGGACTACTGTACCGTACTGCTATATTTATACTGGTGGTCACAGCAAAATTCTGCACTGTCCTCCTACTATATACTGCGCACAACTAAAATGCAGCACAGGTATGGATGCAAAGTACACTTGACGACACAGAGGTAGAGCAATGGACTACTGTACCGTACTGCTATATATATATATACTAGTGGTCACAGCAAAATTATGCACTGTCCTCCTACTCAGTGCCAGATTAAGGACCGCATGGGCCTGGAGCTGAAATTTATGAAGGGCCTATAATATACTGTCGCAGAGGGTGTGACCAGCAACAGCAGGGTTGTGACTATGGGTAGAGCCCCTTATACACAATACGCCATGTAGAGCCCCTTTTATTCACGTTATGCCAGGTAGAGCCCCTTTCTTTTATTGACGTTATGCCAGGTGGAGCCCCTTTTATACATGTATCGCCAGGTAGAGCCTGTTATACAAACTGCACCAGGTAGCACCTTATACACATAGCAACAGGTAGCCCATTATACAAATTGCACTAGCTAGCCGTCACTCACCATTCGGCGCCTGTGGTCCCCCGGCTCTATGTACTTGTCATACTCCCGCGATGGGGTGCAGGCAGCGTGAAGTGGCCAGGATGGGGGGCGGCCGGATGGAGCAGGAAGTGGTGGGGAGCACTGTGGTGCAGGCAGCAGACGGGTGCTAATGGCACTGGCGGGGGCCTCAGGCCGCAGTGACCCGGGTGCCCGCCCTGCTAGCCCACACCTAAAACCGCCACTGCCAGGATCCCCTGAGCTGGACGAGCAGCGACCCTCCCAACACTCCAACGCTGCCCCTCCCAGTGCACATAGTGCAGCCGAATGCACATGGACTGAGCGTCCATAGACGTGCAGATCACCCGCCTGAGCATAGCCTCCAATGAGAGCAACCCAGAGTCTGTGCACGCAACCACCCCCACCAACATGCCCATGTCACCACACACACAGTCTGTTCCCCCACCCACTCCCTACACACACAATCTGTTTATTTACCCAGTCCCTACACACACACACACACACACACACACACACACACACACACACACACACACACACACAGCCTGTTCCCCAGTCCCTACATATATACACACACATGTCACACACACACAAAGCCTGTTCTCCAGTCCCTACATATATACAAACACACACACACACACACACACACACACACACACACAAAGCCTGTTCCCCAGTCCCTACACACACATACATACACACACACACACACGCAGCCTGTTCCCCAGTCCCTACATATATATATACACACACACAGCCTGTTCCCCAGTCCCTACACACACACACACACACACACACACACACACACACACACAGCCTGTTCCCCAGTCCCTACATATATATACACACACACACAGCCTGTTCCCCAGTCCCTACACACACACACACATAGCCTGTTCCCCAGTCCCTACACACACACACACACACACACACACACGCTGCCTGTTCCCCAGTCCCTACATATATATATACACACACACACAGCCTGTTCCCCAGTCCCCACACACACACACACACACACACACACACACACACACACACAGCCTGTTCCCCAGTCCCTACATATATATATATACACACACACACACACACACACACACACACACACACACACAGAGCCTGTTCCCCAGTCCCTACACACACACACACATAGCCTGTTCCCCAGTCCCTACACACACACACACACACACACACACACACACACACACACAGCCTGTTCCCCAGTCCCTACATATATATACACACACACATACTGTTTCCAGAGTCCCTACACATACAAAGGGTGGTCTTCAGTATGCCGACTGTCGGGATCCCGGCGCACGGTATACCGGCGCCGAAATCCCGACAGCCGGCATACCGACACTTTTTCTCCCTCGTGGGGGTTCACAACCCCGCTGGAGGGAGAATACAGCCACCGTGCCCGCAGTGTGGCGAGCGCAGTGAGCCCGCAAGGGGCTCATTTGCACTTGCCACGCTGTTGGTATGCCGGCGGTCGGGCCGCCGGCATACCATACTACACCCCATACAAATACATACACACAAAAAGCCTGTTTCCCCTAGCCCCCCCCCCCCACACACACACACACAGCCTGTCCCCTCCAGTCACCATACACACACACTCAGCCACCCTGTTCACTCCATTCCCTACACACAACTCCAGCCTGTCCCTTCCAACACACATACCCTGTTCCCAACAGCCCTCTCACTCTCCCCCGTTTCCCCCAGTCACTGAGCTATGCAGACAGAGCAGGAGCAGACAGACCAACTAGGAAAAGTCGGGGGCGTGGCCTAATCACGGACCCGTGACCACGCCCTCTTGGGGGGGGGGGCCCTACCATTTAGCAAGCACCACTAGCCGGGACGGCAGAGGGGTCACAGGACTGGACCAGCGGCTAAGTCACTGTTACCCTGCGTCCCGGCAGGCAAGTACACCGATGGCTGCTGCTGTTGTACCCAGTGGAGGGGAGGCACGGTGCCTGTGTGAGATCATGGTGCAGGGGAGGATCAGAGAAATCTTTCAACGCAGGGAGGACTTCTGAGGCTGTTTAGTGCTGCTGACGTGCTGTAATAGGAAAAACATTTTTTCCTGTTACCAGCAGCAGGGATCCTGTGGGCCTATTTTGATGGGGAAGCCTGGAGCTGCAGCTCCATCCGCCCCATTGTTAATCCGGCCCTGCTCCTACTATATACTGCGCACAACTACAATGCGGCACAGGTATGGATGCATAGTATACTTGATGACACAGAGGTAGAGCAATGGACTACTGTACCGTACTGCTATATATATACTGGTGTTCACAGCAAAATTATGCACTGTCCTCCTACTATATACTGCGCACAACTAAAATGCAGCACAGGTATGGATGCATAGTATACTTGACGACACAGAGGTAGAGCAATGGACTACTGTACCATACTGCTATATATATATATATACTGGTGGTCAGCAAAATTCTGCACTGTCCTCCTACTATATACTGCGCACAACTAAAATGCAGCACAGGTATGGATGCATAGTATACTTCATGACACAGAGGTAGAGCAATGGACTACTGTACCGTACTGCTATATATATACTGGTGGTCACAGCAAAATTCTGCACTGTCCTCCTACTATATACTGCGCACAACTAAAATGCAGCACAGGTATGGATGCATAGTATACTTGACGACACAGAGGTAGAGCAATGGACTACTGTACCGTACTGCTATATATATATACTGGTGGTCACGGCAAAATTCTGCACTGTCCTCCTACTATATACTGCGCACAACTAAAATGCAGCACAGGTATGGATGCATAGTATACTTGACGACACAGAGGTAGAGCAATGGACTACTGTACCGTACTGCTATATATATATACTGGTGGTCACAGCAAAATTCTGCACTGTCCTCCTACTATATACTGCGCACAACTAAAATGCAGCACAGGTATGGATGCATAGTATAGTTGATGACACAGAGGTAGAGCAATGGACTACTGTACCGTACTGCTATATATAAACTGGTGGTCACAGCACAATTCTGCACTGTCCTCCTACTATATACTGCGCACAACTAAAATGCAGCACAGGTATGGATGCATAGTATACTTGACGACACAGAGGTAGAGCAGTGGACTACTGTACCGTACTGCTATATATATACTGGTGGTCACAGCAAAATTCTGCACTGTCCTCCTACTATATACTACAATGCAGTACAGATATGGAGCGTTTTTCAGGCAGAGAACGTAGATATTTTCAGCACACTGAGCACAGATATTTGCAAGCACACTGAGCATAGATATTTGCAGCACACTGAGCACAGATATTTGCAGCACACTGAACACAGAAACTGAGAGAACACAGCCACGTCCTCTCGCTATCATCTCCAACGCACGATTGAAAATGGCGGCGACGCGCGGCTACTTATATAGAATCCGAATCTCGCGAGAATCCGACAGCGGGATGATGACGTTCGGGTGCGCTCGGGTTAACCGAGCAAGGCGGGAAGATTCGAGTCTGCCTCGGAACCGTGTAAAATGGGTGAAGTTCGGGGGGGTTCGGATCCCGAGGAACCGAACCCGCTCATCACCAATATATATATATATATATATATATATAAATCCCAGTAATACGGCACTCCCTTTGGGTAAATAGTGCTTAGCTGGTTGCCTACTTGTAATTGAAAACATATTCCTCCATGGAAGCGGCACTCTGGCAAAATGTCAAACTCAAAACAGCTATATGAGACAACGTCTCAATGCCTACAGTATTTTATTTGGATGTCCTGATAAAAATGCAGCTGTATTAAATAGGCATTGAAATGTTGTCTCATATGCTTTTTTTTAATATATATTTTTCTTTTCAAGTGTAACATGAGACGCGGCGCGGAAACATACCCATGCTCCGGGCACCATGGCACGTAGCTACACCTCTGTCAAGCACACACTCCTATTGTGCAACAGAGGATGACATTCCTGGTAGTTCAATGCCACAAGCAAGGAAAATGCCATCCTGATACGAGAGGCAAAGACAAGATTCCATGGCACTGTAGAGGTCAGGAATAGATTTTGCAGGTTCAAGATCTTGCAAACCACACGAAAGTGAACAAAGTGGGGCCCATGCCCAGGACACAACAATATGTAAGGAGAAGGTAAATACTTGTAATAAAAATGCATCTTATTAACATTTTTTCTTGGGATATGCATTTGCAAGTCAAACATTCTGATTAGGTATACTTATGTATGTTTATTTAGATGGAGTGACCTGCGCAGCAGGCTGAGGCAGAAATGAAAGAAGCGAGCAGAATTCTTTATGGCCAACGGTGTTGGAGGGTCTCTCCCTCAGTCTTTGGAGTTGACCCCACAAGACCATCGTGTAATGGGGTCACTAGGAGAGAGGTTTTTTATAGGTGTTGGCCAACTAGTAGTGGGGGAACCACTAGGAGTCGTTAATCCACCACTGGAATTGGCAGCACCTACCGTGGATGCCCCGCATCCAGATTCAGGTAATTTATATTATGAATTAATGCACAATACTTTCATATATATTTTTAAAATAATACATTTATGTGTATTCTCATGTGTATGTTGGATTAAGGAAAGAAAAATGTTCACAAATATACTGTATTTATAGAGAGAGAGATATAGTGATATAGATATATTGATATATAAAGGTTTTGATATAAACAGATTGTTTAATGTGGTATTATAGTACATGGCATTTATATATGGTATTGATTTTTTTTTTTTTTTTTTTTCGAAAACCAGTCCCTCAGGCCCACTCCACTGCCACCCTGGAAGAAAACATCGCAGCCATCAGGGTGGCAGTAGAAGCAATCAAAACACAGATGGATCGGATGTTGGAGTTTCTGGAGAGGGATTCTGAAGCTATGATGTGGGGGACCTCTTTCCTAAACCAGAGACTGGGGTACCTTATTGACATCCAAGCAAATAGACCCTCCACCACCCACCAACGGGATCCGGTCTCTAGGTCAACTGTAACTAGGTCGACGGTAACTAGGTCAACCACTATTGATCGACAGTAACTAGGTCAACAGGGTCTCTAGGTCGACAGGGTCTCTACGTCAATATGTTCTAGGTCAACAGGTCAAAAGGTCGACATGAGTTTTTTCACACACTTTTTTCTTTTTCTTTTACCTTTTTTCTACTTAGCAATCCACGCGGACTATGATTGGCAATAGTAACCTGTGCTGAGCGCAGCGAGGCACCTTGTCCAAAGCATGGCGAGCAAAGCGAGCCGGTGCACTAATTGGGGTTCCCGGTCACTGTACAGAAAAAGCACAAAAAAACATAAAAAAGTCGACTTTTTGACCTGTCGACCTAGAGACCCTGTCGACCTAGTTAATGTCGACCAATAGTGGTCGACTCAGACACTGTCGACCTAGTTACTGTCGACATTCCATACCACACCCCCACCAACCATCCCCACGCCCTGGCCAGGGCACGTGAGGATAGGCCTGAAAGCCTGCCCCTTCTAACGCCTCAGCCTGCTGTGAAGCATAGGCGCCACTTTGAACTTTTGCCAGATATTGAACCTTCTCTTTATTCCTGACCTTGCAACCATGAATCTTGCCATTGCCTCTCTAATCAGGATGTCATTATTTTTTCTTGTGACATGTGGCACTTGTCTATCAGTTAGATAGGTGTTTTCTGTTGTCACATTGGAGTGTGTGTGTGAGATAGTTTAATCTGTAGCAGAGGCAGCTACTGTACAACTGCTGATTTCATTATCTGTAGATTTGTAAATCACACTCTCTGATTTATCAAAAAATCATCCAGAAAGTCTATAGGCCCATATAGACGGGCCGATGCGGGAGAGATGTGTTCTGAGTGAACCGCTCAGCACACATCTCTCCCGCCACTCAGGACAGCGCGATCTGTGCTGGGCGTGCGGGGGGATATGGGGGGGGGGGCACTCACTTCACCCAGCGAGTGAAGTGAGCGACCCACTAGATTGGCCTGCATGTAGGCCAATCTAGCACCAGCGATAGCGATGCGCGGGGCTGCGCATCGCTATCGCTGTGGGGGCTACACACAGAGCGATAATGCTCAAATTTTAAGCAATCTAGTCAGATTGCTTAGAATATCGCTCCGTGAGTACCCCCCTTATGTCTTGAGCAATCTGTTAAAAAATAAATCTAAATACATTTAAAGATATGTAATGTTTTGTTGTTTGACATTGGGATGATTTATGAGACATATATTTCATTACAAACAGTAATAGTATTGTTCTCCATGACTTATATTTGCTAAGATGAAAGGTAAAATAACAAAAATAGCATAGGACACTGTCATAGGAAAACAAAAGGTTATGTTCAAGTACAAGGTCATTTGCTTGTTAGTTTCTTTATATCTGTAAATTAGTTATTAGCATACAATGGGTTAATAGTGAAATTCTTTTTAATACTATCTCAGAAAGTTAAGTGATTACTTATCAATACAAAAGTTTATTGTTTTAAGATGTACAATCATTAGAAAATTGAAATACATCTTTGCATTACATTTAGTTGCGTAAACATGGTTATAAAATCAACTTCAGAAAATAACATAATGCACAAGTATAGATAATTAACAAATGTGGTGAAAATGTTTATAGCTTGGAATTTTTAAGTGATGCTAACGTTGGTAAAAATGACATAAAACAAACAAAAACACAGAAACTATTATTATAAAACGTAAATAAAAAACCCATAAGAAACATGTTTTGACAGCAATTATAAAATAAATACTACAAACAAACCAGTATGGGTGTAAAAACAATGGTAAGAGATTAATTAAGATTGATTTGAAAGACAAATCACCTGCAATAGATGTGCAGTCTTTCTCTAACATCGATGTTGTGAAAGTTTGCATTGAGGAAGCAAGAACCAGGGGCAAACACAGGATTTATAAGGGGGGATTTCCGTGTGTGTGTTGCTATAAAGTATTAGTGCATACCTCCCAACGTGACCCTCCCCAGGAGGGACACAATGCTCTGCTTCTGGACTTTTCTCTTAATTTGTGATTGTCTGCACCTATTTTGAACAGGTTAATGGATAAGAAAGTTGTTTCACCACAGATGATGGCAATCATACATTAAGAGGGAAGTCCAGGAGCAGAGCATTCTGTCCCTCCTGGAGAGGGTCATGTTGGGAGTAGAGATGAGCGCCTGAAATTTTTCGGGTTTTGTGTTTTGGTTTTGGGTTCGGTTCCGCGGCCGTGTTTTGGGTTCGACCGCGTTTTGGCAAAACCTCACCGAATTTTTTTTGTCGGATTCGGGTGTGTTTTGGATTCGGGTGTTTTTTTCAAAAAAACCCTAAAAAACAGCTTAAATCATAGAATTTGAGGGTCATTTTGATCCCATATTATTATTAACCTCAAAAACCATAATTTCCACTCATTTTCAGTCTATTCTGAATACCTCACACCTCACAATATTATTTTTAGTCCTAAAATTTGCACCGAGGTCGCTGGATGACTAAGCTAAGCGACCCTAGTGGCCGACACAAACACCTGGCCCATCTAGGAGTGGCACTGCAGTGTCACGCAGGATGGCCCTTCCAAAAAACACTCCCCAAACAGCACATGACGCAAAGAAAAAAAGAGGTGCAATGAGGTAGCTGTGTGACTAAGCTCAGCGACCCAAGTGCCCGACACAAACACCTGGCCCATCTAGGAGTGGCACTGCAGTGTCACGCAGGATGTCCCTTCCAAAAAACCCTCCCCAAACAGCACATGACGCAAAGAAAAAAAGAGGCGCAATGAGGTAGCTGTGTGAGTAAGATTAGCGACCCTAGTGGCCATCACAAACACCGGGCCCATCTAGGAGTGGCACTGCAGTGTCACGCAGGATGTCCCTTCCAAAAAACCCTCCCCAAACAGCACATGACGCAAAGAAAAATAAAAGAAAAAAGAGGTGCAAGATGGAATTGTCCTTGGGCCCTCCCACCCACCCTTATGTTGTATAAACAGGACATGCATACTTTAACCAACCCATCATTTCAGTGACAGGGTCTGCCACACGACTGTGACTGATATGACGGGTTGGTTTGGACCCCCACCAAAAAAGAAGCAATTAATCTCTCCTTGCACAAACTGGCTCTACAGAGGCAAGATGTCCACCTCATCATCATCCTCCGATATATCACCGTGTACATCCCCCTCCTCACAGATTATCAATTCGTCCCCACTGGAATCCACCATCTCAGCTCCCTGTGTACTTTGTGGAGGCAATTGCTGCTGGTCAATGTCTCCGCGGAGGAATTGATTATAATTCATTTTAATGAACATCATCTTCTCCACATTTTCTGGATGTAACCTCGTACGCCGATTGCTGACAAGGTGAGCGGCGGCACTAAACACTCTTTCGGAGTACACACTTGTGGGAGGGCAACTTAGGTAGAATAAAGCCAGTTTGTGCAAGGGCCTCCAAATTGCCTCTTTTTCCTGCCAGTATAAGTACGGACTGTGTGACGTGCCTACTTGGATGCGGTCACTCATATAATCCTCCACCATTCTTTCAATGTTGAGAGAATCATATGCAGTGACAGTAGACGACATGTCCGTAATCGTTGTCAGGTCCTTCAGTCCGGACCAGATGTCAGCATCAGCAGTCGCTCCAGACTGCCCTGCATCACCGCCAGCGGGTGGGCTCGGAATTCTGAGCCTTTTCCTCGCACCCCCAGTTGCGGGAGAATGTGAAGGAGGAGATGTTGACAGGTCGCGTTCCGCTTGACTTGACAATTTTGTCACCAGCAGGTCTTTGCACCCCAGCAGACTTGTGTCTGCCGGAAAGAGAGATCCAAGGTAGGTTTTAAATCTAGGATCGAGCACGGTGGCCAAAATGTAGTGCTCTGATTTCAACAGATTGACCACCCGTGAATCCTTGTTAAGCGAATTAAGGGCTGCATCCACAAGTCCCACATGCCTAGCGGAATCGCTCCCTTTTAGCTCCTTCTTCAATGCCTCCAGCTTCTTCTGCAAAAGCCTGATGAGGGGAATGACCTGACTCAGGCTGGCAGTGTCTGAACTGACTTCACGTGTGGCAAGTTCAAAGGGCATCAGAACCTTGCACAACGTTGAAATCATTCTCCACTGCACTTGAGACAGGTGCATTCCACCTCCTATATCGTGCTCAATTGTATAGGCTTGAATGGCCTTTTGCTGCTCCTCCAACCTCTGAAGCATATAGAGGGTTGAATTCCACCTAGTTACCACTTTTTGCTTCAGATGATGGCAGGGCAGGTTCAGTAGTTTTTGGTGGTGCTCCAGTCTTCTGTACGTGGTGCCTGTACGCCGAAAGTGTCCCGCAATTCTTCTGGCCACCGACAGCATCTCTTGCACGCCCCTGTCGTTTTTTAAAAAATTCTGCACCACCAAATTCAAGGTATGTGCAAAACATGGGACGTGCTGGAATTTGCCCATATTTAATGCACACACAATATTGCTGGCGTTGTCCGATGCCACAAATCCACAGGAGAGTCCAATTGGGGTAAGCCATTCTGCGATGATCTTCCTCAGTTGCCGTAAGAGGTTTTCAGCTGTGTGCGTATTCTGGAAAGCGGTGATACAAAGCGTAGCCTGCCTAGGAAAGAGTTGGCGTTTGCGAGATGCTGCTATTGGTGCCGCCGCTGCTGTTCTTGCGGCGGGAGTCCATACAGCTACCCAGTGGGCTGTCACAGTCATATAGTCCTGACCCTGCCCTGCTCCACTTGTCCACATGTCCGTGGTTAAGTGGACATTGGGTACAACTGCATTTTTTAGGACACTGGTGAGTCTTTTTCTGACGTCCGTGTACATTCTCGGTATCGCCTGCCTACAGAAGTGGAACCTAGATGGTATTTGGTAACGGGGGCACACTGCCTCAATAAATTGTCTAGTTCCCTGTGAACTAACGGCGGATACCGGACGCACGTCTAACACCAACATAGTTGTCAAGGACTCAGTTATCCGCTTTGCAACAGGATGACTGCTGTGATATTTCATCTTCCTCGCAAAGGACTGTTGGACAGTCAATTGCTTACTGGAAGTAGTACAAGTGGGCTTACGACTTCCCCTCTGGGATGACCATCGACTCCCAGCAGCAACAACAGCAGCGCCAGCAGCAGTAGGCGTTACACGCAAGGATGCATCGGAGGAATCCCAGGCAGGAGAGGACTCGTCAGAATTGCCAGTGACATGGCCTGCAGGACTATTGGCATTCCTGGGGAAGGAGGAAATTGACACTGAGGGAGTTGGTGGGGTGGTTTGCGTGAGCTTGGTTACAAGAGGAAGGGATTTACTGGTCAGTGGACTGCTTCCGCTGTCGGCCCAAGTTTTTGAACTTGTCACTGACTTATTATGAATGCGCTGCAGGTGACGTATAAGGGTGGATGTTCCGAGGTGGTTAACGTCCTTAGCCCTACTTATTACAGCTTGACAAAGGGAACACACGGCTTGACACCTGTTGTCCGCATTTCTGTTGAAATACTTCCACACCGAAGAGCTGATTTTTTTGGTATTTTCACCAGGCATGTCAACGGCCCTATTCCTCCCACGGACAACAGGTGTCTCCCCGGGTGCCTGACTTAAACAAACCACCTCACCATCAGAATCCTCCTGGTCAATTTCCTCCCCAGCGCCAGCAACACCCATATCCTCCTCATCCTGGTGTACTTCAACACTGACATCTTCAATCTGACTATCAGGAACTGGACTGCGGGTGCTCCTTCCAGCACTTGCAGGGGGCGTGCAAATGGTGGAAGGCGCATGCTCTTCACGTCCAGTGTTGGGAAGGTCAGGCATCGCAACCGACACAATTGGACTCTACTTGTGGATTTGGGATTTCGAAGAACGCACAGTTCTTTGCGGTGCTACTGCTTTTGCCAGCTTGAGTCTTTTCATTTTTCTAGCGAGAGGCTGAGTGCCTCCATCCTCATGTGAAGCTGAACCACTAGCCATGAACATAGGCAAGGGCCTCAGCCGTTCCTTGCCACTCCGTGTGGTAAATGGCATATTGGCAAGTTTACGCTTCTCCTCCGACAATTTTATTTTAGGTTTTGGAGTCCTTTTTTTACTGATATTTGGTGTTTTGGATTTGACATGCTCTGTACTATGACATTGGGCATCGGCCTTGGCAGACGACGTTGCTGGCATTTCATCGTCTCGGCCATGACTAGTGGCAGCAGCTTCAGCACGAGGTGGAAGTGGATCTTGATCTTTCCCTAATTTTGGAACCTCAACATTTTTGTTCTCCATATTTTAATAGGCACAACTAAAAGGCACCTCAGGTAAACAATGGAGATGGATGGATACTAGTATACAATTATGGATGGACTGCCGAGTGCCGACACAGAGGTAGCTACAGCCGTGGACTACCGTACTGTACTGTGTCTGCTGCTAATATAGACTGGTTGATAAAGAGATGTAGTAGTAGTATGTATGTATAAAGAAGAAAGAAAAAAAAAACACGGGTAGGTGGTATACAATTATGGACGGACTGCCGAGTGCCGACACAGAGGTAGCTACACCCGTGGACTACCGTACTGTACTGTGTCTGCTGCTAATATAGACTGGTTGATAAAGAGATGTAGTAGTAGTATGTATGTATAAAGAAGAAAGAAAAAAAAACCACGGGTAGGTGGTATACAATTATGGACGGACTGCCCAGTGCCGACACAGAGGTAGCTACAGCCGTGGACTACCGTACTGTACTGTGTCTGCTGCTAATATAGACTGGTTGATAAAGAGATGTAGTAGTAGTATGTATGTATAAAGAAGAAAGAAAAAAAAACCACGGGTAGGTGGTATACAATTATGGACGGACTGCCGAGTGCCGACACAGAGGTAGCTACAGCCGTGGACTACCGTACTGTACTGTGTCTGCTGCTAATATAGACTGGTTGATAAAGAGATGTAGTTGTAGTATGTATGTATAAAGAAGAAAGAAAAAAAAACCACGGGTAGGTGGTATACAATTATGGACGGACTGCCCAGTGCCGACACAGAGGTAGCTACAGCCGTGGACTACCGTACTGTACTGTGTCTGCTGCTAATATAGACTGGTTGATAAAGAGATGTAGTAGTAGTATGTATGTATAAAGAAGAAAGAAAAAAAAACCACGGGTAGGTGGTATACAATTATGGACGGACTGCCCAGTGCCAACACAGAGGTAGCTACAGCCGTGGACTACCGTACTGTACTGTGTCTGCTGCTAATATAGACTGGTTGATAAAGAGATGTAGTAGTAGTAGTATGTATGTATAAAGAAGAAAGAAAAAAAAACCACGGGTAGGTGGTATACAATTATGGACGGACTGCCCAGTGCCGACACAGAGGTAGCTACAGCCGTGGACTACCGTACTGTACTGTGTCTGCTGCTAATATAGACTGGTTGATAAAGAGATGTATTAGTAGTAGTATGTATGTATAAAGAAGAAAGAAAAAAAAACCACGGGTAGGTGGTATACAATTATGGACGGACTGCCCAGTGCTGACACAGAGGTAGCTACAGCCGTGGACTACCGTACTGTACTGTGTCTGCTGCTAATATAGACTGGTTGATAAAGAGATGTAGTAGTAGTATGTATGTATAAAGAAGAAAGAAAAAAAAACCACGGGTAGGTGGTATACAATTATGGACGGACTGCCGAGTGCCGACACAGAGGTAGCTACAGCCGTGAACTACCGTACTGTGTCTGCTGCGACTGGATGATAAAAAATGATATAAAAAAAATATATATATCACTACTGCAGCCGGACAGGTATATATTATATAATGACGGACCTGCTGGACACTGTCTGTCAGCAGAATGAGTTTTTTATAGAATAAAAAAAAAACACCACACAAGTGAAGTCACACGACGAGTGTTTAACTTTTTCAGGCAATCACAATATAGTATACTATACTACTAACTATACTGGTGGTCAGTGTGGTCAGGTGGTCACTGGTCAGTCACACTGGCAGTGGCACTCCTGCAGCAAAAGTGTGCACTGTTTAATTTTAATAATAATATGTACTCCTGGCTCCTGCTATAACCTATAACTGGCACTGCAGTGCTCCCCAGTCTCCCCCACAATTATAAGATGTGTGAGCTGAGCACAGTCAGATACGAGTGTTTAACTTTTTCAGGCAATCACAATATAGTATACTATACTACTAACTATACTGGTGGTCAGTGTGGTCAGGTCACTGGTCAGTCACACTGGCAGTGGCACTCCTGCAGCAAAAGTGTGCACTGTTTAATTTTAATAATAATATGTACTCCTGGCTCCTGCTATAACCTATAACTGGCACTGCAGTGCTCCCCAGTCTCCCCCACAATTATAAGATGTGTGAGCTGAGCACAGTCAGATATATACATAGATGATGCAGCACACTGGGCTGAGCAGTGCACACAGATATGGTATGTGACTGAGTCACTGTGTATCGTTTTTTTCAGGCAGAGAACGGATATGTTAAATAAAACTGCACTGTCTGGTGGTCACTGTGGTCAGTCACTAGTAAACTCTGCACTCTCTACAGTTCTACAGTACTCCTAAACTCCAGTAAATCAGGTCAATCTCTCTCTCTCTTCTAATCTAAATGGAGATGACGCCAGCCACGTCCTCTCCCTATCAATCTCAATGCACGTGTGAAAATGGCGGCGACGCGCGGCTCCTTATATAGAATCCGAGTCTCGCGAGAATCCGACAGCGTCATGATGACGTTCGGGCGCGCTCGGGTTAACCGAGCAAGGCGGGAAGATCCGAGTCGCTCGGACCCGTGAAAAAAAACATGAAGTTCGTGCGGGTTCGGATTCAGAGAAACCGAACCCGCTCATCTCTAGTTGGGAGGTATGTTAGTGCTGCATATAGCAGCATTTAATAGCAGCACTGCAATGCGTATGTATCAACGGTATCCCACGCTCAGTCGCAGATAATGGATAGTGGGAACATTCCATGTTATGAATGACGCAATGTGGCCACAATATAGGACATATCTATCTCCTATATATTTGCCTTAATCTGTGACTCTGTGCCCGTAACGCTGGGCGGAGTCACAGAGCTGGGCGGAGTCAACTGCATCTGCTGCAGGGAGCTACCCCATACCCAGCGCCAGCAGCAGTCAGGTGCAAGACCCTACCTTACAGTATAGGAGGTGAGGATGGCCACTAGCTGCCGGCTGCTGTGCCTGTCCTCCCCCCCCCCACCAATCACCTGTGACAGCGGGCTGTGTGCTGTGCAGTGCGGGTCCCGAAAAGGGGGCGGAGCTACGGCGTCACGAAGGGGAGGAGCTACACGGAATAGAGGGGCGGAGCTACACGGGACCAGACAGCTGAACAGTGGTGGAATCAGCATTGCAGTGACGGCCAGCCAGACTTGGTAAGTGGAGGGTGAGAGAGAAATGTGTGTGCATGTGTGTATATAGTGGGTGTGTGTGTGTGTGTGTGTGTGTGTGTGTGTGTGTGTGTGTGTGTGTGTGTATATGGTGGGGTGTGTGTGTTTGTATATATGTGTGAATTGTGTGTGTGTGAGGTATGTCTGTGTGTGCGCACTTTATGGACGCCACTGCTGGGGGGGCCATTACATGCAAGGACGCTACTAATATAGGGGGGGCATTACGTATAAGGACGCTACTAATATAGGGGGGGCATTACGTATAAGGACGCTACTACTATAGGGGGGGCATTACGTATAAGGACGCTACTAATATGGGGGGGCATTACGTATAAGGATGCTACTACTATAGGGGGGGCATTACGTATAAGGACGCTACTACTATAGAGGGGGCATTACGTATAAGGACGCTACTACTATAGGGGGGGCATTACGTATAAGGACGCTACTACTATGGGGGGGCATTACGTATAAGGACGCTACTACTATAGGGGGGCATTACGTATAAGGAGGCTACTAATACTGGGGGGCATTACATATAAGGATGCTACTACTGGGAGGGCATTACATGTAAGGATGCTACTACTACTGGGGGACATTATGTATAAGGACGGTACTACTACTGGGGGCACATTATGTATAAGGATGCTACTACTACAGGGGTGGCATTACGTATAAGGACGCTACTATTACTGTTGGGAGGCATTACATATAACTGCTACTACTACTGGGGGGCATTACGTATAAGGACGCTACTACTACGGGTGGGGCATTACGTATAAGGATGCTACTATTACTGTTGTGGGGCATTACATATAACTGCTACTACTACTGGGGGGGCATTATGTATAAGGACACTACTACTATTGGGGGGGCATTACGTATATGGACGCTACTACTACGGGTGGGGCATTACGTATAAGGACGCTACTACTACGGGTGGGGCATTACGTATAAGATGAATAAGATTGTGCTACATTGTGGCGTAATTTTAAATGGGGGTACTATTGTGTGGCCATGCCCCTTAGTTGTGAGACCACACCACTTTTCCCGATGCACAACAAAGGAATATGGGAGGGCGCAAAATTCATAGTTTGCAGGGGGGCGCCGAACACCCTAGCACCGGCACAGGCCACCAGTAGCAAAAGTACACCACGGCCACTGACAATATCTGCAGGGAGGGGAACAGCGCTGATATGGAGGGTACTTGCAGGCAGCGAGTCGCCGCCCGCAGCTCCTCTCCCACCTACACACCATACCTGCCGCCTGACACCCACACCCCAGGGAGAGGGCTCTAGCTCAGGCACCGCTAGATCAGCATCTGCAGCATACACACAAGGGCTGCCATGCTCAGCGGCAAGCGGTGCGGAGCATGTGCAGCGGGACAGCGCCAGGACGGGACACGCACTAATCAACATTGCTGCTGGGCCGGAGCTCCCTCCGTCTGCAGCCTAAGGACGCGCGCCGCACCTCTCCAGGGAAACACCATGCCTGCCCGCCCACAGGGCTCAGGAGGCTTACCTATGCTCCGCGATCACAGCAGCTGACGCTGCCATGCAGGATGGAGGAATGACGCCCGTCAGACGGGGCGGACAGTGTGCGGCGGAACGGGGCCAGGAAGGAATGCTGACCACGACCCATTGCTGCTGGGTCGGAGTTCCCTCCCTCTGCAGTCACCATCTCACAGCAGCAGCCTGGACGTTAGTGGCCACCACGACCCGCACATCCTTACCTCACACATACCTCACACATACCTCACATATACCTCACATACCTCACACATGGCAGCAAAGGTACACACACTGTGACATCACACCTGTAGCCCACCCCTATATCTGCTAAGTACTCCCCGTCACTATGCCCAGTCACCCTCATCCTGCTCTCTAACTGCCTGTCTGTGTACTGGCCTTCACCCCTCTTACACCATCACCAACCCTCACTAACTACCACAGAGACTATGTGCACTGATATCTGCCCCTCCACCACCTGCAGCGCCCCTGGACCCCTCCCCATCCCCCGCAAACCCCCGCACCTGCCCCTCCACCACCCGTGGCACCCCCACCCACTGCGCCTTCGGACCCCCTACCCCACCCGCAGTGTCTTCCAAACCCCTCCCCCATCTGCAGCAGCCCCTCCCCCATCCGCTGCACCCCCGGACTCATCCCCTGCCCCACCACCCCTCCAGCAACCGCAACACTTTCGGTCCCACTACCCCACCCGCAGCACTCACCCCACCACCAACCACTCCACCTGCGAACCCCCATACACCACCTGCTCCTCCACCACCTACAGCCCCTCCCGATCCACCGCACCCTCACCCCCCTCCCTCCCTCCCCCACCCGCAGCGCCTCCAGGCAACACCTGCACCCTTCTCCACCAGCAGCGCCTCCGGAACCCCTCCCCCATCCGCAACAGCCCCTCACCCGCCTCCCCCACCCACAGCACCCCCACCCCTCCCGCATCCCCTGACCCCCTCCCCTTCCGCTGAACCCCCGCACTCACCCCTCCCCCATCCGCTGCACCCACTGACCCATCCCCTACACCCCCACCTCTCCAGCAACCGCAACACCTTCGGACCCACTACCCCACCCTCAGCACCCACCCCTCCACCACCCACTGCACCTCCGGACCTCCTACACCACCCGCTCCTCCACCACCTGCAGCCCCTCCCCATCCACCGCACCCCCACCCGCAGCGCCTCCAGGCCCCCTACCTCACCCGCAACACCTGCACCCTTCCACCCTGCAGCGCCTCCGGAACCCCTCCCTCATCCGCAACAGCCCCTCACCCGCCTCTCACCCACCCACAGCACCTCACCTCTCCCACACTCCCGGACCACCTCCACCATCCGCTGCACCCCCGCACCCACCCCCTATCCCACCCGCGCACACACCCCTCCACCACCTGCAGCACCTCCAGACCCCCTCCCCCATCCACCGCAAATCCACACACCTGTCCCTCCACCACCCGTGGCACCCCCACCCACAGCGCCTACGGACCCCACACCTCAACACACACGGACCCTCCCTCCTCCGGACCCCTAACCCCATTCACTGCACCCCCCCCCTCTCCCACCCGCAACGCCTCCACACCTCCTACCCACCCGCCACACCTTTTCCCACCCGCAGTACCTCTGGAACCCCTCCCCCATCCAGCCCTGCATCTGCCCCTCCCCCACCTGCCCCTCCCCCACACACAACGCCCCCCCGGCCCCCTCCCCCGGTACCCACCCGCGGCGCCTCCAGACCCCCTATGCCACCCGCCCCTCCACCACCTACATCACCTCCGGACCCCCTCCCCCATCCGCCACACCCCGCATCTGGCTCTCCCCCGCCCGCTGCACCTTTGGATCCCCTACCCCACCCACGCAGCAGGCCCTTCTCAATCCGCATCGCCTACACCATTCGCAACAGCACCGCACCCGCCACTTCCCCACCCACGTTACCCCCGCATCCACCCCTCCCCCACCCACCGCGCCCCCTGGACACCTCCCCCATCCACTGCACACCGCACCCACCCCTTCCCCATCTGCAGCGCCTTCGGAACCCCTCCTCCATCCGCAACAGCCCTGCAGCTGCCATCCCCCACCTGCGACACCCCTGCTCCTACCCCACCCACAGCGCCTTCATACCCCCTCCCCCATCCGCGGTCCCCACTCCCCAAACCCCTTCCTGTTGCAAGGGACTACGCCCCCTTCACCATCGGAAGGCCTTTCATTGTGCAATATTCAAACACTAACAAAACTAGGAATGCAGGGAATACTCCATATATTGAACCCCAGAAAGGCGTGCAGGGGTTAAAGGGGCGTAGCCCCTTCCGACGGTGTGAAGAGCGCCCGTAGGGCACGATGAAGCACCTAGTATACATATATATATGTATACACTGTGTGTGTATAGATAGATAGATGTCACTCAAATGATGCGGTACTCCTTTTAGAAACGACATTGAAACGTTGACATTTATAAACGTGATCATAAGTGCAGCACCATTTGAGTGACCTGTACTATGGGGTTGTAGTTATGTGACCGCCGATCAGAAGACCACTGGTCACATGACCTCCCCCTACATCCCGCACCCTCACAATCCCGACGGTCAGCATGCCGACCAACAGGGACTATTCCCACTCGTGGGTGTCCACAACACTCATAGAGTGGGAATAGAACCCGTGGCGACCGCAGGTCGCTACTGAGCCCACAAGGGGCTTGTTGCACTCATCCCCCTTTGCCGGCATTCCGCTGCCGGTATGCCGGCGTCGGTATGCTGACCGCCGGTCACGCAATACACACCCGTACTATGAACCCTATGTGAGAGCACCCAGCTAAAAAACAAAACATATATATATATATATATATATATATATATATATAGAAACCCCCTAGAGATAGAGACTGTTCATAGATAGACAGACAAACAGACACAGAGGGAGAGATACTGTATATAGATCATACACAAAGCTAAAACTTACTTCCCCTGTAGGATCCCAGCTCTTGAGTGTGGTGATCTCTGGAATCCCCTGTCAGGTCTCCCCCCCCCCGCTTCTTCATGCTCCTACCTCCGAACTGCATGCCTCAGCTCAGCGTCATTCAGATTGTGCTCAGCGGGGACAACTTCTGCACAAATGGAGATGGGGCATCTAGTGGCACCCGGCAGTACTGCACTCGGCAGTGACGGTGATAGGTGCTCTCTGTCATCGTCCGGCCGGCTCATAACAGCCGTTCCCTTGTCAGAGATGTAGACAGAATGTCTGCCGGACAGCACAGATTGTGTGCGCTACTGAGAACAGAGGTCGACCTTGAGTTACTCAGGAAAACCTCAGCAGATCTTCCCTTTCTACCAAGTAATGGCGCCTTAATCAGCAGTTCTTAATGTATGTATGCACACCCACATTTCACATGCATACGCCCCTATGAAGGCCTACTTTTCCAATGCAAATGTTGACATGTCCGAGTTACTCCCACGTACCGCCCTGTTCCCGGACGTTTTGTGGACACATTGCTAGTATACACTGAAGGCAATCCTGCAGTTATATACACACGCATGCAATTTGTGTTTGCTGCGCATGCGCCATTTGCCGATAATCACCCACTTGCGAATCCGCAGCAATTCCGGCCATCTCTGAATAGGGCCCAATGTCTCACTCTTTCTCTTGCTAATACCCTGAGTTGAGTCTCATCCGGGCAACTAAGTAAAGAAGACTTGAATAGAAGAAGTGAAAGAACTCCTCAGTATTCTCCTCAGCAAAAGGTTACGGTAGTCTCCCTGATGGCCACAAGGGGCAGGCACGAGTTAGTAAAGGATAACATTCTTAGCTGGGCTCTACCGATTTAATGAATGCGTCTTTAGAGGAGGATTAACTATAGATCAGTGTTACTCTCATATTACATCTGCTGGTGGCTGGTACTGCAGAACAAACCATGATAACTTTCTCATTGTCTAATACTTGATTTCGGAATCTGAATAATGCAGTTCTCACTGCTGATGGCAATCTGGGTGTGTGACAGAAGTGAGGCAGATCACATCACTGTCTGGCAGCTATTTGTACATCAGGGGTCTATTTACTAAGCCCTGGATGGAGATATAGTGGACAGAGATAAAGTACCAGCCAACTAGCTCCTGTCATTTTTCAAATCTAGCCTGTGACATGACAGTTGGGAGCTGATTGGCTGGTACTTTATCTCCGTACACTTTATCTCATCCAAGGCATAGTAAATAGACCCCTCAGTCATTGGGGTAGGCAAATGTTCTCCAACTGCCCCAGCTCCTCACACTGCAGCTTACTGCTGCTGAGTGGTAGGGGTCTGTCTTTCACTGACAGTATATGTGGATAGCCCACACTGGCTGTCTGACGAATAGGTAAACTGTCTGGTACTACTTGGGGGTAACACCCTCTCACTGCATGTCTCACCGATCCGGCTGGCTTTCCCTGCGCCTTACCTCGTGCTTGGGTGGCTCACTCACTGGCAGTCTTCCCGGCTAGGTCCAACAGTGCGGCTATTCCCATGCAGCTGTTGCTAGGCAGCCCCTACTACACGTACAGCACTCAGTCTACTATCACCCTTCTTCTTGTGGCACACTGATGGAGCAGCTCAGCCTTTCCCTCACAGTGCAGCTCCTGTCACAGGCACTCCAGCACCGCCTCTCAGCGGACAGCTCCCCAGTAGCAAACACATCAGCCCAGTCTCAACACAGAGATTTCTCTCTCCCTCTCAACAGGCTCCGCTCCCTATGAGTTCACAGGTCAGCCTGTTGCTGGGGCTTTGGATCTTCCCACTCTCCAGGTGCTATGGCTGTTGATTTCCTGGGTTTTCCCTGCTAGCTGCTGGCATCATCCAGTAGGGGAACTGTTAACCCCTGCAGCACTGGAGCATCCATAACGCAGGGCAACACTATAAGTCCATATACAAACGTGATACCCCCTATTAGTCCAAGTAGAGCATGCCTGGCCAACCTGTGGTTCTCCAGATATTGCAAAACTACACATCCCAGCATGCCCTGCCACAGTTTTAGCATTCCCTTATAGCAAAACTGTGGCAAAGCATGATGGGACTAGTAGTTTTACAACAGCTGGAGAGCCACAGGTTGGCCAGGCCTGAAGTAGAGGGTACTTTAGTGGGGTATCACACATATATTTAACTTTACCTTTTGGAAGTCTATTACTGTTTAATGGAAGCTATCAGCTCATTGGTGCTATGAGTTATAGGACATATGTGATACTTCAATTCAGGTGTGGTTTTTGAGAGGAGATGGCCTGTGTGTATTATCTGATTGGGCCCCCACTTCTCTGTCAGTGCAGGAGACTCTGGCTTGGTGCCTAATGTGCATTCACAGGTCTGCAGGTACATGGTGCCCGCACCTTGTTCCTGGGGACATCTGTACTGCGCATGTGCACATTTCTGGGAAAATGGGCCCTGCTCCATTTTCCCAGTAATTTCTGTCCATAGCACTGGCTGCAGCGGGACTGTGGAGGGGTAAGTATATTTATATGGGTGCAGGGTGTGTGGTGTGGACCGTACCTTGTGCACTGCACACCTTGCAACCATTATAGATACACCAATGCTTCAATTATTGTTTTATTTCTTTATTTTTATTTGCTGTGCTTACATTGTCAGTGGAAAATACTTTTTAGCAACGAAAATGAACACAGCTCGGGCTGATGCTGAGTGATAGTCTGTGTAGCGTATCTTGTGTGATGCACCCATATTGGCCTATGGGCACAGTAACTTTGCATTCCCAGCCAGTATTCTCCCTCTAGCCACATTGCCCCCTTGCAAAAAGTCCCCATCTCATTATTTCTGCACTTCCTAGAGATCTATCAAATAAGGATCCTCTTTTCATAACTTGCAGAAACGCACCCCCCACAACATGGAAGTCTGTTCCCAGGATTGCCTCTCCATGGTTTCCCCTTCTTATTCTCTGCAGGTGCCTTATTAGTGCATATCCTATCTCATATCTCCCTGCATTTACCTTAGTTGCAGCACTTTCACAGAACAGCTCTCTGCCCTGCTAGCAGTAACTGGATCAGTACTTGTAAATACATTGCCATGTCTCCACAGTGAGTAGTATATGGAATACTGGCTACTTTTTCTTTTTTTAACAACATTCAACATAATTATTATTATTATTATTATTATTATTATTATTATTATAATTATTATTATAATCATCATCATCATCATCATCTTCATCCATGCCATCTTGTGCCATCTCATTAAGTTAGAAATGAATAGCTGAGTTTTTGTGACTTGCAGAAAAATCCAGGGCCATGGTGTGCCATGTTCTACAATACATTCTTGTCAACTGTATGTGTTGGTGTATATGACACTATGCAGAGATAAACCTGTATAGCTATTGTGGGCAGTATTCAATTGAAGTCGGAACTGCCGTCTAGTCGGAAAGACGGCAGTCTCCGACTTTTTTAGGTCGAATCATGATTCGACCTATTCAACGGGGCTGCCGTTTTTCCGACTTGTCGGAAAACAAGTAGATCGGCAGATTAGCTGCGGATCCACGTGTTTTGTCGGCTTTGCGGCCAAATCCGACAGGTTTTAGTCCCGTTTTTGCCAATGTCAATCCAATTTAAAAAAAGTCGGATTGACATTGTCGAAAATGGACAATACATGTTGGATTTGTCCTCAAATTGAATACTGAACTGTCGGATCCTCTCCGTCGGAAGGATCTGACATCAATTGAATACTGCCCTGTGCATTGAAATTATTTTAAAGTTGTCAATCAAGCAATCTAACCTTGTTAAAATATGCTAATCGAATCTACTGAATCATTCTGCTAATAGCCACGTCCAGAAAATGATCTAGTGAGTTGTTAAAAAAAATACTCTTCCTGAACAAAATATGTCATGTATACTCATACCATCTATGTCAGAGTCAGAGAACGGTCGCCATGGGTGACATTGCAGTGTCACTTCAGCATCACAGATAAACCATGCCATGACTCAGGGACACTGAAATTGTGCAGCAATTCTGAGCATCAGACAAAGGCTGCGAGCAAATGTTTCATATTTTGATGCCTAATTCGGCTTTTAATATTTGATTATTCAATAGATGCGATTTTCTAAGAACTACAATTGCCACTGGTTTTACCACTTTAACAGGGTAGTAACAGTGGACTATTATGTACATGCTATAGCCATGCACGGAATCTCACAAATAATTTCAAACAATTTGTAGCTTCCCTGTGCCCGCAGTGTAATGCAGCTAGTCTCACAATCTCTCGCTGCCAGCTGAGCAATCAATTGTAAACACAAGAAAAACACCTGCTGGGCTAAATATAGATATCCCCATCTACCGTGGGGTCTTATAGCAGTTTCAAGTATAAAAGTCTCTGTCAAAATCTCAACAGATGATGTTTACGATTTACGTTCCTTCGTCAAGTACTTTCTCTAGAACACTGAAATACGAACTGTAATTACTGAAAAGCTACAGAACATTACAGTTTTTATTTTGTGCTTAGTAAAATGTTATTTTGAAGAGGCTTTCAACATTTAAGCCATCTATCTCATTTTAAATAGTACAAAAGTCACAAGTCCTTCTTATCGCTTAACCGTGCTTCCCAGCCGCCCCTACTGCAGCATGACAGTCCCTATTTCAGTGTACTGTCCCTGCTTTTCTAACTTGAAAGGGGTTGAGAGTAGAGATGTGCACCGGAAATTTTTCGGGTTTTGTGTTTTGGTTTTGGATTCGGTTCCGCGGCCGTGTTTTGGATTCGGACGCGTTTTGCCAAAACCTCCCTGAAAATTTTTTGTCGGATTCGGGTGTGTTTTGGGTTCGGGTGTTTTTTTACAAAAAAAACTCAAAAACAGCTTAAATCATAGAATGTGGGGGTCATTTTGATCCCATAGTATTATTAACCTCAATAACCATAATTTACACTCATTTTCAGTCTATTCTGAACACCTCACACCACACAATATTATTTTTAGTCCTAAAATTTGCACCGAGGTCGCTGGATGGCTAAGCTAAGCGACACAAGTAGCCGACACAAACACCTGGCCCATCTAGGAGTGGCACTGCAGTGTCAGGCAAGATGGCACTTCAAAAAAATAGTCCCCAAACAGCACATGATGCAAAGAAAAAAAGAGGCGCACCAAGGTCGCTGTGTGACTAAGCTAAGCGACCCAAGTGGCCGACACAAACACCTGGCCCATCTAGGAGTGGCACTGCAGTGTCAGACAGGATGGCACTTCAAAAAAATAGTCCCCAAACAGCACATGATGCAAAGAAAAAAAGAGGCGCACCAAGGTCGCTGTGTGACTAAGCTAAGCGACACAAGTGGCCGACACAAACACCTGGCCCATCTAGGAGTGGCACTGCAGTGTCAGACAGGATGGCACTTCAAAAAAATAGTCCCCAAACAGCACATGATGCAAAGAAAAAAAGAGGCGCACCAAGGTCGCTGTGTGACTAAGCTAAGCGACACAAGTGGCCGACACAAACACCTGGCCCATCTAGGAGTGGCACTGCATTGTCAGACAGGATGGCACTTCAAAAAAATAGTCCCCAAACAGCACATGATGCAAAGAAAAAAAGAGGCACACCAAGGTCGCTGTGTGACTAAGCTAAGCGACACAAGTGGCCGACACAAACACCTGGCCCATCTAGGAGTGGCACTGCAGTGTCAGACAGGATGGCACTTAAAAAAATAGTCCCCAAACAGCACATGATGCACAGAAAAATGAAAGAAAAAAGAGGTGCAAGATGGAATTGTCCTTGGGCCCTCCCACCCACCCTTATGTTGTATAAACAGGACATGCACATGGTCACTGTCAGCAAACTGCAAAACTAAAATGCACTACAGGTATAGAATCTAGATGGATAGTATACTTGACGACACAGAGGTAGGTAGAGCAGTGGCCTTCCGTACCGTACTGCTATATATTCTGGTGGTCACTCTCAGCAAACTGCAAAACTAAAATGCACCACAGGTATAGAATCTAGATGGATAGTATACTTGACGACACAGAGGTAGGTAGAGCAGTGGCCTTCCGTACCGTACTGCTATATATACTGGTGGTCACTCTCAGCAAACTGCAAAACTAAAATGCACCACAGGTATAGAATCTAGATGGATAGTATACTTTGACGACACAGAGGTAGGTAGAGCAGTGGCCTTCCGTACCGTACTGCTATATATACTGGTGGTCACTGTCAGCAAACTGCAAAACTAAAATGCACCACAGGTATAGAATCTAGATGGATAGTATACTTGACGACACAGAGGTAGGTAGAGCAGTGGCCTTCCGTACCGTACTGCTATATATACTGGTGGTCACTGTCAGCAAACTGCAAAACTAAAATGCACCACAGGTATAGAATCTAGATGGATAGTACACTTGACGACACAGAGGTAGGTAGAGCAGTGGCCTTCTGTACCGTACTGCTATATATACTGGTGGTCACTGTCAGCAAACTGCAAAACTAAAATGCACCACAGGTATAGAATCTAGATGGATAGTATACTTGACGACACAGAGGTAGGTAGAGCAGTGGCCTTCCATACCGTACTGCTATATATACTGGTGGTCACTCTCAGCAAACTACAAAACTAAAATGCACCACAGGTATAGAATCTAGATGGATAGTATACTTGACGACACAGAGGTAGGTAGAGCAGTGGCCTTCCGTACCGTACTGCTATATATACTGGTGGTCACTGTCAGCAAACTGCAAAACTAAAATGCCCCACAGGTATAGAATCTAGATGGATAGTATACTTGACGACACAGAGGTAGGTAGAGCAGTGGCCTTCCGTACCGTACTGCTATATATACTGGTGGTCACTGTCAGCAAACTGCAAAACTAAAATGCACCACAGGTATAGAATCTAGATGGATAGTATACTTGATGACACAGAGGTAGGTAGAGCAGTGGCCTTCCGTACCGTACTGCTATATATACTGGTGGTCACTGTCAGCAAAACTCTGCACTGTACTCCTCCTATATAATACTGCTGGTCCCCAGTCCCCACAATAAAGCAGTGTGAGCACAGATATATGCAGCACACTGAGCACAGATATGGAGCATTTTTCAGGCAGAGAACGGATAATACTGATGGTCACTGGTCAGCAAAACTCTGCACTGTACTCCTCCTATATAATACTGCTGGTCCCCAGTCCCCACAATAAAGCAGTGTGAGCACAGATATATGCAGCATACTGAGCACAGATATGGAGCGTTTTTCAGGCAGAGAACGGATAAAACTGGTGGTCACTGATCAGCAAAACTCTGCACTGTACTCCTCCTATATAATACAGCTGCTCCCCAGTCCCCACAATTAAGCAATAAGCACAAATATTTGCAGCAACATTTATAAACGGAGAGGATGCCAGCCACGTCCTCTCCCTAACATTTCCAATGCACGAGTGAAAATGGCGGCGACGCGCGGCTCCTTATATAGAATCCGAATCTCGCGAGAATCCGACAGCGGGATGATGACGTTCGGGCGCGCTCGGGTTAACCGAGCCATATGGGAGAATCCGAGTATGCCTCGGACCCGTCTAAAATGGGTGAAGTTCGGGGGGGGTTCGGTTTCCGAGGAACCGAACCCGCTCATCACTAGTTGAGAGTCCTTTCTCTCCACACACAGTTCTCCAATTCCCCAGTGTATCATTGCCACCCCTTATACAGATTAGGATTCTCCCATGTTGAGGGGTATGTATTCGTTGTATTAGTTATTTATTAGTTTCAGGATTACTGGGATCCCATCTTGAGATCCCAGGAATGTCATTAAAGGAGAAATATATTTTTATTTCTTCACAAGAAAATAGTAATGCTTTTTTTTTTTTTTGCTAGATGAATAACCTACTCTGTTTACTAAGTGCTACCTACTACTTCTCCTTCCTGGTATCCAACTCTTCTCCTCTTTTCCTCCTAGCTATCCGGGGCCATAACTAGCGGTGTGCCTTGCACACTTGTCTTCATAGGTGCCGATTTATGTTTTTGCTGGTGGGTGCTCAGTGGGAGGTGGCAGCGGGAATGAACGGGCAGCAGCGGCAGTGACACCGACATGCCCATTACACATTATGCCACACACCGTAATGCCTATTACACAATATGTCAAACACCGTAATGCCTATTACACATTATGCCACACACCGTAATGCCTATTACGCAATATGCCACACACCATAATGCCCATTATGCATTATGCCACACACTGTAACATCAATTACATATTATGCCACACACAGTTATGGCCCTGACACCATTTTATGCCCCACACACAATAATGCACCTTACAAATGATACAACACAGTAAGGCTTCTAATTACTTTTAACTTACCTGCCTGTTGTCAGGGGTCTCATGCTCATTGCCAAGGGTTTCATGCATGTTGTCAGGGGTTTCATGCTCTGGGTTCCATGCTCACAGGAGTCTTCTGCGCGTTGACAGGGGTTTCATGTGCATTGTCAGGGGTCTCCAGCACATTGCCAGTGGTTTCATGCGCGTTGCCAACAAAGTATGGGAGTGTGCAGCATCAATAAGTATACTGTTATCCAGTGGCGGAACTAGCAAGTGGTTGGCCCAGGTGCAAAAATATGCTTAGGGACCCCACCGACACACCTCAGGGAGGGAGGACACACTGGGCTTTGGGTGGATGACATGGTGACACACACACTGGGGCCCAGGGGCTGACAACATGATGATACACATACCAGGGCTTGTGGGGGCATGGTAACACACAGAGTCGGCCATAGGCATAGGCAAACTAGGCAATTGCCTAGGGCATTTGATATGCCTAGGGGCATCAGTAGCTTCTGCTGATCAAAATTATATGCGGCATGCCTATATTCTGTGTGTAGCATTTCATATGCAGATACAGCCACAGTCTCACACAGTATATAGGCATGCTGCATATCAGTTTAATCAGCAGAAGCTGCTTGTGCATCCTAGCCACATAGCAATGCAAATAAGATGCATTTTCATAAAAAAAGGTGCCCGACATTAGCATTGATGCAAGATGTATGAGGACACATCTGTATCCAAGCAGAGGCAGAGGACACAGTGTTAGTGGCAGTGTGAGTGCTGTGTGCATGTGAGTGGGTTGGATGTGCAGTAGTGTTTGGAACATGTGTAAGGAGCATTATGTATGTCATGTAAAAATGCATTAATAATGTGCAACATATGTGTAAGGGGCACTGTGTGTGTCATTATGTGTATAAGGGCATTAATAATGTGCAGCATATGTGTAACAGGGTACTACTGTATGTGTGTCATTAGGGGCACTAATAATTAGTGATGAGCACCTGAAATTTTTCGGGTTTTGTGTTTTGGTTTTGGGTTCGGTTCCGCGGCCGTGTTTTGGGTTCGAACGCGTTTTGGCAAAACCTCACCGAATTTTTTTTGTCGGATTCGGGTGGGTTTTGGATTCGGGTGTTTTTTTCAAAAAACCCTAAAAAACAGCTTAAATCATAGAATTTGGGGGTCATTTTGATCCCAAAGTATTATTAACCTCAATAACCATAATTTCCACTCATTTTCAGTCTATTCTGAACACCTCACACCTCACAATATAATTTTTAGTCCTAAAATTTGCACCGAGGTCGCTGGATGACTAAGCTCAGCGACCCAAGTGGCCGACACAAACACCTGGCCCATCTAGGAGTGGCACTGCAGTGTCACGCAGGATGGCCCTTCAAAAAACTACTCCCCAAACAGCACATGACGCAAAGAAGAAAAAAAAGAGGCGCAATGAGGTAGCTGTGTGAGTAAGCTAAGCGACCCTAGTGGCCGACACAAACACCTGGCCCATCTAGGAGTGGCACTGCAGTGTCACGCAGGATGGCCCTTCCAAAAAACACCCCCCAAATAGCACATGACGCAAAGAAAAAAAGAGGCGCAATGAGGTAGCTGTGTGACTAAGCTAAGCGACCCTAGTGGCCGACACAAACACCCGGCCCATCTAGGAGTGGCACTGCAGTGTCACGCAGGATGGCCCTTCAAAAAACTACTCCCCAAACAGCACATGACGCAAAGAAGAAAAAAAAGATGCGCAATGAGGTAGCTGTGTGACTAAGATAAGCGACCCTAGTGGCCGACACAAACACCTGGCCCATCTAGGAGTGGCACTGCAGTGTCACGCAGGATGGCCCTTCCAAAAAACACCCCCCAAACAGCACATGACGCAAAGAAAAAAAGAGGCGCAATGAGGTAGCTGTGTGACTAAGATAAGCGACCCAAGTGGCCGACACAAACACCTGGCCCATCTAGGAGTGGCACTGCAGTGTCACGCAGGATGGCCCTTCCAAAAAACACCCCCCAAACAGCACATGACGCAAAGAAAAAAAGAGGCGCAATGAGGTAGCTGTGTGACTAAGATAAGCGACCCAAGTGGCCGACACAAACACCTGGCCCATCTAGGAGTGGCACTGCAGTGTCACGCAGGATGGCCCTTCCACTAACTACTCCCCAAACAACACATGACGCAAAGAAAAATGAAAGAAAAAAGAGGTGCAAGATGGAATTGTCCTTGGGCCCTCCCACCCACCCTTATGTTGTATAAACAGGACATGCACACTTTAACCAACCCATCATTTCAGTGACAGGGTCTGCCACACGACTGTGACTGAAATGACGGGTTGGTTTGGACCCCCACCAAAAAAGAAGCAATTAATCTCTCCTTGCACAAACTGGCTCTACAGAGGCAAGATGTCCACCTCATCATCATCCTCCGATATATCACCGTGTACATCCCCCTCCTCACAGATTATCAATTCGTCCCCACTGGAATCCACCATCTCAGCTCCCTGTGTACTTTGTGGAGGCAATTGCTGCTGGTGAATGTCTCCACGGAGGAATTGATTATAATTCATTTTAATGAACATCATCTTCTCCACATTTTCTGGTTGTAACCTCGTACGCCGATTGCTGACAAGGTGAGCGGCGGCACTAAACACTCTTTCGGAGTACACACTTGTGGGAGGGCAACTTAGGTAGAATAAAGCCAGTTTGTGCAAGGGCCTCCAAATTGCCTCTTTTTCCTGCCAGTATAAGTACGGACTGTCTGACATGCCTACTTGGATGCGGTCACTCATATAATCCTCCACCATTCTTTCAATGGGGAGAGAATCATATGCAGTGACAGTAGACGACATGTCCGTAATCGTTGTCAGGTCCTTCAGTCCGGACCAGATGTCAGCATCAGCAGTCGCTCCAGACTGCCCTGCATCACCGCCAGCGGGTGGGCTCGGAATTCTGAGCCTTTTCCTCGCACCCCCAGTTGCGGGAGAATGTGAAGGAGGAGATGTTGACAGGTCGCGTTCCGCTTGACTTGACAATTTTGTCACCAGCAGTTCTTTGAACCCCAGCAGACTTGTGTCTGCCGGAAAGAGAGATCCAAGGTAGGTTTTAAATCTAGGATCGAGCACGGTGGCCAAAATGTAGTGCTCTGATTTCAACAGATTGACCACCCGTGAATCCTTGTTAAGCGAATTAAGGGCTCCATCCACAAGTCCCACATGCCTAGCGGAATCGCTCTGTGTTAGCTCCTCCTTCAATGTCTCCAGCTTCTTCTGCAAAAGCCTGATGAGGGGAATGACCTGACTCAGGCTGGCAGTGTCTGAACTGACTTCACGTGTGGCAAGTTCAAAAGGTTGCAGAATCTTGCACAACGTTGAAATCATTCTCCACTGCGCTTGAGACAGGTGCATTCCACCTCCTATATCGTGCTCAGTTGTATAGGCTTGAATGGCCTTTTGCTGCTCCTCCAACCTCTGAAGCATATAGAGGGTTGAATTCCACCTCGTTACCACTTCTTGCTTCAGATGATGGCAGGGCAGGTTCAGGCGTTTTTGGTGGTGCTCCAGTCTTTTGTACGTGGTGCCTGTACGCCGAAAGTGTCCCGCAATTCTTCTGGCCACCGACAGCATCTCTTGCACGCCCCTCTCGTTTTTTAAATAATTCTGCACCACCAAATTCAAGGTATGTGCAAAACATGGGACGTGCAGGAATTTGCCCAGATTTAATGCACACACAATATTGCTGGCGTTGTCCGATGCCACAAATCCACAGGAGAGTCCAATTGGGGTAAGCCATTCCGCGATGATCTTCCTCAGTTGCCGTAAGAGGTTTTCAGCTGTGTGCGTATTCTGGAAAGCGGTGATACAAAGCGTAGCCTGCCTAGGAAAGAGTTGGCGTTTGCGAGATGCTGCTACTGGTGCCGCCGCTGCTGTTCTTGCGGCGGGAGTCCATACATCTACCCAGTGGGCTGTGAGTCATATAGTCCTGAGCCTGCCCTGCTCCACTTGTCCACATGTCCGTGGTTAAGTGGACATTGGGTACAACTGCATTTTTTAGGACACTGGTGAGTCTTTTTCTGAGGTCTGTGTACATTTTCGGTATCGCCTGCCTAGAGAAATGGAACCTAGATGGTATTTGGTACCGGGGACACAGTACCTCCAACAAGTCTCTAGTTGGCTCTGCAGTAATGATGGATACCGGAACCACGTTTCTCACCGCCCAGGATGCCAAGGCCTCAGTTATCCGCTTTGCAGCAGGATGACTGCTGTGATATTTCATCTTCCTCGCGAAGGACTGTTGGACAGTCAATTGCTTGGTGGAAGTAGTAAAAGTGGGCTTACGACTTCCCCTCTGGGATGACCATCGACTCCCAGCAGCAACAACAGCAGCGCCAGCAGCAGTAGGCGTTACACGCAAGGATGCATCGGAGGAATCCCAGGCAGGAGAGGACTCGTCAGAATTGCCAGTGACATGGCCTGCAGGACTATTGGCATTCCTGGGGAAGGAGGAAATTGACACTGAGGGAGTTGGTGGGGTGGTTTGCGTGAGCTTGGTTACAAGAGGAAGGGATTTACTGGTCAGTGGACTGCTTCCGCTGTCGCCCAAAGTTTTTGAACTTGTCACTGACTTATGATGAATGCACTGCAGGTGACGTATAAGGGAGGATGTTCCGAGGTGGTTAACGTCCTTACCCCTACTTATTACAGCTTGACAAAGGCAACACACGGCTTGACAAATGTTGTCCGCATTTCTGTTGAAATACTTCCACACCGAAGAGCTGATTTTTTTTGTATTTTCACCAGGCATGTCAATGGCCCTATTCCTCCAACGGACAACAGGTGTCTCCCCGGGTGCCTGACTTAAACAAACCACCTCACCATCAGAATCCTCCTGGTCAATTTCCTCCCCAGCGCCAGCAACACCCATATCCTCCTCATCCTGGTGTACTTCAACACTGACATCTTCAATCTGACTATCAGGAACTGGACTGCGGGTGCTCCTTCCAGCACTTGCAGGGGGCGTGCAAATGGTGGAAGGCGCATGCTCTTCACGTCCAGTGTTGGGAAGGTCAGGCATCGCAAACGACACAATTGGACTCTCCTTGTGGATTTATGATTTCGAAGAACGCACAGTTCTTTGCGGTGCTTTTGCCAGCTTGAGTCTTTTCATTTTTCTAGCGAGAGGCTGAGTGCTTCCATCCTCATGTGAAGCTGAACCACTAGCCATGAACATAGGCCAGGGCCTCAGCCGTTCCATGCCACTCCGTGTGGTAAATGGCATATTGGCAAGTTTACGCTTCTCCGACGACAATTTTATTTTAGATTTTTGAGTCCTTTTTTTACTGATATTTGGTGTTTTGGATTTTACAGGCTCTGTACTATGACATTGGGCATCGGCCTTGGCAGACGACGTTGATGGCATTTCATCGTCTCCGCCATGACTAGTGGCAGCAGCTTCAGCATGAGGTGGAAGTCGATCTTGATCTTTCCCTATTTTTGGAACCTCAACATTTTTGTTCTCCATATTTTAATAGGCACAACTAAAAGGCACCTCAGGTAAACAATGGAGATGGATGGATACTAGTATACTTATGGATGGACGAGCGACTGCCGACACAGAGGTAGCTACAGCCGTGGACTACCGTACTGCGTCTGCTGCTAATATAGACTGGATGATAATGATATAAAAAATATATATATATCACTACTGCAGCCGGACAGGTATATATTATATAATGACGGACCTGCTGGACACTGTCAGCACTGCAGACTCCTAAAGTAAGCTACTAGTATCAAGAAGATAGAAAAAAAAAAAACACAACAGGTAGGTGGTATACAATTATGGATGGACGAGCGACTGCCGACACAGAGGTAGCTACAGCCGTGGACTACCGTACTGCGTCTGCTGCTAATATAGACTGGATGATAATGATATAAAAAATATATATATATATCAATACTGCAGCCGGACAGGTATATATTATATAATGACGGACCTGCTGGACACTGTCAGCACTGCAGACTCCTAAAGTAAGCTACTAGTATCAAGAAGATAGAAAAAAAAAAAACACCACAGGTAGGTGGTATACAATTATGGATGGACGAGCGACTGCCGACACAGAGGTAGCTACAGCCGTGGACTACCGTACTGCGTCTGCTGCTAATATAGACTGGATGATAATGATATAAAAAATATATATATATATCACTACTGCAGCCGGACAGGTATATATTATATAATGACGGACCTGCTGGACACTGTCTGCACTGCAGACTCCTAAAGTAAGCTACTAGTATCAAGAAGATAGAAAAAAAAAAAACACAACAGGTAGGTGGTATACAATTATGGATGGACGAGCGACTGCCGACACAGAGGTAGCTACAGCCGTGGACTACCGTACTGCGTCTGCTGCTAATATAGACTGGATGATAATGATATAAAAAATATATATATATCACTACTGCAGCCGGACAGGTATATATTATATAATGACGGACCTGCTGGACACTGTCAGCACTGCAGACTCCTAAAGTAAGCTACTAGTATCAAGAAGATAGAAAAAAAAAAAACACCACAGGTAGGTGGTATACAATTATGGATGGACGAGCGACTGCCGACACAGAGGTAGCTACAGCCGTGGACTACCGTACTGCGTCTGCTGCTAATATAGACTGGATGATAATGATATAAAAAAAATATATATATATATCACTACTGCAGCCGGACAGGTATATATTATATAATGACGGACCTGCTGGACACTGTCAGCACTGCAGACTCCTAAAGTAAGCTACTAGTATCAAGAAGATAGAAAAAAAAAACACCACAGGTAGGTGGTATACAGGGGTTAAAGTGAGCCGGAACGGGGCGGAACTGCGTTCCATCAGTTCCACTTGGAGACGGAACGCAGTTCTGCCTCCTCTGGCTCACCTAACCCGGCGATGTGTCCCCCGTCGCTGCAGGGAGATGACTGGCGCCCGCGGCGCCCGTCTACCCGCACAGCGGCAGCCGGAGGCAGGAGCTCAGTACTGAGCTCCGCCTTCCGGCTCAGTCAGTGCGCGCTATGGGAGAGACGTCATGACGTCTCTCTCATAGTGCAGAGGAGCGGGCGGCGAGAGGACTGCAGCGGCCGGACACGGAGCGGGGCTTGGTAAGTATGGTGTGTGCTGTGTTTTTTTATTTTTTTTATTTGTGTAGCAGCTGGGGGGCAAACTACTGAGAGGTCATTACTACGGGGGCATTATTACTGGGGGGGGCAAACTACTGAGGGGCATCTACTGGGGGGCATTTACTGGGGGACATTACTACTGGGAGCAAACTACAGGGGGCAAACTACAGAAGGGCATTACTACTGGGGGACAGACTACTGAGTGGCAGTACTACTGGGGGACATTACTACAAGGGGGCAAACTACAGGAGGGCATTACTACTGGGGGGCAAGCTACTGAGGGGCATCTACTGGGGGGCCTTTACTGGGGGGCATTACTACTGGGGGACATTACTACAGAAGGGCATTACTACTGGGGGACAGACTACTGAGGGGCAGTACTACTGGGGGACATTACTACAAGGGGGCAAACTACAGGAGGGCATTACTACTGAGGGGCATCTACTGGGGGGAATTTACTGGGGGACATTACTACTGGGGGGCATTACTACTGGGGGACATTACTACAGGAGGGTATTACTACTGGGGGGGCATTACTACTGGGGGGCAAACTACAGAGGGGCATCTACTGGGGGAATTACTACTGGGGGGCATTACTACTGGGAGACATTACTACTGGGTGCAAACTACAGGGGGCAAACTACAGGAGGGCATTACTACTTGGGGCATAACTACAGTGGCATTACTACTGGGGGCGTAACTACAGGGGTTAAACTACTGGGGGCATTACTACTTGGAGGCATTACTACTGGGGGCTAAACTACAAGGGGGCATAACTACAGGGGCTAAACGACTGGGGGCATTACCATTAAGGGCATTACTACTGGGGGCACTACTAATGAGGGTATTGTAAAGGGGGCACTTCATAAGGGGCATCAATCCTGGGGTCATAAGGGGCACTGCTATTGCGAGCATTGCATAAGGGGCACCACTACTATGGGCTCTATATAAGGGGCGCTACCACTGTGGGCATTGTATAAGAGGTGCTACTGCTGTAGGCATTATGTGTATTATGGGGTGCTACTACTGTGGGCGTTATTACTATTGTGTAACACGCCCCTTTTTTGTGACCACGCCCCTTTTTGCGACGCGCGCCTACGGCGCGCGCAATACCTTTGTTGAATTGCCACCGTGGGAAGGGGGGTGAGTTCCACCACCTCTCTAGGACCACTTTAAGCACTGGTGGTATACAATTATGGATGGACGAGCGACTGCCGACACAGAGGTAGCTACAGCCGTGGACTACCGTACTGCGTCTGCTGCTAATATAGACTGGATGATAAGGATATAAAATATATATATATATCACTACTGCAGCCGGACAGGTATATATTATATAATGACGGACCTGCTGGACACTGTCAGCAGAATGCGTTTATAGAATAAAAACACCACACGACGAGTGTTTAACTTTTTCAGGCAGACAATCACAATATACTGGTGGTCAGTGGTCACTGGTCAGTCACACTGGCAGTGGCACTCTGGCAGCAAAAGTGTGCACTGTTAATGTACTCCTGCTATAACTGCTCCTCAGTCTCCCCCACAATTAAGCTGTGTGAGCAGTGAGCACTCAGCACAGTCAGATATACATAGATGATGCAGCACACTGAGGCTGAGCACAGATATGGTATGTGACTGTGTATCGTTTTTTTCAGGCAGAGAACGGATTATATTAAATAATAATAAAACTGCACTGGTGGTCACTGGTCATTCACTAGTAAACTCTGCACTCTCTGAGTACTCCTAAGCTCCAGTAAATCAAGTGTCTCACTCTCACTCTCTATCTATTTCTATTCTAAACGGAGAGGACGCCAGCCACGTCCTCTCCCTATCAATCTCAATGCACATGTGAAAATGGCGGCGACGCGCGGCTCCTTATATAGAATCCGAGTCTCGCAATAGAATCCGAGCCTCGCGAGAATCCGACAGCGGGATGATGACGTTCGGGCGCGCTCGGGTTAGCCGAGCAAGGCGGGAAGATCCGAGTCTGCCTCGGACCCGTGTAAAAAGCGTGAAGTCCGGGGGGGTTCGGTTTCCGAGAAACCGAACCCGCTCATCACTACTAATAATGTGCAGCAAATGTGTAGGGGGCACTATGTGTCATTATGTGTATAAGGGCATTAATAATGTGCGGCATATGTGTAAAGGACATTATGTGTAAAAGGGCATTAATAAAGGTTGTCATAATGTGTAAGGTGCATTATGTTTATAAGGACATTAATAATGTGTCTCATGTGTGTAAGGGGCATTACTCTGTGGCATTATGTGTATAAGGTGCTCTACTATGTGGCATTGCGTATAGAAAGGGCATTACTGTGTCGTCTAATGTGAATAAAGAGCAATAGGGTGTGGTGTAATGTGAATAAGGAGCAATTCAGTGTGATGTAATGTGAATAAGGGGCTCTACTGTGAGGAGTAACGTTTATAAGGTAAAGTGGTATTACTGTGTGATGTAATATGAATTATGGACACTATCGCATGATCAAATGTGAATAAAGTTGCAGTACTGTGTGGTGTAATTGGAACTGGGGTTACTATTGTATGGCCATGCCCTTTGCCAGCAAAAACACATACCTTTTTGGGCTGAGCACCAAATGTGCGAACTGTTCCTATTTAAAATATAGGGGTTACAAACACCAAAATAAGGACTGCTATGGATGAGGGGTGATGGTGCTGGGAAAGAGGTGAAAGGTCAGAGGCGGAACCAGCGGTGGTGCTAGGGCAGAGACGTGCGGTGAGGTCAATGGCTGGGGAGGCACCAAGTGAAGCCCCGTCCTCAGGGCCAGATTATAGGACGGGAGGGGGGTGGATGAAGTGGGCTACCAGGTGCCCTCACACATTGGAGTCCCCCGCACTGCAGAAAATATTGCCCTGATCTGGACAGTTTCCGGCAGCATTGCATAATGTAATATGCTGCGATGCTGCTATTTCAGCTGTTATTGTAATAGGAGGTATAGAGGGATATAGATGCAGGGGGAAGGGTATATAGTATAGTAGGTATAGAGGTACAGGGGGAAGGGTATACTGTGATAGGAGGGATATAGATGCAGGGGGAAGGGTATGTAATAGGAGGTTTAGGGGGAAGAGTATACAGTGATAGGAGGGATATAGATACAGGGGGAAGAGTATACTGTGATAGGAGGTATATAGATGCAGGGGGAAGGGTATAAAGTAATAGGAGGTATAGAGGTACAGGGGGAAGGGTATACTGTGATAGGAGGGATATAGATGCAGGGGGAAGGGTATATAGTAATAGGAGGTTTAGGGGGAAGAGTATACAGTGATAGGAGGGATATAGATACAGGGGGAAGAGTATACTGTGATAGGAGGTATATAGATGCAGGGGGAAGGGTATAAAGTAATAGGAGGTATAGAGGTACAGGAGGAAGGGTATACTGTGATAGGAGGGATATAGATGCAGGGGGAAGGGTATATAGTAATAGGAGGTATAGAGGTACAGGGGGAAGGGTATACTGTGATAGGAGGGATATAGATGCAGGGGGAAGAGAATACAGTGATAGGAGGGATATAGATGCAGGGGGAAGAGTATACAGTGATAGGAGGGATATAGATGCAGGGGGAAGAGTATACAGTGATAGGAGGGATATAGATGCAGGGGGAAGAGTATACAGTGATAGGAGGGATATAGATGCAGGGGGAGGAGTATACAGTGATAGGAGGGATATAGATGCAGGGGGAGGAGTATACAGTGATAGGAGAGATATAGATGCAGGGGGAAGGGTATATAGTATAGTAGGTATAGAGGTACAGGGGGAAGAGTATACAGTGATAGGAGGGATATAGATGCAGGGGAAAGAGTATACAGTGATAGGAGGGATATAGATGCAGGGGGAGGAGTATACAGTGATAGGAGGGATATAGATGCAGGGGGAAGGGTATATAGTAATAGGAGGTATAGAGGTACAGGGGGAAGGGTATACTGTGATAGGAGGGATATAGATGCAGGGGGAATGGTATATAGTAATAGGAGGTATAGAGGTACAGGGGGAAGAGTATACAGTGATAGGAGGGATATAGATGCAGGGGGAATGGTATATAGTAATAGGAGGTATAGAGGTACAGGGGGAAGGGTATACTGTGATAGGAGGGATATAGATGCAGGGGGAATGGTATATAGTAATAGGAGTTATAGAGGTACAGGGGGAAGAGTATACAGTGATAGGAGGGATATAGATGCAGGGGGAATGGTATATAGTAATAGGAGGTATAGAGGTACAGGGGGAAGGGTATACTGTGATAGGAGGGATATAGATGCAGGGGGAATGGTATATAGTAATAGGAGGTATAGAGGTACAGGGGGAAGAGACTCTTCCCCCTGTACCTCTATACCTCCTATTACTATATACCATTTCCCCTGCATCTATATCCCTCCTATCACTGTATACTCTTCCGAAGAGTATACAGTGATAGGAGGGATATAGATGCAGGGGGAATGGTATATAGTAATAGGAGGTATAGAGGTACAGGGGGAAGGGTATACTGTGATAGAAGAGATATAGATGCAGGGGGAAGGGTATATAGTTTTGGCCAGTTTATAAAGATGGGAGGAGACGTTGGTGGTAGACAGCCACACTGACTCATCCCCCGGCAGCCTGGTTCCCTTTCCCTTGTATGAGAACATGAGCTGAAAGTGGAACATCCACACCATTTTCTGACACACATGCACCAGTGACACTCCGTCCGCTCCCCTGCCGGCCCCAGGTCACTCACCCTCCAGCACGCTATCCGCGTTCAGCTCTCTGCACCCGCCTCCTTGCTGCAGGCCAAGCGTCCTCCCCTGTTGCCGAGTAGATGTGACTGGCCTGGCCCCTCACAACCGGGTCGGGTTCAGCAGCTGCAGTATATCCCTGCCGGCCACCCACCCACCAGCACTACTGTCCTGTGATAAGAGGGGTAAACTGGGCTAGTGGCCGCAGCAGGCGTAGCGTGTGTGACCGGAGGCCGGGGGGAAGCATATGGGTGCTCAGCATTTTCCGAATCGGCGCCGGCTGAGGGCAGGGGACTAGGGGAGAGTGTGCCGGCCGCCGCAGGATGCACTTGGTTCCCCCTCTCACTTGGGTGCATGTGACCATTGCAGAATCACAGATGCCGCTGCTGAGAGTGCTGCCTGGGAGAGGGCAGGGGAGAAGGGGAGAGTGTACCGGCTGCCGCACTTGGCTCTGCCCCTGGCGGGGTAGCGGAGATCCACCATGCATTTGAACTGCACTAGGGAAGAATAACTTTGGAGATCACCGCACGGCTGCTGCTGGGGTCAGGCTCCCACCACCAGCAGCGAGGATTCAGTCAGTGGGAAAGAGCCGAGGAGAGTGAAGTAATTACTGATGGCACCGCGTATGGGTGATTGGATCAGCGGATCCAGCACTGGATCCGCTGGTCCAATCACATATGTATAACTGACAGGGGCGTGCTTTCATGTGAGCTGAAAGCACGCCCCTGTCACCGAGGCACTTGTATAGGTGCCGCTTCCTCCACTTTTTTCAATGGGCTTTTACAGCCCTGTGCTTAGCCCCCGCCTCCAGCTTTATCCCCGTTCCCGTTGTCAGCGGGAGGCACTGTTATCAGTGCCTCCCAAACTAATCAAATGTATTAAAATGATAAGAATAATATAAAGAAGATATTTCTGACACAAAATATGTGTCATAAGTATCTTCTTTTTATTATTTTAATCATTAATGACAGGGGAGGCACTGCCTCCCCTGACTGCACGTCCCTGTGCTAGGGGGCACCAGACAAAATCTTGCCTAGGGCATCATATTGGTTAGGGCCGGCTCTGGTAACACACACACACACACACACACACACACACACACACACACACACACACACACACACACACACACACACTGGTCCTAGGGGGGATGACATGGTGACACATACTAGGGGGCCAGGGTGGGGGGATGGTGATACACATACTAGGCCTTGGGTAGGGGCATGGTGACATGCACACACACACACACACACACACACACACACGCACACACACTAGTTCCTGGGTGGATGACAAGGTAACACATACTAGTGGGTCCAAGGGGAGGGCGGGAGGCATTGTGCTATACATACTGGGGGGAGGTGCATGGTGACACATACAAACACACATATACAGTAGGTCTCATGGGAGTAGGGAGCATGGAGATACACATACTGGGGAGGGGGGTCATGAAAGGGGTATCAGGTTATTTATCTCAGACCTGCAAAGTGGAATGTAATCCTGCAATCCCCGGCCCATTCACTGGTGGGACTTATGCAGGATATAAGAAAGGCTTTGATTGAAAACATTTTGACATTTGTAGCCAGAAGCCTAGTACACACTTGCAGAGGTCACAAGTAAGTAAACAGATATTAATAGTTAGCTGGATGACTAGTCAATGGGTCAAATTAATATTTAATGGAAACATAACTGACAGACTTACTGCTAATGAGAAAAGGATTGAGCAGAAACGGCTTTATTTTTAATACAGGTGAACTTATTAAGGCTTTTAACTTGTGTATTTTCTTTTCCACATAAATATAACCTTGCAGTGTAAATATAGCCTTACAATCAAATGTGCTGATATATGATTCCGGCGTTAGTCCCTTCAGCTGTGTGTGTGTCAGTGGGCGGACAGTACAGGGCAGGCGGAAGGGAGCGCGTTGTGACATCAGCACGTCACATCTCGGGCCATCCTGCCCTCCCATGATGCGAATGGGAGGACAGCGCAGGGAGGGAGGGAGCGTGGTGTGACGTCAGCATGTCACATTGTGAGCCGGCTGGAGAGTGAAGACGGGGTGGGCTGGATGTGCGGCAGGTCACCCACACAAGGAGTGCCTGTACCGGATTGGTGGGTGCTTATTATTTTCCGTGGGTGCTCAGGCCCGGGAGGACCGACGGGATAGGCGCCCATGCTTGTCTTTGTATAAGCATGAGACTCTGTGCCAGGCAGGGACTGCCAACGGAGTTCTTGGGTATCGATAGCGAAGAGATTGGATCCACCAGTGCACTAGAACATTGGTCAGATATGTTAAGTGGGCTTTGTAGGACTCGTGAAGTCTATTCTACAACGGGAATGCTTCAACTTGCATATATTCGCAGTTCATGAGAAATCGCACCTGCACATGACCTGCGTTCACCTCCGAATCACGTCCTCGCTCTCGCATTTACAGAAGACAGTAATAACACAAGGAAAAGTGAATGTGACACTGTGGGCGGTATTCAAATGATATATCACGCCCAATCTCTTTTCTAAAGTGATCCCCATTATCTCGCATATCACGCCCATAGGCATAGTAATAGGGTTTAGCTGGGTAAAGGGTTGGGCACCTCGATACTCTGGGGGTAGCGTGCTGAAATGATTATACCACTCACGTCAGCAGAAACAGAACAGGTGTGGAAGGGGGTGAAAATAATTGAATACTGTTCTGTGAATGTACAAATGAAATCAGTTCCTCATTTTAAGAAAAATATGGATGCAGGTGTGAAACCCAGGAGAGGACCTGCAAGACTTGCAGGTAAAAGAGAGGAAGAGTTGCTGAAGCCACAGTGGGCTGAGAAGGACAGGACTTACTGCATTACCTATAGCAAATAATCCAATGTGCTCCTTATTTAGACCACCAATGTGCAAAGAAATTGGAAATGCTTTAAAGTGAATTAATGCCCACAGAGTGTGTTCAGATTTGCCAGCAGCACTCAAATTGAAGAATGCACTGGGAGGCACATAAAAAATACAATCACATTCAAAAATCAGAAAGTTATTTATTAGGATGAGTGCATCTAGCTAACACTGTTCTCTAGAGAGAATCATTTGGCTGGAGTAGCAATCAGAAACAAGATTATTAGCCAAACATGGCAATTTCCATCTGTAGCTGGCATTGTAGTGGAACTTTACATGTTGTATTTGGTGCACTAACACTTGTTGTCTGTAGCTGATATTGTGGTGGATCCACCCAGATTGCCAGGGCTGCAATCAGAAATTGTAGGGCCCAGTAATAATGAAACAGGCAGGGCCACATCCAGGATTATTTCCTGACTCATTTTCTCCTCTCCACCCTCCCATTCCACTTTTACCATCTCCCTTTTACAAAACCTCCATTACCCCTCCTATTACTCCTATTACTCACTGGGGCCTCGGTGGACACTTTATACATGGAGAGGAGGTGGGGGTCGAGGGGCATCTACGGTCTAGACTTCACAGCATAGCATCAATATTAGAGTGAGCTTTAATACAATACAGCATACAGAACATCCAAGTGACCAGCATACAATACTCAGGGCCTGCTAATGACCACCATACAACATACAGAGTATACCAGTTACCACCATAAAATGCTCAGGGCCTGCTAAGGACCACCATACAATATACAGAGCATGCCAGTGACCACCATATAATACACAAAACATTACAATTCACAGTGGCTGCCATATGATACAGAGAATGTCACAATGGCCACCACTTTATATTATATAGAGAACATCACAGTGATTGCTATATAATACACACAGCATGCCAGTTACAACCATAAAATACACAGACCACCACAGTGACTGCCATATAATAGAATAAACATCGCAGTAACCACCATATAATAAACAGAACATCACAGTGACCCCCATATAATAGAAAGAACATCACAGTGGCCATCATATAACACTGCAATCATCACAGTGGATAGCATATAATACAGAGAACATCACAGTGACCACCATGCAATAATAACAAATAGCATCCCAATGATCATGATACAATACACAAAGAATCATAGTGACCGATCATGTAATACAAAGACCATACCAGTGACCATCATACAATAATCAGAGCATTGCAATTACCACCATACATTTATCTGTAAACTGTGATATTTATTTACTCACTAGATTACCACTAGGGTGCTTCTGTATAGTTGTGGTATTTGCTACCAGCACGAGGCTATGACAGGCTGCACAAATTACACTACAACACTGAAACCTGCAAGAGTCTTCCTGTCATTCCCAAGTGTGCCAAAGTGGGCATATGGTGGGCACTAATTACATGGACCCTTGTCTGGGGGGCCTGGAGAGAGTATGTGCCAGTCAGTCACTAAAGTGGAGCAACAATACAAGCCTAGTATTGCCAGCCTAGAACCACAGCAACATTGACTGACATAGTTTCACTTGAGGCCACAATAAATATATACAAGGAGGAAATGTAATAGCCTGCTAGATGCAGGCACCTGTGAGATCTGTCCATTTTCTTTAAAGTGGCGATAATTTAAAAGGTACAACCAACTTGGTTTCGCTTTTTCAGTTATTGCTACTTTTAAGAAAAGTGGTAGACTTATCGGATTCTCACATGTTCCTGCATATCGTAGTCTATTACGTTTCATCTTTAGTCTTTCTTTCTATGTATTGTGGCTGTGTCAGTCTGTGTCAGTGTTCAGCAGGCCTTTCCCCTCCACTGGCCGCATTGCGGCATTGTGACCTCTTATCTGGGAATAGGGCATGATACAGAAGATAGACATTATGAAGGTCAACAGTCAATATGTCGACAGTCAAAAAGGTCGACAGTGTTGAAAGGTCAATAGGGTCAAAAGTCAAAATGAAAAAGGTTGACACAAAAGAAGTCTTCTTTTGTTATTTTGTGTTTTTAAACATATTTCACCCAAATTTGTGAAATCCTCGCCACAAGGTTATTAAACGGAATAGTTTGTGACATGAATAGCAAATGCAGAAAAAGTTGTAAAAATATAAAAAATCCCTAAAAAAACATGTCGACCATAAGTGTGTTGACCTTTTGACCCTATAAACATTTTGACTGCTGACCCTACGGTGTCACTCTCTATTGACTCTCTATTGTCTACCTTGTATCTGCTTATCTATCAACCACACACCCCAGAAAAATGGGAGGGGGGGGGGGCTTTGAATTGCTTCTACTAGGATTTAGGTCCTGCCTGCTCATTACTTGCCTACTCTCCCGGAGACTCCCAGAAGACTCCTGCATTTGGTGGGGAGTTCTCCAAGCTCTCAGGAGATTTGGCAATTGTCCTGTATTTTACCCATTCAGCATAATCAGATCTATTAAGCTTTGTAGTGGGTTAACATGCAGTGAGGGAATACACTTTTGAGATACAGCTTACTTTGAGTTGCACGGAAATACATTAGTTATGAGTAGAGATGAGCGGGTTCGGTTCTCAGAGAACCGAACCCTACCGGACTTTGTCTTCCGAGTTCGGTTCTGAGCCCGGCTCAGGTTTTCCCGCCTGACTCGGAAACCCAAACACGGCAAAACTTCATCATCCCGCTGTCGGATTTGGATTCCATATAAGGAGCCACGCGTCGCGGCCATTTTCACTCCAGTCTCACAGAGTGTATTGAGAGGACGTGTCCTCAGTGTTCAGTGTCTGTGTGGGGGCGGAAAAGTGGGGTGGCGAGTCTTGTGCTGTGTTGTGCAGCTCAGTCCAGTCCAGTGTAGTCACAGTGTTGGTGTCCTCTGCTGCCATATATCCAGTGTAGCTGTATAAAGTGGTGCTGTGTTGTGCTGTCCAGTCCAGTGTAGTCAGTGTATTGTGCTGCACCAGTCCAGCCAGTCACAGTGTTGGTGTCCTCTGCTGCCATATATCCAGTGTAGCTGTATAAAGTGGTGCTGTGTTGTGCTGCATCAGACCAGTGGTAGTGTCCTGTTCATCAGTCATTCCAGTGACGATATACGCTGCTGCTATATTGTCACTGCTGACGTATAATAATTATAACAACAACCACAAGTCCCTTACAGTATTGTTGTGTTGTGCTGCATCAGACCAGTGGTAGTGTCCTGTTCATCAGTCATTCCAGTGACAATATACACTGCTGCTATATGTCCACTGCTGACGTATAATAATTATAACAACAACCACAAGTGCCTTACAGTGTTGTTGTGTTGTGCTGCATCAGACCAGTGCTAGTGTCCTGTTCATCAGTCATTCCAGTGACGATATACGCTGCTGCTATGTCCACTGCTGACGTGTAATAATTATAACAACAACCACAAGTCCCTTACAGTGTTGTTGTGTTGTGCTGCATCAGACCAGTGCTAGTGTCCTGTTCATCAGTCATTCCAGTGACGAGGCAGTCACAGTGGTATACGCTGCTGCTATATGTCCACTGCTACAGTATTATAATAATTATAACAACAACCACAAGTCCCTTACAGTGTTGCTGGGTTGTGCTGCATCAGACCAGTGGTAGTGTCCTGTCCATCAGTCATTCCAGTGATGAGGCAGTCACAGTGGTATACGCTGCTGCTGCTGCTTACGACAGTGTGAAGAGCGCCCGTAGGGTGGCATGTATCACCTAGCATTATTATAATAGCTCCAAATAAAAGGGTTATTATCCAAATTAATTTTACAGGCTTTGCTGTGTGTGTGTGTGTGTGTGTGTGTGTGTGTGTGTGTGTGTGTGTGTGTGTGTGTGTGGTTTAGGGGTACGCTATCCTGTGCCACCAATATCGTGCGTGTATTACATCTGGGCAAAATCCAGCACGTCCCATGTTGTTTGTACCACACACTTGTGTCGCTTAGCTTAGTCATACAGCTACCTCATTGCACCTCTTTTTCTTCTTTGCATGATGTGCTGTTTGGGGCCTAGTTTTTTTAAGCCCCATCTTGTCTGCAACTGCAGTGCCACTCCTAGATGGGCCAGGTGTTTGTGCCGCACACTTGTGTCACTTAGCTTAGTCTTACAGCTACCTCATTGATCATCTTTTACTTCTTAGCATGATGTGCTGTTTGGGGCCTAGTTTTTTTTAAGTGCCATCCTGTCTGCAACTGCAGTGCCACTCCTAGATGGGACAGGTGTTTGTGCCGCACACTTGTGTCGCTTAGCTTGGCCATCCAGCTACCTCATTGCACCTCTTTTTCTTCTTTGCATCATGTGCTGTTTGGGAACTAGTTTTTGAATAGTGCCATCTTGTCTGCAACTACAGTGCCACTCCTAGATGGGCCAGGTGTTTGTGCCGCACACTTGTGTCGCTTAGCTTAGTCATACAGCCACCTCGGTGCAACTTTTAGGCCTAAAAACAATATTGTGAGGTGTGAGTTGTTCAGAATAGACTGGAAATGAGTGGAAATGAATGTTATTGAGGTTAATAATACCGTAGAAGCAAAATTACCCCCAAATTCTGTGATTTTAGCTGTTTTTACGTTTTTTTTAAAAATCATCCAGATCCAAAACCAAAACCAAATCACGAAAGGGTGGTTTTGGCAAAACCAAGGCAAAACCAAAACACGAAAGTGGAATTAGAACCAAAACCAAAACACAAAACACGAAAAGTGCCCGCCGCACATCTCTAGTTATGAGGCAAATATTTTGCACCTATATGTAGCGGATGCAAGTCTCAAAGCGGATGATAATGACGATATTGATGATGGCTGCTCCTTTGCTCCAAGAGCCTCTATACTGTATATTTAAGGTTTCATATATATTAGGTTGTGTATAGCTGCAGCCTTGCTCCTGCTCAGTATCTTTTGTGTTCAACTTCTAAACTCTTTATTATTAATTTTCCACCTAATTTAAGTGACTTACTAATGTTATGTGGTATTATAAATAGTGATGAGCGGGTTCGGTTTCTCGGAAACCGAACCCCCCCGAACTTCACCCTTTTTACACGGGTCCGAGGCATACTCGGATTCTCCCGTATGGCTCGGTTAACCCGAGCGCGCCCGAACGTCATCATCCCGCTGTCGGATTCTCGCGAGATTAGGATTCTATATAAGCAGCTGCGCGTCACCGCCATTTTCACTCGTGCATTGGAAATGTTAGGGAGAGGACGTGGCTGGCGTCCTCTCCGTGTATTGTTGATGCAAATATTTGTGCTTGCTTTACTTATTGCTTAATTGTGGGGACTGGGGAGCAGCTGTATATTAATATAGGAGGAGTACAGTGCAGAGTTTTGCTGATCAGTGACCACCAGTTTTATCCGTTCTCTGCATGAAAAAAACGCTCCTTATCTGTGCTCAGTGTGCTGCATATATCTGTGCTCACACTGCTTAATTGTGGGGACTGGGGAGCAGCTGTATTATATAGCAGGAGTACAGTGCAGAGTTTTGCTGACAGTGACCACCAGTATACGTTGTCTGCCTGAAAAACACTCCATATCTGTGCTCAGTGTGCTGCTTTATTGTGGGGACTGGGGACCACCAGTATAATATTATATAGGAGGAGTACAGTGCAGAGTTTTGCTGACCAGTGACCACCAGTATACGTTGTCTGCCTGAAAAACACTCCATATCTGTGCTGCATTGTAGACAGTATATAGTAGGAGTACAGTGCATAATTTTGCTGACCACCAGTATATAATATATAGGAGTACGGTACAGAAGGCCACTGCTGTACCTACCTCTGTGTCGTCAAGTATACTATCCATCCATACCTGTGGTGCATTTCAGTTTTGCACAGTTTGCTGACCACCAGTATATAATATATAGCATTACGGTACAGTAGGCCACTGCTGTTCCTACCTCTGTGTCGTCAAGTATACTATCCATCCATACCTGTGGTGCATTTCAGTTTTGCACAGTTTGCTGACCACCAGTATATAATATATAGCATTATGGTACAGTAGGCCACTGCTGTACCTACCTCTGTGTGATCAAGTATACTATCCATCTAAATTCTATACCTGTGGTGCATTTTAGTTTTGCAGTTTGCTGACACAGTGACCACAACTATATATAGCAGTACGGTACGGAAGGCCACTGCTGTACCTACCTCTGTGTCGTCAAGTATACTATCCATCTAGATTCTATACCTGTGGTGCATTTTAGTTTTGCAGTTTGCTGACACAGTGACCACCAGTATATATAGCAGTACGGTACGGAAGGCCACTGCTGTACCTACCTCTGTGTCGTCAAGTATACTATCCATCTACATTCTATACCTGTGGTGCATTTTAGTTTTGCAGTTTGCTGACACAGTGACCACCAGTATATATAGCAGTACGGTACGGAAGGCCACTGCTGTACCTACCTCTGTGTCGTCAAGTATACTATCCATCTACATTCTATACCTGTGGTGCATTTTAGTTTTGCAGTTTGCTGACACAGTGACCACCAGTATATATAGCAGTACGGTACGGAAGGCCACTGCTGTACCTACCTCTGTGTCGTCAAGTATACTATCCATCTACATTCTATACCTGTGGTGCATTTCAGTTGTGCAGTTTGCTGACACAGTGACCACCAGTATATATAGCAGTACAGTACGGAAGGCCACTGCTGTACCTACCTCTGTGTCGTCAAGTATACTATCCATCTACATTCTATACCTGTGGTGCATTTTAGTTTTGCAGTTTGCTGACACAGTGACCACCAGTATATATAGCAGTACGGTACGGAAGGCCACTGCTGTACCTACCTCTGTGTCGTCAAGTATACTATCCATCTACATTCTATACCTGTGGTGCAGTTTAGTTTTGCAGTTTGCTGACAGTGACCACCAGTATATATAGCAGTACGGTATGGAAGGCCACTGCTGTACCTACCTCTGTGTCATCAAGTATACTATCCATCTACATTCTATACCTGTGGTGCATTTTAGTTTTGCAGTTTGCTGACACAGTGACCACCAGTATATACAGCAGTACGGTACGGAAGGCCACTGCTGTACCTACCTCTGTGTCGTCAAGTATACTATCCATCTACATTCTATACCTGTGGTGCATTTTAGTTTTGCAGTTTGCTGACACAGTGACCACCAGCATATATAGCAGTACGGTACGGAAGGCCACTGCTGTACCTACCTCTGTGTCATCAAGTATACTATCCATCTACATTCTATACCTGTGGTGCATTTTAGTTTTGCAGTTTGCTGACACAGTGACCACCAGTATATATAGCAGTACGGTACGGAAGGCCACTGCTGTACCTACCTCTGTGTCGTCAAGTATACTATCCATCTACATTCTATACCTGTGGTGCATTTTAGTTTTGCAGTTTGCTGACAGTGACCACCAGTATATATAGCAGTACGGTACGGAAGGCCACTGCTGTACCTACCTCTGTGTCGTCAAGTATACTATCCATCTACATTCTATACCTGTGGTGCATTTTAGTTGTGCGCAGTATATATAGTAGTAGGCCATTGCTATTGATACTGGCATATAATTCCACACACTAAAAAATGGAGAACAAAAATGTGGAGGTTAAAATAGGGAAAGATCAAGATCCACTTCCACCTCGTGCTGAAGCTGCTGCCACTAGTCATGGCCGAGATGACGAAATGCCATCAACGTCGTCTGCCAAGGCCGATGCCCAATGTCATAGTAGAGAGCATGTAAAATCCAAAAAACAAAAGTTCAGGAAAATGACCCAAAAATCAAAATTGAAAGCGTATGATGAGAAGCGTAAACTTGCCAATATGCCATTTACGACACGGAGTGGCAAGGAACGGCTGAGGCCCTGGCCTATGTTCATGGCAAGTGGTTCAGATTCACATGAGGATGGAAGCACTCATCCTCTCACTAGAAAAATGAAAAGACTTAAGCTGGCAAAAGCACAGCAAAGAACTGTGCGTTCTTCTAAATCACAAATCCCCAAGTAGAGTCCAATTGTGTCGGTTGCGATGCCTGACCTTCCCAACACTGGACGGGAAGAGCTTGCGCCTTCCACCATTTGCACGCCCCCTGCAAGTGCTGGAAGGAGCACCCACAGTCCAAATTGAAGATGTCACTGTTGAAGTACACCAGGATGAGGATATGGGTGTTGCTGGCGCTGGGGAGGAAATTGACAAGGAGGATTCTGATGGTGAGGTGGTTTCTTTAAGTCAGGCACCCGGGGAGACACCTGTTGTCCGTGGGACGAATATGGCCATTGACATGCCTGGTCAAAATACAAAAAAAAATCAGCTCTTCGGTGTGGAATTATTTCAACACAAATGCGGACAACAGGTGTCAAGCCGTGTGTTGCCTTTGTCAAACTGTAAAAAGTAGGGGTAAGGACGTTAACCACCTCAGAACATCCTCCCTTATACGTCACCTGCAGCGCATTCATCATAAGTCAGTGACAAGTTCAAAAACTTTGGATGACAGCGGAAGCAGTCCACTGACAACTAAATCCCTTCCTCTTGTAACCAAGCTCACGCAAACCACACCACCAACTCCCTCAGTGTCAATTTCCTCCTTACCCAGGAAAGCCAATAGTCCTGCAGGCCATGTCACTGGCAAGTCTGACGAGTCCTCTCCTGCCTGGGAATCCTCTGATGCATCCTTGAGTGTAACGCCTACTGCTGCTGGCGCTGCTGTTGTTGCTGCTGGGAGTCGATCGTCATCCCAGAGGGGAAGTTGGAAGACCACTTGTACTACTTCCAGTAAGCAATTGACTGTCCAACAGTCCTTTGCGAGGAAGATGAAATATCACAGCATTCATCCTGCTGCAAAGCAGATAACTCAGGCCTTAGCAGCCTGGGCGGTGAGAAACGTGGTTCCGGTATCCACCGTTAATTCAGAGGCAACTAGAGACTTGATTGAGGTACTGTGTCCCCGGTACCAAATACCATCTAGGTTCCATTTATCTAGGCAGGCGATACCGAAAATGTACACAGACCTCAGAAAAAGAGTCACCAGTGTCCTAAAAAATGCAGTTGTACCCAATGTCCACTTAACCACAGACATGTGGACAAGTGGAGCAGGGCAGACTCAGGACTATATGACTGTGACAGCCCACTGGGTAGATGTATTGCCTCCCGCAGCAAGAACAGCAGCGGCGGCACCAGTAGCAGCATCTCACAAACGCCAAGTCGTTCCTAGGCAGGCTACGCTTTGTATCACCGCTTTCCAGAAGAGGCACACAGCTGACAACCTCTTACGGAAACTGAGGAAGATCATCGCAGAATGGCTTACCCCAATTGGACTCTCCTGGGGATTTGTAACATCGGACAACGCCAGCAATATTGTGCGTGCATTACATCTGGGCAAATTCCAGCACGTCCCATGTTTTGCACATACATTGAATTTGATGGTGCAGAATTATTTAAAAAACGACAGAGGCGTGCAAGAGATGCTGTCGGTGGCCGAAGAATTGCGGGCCACTTTCGGCATTCAGCCACCGCGTGCCGAAGACTGGAGCACCACCAAACATTCCTGAACCTGCCCTGCCATCATCTGAAGCAAGAGGTGGTAACGAGGTGGAATTCAACCCTCTATATGCTTCAGAGGATGGAGGAGCAGCAAAAGGTCATTCAAGCCTATACATCTGCCCACGATATAGGCAAAGGAGGGGGAATGCACCTGACTCAAGCGCAGTGGAGAATTATTTCAACGTTGTGCAAGGTTCTGCAACCCTTTGAACTTGCCACACGTGAAGTCAGTTCAGACACTGCCAGGTCATTCCCCTCATCAGGCTTTTGCAGAAGAAGCTGGAGACATTGAAGGAGGAGCTAAAACAGAGCGATTCCGCTAGGCATGTGGGACTTGTGGATGGAGCCCTTAATTTGCTTAACCAGGTTTCACGGGTGGTCAATCTGTTGAAATCAGAGCACTACATTTTGGCCACCGTGCTCGATCCTAGATTTAAAACCTACGTTGTATCTCTCTTTCCGGCAGACACAAGTCTGCAGAGGTTCAAAGACCTGTTGGTGAGAAAATTGTCAAGTCAAGCGGAACGTGACCCATCAACATCTCCTCCTTCACATTCTCCCGCAACTGGGGGTGCGAGGAAAAGGCTAAGAATTCCGAGCCCACCCGCTGGCGGTGATGCAGGACAGTCTGGAGCGAGTGCTGACATCTGGTCCGGACTGAAGGACCTGCCAACGATTACTGACATGTCGTCTACTGTCACTGCATATGATTCTCTCACCATTGAAAGAATGGTGGAGGATTATATGAGTGACCGCATCCAAGTAGGCACGTCAGACAGTCCGTACGTATACTGGCAGGAAAAAGAGGCAATTTGGAGGCCCTTGCACAAACTGGCTTTATTCTACCTAAGTTGCCCTCCCTCCAGTGTGTACTCCGAAAGAGTGTTTAGTGCAGCCGCTCACCTTGCCAGCAATCGGCGTACGAGGTTACTTCCAGAAAATGTGGAGAAGATGATGTTCATCAAAATGAATTATAATCAATTCCTCCGTGGAGACATTCACCAGCAGCAATTGCCTCCAGAAAGTACACAGGGACCTGAGATGGTGGATTCCAGTGGGGACGAATTAATAACCTGTGAGGAGGGGGATGTACACAGTGAAAGGGGTGAGGAATCGGAGGATGATGATGGGGTGGACATCTTGCCTCTGTAGAGCCAGTTTGTGCAAGGAGAGATTGATTGCTTCTTTTTTTGGTGGGGGCCCAAACCAACCAGTAATTTCAGTCACAGTCGTGTGGCAGACCCTGTCGCTGAAATGATGGGTTCGTTAAAGTGTGCATGTCCTGTTTATACAACATAAGGGTGAGTGGGAGGGCCCAAGGACAATTCCATCTTGCACCTCTTTTTTCTTTCATTTTTCTTTGCATCATGTGCTGTTTGGGGACAATTTTTTTGAAGTGCCATCCTGCCTGACACTGCAGTGCCACTCCTAGATGGGCCAGGTGTTTGTGTCGGCCGCTTGTGTTGCTTAGCTTAGTCACACAGCGACCTTGGTGCGCCTCTTTTTTTCTTTGCATCATGTGCTGTTTGGGGACAATTTTTTTGAAGTGCCATCCTGCCTGACACTGCAGTGCCACTCCTAGATGGGCCAGGTGTTTGTGTCGGCCACTTGTGTCGCTTAGCTTAGTCACACAGCGACCTTGGTGCGCCTCTTTTTTTCTTTGCATCATGTGCTGTTTGGGGACTATTTTTTTGAATTGCCATCCTGTCTGACACTGCAATGCCACTCCTACATGGGCCAGGTGTTTGTGTCGGCCACTTGGGTCGCTTAGCTTAGTCACACAGCTACCTCATTGCGCCTCTTTTTTTCTTTGCATCATGTGCTGTTTGGGGATAATTTTTTTAATCTGCCACCCTGTCTGACATTGCAGTGCCACTCCTAGATGGGCCAGGTGTTTGTGTCGGCCACTTGTGTCGCTTAGCTTAGTCACACAGCGACCTTGGTGCGCCTCTTTTTTTCTTTGCATCATGTGCTGTTTGGGGACAATTTTTTTGAAGTGCCATCCTGCCTGACACTGCAGTGCCACTCCTAGATGGGCCAGGTGTTTGTGTCGGCCACTTGTGTCGATTAGCTTAGTCACACAGCGACCTTGGTGCGCCTCTTTTTTTCTTTGCATCATGTGCTGTTTGGGGACAATTTTTTTGAAGTGCCATCCTGCCTGACACTGCAGTGCCACTCCTAGATGGGCCAGGTGTTTGTGTCGGCCACTTGTGTCGCTTAGCTTAGTCACACAGCGACCTTGGTGCGCCTCTTTTTTTCTTTGCATCATGTGCTGTTTGGGGACTATTTTTTTGAAGTGCCATCCTGCCTGACACTGCAGTGCCACTCCTAGATGGGCCAGGTGTTTGTGTCGGCCACTTGTGTCGCTTAGCTTAGTCACACAGCGACCTTGGTGCACCTCTTTTTTTCTTTGCATCATGTGCTGTTTGGGGACAATTTTTTTGAAGTGCCATCCTGCCTGACACTGCAGTGCCACTCCTAGATGGGCCAGGTGTTTGTGTCGGCCACTTGTGTCGATTAGCTTAGTCACACAGCGACCTTGGTGCGCCTCTTTTTTTCTTTGCATCATGTGCTGTTTGGGGACTATTTTTTTGAAGTGCCATCCTGCCTGACACTGCAGTGCCACTCCTAGATGGGCCAGGTGTTTGTGTCGGCCACTTGTGTCGCTTAGCTTAGCCATCCAGCGACCTCGGTGCAAATTTTAGGACTAAAAATAATATTGTGAGGTGTGAGGTGTTCAGAATAGACTGAAAATGAGTGTAAATTATGGTTATTGAGGTTAATAATACTATGGGATCAAAATGACCCCCAAATTCTATGATTTAAGCTGTTTTTTAGGGTTTTTTGTAAAAAAAAAACGAATCCAAAACACACCCGAATCCGACAAAAAAATTTCAGGGAGGTTTTGCCAAAACGCGTCCGAATCCAAAACACGGCCGCGGAACCGAATCCAAAACCAAAACACAAAACCCGAAAAATGTCCGGTGCACATCACTAATTATAAACATTGTATTGACCAAGCTGCTCTGATAGCTCCTCACTGGATTACCACAGGGACTTTCACATAGTTGTATTTTTTTGTGTGCACCAGCACCAGACTATGGGGGTAACTCAGACTGCATCACTGCAGCTACTCGTCAGGTACAAAAGCATTGCGCTATTTTTTCAGAGTCCTGCACATGCGCTGTAGACTCTGGCACTGTGCCAGTGTCTCTAGCGCTCAATGCACTAGCAGCGGCAGTGACGGCTACGGAAAGGAGGGGGCCCACACACAGTCAGCGATGGACGCCGGAAAGGTAAGTATAGAAGAAATAGGTGCAGTGTGTGCGGTTTGGGCCCCCTCTGGACCCAGGGGCCCGTGTGCACCGCCCACACTGCCCCCATTATAGATACGTCAGTGACAGAGCCGGATTAAGGGGAGAGCCCAGGGGACACTTTACCCTGGGCCCCCCAAATCTAAGGGCCCCCCGTGCCTGCGTCAAGCACTGGCAGTTTTGCATGTTTTTTTTTTAATGAAGTTCAGCAAACTTCCCCTTCCCCCGCAGACGAATTGTGTTTCAGAGACGGAGACAGCCTGGTCTCCGTCTCTGCACCCGGCGGGGCCACCCACAGGCACTAACGAGCAGCTGTGAATGCTCCTCACACAGAGCTCTGATCAGCAGAGCTCTCTCTACTGGAGACATAACTCACCGTGGAAGGAGCTGCTGAGCATGTGCAGTAGCAGCAGCAGTAGCTCCTGTGCTCAACTCACATGGACTCGGCAGAATCTCCTCCTCTTCTCTTAAATTGGTTAGTGGTGTGTGTGTGTGTGTGTGTGTGTGTGTGTGTGTGTGTGTGTGTTTTTGTAGGTATGCTGTTTGTAGGTGTGTAGTGTGTGTGTGTGTGTGTGTGTGTGTGTGTGTGTGTGTGTTTTTGTAGGTATGCTGTTTGTAGGTGTGTAGTGTGTGTGTGTGTGTGTGTGTGTGTGTGTGTGATGTATGCATGGTGTGTGTGTGTGTGTGTGTTAGCTATCATACCTTCCAACTGTACCTGCCAAAAAGGCTTTGTACCAGTTTTTGACTCTACTTTACAATTAAAGTATTGGAAACTGGGCGTGACCACGCCCCCTTTACGCGTGACCACGCCCACTTTTCTAATTTGTACCGGGTTTTGTGTGTAAAATGTTGGAGGGTATATGTATGTGTGTGTGTGTGTGTGTGTATGTATGTATGTATGTATGTGTATGTATGCTGTGTGGATGTAGGTATGCTGTACAGGGGCAAACGCATGTTTTGTAAAGGGGGGGTTCCAAAGAGGGGGTGGAGGCAAGCATAAGGGAGCAGATATATATATATGGTAAAAGTCTGAGGAGTCGATAGATAGATAAATAGCCAGCAGCAGTATCCGGTGGCGGTGGTAAGAGGGGGACGTTTGGGACTCGGGAGGATGACAGTGTGTCACCCAGCCAGCTATCCAGCCCCATAGAAACTACATTACCTGGCGGATGATCTGTGCACTACCGCTGCAGCTACCCCCCTAGCCCCAGCCAGCAGCCAGCTCTCCTCGTCGGAAGGGGGGCGATCGCATTGGATCCTAGCATATAATAAATGCCTACACTCTTATTCACCTGAATACCTACCCATGGCCTGAGACAGTTACCTGATTGTATTTATTCTTTATTGTACAACTTTGAAGAAGCTGATAATAATAATAATAATAATAATAATAATAAAAAATTATTATTATTATTATTATTATTATTATTATTATTATAAAGGGGCAAACGTAATTAAATACAAGAGCTCCTGTTATTATAATCCTGCCAACACAGTGCAGTAGGGATGTGTGTAATTTTTGCATCTATAACCAGACACATCCAATATATGTAGAGCCTACACATCTGCTGACTGCTGTAGGCAACGGGCTGCTGCTGACTGTGAAACTACAAGTGTCAGAATGCTGAGACTTGCAGTTCCACTCCGTTTGCCAGGTACCGGCATCAAGGGGTGAGACTCACCGATGTGGTGCCCTCCTCCCGGGCCATATGCATCCTCTACATCGTCCTGATCAGCAGCTCCTGCTCCCTCCCTCCCACCCTCTGCCGCAAAGCTCTCAAGCAGCTCAAGAACCCGCGCCTACTTGTGGAACCACCCTGGACACAGACTTCGGGCCGCACTGCTTGGTCAGGTCCTGTAGCTCGGAGCACGGGCTCTTTGCTCTGCTGAACACATCGGCCAGGGACAGGAAGGCCGGGATCAGCAGCCACACCATCTCCTGCTGCTCCTCCATCACCGAGACAGTGTGTCTCATCACACTGAAAAGCAGCAGTGTGCTAGGGTAGGCGAGCGCCCCGATCATTCCTCTCTTAAATCTGTGCCTGTCACCTACGGCGATGTATCGGCAGCAGGGGGAGGGGGGGGGGTTTCTACAGTGTGATATTGTTTTTCTACAGTGTATACATATGCTAGTTTTCTATTCAATAATATGTGCTATATTTTGTTACTGCCTTCAACAGCTTTCTGCTTATACTTTTATCTATCATAGATAGATAGATAGATAGATAGATAGATAGATAGATAGATAGATAGATAGATAGATAGATAGATAGATAGATAGATAGATAGACACATGTAAGGAACCTCCCCTTCCTATATACACTATATTTAGTCCTCCGGGGCCCCCCTTGTCTAAAGTACCCCGGGCCCCCTGGAGCCTTAATCCGGCCCTGGTCAGTGAGCCCCAGCCTTTTCTGCACCATTTATTCATGTTTGTTTCTGCAGACCTTCACCACTGATAATCACTTGTGCTATATATTACTACAAAGAGGTTTATGTGATGGTTTCCAATGTAAAGGTCAAGAGTGTCTAGGTTGACAGTTAATAGGTTGAACATGCATTAGGTCGACAGGTACAAAAGGTCAACATGACAATGATCCACTCACAATTGATCAAAACACTTTTGTTTTTTTCCATGTTTTTCCAACTTTTGCTTGAGTTACTATCCACGTGGACTACGACTGGGAATAGTAACCTGTGGTGAGCGCAGTGGAAGCGGAGCGAGCCACCTTGCCCGAAATGTGGCAAGTGAAGCGCGCCTGCTAGGGTACACATTTCCACTGATTGTGGTTCGATATGGTTGAACCCCAAAAACCTTGTGTTGACCTTTTTTTGTGTCTACAATTGTCATGTCAATCTTTTGACCCTGTTGACTTTTTGTACTTGTAGACCTTACCCACTGTCTACCTTTTACTGGCGGACCTTTTGACCCTGTCGACCATATGGGGTCGACATAATGACTATTTTGACAGCAAAGATCTTCTATACCACAACCTGTGTCAATTGGGTCATGCTGTGTCAGTGATTACAATGCACTTCTATGGTAATTTTATCAATAGATGCAGATCTAGAAAATTTCCTAAGTTGGTAAAATCAGTTGCCGTGTAAGACTGACAAATAGCAATCAAGCTTATGTTACCTAATGAAACTTGTCATTATAACCATTAACGATGAGCAGAAAAATCAAACCAAAAAAGTTTGAGAATTCTGACATCCACAAACTATATGTTTACAGCTGGGAAAAAATGGCACAGAAAATATGTGTAAATTTGTCCATCTCTTTGTCTATCACTGTGTATAGTGTACAGTATGTGCCTGGTTTGCTGCAGGTCATCATCACCGATGAGTACTTGCACTTGGTGCAAAGAATATGACATAGACGAACACGGGGCGGGATGGGGGGTGGGGGGGCTCAAATTATGACCAAAATAGCATTAATACGATTACTTGAGCTGTCACCAGTGCAGTTTAAGGGGCAGAGCAGAAGCTGCTACACATGCCCAGTGGTACAAGCTTCTTCTGCCAAGTTTTCAGTGTATGTGGATCGGTGCACTGGACCAGAGAGTAGCTACCAAGGGGAAGAGACTGAAGCCTTACCATGAGATGGAAGAATGTGTGCTTAGAAAGTGCAGTTTTGTCTCCTACTGGTTCCTATTATTTTTGTGTATTTATTTATTATGGGTTTTTTTACCTTTTCCTGACCACTTATATTATTTATATTAGTTATCTGTGTTTTATGCAGCCTATACTATGGACCATCTAGTGAATTATTAATAATGTATTCCATACACTATCCAAAGTATAAAAAGACCAGGGACTGTGCTAGGTTATTCTACCATTCCACAAGACTACTGCACATGCTCTAATGTTCCACATAGCGGGAGACTGTGGATTGCATTTGGAAACCCCCCTATAGAAATCCTGCGTTTGTCCATGTATGTCTCCTAATTGCGATCAGGAGGGGTTGACACTCACTATGTGGACAGTGTGAGTATATATCTGAACATGGTGGCACTGGTATCCCGATTATGTAATTCTGCTTAAAGCATTTTGTCAGTGCGGGTGTCTTGACTTTAAATATGCTGCTTCCTACAAAAGGAAGACATATTATAAAAAGTGACTGTATTTGCACTCTCACCTATATATTTACATATATGTAACTTTTAAAAGTAATAGCCTGAGTTCCTTGCAAACCTGTGCGCATTAGCGTATCTATACTTGGTGCAGAGAGTAGGGTGCACACAGGCCCCTGGGCCCAGGGGCCACACACACACTGCACCCATATAATTATACTCATTTCTCAGGAGTCCTGTGACAGCAGAAATCACCAGGAAAATGGCATATGTGCAGTTGAGAAGTCACTGTGAAATTGGCGTGACCACCATGTTCCCAGAGAGGGGCTTGCACATAGCCTGAACATAGGCTCCTTCCTCTTCCAAGCCTCTTCATGTAGGCTGACCATATTATCCCTTTAACCTGGGACACTCATGAATTAGACAGGTTCTGTGGCTGGCTGACTACAGGCCTGCATTTCACCTGGTTTTAAGTAGCCAGAGAATCTGTGTAATTCATGAATGTCCCAGGTTAAAGGGATAATATGGTCAGCCTCCTTCATGGACCTTTAAACTACTGCCCATCCCCCACTATTATACCAATACCTTTTTACCCATCACACCCACTGGAATCTCATTGTGTTTTCTGTTTTACCGTCTCCAGTTGCTGCTACCTCTGTCATTCCAGCCCATAACAATTACTCACGCACACACTAAATTCTTAAAATAATTAATTTAAGTGATCACAGCGTTAGTTTGATTCCTGGCAAATAGAGCTACACATAAACATTGTTAAAATGACAGCGGTAAACTTTCCGTCACATAATATTGCCATTCTCCGGTTTGACGTTCTCTGTTATTTCAGTGATTGCTGCCTGATGGACTGTGTGTAGAATAGGACTAGTCGCTCACAATGCAACTGTTGTTCAGGGAGATAAAAAAAGAAAGAAGAAACTTGCCCTGCAGGCTGATTGTAATGGAGCAGAGGAGGTTGGTCTGCCATTGTTATTCGTACAGCTAGTGCTACAGATGATGGAAAAGTAACAGGTGGGGATTAGAACAAGAAACTCAACTCAACTGGACAATAAATAACAGAAATTGTACAAAAGGAAACTACTACACATTTCTCTGATTTCCTTTGTCTGCCATAATTTTATCCAGAATGATTGTTGTTCTTCCCACAAATTAAGGTTTACCCATTTGTACTATATAATAAACTATTATTATTACATTTTATTTATAAGGCGCCACAAGTTTTCGCAGCGCCGTACAAAGGACAGTACAGACAGACAAAACGTAACATTACAGTAAATAAATAACAAAAATAGAGTACAGGTAACAAAGAGCACCACAATTTTCAAGACCTAATACAGCTAAGATGAAAGTAGCGAGGGAGTAATCATCGTACTACTAGGAGCTGGCGGCCATAGATAGGGATGAGCCTTTACCAGCAGGAGAAAAAGCGGGTAAAGATGGTCGCTGAGTAGGAGAGAGATGCGTGTCGAGAAAAGGGCTATGACAACTAGAGGAAAGAGGGCCTTGCTCTAAACTATGTTTACTTTAAAGGAAAGAAATGAATTAAAAACTTTGTATGCAAAAGGAACAATATTGTTGTTATTATTATTATTATTATTATTATCCTTTATATGGCGTCACAAGGGTTCTGCAGCGCCCAATTACAGAGTACATATGCACATAATCAAAACAGAAAAACAGTTACTTACAGTTGAAGACAATATAGGACAAGTACAGGGTAACTAAGCATAACTACACCAGTAGACGACACTGAGATAACTTTCAAGGTGGCCAAAAAACTGCAGGATATGAACAGTTGAGGATTATTAAAGTAGGAGAAGGATAAGCACATGAGGGAAGAGGGCCCTACTCGTGAGAGCTTACATTCTAAAGGGGAGGGGCAGACAGACAGGGGTGACACAGATGGGGTAGACCGAACATGGGACAGAGGGTTAGGATGAGATTTGGCTGGGTTTGGTAAAGAAGTGGGTTTTAAGAGCCCATTTGAAGTTCTGTAGGGAGGTGGAGAGTCTGAGGGGGAGAGGTAAAGAATTCCAGAGAATTCTGAGAATATGAATGATATATACATATCAAGCCATGTTATTAATGACCTTGTGTATAGCCTACTGTAGAACAGGTGCAGACAACTCTTGGCACTGGTGTCACAAGGTCAGTGACGTGCAGTCAGGGTAGGCAGGGGTGGCAGTGCCTCATTTGTCATACTCCAGTATACTCCGGAGTTTTGACTATAAAAATAATTAGAATAATACAACGCATATATTTATAACTTATAAATATCATCTTTGTATTATTAATATAATTTTTGTATAATTCTAATCATTTTATTTTTCAAAACTCACCACCAAACCATATATGTATGTGTTAATCTATGACATTTGTCAAATCAAAATCCAAGCCAAACTATATACCACCTGTCGGTACTATCCAAAAATATTCTTTATTGCTGAACCCCACCTATGAAATTCTCCACCATACCTGGTAAGACTGTTCCAGCATTTAAATTGTTACGCTCACTTACTCCTACACTGATTAGAGTGGACTTCACCTAATACAGCTGCTTTTCCCTGGCAAAGTAAGTTCCCCCAGTACTAGGATGCCGGCAGGACTTAATACAGGTACAAGGAGTCAGTGATGACCTCAGGAATGGGCTGATGTGGGAAATGGGGAAATAAACTAGATGCAGACTGATGCAAACAAACAGAGAAAGCAAAGGCTGGGACCTAAGTCAGGTGACAGGAAAATATATAAGCAATAGTTACTAAGGCAAAAAAGATGGGCTGAGCTCCAGGCAAGGGCTTGGTTATAAGCAGAGATTCCAACTAACAAGCAACAAGTAGCTGGATAGAAGGCTGTCAAGAACTGACAAAGTATCCACCAGACAACTACAGAAGGCAGGTGGCTCCTGATAGGCAGAACAGAGTCAGGTCCTTTGCAATTCATTCCACTGAAGCTACCCATACAGGGCCTAATTCAGACCTGATCGTAGCCGTGTAAAATTTTGCCTGGCTACAATCAGCCACCCCGACATCCCAACTAGTCCGCCCCGCATGTCTGGCCCTCCCCTTGCCGCACAAGTACAAAAGCATCACATGGCGGTGATGCTCTTTTACCTGAAGAGTAGCTCCCTACCAGCGCAACTCCTGCGCGCTGGCAGTAAGCTACCCGTCGCTGTATGGGTTGCAGTGGCTGAGTGTGATGTCACGCAGCCACCACGGCCCACCCCCCGCACGGTCCGGGCATGCCTGCGTTGCCCGGTCCACACCCCCAAAATGGCGGACCAATGGCGCCAGTCCGCCCCTACCCACCCTGTTACAGCAGCCTGTCACAAGCTGTCCGTGTCCCAGCCCCCCCCCACCACCACCACCAGGCCGCGACCTCCCCCTCCGGCGACACTGGCGGGTCAAATGCTGTGGACATTAGCTGTATATTTATGGCGGCGCACTGAAAGGGTCTGCTATCCTTGGCCGGTTAGGTCTAAAACCAAGTTGGGAAAGGGACCTCTGACGTCACCAAAGGGAGGCATCCCTACTGCGTGCATTGCAGTGATGTCAGGACCTGCCCCGTCACCACCGCGCCATAAAGAAAGCAGGAGGCACAGTGACAGCTTGCAGGCTGCTCCTTGAAAGCGGCCTGAGAACAGCAGAGTAGAGGTCCTCAGTACAGGTGAGGTGTTAATCCTGCTACAGTAGCTCCCAGCAGCCATTGACTTTTCATATGTTCTTCTTCGAGCACTGACCACTGAAGTCCCCGCCGCCGAATTGAGCTCTCCCTTCTATGACCACAGCGCTACTATTTCAAATTTGCCATGGACGGGCAGCCAATCAGGAGCTGACCACAGCCTCCTCCTCCTTGCACCACTGCCGCCCTCTGCCTCCTTCTCTGCTACACCACCATCAGCCTCCCCGCCGCCGCCCTCAGTCATTCTCTGCACCTCCTCACCATGCCGACTACAGCCTCCTCATCCACCGCACCGCAGACCACAGCATCCTCAGCACCGCAGCTGCTAAATAGGTAATCTTACCTTGCTGCCTTTCTCTCTCCCTAGTCCCTACTGTATGCCCTTGCTGTCCCTCTCTCTGTCACTTTCCCTGTCCCTATGTCCCTGCTGTCACTCTCCCAGAATTTTGTCTCATTTCCTGTTGCATAATGTGAATTTCGGCTCATACCGTGTGCTATAATGTGAATTTCGGCTCGTTCTGTGTGCTATAATGTGAATTTCGTCTCATACCATGTGCTATAATGTGAATTTTGGCTCATGCCATGTGCTATAATGTGAATTTCGGATCATTCAGTGTGCTATAATGTGAATTTCAGCTCATACCATGTGCTATAATGTGAATTTTGGCACATTCTGTGTGCTATAATGTGATTTCAGCTCATACTGTGTGGTATAATATGAATTTTGGTTCATACCGTGTGCTATAAGGTGAATTTTGGCTCATACCGTGTGCTATAATGTGAATTTCGGCTCATACCATGTGCTATAATGTGAATTTCATCTCATACTGTGTGGTATAATATGAAAGGGGCACCAGTACTAGATAGTATAAGGGGTCCTACTATTGTGGTACATAATGTATATAAGGGGTATATGGTGTGGTAAACTACACTGAAGGACACGCCACTTTTTGGGTGGCCACACCCCTTTTTTTTTGTGCGCATTCGGCGCACGCATAATTGCAACCTTAACTTTTCCATACCCCCTCTTCAAAATGTCCACTTCGACCACTGTATGTATATATATATATATATATATATATGTATATATACACTGCTCAAAAAAATAAAGGGAACACTAAAATAACACATCCTAGATCTGAATGAATGAAATATTCTTATTAAATACGTTGTTCTTTACATAGTTGAATGTGCTGACAACAAAATCACACAAAAATTTTCAATGGAAATCAAATTTATTAACCCATGGAGGTCTGGATTTGGAGTCACGCTCAAAATTAAAGTGGAGAAACACACTACAGGCTGATCCAACTTTGATGTAATGTCCTTAAAACAAGTCAAAATGAGTCTCAGTAGTGTGTGTGTCCTCCACGTGCCTGTATGACCTCCCTACAACGCCTGGGCATGCTCCTGATGAGGTGGCGGATGGTCTCCTGAGGGATCTCCTCCCAGACCTGGACTAAAGCATCCGCCAACTCCTGGACAGTCTGTGGTGCAACGTGGAGTTGGTGGATGGAGCGAGACATGATGTCCCAGATGTGCTCAATTGGATTCAGGTCTGGGGAACGGGCGGGCCAGTCCATAGCATCAATGCCTTCGTCTTGCAGGAACTGCTGACACACTCCAGCCACATGAGGTCTAGCATTGTCTTGCATTAGGAGGAACCCAGGGCCAACCACACCACCATATGGTCTCACAAGGAGTCTGAGGATCTCATCTCGGTACCTAATGGCAGTCAGGCTACTTCTGGTGAGCACATGGAGGACTGTGCGACCCCCCAAAGCAATGCCACCCCACCCCACACCATTACTGACCCACTGCCAAACCGGTCATGCTGGAGGATGTTGCAGGCAGCAGAACGTTCTCCTTGGCGTCTTCAGACTCTGTTACGTATGTCACATGTGCTCAGTGAGAACCTGCTTTCATCTGTGAAGAGCACAGGGCGCCAGTGGCAAATTTGCCAATCTTGGTGTTCTCTGGCAAATGCCAAACATCCTGCATGGTGTTGGGCTGTAAGCACAACCCCCACCTGTGGATGTCAGGCCCTCATACCACCCTCATGGAGTCTGTTTCTGATCGTTTGAGTAGACACATGCACATTTGTGGCTTGCTGGAGGTCATTTTGCAGGGCTCTGGCAGTGCTCCTCCTGTTCCTCCTTGCACAAAGGTGGAGGTAGTGGTCCTGCTGCTGGGTTGTTGCCCTCCTACGGCCTCCTCCACATCTCCTGATGTACTGGCCTGTCTCCTGGTAGCGCCTCCATGCTCTGGACACTATGTTGACAGACACAGCAAACCTTGCCACAGCTCGCATTGATGTGCCATCCTGGATGAGCTGCACTACCTGAGCCACTTGTGTGGGTTGTAGACTCCGTCTCATGCTACCACTAGAGTGAAAGCACCGCCAGCTTTCAAAAGTGACCAAAACATCAGCCAGAAAGCATATGAGCTGAGAAGTGGTCTTTGGTCACCACCTGCAGAACAACTACTTTATTGGGGGTGTCTTGCTAATTGCCTATAATTCCCACCTGTTGTCTATTCCATTTGCACAACAGCATGTGAAATTGATTGTCAATCAGTGTTGCTTCCTAAGTGGACAGTTTGATTTCACAGTGTGATTGACTTGGAGTTACATTGTGTTGTTTAAGTGTTCCCTTTATTTTTTGAGCAGTGTATATAAACACATACACCTTTTTTAAATGTGGATACAGTATGTGTACATACCTATATGTTTATGAAGTATGTGTGTAGTGTATATGTATGTATATATATATAAACACAAACTACAGTACATAAACATATAGGTATATACACATATATATAATTAGAAATGCATGTGTATATATAGATTATATATATATATATATATATATATACATATATATGGGTTTGGTATGGGTAACTGCCAGATGGGATGCCGGCGGTCAAAATACCAACGCCGGCATACCGAAGTTTGAAATCCCAAGAGGGGTGAGTTTACTAACCAAACCCCTGTCCCCTACCCCCCAACCCTCCCTTCCTGCAGCCTAACCATAACCTCCCCCTTGGTGCCTAAACCTATCTTCCCCCCCTGACAATGTCAGTGTTTTCATGGGTGTCGGGATTCTGTTCTGGTGCTGGTATTTGACAGCCGGGATTCCGACAGCCGGGATCTTAACTGCATCCGCATCAAGGGCGTTGGTTTCTATATAAGGCACCGTGGGCAGTACTCCATTTCACAGTATGTTGCGCTGACTCTGCTGTATTGGCTGTGCTGTGTACAGACTCACAAGTGTCTCTACTTAAAGTGACTGTGTATAGGGGCACGCTGTATGCCGCACTGTACTCTGCTGTAAATTTTACTGTTTGGTACACTGTGTTCGGGTTGGGGATATGTGACCGGCGCTCGGGATCCCGGCGGTCAGCATACAGACCCCGGGATTCCGTCTGAAGAGTGCCGGCTGGGGCGAGTGCAACAGAGCCCCTTGCGGGCTCGCTGCTCTTGCCAAATAGTGTGCCCACGAATGGGAATAGTCCCTGTTAGTCGGCATGCCAAGAGTTGGGTGTTTGATCGCTCGGGATCCCGGCGTCAGCATGGTGACCGCCGGGATCCCGAGCACCAGTCAAATGACCGGATCCCCTTTGTTCACTTGCATCTATAAGCCCTGTGATCTACACAGTTTGAACCGAACTGCAAGTTTAAAAATATATGTTTTTAAATATATCTATTGTTTGTACTTGTTGGTGTGCTTTACTCCAGTGCGGTTTGTTCACATGCTCTTTGTTCACCACAGTGCGCTTTTATCAAGGACAATTCCATCTTGCACCACTTTTTATTTCTTCCACTACTATGTGGCAATGTTTCATAGAGCTATAAACTGCCATGTGTTTGTGACATCATAGCTGCCACTGATAGCACCCCCCACCCCTACTGCTTGAGGATGATTAAGGGCCCCAGTGCATTGCTTTGCCAAGGGGCCTATGCTGCTGTCAAGATGGCCCTGCCTACAAGCATATATAAATATATATACAGCACTGGTTACACCCCCATATCAGTAGCTACACGCTGCAGTGTTGGTCACACCCCATGTGGTGGCACGCAATAGGCCCTTTAGAAATGTCAGCTCCATAACATCCTTAATCTGGCACTGCATACAGAGACAGGACCCTTTCAATTAATTACATTACAGCTGAGTAGCTGCACATACAGACAGCCCCCTTACAATTAATTACACTGCAGGTACAAAGGAAGTGTCCTGTTTGCTTAGCAACAGCCAGGACCAACAAGCAGCTGCAGTGAGTCCCAGTTGCCTAGCAACCATTGGGACCATCACTTATTGCAGCTGGTGTGATGCAGTGTCTTGATCACTTAGCAATAGCCAGGAACCACCGGACCTATAAGCCGCTGCCACGGCTCCTAACACAAATTCCTAATACTCTCTAAATTTTTCCCACTAGACCATATAATGTTTTTTTTTTATTATAATCATTGCCCTCCCTATCCTTTATTTTCCACATCTACATTGATTTCGTCTCATTTGTATTTCCCTGTGTTTTGTTTGCACTATTTCCTTACAATAAAAAATATTTCCTAACAATAAAAATAACAATGAACTTGTGGACACCTTGAGAATATTTCATAGGATGGAAATGAAATGCACCAGGGGTTCTCTATTACACTCTAACCACAGCAGTTTTCACTTAGCTGTATATACAGTAGTACAGTGGCGGAACTAGCGAGCGGTGGGCCCAGGTGCGACAATATGCTTTGGGCCCCCCATCCCATCCATGTCCACCCCCTCACCCCTGGAGAGGATCTGGTGAGGGGGACCTGCTCAGGGCCAGAAAAATGGATATCTAGCAACAGTGCCGTCACTGTGTGCAAGAAACGGCATCGGAGCCCCCCCACCTCCATGTAAAATAGGGGCAGCGCGCGCCTTAGGTGCGCAAAAAAATATAGGGTCATGGCTTTGTGGGGAAGGGGTGTGGCCGCAAAATAGTACCACAGCGCCCCCTTTTTACACATTACGGCAGACAGCGTCCCATTTTTTACACATTGCGGCAGACAACGTCCCCCTTACAGATAACGGCAGACAGCGACCCCCTTTTTACACATAACTGCAGACAGTGACCACCTGTTTACACATAACGGCAGACAGTGACCCCTTTTTACACATAACGGCAGACAGTGACCCCCTTTTTACACATTGAGGCAGACAGAAAGAAAGAAAGAAAGAAAGAAAGAAAGAAAGAAAGAAAGAAAGAAAGAAAGAAAGAAAGAAAGAAAGAAAGAAAATTATACTTACAGTCTCCGCTGGCTCAGGCTCCTCGTGCAGCTTCTGGCAGCTGATGATCCCAGGCAGGAGAGAAGGTGGAGGAGGGGGGTGGAGGAGGGAGCCGCAGCAGCGCTGTGTTATTGGTGGAGGCGCTGCTGCTGCTGCTGCTGTCCCTTTGCTTCCCCATTGGCTGTCCTCCGCCGCTGTGAATGCTGGGATGCACTTCCCAGCATTCACAGCGGCGGAGGACAGCCTATGGGGAGGGAAAGGGACAGCAGCAGCAGCAGCGCCTCCAATACAGTGCGCTGCTGCGGCTCCCTCCTCCACCTCCCTCCTCCTCCTTCACCCCTGTAGCCGCTGCTCCTCTCCTGTCCTCGGCGGCGGCTGTGTGCTGCGGGTGGCGGTTGCCCGCAGCACACAGTGGCATGTAATGAGTCAAACTGACTCATTACATGCCACTGTGTTCTGCGGGCAACCGCCGCCTGCTGCACACAGCGCTGCTTTGGGCCCCTAGACAGTGGCGGGCCCCAGTGCAAAGCACTGGTTGCACTGGCGGTAGTTCCGCCTCTGCAGTAGTATGAATGGAAGATGAACCAGCAGCTGAATCATTCTTAGGTTAACTTGAGCAGTTGCACAATGAAAGCCCGCAGAAGGTAGCCCCTATAAGGGTAAACTTTTACAACTAATAAAGGCAGTATATACAACTGAGTGACACAATACATACTGTGTAATGACTTTTGTTTCAAGTTGACAGACTTTTTTATTAATGTGTTACATTTTATTACTGGTCTCTGCCTCCAACTGCTGGATCAGCACATAGTTATACTGATACTTTTCTCACTTGCTGCTTTTGTGTACTGCAACTAGCTAATTAAATTCTATCAGTACTAGAAAAATGCTTGCTTTTATTACAGCTCTAATATATGATGCTATCTACCTGGAATTCACATGTTCTTCAGTATGTGGGATACATTAATATTCCTAAGGCTTTGTGAAAGCTCTGCATGATATTCACTGTGGTCATTTAATATGCTGAAAAAGTGTACTTGCAAAACAAAAGCTTTTTCATTTTTTTATGTGCTCCTGAATTAAATATGTTTTGATTTTACTTTTATGTTTGTCTGTTTGCACCAAAATTTTTAACCCCGGATTTGTAAAATGATATTTACTGTATAGTTACACCTTCCAAACACTCAGTGTCACACTGGGGCATGAAGGGCCCACCCGGGGGGGGAATGCTGTGGTAGGGGCCCATGCACGTGGGTGTGGCCAGAATCCAATGGGGGTGTGGCTAGCTACCACAGAGGCTTTATACTGCACAGGACTATAGCTAGTGCATGCATGATAATGTATCAGATTAACAACAGCAATACATTCTAGAAAATAGACCATAGTCCTGTGCAGTATAATGTAATATAAAACTAATGTATATTTCTAGTGCACAGTCTGGACTCTAATGCCTAGGAGGAGGAGCTGGGCCACATGAGTGGGGTCCACCGGGGTTTCCCCTGTGCCCCTGTGAGCCAGTCCAATGCTGAAAACACTGGTGGAGAAGGATACTAATGACATTACAGATAAAAAGAACATTCAATTTAGTCTACATTTGAAAAATTACTTTAGATGGATTGCAGAAAAATATAGAGATTGTCAGAAATGCAGTGGACTAAAAAGGTCTAGTCATTTTAAATAAGGGTAAATATTATCTGACAGAGATAGAATGTCACCTAGTAGACACCAGTACTTATTTGTTTATTAAGAGTTATTTATATGGAGGCAACATATTCAGTTGAAGAGATCCCTGCTTGCAAGCTTACAATCTATACAGAATTAGTAATTTGATACACGAGGATAAGTGCTACATATTACAAATTGGTCCAATCAGATTACATAAATTCTTGATTGGCTACATGATCCAGTCACATAGCACTGTTGGTCTGGAATCAGTGTGGCAGATGTATTAAGCCTGAAGAAGTGATAAAGCAGTGATAAGTGGAAGGTGATAACATACCAGCAAATTATATGGGTTTGAAAAATAACAGTTAGGAGCTGATTGGCTTGTGCGTTATCCCCTACCACTTATCACTTCTTTGTCACTGCTTTATCACTTCTCCAGGCTTAGTACATCTGCCCCAGTGGGTTATGTGAGTGTAGAAAGAGAACATATGTAAACCTATTTGTGAACTGTAGAAAGGGGAGTTAGTTGGGTACACTAGACTGTGGAGATTATGTGAATAGCTGTGGAATGCGATAAACTTGTCTGAAGAGGTGAGTTTTCAGAAAATGCTTCAAAGTTTGGATGCTAGAAGAATGTCTTGTGTGAGAGTGGGCATTCCACATAATAAGTGTAGCCCAAAATTGCCTCCATATAGTGAATTCAGCCCCCCCCCCCCCCCCCCGCAAAAAAAAGTAGAATTTCTACACCACCTAGACCATGGTCTTACAATAATCCAAGGATACTCGCCCAACAGGAATACAATTTATTTTGTACATGTACTGTATATCTGTGCTCCACTACTTTCCAAAGATAGACAAGATTTATGGTGATTCATATAATGTAAGGACACTTATAATTTAGAGGCGTGTGGTGTAAAATACCCATACAAATATATAGATTATATGGCTGGTTGTGAACACATCACTTTTTAAGTATAGATGTACTGTATGTGGACACCCATGTTTTGGCTTTGGTTCTAATTTCCTCCTTTTGTTTTGGTTTTACAAAACCACCCTCAAGTGTTTTGTTTTGTTTTAAATAAAATGATAAAAACAGCTAAATTCATGTGATTTTTGCAATCCAAAACCTGAAATTCAGATTTAAAAATCTGAATTCCGAACCACGGGAAGATCTGAACCGAGTTTGGTTCAGTTCGGATCCACAAACTTTGAGTTGATTCAGATTTCTGGAGAACCAAACTACACACTGTATCTCTATTTTTAAGTAAACAATCTCAATTACAAAGGAACAAACTAATATTATGGATAAAATTAGATTTATACTCATAATTATTTTTGGTATGAGGGAGACTATTGCAATCACATTAAGAGTACAGCAATGGGCACACAATTTGCACGCATTTACACAACAGGTTCATGTTAAAATGGGTGAAGAATCACATCTAGGACAACTGATTTTTAAAACGCTGGAACCACTATAGTCAGAGCTGGATTAATTAGGGGATCAGGGGGTCAGTACCCTGGGCCGCCTGTCCTAATGCCCCCCCCCCCCCCCCCTATCCCCTGGCCAGAGGTTTTCTACTCTGCTCTGGTGCTGCTGTCTCGATTCTTCACTCTAGCCTATGCCACCAGTAGCAGCTCTCCTGGCAGCAGCAGAGGCTGGGGATTGCCTGGATAAGTCCCCATGCTGCCCGAGAGGAGAAGGAGGAGGGAGGGAGGCACATGCACAGATGCATGAGGGACATATTACACTTCTCCCCTAGTGCCATGGAACCCTCCCTCCCCAGCTGCAACATGGGGACCCTCCCGCTGATTACTCCTGTTGTTGGCCTCATTGGGGTGGAGGGGGGAGGTGAGCAGTGGGTGCATCCAGGGGTTGGTTGCTGGCAAGAGGAGGGAGGGCCACTCTTTATTGGCCCCCGATGGCTTAATCTGGCCCTGACTATAGTGATGGCATTTTATTTTTGCATGGGATGAGCCTCAACTCTATTGCTAAAATCATAAAATTTACCACTAATATCAGCAACATCATGGTAATCTTTTTGGATCTGGAGATCTTTATTTGCAACAATATGCTACAGACAGGAACTCAATCAATACAATAGATCTTGACAATTTTTCACTTGCCTTTGACAAATTATCACTGACACTGGATTACAGGAGGACACTTTAAACTTTTGAAAAAAATGGAAATATGTGTAAGTATAGCCAGATACACACCTGCACGGGACGATTTTACATTTAGTAATGACAAATAATCTGCATCGTACATTGTGTACGCATGATTGCATGCTTCTGTGGGTTGTTAGCAACATATTATGTTCGGCCCTGCTGCAGGGCTGACAGAAGATATTGCTAGAATCACAGTGCAGTGTAAGTGAAGAGCGGAACAATATGTCCTTACATCCTTCATATGTGTACGGTCAATCACTGCTGGTCTGGGCAGAAGGGAATTCGGCTTGACCATCGGGGCAATTGTCCATCGCTGTAGTGTGTAGCCGGTTTAAGAAATATGTGAGGAATATTTGTGAGATGCCAAGAGGCAGAGAAGCAAATACCAAATTCCCAACTGTATGGAGACATCATTTCACAAGAATACAACATCATGTTACTCCATCTCCAGGCATGGAGCATGGAGCAATCTGGTCCAAGTATATTCCCTCCCTTATATGTAAATAAATACTGACTGATGGGGACACTGTTAAATGCTGTACAGAACAAATATCAAGCCCATTAATGTACCTAATGTCTGGTGAGATGCTAGAAAGTAATGTAACAGATTTACATAAGATTATTTCCCTACTCTCCCTAGAATGCTCAATATTTACTATAACAGGAGTGGCTGTATTTGTTCTTTCTCATTTGCATGTTAGTACCTTAAATTAAGATGTATTAGTGCTGTCATCTCTTATCACGATCCTCATATTTCATCTGGACTTTGGACTATCAATCCCTTGCAGTACCACCAAAGCCCCCTGCACGCTGGGAACATTAAAGTATACCCTGTCCAGTGAGCTACAGATGGAGTATCATAGTTTATATAACAAATAATTTCCTACTGTAAATTGATTTTGGACTGGTGGTAAAAGATTATTGCGACAGACTACCTCGTGAACTTAGTGGGTGATTCAGAGTTGTTAGCAAACCAAAAAAGCACACTAATGGGCAAAACCATGATGCACTGCAGGTGGGGCAGATGTAACATGTAGAAAAAAGAAAAGTGACTGATTGCGCTATTTCTCCAGGTGCGTATATGAATAAAAACACGTGTTTTTCACTTCTCTGGTGTTTATTTTAGTACAAACGTTATATCTCATACAACAATATAATAAAAAAATTAAGTATGCATACTCATTATGGGCACATTCTAAAAAATTATTTTATAATAATAAAAATGATGATATTTCTCTGTTTTAGACATCCAGTGCTCAAATCTATCAGAGACAATTAATAGTTACACTCCTGGATTAAAATGCAACATGATTTATGTATCCACAACGTTTAAACTGTGATTTTCCAAGGTGAAAACTCAGTTCTCTGTTTAAAGACACAGTTTCCACAACATTGAATACTGCTTATCTTCGTTGTATTAGAACTCAGTCTTTAGCATAGGACCACAGTTCTCATTCATCTAATTGCAAAGTCCATAGACTGACAGTTTCTAAATTGAGCCGCTTACCACGTGTCCGTGGATGCAGACGTGATGGGGAGATCCTCGCCGTGCACAGCGATGCTGGTTTGCTTTCCTTCTCCCCGTCCGTCCTCCGTGGTGGTAGCGGTGCTGGATGGTTTCTAACCCTCAACGTGAGTGGGGCCGCTTGTATGTGGACAATTTTCAGAATAGACTCTCCACCTTCCTAGCCGCGTCTCCTTTGATTGGCAGGGTGAAAGGCTTCTTTGAGGAAGCACCTGTGTGCGAAACACGTTAGAGAATTGCCTTTCACCCTGCCAAGTGATCAGCGACATTGTTTGGGATCAACCCTGCCGGATTGGGAGCTAAGGACAACCAACGAGACCTCCTACACACCTGCCGCTCCAGCTGAACTGCAATCAAAGGAGACGCGGCTAGCAAGGTGGAGAGTCTATTCTGAAAATTGTCCACATACAAGCGGCCCCACTCACGTTGAGGGTTAGAAACCATCCAGCACCGCTACCACCACGGAGGACGGACGGGGAGAAGGAAAGCAAACCAGCATCGCTGTGCACGGCGAGGATCTCCCCATCACGTCTGCATCCACGGACACGTGGTAAGCGGCTCAATTTAGAAACTGTCAGTCTATGGACTTTGCAATTAGATGAATGAGAACTGTGGTCCTATGCTAAAGACTGAGTTCTAATACAACGAAGATAAGCAGTATTCAATGTTGTGGAAACTGTGTCTTTAAACAGAGAACTGAGTTTTCACCTTGGAAAATCACCGTTTAAACGTTGTGGATACATAAATCATGTTGCATTTTAATCCAGGAGTGTAACTATTAATTGTCTCTGATAGATTTGAGCACTGGATGTCTAAAACAGAGAAATATCATCATTTTTATTATTATAAAATAATTTTTTAGAATGTGCCCATAATGAGTATGCATACTTAATTTTTTATTATATTTTTGTATGAGATATAACGTTTGTACTAAAATAAACACCAGAGAAGTGAAAAACACGTGTTTTTATTCATATACGCACCTGGAGAAATAGCGCAATCAGTCACTTTTCTTTTTTCTTGTGTAGCTTCTTGATCAGTGTTTTGATCAAGTTTTAGCTGTACGTACACAGGTACAGCTGGACAAAGATTGCAGCTCTAAATTTATAAATCTTAAATTAAGAATAAATAATACAATTAACAAATTAGCGCCTGGATCAGGGTTGTTTTTTCAGATGTAACATGTGCAGAGAGAGTTAGATTTGGGTGGGGTGTGTTCAAACTGAAATCTAAATTGCAGTGTAGATATAAAGCAGCCAGTATTTACACTGCACAGAAACAATATAACCCACCCAAATCTAAATCTTTCTGCATAGTTTTGCCCAGCTGCTAACTTTTTTGATTTGCTAACAACTCTGAATAACCCCCTTAGCCAATGGGATCTGCAATTTATGTGACAAAAACATCATGTTGTGTTTGTTTTTTCTTTCCCAAATTACTCTGCTGGTCATTCCCGTTTGCTCATTTTAATCATTTGTTTTGTATATTTTAGGCCAATTTGTATAGGTTGGTAAATAATCTTTTCGTTCATTTAACAGATGCTGTTTGCATGCTGCTAGATAATCTCTGCTGTGGTCTACAGGTAGCTAGTGTGCTCTACCTACCACCGTCTTGCTCTTGGTTCAGCAGCTGATTCATCTCCTCTTGCTAGAATTATAGCCTCAGAACACAATATTTGTCCTCCGCAAAAGAACCAAAACAAAAAACAATATACAATAAAACTGGTTTAGATAAAAAAACAAAAACAAGCAATCTTCACTACTGTTCATAATAATAAATACTTATCGGAAACAAAGATTTTATGTGTTAAATAAAAAGATTATTGTAATAGATCACATAGAAAATACATTCCATTTTTTATTTCTTATTTCTTCAATTCCTATGTTATGTAATCCATTCGGCATATATTCTTCATTTGCATCGGTCACAGGGCTTACTATATAATGATCCTCTGAGTGTTTGTGACTTTCTAATTATTCTAAACTGAGTGAAACTGTCAATTCTCAACTGGAAAATCTGTCTCCAGAAGGAGGAAAAGTCATTTTTAGATTCTGTCAAGTGGATTCTGCAGTTATACAGCACAAAACTTTACACGCCACCCACTATGTAGAATATACATTTTTTGGTCCTTTCATAGTCACAGCTTTACCATATAGTGAACACACTCAATTCATTCTTTACATACTTATTGTACGTAAGAAATAAAAACAAAAGTAGGTGGAGTACCCAATGCAAAAACTCGTATGTCCAGTGTAAGCAGTCAGATTTCTCAGATAAGTCTTCCTACTGTGAAATTATATATACTGTAGATCTATGCTAGATATGCATCAAGATGATGTTAGAAAATACTGTCTTCCTCCCCCAGGTCCTGCTTAGGCAGCTTATGGTCCATGACAGACCCTGATAATCTGAAGTCTATGATTCTATCTATCTATCAAACTAGTAACACGGATAAAAGTGATGAATCAATTTATACATAGAATACAATGATCTATGGCATCATGACATACACATGACCACATGATTCTCCATGTTTAGCTGTATTGTTAGTCCTCCAACAGAAAGCCGTGTTGGCCAGTCTTAATGCTCGTTACTACTTTTTTGCTAATATTCTGCTACTTTTGTTTTTGCAAAAGTTTGTACTTGAAAAAACTACATTAAGTAAAGGCAAGTAGCAGCAACAGTGTAAAGAGTGCAAGAATATCTGTCATGTTGAGAGCAAAGCTTAGCTACCGGGCACTGGGACCTGGAGCTGGAGTGAACTCTCTGAGACGTGACCCCCCCCCAAAAAAAAAAAAACAACAACTGCTCATGTGCAGTAGCGCAATGTTTTCTGCCCTATCCATGCACCATAACAAATGTGCCCCTCACATTTTCACAATCAGGGCAGCCGGGCACATTCTTTATCTGCCTCCCAAAAGAAGTTCTGGAGACACCAGCCGGCTCCTGCTCAAAGGCCCGTAATCTCAGTGTGCCTATACGTCAAGATGGCTCTGGTTATGGGCAATCTTATGGGTTGACACACCAACCTAAGATGTACTTTATCTGGAACAAAGCTGAGTGAAAGCAAGAATAAGAATGAATGTATAGACCACTGCCGTTTCTATAATGGGTGCAGTCTGTGCGCTGCACCCATTTTCTAAATACTCATCCCTCCGGAGTCCCGCGCCGACATCCACGCCGGTGTTAAAACTCCATAAAAATGGTGCAGTGATCATTTTCACGTTCTGCGCATGCTCAGTACAAAAATCACTGGAAAAATGGCCGCCGCGCCATTTTCCCGGAGATCTGCTCATGCGCAGTAGAGTCTGAGCGCTCTAGTGCTCAGACTCTCAGCGCTACTGGCAGAGAGGAGGGGGCCCGAACTGAGGAGGCTGCACCCAGGCCTCCTCCTCTCTTAAAGCACCACTGGTATAGACAACATGCTATATCTCAAAAATTGACTTCTGGTGGCGTCAATGTAGACGAGGAGAATGCTGCAATAGCAATGCTGCAAAACCTTACCCCAGAGTATTATTCCCAAGTAGTGGGTTTCGGAGTCTTGTGCTACAAAGCTATAAACAGAGATTGTATGGGCAAAGCTACTGCAGTTTCCAGATTGCATACCTGTAGAGGCCAAACCTGAGAATTCTATTCTGCTGCCAAGAGGCATACACTGCAAAAATACAAAGCACAAATGCTTTAATTGTCACAAGTTAGTAAGTAAGTACATAAGGCCTCAAAGGGAACCAAGTAGTACCTCATCACATAAGCGTGAAAGAAGGAATGAATCCGTGTATGCTAAAGTACCAACCAATCAGCGTTCAACTGTCATTTTTCAAACACAGGGCGGTATTCAAATGATATATCACGCCCAATCTCCTTTCTAAAGTGATTCCCATTATCATGCATATTGAGCACATACTAATCAGGTTTAGCAGCGTAAAGGGTTGGGCACCCTCACTACTCTGGGGGTAGCTAAAATGATTATATCACACCCGTCAGCAGAAACAGAACAGGTGTGGGAAGGGGGTGAAAAGAATTGAATACCGCCCACAGCCTGTAACATGACAGTTAGGAGCTTATTGGCTGGTACATTATCTCTCTCTACTTTATCACTCACAGGGGGGAATTCAAATGTTTGAAAAGTCAGTTGGGTGTCTGTTTTTTCTTATCTAATAGACAGGAAAAAACAGACACCCAACCAACTTTTTAAACATTTGAATTTCCCCAAAAAAGTCTAGGTACGTCTTCCCCAAAGCTCTAAATGCCATGACAGTCAGAACAATTACTGTACACTTTAGAATTATAAAAGAAACAGTTGTCCCAGACATAGAAGATGTTATTTGTGCCTGATCTAGGAACCAATCCAATAAGCATCAGTGTGCTGGAGAAAAAGAGCTACATACAGTAGTCCAATTTGCAGAGGGTCGTTGTGTTGAGTACAACAAAAGAAGGGCTGTAATTGCAATTGCAACCCGGCCTCAACAACTATATATCCTGGACACTATAGAGTGTTGTGTGATGACAGCTTCACTGAAACTATGGCATAGGAGACTAGAGGGGACATGAACTAAGCAGTGATAAAAGTGGAGATGTGAGCCAGTGGAGAAGTTGCCCATGGCAACCAATCAGCTGCTCTGTATATGTTTATAGTATACAAATTATAAATCTTACGTCAATGCTGATTGGTTGCCATTGGCAACTTCTCCACTGGCTCACTTCTCCAGTGGTGAATCATGTGGTGAATCATGCTGCAAAGAGTCAGCTTCCATTGGCTAGCTGACTTTGTCCACCTCCCATACTCGTGTGTCATAGGAATCTGGAGGGCAGGTAGATAGTCAGCTATGCAGTGAAAACTGGTTGACACCGGAGACTGGGGGTGGGCTTATCCACCGCTGCTTTGCTGTCCGGTCCCCAGTTAAAGGAAGAGATTTTAAAAAATGCATCCCACTCACTATTTATTTATGTATATATTTATTTATTCATTTATTCATGTTTGTTTATTTTGCTTCAGCATTCTGAACTTTTATTGCAGGTCTTTTGAATTGATGACATATTTTTTCTTTTTTTTTTTTTTTAAAATCATGTGTTCAGTAATGCCTACATTTGCTAACAAGGTATTTCCATTAACAAGCCACAATTTTTCACTTTCCTGGTACGGATGTGTCTTAGAAATATTTGTGTCTAATCATTTACTCTCAACATTGTACCACACTTTCAATATTTAAGATGAGAAAAATTCAATTTATTATAATTATTTCCAACTTTGAGGTTTTTAAAAGCAACTAATGGGCAGGAAAGCTATTTAGATGCAGAGCTTTAAGCTAGTCTTGACATAGCCATTTGAACATTACATTTAAAATATCTGCTCATACTAAACATGGTTTTACTTACTGCATTTTTTATGTTTTTCTAAGCAAAAAAAAGATATACTGTAAGCCAAACCAATAAACATCAAGCATTAATCAAAGGATTAATAAGTTGCAGTTTCAGACCTTTACAGTTGTTTCCACTTACCAGAATTGTTTTTCAATAAACTGTTTTATCCTTGTTTTTTTCTGGACACAGGGCTTGATTCATAGATGGGCGCAGTGTCGATTTGGGAAGCACACAGCCGAAGTTTTAAGCCTGCGCATGCATCCAAGTCGCACTGCACATGCATCCTGATGGTAGGGAAACAATTTCAGTGGGTGATCCTGAGTGGCAATATTGGGGTGACTAGCCAGACTTGGTCGTGTCACAACCAGTGATTATGTTCAAAGACGCCGTTTAATTGGCACTGGTGACCATGGGGGTCATTCCGATCCGATCGCACGCTGCAGTTTTTCGCAGTGGTGAGATAGGGTCTGAACTGCGCATGTGTCGCGACCGCAATGCGCAGGCGCGTCGCTCCCTGGTGACGGCTGTTGCCAGGGAACAGCAGAACTAACAAAGAAAGTGATCGCACCCGCAACCGCAAGAAGATTGACAGGAAGAGGCCGGCCGGAGGCGTCGACTGACCGTTTTCAGGGAGTGTCTGTCCGAACGCAGGCGTGCCCAGCCGTTTCAAGGGAGGGATCCTGACGTCAGCTCCATCCTGGATGATCACAGCGGGTGAGTAAGTCCTGAGCTGTACAGAAACTGCACAATCTTTTTGTTTGTGCAGCTCTCTTCACAAGCGAGCGCAGCCCTGCACAGCGATTCCCCCCTCCCCTGTAGGCAGCAACTACCTGATCGCAGCAGTGCTAATGTAGCCTGCTAGCGATCAGGTTGGAATGAGGGCCCATGGGGGGTAATTTTGAGTTGATCGCAGCAGGAACTTTGTTAGCAGTTGGGCAAAACCATGTGCACTGCAGGGGAGGCAGATATAACATGTGCAGAGAGAGTTAGATTTGGGTGTGGTGTGTTCAATCTGCAGTCTAAATTGCAGTGTAAAAATAAAGCAGCCAGTATTTACCCTGCACAGAAACAAAATAACCCACCCAAATCTAACTCTCTCTGCACATGTTATATCTGCCTCCCCTGCAGTGCACATGGTTTTGCCCAACTGCTAACAAAGTTCCTGCTGCGATCAACTCAGATTTACCCCCCATGTTCCAACAAACATTCTCCACCACCGTAGGGCTGCTCTAATGTCCGATGGTACCACAGATGTGCAACTGCTGGTGCTACTTGTTATGCAAAGTGGCAGATAGGCGTGTACTGTATGTACGAATTCCACATTAATTTCCTTGTTAAATTCCCTGTCACAATTTGTACTTAAAAGACGGTGGTTATTCATAAACTGAAATTCTATGTTTAACATAAAAGATAACAAACCTAAGTTTAAGCTACAGTAAGACCACTGTAGTCACTGCCAACTCTGTCCTCCACTCTCCGCTTATTTGCAGAGAGAAGACTTACAGGTGGTCATCGAGTTGTTCGCTCGCTAGCAGTTTTTAGCAGCCGTGTGCAAACGCTCTCTCCCACTGGGAGTGTATTTTAGCTTAGCAGAAGTGCGAACGAAAGGATCGCAGAGCGGCAGCAAAAAAATGTTGTGCCGTTTTAGAGTAGCTCAATACCTACTCAGCGCTTGCGATCACTTCAGACTGTTCAGTTCCTGTTTTGACGTCACAAACACGCCCTGCGTTTGCCCAGCCACGCCTGCGTTTTTCCTGGCACACCTGCGTTTTTTCAAACACTCCCTGAAAACGGTCAGTTGACACCCAGAAACGCCCATTTCATGTCAATCACTCTGCGGCCAGCAGTTCGACTGAAAAGCTTCGCTAGACCTTGTGTGAAACGACATCGTTCTTTGTAATAGTACGTCGCGCGTGCGCATTGCTCCGCATATGCATGTGTAGAAGTGCCATTTTTTTGCCTCATCGCTGCACAGTGAACGAATGCAGCTAGCGATCAACTCGGAATGACCACCACTGAACAGCAGCCAGTGACTCAGGGGCTTATCTAGAGAGCAGGAAGCCAGTGTGCAGGTCGCCTCCTCTCTAGATACACCCCTCCTCATTATGGACTGCATTAAAACATATGAAAAATAACTTTTTTGGAGGTTCACTATAATATGTGTAAATCTCCATGGGGGAGATGTACTAAGCCTGAAAAGTGATAAATATCACTGTGATAAAGCACCAGCCAATCGGCTCCTTACTGTCATATCACAGGCTGTGTTTGAAAAATGACAGTTAGGAGCCGATTGGCTGGTACTTTATCACAGTGATATTTATCACTTTTCAGGCTTAGTACATCTGGCCCCATATGTCTTAAAAAGTTCTGCAGCAAATATCAAAGATATCTGCTGGGGTTCCATTGATACAGTGCTCACCATAGGATTCCATGGAGCTGCATTGTGCTTGTGTACCTAATCTTCTGGAGCATCTGCTTGAAGTGTTTCCATCCTACGCTTCCTGCGCATGCGCTGTGTGGCTGAATTCACTTAATTTCTGGACAGTTCTGTATCGGAAGAGCAGTCCGAGCAGGTAAGTTTTCATGCGTTGCGGTGTTAAACAATGCTGGTATGCATGTGACTGGGGCAGAAAGTATTGCAAAGTATTCATACATCTTGCCCTTTGTGTAATTTCAAAGTTTTTAAGTGAAGTTCCTGCTCATCACAATTGGGATCAAATTTCTTGAAAACTAAAGGGGGATGTAAGCTGCAAAATTGGTGCCGCAGCGCAAACTGCCAGTGAAATAGAACTATGGGGTGTGGTTATTGCGGTGAAATCCCTGTAAAGAAGTCACAAACAATCCACGAGATTTAAGATATTTTTGAATCTTGACAATGAGTGACCTATTATCCCCTTCTACATTATGACCCTGAGACTACAAAAGTGCATAGCTGTAAAACAAGCAATGAGCCTGGGGATTCAGTATGATATACCGGTGGCAGGGATGGCGGCTGTCGATATACCGACAGCGGCATCCTTGCCTACAGGATGCCAGCAGCAGGGCGAGCGCAAAGAGTCTGGATTATGGTCCTGGGGTTGGATGTGAGAAGAGTGGATGGGTTCTCCATCCATTTGGGCCCAGTTCGGGACTTTGGGCTTTTAGCCTCACAGAAGACTAGTTAGGGCTTTCAGTTGTTTGGGTTTGTTAAAAAGTCTGTCAGCCTGATCATTGCTCTCTCACACTGCTTGGGGAAAAGGAGAGACTTTGGAGTTTCTGTGAGAGAAACCTGGTCTTGAAATTCAGGGCCAGTACATCATCGCTTGGAAAGTGATTAAATGGAGAGTGAAAAAGTACCAGCCAATCAGCTCCTAACTGCCATTTTTTAAACACAGCCTATAACATGGCAGTTATAAGTTGATTGGCTGGGACTTTTTTTTATATATATACTTATAGTATCATAAAGATTTTTTCTACCATGCTCCATGTTCTAAGTTTTTTAAATGTATTTGAGAATATTAATAGATGTTTTTTATTTGTTTGATTTTACCCTCTTGTCCATGAAGTAGATAGGGTATGTGAAATGCTGGATGTCCTCATTGCTACTTTTTAGTGGATAATTTATAGCAGTGTTTAATACAACAGGGGTACAGTATTTTTTCAGTAGACCAGGACCCAGGGATGTGATTGGACCTATACTTTACCAATTAACCTCAGTCATGCAACTATGACCTTTGCAAGAGGTAAAGTGAGTATAAGCAGGGGTGTAACTAGTCATTTGTGGGCCCTATGGCAACATAAGTAAGGGCCCCATGTACCATTTAATGGCAAAAAAAACTCACAAAGAAACATGGGACAGTCAAGGAAGACAGGCCCCTATCAGCTCTGGGCCCCATAGTAGCTGCCCCCGCTGTACCCTTGGGTGTGATGGTCCTGTTGTATATTCCAGTTAATTAGGGAAATGTTTCTACTGTTTTCGCACTTGAAATGATTTACACAGCATGCTTGCTACAGAATTTAGTTTAAAAATACTTAATGTGAGGCCTGAGGGACTTTATGTACAAAATATTCCACTGCAGATGAGCTGTTCTCGCTGTTTATTGCAATAACTTGCAGGTGACGTTTGCAGTGTATATTTTAAAAAATGATAAAGAAAGGTTACTAAGTGACTATGAGCATCTCATTGATTGGTCAAGCAAGAAAAAGACTGGAGCTGGGACCTTAGGCTTGAATATTGCTTAAGGTCTATGGAACTTAATTTACCATTGATCTATGCTAATACAGATTGTGTGGAGCAGGAAAAGGGTTAACAATAGCAATGTTGATCCAGTTTATGAAAAATCTTTAAATATGGATTTTATTGTTCTATTCCGTATCACTATGCACTGCCTCAGATGGGTGATTTTATTTATACACTGAAGTTTGGTCAAGGAGAGAAACTTTAATTTGTCTCTTGCAGGTTTCAATTTCCCTGTCAAGAACCATTTAAGCTGTGATGTGACTATTTATTGCAGGATGCACTAAAGCTTCAGGCTCATTCAAATTGTCCTTGCCCCATATAATTACTTTTAAGGGTTTCATAAATCTAAAAATATTTAAATATATATAAATATATATATATATATATACAGTACCTATATACATATATATATATATATATACATACATACATACTCGTATAGATATATACACATACATACTCGTATATATAGTATATATAAATTGATTTTTTTTTTAAATAACATTTTAAAAGACTGCATACAACAGGAGCAGATATCTTAAACTAAGTCTTTCTTGTTGTACAGAATCATTTACAGTCAGGTCCATAATTATTGGGACATCAACACAATTCTCATATTTTGGGCTCTATACACCACCACAATGGATTTTAAATAAAACAGACAAGATATGCTTTAACTGCAGACTTTCCGCTTTAATTTGAGGGTATTTACATCCAAATCAGGTGAACGGTGTAGGAATTACAACGGTTTCTATATGTGCCTCCCACTTTTTAAGGGACCAAAAGAAATGGGACAAACTAAACAATCCTAAATCAAACTTTCACTTTTTAATACTTTGTTGCAAATCCTTTGCAGTCAATTACAGCCTGAAGTCTGGAACGCATAGACATCACCAGACGCTGGGTTTCATCCCTGGTGATGCTCTGCCAGGCCTCTACTGCAAATGTCTTCAGTTCCTGCTTGTTCTTGGGGCATTTTCCCTTTAGTTTTGTCTTCATCAAGTGAAATGCATGCTCAATTGGGTTCAGGTCAGATGATTGACTTGGCCATTGCATAACATTCCACTTATTTGCCTTAAAAGTTCTGAAGCATTTGACTGAATATGAGCAGATAATATTGCCCAAAACACTTCAGAATTCATCCTGCTGCTTTTGTCAGCAGTCACATTATCAATAAATACAAGGAAACCAGTTCCACTGGCAGCCGTACATGCCCACGCCATGACACTACCACCACAATGCTTCACTGATGAGGTGGTATATTTTGGATCATGAGCAGTTCCTTTCCTTCTCCGTACTCTTCTCTTCCCATCACTCTGGTATAAGTTGATCTTTGTCTTATCTGTCCATAGGATGTTGTTCCAGAACTGTAAAGGCTTTTTTAGATGTTGTTTGGCAAACTCTAATCTGGTCTTCCTGTTTTTGTGGCTCACCAATGGTTTACATCTTGTGGTGAACCCTCTATATTCACTCTTGTGAGGTATTCTTTTGATTGTTGACTTTGACACATATACACCTACCTCCTGGAGAGTGTTCTTGATCTGGGCAACTGCTGAGAAGGGGTTTTTCTTCACTAGGGAAATAATTCTTCTGTCATCCACCACAGTTGTTTTCCGTGGTCTTCCGGGTCTTTTGGTGTTGCTAAGCTCTCCGGTGCGTTCTTTCTTTTTAAGAATGTTCCAAACAGTTGATTTGGCCACACCTAATGATTTTGCTATCTCTCTGATGGGTTTGTTTTGATTTTTCAGCCTAATGATGGCTTGCTTCACTGATAGCGGCAGCTCTTTGGATCTCATATTGAGAGTCGACAGCAACAGATTCCAAATGCAAATGTCACACCTGGAATCTACTCCAGACTTTTTACCTGCTTAATCGATGATGAAATAACGAGGGAATAGCCCACTCCTGTCCATGAAATAGCTTTTGAGTCGATTGTCCCATTACTTTTGATCCCTTAAAAAGTGGGAGGCACATATAGAAACCTTTGTAATTCCTACACCGTTCACCTGATTTGGATGTAAATACCCTCAAATTAAAGCAGAAAGTCTGCAGTTAAAGCACATCTTGTTTGTTTCATTTAAAATCCATTGTGGTGGTGTATAGAGCCCAAAATATGATAATTGTGTCGATGTCCCAATATTTATGGACCTGACTGTACCTATAAATTATTCTAGTAATGACGTGTTAAGTTTGTATCACAACTTATTCACATCTAATAAAATTACATGTAGTAACACATTTTATTAGGTACAAGTGATGCTAGTGACTAAGGTGGAATCATAGTTTTATTTATTTAGTGTACAAATATTATGTTACACCTTAGTTTTTTACATCAGTCCCTGTCCCAGTGGAGCTTACAATCTACGGCATTATCCCTACTACATGAACACACACAGAAGTCAGAAGTCAATTACCTTGTATGTATTCTGTAGGGTTAATCATATATCTGTATGATTTTGGAAAAAACTGGAGCAGATGGAGAAAACATACCCAAACAAGGGAGGACATAAAAACTTCACACAGATGCCCTGGGCAGGAATGGAGCTCATGATTTTGGTTGTTAATTGAACTTGTGCTGTCCCGTATGGCAGTAATGCTAAACACTTTGCCACTGAGCTGCCCTATCGGTATCTATTTTATAGATGTCTAATATTATGGTCAATATCTAATAGCCTGCGAGGTGCCGGCTGTTTAGGAGTTTCTGTGAATCTGTACGTATTTATGAAGCAGCAATCATTTACACGGCAAAACCAGGTCAGCTTTGCCTTGTAAATGATTGGCACTTTAAAAATATGGCCAAACTCGCAGAAATTCCCAAACAGCCTGCACCTCGCAGGCTATTATATACTACTCAATGTCCTATGCCATGAAGATAGAAACTTACTTATCACAATATACATGAAATAAACCCCTACAAGGGTAAAGACCAGAGCCTAGATCAAGGCTTATTATTCCAATAACTAGCCACACATATTTTACATAGTGCAGTCTAAATTTATATAATGTGATAATATTAGAGATGTTAGGGACCCATGTGATGAAGTCACCTGGTCGTGGTACATGGGCCCGCATATTTGCCCAAATGTGTGCTAAGAACTTCACTTACAGTATACTCAATGTTAAATGTGAGGGTTTATCTAACTTATTCTTACTATCAGTGTTCTTAGTGCTAGGAGTGTGCACCTGCATCTCTCTTCCTCCAGCATGGTATTAGAAGCCTCAGCATGATAGCACCTCTTAATATCTTTAGTATGAGGGTGTGTAGTACAGCCCCCCACTTTTTTTTCCCACAGTCTGCAATTTTGTCAGATACATCACAATGCAGAATACACAGATAGAGCCCTCCACAATCAATGCTATATTCGCTTACAGCATGATTTTAATCTATTGCTTCACCTTAATTGAAGACATTTCCATATCAAGTCACTTTGTTAACTTGAGTTTTCTTCATGATGTAGAGAAAAAAGTCCTATTTCGGCTACTGTGCCTAAAGCGAAATCCGAATCTGCTAGAGACAAATCCCAAACCCTATTACAGACTTTTGGAATTGAGACAAAGACATTCTAGATTTGGATCATCAGATTCAGAAAATTATTGGTCATGTTCCCATGTCTAATATATGATCCAGAAAAACAGCAGTGTTCATAGTTAATTCAGTACACTCACTGTCCAATGTCCTCACAAATGAAGTGTTTTGGTGGTCTTTAATAATTATGTTAATAACCAAGCAGGAGGTGTAGGAGTGTACAAGTAGAGACGTTACCAATTAGCTGCTATTGGCAACTTCTTCACATATCCACTTCTCCACTCATTAGAAGGTTTGAGATGTACAGTAGTTAGTGTTAGTTACTTAGTGTATCCACAATGTGAGGCTAACAGGTCTCTTCCGTCTTCAGCCATGATGCTTGCAAGGTCTTTAGTGATAAGTGTTAATGGAGAAATTTACTACAGTTATAAATTCTTTATATTTATCTACATCAGATGTTGGTTCACTGTTATACTATTTGTCAGGATGGTTTTGCTTTATGGCTAAAATGTATTATGATATATTTACGTGGAACGCCCCTACAAATACTCCCTCTCCACCTCTTTATTTAATTTCAATAATCTTATTGAGGATTATATGGTGTACCTCAGCTAAATGAGGACTACTGTACCACATGCACTTTTGCTTTCGTTTTGTCCATCTCTAACTTGGAACATACTAGAAAAATGTTGCTGATTTGCTTTTACTGTCATTCTTGTGTCCACAGTATGTGATGCCAGCTGTCTGTATCTGCTCCTGTAACTCTTTGTCTTCTTTCTCTGCTTATTCCATGTGTGTATAGTTCATGTGGCAAGAAGATGTCCCTTGGTCCAGATTGGCCAAAGAAAGGAAAAAGCTATATAGTATATATTGTTTTTCAAAGGGTGACTTCAAATTAAAAAAAAATACATTCACCTAAAGAGTGAAATATTCACATATTAAGTTGTTCTTCCATGGGATGTCCTGCAAATCATTTATCATTATCCACCATGTGAATAGAACAACATAATATACAGTGTAGAGTGTGCAAATATCTACCTATGTGTGGTGGTAAATACACTGCTCAAAACAATAAAGGGAACACTAAAATAACACATCCTAGATCTGAATGAATGAAATATTCTTATTAAATACTTTGTTCTTTACATAGTTGAATGTGCTGACAACAAAATCACACAAAAATTATCAATGGAAATCAAATTTATTAACCCATGGAGGTCTGGATTTGGAGTCACACTCAAAATTAAAGTGAAAAACACACTACAGGCTGATCCAACTTTGATGTAATGTCCTTAAAACAAGTCAAAATGAGGCTCAGTAGTGTGTGTGTGGCCTCCACGTGCCTGTATGACCTCCCTACAATGCCTGGGCATGCTCCCGATGAGGTGGCAGATGGTCTCCTGAGGGATCTCTTCCCAGACCTGGACTAAAGCATCCGCCAACTCCTGGACAGTCTGTGGTGCAACGTGGTGTTGGTGGATGGAGCGAGACATGATGTCCCAGATGTGCTCAATTGGATTCAGCAGGGCCGAAACTAGGGGGGGGGGGGCTAAGGGGGCACGCGCCCCTGGCGCCGGATTTCCGGGGGCGCAGGGACCTCTACCCGTCTGTCAGCTGCTTCACCAACTCCCGCCCGCCGCAATCATCTCCATCAGCTGAGTGACTGGCGCGGTGTTGCCGCTGCTGCACGTCTCCCTGTGCTAGGTTACAGCCAGAGACTCCCACTGCAGCTGCTTGTCCAACACTCGGCCACCGCGATCATGTCCTGCAGCTGAGTATGGAGGCGCCGCGGTCCCGACGCTGTTGCAGGTGACCTCTGTATTCCAGCGCCTTCTGCAAACCCGGCTCCAGCCCAGCTGCCTGCCTGCCTGTGCCTCCGGAGGGACGCTGAGAGAAGACAAGCCAGCGACAAGTTCAACGAACTCCCCACTCTGGGATAAGGCAAGTGGGCATTGTGTGAGGGGGGAGTCCAGGCAGGAGGAGCAGCCTGTGCAATATATGTATAGAGCAAATATGCTTATACTGTGTCTGGTGTGTGTGTGTGTGTGTGTGTGTGTGTGTGTGTGTGTGTGTGTGTGTGTGTGTGTGTGTGTACATATATATATATATATATATATATACTGTGTGTTTAAAAATAAATAAATAAATATATATATTCCCTTGGAATATATTTTTATATATTGTATTTTTGCTTTATTTTTATTTTTTTTTATTTATTTAAAAACATTATTTTTATCTATCTATCTATCTATCTATCTATCTATCTATCAGTAGTTGATCACCTTGACAAAGGGGCGTGCCAGCCCCGAAACGTTGGTATGGCGTGATATTTAATACACGTTGTCGCTGTGATTTTCATTTCTTTATTTTATATATATATATATATATATATATATAAACTTTCGGCGGCACTCAGAGCATCAAAGAAGGAGACAAGACTGTGTCTAATAGTCAATGTTTCAATGTTACATTATAACATATTCGTCAGGACAATACACTGTGAGCAACAACATACCTTTATACCCGCCTGACCGTCCGTGGCACCCAGCGTCCGCCGATATTAGTGTGTATTTATTCTTATATACACTTTTATTCTTTCCCTTTATTTTTATATGGTTTGTTATCCTTGTAATAAGTTGTTTGTTCTGTATCACGGAAGGGAATTTAGGGGTGGGGATTTGCACCCCCCTCCTCTCTGTCTGTTGTTCTGTATCACTACCAGGTGAGATTCTCTGTGACGCCACGTCCAGCGTCCCGTTATGACGTCATCTTCACTGAACGGGTGCGGCGGACACTGGGTGCCACGAACGGTCTGGCGGGTATAAAGGTATGTTTTTGCTCACATTGCATTGTCCTGATGAAAATGTTATAATATAACATTGAAACATTGACTATTAGACACAGTCTTGTCTCCTTCTTTGATGCTGTGAGTGCCGCTGACAGTTCATTTATATATGGGGACCCTGTGTGTTTCTCATGAAAGGCACCGGCTATCATGCTGTTTTGTATTTAGGAGAAGAGTGCCACTGACTGCACTTGTGTGTATGTATGTATATATATATATATATATATATATAAATAAAAATTTTTTTTATTATTATTATTTTTTTTGTATGTGTGTGTGCTGTGGTGGGGGAAGGGGGGGGGCGCTAAATTTCTGCCTTGCCCCGGGTGCCGAAAATCCTAGTTTCGGCCCTGGATTCAGGTCTGGGGAACGGGCGGGCCAGTCCATAGCATCAATGCCTTCGCCTTGCAGGAACTGCTGACACACTCCAACCACATGAGGTCTAGCATTGTCTTGCATTAGGAGGAACCCAGGGCCAACCGCACCAGCATATGGTCTCACAAGGGGTCTGAAGATCTCATCTCGGTACTTAATGGCAGTCAGGCTACCTCTGGCGAGCACATGGAGGTCTGTGCAGCTCCCCAAAGAAATGCCACCCCACACCATTACTGACCCACTGCCAAACCAGTCATGCTGGAGGATGTTGCAGGCAGCAGAACATTCTCCTTGGCGTCTCCAGACTCTGTCACGTCTGTCACATGTGCTCTGTGAAAACCTGCTTTTATCTGTGAAGAGCACAGGGCGCCAGTGGCGAATTTGCCAATCTTGGTGTTCTCTGGCAAATGCCAAACGTCCTGAACGGTGTTGGGCTGTAAGCACAACCCCCACCTGTGGACGTCGGGCCCTCATACCACCCTCATGGAGTTTGTTTCTGATCATTTGAGTAGACACATGCACATTTGTGGCTTGCTGGAGGTCATTTTGCAGGGCTCTGGCAGTGCTCCTCCTTTTCCTCCTTGCACAAATGCAGAGGTAGCGGTCCTGCTGCTGGGTTGTTGCGCTCCTATGGCCTCCTCCACATCTCCTGATGTACTGGCCTGTCTCCTGGTAGTGCCTTCATGCTCTGGACACTACGCTGACAGACACAGCAAACCTTCTTGCCACAGCTTGCATTGATGTGCCATCCTGGATGAGCTGCACTACCTGAGCCACTTGTGTGGGTTGTAGACTCCGTCTCATGCTACCACTAGAGTGAAAGCACCGCTAGCTTTCAAAAGTGACCAAAACATCAGCCAGAAAGCATAGGAGCTGAGAAGTGGTCTGTGGTCACCACCTGCAGAACAACTCCTTTATTGGGGGTGTCTTGCTAATTGCCTATAATTCCCACCTGTTGTCTATTCCATTTGCACAACAGCATGTGAAATTGATTGTCAATCAGTGTTGCTTCCTAAGTGGACAGTTTGATTTCACAGAAGTGTGATTGACTTGGAGTTACATTGTGTTGTTTAAGTGTTCCCTTTATTTTTTTGAGCAGTGTATATTATGCTCATGTACAGTATTATAGGTGAGAACAGGACTTTAACTCAACAACATGAGCTCCATTCCAGCACAATACATTTGTGTGGTGTTTATATGTTCTCCCAACATTTGCTTGTGTTTTCTTCCTTGTGCACTGGTTTCGACACTCAAAAATCCATAATAGTAATTTTGTGTGTGTATGTGTGTGTGTGTGTGTGTGTGTGTGTGTGTGTATGTCTATGTCTATGTATAGGGAATATAGATTGCAAGTGTCACTGGACCAGAGACTGAATAAATATTCTTTGTGAATGGCTTTGCACTATATAAATGCCTGCTAATAAATAAATCTCTCTCATTGTTTGGTCATCCTTTAGTTGCACTTTTTCTGCAATGATGATTTCAGCAGTAATTCAACATAAAAGTCCAGACCTGTTCAGCAAGGGCACTTGTATTAGAAACTAAAATAAACTGTCCTTTTTAAAACAGTCCTATAAGCTATACAGCTTTCTAATGCGCTTCATGAGCATCTCTTTTCATTTCATCAAAGAAAAGTATTTGTATACTCCCCTTAACAGCATGAACTTTTTATGCTGTACCCTACAGCACTTTCAAATTGGCTTTGGTGATTTAAAGGTTCTAATATTTTTAAGGCCTTCTTTAGGCTGAGAAAGCTCAAGGAATAGTTTTGTTGCCAACATCTTGTGTTTAGACCCAATTAATATGTAGTTTTATATTTGACTAATTAACCTTAGATTCTCTGTCTAGGACATTATGACCTGTGTCTATCATTCCCTTTTTGTCCAGTGCACATAAGCATACATACCTTCTGCTGTCCTGACTTTCATGGGAGAGTAACATTAACAGGCAGTTTACTTGAAGTTAGGGCATTATATCTTGATCTGTCATTCAAATAATAACACCCCATCACATTACAGGGGTGCAATCTGATTTTCATAGTAGAATTCACAACTGGACATTTACATTCCTAACCTGCAGATGTGTTCTGGATTCCATTTTTGGCCACAACTGCCCTTCCTGCTCTGTCTATGGGATAGTGCCTCCCTGGTGTCAAATTCAAACCTCTTCAGTGTATTAATATCTCCTTTGTGTGCAGAGCTGAGCCAGGTATTAAGTCAATCTTCTGAGTGCAGTGTTTCTAGTCCTGCTATATTGCCTTTCCATGTACCAGCACTTTCCCTGTTTATGATTCTGTCTGTGATCCATTCACTGGCTAGCTACATGCAGATGCATTTCTGCCTATGAAGCTGAAGCTTTCACGTGAGCTGTTTAGAACCTTGCCTGTGCTCAAGACATTAACTTTATTTGACTTTTCTTCAGAATACATCCCTATACCATGCTTGTAGTACCACCTTCTTACTCCATGGTAGTCATGTTAAAGAAGCAAGGGCTTCTTGAGTGGAAGTCAGAACTTTATTATGGTGTTTCCCAATGAAGACTGAGAGGTCCAATAGACTTGGTACCTTGGACCTGCCAGTGTTTACACTAACTGGCTAATATAATATAGGCATGCCACCTGAATCTATGACCTAGGAAAACTAAAAATAAGAGTTATGGAAGTTATGTTTCATAAACTGCATGAAAATCACCCAGAAAAAAAAACACAAGAAAAAATGAGGTTGTAATGACAGGTGAGATATATATCTGGCCTTCCAACATGTTTAAAGAAAAAAAAATCTAAAAAAAAAAAAATCTCATTCAATAATAAGATGATCTACTTAGCATCAATACTGGTCCTCCAGAGATGCCCAGTTCAAGGCAAAGTAGAATTGGGATCCTCCTGGTACCCTTGGACTGTAGGAAGAAAGAAAAAAATCTCTATTGTGCTTAAATAGTACCTGTATATACCCAAATATTGCCACTGCATCTCTAGTGTGGCCAAATAGGGACCCTTTATGATGGATGGACCCATATTAAAAATGTATGTATATTCTATAATTCATTAAAGTGGTGAACAATGGTTTGGGCAGAGCATTTTTTTTAATTAATTACATTTATTTAAAAATGGGTGCCACTCCATGGGTCCTAATCTTGTCCATTTAACTGGTCACAACATCCATGGGATTTGTGAAGAGCCCCAAACACTAAGATGTTCTCAGCATCTGTGAATAGATGTCATGCTGCATTTTGTATCCCTCCTCCCCATAGAGGCACTAAGGCACTAGCTTTAGCCTGACCAGCCTGTGGCACATGTTTTTACAATGGCATGGGAATATAGAGTGAACTAGACAGGATATTCTAATGATTGGGTTTGCTAAGCTGCCTGTTCTTTTTTATGGTTTGTTTTCCTTTATTGCTAAGTATGTATGTATTTGTAATGTGAACTTCACTAACTCTTTGAAAACAGGACTATTTCTGGAGTCTGACAGATTGACGAGATTCATTTTTTTACTTTTCTTAGCTCCTGCACCATTTAGAGCACAGTTCTTGTAAAAGTCACTGTACATATGCAATAACTATACACAAATACATACAAATATACATGCATTACATTTTACTACCTATACATATATATCACATGTTATTATAAAGTTTACCTTATAAACTCATCCTTACTTTTATAAATAACTAATATTCTCAAAGTTTCTCTAACACCAACATTTAACCCTAACCAGGGGTTACATTCTCCCCCTGGTGATCTGACACCTGGCAACTTTTATCAGCCCAATAAACAACTGTGGGGGTAATTCAGATCTGATCACTGCTGTGTATTTTCACACAGTGGGCGATCATATCCGAACTGCATATGCACAGCACTGCGCCGGCGTGTCACACAGCTGCAACGGGCATCAGTGCCCTGCAACAGGATAGTGTGAAAAATCCAGTCACATGGGCGATCGCAAGGAGATTGACAGGAAAAGGCCATTTATGGCAGGCAACTGACCATTTTCTGGGAGTGTCAGGGAAAATGCAGGCAGGATCAAGCGTTTTCAGGGAGGGTGTCTGACGTCAAATCCAGACCCGATCAGCCGGAAGTGTTCACAATGGGTGAGTAAGTCCTGGGCTGTGTAGAGATGGCACAAAATCAGTTTGTGCATCTCTGCTACACATGCGAACTCACACCTGCACAGCAAAAACCTTGCAGGGCTGCAAAAATCGCTACCCAGTGATCAGAACTAAATTACCCCCATAACTGAAAAAATGTAGTCAAGATCCCAACAATCAGAATACTGACAGTGAAATCCCAACAGAATCCCGATAGGTCACCTATACCAAAACTACAAAGAATTATTTGTATAACATTTATATTCTTATATTCACATATGACTCATTCACACCTGTTGGCAATCTACCTAGTTTCAACCATTTAAAATATTGACCACTTAGGGAGGGAAATTATTAAGGAAACCCCCTAGTGATGTTCTCTTTTGGTATGATATCTTTTGTGTTGTCTACAGTTTTTCTTAGGGATGCCCATGCAGGTACCCTGGTTCCTTACTCAGCACATTTTGCATCATTTCTCATCTCCAGCATATCTGCTCCTTTTCTTCCTTTTTATGAATTTTACTTGATTACTCCTCTATCTTTTATTCTTTGACTTGATGTCATCTACATCAGTAGCTTTCGATCTTCCCCTTTTTGTCTCTTTTATCTCCCTTTTTCTCAAGTACAAGGTTTTCATCATTAGTCTCCCTGGTAACAATAATGGTACTTAATACATCACCCTCTTTTTTCACACTGCTTATTTGTTTCATTTCCTCTCTCTAAGTTGCGCCTATTGAGCTGGTCCTTCTTATCTATGTATACATTATATATTATGTTCTTCTAAGCCTTGACTTTGTGATCCAGATTCCCTGATTTCCATATAACAAGGTCAGTAAGGAAACTGTATCATGGAGCGTAGGCTTCATTGGTCTCCGTTATTATGAATTTTCCATTTTCCTTCTCTCTCACTCACCTCTGCATATACACTCCACCCAAAAACTCTTCTTCTTGGCTGATGACAATATCTGCAGGTCCCTTGGATTGTAGAAAATCAACTCGCTTCTCTACTGTACATCCATTGCCACATTGGCTGCTTGTTTTCTCCTGCTCCCACTATATCAAACTTTACATATTTTCCATCTCCAACACTCTGCAAAAGTTTCAGGAGGTTATGCTTTGTTATAGTAATCCAATGAACAAAACATCTCCATGAGTATCATACCTTTATTGAAACCATATCCTTTTCTTACATGTAACCATATAATAGTGCCCCCTATTTTAGGGGTGGTACCTTTTATTTCCCACATTGCATTCCTGTCAACTGCAACTTTTCCTGGCAAATCTGCAGCCACTGCAAGCAATCTCTTTATTGTCCTTACACATAGGGTACTCACTGAGATAGGTTTTTAAAAAATGAGCTCAGAAAGGAGGCCATCACCATTGTTTTGTTGCCATCTTCAAAATCTGTTTTATTTCTTAACTAGTAATCTGGTCCCTCTGTTTGGATGTTTCAGCTTCTGCCTAATAGAAGTCTATGGGCTTCTTTCTGCATTGTTCCCTAAGAAGGAGCCAATTGGATCCCTCCCATTGTCCCCCATAGCTTGCAAATGTGCTGGTTGATGGCTGCAGATGCACAGAAGGACTCCCGGTCATAAATCTGGAGGTCCTCTTATCAATATGGACCGCTCTTATTGGGAGAGCTGTTTTTGTGATTTTAGTCGCACATAAAATGCACCTCCATGCACCACTTCTAAAAAGCAACAGGTGCAAACCATTATAATTAAGACTAAACCAATCAGAAACATAATAAAAGCGCACCAGGTCACCTGTAGCTCTCACTTTCAACTCTCCACCATGGCTGAGGTAGGGATTGCTGTAGCCCGCATCCAGACACTGATTGCATGTGTCCTGTACCAGCGCTTTGAATCGGGGTATTGTCGCCTTATACCAACTTGTGGAGCAAAAGAGTGCATTCAAATGTGACTTATGAAGTGACTTCCTATGCGGAAGCCGCAAAATTGACACAAATCATGAACACCACAAAGCAACAACACACCATTGAAAGACAAATTTGCAAGTGAAAATGCTTGTTAGTAAATTTGCAATTTTTATTCACTGCAATTAGGGGCGATAAAGGGTGATTTGTAATCTCACCCAAAATCAATTCTTTGTAAATAATTTAAATGGTCTGGTTTTGACTTCTGAAAACACGAACCCTATTTCATAACTGCATATAAAGGGCTTACTTCAGAGTGAAAACCCGCCCCATGCAAGTGTACGAATTCAGTCGTATGGCGTGAGAATACTTTGCCAGACAGCAGACATCTGCAAATCCATTTGCAACTAACTCACCATCGAATGTTTTTCCTACTGTGTGTAGTCTGTGCGCAGCCCAGGACTTACTCCTACAGTGCGATGAGATCAGGCTGATCGGGGCCGGTGCTGACGTCACACACGGGTGTGGTCCATCACATCGACAGTGTCTAGGTCGACAATGTTTAGGTCGACCACTATAGGTCGACAGTCACTAGGTCGACATGGATGGAAGGTCGACAGGGTTTCTAGGTCGACATGTGCTAGGTCGACAGGTCTAAAGGTCGACATAAGGATTTTTTGTGTGTGTGTCGTTTTCTTCGTAGAGTGACCGGGATCCCAAATTAGTGCACCGTGTCCCCTCGCATGGCTCGCTTCGCTCGCCATGCTTCGGGCATGGTGCCTTCGCTTCGCTCGGCACACTTTACCGTTCCAATCGTAGTCCACGTGGATCGTTAAGTATGAAAAAATTTAAAAAAAGAAAAAAATGTGAAAAACTCATGTCGACCTTTAGACCTGTCGACCTAGCACATGTCGACCTAGAAACCCTGTCGACCTTCCATCCATGTTGACCTAGTGACTGTCGACCTATAGTGGTCGACCTAAACATTGTCGACCTAGACACTGTCGATTTTCAGACCGGATCCCGTCACACACCCTCCCTGAAAACGCTTGGGAACGCCTGCGTTTTTCCTGACACTTCCAAAAATCGACCAGTCACCACCCCCAATTGTCCGCTTCCTGTCAATCACATTGCATACGCTTAGCAATATAAATTTTCGCACCATTCGGTCGCTGTTTGGGCTCGCGCCTACGCATTGCGGTGCATATGCATATGCAGTCATTTGATAATCGCCCGCTGTGCGATTTTGCACAAAAGCAATCAGGTATGAATTAGGCCCATTATTGTGTTTTTGTGTCTGATGTTGTATTATGGATGAACAGTATGTATGACAATTTCTATAAGGGCTCATATAAGGGCTATAGGGAAAGAATTAATGATCACCTATGTAGAATTTTATTTGCACAAATATTTAGTTAAACTTATGTACAATAAATAAATAAAAACAAACACTATAAATGAAAAAACCCTCTAAACATATTTATGTAGAATGCAACTGTCCCAACTACATATATTATTTATGCTTCATTAGGATTAATGAGAGGATAGATCCACAATAAATTCCCATGCCAAATATGTTATTAGATGACCTAGAACATATGAAAGCTTAAATATAAAATAAAAAAACATTTAGCTGAGATGGAAGGCTATATCTGACCGATGTATTAGGGCAAATAAAATTTTGACTACTCTAGAGCTTAATCTATAATTCTGTTTTGCATCCTAGCAGTCATGTCTGCCATGTGTTATGCTGGTTGCCATCGCAACCATGAAATGTTTATGAAGAAATCCAGCAGACGTATTATACAGCGGATTTTATGCTCAGAGAAAGAAACATGTCCTTTCTCAGGTTTTTAATTTATCCCCCAATGCCCACATCTTTAAGGATTAGATATTTGTGGGGAAATGTGATAGAGTCCAATTTCTTTTGCAAGTTTGCATTCACCAGGACTCGGTGCGAGTTTGGAGCGAGAGTCTTATGAAACAACAGAATGTAATAGTTTGCGAGTTTCAACATGCCTATTTATCTCGCATGCAATGCCATGAGGGTTTGCTGGTGAGAAAACCCTCAACTAAAATGGTATTCACAAAGCGATTTTCTTTACATGTGGCGTGTTGGCTTTGAAAGTAATGTAGTACTGGTCTTTCAAAGTCCCAGGATTTTGACCTCATTAGCACTATAGAAGTTTCACTTTTGCTCTGTTACACCCAGCCCCAAGAAAAGTAGTGTTGTTTATTCATGTTGAATGTTACATTGTGTTCTTATAAATTGTCAGTTAAGTACATTTGATTGTTTAAGTAACATCTGTCTGTTTTCATTTTAGAAATTAGCTAACACATGTGTGTGTATATATATATATTTTTAAATTGTGTTTACTAAAACATGGGTGTCCACAGGATAAAAATGTTGTAAACAATGGTGTACTGTAATCTTAAACAAAAAAATAAAATAGCTAGTTTTGTTAAGTGAACAATTTTTTAAAACTTACCAAATGCATTTACAAAAAGAGATATGCCATCACACTATATGGGAAGAGGTAAGTACTCTCTGTATGACAACAAATTGAAAATGATTTCTTACAACCATAGCTGTGTTATGTTTCACCATTTACAGACTTAAAATATCACAAACTCAAATGTGAAGTTCTGGTGTATGATGCTTTTACGAACTTCATTCCCCCCTGTCTATTGATGACATCCTCAGATCAGACCTGTCTTGTCCCAGGGCGATGTTGTGTGCATACAGCAAGCAGTAACAATGTCACCAACTTTCTGTGCCATATAGCAGAATTCCACCTCATCTATCCAAGCAGCAGATCCCGCTTTTCAAAAGGCCAAAGGTGTGCTCAATAATGTTGCATGCAGCATTGTATTTATCTTGAACCACGCCAGGTTCCTTAGAAAGAGGTGTCAAGGGCCATGTTTGACGGTATCCGTTCACATGGTCGACCATGTTATGGTCGACAGTCATTAGGTCGACCACTGTTGGTCGACATTGACATGGTCGACATGGACACATGGTCGACACATGAAAGGTCGACACATGAAAAGGTCGACATGAGTTTTTTAACTTTTTTTTCTTTTGGGGAACTTTTCCATACTTTACGATCCACGTGGACTACGATTGGAACGGTAAAGTGTGCCGAGCGAAGCGGTAGCGGAGCGAAGGCACCATGCCCGAAGCATGGTGAGCGAAGCGAGCCATGCGAGGGGACGCGGTGCACTAATTGGGGTTCCCAGTCACTTTACGCAACAAACGACACAAAAAAAAGTTAAAAAACTCATGTCGACCTTTTCATATGTCGACCTTTCATGCGTCGACCATTTTCATGTGTCGACCATGTGTCCATGTCGACCATGTCAATGTCAACCAATAGTGGTCGACCGAATGACTGTCGACCATAACATGGTCGACCATTCATACCGGAACCATGTTTGACACCCATATCCAGAATTACCTGGGGGAATTAGAGAGGGGGAAAAGTGACAAAATGAACTGTCTAGCCTTTACATTAAATACATAAAACACCACCCTTGTTTAAGGTTGCACTTAATTAAACAGTACCAGGTTAACTTTGAAGCTATTTCAAGAGACATCACAGGAAAGGTATTTGAGTGGGCAAACATGAATCCCAACACATATGCTGCAAGTATAAAAATAAAGTATATTTGGAGCAGATTGTCTGTATCTCTTTAAAAACATACTCGTATGGCCCCTGCAGTCACAAGCTTTCATACAGCTGCTACAGCAGAAATAATTGTCAATAGGAACAGCAAGTAGTGCATACCTAATAGCCAGCACTGCGGCATGTGTCCACCTTCAAACGTCTTCCATAGGGATGACTGGCATAAGATATCAGTGACGTGCAGTGAGGTCAGTGACTGGTGAGGCACTGACTGATGGTGGCGCCACCCCCCCCCCCCCCCACACACACACACACACACACTCTCTCACACACCTATACCCCAGCCCTGCACCCAGCAACCTCCCTCACACAACATACCCCAGCCCCGCACCTAGCATCCTCCCTCATGCACCCATACTTGCACCCAGCAACATTGCTCACACACAGGGCTGTTTCTAGCCGATTTGGCTCCCAGTGCGAGATTTAAAAATGCGCCTCCCCCATAGAAAAAAAAAGAAAAAGCATGCGCGCGCCTGAGGCGCGCGCGCTCCCGGCACGGGTGTGTGGCCTCATTAAAATGGGCATGGCCTCATCACAGCCACCACATGAAAAAAAAGGCCCAATTTTACACGGTACGGCAGGCACGAGTCCCCATTTTACACATTACGGCAGACACGTGTCCCCATTTTACACAGTACGGCAGGCAAGAGACCCCATTTTACACAGTACGGCAGGCAAGAGTCCCCATTTTACACAGTACGGCAGGCAAGAGTCCCCATTTTACACATTACGGCAGGCACGTGTCCCCATTTTACACAGTACGGCAGGCAAGAGTCCCCATTTTACACATTACGGCAGGAAAGAGTCCCCATTTTACACATTCGCAGGCAAGAGTACCCATTTTACACAGTACGGCAGGCAAGAGTCCCCATTTTACACAGTACGGCAGGCAAGAGTCCCCATTTTACACAGTACGGCAGGCAAGAGTCCCCATTTTACACATTGCAGCAGGCACGTGTCCCCATTTTACACATTGCGGCAGGCACGTGTCCCCATTTTACACATTGCGGCAGGCACGTGTCCCCATTTTACACATTGTGGCAGGCACGTGTCCCCATTTTACACATTGCGGCAGGCACGTGTCCCCATTTTACACAGTACTGCAGGCAAGTGTCCCCATTTTACACATTACAGCAGGCACGTCCCTATTTTACACATTACAGCAGGCACATGTCCCCATTTTACACATTACAGCAGGCACATGTCCCCATTTTACACATTACAGCTGGCACATGTCCCCATTTTACACATTACAGCAGGCACATGTCCCCATTTTACACAGTACGGCAGGCAAGTGTCAAGTGGGGGGGAAGGAAGGGAGAGGGAGGGGGGAGAGAGAGAGACTACTTACATATGAAAAGGATCTTCCCGCTCTTCGGCCCGCCTCTCCTTCCTCGTGCCGGCCGCCTCCTCCTTCCAGCTTGGCTCCCCCCTCCTCTTGTCGTCGGTACTCCTGTTCGGGGAGCGGAGTTTCGCGGAATGATGCGATTGTGTCGTGACGACACGACACAACCGCGTCATTCAGCGAAACTCAGCCCCCCGAGCAGGAGTACTCGGGAAGAGGGGGGGTGGAGAAGGACCTGAAAAGTGCCGCGGCGGGCGCACTGTGCGGTTGCACGGCTCGCCCGCTGCAAGAAACGGCACTGCTCACACAGTATACCCCAGACCTGCACCCAGCAACCTCCCTCATGCACCCATACCTGCACCCAGCAACCTCCCTCACACAATATACCCCAGTCCTGCACACCTGTACCCAAGCCCTACCCCAGTCACCTTTCTCCTCTGTTTCAGCAGTGGGTCTGTCTGGGTCCCGTTCTGACTGAGCAGGAGCAAAGTGTGCATGTCTGCATGAGCGCTGGAGGGGGGCTGCCAGACGAAGAGGAGCCAGCTACATGAAGGAGCAAGCAGGGCCGCTGACAGGCCGCCCGGCATAGTTGGGGGCGTGACCTAATCACGCCCGTGGCCACGCCCACTTTTTTTTCCTTTTCATTTTTTTTTATGTAAACCACTGCAGCAGGTACCGCAAACCTGCAGAGCAGAAACTACGGGACCGGACCACCGGTATTTCATCCCCGCCAGATCAATCCGCCCCTGGCTGACACTATGAGTCCCAGTACAGCACTGACAGTGACAGTCGGATGCAGGTCACGTCAGTGCTGATCTGGTGCCCAATCACATCTGCTTTCAGTGACAGGGGCGTGCTTTCATATGGGCTGAAAGCATGTCCCTGCACTGAGGCACTTGTAAAGGTGCCGCTTACAGTGATTTTTTAATGGGCTTTTACAGCCCGCTGCCTGGCCCCTCCCCCTGCCCACCCCCTGCTTCCGGCAACTTGCAATTGGCAGCGGGAGGCACTGCTCTCGGTGCCTCCGAAATCACTTTAAACAGGTATTTTCTCTGAAAATGAATACCATAATTTCTCTGACGTCCTAGTGGATGCTGGGAACTCCGTAAGGACCATGGGGAATAGACGGGCTCCGCAGGAGACTGGGCACTCTAAAAGAAAGATTAGGTACTATCTGGTGTGCACTGGCTCCTCCCTCTATGCCCCTCCTCCAGACCTCAGTTAGAATCTGTGCCCGGCCAGAGCAGGGTGCTCCTAGTGGGCTCTCCTGAGCTTGCTAGAAAAGAAAGTATTTATTAGGTTTTTTATTTTCAGTGAGATCTGCTGGCAACAGACTCACTGCTACGTGGGACTGAGGGGAGAAAAGCAAACCTACCTGCTTGCAGCTAGCTTGTGCTTCTTAGGCTACTGGACACCATTAGCTCCAGAGGGTTCGAACACAGGGCCTGACCTCGATCGTCCGTTCCCGGAGCCGCGCTGCCGTCCCCCTTGCAGAGCCAGAAAACAGAAGAGAAGCGATGAAATCGGCGGCAGAAGACTCCTGTCTTCATTAAGGTAGCGCACAGCACCGCAGCTGTGCACCATTGCTCCCACAGCACACCACACACTCCGGTCACTGTAGGGTGCAGGGCGCTGGGGGGGGCGCCCTGGGCAGCAATTATAATACCTTTTGGCACTTAAAATACACATAATACAGTCTGAAAACTGTATATGTGTAAAAAGCCCCGCCATTAAGTTACGTAAAACGCGGGACAGAAGCCCGCCGCTGAGGGGGCAGGGCCTTCTTCCTCAGCACACCAGCACCATTTTCCCTTCACAGCTCCGCTGGAAGCACGCTCCCCAGGCTCTCCCCTGCAGTATCCTGATACAAGAAGGGTTAAAAAGAGAGAGGGGGGGGCACATAAATTTAGGCGCAAATAAGATATTTAAGCAGCTATTGGGTAAATCACTTTTTATAGTGTAAATCCCTGTGTTATATAGCGCTGTGGTGTGTGCTGGCATACTCTCTCTCTGTCTCCCCAAAGGACTTTGTGGGGTCCTGTCCTCAGTCTGAACATTCCCTGTGTGTGTGCGGTGTGTCGGTACGGCTGTGTCGACATGTTTGATGAGGAGGGTTACGTGGAGGCGGGGCAGGGGCAGATAAGTGTGGTGTCGCCCCCGACGGGGCCGACACCTGATTGGATGGATATGTGGAAGGTCTTAACCGACAGTGTCAACTCCTTACATAAAAGGTTCGATGACGCAGCATCCTTGGGACAGCCGGGGTCTCAGCCCGCGCCTGCCCAGGCGACTCAGAAGCCATCAGGGGCTCATAAACGCCCGCTAGCTCAGATGGTAGACACAGATGTCGACACAGAGTCTGACTCCAGTGTAGATGAGGATGAGACAAATGTACAGTCTACAAAAGCCATCCGATGCATGATTACTGCAATGAAAGATGTATTGCACATTTCTGATATTAACCCGGTTACCACCAAGAGGGGTAATATGTTTGGGGAGAAAAAGCAGCCAGTGACTTTTCCCCCATCTGATGAATTAAATGATTTGTGTGAAGAAGCGTGGAGTTCCCCTGATAAGAAACTAGTGATTTCTAAGAGGTTACTGATGGTGTACCCTTTCCCGCCAACGGATAGGTTACATTGGGAAACATCCCCTGGGGTGGACAAGGCGCTAACACGCTTATCTAAAAGGGTGGCACTGCCGTCTCAGGATACGACCGCCCTAAAGGAGCCTGCGGATAGAAAGCAGGAAGCTATCCTGAAGTCTGTGTATACACACTCTGGTACTCTACTGAGACCTGCTATTGCTTCAGCCTGGATGTGTAGTGCTGCAGCAGCATGGACTGATACCCTGTCAGACAACATTGATTCCCTCGACAGGGATACTGTTTTGCTAACCCTCGAACATATAAAAGACGTCGTCTTATATATGCGGGATGCCCAGAGGGACATTTGCCTGCTGGCATCTAGAATTAATGCAATGTCCATTTCTGCCAGGAGAGTATTATGGACTCGGCAGTGGACAGGTGATGCTGATTCTAAAAAACACATGGAGGTTTTGCCTTATAAGGGTGAGGAATTGTTTGGGGACGGTCTCTCGGACCTCGTATCCACAGCAACTGCTGGGAAGTCGACTTTTTTACTTCAGGTTCCCTCACAGCCTAAGAAAGCACCGTATTATCAAGTGCAGTCCTATCGGCCTCAGAAAGGCAAGCGGGTCAGAGGAGCATCCTTTCTGGCCAGAGGCAAGGGTAGAGGAAAGAAGCTGCACCAGGCAACCAGTTCCCAGGAACAAAAATCCTCCCCTGCTTCCACTAAGTCCACCGCATGACGTTGGGGCTCCACAGGCGGAGCCAGGTGCAGTGGGGGCGCGTCTCCGAAACTTCAGCAACCAGTGGGTTCGCTCACAAGTGGATCTCTGGGCTGTACAAATTGTATCTCAGGGATACAAGCTGTAGTTCGAGGCGACTCCCCCTCGCCGTTACCTCAAATCAGCCTTGCCAGCTGCTCCCAGGGAAAGGGAGGTAGTACTGGCGACAATTCACAAGCTGTACCTCCAGCAGGTGATAATCAAGGTCCCCCTCCTTCAACAGGGCAGGGGTTACTATTCCACAATGTTTGTGGTACCGAAACCGGAAGGTTCGGTGAGACCCATTCTGAATTTAAAATCCTTGAACACTTATACAAAGAAGTTCAAGTTCAAAATGGAATCGCTCAGGGCGGTTATTGCAAGCCTGGAAGAGGGGGATTTTATGGTGTCGCTGGACATCAAGGATGCTTACTTGCATGTCCCCATTTACCCACCTCACCAGGAATACCTCAGGTTTGTGGTACAGGACTGTCATTACCAATTCCAGACGTTACCGTTTGGTCTCTCCACGGCACCGAGAATATTTACCAAGGTAATGGCCGAAATGATGATACTCCTTCGGAAGAAGGGAGTTATAATTATCCCGTACTTGGACGATCTCCTCATAAAGGCGAGGTCCAGAGAGCAGTTGTTGGTCAGTGTAGCACTCTCTCAGGAAGTGTTGCAACAGCACGGCTGAATTCTGAATATCCCAAAGTGGCAGCTGATTCCTGCGACGCGTCTGCTTTTCCTGGGCATGATTCTGGACACAGAACAGAAGAAGGTGTTTCTCCCGGTGGAGAAGGCCCAGGAATTGTCATCTCTGGTCAGGGACCTCCTGAAACCAAAACAGGTGTCGGTGCATCACTGCACGCGAGTCCTGGGAAAGATGGTGGCTTCTTACGAAGCAATTCCCTTCGGCAGGTTCCATGCAAGGATCTTTCAGTGGGATCTGTTGGACAAATGGTCCGGATCGCATCTTCAGATGCATCGGTTGATCACCCTATCCCCAAGGGCCAGGGTGTCTCTGCTGTGATGGCTGCAAAGTGCTCATCTTCTCGAGGGCCGCAGGTTCGGCATATAGGACTGGGTCCTGGTGACCACGGATGCAAGCCTCCGAGGATGGGGGGCAGTCACTCAGGGAAGAAACTTCCAAGGACAGTGGTCAAGTCTGGAGACTTCACTACACATAAATATACTGGAACTAAGGGCCAGTGCTTAAAGTGGTCCTAGAGAGGTGGTGGAACTCACCCCCCTCCCCACGGCGCCCATGAAATAAAGGTATTGCGCGCGCCTACGGCGCGCGCAGCAAAAAGGGGGTGTGGTCTCAAAAAGAAAGGGGCGTGGTCACACAATAGTAATAATGCCCACAGTAGTAGTACCCAAGTGGAAATTTTGAAGTGGGGGTATGGAAAAGTGAAGGGTGCAATTATGTGCGCGCCGAAGGCGCGCGCACTCCTGACAAGGGGGCGTGGCCACACAAAAGGGGGCGTGCCCTTCAGTGTAGTTTACCACACCATATACCCCTTATACACATTATGCACCACAATAGTAGGACCCCTTTCACATTATAGCTCACAGTATGAGCCGAAATTCACATTTATACCACACAGTATGAGCCAAATTCACATTACACCACACAGTATGAGCCAAGTTCACATTACACCACACAGTATGAGCCATATTCACATTACACCACACGGTATGAGCCGAAAATTCACATTACACCACACAGTATGAGCCGAAATTCACATTACACCACACAGTATGAGCCAAAATTCACATTATAGCACAGAGAATGAGCCGAAATTCACATTATAGAGTGACAGAGTGACAGGGAGAGTGACAGCAGGGACATGGAAAGTGACAGCAGGGACATGGAAAGTGACAGCAGGGGAATACAGTAGGGACTAGGGAGAGAGAAAGGCAGCAGGTTAGATTACCTGTTTAGCAGCGGCGGTGGTCTGCGGTGCTGTGGATGAGTAGGCTGTGGTAGGCGTGACGTGGAGGAGGCTGTGGGCCTCGGAGATAGTGCGGAGGAGGAGGCTGTGGGTGCGCAGAGGTCCGAGGCCGGGGCGGCAGAAGAGGCTGAGGGCGGCTGCAATGGATCTGGAACCAGGCTGGCTTTATTATACCTGCCGCCGCATCGAGCTCCTGTGACCACGGCGCTAATATTTCAAAACTGCTGCGGACCGGCAGCCAATCAGCGACAGATTTGAACTAGTAGTGCCGCGGTCACAGAAGCTCGATGCAGCGGCAGGGATAATAAAGCCGGCCTGGTCCCAGATCCGCTGCAGCTGGGAGTCTGGAACCTGGGCTTCCAGTGCGGCGGCGATGGTAGGGACGGAGCGACAGAGGGAGGACCGGGAACGCAGCTTCTTTGTCGGCCCATACAGTAATGCCCCCAGCAGTAGCATCCCTTATACAATGCCCACAGTAGTAGTGCCCCTTATGCAATGCCCCCAACAGTAGTGCCCCTTATGAAGTGCCCCCTTTACAATGCCCTCATTAGCTGTGCACCCCATCAGTAATGCCCTTAATGGTAATGCCCCTGTGTAGTATTGCCCCTAGTCGTTTAGCCCCAGTAGTCATGCCCATACTGGTAATGCCCCTGCAGTTATGACCCCAGCAATTTACTCCCCCCCCCCCTCTAGTTTAGCCTCTGAGTGGTAATGCCCCCAGTAGTTTTGCCCTCATGTAGTTTGCCCCATGTAGTTTAGCCCCCAGTGGTAATGCCCCCTGCAGTTGTGCCCCCAGTTGTTTAGCCCCTGTAGTTTAGCCCCCATGTAGTTTGCCAAAGTTAGTAATGTCCCCAGTAGTTTGCCCCCTTGTAGTTATACCCCCAGTAGTTTAGCTCCTGTAATTATGCCCCCTTGTAGTTTAGCCCCCAGTAGTAATGCTGCCAGTAGTTTGCCCCTTTGTAGCTTGCCCCCTTGTAGTAATGCCCCCAGTAGTTTGCCCCCAGTAGTTTGCCCCAGCAGTAAAGCCCCCCAGTAGTTTGCCCCCAGTACTAGAGCCCCCCAGTAGTTTGCCCCTCTGTAGTTTGCCCCAGTAGTAAAGGCCCCCAGTAGTTTGCCCCCAGTACTTGAGCCCCCCAGTAGTTTGTCCCTCTGTAGTTTGCCCCAGTAGTTTGCCCCCAGTACTAGAGCCCCCCAGTAGTTTGCCCCAGCAGTAAAGCCCCCCAGTAGTTTGCCCCCAGTACTAGAGCCCCCCAGTAGTTTGCCCCTCTGTAGTTTGCCCCAGTAGTAAAGGCCCCCAGTAGAAACGCCTGTGGTACACATATAGGAGGGAGGGAGGGAGGGGGGAAAGAACTATACTTACCTAGCCCCGCTCCCGCCGCAGTCCTCTCTCGCCGCCCGCTCCTCTGCACTATGAGAGAGACGTCATGACGTCTCTCCCATAGCGCGCACTGACAGAGCCGGAAGCCGGAGCTCAGTACTGAGCTCCTGCCTCCGGCTGCCGCTGCGGAGAGGGAGACGGGCGCCCGCTGGTAACGCGATCTCAGCGGGCGCCCGGCATCTCCCTGCAGCGCCGCCCGGGACATCGGGTTAGGTGAGCCGGGGGAGGCGGAACTGCGTTCCGTCTCCTGGTGGAACTGAGGGAACGCAGTTCCGGCCCGTTCCGGCTCACTTTAACCCCTGCTAAGGGCCATTTACAACGCCCTGAGTTAAGCAGAGCCCCTGCTTCAAAACCACCCAGTACTGATTCAGTCAGACAAGATGGCGTCCCGCCTCAACAAAAAGCTAAAAAAATATTGCACCAGGTCAAGGGACCCTCAGGCGATAGCTGATAAAAGCTAGGAAGGATGTGACAGCAAAGCATTTTCACCGCATATGGCGGAAATATGTCGCTTGGTGTGAGGCCAGGAAGGCCCCAACAGAGGAATTCCAGCTGGGTCGTTTTCTGAACTTCCTACAGTCAGGGGTGACTATGGGCCTAAAATTGGGGTCCATAAAGGTCCAGATTTCGGCCCTATCTATTTTCTTTCAAAAAGAACTGGCTTCACTGCCTGAAGTTCAGACGTTTGTAAAGGGAGTGCTGCATATTCAGCCCCCCTTTTGTGCCTCCAGTGGCACCTTGGGATCTTAACGTTGTGTTGGATTTCCTGAAATCACACTGGTTTGAGCCACTTAGGACCGTGGAGCTAAAGTATCTCACGTGGAAGGTGGTCATGCTGTTGGCCTTAGCTTCAGCTAGGCGTGTGTCAGAATTGGCGGCTTTGTCATGTAAAAGCCCGTATCTGATCTTCCATATGGACAGGGCAGAATTGAGGACTCGTCCCCAATTTCTCCCAAAGGTGGTATCAGCGTTTCATTTGAACCAACCTATTGTGGTGCCTGCGGCTACTCTGGACTTGGAGGATTCCAAGTTGCTGGACGTAGTCCGGGCTTTGAAAATTATGTTTCCAGGACGGCTGGAGTCAGGAAAACTGACTCGCTATTTATCCTGCATGCACCCAACAAGCTGGGTGCTCCTGCTTCAAAGCAAACTATTGCTCGCTGGATCTGTTGCACGATTCAGCTGGCACATTCTGCGGCTGGACTGCCGCATCCTAAATCAGTAAAAGCCCATTCCACAAGGAAGGTGGGCTCTTCTTGGGCGGCTGCCCGAGGGGTCTCGGCTTTACTGCTTTGCCGAGCTGCTACTTGGTCGGGTTCAAACACATTTGCTAAATTCTACAAGTTTGATACCCTGGCTGAGGAGGACCTTGAGTTTGCTCATTCGGTGCTGCAGAGTCATCCGCACTCTCCCGCCCGTTTGGGAGCTTTGGTATAATCCCCACGGTCCTTACGGAGTTCCCAGCATCCACTAGGACGTCAGAGAAAATAAGAATTTACTCACCGGTAATTCTATTTCTCGTAGTCCGTAGTGGATGCTGGGTGCCCGTCCCAAGTGCGGACTCTCTGCAATACATGTATATAGTTATTGCTTCACTAAAGGGTTATTGTTATGAGCCATCCGTAAAAGGAGGCTCAGTTGTTGTTCATACTGTTAACTGGGTATGGTTATCACAAGTTTTACAGTGTGATTGGTGTGGCTGGTATGAGTCTTACCCTGGATTCCAAATCCTTTCCTTGTTGTGTCAGCTCTTCCGGGCACAGTTTCCCTAACTGAGGTCTGGAGGAGGGGCATAGAGGGAGGAGCCAGTGCACACCAGATAGTACCTAATCTTTCTTTTAGAGTGCCCAGTCTCCTGCGGAGCCCGTCTATTCCCCATGGTCATTACGGAGTTCCCAGCATCCACTACGGACTACGAGAAATAGATTTACCGGTGAGTAAATTCTTATTATAAAGAAGATACTTATAACACAGAATATGTGTCATAAGTATCTTCTTTGTATTATTTTAATCACTAATGACAGGGGAGGCACTGCCTCCCCTGCCTCCCCTGACTGCACGTCCCAAAGATATAGGCATCATGACAAGATTCTGGAAAGCCTGAAACCACACTGAGAATTCAGAGGTGAACATCACAGATAACCTGCACATTCAGAGAATGATAGTGATGCGTCTGACATACACTTCCCCCCCACATGTGGTGCTCTGAGCCCAATGTGGTTTCAAAGACATTTGGAAATCCTGCAAGCCTACAGAGGTCAATCTTCAGGTCCTGCCACACTGATTCATTTGGCACCCTGGAGTAAATTGTGTGTGCCCCTTTATATTATAAATGACAGTATTACTACATGAGAATTCATTTGTCTGGCACAGCAGGGTTTAGGGAACGGACCAGAGAAAGGTCACATGTCCTGCATCGTGTGGTGGCAGGATTTAATTGGACCAGAGTAATGAAGCACAAGCGGAGCCTTGTGGGAAGAAGAGGGCAGTGACACACTTGTTGGAAGGAAGCCACTGTGGGAGGCAGACGTGGTCAGATGAGCGGAGCAGATCGGCTGTGATTAGTGAGAGTCGGGCGGTCACGCAAAGCTGTGGAGAGCTGTGTTGCAGAGTGAAGGCAGCGAGGAGCTTCCGTGAAGTTGTGAAAGCCGGGAAAGCAGGCATGGGATGCCGCAGCCAGGGACAAGTGTCAGGAGTGGAGTGACCAGGAGAACCTGAGGGGTCTATTTACTAAGCCTTGGACAGAGGTAAAGTGAACGGAGAAAAAGTCCTAGCCAATCAGTTCCTAACTGTCATTTTTCAAACACAGCCTGTAACATGACAGTTAGGAGCTGATTGGCTGGGAATTTATTTCCACGCACTTTATCTCCATCCAGGGCTTAGTAAATAGACCCCTGAGTGAGTTACATAGACTGTATTTATGACGGACTGCAGGAAGGTGAGTTGTGAGGCCTGTTTTATTTGTCAGGTACACAATGCCCCACAATCAGATGAAGAGGGAAGGTTGACAGGCCTAATACCGCAAATTACACAGATTGACCCTTATTTGAGGACCGTACTGAGCAGCATAGAAATACTTATTCTTTGAATGGTCATTATAAAGACATCTACGGTTTGATGATCAGTATAGAGATATTTATTGCCTTGGATAAAATACATTTATTGCCCGGGATAAAAGACACAGAAACATTTTTTCTTTGAGTTAGTTGCTACAGAGACATTCTGCTTGTTTGGAAGTGAAATACACATTAGCTACATAAATCCCTCTGCAAAAGTTGGAATACAGTAACACTGTCTATCCTGACACATCTGGTCAGGTGTTTAGACCCAGGATCTACAGTTCTTTAAGCAAATGTTTAACCCCTTGTGCAACAAATACAGTGCAAACCACAGACTCCATTGCAATACTGTGCCATTGTAGGATCTTTGAGCTTCAACAAGTATATTGCCTGTGAAGGTTGGAATTATTTATTTAGGGACATTTAGAGAAATAATAATTATTCTTCGTGCAAATTATATTCTTAATCACCTTCTTCACTGTCTTCTTTGCAACATTATTTTTCGAATATGTATGTATCTGTGATTAGATTGATTGAATTTTGTATTATTTAGTCATCCAGTGTATTGTGAGCTGTCAGTAAACATTATTTTCATTACATCTTCTAAAGTGATTTTACTCTTCATTGTGATTGTCTTCTTCAATTGTTATATTGTGATTGTCTTCCTTTTTGCCATATATCAAATAACCATCTTTTTTCAAGAATTCCTTGTGGCACAATAAAGTAAATTCTCTATGGAGATTGCTGTCCTTGTACTTTCTGCTTGCGTACCAATCTGTCCTACCCCTCTGAAATGCATACTGTGAATAAGTATGGTGAAAACAACTTAGGGAAAGGGTCCATAACATAGCCACTGGACACCTGTGATTCCTCTTCCAACCACATAGACACCTGCCCACCCCTGGGTGTTGCACTCACAACTGAGAAATGAGATATGTGTATGCCATATTTTCTTCAAGGTACATAATACTTGAGTTAAATGCCTTGAAAAAGTGGTCTGTGTAATCCCCAACATCCTAGAGCTCATTGACTCAAAGGAGCCTGTTGCAAAAGAGTGCAGGGCACACAATACTTTATGCAGCCCAGACACTTCAAAGTTACTGCCAGACAAAGGTTCTAAATCATCTCTCACCTACTCAAATACAGTATGTTCAGGAGGTTTGTGCGGCTCAGCCTAAAAAGCTGCACCACCTCCTGGTCTCAGAGGGAGTCCAGGCCCATCCACAATCTAGAGGTTCACCTGGCACGTACCCCAACTGGGCACTGGATCTGGTGATGCTCCTGCACCCTCTTCCTGCACTGCACCTCAATAGTGAGGAGCCCAGACATGAACAGCTCATAGGAGTTAAAAAAAATTCACCATTACTACTCCCTCACATCCGTGGGTTCTATAGGGGTTTGATTACTATCAATGGGTATCTTTTGTGTTAAAAGAACTCAAATACTGATGCCACATTAAACTCACACACTGAACTCGCCATCCTGGCATTAGTCTATTATTTCATGAGTTTATTGTTTTGTGTGAGTTTACGACTCGCAATCTATTATATTTGGAGAGTTGTATGCAGTGTTGGACTGGGACATGGGCATACTGGGGAATGCAGTGGTGGGCCTATGCGTAGAGGTGTGGCCATATTCCAGAGGGAGGGTGCTCTGCTCTAATGGCTTACCATTACAGCATGCATGGTCTGGGCCCCTTGATAAATGCTGTCCATGTATGATAATGTACCAGATGAATAACAGCAAGGCATTGTAGAAAATGCACATAGTCCTGTGCAGTATAATGTAACATATGTATAATAGTGCACAGTCTGGATCCTGGTCCCTAGAGGAGGGTGTGTGTCCTTAGGCAATGGGGCCCACCAGGGGTTTCCCCTATACTCCTGTGGGCCAGATCCCAGTTGTATGTTTTACATGGGCAACATGTGGATGTAGTGCTTTGCCAGTGAGAGAATATTTGATGAGAGTTTACATGTTCTTGAAGCCTATTACTTATGACGATTGCAAACTTTCACTTTTTTTCCCAGAAATCTCACATTTAAAAAAAATCACAACCAATTACATCCCCCACCCCCTTCCCTGGTTTGTTAGGATTATGTACTGGTCATAGCTAATCTGTGTCTTGCATCTCCTGATGCTATACAGAATTTAGTTCCCCCTTCCCCATTTAATACGGCTCTGGCTGGTGTGTTGATCCCCTAAGTCCACAGGGGCCCCAGTAATTCCGCTGCTGTATAGAAAGGCATCTGTAGAATGTTTGCACACTGTACATCATTGGTTTCTTAAAGGTCCATGCTGTCGACTTTTATTACCCAGACCTACTCAAACATTCCATAGAAGCATACACAGATAAGACTGTTATTACAAATAAATCCAAAAATGATACTTCATGCAGGATGTTATGTTGAGTATATGCTACAATACATTGTATAGGCAGGCTCCTAAGTGTTAAATGAATTTGGTTCATTTTTACCAACACCTACCACCATCCTTATATTTATTAGTTAGATGCACTCTCTATTGGAAGGTGTCTAACTCACACTTGAACTCAAATATGAATAGCAAGGAATTGTACTGTTTGATTTAATTTTTATTTTTATTTTTTCTACTGGATCTATTCATTAAAATAAAGCTGCTTTCTATAACTGTTATTAATGGTGTTGTGCTAAAACCAACGGTACCCCTTAGCAATTGACCTCTTTCTTTGGTGACAAGGCTGAGTATTGTATCACCAATTATTGCAACAAGACAGCTACAAATTCCTACAAAATTAAGGGCCTAATTCAGACCTGATTGCAGCAGCAAATTTGTTCTCTAATGGGCAACACCATGGGGGTGATTCCGAGTTGTTCGCTCGCTAGCTGCTTTTAGCAGCATTGCACACGCTAAGCCGCCGCCCTCTGGGAGTGTATCTTAGCTTAGCAGAAGTGCGAACGAAAGATTAGCAGAATTGCGAATAGAAATTTCTTAGCAGTTTCTGAGTAGCTCCAGACTTACTCAGCCATTGCGACCAGCTCAGTCCTTTTCGTACCTGGTTTGACGTCACAAACACACCCAGCGTTTGCCCAGCCACTCCCCCGTTTCTCCAGCCAGTCCTGCGTTTTGCAACTGGAACGCTTGCGTTTTTCTGCACACTCCCATAAAACGGCCAGTTTCCACCCAGAAACACCCACTTCCTGTCAATCACACTACGATCAGCACAGCGATGAAAAAGCTTCGTTATGCCGTGAGTAAAATACTTAACTTTTGTGTAAAATAACTAAGCGCATGCGCTCTGCGAACTTTGCGCATGCGCAATAAGCGACTAATCACAGTATAGTGAAAATCGGCAACGAGCGAACAGCTCAGAATGACCCCCCATGTGCACTGCAGGTGGGGCCGATATAACGTGCAGAGAGAGTTGGATTTTGGTGGGTTATATTGTTTCTGTGCAGGGTAAATACTGGCTGCTTTATTTTTACACTGCAGTTTAGATTTCAGTTTGAATACACCCCACACAAATCTAACTCTCTCTGCACATGTTATATCTGCCCCACCTACACTGCACATGGTTTTGCCCATTAGATAACAAATTAGCTGCTGCAATCAGGTCTGAATTAGGCACTAAAGCCAGGGCAGCTGAGAAATATTGAGCAACCTAGCCATTACTGGAATAGAAAGTGATTTTTTTTTAAATTATTATTACCTTTTTATGTTATAGTGTCACAAAGTGTCCGCAGCACTGTACATGGCATATACTGGCATATACTGGCATATACTGTTACTCCGTAACCATGTAACTTTACATATCATAGGTACAACAAATGAAAGCTGACATTTCTTAGGGAGAGCTCACAGCAATTTTTGCTGAATACGACTGGGAGACAAAGGACAAGGAGCACTGGAAACAATCATAGCACTGCGGTGGAATGTTAGGAAGGAGGGCCTTGCCTGTGAGATCTTACATACTAAGAAAAATCTGAAATCTATAATGTTGCGGAGATTCTAATATTCTGATGCCTGATCATGGGAAATATCTGTAATGTGCTCTCCTTTCTACAGTATGTATATAATAAAGCCTACTGAATAGAATATGAGTGTTATGTAACTGTGGGTAAACTTCTAAAGCCCAGTACCCACGGCCTGATGCAGGAGAGATGTGTGGTGAGCAAACCGCTCAGCACACATCTCTCCTGCCGCTCAGCACAGTGCGATCTGTGCTGAGCGTGCGGGGGAGACGGGGGCGCTTATTTCACCCAGCGGGTGAAGTGAGCGACCCGCTAGATTGGCCTGCATGCAGGCCAATCTAGCAGCAGCGATAGCGATGTGCGGGGCCACGCATCGCTATCGCTGAGGGGGCTACACATGGAGCGATCATGCCGATATTCTAAGCAATCTAGTCAGATTGCTTAGAATATCGCTCCGTGAGTACCCCCCTTAAGGGTTCTTAACTACAACATGACCTGTGTATGATTGACTTGAGCCTTCAATTCATGCCACACGGTTTCTCAGTTTTGTTCCAGTTACTGATCAGAATGAGTCACAACTGAACAACTGTCTTTGTCTGCCAATGCTCCACACATTTAGTCATAGTATGTGTCAGAGGTTTGTTTTGTGGAAGAGCTTGTGTAAATGTGTAATATTGTAGCACAAAGAAGATACAATGTAATGCCAAATGTAACGCTGCCTACCAGCAGATTTAGTCATCCTGCTGGTGCCTTTTCATTTGAAGAGTCATTCTATTATATGTGCCATCACAATATCAATGTCAAAAAATCTAAATGTCATCATCTAGGATGCAGAAAATGTAACTGCCATTTGTTAGTGTCTGCTTTTATGGAGTTTAGATGGTCTACAACTGGGGGCGGATTAGTACCCTGAGCAGTAGAATTTTCATACACTAAAACTACATCTGCCGCCATACACTAAAACTACAGCTGGCTCCGTAAACTAAAACTACAGCTGGCTCCGTAAACTAAAACTACAGTTGGCTCCGTACACTAAAACTACAGCTGGCTCCGTAAACTAAAACTACAGCTGGCTCCGTACACTAAAACTACATCTGGCTCCATACACTAAAACTACAGCTGGCTCCGTACACTAAAACTACAGCTGGCTCCATACACTAAAACTACAGCTGGCTCCGTACACTAAAACTACAGCTGGCTCCGTAAACTAAAACTACAGCTGGCTCCGTACACTAAAACTACAGCTGGCTCCGTAAACTAAAACTACAGCTGGCTCCATACATTAAAACTACAGCTGGCTTCGTACACTAAAACTACAGCTGGCTCCGTAAACTAAAACTACAAATGGCTCCGTACACTAAAACTACAGCTGGCTCCGTACACTAAAACTACAGCTGGCTCCATACACTAAAACTACAACTGGCTAAATACACTAAAACTACAGCTGGCTGCATACACTAAAACAACAGCTGGCTCAGTACAATAAAACTACAGCTGGCTCCATAAACTAAAACTACAGCTTGCTCCGTACACTAAAACTATAGCTGGCTCCGTACACTAAAACTACAGCTGGCTCCGTACACTAAAACTACAGCTGGCTCCGTAAACTAAAACTACAGCTGGCTCCATACAGTAAAACTACAGCTGGCTCCGTACACTAAGACTACAGCTGGCTCCGTAAACTAAAACTACAAATGGCTCCGTACACTAAAACTACAGCTGGCTCCGTACACTAAAACTACAGCTGGCTCCATACACTAAAACTACAACTGGCTAAATACACTAAAACTACAGCTGGCTGCATGCACTAAAACTACAGCTGGCTCAGTACAATAAAACTACAGCTGGCTCCATAAACTAAAACTACAGCTTGCTCCGTACACTAAAACTACAGCTGGCTCCGTACACTAAAACTACAGCTGGCTCCATACACTAAAACTACAGCTGGCTCAATAAACTAAAACTACAAATGGCTCCATAAACTAAAACTACAGCTGGCTCCATACCCTAAAACTACAGCAGGCTCCATACACTAAAACTACAGCTGGCTCTATACATTAAAACTACAGCTGGCTCTGTACACTAAAACTACATCTGGCTCCATACACTAAAACTACAGCTGGCTCCATAAACTAAAACTACAGCTGGCTCCGTACACTAAAACTACAGCTGGTTCTATACATTAAAGCTACAGCTGGCTCCGTACACTAAAACTACATCTGGTTCCATACACTAAAACTACAACTGGCTAAATACACTAAAACTACAGCTGGCTGCATACACGAAAACTACAGCTGGCTCCATAAACTAAAACTACAGCTGGCTCCATAAACTAAAACTACAGCTGGCTCCGTACACTAAAACTACAGCTGGCTCCGTACACTAAAACTACAGCTGGCTCCGTACACTAAAACTACAGCTGGCTCCATACACTAAAACTACAGCTGGCTCCGTACACTAAAACTACAGCTGGCTCCATACACTAAAACTACAGCTGGCTCCGTACACTAAAACTACAGCTGGCTCCATACACTAAAACTACAACTGGCTAAATACACTAAAACTACAGCTGGCTGCATACACTAAAACTACAGCTGGCTCAGTACAATAAAACTACAGCTGGCTCCATAAACTAAAACTACAGCTTGCTCCGTACACTAAAACTACAGCTGGCTCCGTACACTAAAACTACAGCTGGCTCCGTACACTAAAACTACAGCTGGCTCCATACACTAAAACTACAGCTGGCTCAATAAACTAAAACTACAAATGGTTCCATAAACTAAAACTACAGCTGGCTCCATACTCTAAAACTACAGCTGGCTCCATACACTAAAACTACAGCTGGCTCTATACATTAAAACTACAGCTGGCTCTGTACACTAAAACTACATCTGGCTCCATACACTAAAACTACAGCTGGCTCCATAAACTAAAACTACAGCTGGCTCCGTACACTAAAACTACAGCTGGTTCTATACATTAAAGCTACAGCTGGCTAAGTACACTAAAACTACATCTGGATCCATACACTAAAACTACAACTGGCTAAATACACTAAAACTAAAGCTGGCTGCATACACGAAAACTACAGCTGGCTCCATAAACTAAAACTACAGCTGGCTTGTACACTAAAACTACAGCTGGCTCCGTACACTAAAACTACAGCTGGCTCCGTACACTAAAACTACATCTGGCTCCATACACTAAAACTACATCTGGCTCCATAAACTAAAACTACAGCTGGCTCCGTACACTAAAACTACAGCTGGTTCTATACATTAAAGCTACAGCTGGCTCCGTACACTAAAACTACATCTGGTTCCATACACTAAAACTACAACTGGCTAAATACACTAAAACTACAGCTGGCTGCATACACGAAAACTACAGCTGGCTCCATAAACTAAAACTACAGCTGGCTCCATAAACTAAAACTACAGCTGGCTCCGTACACTAAAACTACAGCTGGCTCCGTACACTAAAACTACAGCTGGCTCCGTACACTAAAACTACAGCTGGCTCCATACACTAAAACTACAGCTGGCTCCGTACACTAAAACTACAGCTGGTTCCATACACTAAAACTACAGCTGGCTCCGTACACTAAAACTACAGCTGGCTCCATACACTAAAACTACAACTGGCTAAATACACTAAAACTACAGCTGGCTGCATACACTAAAACTACAGCTGGCTCAGTACAATAAAACTACAGCTGGCTCCATAAACTAAAACTACAGCTTGCTCCGTACACTAAAACTACAGCTGGCTCCGTACACTAAAACTACAGCTGGCTCCGTACACTAAAACTACAGCTGGCTCCATACACTAAAACTACAGCTGGCTCAATAAACTAAAACTACAAATGGTTCCATAAACTAAAACTACAGCTGGCTCCATACTCTAAAACTACAGCTGGCTCCATACACTAAAACTACAGCTGGCTCTATACATTAAAACTACAGCTGGCTCTGTACACTAAAACTACATCTGGCTCCATACACTAAAACTACAGCTGGCTCCATAAACTAAAACTACAGCTGGCTCCGTACACTAAAACTACAGCTGGTTCTATACATTAAAGCTACAGCTGGCTAAGTACACTAAAACTACATCTGGATCCATACACTAAAACTACAACTGGCTAAATACACTAAAACTACAGCTGGCTGCATACACGAAAACTACAGCTGGCTCCATAAACTAAAACTACAGCTGGCTTGTACACTAAAACTACAGCTGGCTCCGTACACTAAAACTACAGCTGGCTCCGTACACTAAAACTACAGCTGGCTCCATACACTAAAACTACAGCTGGCTCCGTACACTAAAACTACAGCTGGCTCCATACACTAAAACTACAGCTGGCTCCGTACACTAAAACTACAGCTGGCTCCATACACTAAAACTACAGCTGGCTCCATACACTAAAACTACAGCTGGCTCCAAAAACTAAAACTACAAATGGCTCCATAAACTAAAACTACAGCTGGCTCCATACACTAAAACTACAGCTGGCTCCAAAAACTAAAACTACAGCTGGATCTATACATTAAAACTACAGCTGGCTCCATACACTAAAACTACATCTGGCTCCATACACTAAAACTACAGCTGGCTCCATAAACTAAAACTACAAATGGCTCCATAAACTAAAACTACAGCTGGCTCCGTATGTTATGATTCCCGTACTCCAGACCAGAGGAGATCTTATGGCAGAGGTCTGAGTACAGGAAAGATATGCTGGTTATGGGAGCAGGAAAGCCTAGTAACCCCTGGCGCCCTAACTCCGTTGTCTCGCCCGTGTTATCAGAAATACCCTGCGAGACTATGGTTGCTTGAGCCCATGGCAGCCGCGTTTGAAGGGCGGATTATGTCTGCCCAACTTCGATGCCCCCTCAGGTCTTAATGGGAGACAAAGGGAAATCCGAGACAGGGTGATAACAAGGGGCCCTCTGACTAAGCAACCAGGCCAGGGGCTACAAGCTAACTAACTTAAACCAAAAGTATGTGCGGACAAACCGCCAGGGAAAAGGACAACCAAAGATCCACTGATCCGTTACTCCTATCCAGCACCGCCGGATACCAGAGTGGATCTGTGGGAGCGGAATCCTCCGCAAAAGCTCCGGAACACAATGAAACTAAATAATAAACAGTAAGCGGTCAAGCCGCAACACACGGCTACGCCGCGACTCACGAACACCACAGGATGTTAAAGGTGCTCGGTCGGACTCCAGGAATAGATGACAACTTCCGAGTACAGGACCACTGAGGACAGGAACAACCGGATTGAGCAGGACTGGAAACTCTCTGTAACTGACACAGCAAACAGGAAGCTATCACCGGCGTCTGTGAGAAGTCCTGAGAGTGCTTAAATTTGGGAGCCCTCCAATCAAGATCCAGACAGGGTAATCACATAATCATGCCGTGCAGCTGCATGCTGTACGGCCAGGATACAATTGAACTGATTAATTAAGACCCAGCAATGGGGAACGCGGTCCGAGCGTGGCGTCCCCGTTGCTAGGGTCTGAGCGGCTCCGTGCGCCCGGCGTCTAGCGTTGCTAGGGAGCCGGCGGCTGTCTGCCTGCGGCGTCCCTAGTTGCTAGGCGCCGGGCCGCACTGACGGGCGGACCCTCGGCGCCTAACAGTACCCCCCCCTTGAGGAGGGGTCAAGGAACCCCTAAGGCCAGGTTTCTGAGGAAATTCTCGAAAAAATGCCCTTTTGAGCCTCGGGGCATGGAGATCCTCATCCACGACCCAAGACCTTTCTTCTGGACCATAACCTCTCCAATGTACCAAAAAATAAAGCCGACCCCGGGACAACTTGGAATCGAGAACCTTCTCCACCAAGAACTCCTGCTGACCCTGTACATCTATTGGTGATTTCCCCTGAGAGATCTTGCGAGGAAATCTACTGGACGAAACATATGGTTTTAACAAGGAGCAATGGAAGGTATTTCCGATCCGTAAAGTTTTTGGTAAACGTAACCGGAAAGCAACTGGATTGACTTTTTTGATAATATGAAATGGTCCAATAAATTTAGGACCCAATCTGGCTGAGGTTTGTCGAAGTTTAATGTTGCGAGTCGACAACCATACCCTATCTCCTACTTTAAAAGTGCACAGCCGCCGGAGCCTGTCAGAAATTTTTTTCTCCCGAAATGCCGCTTTTCTGAGAGCCAGGTGCACTTTTCTCCAAATGAGTTTGAGATGAGAGGTCAAGGTCAGTGAGGAGACAGAGGAATGTTGAAAAAAGGAATTAGCTCTGGGGTGAAAACCAAAAACTGTAAAAAATGGAGACACATTGGTGGAGGAATGACAGGCATTGTTGTAAGCAAACTCCGCCAACGGAAGAAACTCAGACCAGTCATTTTGGAGTTTGGCCGAGTACAAACGCAAATATTGTTTTAATGATTGATTAACTCGCTCAGTCTGCCCGTTGGATTGGGGATGGTAGCCAGACGTTAAAGATAATTTAATCTTTAATGAGGCACAAAAAGACTTCCAAAATTGTGCAATGAATTGTGGACCCCGATCAGAGACAATATCAGTGGGTAACCCATGGAGTCTGAAAACATGGCGGAGGAACAAGACTGCCAATCCCTGGGCAGATGGCAATCGGGGAAGAGCAATGAAATGGGCCATTTTGCTAAAACGGTCCACTACCACCCATATGACTCGGCATCCGGCTGACAGAGGGAGGTCCACCACAAAATCCATGGAAATATGAGACCATGGCCTAAGAGGAACATTCAAGGGCATAAGTTGACCGATAGGCAAGGAACGGGGAACCTTATGCTGTGCACAGACCTGACAAGAAAAAACAAACTCCTTAATGTCTTTGGAAAGACCAGGCCACCATACCGAGCGGGAAACTAATTCAAAAGTTTTGGCGATCCCCGGATGCCCGGCAACTTTGCTATCATGAAACTCCGTCAAAACAGTTGCTCTCAAAAACTCGGGGACATAAAGACGACCAGCAGGAGTATTTCCAGGAGCTTGATGTTGAAGCTGGTTTAACTGGGTAAATAAATCTTGTGTGAGGCCTGCCCGAATGACTGAAGACGGAAGTATGGGAGTAACAGGACTGTTGTCTTGAACTGGAAGAAAACTGCGTGACAGGGCATCTGCCTTGGTATTCTTGGAACCTGGCCTGAAGGTGATAATGAACTTGAAACGAGTAAAAAATAAAGCCCAACGAGCTTGCCGGGCATTCAGCCGTTTAGCTGATTCAATGTATTGAAGATTTTTGTGATCAGTCAAAACTGAAATGGTATGAGTGGCTCCTTCAAGCCAATGCCTCCACTCCTCGAAAGCCCATTTAATAGCCAGTAATTCCCGGTTACCAACATCGTAGTTGGATTCAGCAGATGAGAATTTCCTGGACATAAAGGCACAAGGATGTAATTCTAGAGAATCCGGATCCTTCTGAGATAGGATAGCCCCTACTCCAACCTCCGAGGCATCAACCTCAACAATGAAAGGCAATTCTGGGTTGGGATGTCTGAGGACTGGGGCTGAGACAAAGGCTTGTTTCAAGGCCTGAAAAGATAACTCCGCTTCACGTGACCAGTTGGTAGGATCTGCTCCCTTCTTAGTCAGTGCCACAATGGGAGCAACTAGGTCGGAGAAAGAGTGAATAAATCTTCTATAGTAATTTGCAAACCCTAAAAAGCGCTGAATTGCTTTTAAGTTGGTGGGTTGCGCCCAACTAAGGATGGCTTGGAGCTTCTTTGGTTCCATACAGAATCCCCGAGGGGAAATGATGTACCCTAAAAAGGATACCTCCGTGACATGAAATTCACACTTCTCCAGCTTGGCATATAGGTGATTTTCACGTAATTTTTTTAGAACCTGACGCACCTGGGTAACATGTTGTTCCATAGAGTCAGAATATATCAAAATATCGTCTAAGTAGACTACAACGAATCTTCCAAGAAATTCACGGAGCACATCGTTAATGAGATCCTGGAAAACTGCCGGAGCGTTAGACAGGCCGAATGGCATAACCAGATACTCATAGTGACCCGACTGAGTACTGAATGCCGTTTTCCACTCATCCCCTGACTTGATCCGGATGAGGTTATATGCTCCTCTCAGGTCAATCTTAGAAAAAATCACAGCCGAACGTAGCTGATCAAAGATGACAGAAATCAGCGGCAAAGGGTAAGTATTTTTTACTGAGATCTTATTCAAGGCTCTAAAGTCAATGCAAGGTCTGAGTGATCCATCCTTCTTTTCCACGAAGAAGAAGCCTGCACTTAAAGGGGATTTAGATGGCCTGATAAATCCTTTCCCTAGGCTTTCTTTAACATACTCATTCATGGCCACAGTTTCAGGTCCGGACAATGCATATAACCTTCCCTTAGGCAAAGTGGCACCAGGAATTAGCTCAATAGCACAATCATAAGGCCTATGGGGAGGCAGAATGTCCGCATTGCCCTTGGAAAATACATCAACAAAATCCTGGTATTCCACAGGAATGGGTGCGGGAATGAAAGCAGCTATTCTGATGGGAAACGTAATACATTCCTTATTACAGATGGTACCCCATTGTGAGATCTCCCCCGACTGCCAATCAATGATGGGATTATGAAAGGCCAGCCAAGGGTGACCCAGAACCACTGGAACTGCTGGGCAATGGGTAAGGAAAAACTCAATTTTTTCAGAATGCAGAGCTCCTACCGAAAGTAGAACAGGAGGTGTACAGAGAGAAATAACCCCATTGGACAAGGGACTCCCATCTAAACCATGCATGGTGATACACCTACCCAAGGCTAACTGAGGAATACCTAAGGCCTTGGCCCATGTTAAATCCATAAAGTTCCCTGCAGCTCCACTGTCCACAAAAGCCGAGACCGAGGAACAGAGGCTGCCAAAGGAAACTTTAGCTGGGACTAACAGTGAATTATTTGAGGAGATAAGCTGTAGACCAAAGTGAACCCCCTCACAAATCACTTGGTCGAGGCGTTTCCCGACTTGTTCGGACAACTACGGGCAAAATGTCCCTTACCTCCACAGTATAAACAAAGACCAGAATTTTGCCTTCTGGTTCTTTCTTCAGGAGACAGTTTGGAGAGGCCTATCTGCATGGGCTCCTCTATGTCCACAGGAATGGAAAAAACACAAGGAGTAGACCCGACAGATACTCCTTTTTCAGCCCTCTGCTCTCTGAGACGACGATCAATCTTAATAGAGAGCTCCATGAGTTTATCGAGAGTCTCAGGAGCGGGATACTGAAGGAGACTGTCTTTTAAAGACTCGGATAAGCCGAGGCGAAACTGACTGCGCAGGGCTGGGTCATTCCATCCACAGTCGTTCGACCAACGGCGAAACTCCGTACAATAAATCTCTGCGGGATTCCTACCCTGTCTGAGAGCACGCAACTGACTCTCGGCGGATGCCTCTCTATCAGGGTCGTCATACAATAGCCCTAAAGACCCCAGAAAGGCGTCTACAGACAATAAAGCCGGATCGTCTGTTCTTAAACCAAAAGCCCAGGTCTGAGGATCCCCCTGAAGTAAAGAAATAATAATTCCAACCCGCTGAGATTCCGTACCTGAAGAGACTGGTCTTACACGAAAATAAAGTTTACAAGACTCTTTAAAATTAAAAAACTGCTTTCTATCCCCAGAAAAACGGTCAGGCAAATGCATTTTTGGTTCAGGAATGACCCTCGGGGAAGTCCGTAACAGATCTTCCTGTGACCTCACCCGAAGGGACAGATCCTGAACCATCTGAGTAAGTTCTTGAATCTGGCTAACTAGAAGCTGGCCAGGATTTGGCCCAACACCGGTGGGATTCATGAGGCCGACAAATCTTCCAACTGAATAAGGGAAAAAATTAAATCCTGTTTAATTTTAAATTTTAGTCTTGCCGGTGATAATGTTATGATTCCCGTACTCCAGACCAAAGGAGATCTTATGGCAGAGGTCTGAGTACTGGAAAGATATGCTGGTTACGGGAGCAGGAAAGCCTAGTAACCCCTGGCGCCCTAACTCCGTTGTCTCGCCCGTGTTATCAGAAATCCCCTGCGAGACTATGGTTGCTTGAGCCCATGGCAGCCGCGTTTGAAGGGCGGATTATGTCTGCCCAACTTCGATGCCCCCTCAGGTCTTAATGGGAGACAAAGGGAAATCCGAGACAGGGTGATAACAAGGGGCCCTCTGACTAAGCAACCAGGCCAGGGGCTACAAGCTAACTAACTTAAACCAAAAGTATGTGCGGACAAACCGCCAGGGAAAAGGACAACCAAAGATCCACTGATCCGTTACTCCTATCCAGCACCGCCGGATACCAGAGTGGATCTGTGGGAGCGGAATCCTCCGCAAAAGCTCCGGAACACAATGAAACTAAATGATAAACAGTAAGCGGTCAAGCCGCAACACACGGCTACGCCGCGACTCACGAACACCACAGGATGTTAAAGGTGCTCGGTCGGACTCCAGGAATAGATGACAACTTCCGAGTACAGGACCACTGAGGACAGGAACAACCGGATTGAGCAGGACTGGAAACTCTCTGTAACTGACACAGCAAACAGGAAGCTATCACCGGCGTCTGTGAGAAGTCCTGAGAGTGCTTAAATTTGGGAGCCCTCCAATCAAGATCCAGACAGGGTAATCACATAATCATGCCGTGCAGCTGCATGCTGTACGGCCAGGATACAATTGAACTGATTAATTAAGACCCAGCAACGGGGAACGCGGTCCGAGCGTGGCGTCCCCGTTGCTAGGGTCTGAGCGGCGCCGTGCGCCCGGCGTCTAGCGTTGCTAGGGAGCCGGCGGCTGTCTGCCTGCGGCGTCCCTAGTTGCTAGGCGCCGGGCCGCACTGACGGGCGGACCCTCGGCGCCTAACACCGTACACTAAAACTACAGCTGGTTCTATACATTAAAACTACAGCTGGCTCTGTACACTAAAACTACAGCTGGCTCCATACACTAAAACTACAAATGGCTCCATAAACTAAAACTACAGCTGGCTCCGTACACTATAACTACATCTGGATCCATACACTAAAACTACAGCTGGTTCCATAAACTAAAACTACAGCTGGCTCCATAAACTAAAACTACAGCTGGCTCCGTACACTAAAACTACAGCTGGCTCCGTACACTAAAACTACAGCTGGCTCCGTACACTAAAACTACAGCTGGCTCCATACACTAAAACTACAGCTGGCTCCGTACACTAAAACTACAGCTGGCTCCATACACTAAAACTACAGCTGGCTCCAAAAACTAAAACTACAAATGGCTCCATAAACTAAAACTACAGCTGGCTCCATACACTAAAACTACAGCTGGCTCCAAAAACTAAAACTACATCTGGCTCCTTACACTAACACTACAGCTGGATCCGTACACTAAGACTGCAGCTGGCTCCATACACTAAAACTACATCTGGCTCCATACACTAAAACTACAGCTGGCTCCATACACTAAAACTACAACTGGCTAAATACACTAAAACTACAGCTGGCTGCATAAACTAAAACTACAGCTGGCTCAGTACAATAAAACTACAGCTGGCTCCATAAACTAAAACTACAGCTGGCTCTGTACACTAAAACTACAGCTGGCTCTGTACACTAAAACTACAGCTGGCTCCGTACACTAAAACTACAGCTGGCTCCGTAAACTAAAACTACAAATGGCTCCGTACACTAAAACTACAGCTGGCTCCGTAAACTAAAACTACAAATGGCTCCGTACACTAAAACTACAGCTGGCTCCGTACACTAAAACTACAGCTGGCTCCATACACTAAAACTACAACTGGCTAAATACACTAAAACTACAGCTGGCTGCATACACTAAAACTACAGCTGGCTCAGTACAATAAAACTACAGCTGGCTCAATAAACTAAAACTACAGCTTGCTCTGTACACTAAAACTACAGCTGGCTCGGTACACTAAAACTACAGCTGGCTCCGTATACTAAAACTACAGCTGGCTCCATACACTAAAACTACAGCTGGCTCAATAAACTACAACTACAAATGGCTCCATAAACTAAAACTACAGCTGGCTCCATACCCTAAAACTACAGCTGGCTCCATACACTAAAACTACAGCTGGCTCTATACAATAAAACTACAGCTGGCTCCGTACACTAAAACTACATCTGGCTCCGTACACTAAAACTACAGCTAGCTCCGTAAACTAAAACTACAGCTGGCTCCGTACACTAAAACTACAGCTGGCTCCATACATTAAAACTACAGCTGGCTCCGTACACTAAGACTACAGCTGGCTCCGTAAACTAAAACTACAAATGGCTCCGTACACTAAAACTACAGCTGGCTCCGTACACTAAAACTACAGCTGGCTCCATACACTAAAACTACAACTGTCTAAATACACTAAAACTACAGCTGGCTGCATACACTAAAACTACAGCTGGCTCAGTACAATAAAACTACAGCTGGCTCCATAAACTAAAACGACAGCTTGCTCCGTACACTAAAACTACAGCTGGCTCCGTACACTAAAACTACAGCTGGCTCCGTACACTAAAACTACAGCTGGCTCCATACACTAAAACTACAGCTGGCTCCATACACTAAAACTACAGCTGGCTCCAAAAACTAAAACTACAAATGGCTCCATAAACTAAAACTACAGCTGGCTCCATACACTAAAACTACAGCTGGCTCCAAAAACTAAAACTACAGCTGGCTCTATACATTAAAACTACAGCTGGCTCCATACACTAAAACTACATCTGGCTCCATACACTAAAACTACAGCTGGCTCCATAAACTAAAACTACAAATGGCTCCATAAACTAAAACTACAGCTGGCTCCGTACACTAAAACTACAGCTGGTTCTATACATTAAAACTACAGCTGGCTCTGTACACTAAAACTACATCTGGCTCCATACACTAAAACTACAAATGGCTCCATAAACTAAAACTACAGCTGGCTCCGTACACTAAAACTACATTTGGATCCATACACTAAAACTACAGCTGGCTCCATAAACTAAAACTACAGCTGGCTCCATAATCTAAAACTACAGCTGGCTCCGTACACTAAAACTACAGCTGGCTCCGTACACTAAAACTACAGCTGGCTCTGTACACTAAAACTACAGCTGGCTCCATACAATAAAACTACAGCTGACTCCGTACACTAAAACTACAGCTGGCTCCATACACTAAAACTACAGCTGGCTCCAAAAACTAAAACTACAAATGGCTCCATCAACTAAAACAACAGCTGGCTCCATACACTAAAACTACAGCTGGCTCCAAAAACTAAAACTACATCTGGCTCCTTACACTAACACTACAGCTGGATCCGTACACAAAGACTGCAGCTGGCTTCATACACTAAAACTACATCTGGCTCCATACACTAAAACTACAGCTGGCTCCATACACTAAAACTACAACTGGCTAAATACACTAAAACTACAGCTGGCTGCATACACTAAAACTACAGCTGGCTCAGTACAATAAAACTACAGCTGGCTCCATAAACTAAAACTACAGCTGGCTCTGTACACTAAAACTACAGCTGGCTCTGTACACTAAAACTACAGCTGGCTCCGTACACTAAAACTACAGCTGGCTCCGTAAACTAAAACTACAAATGGCTCCGTACACTAAAACTACAGCTGGCTCCGTAAACTAAAACTACAAATGGCACCGTACACTAAAACTACAGCTGGCTCCGTACACTAAAACTACAGCTGGCTCCATACACTAAAACTACAACTGGCTAAATACACTAAAACTACAGCTGGCTGCACACACTAAAACTACAGCTGGCTCAGTACAATAAAACTACAGCTGGCTCCATAAACTAAAACTACAGCTTGCTCTGTACACTAAAACTACAGCTGGCTCCGTACACTAAAACTACAGCAGGCTCCGTACACTAAAACTACAGCTGGCTCCATACACTAAAACTACAGCTGGCTCAATAAACTACAACTACAAATGGCTCCATAAACTAAAACTACAGCTGGCTCCATACCCTAAAACTACAGCTGGCTCCATACACTAAAACTACAGCTGGCTCTATACATTAAAACTACAGCTGGATCCGTACACTAAAACTACATCTGGCTCCGTACACTAAAACTTCAGCTGGCTCCGTAAAATAAAACTACAGCTGGCTCCGTACACTAAAACTACAGCTGGCTCCGTAAACTAAAACTACAGCTGGCTCCATACATTAAAACTACAGCTGGCTCCGTACACTAAGACTACAGCTGGCTCCGTAAACTAAAACTACAAATGGCTCCGTACACTAAAACTACAGCTGGCTCCGTACACTAAAACTGCAGCTGGCTCCATACACTAAAACTACAACTGTCTAAATACACTAAAACTACAGCTGGCTGCATACACTAAAACTACAGCTGGCTCAGTACAATAAAACTACAGCTGGCTCCATTAACTAAAACGACAGCTTGCTCCGTACACTAAAACTACAGCTGGCTCCGTACACTAAAACTACAGCTGGCTCCATACACTAAAACTACAGCTGGCTCAATAAACTAAAACTACAAATGGCTCCATAAACTAAAACTACAGCTGGCTCTATAATCTAAAACTACAGCTGGCTCCGTACACTAAAACTACAGCTGGCTCCATACACTAAAACTACAGCTGGCTCCGTACACTAAAATTACAGCTGGCTCCATACACTAAAACTACAGCTGGCTCCGTACACTAAAACTACAGCTGGCTCCATACACTAAAACTACAGCTGGCTCCAAAAACTAAAACTACAAATGGCTCCATAAACTAAAACTACAGCTGGCTCCATACACTAAAACTACAGCTGGCTCCAAAAACTAAAACTACAGCTGGCTCTATACATTAAAACTACAGCTGGCTCTGTACACTAAAACTACATCTGGCTCCATACACTAAAACTATAACTGGCTCCATAAACTAAAACTACAAATGGCTCCATAAACTAAAACTACAGCTGGCTCCGTACACTAAAACTACAGCTGGTTCTATACATTAAAGCTACAGCTGGCTCCGTACACTAAAACTACATCTGGATCCATACACTAAAACTACAGCTGGCTCCATAAAATAAAACTACAGCTGGCTCCATAAACTAAAACTACAGCTGGCTCCGTACACTAAAACTACAGCTGGCTCCGTACACTAAAACTACAGCTGGCTCCATACACTAAAACTACAGATGGCTCCGTACACTAAAAATACCGCTGGCTCCATACACTAAAACTACAGCTGGCTCCAAAAACTAAAACTACACATGGCTCCATAAACTAAAACTACAGCTGGCTCCATACACTAAAACTACAGCTGGCTCCAAAAACTAAAACTACATCTGGCTCCATACACTAACACTACAGCTGGATCCGTACACTAAGACTGCAGCTGGCTCCATACACTAAAACTACATCTGGCTCCATACACTAAAACTACAGCTGGCTCCATACTCTAAAACTACAACTGGCTAAATACACTAAAACTACAGCTGGCTCCATACATTAAAACTACAGCTGGCTCCGTACACTAAGACTACAGCTGGCTCCGTAAACTAAAACTACAAATGGCTCCGTACACTAAAACTACAGCTGGCTCCGTACACTAAAACTACAGCTGGCTCCATACACTAAAACTACAACTGTCTAAATACACTAAAACTACAGCTGGCTGCATATACTAAAACTACAGCTGGCTCAGTACAATAAAACTACAAATGGCTCCATAAACTTAAACTACAGCTGGCTCCAAAAACTAAAACTACAGCTGGCTCTATACATTAAAACTACAGCTGGCTCTGTACACTAAAACTACATCTGGCTCCATACACTAAAACTATAACTGGCTCCATAAACTAAAACTACAAATGGCTCCATAAACTAAAACTACAGCTGGCTCTGTACACTAAAACTACAGCTGGTTCTATACATTAAAGCTACAGCTGGCTCCGTACACTAAAACTACATCTGGATCCATACACTAAAACTACAGCTGGCTCCATAAACTAAAATTACAGCTGGCTCCATAAACTAAAACTACAGCTGGCTCCGTACAATAAAACTACAGCTGGCTCCGTACACTAAAACTACAGCTGGCTCCATACACTAAAACTACAGCTGGCTCCATACACTAAAACTACCGCTGGCTCCATACACTAAAACTACAGCTGGCTCCAAAAACTAAAACTACAAATGGCTCCATAAACTAAAACTACAGCTGGCTCCATACACTAAAACTACAGCTGGCTCCAAAAACTAAAACTACATCTGACTCCATACACTAACACTACAGCTGGATCCGTACACTAAGACTGCAGCTGGCTCCATACACTAAAACTACATCTGGCTCCATACACTAAAACTACAGCTGGCTCCATACTCTAAAACTACAACTGGCTAAATACACTAAAACTACAGCTGGCTGCATACACTAAAACTACAGCTGGCTCAGTACAATAAAACTACTGCTGGCTCCATAAACTAAAACTACAGCTGGCTCCGTACACTAAAACTACAGCTGGCTCTGTACACTAAAACTACAGCTGGCTCCGTACACTAAAACTACAACTGGCTCCATAAACTAAAACTACAAATGGCTCCATAAACCAAAACTACAGCTGGCTCCGTACACTAAAACTACAGCTGGCTCTGTACACTAAAACTACAGCTGGCTCCATACACTAAAACTACATCTGGCTCCATACACTAACACTACAGCTGGATCCGTAAAATAAAACTACAGCTGGCTCCATAAACTAAAACTACATCTGGCTCCATAAACTAAAACTACAGCTGGCTCCGTACACTAAAACTACAGCTGGCTCCGTACACTAAAACTACAGCTGGCTCCGTACACTAAAACTACAGCTGGCTCCATACACTAAAACTACATCTGGCTCCATATATTAACACTACAGCTGGATCCGTACACTAAGACTGCAGCTGGCTCCATACACTAAAACTACAGCTGGCTCCATACACTAAAACTACAACTGGCAAAATACACTAAAACTACAGCTGGCTGCATACACTAAATCTACAGCTGGCTCAGTACAATAAAACTACAGCTGGCTCCATAAACTTAGACTACAGCTTGCTCCGTACACTAAAACTACAGCTGGCTCTGTACACTAAAACTACAGCTGGCTCCGTACACTAAAACTACAGCTGGCTTCATAAACTAAAACTACAAATGGCTCCATAAACTAAAACTACAGCTGGCTCCATACACTAAAACTACAGCTGGCTCCAAAAACTAAAACTACATCTGGCTCCATACACTAACACTACAGCTGGATCCGTACACTAAGACTGCAGCTGGCTCCATACACTAAAACTACATCTGGCTCCATACACTAAAACTACAGCTGGCTCCATACTCTAAAACTACAACTGGCTAAATACACTAAAACTACAGCTGGCTCCATACATTAAAACTACAGCTGGCTCCGTACACTAAGACTACAGCTGGCTCCGTAAACTAAAACTACAAATGGCTCCGTACACTAAAACTACAGCTGGCTCCGTACACTAAAACTACAGCTGGCTCCATACACTAAAACTACAACTGTCTAAATACACTAAAACTACAGCTGGCTGCATATACTAAAACTACAGCTGGCTCAGTACAATAAAACTACAGCTGGCTCCATAAACTAAAACGACAGCTTGCTCCGTACACTAAAACTACAGCTGGCTCCGTACACTAAAACTACAGCTGGCTCCGTACACTAAAACTACAGCTGGCTCCGTACACTAAAACTACAGCTGGCTCCATACACTAAAACTACAGCTGGCTCAATAAACTAAAACTACAAATGGCTCCATAAACTAAAACTACAGCTGGCTCCATAATGTAAAACTACAGCTGGCTCCGTACACTAAAACTACAGCTGGCTCCATACACTAAAACTACAGCTGGCTCCGTACACTAAAATTACAGCTGGCTCCATACACTAAAACTACAGCTGGCTCCGTACACTAAAACTACAGCTGGCTCCATACACTTAAACTACAGCTGGCTCCAAAAACTAAAACTATAAATGGCTCCATAAACTTAAACTACAGCTGGCTCCATACACTAAAACTACAGCTGGCTCCAAAAACTAAAACTACAGCTGGCTCTATACATTAAAACTACAGCTGGCTCTGTACACTAAAACTACATCTGGCTCCATACACTAAAACTATAACTGGCTCCATAAACTAAAACTACAAATGGCTCCATAAACTAAAACTACAGCTGGCTCCGTACACTAAAACTACAGCTGGTTCTATACATTAAAGCTACAGCTGGCTCCGTACACTAAAACTACATCTGGATCCATACACTAAAACTACAGCTGGCTCCATAAACTAAAATTACAGCTGGCTCCATAAACTAAAACTACAGCTGGCTCCGAACAATAAAACTACAGCTGGCTCCGTACACTAAAACTACAGCTGGCTCCATACACTAAAACTACCGCTGGCTCCATACACTAAAACTACAGCTGGCTCCAAAAACTAAAACTACAAATGGCTCCATAAACTAAAACTACAGCTGGCTCCATACACTAAAACTACAGCTGGCTCCAAAAACTAAAACTACATCTGGCTCCATACACTAACACTACAGCTGGATCCGTACACTAAGACTGCAGCTGGCTCCATACACTAAAACTACATCTGGCTCCATACACTAAAACTACAGCTGGCTCCATACTCTAAAACTACAACTGGCTAAATACACTAAAACTACAGCTGGCTGCATACACTAAAACTACAGCTGGCTCAGTACAATAAAACTACAGCTGGCTCCATAAACTAAAACTACAGCTGGCTCCGTACACTAAAACTACAGCTGGCTCTGTACACTAAAACTACAGCTGGCTCCGTACACTAAAACTACAACTGGCTCCATAAACTAAAACTACAAATGGCTCCATAAACTAAAACTACAGCTGGCTCCGTACACTAAAACTACAACTGGTTCTATACATTAAAGCTACAGCTGGCTCCGTACACTAAAACTACATCTGGATCCATACACTAAAACTACAGCTGGCTCCATAAACTAAAATTACAGCTGGCTCCATAAACTAAAACTACAGCTGGCTCCGTACAATAAAACTACAGCTGGCTCCGTACACTAAAACTACAGCTGGCTCCATACACTAAAACTACCGCTGGCTCCATACACTAAAACTACAGCTGGCTCCAAAAACTAAAACTATAAATGGCTCCATAAACTAAAACTACAGCTGGCTCCATACACTAAAACTACAGCTGGCTCCAAAAACTAAAACTACATCTGGCTCCATACACTAACACTACAGCTGGATCCGTACACTAAGACTGCAGCTGGCTCCATACACTAAAACTACATCTGGCTCCATACACTAAAACTACAGCTGGCTCCATACTCTAAAACTACAACTGGCTAAATACACTAAAACTACAGCTGGCTGCATACACTAAAACTACAGCTGGCTCAGTACAATAAAACTACAGCTGGCTCCATAAACTAAAACTACAGCTGGCTCCGTACACTAAAACTACAGCTGGCTCTGTACACTAAAACTACAGCTGGCTCCGTACACTAAAACTACAACTGGCTCCATAAACTAAAACTACAAATGGCTCCATAAACCAAAACTACAGCTGGCTCCGTACACTAAAACTACAGCTGGCTCTGTACACTAAAACTACAGCTGGCTCCATACACTAAAACTACATCTGGCTCCATACACTAACACTACAGCTGGATCCGTAAAATAAAACTACAGCTGGCTCCATAAACTAAAACTACATCTGGCTCCATAAACTAAAACTACAGCTGGCTCCGTACACTAAAACTACAGCTGGCTCCGTACACTAAAACTACAGCTGGCTCCGTACACTAAAACTACAGCTGGCTCCATACACTAAAACTACATCTGGCTCCATATACTAACACTACAGCTGGATCCGTACACTAAGACTGCAGCTGGCTCCATACACTAAAACTACAGCTGGCTCCATACACTAAAACTACAACTGGCAAAATACACTAAAACTACAGCTGGCTGCATACACTAAATCTACAGCTGGCTCAGTACAATAAAACTACAGCTGGCTCCATAAACTTAGACTACAGCTGGCTCCGTACACTAAAACTACAGCTGGCTCTGTACACTAAAACTACAGCTGGCGCCGTACACTAAAACTACAGCTGGCTTCATAAACTAAAACTACAAATGGCTCCATAAACTAAAACTACAGCTGGCTCCATACCCTAAAACTACAGCTGGCTTCATACACTAAAACTACAGCTGGCTCTATACATTAAAACTACAGCTGGCTCCGTACACTAAAACTACATTTGGCTCCATACACTAAAACTACAGCTGGCTCCATAAACTAAAACTACAAATGGCTCCATAAACTAAAACTACAGCTGGCTCCATACACTAAAACTACAGCTGGCTCCGTACACTAAAACTACAGCTGGCTCCATACACTAAAACTACAGCTGGTTCCGTACACTAAAACTACAGCTGGCTCCATACACTAAAACTACATCTGGCTCCATACACTAACACTACAGCTGGATCCGTACACTAAGACTGCAGTTGGCTCCATACACTAAAACTACATCTGGCTCCATACACTAAAACTACAGCTGGCTCCATACACTAAAACTACAACTGGCTAAATACACTAAAACTACAGCTGGCTGCCTACACTAAAACTACAGCTGGCTCAGTACAATAAAACTACAGCTGGCTCCATAAACTAAAACTACAGCTGGCTCCATACACTAAAACTACAGCTGGCTCTGTACACTAAAACTACAGCTGGCTCCGTACACTAAAACTACAGCTGGCTCCATAAACTAAAACTACAAATGGCTCCATAAACTAAAACTACAGCTGGCTCCATACCCTAAAACTACAGCTGGCTCCATACACTAAAACTACAGCTGGCTCTATACATTAAAACTACAGCTGGCTCCGTACACTAAAACTACATTTGGCTCCATACACTAAAACTACAGCTGGCTCCATAAACGAAAACTACAAATGGCTCCATAAACTAAAACTACAGCTGGCTCCATACACTAAAACTACAGCTGGCTCAATAAACTAAAACTACAAATGGCTCCATAAACTAAAACTACAGCTGGCTCCAGACACTAAAACTACAGCTGGCTCCATACACTAAAACTACAGCTGGCTCTATACATTAAAACTACAGCTGGATCCGTACACTAAAACTACATCTGGCTCCATACACTAAAACTACAGCTGGCTCAGTACAATAAAACTACAGCTGGCTCCATAAACTAAAACTACAAATGGCTCCATAAACTAAAACTACAGCTGGCTTCATACCCTAAAACTACAGCTGGCTCCATACACTAAAACTACAGCTGGCTCTATACATTAAAACTACAGCTGGATCCGTACACTAAAACTACAGCTGGTTCCGTGCACTAAAACTTAAGCTGGCTCCATACACTAAAACTACAGCTGGCTCCATACACTAAAACTACAAATGGCTCCATACACTAAAACTACAGCTGGCTCCGTAAACTAAAACTACAAATGGCTCCATAAACTAAAACTACAGCTGGCTCCAGACCCTAAAACTACAGCTGGCTCCATACACTAAAACTACAGCTGGCTCTATACATTAAAACTACAGCTGGATCCGTACACTAAAACTACATCTGGCTCCATACACTAAAACTACAGCTGGCTCAGTACAATAAAACTACAGCTGGCTCCATAAACTAAAACTACAGCTGGCTCCATACACTGAAACTACAGCTGGCTCCATACCCTAAAACTACAGCTGGCTCTGTACACTAAAACTACAGCTGGCTCTATACATTAAAACTACAGCTGGATCCGTACACTAAAACTACAGCTGGCTCCGTACACTGAAACTACAGTTGGCTCCGTACACTAAAACTACAGCTGGCTCCGTACACTAAAACTACAGCTGGCTCTGTACACTAAAACTACAACTGGCTAAATACACTAAAACTACAGCTGGCTCCATACACTAAAACTACATCTGGCTCCATACACTAACACTACAGCTGGATCCGTACACTAAAACTGCAGCTGGCTCCATACACTAAAACTACATCTGGCTCCATACACTAAAACTACAGCTGGCTCCATACACTAAAACTACAGCTGGCTCCATACACTAAAACTACAACTGGCTAAATACACTAAAACTACAGCTGGCTGCATACACTAAAACTATACCCCCATATAACCCCCACTTATGGCTACAAATGTGCACCAATGTATTACACAAATGTTGAGAGATGTTTGGAGTGGCTGGGTATTATTTCTCAATATAATACACATTTGATGAATATTTCCTATAATCAAATAGGGAAAGAATCTCTTTCTCAAATTAGAAAGTTGAAGAGGTCCCACCAATTTCGAATCAGTTTAATCAATTACAATCCTCTTTGATCATTATCAAGTGGCTCATACAGGTTCAATGATACATTTTAACTGTGTTGATGGATACAATTTAATTGTTTTTAATGGTGAACAGGGAACCTCACACGATGAACTTCAAGCAATGCAGAGTTTACAATTCCAGAATTTGGAAATATTTTAAAATTATAAGTTTTCTTTTAAATAACCCTGTTTACAAAAAAAAAAAGCAATAAAAAATGCAAAAGGCAAACCTTGAATACGAATGTAAAGCTTTAAACGCAATCAGCAAACATGGACTGTGAATGTGAACGGTGAACACGCGCTGTAAATTTCAAACCACAAATTTGAATGAGGATGAAATGGCGACTGTCAATTCATTTGGACTTCAAATTAGTCTGCAAAGTAATGGTGGGTATACACTAGGCGATTTTGTAAACAATATTGCTGTTTTTTACCCTCCTGAGTGATATTGTTTACAATATCGCCCAGTGTTTATGCTGCCAGCAATGGGCAATGCACACTCCCTGGGGTCTTAATGACTCCCGCTGTCACCTGTACATGCAGCTAAATTTGACTATATCACCAGATGCTGCTTGTTCGGGCCGGCCATGGTGTGACGTCACTGGAGGGGAAACACTATGCGATATCGCGCATAGAGTGTATCACATAGTGTGAACCCACCATAAGGATACAGATAAAATAAATCACTAAAAAACATGATGGAACATATAACAAGCATGAACTAATACAATGTATGATGCACTACTGAATAAAATAATGTTAAAAAAAATAATAAAAAAAGAGATTTGACACTTTAATGAAAACATATTCCTTAATTTATCTTAAGCACTTTCCTGTCTGAAAGTTCATTAAGAATTAGAAGTCCTGTGGCCAGCGGTATAAAATGTAATTCCATTGTTTGCTATGTACAAAGGGCCTAATTCACTAAACTGCATTTGCATTAGCATAATCACAATGCATACGTAAAAAAAGAGAACAATCAACAGTTGCGGCTGACCTGTGCCCACTGAAAAAATGAGAATGCAGTTGCATCGGGCGCCATGTTTTTCATTGCACCGTTCGCAGATGATGTAACATACACGCCCCAAAAACACCCATGATACGCCTGTGTTTTCCCAACCACTCCCCACAAACGTCATGAAACGTTACCAAACCATGAATGGTCACTTCCTGTCAATCAAATTGCGATCTCTTTACACTTCGCGCATGTACAGTCTACCGATAATCACTCAGTGCATGCATTCTCACATTTGCAAATTATAGTGAATCAGGGCCAAAGTATTATCTTGTTAATTTTGATGCAGCTATAGAATTTGAAAAACAATAATTGTTGTCAATTAATTGGTTACACAACTGAACTATTACTGAACTAGTGGTAGATCTTATTGGGGCTGATTATGACATGGGCAATACCATGTTGCCCTGCAGGTGGGGGAAGATGTAAAACGTGCAATGACATTTGGCTGTGGGAGGGGCGTGCCCAACTTCAAATCCGCATTACAGTGTAAAAACGAAGCTGCCCAGAATTTGTGGGCTACATGCACAAGAAGCCAGTATTTACCCTGCATGCAAAACAAATAAATGTATTTGCTCCCCTTGCATCACAGCATGGTTTGTTCAGGTGCAAAGTTACTTGCTCTTTTAGACTTACTTCCAACTCAGGTTTGCCCCAGGTTGTGCAGCAGGTCAGATTAAATCATCCAATCTGAAAAGTTTTGGAAAAATGGGGCAGATGTATTAAGCCTGGAAAAGTGATAAAGCAGTGATAAGTGGAAGGTGATAACGCACCATTCAGTCATTACCCCAATATTTGGCCCGGACATAACATCGGAAAATCGGCTGATCGGACAGATTATTGCATAGTGTGTACTTAGCACATCTATTAGAAAACAAGAACACAATGGGCCTAATTCAGATCTGATCGCAGCAGCAAATTTGTTAGCAAATGGGCAAATCCATGTGCACTGCAGATATAACATGTGCAGAGAGAGTTAGATTTGGGTGGGTTATATTGTTTCTGTGCAGGGTAAATACTGGCTGCTTTATTTTTACACTGCAATTTAGATTTCAGTTTAAACACACCCCACCCAAATCTAACTCTCTCTGCACATGTTACATCTGTCCCCCCTGCAGTGCACATGGATTTGCCCATTTGCAAACAAATTTACTGCTGCAATCAGGTCTGAATTAAGCCCTATATATGTTCTTGTGATCTTTCTTAGCACTAATACAGTATGCCACACAGCTAATTTCTACAGATGGAAATAATCTATCCACCTAGATGTAGCTATTAGGTTGAAATTTACAGTGTCAACATTTATAATGATGACAGTCTCAGAATGTCCACATGTGAAATTAAACATTTTCAGAATGCCGACATTAGGGTTAGGCTGCGGGAGAGAGGTTTAGGATGTGGAGGGAAGTCAGGGATAGGCTACTGGTGGGGGGTGGGGTGGGGGAGTGTTAAGCACTAGAGGGAGAGATATGGGTAGGGGTTAGGCATAGGAGAAGAATACTTACTGGAAGACTGGGGGATCACAGGTCAGATCTGTAAGTGACAGTCACATGACCACCAGGACCTGGAAGAAGCTCTTGAGCAGCTGCAGGAGTAGGTAAGTCACTACTGGGCCACTAGGAATGATATGTCGGCATTCTAACATATCAACATTTCATCAATGTCTACATGATGAATGTTGACATGTTCAACATTAGCATTAGGACCCTGTTGAGATATTACACCACTCCCGGTCCACTGATTGCTATTAATCTACATTGCACTTTTGGAATAGACAATAATATCACATTCTTATAATATTTTATGATGGGCTTCAGGTCTCTAGTACTACGCATTTTACAACTTAATTATACAATGTGTTACAATTTCATCAAATTGTACAATATTCTATGCCAGTGGGAGAGGCGTGCCATCCCGGTGGCTCAGTAACTAGAAATGTAACACTTGTACTGCACAGAATTATTGCCTGGAAAATGTTTCCCTTAATGCAGTCACATTGTAGCTGCAACTGCTATTCATTTCTAGGCACATAGTACAAATAAACTGTGTACCGTCCGTGCATGACGGTATTGGGAGACAGTTACTGTGGTCCATATTGTGCTATGTTATTGTGTATTTATAACGGTTCTCAAACTGTGTGCCGTGGCATCCTGGGGTGCCTCAGGACACTTGCAGGGGTGCCTTGGGTTGGTGGTTCAGGACTAATTAAAAATATTTATAGTCAATGCAATAGGCAAAACCAGTGCTGGTGGCTGCCAATATAAATATGTGGACAAACAGAAGCAAATCCTGTCCCTCACCACATAATTCAACCTAAGGATGACGTATAAACACAATTTACTTCATTTAATATTTAATTCTAAATTTCTCAATAAGAAACTTTGTGGCCAGGGTTGCTGTAACAGTATTGATTTCTGACCTAAAACAAACTATTTGTCTTCTACTGTACGTATAAAATGTGTACACATATCCATATATTTGTGTTGCAAGACTTTCATTGTGCATCTTTGTAGGAACAAGCTGTTTGTTTTTACAGTATGTTAATAAGGAATTGTTCTCCTTTTTGGGTTACATAACAGGCCAGACAATAGGTCAATTTGTTGTCAACAAATAGATGTTTACCTTTGATTAAGTGGCCTAGACATCTAAAATACGCAAAGGTAAAAGGCTATTTGTCCTACATTAGAATTCAATACAACAATAGATTTCACAATATTGTAGGAGTGACCATGGACTCCAATGACCACCTCCCAGAATTCTGGGTTAAATAGAGGGTCACGTCAGACTGATGGCAGCCTCCACTGAGACCTGAGATTGGGAAAGGAGTCTCTGTGACTGACTTGACCTAGGTGCTACGCAGTGACAGGAGGCTCCCTGGGACCACACCTTATGCTAGGACTCTGATTATCCTGTATAACTGCCTTAAGGAACGTGGATAAGTACAGTATATTTTAATTCTTCTCAATGGTATTGTAAATAAATGATTGTTAGACTGTATTAGTATTCCTGACTCTCACTATACTTCCGATATAATAATCCCACTGGGAACAGGTGATGTGAAAAAAAAATTCTGATACTCTAGGGAGCCATGATTAAAAAATAATTGAGAACCACTGATTTATACTATAAAATACTGATGAATAAAAATATATAGATGTGGTCTTATATACGCCAGAACAATATTGCTGTGGTAGCATAAACATAAGGTTCAGTCAGAATGAGTTTTCTGTGAGCAGAATTAAATTCACTGTCTCCATGTGATTTATTAATATGCCACACTGGTACTGCCATTTCTAACTGGGAGGGAAATAATGACTGATAAGCAAGTCACAGTCTAGTGACTAGAGCCGTGATAGAATCTCTGCTGTTTCCATATTCAGTGGTGTGAGCCCATTCAGAGAGGATGTGACTAGTGCAATGCTCCTGGAATATACCCATTACCGGCCACTTTAATATGAATAGATTTGTCACAGTGTTCCAGGTAATTATGGACACCATTAAACAGTGTGCACATGCTTTCATTTATCAAAATGCCCCACAAAAACAGGTAAAAATGCCACCAAGGATCGTGCTGATACAGGGGCACCTCACTGACAGCCACTGAGCTCCTGCTAGTACACTTCTAGAACACTGATACAGTCATTAGGTTGTAATCATTTACATGATCAATGATTAATATGTCTGTTTGCCTGTATCTGTAATTTTTTTACTTTTTTTACATCTTATCAGCTTCCCACCTCTAATCTATCTATATATATATATATATATATATATATATATATATATATATATATATATATATATTATTTTTTACATCTTATCAGTTTCCCACTTCTAATCTATCCATACAAGTCAGTAGAATAAAGGTCTTCAGCGAAGAAAGAAAGAAAGAAAGAAAGAAAGAAAGAAAGAAAGAAAGAAAGAAAGAAAGAGAAAAAGAAAGAAATCTTAAATAAAAAATATTTAGTGTACGGAGTGCCTTCTTTGCATTAAGCTATTTTAACTGTTTTTTTGTACTTTTACACTAAACAGCATTCCAATTACAGGTTAAGCAATCAAGAAAAAACATAACTTCTTCTCTAGCTGCCTACAGGACAGAAAAAAAGTTTGGAAGGACATTGGTATGGGGTTTAAGCTATCAATGGCCCATTCTTAGCTACAGTCAACCTCAGTATATAGACCTTTCCCCAAACACATATACTAACAGGGCTTTACAAACTGGTTGGCCAGGATAGGACTCCCAGGGATGGTGGTTGAGGAGTGTGGGGGGGATCCTGGCAAACAGACGGCCAACAGATGACAGAGACGGCTCTCTCCACAACTTACCCAAACTTGCCTTTTGGTCAGAGCTCCTGCCTCTGGGCACCTCCATGAAGCCCTCCTGATGCTGTAGCCAGAAGTGCATGGCGCACAAAACATCATGACATCACAATGCAACTGAGCATGACCTTACTTTGTCTGGTTTGCCCGACCCCTAGATAATGTATGCTGCTGTAGTGGGAAAATAAGGAAGATGTCTGGGTTTTTCTTTTTTTTCTTTCAAACGAGATTGCGTATGTTTGACACTCTAAAGCACAGTGGAGATTAACTCCAAATCCTAGATCCCAATTTATGTAAAATCTCATTCTAAAAGACAGACATTGGCAAATCTAAAGGTCACTCAGTTACACTGGCTTTTGGTTCATACTGTATTTTATGAAGCTTGCATGATACCACTGTATATGTGGCACAATACTAATAATTTGGAACTAGTAAAAAGCATTTTAGGCTATACAAACACATGACAGTTTAAAGTTGAAAGATCCCAATTCATCATAAAATCAACAGGGTTTTTATTTGGGTCAATCAAATGCAACTGCTATGGGACACTTTAACCACAACCCTGCAGCCTGATCACATCAGATCTAACTGACAAGGCTTGCTGTGCACAAGGGTCAACCTGGGTCAAAAATGCTGGGAACACCGACTTTGGACCATCTTGTGCCACACTGTATCGAAAAGGGGAGAGAGGGGCATGCAAGTCTAGGCCAAGTACAGAAAGGGAAGAGAGGGGGTATGCAAGTCTAGGCCAAGTACAGGAAGAGAGGGGGCATTCAAATCTAGGCCAAGTACTTAAAGGGAGAGAGGAGGCATGCAAGTCTAGACCAACTACAGAAATGGAAGACGGGGTATGCAAGTCTAGACCAAGTACATAAAGAGAAGAGAGGGGTCATGCAAGTCTAGGCCAAGTACATAAAGAGAAGAGAGGGGTCATGCAAGTCTAGGCCAAGTACAGAAAGGGATAGAGGAGGCATGCAAGTCTAGGCCAAGTACAGAAAGGGATAGAGGAGGCATGCAAGTCTAGGCCAAGTACATAAAGGGAAGAGTGGTGGCATGCAAGTCTAGGTCAAGTACAGAAAGGGAAGAAAGGGGGCATGCAAGTCTTGGCCAGAAAAGGAGAGAGAAGGCATGCAAGTCTAGGCCAAGTACAGAAAGGGATAGAGGAGGCATGCAAGTCTAGGCCAAGTGCAGAAAGGGATGAGAGGGGGCATGCAAGTCTAGGCCAAGTACAGAAAGGGAAGAGAGGGTGCATGCAAGTCTAGTCCAAGTACAGAAAGGGAGAAAGGAGGCATGCAAGTCTAGGCCAAATACAGAAAGGGATGAGTGGGTATACAAGTCTAGGCCAAGTACAGAAAGGGGAGAGAGAGGAGGCATGCAAGTCTAGGCTAACTACAGAAATGGAAGAGGGGGCATGCAAGTCTAGGCCAAGTACAGAAAGGGAAGAGGGGGCATGCAAGTCTAGGCCAAGTACAGAAATGGAAGAGGGGGCATGCAAGTCTAGGCCAAGTACAGAAAGAGGCGAGGAGGCATGCAAGTCTAGGCCAAGTACAGAAAGGGAAAGGCAATCTAGGCCAAGAACAGAAAGAGGCGAGGAGGCATGCAAGTCTAGGCCAAGTACTGAAAGGGAGAGAGGAGGCATGCAAATCTAGGCCAAATACAGAATGGGAGGAGTGGGTATACAAGTCTAGGCCAAGTACAGAAAGGGAAGAGGAGGCATGCAAGTCTAGGCCAAGTACAGAAAGGGGAGAGAGAGGAGGCATGCAAGTCTAGGCTAACTACAGAAATGGAAGAGGGGGCATGCAAGTCTAGGCCAAGTACAGAAAGGGAAGAGGGGGCATGCAAGTCTAGGCCAAGTACAGAAATGGAAGAAGGGGCATGCAAGTCTAGGCCAAGTACAGAAAGAGGCGAGGAGGCATGCAAGTCTAGGCCAAGTACAGAAATGGAAGAGGGGGCATGCAAGTCTAGGCCAAGTACAGAAAGAGGCGAGGAGGCATGCAAGTCTAGGCCAAGTACAGAAAGGGACAGAGGAGGCATGCAAGTCTAGGCCAAGTACATAAAGGGAAGAGAGGTGGCATGCAAGTCTAGGTCAAGTGCAGAAAGGGAAGAAAGGGGGCATGCAAGTCTTGGCCAGAAAGGGAGAGAGAAGGCATGCAAGTCTAGGCCAAGTACAGAAAGGGATAGAGGAGGCATGCAAGTCTAGGCCAAGTACATAAAGGGAAGAGAGGTGGCATGCAAGTCTAGGTCAAGTACAGAAAGGGAAGAAAGGGGGCATGCAAGTCTTGGCCAGAAAGGGAGAGAGAAGGCATGCAAGTCTAGGCCAAGTACAGAAAGGGATAGAGGAGGCATGCAAGTCTAGGCCAAGTGCAGAAAGGGATGAGAGGGGGCATGCAAGTCTAGGCCAAGTACAGAAAGGGAAGAGAGGGTGCATGCAAGTCTAGTCCAAGTACTGAAAAGGAGAGAGGAGGCATGCAAGTCTAGGCCAAATACAGAAAGGGATGAGTGGGTATACAAGTCTAGGCCAAGTACAGAAAGGGAAGAGGAGGCATGCAAGTCTAGGCCAAGTACAGAAAGGGGAGAGAGAGGAGGCATGCAAGTCTAGGCTAACTACAGAAATGGAAGAGGGGGCATGCAAGTCTAGGCCAAGTACAGAAAGGGAAGAGGGGGCATGCAAGTCTAGGCCAAGTACAGAAATGGAAGAGGGTGCATGCAAGTCTAGGCCAAGTACAGAAAGAGGCGAGGAGGCATGCAAGTCTAGGCCAAGTACAGAAAGGGAAGAGGGGGCATGCAATCTAGGCCAAGAACAGAAAGAGGCGAGGAGGCATGCAAGTCTAGGCCAAGTAAGGGAGAGAGGAGGCATGCAAGTCTAGGCCAAATACAGAAAGGGATGAGTGGGTATACAAGTCTAGGCCAAGTACAGAAAGGGAAGAGGAGGCATGCAAGTCTAGGCCAAGTACTGAAAGGGGAGAGAGAGGAGGCATGCAAGTCTAGGCTAACTACAGAAATGGAAGAGGGGGCATGCAAGTCTAGGCCAAGTACAGAAAGGGGAGAGAGAGGAGGCATGCAAGTCTAGGCTAACTACAGAAATGGAAGAGGGGGCATGCAAGTCTAGGCCAAGTACAGAAAGGGAAGAGGGGGCATGCAAGTCTAGGCCAAGCACAGAAATGGAAGAGGGGGCATGCAAGTCTAGGCCAAGTACAGAAAGAGGCGAGGAGGCATGCAAGTCTAGGCCAAGTACAGAAAGGGAAGAGGGGGCATGCAATCTAGGCCAAGAATAGAAAGGGGACAGAGGAGGCATGCAAGTCTATGCCAAGAACAGAAAGGAGAGAGAGGGCGCATGCAAGTCTAGGCTAAGTACATACAGGGGAGAGAGGAGGCACGCAAGTCTAGGCCAAGTACAGAAAGGGAAGAGGGGGCATACAAGACTAGGCCAAGTACAGAAAGGGAAGAGGGGGCATACAAGTCTAGGCCAAGAACAGAAAGGGGACAGAGGGGGCATGCAAGTCTATGCCAAGAACAGAAAGGGGAGAGAGGGCGCATGCAAGTCTAGGCCAAGTACATACAGGGGAGAGAGGAGGCACGCAAGCTAGGCCAAGTACAGAAAGGGAAGAGGGGGCATACAAGACTAGGCCAAGTACAGAAAGGGAAGAGGGGGCATACAAGTCTAGGCCAAGAACAGAAAGGGGACAGAGGGGGCATGCAAGTCTATGCCAAGAACAGAAAGGGGAGAGAGGGCGCATGCAAGTCTAGGCCAAGTACATACAGGGGAGAGAGGAGGCACGCAAGGCTAGGCCAAGTTCAAAATGGGGCGAGGGGGCATGCAAGTCTCAATCCATGTTGCACTGGTATTTATATTCAGTCTACAGAAGGAAAGCAGATTCCCATTTCTTTTTTCAAATGCCAGACAACTGATGTTTGTATTTAATTGATATAAATATTATGTTTATGTTGTATATATATATATGTGGTAGGACTCAGCTCCTTTCGTGCAAACAGTGTCAATAGCTCAATAAGCATTTACATGCGTACTAGATAGATGATAAATTGAAATGTGTAGCAGGGTTTTGAATTTATCATCTATCTGGTATACATATAGGGGGTCATTCCGACCCGTTCGCACGCAGCGGTTTATCGCTGCAGTGTGAACGGGTGCAGAATGCGCATGCACGGCGGCCGCAGTGCGCGACGTTGCCCGGCGACAGGGGTCACTGGGTTACGTCGCGTCTTGAGAAGGAAGCGGTCGCAGAGCGGACCGCAAAGAAGATGGACAGGAAGAAGGCGGACCTGGGCGTCACCGCAGCGTTTCCAGACATTTTCGGGGAGTGGATTTGAAAACGCAGGCGTGTCCAGAAGAACGAAGGGCAGATGTCTGATGTCAAAGCTGGCTCCTGCATCGCTGAGATCGTTGCATAGGGTAAGTAGGTACAGGGCTGGCCTACTTGTGCTTGAAATTTTTTTAGCTTAGCAGGGCTGCACAAGCGATCGCAGCCCTGCTAAGCTAAAATACACTCCCCCATAGGCGTGTACTAGTTGATCGCAGCAGCAGCAAAAAGTTGCTGGCTGCGATCAACTCGGAATGACCACCATAAATGCTTATTGAGCTAATGACACTGTTTGCACGAAAGGCGCTGGGTCCTACCACTTCTATATACTGAACACTGGTTTTTTGGAAATAGAGCCAGACTTGAGGACTTTCAAGCAGCCACCCTATTTGTAAAAACGGGACTGCTGTTAGTTTACAAATTGATAAAAAGACTTTTGTTTGTTTTTCGTCTTGTAGGTTGCAGCGCTTATATACACTATTTGTATCTATCTATCTATCTATCTATCTATCTATATATATATGATTCGAAATAAGGCGGCACTCTAGAGTCTTAATGGTGATAAATCAGCCGATGGTGTATTAAAGTCAGACTTTAATACACCATTGGTTGATTCATCACCATTGAGTCTCCAGAGTGCCGTCTTATTTCGAATCGTATGCTGCATACCCGGGGAACCAGGTGATGGAGGGAGGGCACCGGAGCACATTCATTTGATAAAAAGAGTGCCGAACCAGCACAGCAAATATATATATATATATATATGTATATATATATATATATATATATATATATATGTATATATATATATATATATATATTACAATATAGATAGATTAGATAGATAGATAGATAGATAGATAGATAGATAGATAGATAGATAGATAGATAGATAGATAGATAGATAGATAGATAGATTAGATATATATACATATATATGAGGCATTCATTTTGCTGGCTGTTGGGATCCTCGGCTGTCGGGATTCCGACACCAGAATCCGGACACCTGGTGAAATACCAGCGGTCGGAATCCTGACCGCTGGCTGGAATCCCCTCACGGGTGGTGGTCCATTCCACCACCCGAGGGGGAATATAACCATGTGGCAACCGAAGGTCACTACCAGGCCCGAAGCGTGGTGAGTGCAGCAGGCCGTGAGGGGACATGCTGTGCTCGCTGCCGGTATTCTAGCTTTCTGGATCCCAGCATCAGTTTCCTTACCACCTGGATCCCAACAGCCGGCATATCATATCGAATCCATATATATAGTTTATTTCTAGCAATTAACAAAATGCAAAGTGAATGAAGAGAAGAAAAATCTAAATGAAATCAATAATTGGTGTGACCACCCTTTGCCTTCATAACAGAATCAATTCTACTAGGTACACTCGCACAAAGTCAGGGATTTTGTAGAATTATAGTCACAATTATGATCAACCATACCAAACAGGTGATAATGATCATCCTTTTCATATGTAGGTTGAAACACAGTCATTAACTGAAATAGAAACAGCTGTGCAGGAGGCTTAAAACTGTATGAGGAACAGCCAAACTCTGCTACAAAGGTGAGGTTGTGAAAGACAGTTTCATCTTACAGGGCATACACCATGGTAAGACTGAGCACGGCAACAAGACACAAGGTAGTTATACTGCATCAGCAAGATCTCTCCCAGGCAAAGAATTCAACCCAGACTGGGGTTTCAAGATGTGCTGTTCAAGCTCTTTTGAAGAAGTACAAAGAAATGTGCAACGTTGAGGACCGTAGACACAGTGGTCAGCCAAGGAAACTTAGTGCATCAGATGAAAGAAACATCATGCTTACTTCCCTTCAAAATCATAAGATCATAAGATCTCCAACAGTGCCATCAGCTCGAAAATGGCAGCAACCTGTGGGACCCAGGTACACCCATCTACCACTTGGACAAGTCTGGCCAAAAGTAGTTTTCATGGAAGAATTGTGGCCAAATAGCCATACCTTTGATGTAGAAACCAAGACAAAGCAACTTAACTATACATGAAAACATAGAAACTGGGGTGCAGCAAAATGGCAGCAGGTGCTCTGGACTGATGAGTCAAAATATTAAGTATTTGGCCAAAGGGCTGGAGAGCGGTACAATAATGATTGTCTGCAGGCAACAGTGAAGCATATTGGATGTTCCTTGCAAGTTTGGAGCTTCATTTCAGCAAATGGAGTTGGGGTTTTTTGGTCAGAATTAATGGTGTCCTCAATGCTGAAAATACAGGCAGGTACTTATCCATCATGCAATAGCATCAGGGAGGAATCTGATTGGCTTCAAATTTATTCTGTAGAATGACAACAACCTCAAACATATAGTCAATGTCATTAAGAACTATCTTCAATGTAAAGAAGAACACAGAGTTCTGAAAGTGATGATATAGCCCCCACAGAGCCCAGATTTCAACATCATTGAGTCTGTCTGGGATTACCCTAAGAGATAGAAGGATATGAGCAAGCCTACATCCACAAAAGATCTGTGGTAAGTTCTCCTAGATGTTTAGAACAACCTTGCTGCTGAGTTCCTTCAAAAACTGTGTGCAAGTGTACCTAGAACAATTGATGCTGTTTTGAAGGCAAAAAGGGTGGTCATGGCAAATATTGATTTTATCTAGATTTTGCATCTGTCCATTCACTTTGCATTTTGTTAAATGATAGAAATAAACTATTAATACTTACATTTTTTAAAGGAACTCTTACTGAAACTTCTGCACAGTACTGTATGTGTATATCAGTGTCAACACACATCTCACAGCAAAAATTAGGCAGTTATGGTACTGTTTTCTCCTAGCATAATCCTGGTGCATGCACTACTGTTTTCTACAATAGTTGGTGACACCTCGTGCAGCCAAGAGTCGCCTGTGCACACCAAAGATGTGGGCGGCCAAAAAGGGGGCGCAGCTTTGCAAGACAGGGGGACATATATATATGGGTCAGAAGCAACATATTTGACTGGTACAGTATAAGGGTCTAGGAGGCATAGATACATTTACCATTACAGCATCCCACAGTGTGGTTATGTGGTTTCATATTTATATGTGCAGCAGCAGAGCTGGGTTGTGCGGTAGGACGTGGGCTTTTTACAAATTTTTGTATAGTACCTACAGTATTAATTTGTGCATTTACTACTTGCTGAGTGAATTTCAGGATAGGAAGGATAAAAGTGGAAATACACCAGGAAGGGTGACATGTGGAGGAGAAAGGCACACTAAGCAGTAATGCATACACAGACAGAATGTACACCTTCTAGTCTTCTACCAGAGCAGTGGCAGGACAAATGTGATCTTTGTGCTCACCAGTACAGTCTATTCTGCGCACATAAAGCTGACATGTAAGTAGTGCTTAATTCCAACACATAATGCATGAAGCATTACTGCCAAAGCTGGATAATACTTACACAAGTTGTTCTTTGAAGTGATCCACTAATCCCTGAATAAAACCACATGTGCCACATGCCCCTCAGGAGACACTAAACACAGATACTATAGGGGAAATGCATGAAACCTTGGAGGTAGACAAACTGGAAAGAGATAAAATACCAACCAATCAGCCCTAGAAAAAAAGATGCTGACTGTTTGGTACTTTGTGGTCTATTTACAAAAGGGGGGTATTCACGGAGAGATCCATGCTTAAAATCTAAGCAATCTGACTAGATTGCTTAGATTTTAAGCAGAGATTACTCGTGTGTAGCCCCCTCAGCGATAGCGATGCGTGGCCCCGCACATCGCAATCGCCGCTGCTAGATTGAGCCTGGATGCAGGCCAATCTAGCAGGTCGTTCATTTCACCCGCTGGGTGAAATGAGCGGCCCCCGTCCTCCCACCACATCGCTCAGCACACATCACGCTGTGCTGAGCGGCGGGAGAGATGTGTGCTGAGCGGTTCGGTCAGCACACATCTCTCCCGTGTATACCCCCTTAAGCCTTGGAAAGAGATAAAGTGGACAAAGATAAAGTGCCAGTCAATCAGCTCCTAACTGCAATGTTACAGGCTGTGTTTGAAAAATGACAGGAGCTGATTGGCTGGTACTTTATCTCTCTGCACTTTATCTCTCTAAGGCTTAGTAAATAGACCCCTTTATCTCTCTCCACTTTAACTTTCTCCAAGGCTTGATACATCTTCCCCTGTAATACAGATCACTCCTTTCAAAATATAAGGCACTCAGGGCTGCAGAACATTTCTGATACTATTGAAATAATAGACAGTGTTACAAAGAACTTGCATATTATCCTAATGGTCCTCTTCTGAGTCACTGCAGTGACAACAACCATCTTTTACTTGGATACTGTACATGCAAAATCTAATATAATGCAAATATAAGCTAAAGAAATAACGATCATACTGCATATTATACAGAGAGAGAGAGAGAGAGAGAGAGAGAGAGAGATTATATATAGTTAATCTTAAATTTTATATATATATATATATATATATATATATATATATACTGAATTTATACACACACACACGCTAATTTTTTATGCAATCATAACAGCTCTGGTTTTCTAACCTCTTTATTCTCTTTATTTCCATAATGAAACATCCTGATTAGTGGATTAGATTTTATTGAGCAATTACCACGCAATCAATATGGTAATCGGTAATTCCAGGACTCACTCTGCCTATGTGTAAAGTGTGCAAAATAATCAGTGCTGATGACTGTGTCAGCCTATCCTATGCAAGGCAAAGTATATACTTATACACGTTATGACCACTGACCCCACAGCCACGACACAAGACAGAACATCGCCTTTTATTATGAAATATATTTGTTTCAGAACAAATGTAAAATATACTTTAGCAGAACCTGCCTACAAAAGACAGCAAATAAAAAGGAGAAACACGTGTACCTGGTGGATAGCTAATAATAGAGATACCTCTTCCTTTCTGGTTGCCTGCCCTTTGCTTATAAGGTAGAAAAAAATCGTCACAGACATTTCTAATACTCCTCATCATCGATGTGTCCCAGGGCTCAGTGCTATGAGGCATCCTGCCTGTACATTCACATTGTCATATACTGTTACATCACTTTGGCCACGGAGGATGAGCGCTGCCTAGCTCCATCAGTCCCTACCTCCCCTCAGCACCCCTAAGGCAGTGCTCTGTCAATACTGCAAGTATCTCAGTGCATTCATCTCTTTCTCTGACTTAAGCAGATAATTTTTTTGAAGGAGCGCCTGAAATCCTGGTTGAAGATAGTGTAGATGACAGGGTTGAGGGAACTGTTGCAGTAGCCTATCCAGAAGAAAAACTTGAATAAAGTTTCAGGGATGGCACAGGATTCCCTGCAGATCCCATACAGGCTGTAGCTGAAGAAGAAAGGGAACCAGCAGACCACAAACACCCCCATGACCACGGCCAGGACAAAGGTAAACCTCTTCTCCCTGGCTTGCGTGATCTTCCTCCTGGAGATACTGCTCCTCTTTTTCTTCCTGGATGAGAACACGTCTATGGACTTGTTGCTGGTCCTTGACAGGCGGCTGGACTGCTTGGAGAAGCTCCTCCTGTCCTTGCTGGAGTCAGTATTGTCCTCTCGGCTGCTGCTTTTCCTCCTCTTGCTCTCAGACATGCTGCTCTCCTCCAGGTCCAACTCGTCTACTTCGGTGGTTTTTGGTGGGGTGGGACGGGATGAACAATGTCCATTCTCCTTATCCACGGGGTATTTGCTAGAAGTCCCCTTGCTATAGCCATTCTCTATATTGGATGGGCACTCAGATACTGGCTTCTTCTCGGACAATGTCCTGGTCCTCAGCTTGGCCACCTGGTAGATCCGAATGTAGACCAGGATCATGATTACGCAGGGCGCAAAGAAGGACCCTATGGAGGAAGAGAGAATGTACCAAGTCTCGTCATTCAGCTCACACTTCTCATCTCTATCTGTGGAGTTGGCATTTCTCATGGCTTCCCCTCCGACTCTGTCCATGGAGATCAGAGGTGGGAAGGAGATGACAGCAGATATCAGCCAAACAGTTACAATAATCCCTTTGATCCTCCTGGGGGTCCTCTTGAGGTTGTACTCTACAGCCTGGGTGACAGACCAATATCTGTCCAAGCTGATAGCACAGAGGTGCACTATGGATGAGGTGCAGAAGAGCACATCCAAAGCCAGGTAGATATCACACCAGATGTCCCCAAAGTACCAGTAACCCATCAGCTCATTAGCCAGAGAGAAGGGCATGACCAAGGCAGCCACCAGGATGTCTGCACCTGCCAACGACACCAAGAAAAGGTTCTGGGGGGCTTTCAGAGCCCTACTAGTCAACACAGCAATAACTACAAAGACATTCCCCACGATGGTGAATATAATGAGAAAGCCGACAATAGCTGCCAAGCCCCAAACGGCAGTAACTGAATATTGCCCTTCCCCGTAAGGTCCAAAGGAAGGGAAAACAGTACCGTTGGCATTTTCACTGTTGTTGTCAGATACATCCATACTGGTGTTAAAGGGGCAACCACATAGCTCCATAGCCTCACCGCGGTGAGTCCCTTGCCAAGTTATTATCTCCTTAGCCCTCATCTCCAGTCATTGTCCATTTGCTTCATTCATTCCAGAGAGCTTCCATCGGGTCCCAAGGTGTGGCAGAGCACTCGTCACCTTCTGGACGACCTGCATCCTCCTATTTTATCTGGTGCCAGTGCCATCATGTTCCCCACAGCATAGACCCGGAGCTTGTGTGCATTTTTCCATCCTGCTCGCTTGTCTTGGACGCAGTGATCCAGCAGGGGCAGTGTTCAAAGTACACTAAGAGGAGGTGGCACTGGGTAAGTGCACTGTGATCCTGAGGTTATGAGCATCCGAAGCAGCTGCTCTTATATCAGCAAACCTGACTCCTGAGCCCCAGCTCTGAGCTGTGCTCAGCCGCCCTGCCAAATGCAAAGCTCTTTCCAGGGGAGTGTGTGTGAAGGCAAAAATCCCTGTGATTTCTTACTCACTGCACCACCTCCTTGTATTTTCTAAGAGAAATAAGAAAGCACCATGCTTTAGATGTGACAAGAATGAAATGCTCTCAGTGCAATGGTTCTGCTGCTAAGAACCATGGACTGAGTTCCTGGCAAGTCTCTTTCACCTGGCAAGAAGGAGCGAGCTAATGTTAAGTCCTCTTGTATGCATGGCATAGCAGGTGGCAATGGATGGCAGCAGTGTGCACAGCGGTAGATAATAACCATACATTCCCAATCCCACAATAGCGGCGATATGTGTCATGAGCGATGAGTTGTAGAGTAAAATACAGTCCAGAGGCTTCCTGGACTGATGAATTGATCCACCACGTTCAGACAGGTTGCATCAAGAACAGCATTTACACTATAGATGAGCTACTGGTAACTGAACACTTTGAGTGCCTGATTAAGGATGCATATAAACTTCCTTACACTGCAGAGACATGCATTCTGAGAGACTGCAGAGACATGCATTCTGAGAGACTGCAGAGACATGCATTCTGAGTGTGATTATATAAAGAAAAATAAATCTCACTGAAAAAAATGCTTTACATATGTCGCATATATCTACATCTGATGTGGAACTATAAATTCCAGCATTCCCTGCTAGTCTGAGGTGGACAGTTGTAGCATTTCCCACATCTATTATGCTGCCAGAGCAGATGGATAGAAACGAGTGGGTGATTTTATATGCTTCTATTAGCTGCTGTCCTTGCAGGGCTATACGGTAAGCATATCACATATAGAAGTAGTGTACTGTAGTTCCAGCAACTTATGGTCTGTGCTATTCCTGAATCTGCCGCTAGAGGTCAGTGTTAGCTCGCTGATCGCAGGTAGCAGGAGAGAGGGTTCTAAGGGGGACAAGCAAGGTGTCATTTAAATGTTAGATCTCACAACCATTTCCAGAGCTTTATAACATTATCCTTTCTCAGTAACAGCTCTTGTCATTCACGAATCTTTGCTAGCAGGTCACGGTGTATGTTGTATAACCATATACATGCATCCACTGTATATACAGTATACAGCTTACATTTCATCCTTATAACCCAATAGGAAAGTGATTCTGGATCAAATATCGGATGATTCTATGCTTATCCTAATACAGAGCCAGGCTAAGGACATGATCTGAGGCTGCATTATTTCTGTAATATATTGATTGACTTGTATGGCTTTAAAAACCCTTACACTATAAAGAATGCATGGCGCTCAGCCTGAATGTGATTATTGGATTTTATTTGTATTTGCAGGAATCAACAGGGAAGGTTGGCCCAGGGCTGTTGTTCTTCTCTCTCCGGATGAATTTGGCAACATACCAGCAAACAACAATAAAAAAAGCTTCGCCACTGCCTACTATCACATTTCCTGCAACCCCTTAATTACTTCTTATCACTTTTATTACAAAATACTGCTCAATTGTACCTTCAATTATGAAAGTCAGGTGACATCAATACAGTCTTGGGGGCTTATGTAACATACCTCCCAACATGACCCTCTCCAGGAGGGACAGAATGCTCTGCTCCTGGACTTCCCTCTTAATGTATGATTGCCATCACCTGTGGTGAAACACCTTTCTTATTCATTAAATTGTTCAACACAGGTGTCGGCAATCATACATTAAGAAAAAAGTCCAGAAGCAGAGCATTGTGTCCCTCCTGGAGAGGGTTATGTTGGGAGGTATGATGTAATAGCGTTTGGTGGAGGTGCAGGTTGCAGGCCGAACGCAGACTTTTTTTTTTCTTTTAAAGCGGCAAACCATGCCTTGTAAATGATTGCCTATTTAAAAAAATGACCAAGGTCAGCTGGCAACTCGCACCTTCGGCAAACTCTGATGCTATTATATATGCCCCTTTATGTTATTTAACATTTTTACATTTTAGAAGCCTATTTATTACTTACTGTGATAAAGCCCCGGAAATTAGCATCCCTTATTGCTCCATATTGCAGTGATTTGTGATGCTTTTTCAGATATATTTTTTATGGGGAAGATACCCGGACGACGACTATTATAAGAGCTTCTTTCTGGCAAATGGTAAACAGCAGTGGCGGCTCTAGAGGTGGGGCTGCAGCAGCGTCCAAGATTCAAACAGAGAAGCCATAGCAACTGCCACCCCAAGAGCTGCCAAACATCACTGGCCCTGACTCACTGGCAGTTGGTGCGGCTCCCCTATTTGAAATCTGGTCTGTGCTGCAGCCCCGCCTCTGCACCTTCCACTGGTAAAAAATAAGTAGTCACTAATAATATTTCTTTCTATCCTTGTTTGGACCTGTCTTGCTTAATGTGTGGGCATAGTAGTTACTGGAGAGGGATCCTTTAGATGCAGAGACCCAATAAACCAGTAATATCCAAAAAAAAAAAAAAAGAAACATTACAGTTAGGGGCTGATTGGTTGGTGCTTTATCTCTTCCAGTTTTATCTCACCCTTAAAACTTGTTTTTGCATTTGGGTGCAGTACCTGGATAAATACCTGGGCAGTCTTCAAATAGCAAGAAATCCCCATCAACTGCTTAACTGCTCCCATTCGAAGGAGCCAAACCCGTTCAACCGACAATGGGCCTAATTTAGACCTGATCGGTGCTGTGCGTTTTTGCTGTGACCCTCACAGCGACGAGTAGCTCCCTACCAGTGTGTAGGAGCTGCGCTGGTAGGGAGCTACTCCTAAAGTACAAAAGCATCGCCGCTGTGCGGTGCTTTTGTACTTGTGTGTGATTTTGTGTGTGTGGGGGGGGGGGAGGTGTCGGGCCTGACATGCGGGGTGGACTAGCCCTGTGCTGGGCGTCCCCCCGCATGTCAGGGAAGCTGATCGCATCAGGTCTGAATTAGGCCCATTGTTTTAGCTCAGTAGATCATGCACTTACGGGGGCATGTACTAAGCACTGATAAAAGGGGAGAAGTGAGCCATTGGAGAAGTTGCCCATGGCAACCAATCAGCATTGACATAACATTTATAATTTGCATACTATAAAAGTATAGAGAGCAGCTGATTGGTTGTCAAGGGCAACTTCTCCACTGGCTCGCTTCTCCACTTTTATCACTGCTTAGTACATGTCCCCCTTAAACTTCAAAATAGTTGCAGTCACACAAAAACAAGTCATCGATGGCTCATGGTAAAAAATTCTGCATTTGCGCTGGATTTCTCTAAGTTTGCAGCTTCGTGACCCTAAATGCCAATATATTAATGGCACCTCCTTATTTTTTTTGGCTGTTTTTCATGGCACATAATCTTAGTGGGTTATAATTATTTATTTACTCCCTCTTACAAAACTTAAGATGCTGTTTGCAAGATAGACTAGAAAAAAATGTTTAGCAATTGTCAGAAAGCTACTTAACGCACGCCCACCGGTTTATGTAGTGGTGTGAGAGATTGTTGCTCACTGCAGTGTTCCACATCATTATATACTGATGGAAGTCAGCAACATAATTATGTTCTGGTACATTTTTAATCTGCAATTATAGCATAGTATATGTTATTTTATATGTGTGAAAATGTAAATCTAACTATCAGCTGTTAGAAACAAACAAACAAACAAACAAACAAACAAACAAACAAACAAACAAACCTTTCGCTCTATTCCAGGAGGGACTGATGTGTAGTGTACAGCCTGTAAACTAGATCCAACACTGATAATGCCACGCTGTTCTGTAGTCAGGTAACCAGATGCGTAATTAATGTAGGGCCGTATTGCATGAATCATTTGAGGTTCTGGTTTGAAAGCATTTGGGCGCTCTTACAGCTGGTGAGCTAATGTCTTTAGACATGCAGTGTTGCGGGACATTGGACATCCATATTTTCTATTTTATCAGTGATAGTTGAGAATGATTGCCTTGCCACTCATTGTACAATGGGGGTAATTCAGACCTGATGGTATATGTATATCGTAACATGCGGGGGAGCGCCTAGCACAGGGCAAGTGGGCAAATATGCCCCGCAAGCCGTATCCAGCCCCCACCCCAATGCACGCAGACATGCAAAAGCATCGCACAGCGGTGATGCTTTGGCATGTTTTGAGTAGTCCTCTGCCTACACAGCTTAGCTGCGAAGGCAGATGTCTAGCCGCCATGTTTTGGGTTGCAGCCGCTGCATGTGATGTTTAAAAAGAAGAAAAACCGCGCTGTTGCCGGGATTTATGTGTTTAAGCTGCCAGGAGCAAAAAAATAATGAAATAAATGCTAACAATGTGTTAAGAACAAGGCGCTTGTGAAAATGTATGATGTGTTTTGCAACAAATAAATGTTGCAATACTGCAGTGCAATACCTGTAATAAAAAAGGGGATTAGTAAATGTTTACAGCCCTTTTGTTTGTTTTCGTTCCTGCCGGGTTCCTATATTGCAGGCTCTTTATCCCGCTGCCGTCTCTGTGCGGGATGGTCAAAATCCTATCTTTCCCTATACTACCCACCATGTTCTTAAAAGTGGTGGGACGAGATCTTGACTCCGGGCGGCTAAGTTCTTTTTCACCGCAAACCGCCGCTTGCTTCAGCCGCGTCTCCCGTGTGCCGTGCTGTGCTGCAGGGGCCGCTCGGGATCCCAGCTTGTGAGGCGGACGGATGATTTCTTCTGTGCGCTCTGTGTGGCTGAGAGGGCAAAGTACGGTCCGTGCCCTCTCAGCCACACAGAGCGCACAGAAGAAATCATCCGTCCGCCTCACAAGCTGGGATCCCGAGCGCCCCCTGCAGCACAGCACGGCACACGGGAGACGCGGCTGAAGCAAGCGGCGGTTTGCGGTGAAAGAGAACCTAGCCGCCCGGAGTCAAGATCTCGTCCCACCACTTTTAAGAACAAGGTGGGTAGTATAGGGAAAGATAGGATTTTGACCATCCCGCACAGAGACGGCAGCGGGATAAAGAGCCGGCAATATAGGAACCCGGCAGGACCGAAAACAAACAAAAGGGCTGTAAACATTTACTAATCCCCTTTTTTATTACAGGTATTGCACTGCAGTATTGCAACATTTATTTGTTGCAAAACACATCATACATTTTCACAAGCTGCATGTGATGTCACACAGCTGCCGCGACCCACCCCAGCAACAGTCCGGACACGCCTTTGTTGTCTGGACTGCACCCCTTAAATGGAGCATTGACGCCCACAAAACACAGCATCGACACCCTGTACTGCCCACCTACAGGCCTTAAACTGCGTTCTAAAGAGCATTTATTCCTATTGCCATTTTCAAACTTCTTCAAAGCCGCCAATCAGAGGCTTTGATAAATCGTTTCTTAGTAAATCTGTGGATGTAGGTCTTGATTCATACCTGATCGCTGCGTTTTCGCACAGTGGGTGATCAGGTCATAACTGTGCATGTGTATGCAACGCAAAGCGCTCGCGCGTCGGACATCAACAAAGGGCATCGCCGGTGAGCGACAGGATGGTACGAAAAATCCGATCACACGGGCGTTTGCAAGGTGTTTGACAGGAGGAAGCCGTTTGTGGGTAGAAACTGAAAATTTATTGAAAGTGACCGGAAAAACAGAGGCGTGTCCAAGCGTTTTCAGGGAGGGTGTCTGACGTCAGCTACGGCCCAGACCAGCCTGATGTGATCGCACTGAAGGAGTAAGTCCTGGGCTGCGCAGAGACTGCACACACTGGATTTTTGTAGCTCGGCACATGGGATCGCACACTTGCACGGCAAATTTACACTCCCCCTGGGGCGGTGACTATCTGAACGCAGGACAGCAAAGTTATCAGTCCAGCGATTAGGTCGGAATATCCCCCATAGCTCATTGAGAACATCACAGTAGGGACCCAGCGGATGTGATAGTGAAAGTTAGGCCACACAGAGAGTCCTTACAAGGTTGTCAGGACAACAGCTGTAATACTGCGGCATATCATTTAGGGTTATAGCAGCAGCTATAGCCTGTAACAAAGGATAACGGTTGTAATTCAGGAATTATTCGTATTACTCAGCGGTATACAGTGGTAACCCAGTGGTGGCTATAACAGTGGTATATAGTAGAGATGAGCGCCGGAAATTTTTCGGGTTTTGTGTTTTGGTTTTGGGTTCGGTTCCGCGGCCGTGTTTTGGGTTCGACCGCGTTTTGGCAAAACCTCACCGAATTTTTTTTGTCGGATTCGGGTGTGTTTTGGATTCGGGTGTTTTTTTCCAAAAAACCTAAAAAACAGCTTAAATCATAGAATTTGGCGGTCATTTTGATCCCAAAGTATTATTAACCTCAAAAACCATAATTTCCACTCATTTTCAGTCTATTCTGAATACCTCACACCTCACAATATTATTTTTAGTCCTAAAATTTGCACCGAGGTCGCTGTGTGAGTAAGATAAGCGACCCTAGTGGCCGACACAAACACCGGGCCCATCTAGGAGTGGCACTGCAGTGTCACGCAGGATGGCCCTTCCAAAAAACCCTCCCCAAACAGCACATGACGCAAAGAAAAAAAGAGGCGCAATGAGGTAGCTGTGTGAGTAAGATTAGCGACCCTAGTGGCCGACACAAACACCGGGCCCATCTAGGAGTGGCACTGCAGTGTCACGCAGGATGTCCCTTCCAAAAAACCCTCCCCAAACAGCACATGACGCAAAGAAAAAAAGAGGCGCAATGAGGTAGCTGTGTGAGTAAGATAAGCGACCCTAGTGGCCGACACAAACACCGGGCCCATCTAGGAGTGGCACTGCAGTGTCACGCAGGATGTCCCTTCCAAAAAACCCTCCCCAAACAGCACATGACGCAAAGAAAAAAAGAGGCGCAATGAGGTAGCTGACTGTGTGAGTAAGATAAGCGACCCTAGTGGCCGACACAAACACCGGGCCCATCTAGGAGTGGCACTGCAGTGTCACGCAGGATGTCCCTTCCAAAAAACCCTCCCCAAACAGCACATGACGCAAAGAAAAAAAGAGGCGCAATGAGGTAGCTGACTGTGTGAGTAAGATAAGCGACCCTAGTGGCCGACACAAACACCGGGCCCATCTAGGAGTGGCACTGCAGTGTCACGCAGGATGTCCCTTCCAAAAAACCCTCCCCAAACAGCACATGACGCAAAGAAAAATTAAAGAAAAAAGAGGTGCAAGATGGAATTGTCCTTGGGCCCTCCCACCCACCCTTATGTTGTATAAACAGGACATGCACACTTTAACCAACCCATCATTTCAGTGACAGGGTCTGCCACACGACTGTGACTGATATGACGGGTTGGTTTGGACCCCCACCAAAAAAGAAGCAATTAATCTCTCCTTGCACAAACTGGCTCTACAGAGGCAAGATGTCCACCTCATCATCATCCTCCGATATATCACCGTGTACATCCCCCTCCTCACAGATTATCAATTCGTCCCCACTGGAATCCACCATCTCAGCTCCCTGTGTACTTTGTGGAGGCAATTGCTGCTGGTCAATGTCTCCACGGAGGAATTGATTATAATTCATTTTAATGAACATCATCTTCTCCACATTTTCTGGATGTAACCTCGTACGCCGATTGCTGACAAGGTGAGCGGCGGCACTAAACACTCTTTCGGAGTACACACTTGTGGGAGGGCAACTTAGGTAGAATAAAGCCAGTTTGTGCAAGGGCCTCCAAATTGCCTCTTTTTCCTGCCAGTATAAGTACGGACTGTGTGACGTGCCTACTTGGATGCGGTCACTCATATAATCCTCCACCATTCTTTCAATGGTGAGAGAATCATATGCAGTGACAGTAGACGACATGTCCGTAATCGTTGTCAGGTCCTTCAGTCCGGACCAGATGTCAGCATCAGCAGTCGCTCCAGACTGCCCTGCATCACCGCCAGCGGGTGGGCTCGGAATTCTGAGCCTTTTCCTCGCACCCCCAGTTGCGGGAGAATGTGAAGGAGGAGATGTTGTTGACAGGTCGCGTTCCGCTTGACTTGACAATTTACTCACCAGCAGGTGTTTGAACCCCAGCAGACTTGTGTCTGCCGGAAAGAGAGATCCAAGGTAGGCTTTAAATCTAGGATCGAGCACGGTGGCCAAAATGTAGTGCTCTGATTTCAACAGATTGACCACCCGTGAATCCTTGTTAAGCGAATTAAGGGCTCCATCCACAAGTCCCACATGCCTAGCGGAATCGCTCCGTGTTAGCTCCTCCTTCAATGTCTCCAGCTTCTTCTGCAAAAGCCTGATGAGGGGAATGACCTGACTCAGGCTGGCAGTGTCTGAACTGACTTCACGTGTGGCAAGTTCAAAGGGCATCAGAACCTTGCACAACGTTGAAATCATTCTCCACTGCGCTTGAGACAGGTGCATCCCACCTCCTATATCGTGCTCAATTGTATAGGCTTGAATGGCCTTTTGCTGCTCCTCCAACCTCTGAAGCATATACAGGGTTGAATTCCACCTCGTTACCACTTCTTGCTTCAGATGATGGCAGGGCAGGTTCAGTAGTTTTTGGTGGTGCTCCAGTTTTCTGTACGTGGTGCCTGTACGCCGAAAGTGTCCCGCAATTCTTCTGGCCACCGACAGCATCTCTTGCACGCCCCTGTCGTTTTTTAAAAAATTCTGCACCACCAAATTCAAGGTATGTGCAAAACATGGGACGTGCTGGAATTGGCCCAGATTTAATGCACACACAATATTGCTGGCGTTGTCCGATGCCACAAATCCACAGGAGAGTCCAATTGGGGTAAGCCATTCCGCGATGATCTTCCTCAGTTGCCGTAAGAGGTTTTCAGCTGTGTGCGTATTCTGGAAACCGGTGATACAAAGCGTAGCCTGCCTAGGAAAGAGTTGGCGTTTGCGAGATGCTGCTACTGGTGCCGCCGCTGCTGTTCTTGCGGCGGGAGTCCATACATCTACCCAGTGGGCTGTCACAGTCATATAGTCCTGACCCTGCCCTGCTCCACTTGTCCACATGTCCGTGGTTAAGTGGACATTGGGTACAGCTGCATTTTTTAGGACACTGGTGACTCTTTTTCTGAGGTCTGTGTACATTTTCGGTATCGCCTGCCTAGAGAAATGGAACCTAGATGGTATTTGGTACCGGGGACACAGTACCTCCAACAATTCTCTAGTTGGCTCGGCAGTAATGATGGATACCGGAACCACGTTTCTCACCACCCAGGATGTCAAGGCCTCAGTTATCCGCTTTGCAGTAGGATGACTGCTGTGATATTTCATCTTCCTCGCAAAGGACTGTTGGACAGTCAATTGCTTGGTGGAACTAGTAAAAGTGGTCTTACGACTTCCCCTCTGGGATGACCATCGACTCCCAGCAGCAACAACAGCAGCGCCAGCAGCAGTAGGCGTTACACGCAAGGATGCATCGGAGGAATCCCAGGCAGGAGAGGACTCGTCAGAATTGCCAGTGACATGGCCTGCAGGACTATTGGCATTCCTGGGGAAGGAGGAAATTGACACTGAGGGAGTTGGTGGGGTGGTTTGCGTGAGCTTGGTTACAAGAGGAAGGGATTTACTGGTCAGTGGACTGCTTCCGCTGTCGGCCCAAGTTTTTGAACTTGTCACTGACTTATTATGAATGCGCTGCAGGTGACGTATAAGGGAGGATGTTCCGAGGTGGTTAACGTCCTTACCCCTACTTATTACAGCTTGACAAAGGGAACACACGGCTTGACACCTGTTGTCCGCATTTCTGGTGAAATACTTCCACACCGAAGAGCTGATTTTTTTGGTATTTTCACCAGGCATGTCAACGGCCATATTCCTACCACGGACAACAGGTGTCTCCCCGGGTGCCTGACTTAAACAAACCTCCTCACCATCAGAATCCTCCTGGTCAATTTCCTCCCCAGCGCCAGCAACACCCATATCCTCCTCATCCTGGTGTACTTCAACACTGACATCTTCAATCTGACTATCAGGAATTGGACTGCGGGTGCTCCTTCCATCACTTGCAGGGGGCGTGCAAATGGTGGAAGGCGCATGCTCTTCACGTCCAGTGTTGGGAAGGTCAGGCATCGCAACCGACACAATTGGAGTCGGACTCTCCTTGTGGATTTGGGATTTCGAAGAACGCACAGTTCTTTGCGGTGCTACTGCTTTTGCCAGCTTTAGTCTTTTCATTTTTCTAGCGAGAGGCTGAGTGCTTCCATCCTCATGTGAAGCTGAACCACTAGCCATGAACATAGGCCAGGGCCTCAGCCGTTCCTTGCCACTCCGTGTGGTAAATGGCATATTGGCAAGTTTACGCTTCTCTTCCGACAATTTTATTTTAGGTTTTGGAGTCCTTTTTTTACTGATATTTGGTGTTTTGGATTTGACATGCTCTGTACTATGACATTGGGCATCGGCCTTGGCAGACGACGTTGCTGGCATTTCATCGTCTCGGCCATGACTAGTGGCAGCAGCTTCAGCACGAGGTGGAAGTGGATCTTGATCTTTCCCTAATTTTGGAACCTCAACATTTTTGTTCTCCATATTTTAATAGGCACAACTAAAAGGCACCTCAGGTAAACAATGGAGATGGATGGATTGGATACTAGTATACAATTATGGACGGACTGCCGAGTGCCGACACAGAGGTAGCCACAGCCGTGAACTACCGCACTGTACTGTGTCTGCTGCTAATATATAGACTGGTTGATAAAGAGATAGTATACTCGTAACTAGTATGTATGTATAAAGAAAGAAAAAAAAACCACGGTTAGGTGGTATATACAATTATGGACGGACTGCCGAGTGCCGACACAGAGGTAGCCACAGCCGTGAACTACCGCACTGTACTGTGTCTGCTGCTAATATATAGACTGGTTGATAAAGAGATAGTATACTCGTAACTAGTATGTATGTATAAAGAAAGAAAAAAAAACCACGGTTAGGTGGTATATACAATTATGGACGGGCTGCCGAGTGCCGACACAGAGGTAGCCACAGCCGTGAACTACCGCACTGTACTGTGTCTGCTGCTAATATAGACTGGTTGATAAAGAGATAGTATACTCGTAACTAGTATGTATGTATAAAGAAAGAAAAAAAAACCACGGTTAGGTGGTATATACAATTATGGACGGGCTGCCGAGTGCCGACACAGAGGTAGCCACAGCCGTGAACTACCGCACTGTACTGTGTCTGCTGCTAATATAGACTGGTTGATAAAGAGATAGTATACTCGTAACTAGTATGTATGTATAAAGAAAGAAAAAAAAAACACGGATAGGTGGTATATACAATTATGGACGGGCTGCCGAGTGCCGACACAGAGGTAGCCACAGCCGTGAACTACCGCACTGTACTGTGTCTGCTGCTAATATATAGACTGGTTGATAAAGAGATAGTATACTCGTAACTAGTATGTATGTATAAAGAAAGAAAAAAAAACCACGGTTAGGTGGTATATACAATTATGGACGGACTGCCGAGTGCCGACACAGAGGTAGCCACAGCCGTGAACTACCGCACTGTACTGTGTCTGCTGCTAATATATAGACTGGTTGATAAAGAGATAGTATACTCGTAACTAGTATGTATGTATAAAGAAAGAAAAAAAAACCACGGTTAGGTGGTATATACAATTATGGATGGGCTGCCGAGTGCCGACACAGAGGTAGCCACAGCCGTGAACTACCGCACTGTACTTTGTCTGCTGCTAATATAGACTGGTTGATAAAGAGATAGTATACTCGTAACTAGTATGTATGTATAAAGAAAGAAAAAAAAACCACGGTTAGGTGGTATATACAATTATGGACGGGCTGCCGAGTGCCGACACAGAGGTAGCCACAGCCGTGAACTACCGCACTGTACTGTGTCTGCTGCTAATATAGACTGGTTGATAAAGAGATAGTATACTCGTAACTAGTATGTATGTATAAAGAAAGAAAAAAAAACCACGGTTAGGTGGTATATACAATTATGGACGGGCTGCCGAGTGCCGACACAGAGGTAGCCACAGCCGTGAACTACCGCACTGTACTGTGTCTGCTGCTAATATATAGACTGGTTTATAAAGAGATAGTATACTCGTAACTAGTATGTATGTATAAAGAAAGAAAAAAAAACCACGGTTAGGTGGTATATACAATTATGGACGGGCTGCCGAGTGCCGACACAGAGGTAGCCACAGCCATGAACTACCGCACTGTACTGTGTCTGCTGCTAATATAGACTGGTTGATAAAGAGATAGTATACCCGTAACTAGTATGTATGTATAAAGAAAGAAAAAAAAACCACGGTTAGGTGGTATATACAATTATGGACGGGCTGCCGAGTGCCGACACAGAGGTAGCCACAGCCGTGAACTACCGCACTGTACTGTGTCTGCTGCTAATATAGACTGGTTGATAAAGAGATAGTATACTCGTAACTAGTATGTATGTATAAAGAAAGAAAAAAAAACCACGGTTAGGTGGTATATACAATTATGGACGGGCTGCCGAGTGCCGACACAGAGGTAGCCACAGCCGTGAACTACCGCACTGTACTGTGTCTGCTGCTAATATATAGACTGGTTGATAAAGAGATAGTATACTCGTAACTAGTATGTATGTATAAAGAAAGAAAAAAAACCCACGGTTAGGTGGTATATACAATTATGGACGGGCTGCCGAGTGCCGACACAGAGGTAGCTACAGCCGTGAACTACCGCACTGTACTGTGTCTGCTGCTAATATATAGACTGGTTGATAAAGAGATAGTATACTCGTAACTAGTATGTATGTATAAAGAAAGAAAAAAAAACCACGGTTAGGTGGTATATACAATTATGGACGGGCTGCCGAGTGCCGACACAGAGGTAGCCACAGCCGTGAACTACCGCACTGTACTGTGTCTGCTGCTAATATAGACTGGTTGATAAAGAGATAGTATACTCGTAACTAGTATGTATGTATAAAGAAAGAAAAAAAACCCACGGTTAGGTGGTATATACAATTATGGACGGGCTGCCGAGTGCCGACACAGAGGTAGCCACAGCCGTGAACTACCGCACTGTACTGTGTCTGCTGCTAATATATAGACTGGTTGATAAAGAGATAGTATACTCGTAACTAGTATGTATGTATAAAGAAAGAAAAAAAACCCACGGTTAGGTGGTATATACAATTATGGACGGGCTGCCGAGTGCCGACACAGAGGTAGCCACAGCCGTGAACTACCGCACTGTACTGTGTCTGCTGCTAATATAGACTGGTTGATAAAGAGATAGTATACTCGTAACTAGTATGTATGTATAAAGAAAGAAAAAAAAACCACGGTTAGGTGGTATATACAATTATGGACGGGCTGCCGAGTGCCGACACAGAGGTAGCCACAGCCGTGAACTACCGCACTGTACTGTGTCTGCTGCTAATTTAGACTGGTTGATAAAGAGACAGTATACTCGTAACTAGTATGTATGTATAAAGAAAGAAAAAAAAACCACGGTTAGGTGGTATATACAATTATGGACGGGCTGCCGAGTGCCGACACAGAGGTAGCCACAGCCGTGAACTACCGCACTGTACTGTGTCTGCTGCTAATATAGACTGGTTGATAAAGAGATAGTATACTCGTAACTAGTATGACTATAAAGAAAGAAAAAAAAACCACGGTTAGGTGGTATATGCAATTATGGACGGGCTGCCGAGTGCCGACACAGAGGTAGCCACAGCCGTGAACTACCGCACTGTACTGTGTCTGCTGCTAATATAGACTGGTTGATAAAGAGATAGTATACTACTAATATTATATATACTGGTGGTCAGGTCACTGGTCACTAGTCACACTGGCAGTGGCACTCCTGCAGCAAAAGTGTGCACTGTTTAATTTTAATATAATATTATGTACTCCTGGCTCCTGCTATAACCTATAACTGGCACTGCAGTGCTCCCCAGTCTCCCCCACAATTATAAGCTGTGTGAGCTGAGCACAGTCAGATATATATATACATTGATGCAGCACACTGGGCTGAGCAGTGCACACAGATATGGTATGTGACTGAGTCACTGTGTGTATCGTTTTTTTCAGGCAGAGAACGGATATATTAAATAAAACAAACAACTGCACTGTCTGGTGGTCACTGTGGTCGTCAGTCACTAAACTCTGCACTCTCTTCTACAGTATCACAGCCTCAGGTCAATCTCTCTCTCTCTCTCTCAACCCTAATCTAAATGGAGAGGACGCCAGCCACGTCCTCTCCCTATCAATCTCAATGCACGTGTGAAAATGGCGGCGACGCGCGGCTCCTTATATAGAATCCGAGTCTCGCGAGAATCCGACAGCGTCATGATGACGTTCGGGCGCGCTCGGGTTAACCGAGCAAGGCGGGAGGATCCGAGTCTGCTCGGACCCGTGAAAAAAACATGAAGTTCGTGCGGGTTCGGATTCAGAGAAACCGAACCCGCTCATCTCTAGTAAATAGTCTCACCTGTGGGAGCTAAGTACTATGCGTCTGCACAGTACTGTGACATTCTACACAGTAAAGATGGCACCAGGCACCAGTCATTAGCTTGAACTCATGTGGTCGAGAGGTACAAGGTTGCCACATTCCCAGGTGCAGTATGGGATGTATGTTTAAAGGTGTTCCTTAATACGGGGTAGATTTATCAAAGCTTGGAGAGAGATAAAGTGAAGAGAGATAAAGTACCAACCAATCAGCTCCTGTTATTTTTTCAAACACAGCCTGTAACATGACAGCTAGGAGCTGATTGGTTGGTACTTTACCTTTATCTAAGCTTAAATAATTCTCCCCTTATGTTTCTGTAAATTCCATTCCATGTCTTACCAGATACTTACTGCCAGGAATTCTGGTTTTCATCCAGGTATTAATATACCTTTATTTCGAATTTCTCAATTTGTGAAAAGACATGGATGCTTTTATGTCTATGGATCTGTAAATAGTGATGTATTTCTTTTATAAAGTCAATTCCATTGGCAAATACCAAGATTAATTGGCCTTTGCATACCTCCCAATTATCCTGATTTCATGCTTATCCCAACACATATGAAGTTGGGAGCTATGGGGGTAATTCAGACCTGATCGCTAGGCTGCGTTTTCGCACAGCGGTAGAGCAGGTCTAAACTGCGCATATGTATCCACCGAAATGCGCAGACACAGCGCATGGGTACAAAGTGGATCGCCGCTCCGCGATAGGTTTGTGCGAAGGATCCATTCGCACGGGCGTTCGCAAGGAGGTTGACAGGAAGAAGGCGTTTGTGGGTGTCAACTGACCATTTCCATGGAGTGTTTGGAAAAACGCAGGCGTGTCCAAGCGTTTGCAGGGAGGGTTCCTGACGTCAAATTCGGTCCTGAACAGGCTGAAGTGTTCGCTGCGGCTGAGTAAGTCCTGGGCTACTCAGACACTACACAAAATCGGTGTGTACAGCTCTGCTACACATGCGTCCGCACACTTGCGCAGTGAAAATACACCCCCCTGTAGGCGGTGACTATCCGACTGCAGGGCTGCAAAAATCGCCTGCTAGCGATCAGGTCTGAATTAGGCCCTATGTCAGCGCTTGTCATAGAATGGGGACATCTCTATGATGAGCTGGTGGTACAGGCGCACATCAATTCAAAAATGTGTTTAGGGAAGGTAATTAAGGGAGTAACCTGAGAGCGGCCTAGAGACTTGTAAATTCTGGGAATACGGCCCAGGTAGCGTAACTGTGCCCAGTGGTACTGTTCTAAATTGGTCCTGAAATCCTTTGTGTCTGTTCTGACAGGTGCTTATTTTTGCAAGATCCATTGATTATATCTACACAGGTTTATTTGTGCTTACTGTATGCAAATTCATTAAAGAACAAACAAAAAAAAAAAGATGACTTTTGTTCTGCTTTTCAACTCCGAGAATCAGTACACATTAAAACAATGAATATTCACAGAGTTTACAGAGTTCCAACAAAATGCCTAACATGCTTAACATGAAAAAAAAATCAACAACACAAAAAAAAAAAAAACCAAACTAAACAGCCATAAGGATAAATTCAATGTTAATCGTTGCTAAGCAACAACTACAGATAAACAGTAAAAAAGCAGCACAATGAAAAGAGACAGTGGGATGAGCAAGGCAGAGATTACATGATATAATGAATGTACAGGAAATTACATTTATTTTGCAGATCTGAAAACAATACTGAGTGGTCTCAGTGGCAAAGTTCTTTCATTTCAAGGATTTGCAAAGTGGTACCGTTTTAGGCTATATCAGTATCAAATGTAAATTAATATGAGCAATAGATAGTCATATAGGGCCACTGAGCTCCATGCTGTAACACTTATTTATCTTTTCATTTTTTGTTTGTCTCACTGTATTTTGTCGTTCTAGGGAGATTTATTAAGAACCGTAGGCCATCCTTTAACATTTATACACATACAGTCATGTGCAACATAGTAAGCCTCATCCTGTGTTTCTCCAAGAACTTAATTATCATTGGCAATGTGAAATGCTGTACATAATGGAACATTTACTTTCATTCAATTTTGCTATTTTAATCATGATCCGACAATCTCAATTTAGTCACTTATAGGCAGGGGCATTCCAAGAGAGGAGGGGACCCATGTGCAGCCTCCACCACTGGGCCCTCCTCCCCGGCAGCTAGTAGACGCTGGCATTAAGCCAGCGTCTACTGCGCACGTGCAGCTCTCCGGGAAATGGCACCCACACCTTGTTCCCGGGGACGTCTCCAGTGCACATGCGCATATCACTCGGAAATGGCCGCGGCAGCCATTTTCCAAGTTATTTGTGCCTACACTGCAGAGACGCCGCTGCAGGACTCCAGAGGGGTAAGTATACTATATGGGTGCAATGCATGCGGTGTGGGCCCCCCCCCCCCCCCCCCCCGGACCTTGGGGCCCATGTGCATTGCACACAATGCACCCATTATAGAAATGTCTATGTTTAGAGGGCTTATTCAAAGTTGTGCATTGCTACGACCACTTTAGGGTCTTTTACCGTAGTCGGGTCCGTGATATACTGTATGTGCTAATTCTAGTACAAACCCTTCCCTGGAGAACAGCCATGTGTCAGCGTGAGCAAGGACTGAGATGGCCACTGTCAGCATATGCAATTATTTTGCTTGGTGCTTTAGATGCAACATATCATCAAACTTGACCCAGACCTATTCTCAGTCTGAGTATGGCCTCCTATGTGTATATCTGTATGCACCCACTTCAGTGACATCTCTGTGTGTTCCCTTAGCCAGGTATGGGTCCTTAGGCTGACAAGATTTAGGTCAACAGTCATAAGGTCGACCGCTATTGGTCAACATGCATTAGGTCGACATGGTCAAAAGGTTGACACACTCTTATCTGATAATTTTATTCTGATTTTGCTGGCATGTTGTTACCCAGCTTGTTCCAGTGGCAAAACGTCATCCCCATCCCGCAGAGGCAGATTTATTCCTCAAAGCCTATGTAGTTACCGAGGTACAAGAGTAGGGCAGTAACGCTATTAATGGAAGGTCCTCTTTGCCATTTAAACAGGCAAGATCCAAACAAATCTATCTATCCATACTGTATATCTGTCTGTAAGTCTGTCTACCATTCTGACCCTCTCACTATTGGGGAGATTTATCAAAGCTTTGAGAGAGATTAATTGTAGAGAGATAAAGGACTATTCATGAAGCAAAGTGTGGAGAAGTGAGCCAGTGGAGAAGTTGCCCATGGTAACCAATCAGCATCAAAGTAACATTTATAATTTGCATACTATACAATTGTACGGAGCAGCTGATTGGTTGCCATGGGCAACTTCTCCACAGGCTCACTTCTCCAAGCTTTTCACTGCTTCATAAATAGACCCAAAGTACCTAATCATGAGGTTACATGCTGTGTTTGAAAAAAGACGTTAGAAACTGATTAGTTAGTAGTTTATCGCTCCACTTTATCACTCTCCAAGACTAATGGGTCTATGTACTAAGCCTTGTAGAGCGATACAGTGGACGGAGGTAAAGTACCAGCTAATCAGCTCCTAACTGCCATGTTACAGGCTGTGTTTGAAAAATGACAGTTAGAAGCTGATTTACTTTATCTCTTTCCACTTTATCTCTCTTCAATGTTTAGTACAAAGACCCCTTAGTGCACCTGCCCCTGTGTTTGAAAAATTGCAGTTAGAAGCTGATTGGTTGGTACTTTATCTCTCACCAAGATGTGATAATTTCCCCTGTACATAATATATCTGTAATAAGACAACGGGATGCAAAATATTGTAGTAAAACAGGACTTTATATGATCTAAAAACAGACGTAGTTAAAATATCTGTTCACATCACTAAATTTCCCCTAAATGAAATATGCAGCTCCTTTCAGGCCTAGAAAGAGGTTTCCTTTTACAGCTCCAATGCAACATGTCTCTAGGGATTACATATGTTTTACCATTATCCCGACAGCGCCCACCCCCACCCCCCCACCAAAATGCTGGCAGCGGGGCGAGTGGGAATAGCCCTGGTGCACCAGGATTCCGGCTGTCGGCATAGTTGGCTGTCGGGATTTCATCAGTATCTTGAACGCCGGGATCCTGACAGCCGGCATTTTAACTGCAACCCGTCTCTAGCTGGACCACAATCCGAGAAGCTTAATCCAAGCCTGGTTGTGATCAGCAGCTGTCTGCGCATGTGCAAATTTCAAACCATAACCAACGCGTTTCATCCAATTGGCTTTTTCAGGTGTCAAGTTGCATAGTATCAAGTTCACACATGCAGGGCCATAACTAGGTATTTGTGAAGAGTACCACCACACATAGTGCTGCAGGCAGGAGGTGCTGTTGGCGGCACTTTTCAGTTGTCTATTTTAATTTCTTTCACTTGCAGCTTCCCCCCTTTTTGAAACCCGGCATCTCCTTAACTCCCCCATCTCCTTCCCCCACCTCTTCCATTGCTAATACCTATACAGCATTCATGAACTTACCTTAAGAGCTCTTTGTCATTCAGTCACACTGTCCTTTATTACATGTCAAGATGCTGACATACCCAGGTTTCAAACCCATTGCCTGTGGCATTGCAGTCAGACACTCTATCCATCGAGCTATCTGCCCTTGCATAGAAAACTTGAGAATTCTAACTATTTGAAGCTTACCTAGTACTTTTTAAAAAAGGTGATCAGCATTGCAACTGAGCAGATGTACGTAGTGTGTGGCTGCAAGGTATTGGATGTGTGCATGAAGGTGGTATAAGGAAAAGTTTGTCATGCCCCTTCTCCATGAGGGCAACTACTTTATGTCCCTATAGAAAAATAGGGGGGGGGGGGGCAATTCTCTTTCTGGCTCTGCACACATCATCTGAAAACATACTGTAGTTTCATTTATACATTTTCTGACTGACTCTTATTATTAGGATGAATGCTGTTGTTGTTGTTTTCTTTTGGGGGGGTGTTCCATTTGCTGTTGTTGTTTTTGTTTTTTTGGGGGGGTGTTCCATTTTAAAATCTATATAATCGCCCAGATCTGTCACTCTGGGACTGTGTGGATAACGCTGGGCGTGGCTAGGAGCTCTCACTGGGTTAGTAGCAGGTCTATCACACCCAGTCCACAGCTGATTGGGCGAGAAATGCCCTCCCACACAGGTTACATCCAATGGGAGGCTATGCCCTTTGGCTGCTGTGTGTTCCCAGAGCAGGATTAACAATGGGGCTGATGGAGCTGCAGCTCCAGGTCCACACCCCAAAATAGGCCCACTGCATCTGCAGCAACACATCCTCCAACAATTTACACATAAAAATCAGTATACATTCGAAAAGGGGGCATGGCCACGGGTACAGTGGTGTGACCACGCCCCTTTTCCAATACTTGCAATGGAAGTTTGGAGAGCCAAAAATCGGTACAGAACCTAAAAAAATTGTATTGTACCTGCCAAAAAGGTAAAGTTGGGGGGTATGCCACTGCATCTGCAGCAAGTCTCTGCGCTGTAGAAAGGGGGGGGGGGAATCCTTTTACTGCAACGTCCTATGTTTTGCTGGCCACCGGCATAGATGTGTATGAAAGCGACGCAGCGAAAGGCTTTCATAGCTCTCCCTGTGCCGCATACTCTCTGAGCCCCGGAGACTCCTCTGCACGTGATGTCACAGAACTGCCTCCCCGCCACAGCCGTGCCCAGATCCCCAGAGGCCCTGACCCCGCAACACAGCACCTGAGCTAATGTAATGGATAGGGTGAGTGACATCGCGGAGGGTAATGTCTGGACGCTGAATCAATGTAAAAGGTGACAGTGCTGTGCAGTGCAGTGGGTGTGCAGTGTCACTGACACTGCACAGCACTCTGACCTTTTACATTGATTCAGCGAGTCAGTCAGTTCTGCCAGCCAGTCACTATTGTTAGCGCCGGTGTCCCAACGCGTCGCATTACAGGGAAGTAGACGCACTAAATAAACTACAGCTCCCAGCAACCCTTAGCGCCAAAGCATTCCGGCGCTAAGGCCTGCTGGGAGCTGTAGTTTATTGAGTGCATCTTCTTACCTGTAATGCGGCGCATTGGGACACCGGCACTAACAATAGTGACTGGCTGCTGTGCGAGTCTCTGGGAGAGCCACTGCCAAAGGGAGGACAGCAGCTTAGCTGCTCCCAGAAGGTGAAGCAGGAGAAGCATTACCTGCTCCTCCCCCACTCGCAGTACCTCCAGGGCCTATCCGTGGCACCCCCACACACACCCCTCCACTACCCTTTGTCCGTGCAATATTTAACCACTCACACAATTATGCTTAGAGGTAATACTCCATATAATACAAATATTGCATGCCACAAGGGTGTGCAAGGGTTAAGGGGGCATAGCCCCTTATGATGGTTTGAATAGCACCCGTAGGGCGCGATGAATCACCTAGTATACAATAAAGATAGTCATTGATGATGGTGACTTGCGTATTTAATTTGCCGTTGTATCATGATAAACTTACAGAGTATCTTGAGGTGCTTTACACATAGCAAACCCATTCTAATACACTTTTTGACTTTCATGTAATAAAGGAGTTGTTCTGCAGGTGGTGACCACAGACCACTTCTCAGCTCCTATGATTTCTGGCTGATGTTTTGGTCACTTTTGAAAGCTGGCGGTGCTTTCACTCTAGTGGTAGCATGATACAGAGTCTACAACCCACACAAGTGGCTCAGGTAGTGCAGCTCATCCAGGATGGCACATCAATGCGAGCTGGGGCAAGAAGGTTTGCTGTGTCTGTCAGCGTAGTGTACAGAGCATGGAGGCGCTACCAGGAGACAGGCCAGTACATCAGGAGACGTGGAGGAGGCCGTAGGAGGGCAACAACCCAGCAGCAGGACCGCTACCCCAGCCTTTGTGTAAGGAGGAACAGGAGGATCACTGCAAGAGCCTTGCAAAATGACCTCCAGCAAGCCACAAATGTGCATGTGTCTACTCAAACGATCAGAAACAGACTCCATGAGGGTGGTATGAGGACCCGATGTCCACAGGTGGGGGTTGTGTTTATAGCCCAGCACCGTGCAGGACGTTTGGCATTTGCCAGAGAACACCAAGATTGGCAAATTCGCCACTGGCGCCCTGTGCTCCTCACATATGAAAGCAGGATCTCACTGAGCACATGTGACAGACGTGACAGAGTCTGGAGACACCAAGGAGAACGTTCTGCTGCCTGCAACATCCTCCAGCATGACCGGTTTGGCAGTGGGTCAGTAATGGTGTGGGGTGGCATTTCTTTGGGGGGCCGCACAGCCCTCCATGTGCTTGCTAGAGGTAGCCTGACTGCCATTAGGTACCGAGATAAGATCCTCAGATCCCTTGTGAGACCATATGCTGGTGCGGTTGGCCCTGGGTTCCTCCTAATGCAAGACAATGCTAGACCTCATGTGGCTGGAGTGTATCAGCAGTTCCTACAAGACGAAGGCATTGATGCTATGGACTGGCCCGCCCGTTCCCCAGACCTGATTCCAATTGAGCACATCTGGGACATCATATCTCGCTCCATCCACCATCGCCACATTGCACCACAGACTTTCCAGGAGTTGGCGGATGCTTTAGTCCAGGTCTGGGAGGAGATCCCTCAGGAGACCATCCCCCACCTCATCAGGAGCATGCCCAGGCATTGTAGCGAGGTCATACAGGCACGTGGAGGCCACACACACTACTGAGATTTGTTTTAAGGACATTACATCAAAGTTGGATCAGCCTGTAGTGTGTTTTTCCACTTTAATTTTGAGTGTGACTCCAAATCCAGACCTCCATGGGTTAATAAATTTGGTTTCCATTGATAATTTTTGTGTGATTTTGTTGTCAGCACATTCAACTATGTAAAGAACAAAGTATTTAATAAGAATATTTCATTCATTCAGATCTAGGATGTGTTATTTTAGTGTTCCCTTTATTTTTTTTAAGCAGTATAGAGCATCCTCAGATGGGGACCACTGCTTCAAGTTGGATATCTCCGGTTCCCTAAGGCCGATTCTTCAAAAATCTGGTACCCCTGGAAAAAGGGGACCCTCAGCTATCAGCCAAGGGCCCTTAAACTCCTGGGGCCCTTGGACAACTGCTCATTGAGCCCATACGAAAAGACGGCCCTGCCTGTACTGTAGTAGGAGTGGCACTAAAACTCCCAGCATAATTAACATATTGAACATAAATCTGGTCAATATCATTTTTTCTCTGGAACTGTTGCTGCACTATACCCAACTATGATGAATGCAGACAGGGTTGGACTGGCCCACAAAGGTATAGGGGAAATCCCCAAGGGGCCTCACTGCCTGGGGACCCACCCCATTCTCTGATGTCAGGTTCCAGACTGTATAATCAAAATACACATTGTTACTCTAACATGCTGCATTTCACCTGCTTCACCACCAGTAGTTCTGTCACTAGGATAAGTAACTGAGCCCAATCAGGATGGTGGGTTATTTTTTATTATTATTTTTTAAAGCACCGATAACTGTAAATTTAGCTATCCCACCTGTCAAACTTTCACTTTATGTAGGGCATTTTTCAGTGTGTTAATCTGCAATTGTATAACCGCAGGTTAAGGTCTTTGGGGGGTTATTCAGACTCAGGAGCAGTTTTGCTAAAACCACAAAACTGCTACTGATAAAATCGCATGCGGGAGGCTGCCCAGCACAGAGCACCCTGCAATGCGATCACAATTCAATTGTGATTGCATCACTGAAATCGTGAAATAGAGGTAGACCCTGCATGCGCAGCCAGGCTGCATATACAGGCGCACCGTCCACCCAGAAAATGGTTATGACATGCCTGCGTTTCCTGCACCACACCCCACCAATGCTGCATCGTTGCCTGTCAATCACATTGCGATTCAAACTTAGCGTATGTGCAGACGGGTGATAATTGGCCGATCTACGTTTTAGTAAAATAGCGAATAAGTCTGAACGGCCCTCTTGGTGCTTTGTATTTTTAGAGAAAAAATGTAGATGTTTCTTTGCTGTGATTGCATTAGAATATGGCGATTATTTGCGGTCTAAAACTGATAAGTTTGGCGAATGTAAAATCGATGAAAATCAAAACAAAAGCTTTGACTTTACAAAATCACTGCTTGAACATTTTTGCCAGTAAGGAGATGAATACAAAACCTACTATAGTTGTTTTCCTTCTTCAATTAAGCTATTAGAATGTTGCAAACCAGTTACAGAATTGTCACAATGAACTCTGAATGATGAAGAAACACTTTGCCGTTTGAATCTCCATAGCAGTGCAATTTCAGGAACAGTACTCTATTCAATTATGTTGCTGTTTATTCATTTTATTACTAATACATTATTTACTCCTAATCCTCCCAAATACAGTATGCTGGCAAGGTATTGTTCTGAGCTACATAAAGCTGATTTCACATTATCTCAGAGAGTCTGTAAAGCTGTGTTCAGGAGCAACCGATTTACACCATTGATTTCCTCCCTATTTTAAAATTCTGTTTTAACGTTCATTAGGCACCCTGCTGAATCATTATGTGAGGGATCTAGAGGGGAACATTAATACTCGCTGAAACACTAAATTACAGGGACATGAGGGAAAAATAAGAGAAAGATAGTGAATGGAACCTGCATGAGTGCAAATTAGAATATCATTGATTTAAACTTATAATAAAAAAAGATGTCATTATTCTTCAGAATTCAGCATCAACGGAAATTCGATGGATTAAGACTCAGCAGGGCTGAAATTAGCTTGATATTCCGGCTTTCAAACTGTATTATATTCAATACTGTATATTATTATTATTATTATTATTATTATTATCCTTTATTTATATGGCGCCACAAGGGTTCCGCAGTGCCCAATTACAGAGTACATATGCACATAATCAAAACAGGAAAACAGTGACTTACAGTTGAAGACAATATAGGACAAGTACAGGGCAACTAAGCATAACTACACCAGTAAACATAGAGATAAGTTCCAGGTGGCCAAAAAAACTGCGGGATCTGGGCAGTTGAGGATTATTAAAGTAAGAAAAGTATAGGCACATGAGGGAAGAGGGCCCTACTCGTGAGAGCTTACATTCTAAAATATATATAAGGGCACAAAGTTCCTGATCAATGGGACCCAATTATCATTAAATATTTTTTAAAGTCCAATACTTGCAATTGCGCGCACCCCTAGGACAGTCAACCTTAAATGGATGATCGAAATCTCAATCACTGTTAGAACATCCAAGATAGCCTCTGGGAGATCATATGTTAAATATCCTTGTCTCGTAAATTCTCAATTTCAGAGATCTTCTTATTCCTTTTGCTGATGTGATCTTATTATCACTCTGTAATCCATACTCAACCACATGTAAAAGGAAAAAGGAGTACAATAGTGAAGTAGTTTTTAATTCACAACATAAAATTCTACAGCATGTAGATCCATTCAAAATCCACCATTAATAATTTACAACATGCGTACCGGATTTTGTGGGGTGTCAAGCATGCCCACCCACAAACAGCATGAAACATTCAATACCCTTCCGGGTTAAAGGTACCGGATTACTGCCGAGATGGAGCCTCCTGATCCTTCCCACAAAAGAGCCGGTAGGTATGTCTGGTCGCCAACGGGTTTCTGCTCTCCAGGAGCCTTTTTCAAGGTGTATATACACTTTGCATCGATTGCATACTACCGCTGTCTAGTGTGTTTGTTTTAGTCCCTGAGTGCCAGATACCGTCTCTGGAGTGTATATATATATATATATATATATATATACATATCACGTTTATATAGTAAAGGATATAAAGAAAACAACCATTGGGCCTGATTCAGGTGTGATTGGCGGTGCAGCACATAACACAGAGTAACTATGTTCGGTACCTTGCGCATGCATCAAACCCATACTGCTTATGTACGTGGGTGTTGGATGCACTATGGCTGCACAATGGCAGTGATTGAAAGTCTGCTGCCATTGGGGGTGGGGACGGATGCTGTCGTCTCTCTGGGGTGGGAGGGGGGGGGGGGGTGAAGGCCAGGATCTCCACCGGAAGCCTCATTTAAAGAGCAAACCATAAGCTAATGGGAGCAAATTTGCACTCTGACAAAATCGTGCTGCACTATGGGTGGGGGAAGCAAATGATGTGCAACATTTTGAAGATGGAGTTCAAATAGCCGTGAATCGTGCAGGAGTAGGGTGAACCAGCAGGAGAATGTGAAGAACTGCCTGGACATTATGGGCTCTCTACACACTGCAGGGTGCATGCCTGTTGCATAATTTGGATGCTCCGAGCAGCACTGCAGCAGCGCTACTGGCTGCAGCATGCCATTCCAGGCACCATGCTAGCCAGATCCAGGGGCCATGGGGTAGTGATGGTGCTATCACTAGGGCACTGTGCCCTGGGCATCAGTACTGCTCTCACAACCCTCATTAGAGATCTAGCAGCAAGCAGGTGTTGCACAGCTCTGTGGGATAGGAGCCTGTTTTCTGCTCGCCGCCTACAATATGAAGGTGCAAGCAGAAGACAGCTATCACAATAGGCCAATATGAACGCAAGGTTCTGGCAGTCGCTCATGGATAATTGAATTTGGTCCTTAGAACTGGGAGGGCAAGCGTCTGCTCTGCTGTAAATTGCAGTGTGTAAACAGAGCTGCTAAGTGTTTGTGGGTTACAGGCAGCCTGTAGTTTCCTTTTATCAAAATACAATAAATACATTTGCATGTTTTATCAAGGAACATGTTTTATCCAGGAACATGTTTTATCCAGGAACACGTTTTATCCAGGAACACGTTTGCTACATTGTGTGCTATGACTCTCAATGAAGCCTGAATAGATCATCCAACAGGCAGTGGCGTAACTACTGCCCCCGCAGCCCTCGCGGTGGCTTGGGGGCGAGGGGCTGCGGGGGCGCCGCCACTGATTTAGAGCAGATTGACATGCGGACGAACGTCCGCATGTCAATCTGTTGTCACTAGCCCCCCGCTGTGAAGTAGGGACACGGAGGGCACAGCGTGCGCCTCTCCTGTGTCCCTCTGAGTCTCCGGCGTGTCCTATGAAAAGGGGGCGTGGCTTCGCGGAGGACCCGCGATCGCGGGCCACGCCCCCGTTTCGTCACTGAGGGGGCATGCCCAGCGCTCTGTGAGCTGCTGGCATGCCCTCTCTCCCACTGTCTGCGCTGAATAGACGCTGTGCGCATGCGCACAGCGTCTATTCACTACTGCTCTGACTGTAGGAGCCTCCCACTGCGGGACACTGCGGGAGGTATGCATATATGGCACTGGGGGGGCACTGAGGGGGCATATATGGAACAGGGGGGGGGCACTGAGGGGGCATATATGGCCTGAGGGGGCATATATGGCACTGGGGTGGCACTGAGGGGCATATATGGCACTGGGGGCACTGAGGGGGCATATATGGCACTGGGGGGGCACAGAGGGGTCATATATGGCACTGAGGGGGCATATATGGCACTGCGGGGGGCACTGAGGGGGCATATATGGCACTGAGGGGGCATATATGGCACTGGGGGGCACTGAGGGCATATATGGCACTGGGGGGCACTGAGGGGGCATAGATGGCACTGAGGGGGCATATATGGCACTGGGGAGGCACTGAGGGGGCATATATGGCACTGAGGGGGCATATATGGCACTGGTGGGGCACTGAGGGGGCATATATGGCACTGGGGGGGGCACTGAGGGGGCATATATGGCACTGGGGGGTACTGAGGGGGCATATATGGCACTGGGGGGCACTGAGGGGGCATATATGGCACTGGGGAGGCACTCAGGGGGCATATATGGCACTGGGGGGGCACTGAGGGGGCATATATGGCACTGTATGTGTACCTGGCACATGGGGGGCTATATTTGGCACTGGGGGCACGTGAGCACCTGGCATTGTGGGGGAATATCTGGCACTGGGGGCATATGTGGCACTGGGGGGAGAGGCTATATTTGGCACTGGGGGCATGTGAGTACCTGGCACCGTGGGGGAATATCTGGCACTGAGGACATATGTGGCACTGGGAGCACAGCCCTAGCAACAAGCACTACCCCCTAGCAATGAGCATGACACCCAGTGCATGAAACCCCTGGCAACGAGCATGACACCGAGTGCATGAAACACCTGGCAACGAGCATGACACCCTGAGCATGAAAACCCCTGGCACCGTGCATGGAACCAAGAGCATGAAACCCCTGGCAACGAGCAGGTAATTTAAAAGTAATTAGAAGCCTTAATGTAGGACTTAATGTGTAATGGGCATTACGGTGTGTGGCATAATGTATCACGGACATTGCGGTGTGTGTCAGAATGTGTCACAGGCATTACGGTGTGTGGCAAACTATATCACGGGCATTGTGGTATGTGGTATAATGTCTCAGGGGCATTGCAGTGTGGCATAGGGTATAACGGGCATTGCGGTATGTGTCACAGGCATTACGGTGTATGGTATACTAGATCACGGGCATTGTGGTATGTGGTATAATGTGTCAGGGTCATTGCAGTGTGTGGCATAATGTATAATGGGCATTGTGGTGTGTGGCATAATGTGTCAGGCATTACGGTGTCTGTATACTATATCACGGGCATTGTGGTATGTGGTATAATGTCTCAGGGTCATTGCAGTGTGGCATAATGTATAACGGGCATTGCGGTGTGTGTCATAATGTATCACGGACATTGCGGTGTGTGGTATACTATATCATGGGCATTGTGGTATGTGGTATAATGTCTTAGGTTCATTGCAGTGTGTGTCATAATGTATCACGGACATTGCGGTGTGTGGTATACTATATCATGGGCATTGTGGTATGTGCTATAATGTATCAGGGGCATTGCAGTGTGTAGCATAATGTATAACGGGCATTGCGATTCCTGTCATAATGTGTCACAGACATTACGGTGTGTGGCATAATGTATCGGGGGCATTACGGTGTGTGCATATTGTGTCATGTGCATTATTGTGTGTGGCATAATGTCTGAGGGCCTTTGCAGTATGTGGCATAATGTATACTGGGCATTACTATAAGGAGGAAAAATGACAAATAATGGAAGGGGCATGAATCAGGATTATTTTTCTTTCCTGTGGTGGCTAACGTCTGGGCGTGCAGGTTGCAAAACTGGGGTATAAGGTAGTCTATTCCTGCAATGCCACGCCTCTTTATGCGAAGCCGCGCCCATTTAAACAAAACCACGCCCCTTTTTGGCACCGCGCGCCTTCGGCGCGCACATGTTTGTCCCTTTCCTAGTGCCAATTATGGGGGGGGGGGGGGGGGCGCCGAAGAATTTGTTGGCTTGGGGGAGAAAAATTTATAGTTACGCCACTGCCAACAGGTTCAGCACATGAAGGTCTATGCAGCCACAGAAATACAATACAGCACTGAAGCCGGCTGTAGACAATTGTGAAAGACAGCGAATGTATTATTTACGATGCTTTGTTTCTGTGTTGTATCTATACATTACTTGTGTCAGTGTGAACAAGCTCAGCCTGGAGCTTCAACATAAACTCTCTCTTTTTGCACTTCATATGTTCCATGTCTTCGGCTCTGCACTTCCCATCCTGGATCTTACACTGAGGTTCTACTTGTAGCAGAGCTCCCATTCAGTAGTTTGTCCACTGTTCAGTTGCATGTAAGTTGATATTATTATTGCCTATCCACTATACATTGGGATTAATCATGACACAAATAAATATCATAAAATGGCATGATCATACATACAGTATATAAGGTATAGATTCTTCACAATCAACAGGCAGGGGCGGATTTAGGGGTGAGGCCGCCCCTAGGCACAACAGTAATGGCTGCCCCGCCTGCCTAATTTTATTTATTTTATTAATTTGTTATAAGCCCTCATTTGATGATAGCCAATTTAATAGAATAATGAAACAGCCACTAACTATGACATTTAAAAAAAATTATGTATACATATTTACTAAGTAGGACAGCGTACAGGGGCAGTATGCACATGTCTTACGCGTTTACACTGCATTCAAATTGGCATATGGTACAGTACAGTGGAAATATTTCCAGTTACTGGTATTTTTTGGGCTCACAGTACCAACACAAGCATCCAAGTGCCGCCCCCCAACAAGTATCGCTCCTAGGCACGGGCCTCACGTTCCTAATGGGAAATTTGCCACTGTCAACAGGTGTGGCAGACACTCCTTATCAGGGCCTGGGGGGCCGGCACACAGTACTGACCCATAGGGGAAATTCAGTTTTGCACTCAATCTTGAAAAACTGAGCGGTTTTTCCAACAGCCGCAGCAGGTTTGCTATGCAATTGAAGGACAGAAAATGAGCTGCGGTGATATCTATAGATGGATATTTGTCTCGCACTGACTCCCCCCCCAGAGTAAGTCTGATTTTTCCTACCATCGTTATTTTTGGGAAAACTCAACAGGACTTGCTCTGGCGGGATGCAGTCTGAAGATTGACACTGTCTAGGTCGACAATGTTTAGGTCAACCACTATAGGTTGACAGTCACTAGGTCAACAGGGTTGGAAGGTCGACAGGGTTTCTAGGTCGACATGTGCTAGGTCGACATCTCCCGGTAACTCTCTGGTAAATGGCGTGTAAGCATTTTTTCCGGAGATTTACGCATGCGCAGTAAGGAAATCTCTGGCAAAATGGCTGCTGTGCCATTTTCTCGAAGATTTATGCATGTGCATGAGGCTCTGGGACAGCACTAGGCTCCAATAGTGACCCTAGTGACCAGAGTCCACAGCGCTGCCGGCTAGAGAGGAGGGGGCCCAGATGGAGTATGCACACGGCCCTACTCCTCTCTAGAAACTCCCCTGACTTGCGAGTTGGTTAGATCGGTTATACAGTAGCTCTAATAATAAATTACTTATTTGCAAAACAGAAATAACTGCTGTGTGTTTGTGCCACTGCTCAGCTGCACCGATTAGCCAGCCAGCCTTTGACCTATGTTGGCGAACATATTGTGAGCTGTGAGGTGGTCAAAATTGAGTAGAAACTACTGGAAATTAATATTATTGACATTAATATAACTGTAGGAACCAAAAAGGTCTAAATTATGTGATTTTAGCTTTTTTAGTCAATAAAACCAGTAATGGCCAAAATCCAAAACCAAAACCAAAACCAAAAAATGAATTAGAATCAAAACCAGCAAAAATGGTCTGGTGGACATCTCTAATTACCATGTAGGCAAACTTACAGTACCACATGTCTAGGTGCATGTTTGTTTTCATTGTTTTACTTTGTTTCATTTTGTGTACTTATTTATTGCTAGTTGTTTTTAAAGCTGGGTACACATTAGATGATGTGCAAATGACGCGATGATCATCCCAATGCCCCATGAACTCCCAGACAAACTATATAGTGCGTATACAATATGCAATCTTACAAACAACTGAACAATATATTGTCCCTCATTCCGAGTTGATCACATGTAGCAACTTTTTGCTGCTCGTGCAATCAACTTGACGCCGCCTATGGGGGAGTGTATTTTAGCATAACAGGGCTGCGATCGCTTGTGCAGCCCTGCTATGCTAAAAAAGTTTCCTGCAAAACAAGACCAGGGTCAGACTTACTTAACCTCTGCGATGGGTCCAGCGACGAAGGTCCCGGGATTAACATCAGACATCCTCTCTTCAAATGCCTGGACACGCCTGCGTTCGGATCTCCATGCCCGGAAAACGGTGAGTATCCGCCCCGGAATGCCTCCCCGCTGTCAATCTTCCTGCGATCGTGCTAGCGATCACTTTCTTCTCTCTTCTGGTCATTGCCCGGGCAACGACGCACGTGCGATTTTTGCGGGTGCCACGCATGCGCAGTTCTGACTTGTTCGCACTGCTGCATACAAACGGGTCGGAATGACCCCCATTGTGCGTCGTTCGGTAGTTTGGTCATTAACAATATATATAATATATGTAGGTAGTATGTACACACTGCATGATTTGCTTATGATAGTTGATGATATCTTCAGATTGACCTGCATGCACGACCAATCTGATGTTTCTACTAATTACTCATGGTAGCGCGGGATGGAGCATACACACTGGACGATGTGAACGGCTGCTCGTTCCGATCCTTCTTAAATCTTCCAAAAATTGTCTAGTTAGTACCCAGCTTTAGTGTTACCTATTGTTCCCAGTAATGCTTGAGAGGGAGTTATATACAGTTGCCAGAGCATTTAGGGCAGGCTTTTTCAACCAGTGTGCCGTGGCGCACTAGTGTGCCACGACCAGTAGCAAGGTGTGCCGCGGAGCCAGAGCAGCTTCCTGCACCTTCAGAGTGAACTGTTGGCCCAGGCTCTTCTTAGAGGATCAGTTGTGCTCCCACCGTGACCTATGCCTTGAAAACGGTGTGATATCATAGGTCACGGCCGCCGCGTCTCACCACCCAGCCACCCCACCTGCCTGCATACTCATCTTCCAGTTCCCGCCTGCATACACAGGTTTCCTTGCCAACCCACATCCACACCTATAGAAACAAATATGTAGGGGGTGGTTCAAACTGGCGCTGTGCAGCTCAGATGTAATAGATTTCGAATTAAATGTCACCACATTTAAATAAACAGACAAAACACAAGAAATTTGAAATACTGTCGTACACCACAAGCGCTAAGGTAAGTAGAATATCACCATAACATCCCTTTTGAGTTACATGGAAGGTTCTTAGGTCGAAATTGTGTCTCCAGTTCTAATCAATTGTATGTAAGGTCTCCAAACATAGTTGACATGAAACAGGTGTGTAGGATAGAGAAGAGTCGTGGCGCCAACCGATATGAGCTGCAATTCGACTGGTATAAGGGATAGCCCCAATCCCCAAATAGAATTGTGGTAAGGTGAAATTTAACCAGAAGATGTGCGCTAATCGGGACAATTAGTAATCAAAAATTGTTACTTCCCTTATGCAACCTCTTTCGTAGCTTTTAACAAGAAATTCCGATGTCACGGATCCATATGTAGAGCGAAAATTAAAATATATGGTGTAGTATGTTCACAATAAAACGAAATTTATTAATAAAATGCTAGTATACAGTTGCTAGAAGCAAAGGTGGTAGGTGGAAAATTTACCAGAGCATACAGGTAAATGCACAATACACAGTGTCCCTAAATTCTGGTATAAAAACTTCCAAATGTTGAAATCAAGTGAAGGTGGAGGTTTACCAGATCCAGATGAAGTGATTGCGTTCAAGATGTTACCCCTGGGGGAGATATCGGCTCCGGAACCAAATTCTCCAGCAATCCCCAATCCGTCTGGCAAATGCTTCCTCCTTCGGTGGTTAGTCTGTCATACAGTGCCGACGCGTTTCGGGATCTCTCCCTTCATCAAGGCTGCATGACAGACTGTTAAAAAATTGTGCTATTTAAGCTCACATAAGAATCACTTCCGGGTCGGGGGGTCACACAGAAATAAAATCATAATACATCATATAATCTCTTGATCCTATCATATGACAAAGTAATCACTATAAGGTATGTCTTCTGTTTGAAAACTGTATAATAAACTAGTTTTTTAAACTAAAAAGCAGCATAATCGAGTAGTCACCGGAAGTGGTAATCATTTCACTTCCGGTCCGGCGATAATTGCATTTAATACAAAGTCTTAAAAGTCAATAGCAGGTACTTGATAAGTACTTAATGGTGTTCCTGTCTAACTTCATTGGTGGCAACAGTGGTTAGATGCAGTGTATTTCATGTTGGGACACCTTCTTATGCGTCCATCCGGCACTTCCGGTATGTGGAACGCATATTGAACCGCAAGCCGGCTTCCGATGACGTATTTCCTGTCAATGACCCGCAAATACAGGAAATACGGAACTGTTCTCTGCTTTTCATAAACCTATGGTAGATAGAACGTGATTCGCTTAATAAATGCTAAAACAATGCGTTCTCTATAAGCCAGACATAATTTAGTGGAATTATTAGTAAAATTACATGGTCTGCATCGTATTTAATAAATAATGGAATAATAAACAATTTCATGAGCAATTAAAAATAATCTCATGTACGTTTAAAAATACATATCATGTGACTTATGTACGTGGCTGATAGTAGATGAAACAAATCGTATATAACCAGAGAACAGGTGATAAAATATTAAAAAGCTTGTGTAGATAGTGAAAAAGGGAAAAAGGGTGGGACGGAGACTTTGAATTAAAATGGTTTCTCTGATCTCCGTCCCACCCTTTTTCCCTTTTTCACTATCTACACAAGCTTTTTAATATTTTATCACCTGTTCTCTGGTTATATACGATTTGTTTCATCTACTATCAGCCACGTACTATCAGCCACGGAAGTGCCGGATGGACGCATAAGAAGGTGTCCCAACATGAAATACACTGCATCTAACCACTGTTGCCACCAATGAAGTTAGACAGGAACACCATTAAGTACTTATCAAGTACCTGCTATTGACTTTTAAGACTTTGTATTAAATGCAATTATCGCCGGACCGGAAGTGAAATGATTACCACTTCCGGTGACTACTCGATTATGCTGCTTTTTAGTTTAAAAAACTAGTTTATTATACAGTTTTCAAACAGAAGACATACCTTATAGTGATTACTTTGTCATATGATAGGATCAAGAGATTATATGATGTATTATGATTTTATTTCTGTGTGACCCCCCGACCCGGAAGTGATTCTTATGTGAGCTTAAATAGCACAATTTTTTAACAGTCTGTCATGCAGCCTTGATGAAGGGAGAGATCCCGAAACGCGTCGGCACTGTATGACAGACTAACCACCGAAGGAGGAAGCATTTGCCAGACGGATTGGGGATTGCTGGAGAATTTGGTTCCGGAGCCGATATCTCCCCCAGGGGTAACATCTTGAACGCAATCACTTCATCTGGATCTGGTAAACCTCCACCTTCACTTGATTTCAACATTTGGAAGTTTTTATACCAGAATTTAGGGACACTGTGTATTGTGCATTTACCTGTATGCTCTGGTAAATTTTCCACCTACCACCTTTGCTTCTAGCAACTGTATACTAGCATTTTATTAATAAATTTCGTTTTATTGTGAACATACTACACCATATATTTTAATTTTCGCTCTACATATGGATCCGTGACATCGGAATTTCTTGTTAAAAGCTACGAAAGAGGTTGCATAAGGGAAGTAACAATTTTTGATTACTAATTGTCCCGATTAGCGCACATCTTCTGGTTAAATTTCACCTTACCATAGTTGACATGAAAGACAGGATAACAAAAAACAACCAATGTGTGGTAAATGTTATCAACACTTAAGCAATAGAAAAAGAAATCAGACTCCTCTATAAAACTAAGGTGGATCCAAAGCGTACCCCACTCACACTCTAAAGAGGAGGCATTAATCGCATCACGGTTTCTTTATGTGGTTAACCTTTCAATTTCTTATAACACCCAGTGTGATGAATAGGGAATTCAGCCCAACACCTTTCAATCGTTTGTTGTGGATTCCCAATGGAGGCAGATGATGCGTACCCCAACACTCACACTCAAACGGTTGATGTAAAACACATAAAGGTATCTTTCTCTCCTAGGGGATAATAGTAGTCTGTAATGGCGTACCACAACTCACAGTTTGGGCTGCTGTACACCTCCTATCAAGGTATCTTTAGGTCCTGGACAGGGATTTCAGTTTGTGGTTTTAGCTTTATTCATGGAAACTCCCAATGTGCATCATATGAAAAAAGAAAACAACATCCACACCTGCCCAACCGCCCGCTGCTCAGTATTCGCAGCACTCCACTATGAACAACCTCCGCCACTGAGGGACAGGGAGGAAGACAGCTGATAATATTTGTTATTTTATTTCTCCTGTGGGGAACAATAGGATTTCAATAGGATTTATGTGGGGAGAATAAGAATTTATGTATTTATGGGGGGAACAATGTGAATAATTCATGTGGGGAGCAATAGGATTTATGTGGGTAGAAATGTGATTGATTTATGTATGGAGCAATTAGATTTATGTGGGGAGCAATGTGATTGTTTTTTCTGTCTAGGCCAATGTATGTGTGGATTTTTTTTTTTTTTTACTGTGAGGACCAATGTGTGTGTTTTGTTTTTTTCTGTGGGGAACTGATGGTGTACCTTGGCAATTTTAAAATATTGTTCTGTGTGCCGCGAGTAAAAAAAGGTTGAAAATCACTGATTTAGGGAATAATAGCTCACAATTCCTAACTACATTTCTAGAACCAGAACTGCATAGTGATAAATAACATGCCAGGGAATAGCAGAAAAACGCAGCCATGGCTATATGAAACACAGAATATGGAGAGAAGTGTTATTTTGTCACTCCATTGTAGTAATATCTCTGCACTAGGAAATAAAGCCCAATTATCTGTACATTACACCACGGACACCAGGGCATATTATGCCTGGATTGATGTAATTTATTCACAAACCCAACAACATCTTGTTTCCTTAAGAAAGGATGACAAGCGTCGGATAACAATTTACATATGTACTGTACGTTGTTTCTGCTGTTGATAAATAATGTTAATCCCTCTATTCCATAGAGATTTCTGTTCTTTATGATGCAGAGAACCAGACTGTATGAGCTGACAGTGTTTGCTGTTTTTTTTCTTCTTTTTATCTCTTTTAACCCTCTCACTGCCAGTGATATTGCTTGTCAATCATGGCCACACTCAGGAGGCCAGTGAGGTGCAGACTATTATTATTATTATTATTATTATTATTATACAGGTATGTCGCTTGGAATCTGTTCCAGCATCATTCACTCTTGCAGTCATTGGCATTCCACAATATACAGTATTACAAGTTCAGTCAGCCTCCAGCGTGGCAATGAGGTGGTGATAAGGAATGATGGAAGGCGTTGTCAGAATGAAGAGCACTGACAGAGAGACACAAAAAAAGAGAATCTGAATAGCCAGTTACAGCACTGACAAAGTCTTAGAATTTATATATAACTAGTAAATGGACCTGGATCACCACAACCTGCCCCTTCCCCCCCGCTATACTGCCCTAAAGGCCAGTACTCACTGGCCGATGCGGGAGAGATGTGTGCTGAGCGGTTCTCTCTCGCCACTCAGCACAACGCGATGTGTGCTGAGCATGCGGGGGGAGACGGGGGGGCCGCTCATTTCACCCAGCTGGTGAAATGAGTAACCCGCTAGATTGGCATGCACGGCAGGCCAATCTAGCACCAGCGATAGCGATGCGCGGGGCTGCACATCGCTATCGCTGTAGGGGGTACACATGGAGTGATCAGGCTTAAAATCTAAGCAATCTAGTCAGATTGCTTAGATTTTAAGCAGCGATTGCTCCGTAAGTACCCCCCTTTACTCTCTGTGTGGACTGTGCCTTTGCTGCAGTAGGAGCTGATGTGAGATCATACACTGTACTTCCACTGCACATGTCACAGAGGGAAAAGATCTTAATTGAGTATGTCTGTCTGTTTGTTTGTTTGTTTGTTTGTCTGTCTGTCTGTCTATCTATAATACATACAGTATATAACAGAATCTGAGCAGTGGCCAGCACTTCCAGATGATTAGTTAAAAACAATACACACAAGCAGCCCTCTGAGCCTTCCCTTAAGGCCCACAGAACATTCCTGGCTTTTTATAGCTTGTAATGCAATACTTGCTACTGTGTTAAAGATAAAGGTCTCTTTCATTGGTTAAATTGTGTGCACATGCATTTTCTTTTTCTCTGACGTCCTAGTGGATGCTGGGAACTCCGAAAGGACCATGGGGAATAGCGGCTCCGCAGGAGACTGGGCACAACTAAAGAAAGCTTTTAGGTCACCTGGTGTGCACTGGCTCCTCCCACTATGACCCCCCTCCAAGCCTCAGTTAGATTTTGTGCCCGGCCGAGGTTGGATGCACACTAGGGGCTCTCCTGAGCTTCTAGAAAGAAAGTATATAATTAGGTTTTTTATTTTACAGTGAGACCTGCTGGCAACAGGCTCACTGCAGCGAGGGACTAAGGGGAGAAGAAGCGAACCTACCTGCTTGCAGCTAGCTTGGGCTTCTTAGGCTACTGGACACCATTAGCTCCAGAGGGATCGACCGCATGGAACTGGCCTTGGTGTTCGGTCCCGGAGCAGCGCCGCCGTCCCCCTTACAGAGCCAGAAGCAAGAAGAGGTCCGGAAAATCGGCGGCAGAAGACATCAGTCTTCACCAAGGTAGCGCACAGCACTGCAGCTGTGCGCCATTGCTCCTCATGCACACTTCACACTCCGGTCACTGAGGGTGCAGGGCGCTGGGGGGGGGGCGCCCTGAGCAGCAATAAAAACACCTTGGCTGGCATATATATCACAATATATAGCCCCAGAGGCTATATATGTGATAAATACCCCTGCCAGAATCCATAAAAATGCGGGAGAAAAGTCCGCGAAAAAGGGGCGGAGCTATCACTCTCAGCACACTGGCGCCATTTTCTCTACACAGTGCAACTGGAAGACAGCTCCCCAGGCTCTCCCCTGTAGTTTTCAGGCTCAAAGGGTTAAAAAGAGAGGGGAGGCACTAAATTTAGGCGCAATATTGTATATACAAGCAGCTATTGGGAAAAATTCACTCAATATAGTGTTAATCCCTAAATTATATAGCGCTCTGGTGTGTGCTGGCATACTCTCTCTCTGTCTCCCCAAAGGGCTGTGTGGGGTCCTGTCCTCAGTCAGAGCATTCCCTGTGTGTGTGCGGTGTGTCGGTACGGCTGTGTCGACACGTTTGATGAGGAGGCTTATGTGATGGCAGAGCAGATGCCGATAAATGGGATGTCGCCCCCTGTGGGGCCGACACCAGAGTGGATGGATAGGTGGAAGGTATAAACCGACAGTGTCAACTCCTTACATAAAAGGCTGGATGACGTAACAGCTATGGGACAGCCGGCTTCTCAGCCCGCGCCTGCCCAGGCGTCTCAAAGGCCATCAGGGGCTCAAAAACGCCCGCTCCCTCAGATGGCAGACACAGATGTCGACACGGAGTCTGACTCCAGTGTCGACGAGGTTGAGACATATACACAATCCACTAGAAACATCCGTTACATGATCCCGGCAATAAAAAATGTGTTACACATTTCTGACATTAACCCAAGTACCACTAAAAAAGGGTTTTATGTTTGGGGAGAAAAAGCAGGCAGTGTTTTGTTCCCCCATCAAATGAGTGAATGAAGTGTGAAAAAGCGTGGGTTCCCCCGATAAGAAACTGGTAATTTCTAAAAAGTTACTGATGGCGTACCCTTTCCCGCCAGAGGATAAGTTACGCTGGGAGATATCCCCTATGGTGGATAAGGCGCTCACACGTTTGTCAAAAAAGGTGGCACTGCCGTCTTAGGATACGGCCACTTTGAAGGTACCTGCTGATAAAAAGCAGGAGGCTATCCTGAAGTCTGTATTTACACACTCAGGTACTAGACTGAGACCTGCAGATAGTGCTGCTGCAGCGTGGTCTGTAACCCTGTCAAACAGGGATACTATTTTGCGAACATAAGACGTCGTCTTATATATGAGGGATGCACAGAGGGATATTTTGCCGGCTGGCATCCAGAATTAATGCAATGTCCATTCGGTCAGGAGGTTATTAGAGACCCGACACTGGACAGGTGATGCTGACTTTAAAAGGCACATAGAGCCTTATAAGGGGGAGGAATTGTTTGGGGATGGTCCCTGGGACCTCGTATCCACAGCAACAGCTGGGAAGAAAAAATTTTTACCTCAGGTTTCCTCACAGCCTCAGAAAGCACTGTATTATCAGGTACAGTCCTTTCGGCTTCAGAAATGCAAGCGTGTAAAACGAGGGAAGAGGGAAAAAGCTGCACCAGTCAGCCAGTTCCCAGAATCAAAATTCTTCCCCCGCTTCCTCTGAGTCCACCGCATGACGGAGGGGCTCCACAGGCGTAGCCAGGTACGGTGGGGGGCTGCCTCAAAAATTTCAGCGATCAGTGGGCTCGCTCACAGGTGGATCCCTAGATCCTTCAAGTAGTATTTCAGGGGTACAAGCTGGAATTCGAGGCGTCTCCCCCCCGCCGTTTCCTCAAATCTGCCTTGCCGACAACTCCCTCAGGCAGGGAGACTGTGCTAGAGGCAATTCACAAGCTGTATTCCCAGCAGGTGATAGTCAAGGTGCCCCTACTTCAACAAGGACGGGGTTACTATTCCACATACCGAAACCGGACGGTTCGGTGAGACCCATTTTATATTTGAAATCCTTGAACACATACATAAAAAAATTCAAGTTCAAGATGGAATCGCTCAGGGCGATTATTGCAAGCCTGGAGGAGGGGGATTACATGGTATCCCTGGACATCAAGGAGGCTTACCTACATGTCCCCATTTACCATCCTCACCAGGAGTACCTCAGATTTGTGGTACAGGATTGCCATTACCAATTCCAAACACTGCCGTTTGGACTGTCCACGGCACCGAGGGTCTTTACCAAGGTAATGGCAGAAATTATTATACTCCTTCGAGAAAGGAAGTTTTAATTATCCCGTACTTGGACGATCTCCTTATAAAGGCGAGGTCCAAGGAGCAGTTGTTGGTCGGAGTAGCACTATCTCGGGAAGTGCTACAACAGCACGGATGGATTCTATACATTCCAAAGTCACAGCTGGTTCCTACCACACGCCTACTGTTCCTGGGGATGGTTCTGGACACAGAACAAAAAAAAAAAAAAAAAAAAAAGTGTTTCTCCCGCAGGAGAAAGCCAAGGAGCTGTCATCTCTAGTCAGAGACCTCCTGAAACCAAAACAGGTATCGGTGCATCACTGCACACGAGTCCTGGGAAAAATGGTAGCTTCTTACGAAGCAAAATTCCATTCGGCAGGTTCCATGCAAGAACCTTTCAGTGGGACCTCTTGGACAAGTGGTCGGGATCGCATCTTCAGATGCATCGGCTGATAACCCTGTCTCCAAGGACCAGGGTATCTCTACTGTGGTTGCTGCAGAGTGCTCATCTTCAAGAGGGCCGCAGATTCGGCATACAGGACTGGGTCCTGGTAACCACGGATGCCAGCCTTCGAGGCTGGGGGGCAGTCACACAGGGAAGAAATTTCCAAGGACTTTGGTCAAGTCGGGAGTCGTCCCTACACATAAATATTCTGGAACTGAGGGCCATTTACAATGCCCTAAGTCTGGCAAGGCCTCTGCTTCAAAACCAGCCAGTACTGATCCAATCAGACAACATCACGGCAGTCGCCCATGTAAACCGACAGGGCGGCACAAGAAGCAGGATGGCGATGGCAGAAGCCACAAGGATTCTCCGATGGGCGGAAAATCACGTCTTAGCACTGTCAGTAGTGTTCATTCCGGGAGTGGACAACTGGGAAGCAGACTTCCTCAGCGGACACGACCTACACCCGGGAGAGTGGGGACTTCATCCAGAAGTCTTCCAACTTTTGGTAAACCGTTGGGAAAGGCCACAGGTGGACATGATGGCGTCCCGCCTAAACAAAAAACTAGAGAGATATTGCGCCAGGTCAAGGGACCCTCAGGCGATAGCTGTGGACGCTCTAGTGACACCGTGGGTGTACCAGTCAGTTTATGTGTTCCCTCCTCTGCCTCTCATACCAAGGGTACTGAGAATAATAAGAAAACGAGGAGTAAGAACAATACTCGTGGTTCCGGATTGGCCAAGACGAGCGTGGTACCCGGAACTTCAAGAGATGATCTCAGAGGACCCATGGCCTCTGCCGCTCAGACAGGATCTGCTACAGCAGGGGCCCTGTCTGTTCCAAGACTTACCGCGGCTGCGTTTGACGGCAGGGCGGTTGAACGCCGGATCCTGAAGGAAAAGGGCATTCCGGAGGAAGTCATTCCTACGCTGATTAAAGCCAGGAAAGATGTAACTGCAAAGCATTATCACCGCATATGGCGGATGTATGTTGCTTGGTGTGAGGCCAAAAAGGCCCCAACAGAGGAATTTCAACTGGGTCGATTTCTGCATTTCCTACAAGCAGGAGTGACTAAGGGCCTGAAATTAGGCTCCATTAAGGTACAGATCTCGGCTCTGTCGGTTTTCTTCCAGAAAGAACTAGCTTCACTACCTGAAGTTCAGACGTTTGTTAAGGGAGTGCTGCATATTCAGCCCCCTTTTGTGCCTCCAGTGGCACCTTGGGATCTCAACGTGGTGTTGAGTTTCTTAAAATCACATTGGTTTGAGCCACTTAAAACCGTGGATCTAAAATATCTCACGTGGAAAGTGGTCATGTTATTGGCCTTGGCTTCAGCCAGGCGTGTGTCAGAATTGGCGGCTTTGTCATGTAAAAGCCCTTATCTGATTTTCCATATGGATAGGGCTGAATTGAGGACTCGTCCCCAGTTTCTCCCTAGGGTGGTATCAGCTTTTCACTTGAACCAACCTATTGTGGTGCCTGCGGCTACTAGGGACTTGGAGGATTCCAAGTTGCTGGACGTAGTCAGGGCCTTGAAAATTTATGTTTCCAGGACGGCTAGAGTCAGGAAAACTGACTCGCTATTTATCCTGTAAGCACCCAACAAGCTGGGTGCTCCTGCTTCTAAGCAGACTATTGCTCGCTGGATTTGTAGTACAATTCAGCTGGCGCATTCTGCGGCTGGACTGCCGCATCCTAAATCAGTATAAGCCCATTCCATAAGGAAGGTGGGCTCATCTTGGGCGGCTGCCCGAAGGGTCTCGGCTTTACAACTTTGCCGAGCTGCTACTTGGTCAGGGGCAAACACGTTTGCAAAATTCTACAAATTTGATACCCTGGCTGAGGAGGACCTTGAGTTCTCTCATTCGGTGCTGCAGAGTCATCCGCACTCTCCCGCCCGTTTGGGAGCTTTGGTATAATCCCCATGGTCCTTTCGGAGTTCCCAGCATCCACTAGGACGTCAGAGAAAATAAGATTTTACTCACCGGTAAATCTATTTCTCGTAGTCCGTAGTGGATGCTGGGCGCCCGTCCCAAGTGCGGATTGTCTGCAATACTTGTACATAGTTATTGTTAACTAAAGGGTTATTGTTGAGCCATCTGTTGAGAGGCTCAGTTGTTTTCATACTGTAAAACTGGGTATGGTATCACGAGTTATACGGTGTGATTGGTGTGGCTGGTAAGAGTCTTACCCGGGATTCAAAATCCTTCCTTATTATGTCAGCTCGTCCGGGCACAGTGTCCTAACTGAGGCTTGGAGGGGGGTCATAGTGGGAGGAGCCAGTGCACACCAGGTGACCTAAAAGCTTTCTTTAGTTGTGCCCAGTCTCCTGCGGAGCCGCTATTCCCCATGGTCCTTTCAGAGTTCCCAGCATCCACTACGGACTACGAGAAATAGATTTACCGGTGAGTAAAATCTTATTTTTTCTGTGTGCACTTCTTATGTTTAAAATTGGGGTGTGCAGTCCAGCTCCCCCACTTCTGTTTCGTGTATGTATGTACACTTGACGTTAGAGACACCTTCCACCTGGCAAGCTCCTCACCCACTGTAGGTGTTTTTAATTAGTATGGGTCCCTGCATTTGCAGTCTACATTTTAGAATCGACACTGTGATAGATGAGACCTGGGCAAATTTATGTAATATGTCCTGTGTTGGACTGTGGCATGAAGGGCCCACTAGGGGAATGCAGGGATAGGAGCCCATGTTTAGGGGTGTGGCCAATCTCCAGAGGTTGTGTGGTCTGTTGCCACAGAGGCTTGGCTATGCATTGTCGGTGCCCCTTAGAGAGAGCGTACAACCCATTAGTTGCCTAATTAAAGTAGAGAACAATACATTACATAATTCAGGGGATTTGGGTGGACACACGGGAGTGGGGCTGGGGAAAGCAACGCCTGGATATAGGGTTCAGGGGTGGGAATCTTGAATGAAAGTAAGAGTTTCAAGGGCACGTTTAAAAAATAGGAGGCTGGATAAAAATCTGAGGGGTGTATGCAGAGCCGACCCTAACCAATATGATGCCCTAGGCAAGATTTTGGCTGGTGCCACCTAGCACCGCTGCTAGTTCTGTCTCGGACCATGCACCCCTTTCCCAGCACCATCACCCATAGCAGTCCTCATTTTGGTGTTATTACCCCTATATTTTAAATAGGAACAGTGCGCATATTCGTCGCACAGCCCACAGCTCCGGTGCGACTGTATCTGCATATGAATGCTATGTGACACTGATTTCCAGGAATACTCTGTAACATATCATTTTAATCAGCAGGACCTGCTTGTGCCCTAGGCATTTGCCTAGTTTGCCTATACCTTGGGCCGGCTCTGGGTATATGTATGGCCTGGCAATAAGGGGGGAAAGTGGTATCAGTGCACATTATGAGCGCTGATACTGCTTCTCCACCATGTATGACTCTGGCGGTGTGCATGGTAACAGGGTCGGTATGTGCCCCTGTCTATATCGGCGCTGCTATCTACAAGATAGCATGCAAATATACAGGGTAATGTGTGAATGGTCAGTTGTACTGACCATTCCGACACCTGCAGCTATCGATTTAGACAGCTGCAGGTGTCGTTGCCCATACACCACAGCCAGGGACATCTCTGGCTGTGGCAGCTTCCGGCCCCAAGCTACATGTGAGATCTCGCGCATGCCCAGAGGAGCCAGCTGGGAGGAGAGACACAGCGTATCAGCACTAGGCTGATGTGCGGTTGTGGTCTGGCAGTAATCGCCAGAGTGGGGAGTTTTCACTCCCTCACTTTGGCTCGGTGCTGCTTCCTTCTTCGCCTCGGTGAAGAGGCGAAGCAGGAGGCGCTATAGTATGATACATACACCCCTGAGTGTTGGAGGGCTTTGTAGAGGTTGGGAGAGGGAATGGTGATGAGGGGAGAGGTGAAGAAGTGGCCATTGGCGAACTGGGCCGAGGGGCAGGAAGGGGGCACCATCATCTATTTCGCCTCCGGGCATTTGATATGAACTTACGCCCCTGCCTATATGGCTTAAGAGGGCACCGCAGCAAGTAAATTTGTATTAACCAGGGGAGTGCCGGACGAGTGGATTTGATATATATATATATATATATATATATATATATATATAAAAAAAACACATTTATAGGAAACATTTATAGACAACTGTAAAAAAATAGATTTGGACACAAATCTTCTTTATACTGTACCACATTAATGCACTTATCTTGAGAGCTCGTTGTTTTTCATACCCCTTTTCCACCTGAGTACCGGAAGTTTAACCCGGCTACAACCTGTGTCAGCCCCGCCGTTTCCATTGCACTTCGACACGGGTTATTCCCGGGTCCAGATCTGTTTCCACTTAACCCGGGTAAGCTCTGCCATACTCAGGATTGAAACCCAATAACCTGTTGAATTCTAATCAAACACCCTACTCATTGAGCTATTTATCCTGCATAAAAACTATGAACTATGAACACTATATGAAGGTAATAGTACTTTGTAACAAAAATAATAATCAGCATTGCAATTGAGCAGATCTATGTAGTGTGCAGCCACACTTCCAATCTCTTGCAGCCACACACTACATAGATCTGCTCAGCTGCAATGCTGATCATTTTTTCACAAAGTACAAGGTAAGCTTCAAATAGTTAGAATTCTCTAGCTTAGAATTATCTACCTTTCTATACAAGGGAAGATAGCTCAATTAATAGATTTTCTGACTTCAATGCCACAGGCAATGGGTTTAAATCTCAGGTATGTCAGCATCTTGATATGTAATAAAGGAAAGTGTGACTGTATAACAAAGAAATCTCAAGTTGAGTTCATGAATATTGTATAGGTATTAGCGCTATGTGTGGTGCCCCTCCGCACACACCTAGTTACGGTCCTGACCCCGCCAACATGCAATTTTAGATATGTATACACACGTACCCAGTTGCGCATCTATTTGAAAATGCAGTGTGAGAAGCATCAATACCATTTATATACTGTTTTATAGACTATGACTATATACCCCATTATCTGTACCCAATAGACCAGTTAATTAACCCTTCATCAGGCATACCTCTGGGACTCCCGGGTTCAGATGCCTGTTAGAAAATAGACATTAGCACCTAATTAACTCAATTCTAACGCTCTTAAAGTGATCAATGACCTTCATTAGGATGTAAAAAGAGAGAAATCGTAGGTTTTACGGGCAATTTCATCAGAAAATCTGAAGCAAAAAAAGAGAAAACACGAACATGAGTATAAGTTTGGACGCAATGTGCCTGAGAGGCCCCCTTGGACAAACCTACATATTTCCGCAAATTATCCACAACCTTTGTAATTTTCATTCATAAAATGAGCAAAATAAACAATTAATAGCTGAAAATAAAAGGAAAAACGAACCTTCAAAAGTCGGAGGAGTTTGGGCGCAGTGTGCCTGAGAGGCCAGGAGGGTCACTACTGCACTCCACGCAGGCAGCGGGAAAATTGACTAGGGGGGTTTCAAACAGCACCTAGAGATAGGAAGGTACTAGGAGGGACAGGCCCTTGCGCTTAATTCATTGATATATAAATGTATAGAGATAAAGATTTAAAAAAAACTCCAACACAGATGATAGTTTTAGAAAACTTTAGTTTTGAAACAGTTTTTAAAACATAATAAACATATATATAAAAATGTGGAAAACTTTGCGTAAACACTAAAGAAAAAAAATGATGGCAACAATTAATACAGTATGTTGATGCCATTATTAATGTCAGCCATGTGCCGCTGAATGTTCCTGAGCTACTGCCACATAGCCTGACTTCTGGCTTGTGTGACATCACAATTTATAGTTAGAAAAAAGAAAATACAGTTTATTTTAAAATCATCATAATATAGATAAATAGGTGCCCATTTATCAACAGTGGCATGTGCAACGCGATCTCTGTGGGGTGTTTGCTCCCAGAAATGCATTGTAATATGTACTTCTTATGTGCCATGTATCATACTACAATCACAGAGACAAGAACTCCAAAGGGAGCTGTGATTGCTGCCTGGTCTCCTATGCATGCGTGGCAGGCATTTCTGGGGATGACTCCTGGGGGAGCGCCTGAATCCCGACAGCCGGTAATATGCCGGCAGACGGAATACCGCCCGCCCTCCGGTATTCTCACTTTGGTGGTTGGTCCACGCCACCACCTGAGGAAGAATAGATCCCGTGGCGAGCAAAGCTCCCCACCGGTCATAAAGCAAGGCAAGCACAGTGAGCCCGCGAGGGGACCCGCTACGCTCGCTGCCGGTATTATGGCTGGTGAGATGACGCTGTTGAGATCCTGGCAGACGGCATTCCGTCAGCCGGGATATCGTATCCAACCCCTCCAGGGGAACCCTCTGCTGCCTAATTTTGCAATGTGTAGCCCATATATTACCGCGAACCATGGCCAACATCAGATGGCAGTAGTTGCGAAGGACAACCTATGTTGGTAAATTTTCACCATCGCATCCCCCATAGAACCCTATAAAGAGTACAGCTGCTGGTGGCAATGGAGAGTTTGCAGCATGTTTCACAGATATCTTTTGCCATCCCTCAGTAATATACTGTGGTGATAATAAATGTTTGTATTTTACCCCCAAAATTGGTGTATTGGGTGAATAAGTCTACAGCGCAAGCGCAGGTCTCTGAAAAAATAGCTGCCGCGCCATTTTTCCGGAGACCTGTGCATGTACTGTAGTCTCTAGTTATCAGATCGCTAACTGCGGTGCTGACGGCTATGGGAGAGGAGGGGGCCCACACACGGTGACTACACACGGGTCCCTTCCTTTCTAGATACACCGCTGTGTAGAAACATAGATTAGGCCCATAGGCCATACTGGTCACACATAGTGGAACAGGTGGGTGACAAAGTGACTTTGTATTGCTGTTTTGTTCTCTACCTTTATATGTACTTATTTGCTTTTCTATTTTAAGTGAAAAATTACAAATAGCAAGAAATATCAGCAGATGGTCACTGGGAATTGTGTGACTAGATTTTTCTCAGTGTTACCATTTGCTACGGAAAAGAATATTAACAGCTCTGTGTGATACATTATGCAGTGTAAAAAGGAATAAGATAAAGAAAATAGTAGAAATACTGTTTAATTTAGTTATTATGTTATGTTGGATTGAACATAATACGTTTAGATTCCAATTTTGTACACCCAACACAAAATCTGGTTTGCTCACTTTTTGATAAAAAAAAGCACTATCTATAGGCCTTATTCAGGTCGCATCACATCTGTCTCCCGTCGTCTGGGCTAGTGCGCACACGCAGGTCCCATTCTGCATGTGCGCATTCTCACTTCCCCTGGGCCAGTGCACGGTCGCATTCTCCCATCCCCTGGGCCATTGCGCAGGTCCCATGGGCCGGGCATTGCGATCGCCTCTGCCTGTCAATTGTGGGGCAGCGACGTGGTGTTGCTGGGCATGGGTTAAAAATGGGGGTGTGCCTGGCTCATTTTCGGGGTGGCCACTTGACTGCACAGGCAGTGGGCTACCCTAAGTCAGCAAAGAGATTGCAATTGTATTGTGATTGCATTGCTGCATTAGCAGACTGGGCGGCCCCCAGCATGCGAGTTATAGCAGCTTTGCTATTTTAGCAAAACTGCTGCTGAGTAGAGTCCTATATCAGTTGTAAGATGGCCAACTTGTCGAGGTGTACGGTTAAGGAAACAGGTTTGGGTTTGGTGCACTGCCTTTGATAGCGGCAGGACGGACGATCAAGAGGAGCAGCGATCCAACCGGCCAAACATGTCCACAACAGATGACAATTATCCAAACACCTTGACAAGATGGCAATGAATTTGAACTGCTGATGTGCCCATAACATGCAGAAACACTACGCACCTCAATGTGTGACCATGGGCCTAATTCAGACTTGATCCCCAGCAAGCGATTTTTGCACTGCTGCGATCAGATAGTCGCTGTCTACAGGGGGAGTTTATTTTAGCTGTGCAAGTGTGCGGACGCAGGTGTAGCAGAGCTGTACAAACAGATTTTGTGCAGACTCTGTGCAGCCCAGGACTTACTCAGCCGTTGCGATCACATCAGCCTGTCCGGGACCGGAACTGACGCCAGGAACCCTCCCTGCAACTGCATGGACACGCCTGCGTTTTTCCAGACACTCCCTGAAAACGGTCAGTTGACATCCACAAACGCCCTCTTTTTGTCAATCCCCTTGTGTTCGCCCGCGCAAATGGATCCGTCGCACAAATCCATCGCTTAGCAGCGATCCGCTTTGTACCCGTGCGACGCACCTGCGCATTGTGGTGCATACGCATACGCAGTTTGGACTTGTTCGCCCGCTGTGCAAAAACGCACAGCAGCGATCAGGTCTGAATTAGCATCCATGTTTCCGCCAGCGCCACCATGTTACACCTGATGTTGGGACACTATTATGGGGAAGTTGTACTAAGCCTTAGATGGAGATAAAGTGGAGCGAGATAAAGTACCAGCCAATTGGCTTCTAACTGCCATGTCACAGGCTGTGTTTGAACAATGTCCCTCATTCCGAGGTGATCGCACCAAGCAACTTTTTGCTGCTGGTGCGTTCAACTAATCTCCGCCTATGGGAGAGTGTATTTTAGCTTAGCAGGGCTGCATTCGCTTGTGCAGCCCTGCTATGCTAAAAAAGTTTTGTGCAAGTTAAGCGTAAGGCTGGAGCTACTTACCCTGTGCGACGGATCCAGCGACGAAGGTCCCGGCTTTGACGTCAGACATTCGCCCTCCATTTGCCTGGACACGCCTGCGTTCGACCGACCACTCCCCAAAAAACGGCATCCAATGGTGAGTATCCGCTCCGGAACGCCACTCCGCTTTCAATCTTCTTGCGGTCGCTTTCTTTGTAGTCAGCGTTGTTGCCTGACGACTGCCGTCGCTGGGCAACGATGCGCGTGCGCATTACGGCCCTTCCGCATGCGCAGTAGTTACCTGGTCACAGCTGTGCGAAAGAAAGCACGCTGCAATCGGGGCGGAATGACCCCCAATGACAGGAGCTGATTGCTTGATACTTTATCTCTCTCCATTTTATCACTCTCTAAGGCTTAGTACATCTTCCCCATATGACTGATATGAGGCGCTGAGTGCTCTGGCCTAGCATCTATCTATCTATCTATCTATCTATCTACAGTACATGGGTGGTCATTCCGGATCGCCGGATGGGAGAGTTTCTCTTTGCAACAACATTTTGCCTCAATCACACCCTCTAACCAAGGGGGGATGTGGTCATTAATTTTTATTTATGCAGCGGGGTACACTGTGTTCCACAGGAAATACATTGGGGTGTAGAGTGGATCTTGATCCAGAAGCACCAACAGGCTAAAGCTTTAGGCTGTCCCAGGATGCATTGGGGCATCCTCTGTAACCCCGCCTCCAGGCACTGTGAGCTCAGTTTTTCAGTTGGTGCTGCTTTGACACCCATTAGCATGATGGAGCCCTGCAGGGATGATGCGCAATGTATGCGCTATCACTGTATATATATATATATATATATATATATATATATATTCTAAACACATTTATTAAAAAAATAACATGTGACACTGAAGTTCATAGCTATACACAGGTATCCCTCACAGAGGGCAGATTGAGGGGGCGGAGTAATTCAGAGCAGTTACTGTGTGATCTGTCTCTTTGGAGAGGGGCGGAGTGATTCAGTCAGAGAGTGATTCCTCCTGTCAGGTGAATGTCTGCGGTAGCTGTTGTGAGGGCAGGAGCAGCGCTGAGGTGAGGAAAAGAAGTGTGAGAAGCCACACTGTGAGATACAGCAGTGCTGACAGGCTCCATTGGCACATTGGTTAACCGCAAAGTTAATTGGGGTCACTCTTGTGGGTGACCCCAATTAACTTTGCGGTTAACCGCAGACCGCAAAGTTCCCATCATAAGCTATAATGGAGGACCGCGATCCTCCATTCTAGCCGCTGCACTGAACCTGATTGACAGGCAAGGAGCACACAGCCAATCAGGAGAGCACCATGACGTGGCACTCCCTGATTGGCTGGTGGGACCTTCACTGACAGTAGTCACGGGGGGTCCCGGCAGTCGGGAAAAGGGGTTTCTTGTGTAAACATGGAACCCCTTTAGTGCAAGGGTTCGGGTTTTTTCGGTTTGTTGTTTTTTTAACCACCTGGATGCTACATGGACTGAAGAGGACCGAACTACACCGGATTATAGGTGAGTATTTTGGGCATCTTTTCACAGGTCCACCCTGGATTCTACGGGACAAGAGGACCGAGGGGCTCCATGGGACAATAGGTAAGTATGTGAGTGTGTAAGTGTGCATGTATGTAAATTAAAGCTTTACTTTCACGGTGTGTGTGTTGTGTTTTTTTTTTGGGGGGGGGTTTGTAGTAGAACTACAGGTACCAACGGGCCCATTCTTTCCCCGCATGCTGGTACTTGTGGTTCTCCAAGTAATAGCTTGCGGGGGAGGCTTGCTAGGACTTGTAGTTCTCCTACAAAAAAACAATATTCTTTATTTTTACACAAAGGCTATCAGCCTCCCATCCACCGCCTACGGATGGTGGGGAAAGCCTCGGGCTTCACCCCTTGCCCTTGGGTGGCTGGATGGGGGGACCCCTTGATTTAAGGGGTCCCCTATCCTCCAGGGTACCCTGACCAGGGGTGACTAGTTGGGAGGTTAATGCCACGGCCGCAGGGACCTATATAAAAGTGTCCCCCTGGCTGTGGCATTATCTCTCTGGCCAGTGGAGCCCGGTGCTGGTTTAAAAAAATATGGGGACCCCTACGTCTTTTGTCCCCCGTATTTTTTTAACCAGGACCGGATGCAGAGCCTGGTGCTGGTTGTATAAATATGGGGGGACCCTACACAATTTTTCACCTGTATTTTTACAACTAGGACCGGCTCAAAGAGCCCGAGGCTGGTTATGCTTAGGAGGGGGCACCCCACGCAATTTTATTTTTATTTTTAACCCTTTCAACACTTATTATAATGTACGCAATGAAGCCCTGCACTGATCTCACTGATCCGGCTGTGCTTCATTGTGTTATGTCTGGCAGTGTTTTACTAATCACTCCCGTAAAACACTGCCCGACAATGGGGGTCATTCCGAGTTGATCGCTATTTTATTTGTTCGCACAAGGTATTCGCAAAATTGCGAATACATTGCACAATAGCGATTATCCGCCCCCAACGTATTTTTGCTTTGTCTTACGCAGTATTACACAAAGTAGGCGTATGCCAAATGACATTGCACTAATGCAAACCCATTGCATTACCACAAACCTCATCGTAAAAATACAAACTTCTCATAGATTTACACATTCTTCTTAAAATTGCACATGCTTTTGCAAAAAAATGCACAGCAATGTTTTTTTTCACAAGTTAAATTACACCTTTCAATTCAAACTCAACAAGCCTTCCTCAATTACGATTCCAATTAGTTTAATGAATGATTGTGGTCATGACCAATTAAGTCTTCAAAGAATACCTGCAGAACACTTTGTAGGCATAATTGGCCATTACATGTTTGTTTTTAAATAAGTGAAATAGATGTGTAAACTGTGCCTGGCCTAATGTTAATTTGCAGCTTTTTGTGTGGAGGTGTAGTGTGTGAATAAATGTGATTACATGTTTTAATAAACAATAAGCTCCTAACTGACATTTTTTTTGTAATTTTAAAAAATAATAATGAAATTGCAAATCTGAAGTTTGATGTGTGAATTTTTTAAGGTAACCAATTTCTGCTTGGCAATATGCTGTTCCTTTATTGCATTAATAAACTCAACAACCGCTTAACTGTAAACATAATTTTTTTATTTTTAAACAGAACAATTTTTTTTTTAAATAAACCATACTAAATAAAACGAAAAAATTTTTTGGAGCTGCTCTACATCGGCCAGCATGGCCTGCAAGTTGTGCTTTAAGCTGGCCAGGATGCCAGGCAGGCTTGTGGGATCTCCAACTTCACTATCTGAAATGAAGAGCAAAAAAAAAAAAAATTACTAACTTACTCACATTACTCTATTACACAAGCAAGCCACAAAGCACACTTTAATGCCCAAGTCACTACATCATGCTTCTTGTAATGAAAAAAACAGTAGCAGACCAACACACAAGCATGCACAGCAATGTATTTTTAAATTATCAAACATGTTCAAAGTGTACCACACCATGCTGGGATTCATTCACATCTGGAGTGACCCAGACTTGTATTTTTTGGGGTTGTCCCTGCATCATCACACTGCATATCAACATCTTCAGAAGGACAACTTATCCTAGCATGCCCACACTACCTGAAGTCCTGCAAAACTACATAAGGTCAAACAGCTTTGTTTTTTGTTTTTTTTTTATAATCAACTAATCAACATTATTACCATGTCTCTTTAACAACACATGTCCACAGACTTGAACTGTCACACAGGGATACAGGGGAAAGCACCAGTGGTTCAAATTTAAAAAATTTTGTCAAAGAGGGGGAAGGGGGTGGAGAGGGGGTTTGTGCCACAGAAGGGGAGGGGGGTGAAGAGGGGGATTGTGTCACAGAGGGGGAGGGGGTGGAGATGGGGTTTGTGCCACAGAAGGGGAGGGGGGCGAAGAGGGGATTGTGTCAGAGAGGGGGAGGGGTGGAGAGGGAGTTTGGGAAAGAGAGGGGGAGGGGTTTGGAGAGGGGAAGGTTGGGGATGAGGAAGGGGATATATTTTGTTGGGGTTCAGGGACTTGAGGTGGGGAAGGAGATTGGGCTGGTGGGGAAAGATGTTGCCTTCCAGCCGCTGCTTGCCATTGTGCTTGCCCTAGAATGACATGTAAAATTTAGGATTTTTATCAAATAAATTCCCATCAGCATTTTTACATTACATTGTTCTGTCCCATTTTTAATACACACAGCAAGTTATTAATGTGTTCAGCCTACAGCCTGTGTAGTGACTCAGTACAACAAAATTCACTTTTTCACAAGCACTTTACTACCCAGTCAGTACTGCAAACCACACACAATCTGGAAACTTGTTAAGTGTGTTATGTTTGTGCTACAATAGTGTAATTACACAGTCTGCTAATAATCTCACTCTAGCACTTCTTAGAGAAAATGTGCAGTCTTTACATTTAATGTTTCTGCTACTAATCTCAGTTTAATAAACATGTGTGCACATTGTAATGCATTTAACTTACTGCTTCGGCGGCATCTGCGGATTTGTTGGCGCAGCTCCGCCAACAGCACCGGCGTGCGACGGCGGAGGTCACTAAACCGCCGCTCTAATTGAATGATGCTGCGCCGTGTCCGGGTGCGAGTCCGCAGTATGCGGCGGACCTCCGCGTAGGCCTCGTGCTAAACCCAATTGGGGATAAAGGGCCCTGCGCGGCCTACGCGGCGGTCCATTACTGCAATCAGCACGCGCAGCTCCTGGTATGTGAATGCAGCTGCGCGCATGGTGCCAATGGCGTTTTCCATACATGGGCATATATTTATAGTGTGTGGTGGCATTTGATTGGTTGTATTCTTATGGTGTCATCTTTATTAAACTTTATTGATATGTGTACATTAATGTGCAGGACAGTGTGTATAAACTTAGTTCGCATCAGCGGAGATTCGCACCCGCGGTCACACACACACACGCGCACACACACACACACACTTATTATCAACATTTTTTATACAAAAATCCGGCATCAAAATTAATAGCATTGTAGGTTTGTAGGATCAAAGCAAAATGAACTAAACATGACAATGTTTGGATATATCTCTCTAGATAGTTATATAGATACATACACACACATATACCATTAATATATGGCCTAAATTTATAAACATATAAGTCTACATATATATATATATATATATATATATATATTTATATATAAAATATATATATATATATATATATATGCCTATAGAGATATAAATCTATATATATATATATATATAGTCCATTGGAAAGACTCGGCACTCACTTGTGGGAATAGGTTACTTGCTGCGGTGCCATCCAAAGAAGTAGTGTTCCTGTAATATTGTGTGGTAATGGCGGCACTCAGCAGACTCACTTGTAGAAAAGAAATGCCTTTATTAGCGGTCCTACGCCGTTTCGGGGAAACCCCGTCTTCAGGGACAAACAGTACATGTACTGTTTGTCCCTGAAGACGGGGTTTCCCCGAAACGGCGTAGGACCGCTAATAAAGGCATTTCTTTTCTACAAGTGAGTCTGCTGAGTGCCGCCATTACCACACAATATATATATATATATATATATATATAGAGAGAGAGAGAGAGAGAGAAAGAGAAAGAGAGAGAGAGCGCAAAAATGAACGACAGAGATATATACACACACACATATATATTGGATTTTTTTGGGGGTTCTGAAAATACACAAATAAGTTTTTTATTCTATAGAATTTACACAAAGAAGACTTCTTGACAAAGGGGAGTGAACTCCCAGAGTGAACTCCCGTTGAAGCCGTCTGCTGTTCTTAGTGCGGGATCCGGGAATCGGTGATTCGGACTCTGTTCCTGTTCGCTTACCTGTCTGCAGCCGTCGGTGAGAGAACGAGTCATCCATCAGCTGCCGATACCTGGATTCCTCTGTTTGGACTTTCTGTTTGCTTTTAACTTTATGTATTAAATACTTCCTTTTGTGGAATCTATCCTGTCGAATCCTTTTTGGGAAAACTTACCAGGGACCAACACAGAGGGAAGACAAAGATACCTTTATGGGCATGCGTGAAAGAAAGCCAATGTAAGTTATCTCCATACCTGCATATTGTGTGAAGTTTTTTTGGGGGTCTTTTCACCATTGAATATCTACGTGCAGTGAAAGATATCTTTATGGACACGCGAGACAGAAATATCCTGTAAGTGTGTACCGTTTTTACCTGTGTGAGGTCAACACATTGTTACTGATAAAAAGATACCTTTATGGACACGCGTGGTAAAAATAATCTGTAAGTGTGACTCCAGAGAGAGATAAAGTAGCGGATCATGTAAACTACAAAGGGTCATCCCCAATTTTATGTGTACTATGCAGCGCTAGTTCCTGGTCTTTTTCTTTGTGTAAATTCTATGTTTTAAGAGGTCTCTGGGTGTAACCTCTATTTTCTAGGAACAGGCAGCAGGTAGTAAGCGCAGGGCTGCTACCAATTTGCTTCTTTCCAAAGTTTTTTATTCTGTTTACTCACCCCATTTTGCTGGAAAAATCAGCTACACAAAGTCACAAAGTTGTTTTTTGGTAGGAACAGATGTTCTGGCGTTTGTATGGTAAACAGATGCACAAGCCAAACATACAAAAATAAAAGAAAAAAGGCTGCTGTTATTGTTGTTTAATAACACAATTACACAAAATATATATAAAAAAAGGAACAGTAATACCATTGTATACAACAATATTACACAACAAACATGATAAGGAGAACATTAAAGATAAATTATGTACTGAGACACTATAAAATACTCACAAAACACAAGCAACACACTCAGAACTTGACCAAGCCAGCTAAATGCCATTAGTCCACAAAAAAACACGTACAGACAGATTGAGGAGACAAAAAAAAAAACATACCTGAAATAATCACGCACAATTTGAGCCCTTACGGCATGACCCCGGCGGTTCACACTCCCCCCATGGAATGGCCGGTCAACCCCTGGCTCCTCATCCGGCAATTACTCCGTGTGGGGAAGCTCTACGCGACTCCTTACAGCGATGTTATGGAGTATAGCGCACAGAACCACAATTTTACTTACCATCTCCGGCGAATACATGATGTCACCACCAGTGCGGTGGAGCACACGAAAACGCCCTTTAAGAACACCAATCATGCACTCCACCAGCTGTCTAGTGGCTGTAAGCACGGATGTAATGCTGACTGTGGTCCTGGCCTGGGTTTACTGTAAGGAGTCATGAGCCAGGGGGTGCAAGGATATCCACGGTCTCCTGTTTTAGAATATGAGAAGAGAAAAAGGATAAAAGCAACATTAAAGAATGTAATTCAAACAATATGACTGTTCAAAAACAACAAATTAATGAACTCACCCAATAGCCACATGTCTTGGCCTTCCATCGTTCTTAATCTTTGCCATATCCCTGATTGTCGAATGACATGGGCATCATCGGAGTTCCCTGGGAACTTAGCATTCAGGGACAGGATCTGGAGGGATGGGCCACAAACAACCATTACATTCAGAGAATGAAACAGTTTCCTGTTTCTATAGATTTCTTCATTATGTCTTGGTGCAACAATGGCAACATGTGTCCCATCCACAACCCCTATAACATGTGGGAAGCGACTACCCCCTTCCTGAAATTGCCGCTGCACCACAGCCAGGGCACCAGCATCCAAAGGCATTGTTATAAATTGTTTCACTCGGCGTGTGAAAGCTTGGCTTACACGCAGCAGTACCTTACTGAACTGGCCCTGCAACATGCCAACCAGATCCCCAACTACATGCTGGTATGATCCAGTGGCCAAAAAATGTAACACAGCAAGGAATTGTGTCAATGCTGGTATTGCTGTAGGATACCTAATGGATTGTTCCAGATCACTCTCTATTATGGAGAGAGTGTCTAGGATTAGATGAGCTGGCAGCCTGTATCTGCGCAATACCACATCATCAGGCATCCCAAAAAGGGTGACACGGGTACGGAAAATTGGTGGCCTTGCACGACTCCGTTGCCTTGGAGGATGAGGAGCTGGTTGGGGTTGGAGGGCTTGCGCAGGTTGGGGTGGGAGTACTTCTGCAGGTTGGGGTGGAAGGGCTTCCACAGGTTGGGGTGGTAGGGCTTCAGCAGCCACATATATGGACATCACCAACTTCAAATGAAGGTTAGAATCATTAAAACACACAATCAATTAACAACACACATTGCCAAAAAAAAAACAAATGTGTATGGGTGTTCAAACACTTACTGCAGGATCGTACTCCATATCTTCATGATGAAAATCCGGAACAAACAAAAAAAAAAAAAAAACATTAAGCCACAGTTAGCTATGTAGCTACAACATAGTTTACCATCACACCTAAAAAATAAAATAAAAAAACCAACAAACATACCCATATAATTAGTGCAACAAGACATGAATTACCTACTAAGTATGGAATACTAAAACAAAATTAAAAATAAATAAAAAAAAGATAAAAAAGGAGTAAGATAATAGGCCACTTACCTGCTCAGAAAGTGAAGATACACTTGGGTCCAAAAAACAAAATAAACAGGCCTACTTCAGCAAAAAAGAAATATGTCTGAAACCAAACAATAGAGCTACCTACGAGAGAGAGCAAAGGACAATGAGAATAGCAACACACACACTGTCACCGCTAGAACGGGCACACTGCAAATTACATGTTACAGAACTATTAGATACTACATGTAAACACAGATAATTACTTAACAATAAAACACCATACAATATAAACAAATTTTAACCCACTACAAAGAAGCATTGCACACCCATACATACTATGTTTTGTAATATACTAACTAATTTCCAAACAATATAAAAGTTGTGTAAAACACGCCGTCCGCAACACAACAGTAAGAAATAAGCAAGCTAACAAACGCACATATTTATGCAATATACTGCATTAAAAACTCACTCAGAAATGTTCTATGCACCACGTCCGCCTTGCTTCTGTAGTAATTCTCACCATACACCCACACACACAGGCTGCATGCAAGGCGTTTAAATAGCCAGTACAGCAATTACTGGACCAATTTGCATAATTGACACCTGTGCGAATTACCGCACTGGAAATCACACGCAGCTATAAATCGCAAGACAGCTGTGCAAACACACATGCCACCAGCAACATGGCTACACGTGAGCAGATGGCTGCAGAGTTGGACATGGTGCATCAGCAGATGTTCGCATTGACATCTAGGTGACTAGCGCTGCAGAGACAGATGTTGCAAGCTGCCAGTGGTGATGATGAGAGAGCAGGACCCAGTACTGTGGAAACCCCATCTTCTGATACACAGGAGTTAGGTGTGAATCCCCTGCCAGACACAGATACTGGGGAAACTGAGGGCGATTCTGGACTACCATCACACACCCTAAGTACACAACCAGCTAGTGAAGAGGAAGATGGTGAGGAGGTACAGGACGAGAGCTCACAGGCTACATCCAAAAAACGTAGAAGTCAGCCCTCCTTCACTAAGAGGGAGCTACGAGTTCTGGTCACACAGGCCATAGAAAAAATTCATAGAGGCAGCAAAAACATGGGTGCTGCAACCAAAGATCGCATCTGGAGGGACATTACTGATTCTGTAAATGAAGTCGGCTCAATTGTCCGCACCTCACAGGAAGTTAGAATACGGTAAGTGTATATTGACACACCATTTTCTGTCCTAATTATTATTACAAACTTAGCTAGATGTGATGTTGCCTATAGCAACCAAATACATAACATGTGTACTATCAATAAAAACAGGTATTCTTAACTTTTATGTCCCTTACCCCTAATTCTAATCACATATGTACTTGGGCCGACTTCAAGTCCCGCCTGAAGGGCAAGAGGTCTGCGGAGTGGAATGCCTCGAGGGCAACAGCGGGAGGTCCAGCTGCCACTGTGGAATACACAGATCTTGAGGAGCTGGCGATGGACTGTGTGAGCTACGAGGAGGTGGGTGGGGTGTCTCATATGGACACGGACCTGCCTGAAATATAGTTAATGTACATGACTTGCCAGGTAAGTTTACACACATATTCCTATAATTCAGATTTAGTGGTTACAAAAGTCTAATTTTTATTTTTTTCTTCCCTTTTTTCACTCATTCTTCTATTTGCTTTTAACATAACACAGCACAGGTGGGTGAGCAGGTAGAGTCAGAGGAGGGTTATGTGGCTGAGGTGGGGGGACCTGGTGTCTCTGCCAGTGTGGGTCCACAGATTCCACCGGTCCAGAATCCAACTGCCCCCCCCCCCACCCAACCCTCTGCTATCCCGGACATCCTGCCTCAAATTGCCAGGTATGGTGAGAGCCTGAATGATTTTCAGGACAGGATGATCCGGGAGGTAAGCCAGATACCTGTCCGGCTCACTGAGCACAGAACCAGTGTGGAGCAAGGTGTAGCTCAACTCTGCCAAGGTCTGGCAGAGATCAGGCAGGGCCAAGACCAACTCGCCTCCTCGTTCCAACAAATTGCAAATTTGATTCTGCAAGGGCTCCAGGACATCGCTGGCTGCCTTGCCCACAGTGGCAGGGAGCCAGCCACATCTGCTCCCTCCCCTCCCTCTGCCCAGGAAGAACATCACACTGGGCAGGGCCCTCAAAGGTCACTTCGCAGACCGAGCCGTGAACAACAACATCAGGCGGGGCAAAAGAAGAGAAAGTGATGTCTCCCCAGATGCCCAGCACCCATGTTTTACATGTTGCCTCTATGGGTTTTTTTTGGCTTGTGTGGCCAGAATGTACAACTCCCTCAAGGTGAAAGGGGGTTGTGTTCTTTTTGGATTTGTAGCCTGTGAGTTATTTTCCTGTATACTTGAGCCATCTTCCTCTTCCTAGCGTGCTGTGTATGTTAGGGTTTGTGTATTGGGTCCAGAATCTACCTCAGTTTCCCTAAAAGTATCCTCTGGCTGGGGGTTCACAACATATTATTAGTCAATATTATACTTCATATTTTGCCAGTAGATGGGGTTACCATAGTACTGGGTTCTGTTATGTCAAATTTGCCACTGGCAGCTGCTTGTTGCGATCAGGGCCGGTTCTTAGTCTTGTGGCGCCCAGGGGAAAATATGGGGACGTGGCTTCAAATGGGGGCGTGGTCACGACGCTGAAAAAAAAAAAAAAGTATACTTACCATCCCCGTTCCTGATCCAGACCGCTGCAGACCCCCATCCGCCGGCGGCGCCGCTCTTCTCCTCTCTTCGATCTATGGGAGCAGGGCCGGTGCAAGGTTTCTCGGCACCCTAGGCAAAATTTCTGCCTACTGCCCTTTCCCCCTACCCGCCCTTCAGGTGAAAGGCATGCTGCTCTCCCCCTCCCCCAGTCTGTTGCATGGTTGCTCTATTCTCCCCAGTCTGTGTGGGTGCCTCCTACTCTGTTAAATGTCTACAACTCTATCCCCTCCACCATCTGTGTGCATGCCCCCCAAGACTGCTGCTCTCCCCCTCTTTCCTTATCAAATGCAGAAATTGTGCTGTGTAGCCACCTTACCTGCAGGCTGCGATGCAGAGTTGGGACTGAGTGGTCTGTGAAAGAGCCTGGAATGAAGAGCAGCGCCGCATGTCACCCCCAGCCAGGACTCCAGGAGCTGTGAAAGTTACTGCCTGTGCCAGGTGGAAACGGAGCTGCAGGCTGCAATACGGGAGCTTGGCAGTTACGGCTACTGTAAGATACGAGTGCCGGGGGGGATTGCGGCAGCTGTGAGAAGTAGGACCACGCTACTTTTTCCAGACAGCTGTAGCAGGCCGCCCCCCTCAGGTCCCGGCGCCCCTAGGCAGCTGCCTAAAGCTGCCTAGTGGAAGCTCCGGCCCTGTATGGGAGAGACGTTATTACGTCTCTCCCGTAGAACAGCATAGACACTAGAGGTCAATTATGACCCCTAGTGTCTGTGCCACTATGCTGTGCGGTGCGCGATGACGTCATCGCGCATCGCACAGCAAAGGTCCTCTACATGAAGGGAAACTAGACCGTAGCGCAGGGGTGGGCAATTATTTCAGCTGGGGGGCCGCTTAACACTTCCAGTGAATGTTCGAGGGCCACACACATGGGCGGGGACTAATATGAATGACAAATATTTGTAGGAGTAAGTCCTGGGCTGCGCAGAGACTGCACAAAGTAGATTTTTGCAGCTCTGCGTACACATATGATCGTACACTTGCACGGGTGAATTTACATTCCCCCTGGGGGCGGCGACTACCCGAACGCAGGACAGCAAAATTAGCAGCACAGTGATCAGGTCTGAATCAGCTTCTTAGTCAGCAGCTGTGTATTTTCGCACAGCAGATGATCGGGTCTGAACTGCGCATGCATTGCAGTGCGCAGGCACGTCGGTCCGCCGCGCTGGGGAGCGTCGGGCAGTGATGGGATGGTGCGAACAAAGCGATCGTACAGGCGATCGCAAGGTGATTGACAGAAAGAGGCCGTTTGTGGGTGGTAACTGACCGGTTTAGAGGAGTGCATGGAAAAATGCAGGAGAGACCAGGCGTTTGGAGGGAGGGTTTCTGACGTCAGCTCTGGCCCCGATCATCCCACTGGAAGAGTAAGTCCTGGGCTGCGCAGAGACTACACAAACTTCTGTTTCCGCAGCTCTCCTGCACATGCGATTACCCTCCTCCCCCTGTAGGCGGTGACTACCTGATCGTAGCAGTGCAAAAATCACACCCTAGCGATCAGTTCTGAATTAGGCCCATAGTTTTTTATAAATATATACACAAAGTGTAGTAATCCCGGCACTCCCTCTCCAAATGGCAATGTGCTGCAGTGCCCTCCTAGAGAAACAATGCTGATCCTCAATATAATGGATGGAGACAGGCGGCACTCAAGCAGACTCAAATAGAGTGAAAAAAGCGGTCCGTTTATTGATCCAATATGGATCAATAAACGGACCGCTTTTTTCACTCTATTTGAGGCTGCTTGAGTGCCGCCTGTCTCCATCCATTATATATATATATATATATATATATATATATATATATATATAACTATAAAAACATAGTATTATATACACATATATATATATATATATATATATATATACATATGTATATATATAACTGTAAAAACACACACACCATGTGTGTAGCCCCCTCAGCGATAGCGATGCGCGGCCCCGCACATCGCTATCGCTGCTGCTAGATTGCATGCAGGCCAATCTAGCGGGTCGCTCACTTCACCCGCTGGGTGAAGTGATCGCCCCCCCTCGTCTCCCCCCGCACGGTCAGCACAGATCGCGCTGTGCTGAGCGGCAGGAGAAATGTGTGCTGAGCGGTTCGCTCAGCACACATCTCTCCCAAATCGGCCCGTGGGTACTTGGCTTAAAAAACATATCCAGTAATTAAAAAAATAAAAATAAAAAACTGCTGAAAACAAACAAACAAACAGCATCCTGTGTAATGCTGTTATCAATCGTATTCACAGCTCCCCTCTCCCTTAAACCCATATAGTAGTCTCTACCCCCCTTCCCCCACCCCTGAACCCACATAGCAGTCAATACCCCCCTTCACCCCTTCCCCTGAACCTATACAGCAGTCTCTACCCCCCTCCTCTCCACTCTCCCTCCTCCTCCTCCTCTCCCCCCCGCCCTCCTCCTCCTCCTCCTCCTCCCCCCCCCCCTCCACCCCGTACCCATATAGCAGCTTTACCTTAGATGTGTTTTTTTCACTGTGGCAGATCTGCTGCCCAGATTATCCACCTTCCCTGCCAGATCCGCTGCCCGCTGCGCAGAGCCGCTGCTGCTACCCGCTGCACTCTCCTGCCGTGGCTCCGCCCCTATGCCGCCCAGCGCCTGATATCACAGAGGAAATCCCGGTCAGCAGACCGGGTATTTCCTCAGCGGCGCTGCGTCTCGGAGCTTCGTAGCGCAATGACAAGCGGCTCAGCCGGGCCGCTTGTCATTGCACAGTGGTATGGGACAGCGGGCCAGGCAGAATCGGTTCGCGGGCCGCATCCGGCCCGCGGGCCGCATGTTGCCCACCCCTACCGTAGCGTCTAGTTTCCCTTCATGGAGAGGACCTTTGCTGTGCGGTGCGCGATGACGTCATCGCGCACCGCACAACTAAGGTCCTCTCAATGAAGGGAAACTAGACGCTACGCGTCTGGTTCCCTTCAAAGCGGGGGGGGGGCACAGCAGGGCACTGCGGGTGGCACAGTAGCAGATCTTGCCCTGGTGCGGCGCCCTCCGGAAGGCGGCGCCCCGGGCAAAAGTACCGCTTGCCCGTGGCAAGAACCGCCACTGGTTGCGATGTCCAACTTTGTATGTCATGCTCAATTGTAGCCATGTTGTGTTGTTGCTTTACTTTATTTATCGAAGTAAAAAAAAATGAAAACACTTCTTTTTGTGTTTTATTAAAGGTTATGCACTCTTGAAAACTGTGCACTGTAAACTTTAACATGGCATATTTACATTTGTGGAACAAGGGAACAAACAGAATATTTTTACAAACATTGAATATTATAATGTTAAAAATGTATGCCTTGCACAACACTTAACTGGGCATATAAAAAAAAAAAAACTTGGAATTCAACTTGGGTTACTAGGGGCAACATGGCATAGTATTAGATATGGTCACACATTCCAAAAAAATAAATAAAAATGTGTTAGTAAGTAACATTAAGTGTAGGCTGCATTCAGTGGCGGATCTTGCCACGGGCAAGCAGGACTTTTGCCCGGGGCGCCGCCTTCCGGAGGGCGCCGGCGCCATCCGGAGGGCGCCGCACCATGGCAAGATCCTCCACTGTCAGTGTGCGCCCCAGCAGTGTCCCCCCGCTGTGCCCCCCCTCCCGCTGTGAGAAGGGAACCAGACGCTATGCGTCTGGTTTCCCTTCGTGGCGCTGGTCCTCCCCCGCTCTGAAGGGAATCAGACGCTAAGCGTCTAGTTTCCCTTCATGGAGAGGACCTTTGGTGTGCGGTGCGCGATGACGTCATCGCGCACCGCACAGCATTGTGGCATAGACGCTAGGGGTCATAATTGACCTCTAGCGCTTATGCTGTGCTATGGGAGAGACGTCATGACTGACGTCTTTCCCATAGATCCGAGGAGAAGAGCGGCGCCGGTCTGCAGGGTCTGGAAACAGGAGCGGGGTACAGTAAGTATAATTTTTTTTTTCTTTCTTTTTCCAGCAGCGTGACAAATGGGGGGCGTGGCTGACCACGCCCCCATGTTAAACCACGCCCCTAAATTTTGCCCGGGGCGCCGAAAGGGCAAGAACCGGCCCTGGCTGCATTATGTCGCTCATGTTATTTGGTATGTACAAAGGAAGATGTCTATTTAGAAAACATTTAGTTGATGTAGTTTATAAGTTGGTTTATTCACACTTGATTAAATTGAAAAGTATTAAGCAAATAATTAAAACATGCAGTTAACATCAAAGTATTTTACCAAATAATTAAAAGACAGTGCATTATTTGTGAGTGTGTCAGATTTAGGCCTGGTAAATGAAAATTTGTTATGTGGGCATACAATTGCTGATTCGAGTCATTTGTAACTGCAGTGTTTGGCAAGTAATTGCTCAACAGGGAATTAATTTGCCAATTAATTGCTAATTAGGGCAGACACACTTGTAACAGTACTTCGCAAGTGCTGAGTAGCTGCAGACTTACTCCTCGGCTGCGTCAAGATAGCGAACATTTGTTGTGTACTTTTTACCATTGGCTACGCATTTCTGCTCAAAACACGCCTACTCCCACACTAGCCGCCCACTTTCACGCCCATTTCGTTAGATAGTGAAGCCGAGCCTCTGCCACGCCTCCGTCACTCCCTGTTTTCGGTGATGTAGTACGAGCTGAATTTCAGTTAGTAATTTTGCACATGCGTCGTATCGCTCCCTTTGCGCACGCGCATGTTTACCTTCGTGCATGCGCAGTTTGCGTTTTTTTTTTGCTGTTTGCGATGCGATGAACAGCTGCGAACAACTCGGAATGAGGGCCAATATGATTCACATCGACATCGGAACATACGAAAGAAGAGGACTCGGCAGCTTAGTAAATTAAATGAAAAACCCCCCAAAAAGTTGCAAAAATACACGACCGATACTAATCGATATGAATCTCCCGCCAAATCAGCACAAATATGATTCTTTATAAATATACCCCTAGGAACAAACTGTTTGCAAAGTAGTTAGGAAACGTCACTTCTATTCTAAACAATTTTGCCTCTTGTTCAAGAAGAGAGCAGCAATTGTCCCTTTGGTGATCAGAGAAAGGAGAGTCGAGAGTTCCCTACAGTTGAGTACATTGGGGGTCATTCTGAGTTGATCGCTTGCTGACGTTTTCCGCAGCACAGTGAACAGGATACTACTACGCATGTGTATGCACCGCAATGCGCAGGTGCATTGTATGGGTACAAAGCGGATCGTTGCTGGGCAATGGATTTAATGAAGAATCCATTCGCACAGCCAATCGCAAGGAGATTGACAGGGAGAGGGCGTTTATGGGTGTCAACTGACCATTTTCAGGGAGTGTTTGGAAAAAAGCAGGCGTGTCCAAGCGTTTGCAGGGCGGGTGTCTGACGTCAATTCCGGGACCGAAAAGACTGAAGTGATCGCAAGGGCTGAGTAAGTCCAGAGCTACTCGGCTGCACACGCGTTCGCACATTTGCAAAGCGAAAATACACTCCCCCGTGGGCGGCGACTATGCGTTTGCATGGCTGCTAAAAGTAACTAGCGAGCGATCAACTCGAAACAAGGGCCATTAACCCTTACCAGCATTAATAGTGACCTGAATAAGAAGCCAGAGACCCTCAATTTTTGCTGACTTTAGCACCCTTCTAAACTGCAGGAATTATAGAAACATTACTGCTAACAGCTCTTAAGATAATCAAAAGTAACAGCTGGTTTCACAACAGAGATCTTCATTTGTTGCACTGCAAGGAGTTTAATCACCAGTCACTGCGCAGTAAGAAAGTAAAATACAGCCTTGGAGGTCAGCAGCTGCGCAGTGGCAGTCACTTGAGTAACTTACATCAAAATCCTCTAACGTGCACCACCGTAAAGTACTCATCTGAACTTTACTGTTTGATCTATTCAGGAATATTTATGGTACCAAGTAGAACACAAATGAATGAGGTTAATGGGGTATATTTACTAAAATTCGTAATTTCCCATGTGTAAAATTACATTGGCTTTTGTGAAAGTACGTCGCGCGTGCACACTGTGCGCCATACGCATGCGCAGAAGTGCCAATTTTCAGCATGATCGCTGCGCTGCGAACAACGGCAGCTAGCGATCAACTCGGAATGACCCCCACAGTTCCTATAGAGAGACCTAGTCTCACAGAGTTCTAGTAAAATATAATTGTTCTTTATTTTATACCTTCGTTATTGCTGAATACATTCAGTTGTACTTAATCTGTCAATGTGAATAGTTTCCTGTTGTAAGTGTAACTTCATTTTGTTGAACTAATTGCTTCCTTCAATAAACAAGTTGTAAGTGTAGACAGAGGCATAACCAGGTGTGGTGACACCCGGTGCGCACCCCTGATCTCCTGCAGCGATCGCGACAAAGGGGGCGTGGTCTTACATTTAGGGGGCGTGGCTTCGCAGGGATCCCGGAATCGTCACTCGGGGGGCGTGCCCAGCATCTCCGGAGATGCTGGGCTTCCCCCAGAGAAGTCTCCGTGTGCTGACGGCTCCTCTGCTATGACAGGAGCCGGGTGCTGTAGTAGACTTTCTCACTGCAGCACCTGGCTCCTGTCACTGCAGAGGAGCTGACATTTGGTGTCACCCCCCTCCAGGTGTCACACCCGGATGCGGGCCGCACCACCCACACCCGCCTTGTGACGCCGCTGAGTGTAGATATTATTACAACTTTCCATGTCGAATCATCTTCCTTACCTCTCTGTAGATGATTCAAGGGAAATGTACCTAGAACCGAGATTACGACAACCATAGTTACGTCAGCACATCAACGGTCCTCACCTCCTCATCATCGATACTTACCTGGGTGTTACATTGCAGCAGCAGGTCACCATAACAGGAGGGCCGCACTGGGCAGCACTGAAAAAGCTTTTTCTGACAGAATATTTCTTCAAAACTGGGCTGTCAGCGCTGTATATCATGGTGATCACCTCCCAAGCGGCATCGCATACTTCCGCGGCCTGTTCCCGGGTACTTGCTGCGGAGACACTCTGGCTTTAGGCACTCTCCTGGTTCACGTGGCTGCTACGGGGAGAAGGTCCCCCAGGGAGGACCCGTCATTAAATCGTGTTCCGATCGCATGTCTAGGAAGATGGACTGCGACGCTGGCGTGGACACTGTCAACGAGCAGGGACCCCACTATATCCACCAGTGCACAGGAGTACAAGTCGGGTGTACTAACACCCCTGTTAATAAGGCTCCATAGTACCGGTGGTGATGCACAGCATAGGGGAGTTGGTGCTTGACCTGGGCGACATCTACTGCAGATTTTCCCACCCTGGAGCTTCCTTACACTCTCCCTCAATCCCTGACTGAGACGCTGAGTGCCATCTTAGGTATAGCTGCGTCTGGTCTCTGGGACTCCAGGGCAAGGTCTCCCTTGTAAAGCCGCCTGTATACAGCGCTGTGACTTTACAAACGATTGAGTATTCTACAGCGTTAAGTTAAGAAAAAGTGTACCGATTACAGAATATATTGTACGAATATTCTGATAAATGCCCCCGGTCTATGACCATGCTGTGTTTTATATATATATATATATATATATATATGTAGAGGCAGGGGAGAAGAACAAGCGCCATATGGTGTAGTATTTTAGATAAGTTGGAGTATTATGTACACGTATATAAAATGTAAGTACCGGATGGATTCTTGAGATCAGGCCTGTCTGTCTCTCTCTATTCTTGGTGGCTGTTCCCCACATCTGTCAGAGAGGCTCCATCCAACTCTGCTCTAGAAGAGGCTTGATGACATGTCATGATGACAGCTATTTGTCAGTGACGATCCCCACTGTCAGTGATGATCCGCGCTGCTGCTGCTGCTGATGCTGCTTCTCCCCGCTGGCCGCCGTTTCTTCTCCCCACTGGCCTCCGCTTGTGCTCCCCACTGGCCGGTTCGTTCTGCTCCGAGTCCCACTCTGCAGTGCCCGCCCAGCAGTGGGGAGAAGAAACGGCGGCCAGCGGGGAGAAGCAGCATCAGCAGCAGCAGCGCGGATCATCACTGACAGTGGGGATCGTCACTGACAAATAGCTGTCATCATGACATGTCATCAAGCCTCTTCTAGAGCAGAGTTGGATGGAGCCTCTCTGACAGATGTGGGGAACAGCCACCAAGAATAGAGAGAGACAGACAGGCCTGATCTCAAGAATCCATCCGGTACTTACATTTTATATACGTGTACATAATACTCCAACTTATCTAAAATACTACACCATATGGCGCTTGTTCTTCTCCCCTGCCTCTACAGAATTGCATGACTGAATATACCCAGGTCATATTTTGAAGAACTGAGCAGCCACCAAAGAAGCTTGGGAGGTGTCTATTGACGGAGCATTCACGACCGATTAAGTCCAAACATCTGGACTTTTTGACGACCCCTTCCTTCAAAGGAACATTTGAACGTTAGACTAAGCGCACTGACCTATAAAACTCTTTCCATATATATATATATATATATATATATATACACTGGGCTAGTATATGTACATATATATATATATATATATATATATATACACATATACTAGTCCAGTGCAGTTTTATTGTCATACTAATAATTATCTGCATTGCTAATGTGACTGTGCGTGCCTGTATCTGCTGTGAGGTTTCCCTTTCAGTGTTACCAGAGTTCTATCCCTATATTCTGTACCCTAAGGGACTAGGTGCATCAGGGTCATTTATATAGTGCGTCACAGTATTTACCAATTACGTGTATTCTATTGTGTACTCAGTCACATAATACTGGATTTATTTGCAGGTGTTGTATACTGTGGACTCAGTCAAATAGTATTAGATTTATTTGCAGGTATTATACTCTGTTTGGCTTCATCGTACTAAACTGCTCTGTGCTGTATTTGTGTACAATGTCTAACAGAAAGGGCAGTAAGTCTGTGAATGCTCCTGCATCATGCAGAGTATGCGCCAAAGATTTACCAGAGGGGGAAGCTGTGAATGATGTTCTGTATGCTATGTGCCATACACCCCCTAGTCAGTTTGCAGCTCCTGTAACCAATCAAGATTCACCCTGGGCTGCGTTCTCAAACCTACTGGGTACTGTAGTGGAATGCCTAACGCCCCCTATGGGACCACCTGTACCATTATAGCCTCAAGTAGTCCCTATGGTCAATCCGCCTTGGGCGGAAAACCTGTCTAACCATTTGCAGCAGTTGACTCATTCCTTGGTCAGAGAAAAATCTACCCCATGTCAATCCCGTGTCTCTGGGTCATCTAAGTGGGCTGCTTCCACCTCACAATCCACAGCTCTCTCAGATGTTTCATCTGAAAAGGAGAGGGAACGTACTGTCCTTTCAGACACTGGATTAGGCGTTTCTGATGAGGATTCTACATTGCAAGTTGACGTCCCTGCTCTAGTGGTTGCTATTAAGCAAACCCTACAAATCACTGATAATGAGGATTCCACTGCTGTCACCAAAAAAACTGACATGTTTAAACGGCAGAAGGTGGCTAAAAATCTATTACCCCATTCTGACCATTTGATAGACATAAGGCAGGAACCCTGGTCCAATCCAGGGAAGAAATTCCCTCTCTCCAAATGGGCCTTAGCTCGCTATCCTCTCCTGGCAGAGTTATGTAGCAAGTGGGAAAATTCACTGCCGGTGGATTCTCATGTCACCTGCTTAGTGGTGTTAACAACTCTGTCTGTCACAACTGTCACTTCACTGAAAGAATCAACAGATAAGCGTGTGGAGGGATGCCTGAAATCTATTTACGCCCTGAAAGGTGCCCACTATTGCTGCCTCCTGGGGTGCTAAAGGTATTAAAGCATGGGTTCAGGCACTAGAGGGAGAGCTGCCCAAGGATATTTCTGACAATGCCAGACAATACCTGTCTCACATCACCACCGCCTCTTATTATATTCAAGAGGCGTCCTCTGAGGTGGGTGTTTTGGCGGCTAAGGCGTCGACTATGTCTGTCCTGGCTCGCTGCATTCTGTGGTTGAGGTCATGGGAGGAGGACCTGGACTTCAAAAAGACCTTGTAGGCACTCCCTTTTAAGGAAGACATCTTGTTTGGGGAAGACCTAAATAAAATCGTGTCTGAACTGGCGGATGCTAAGACTGCCTTTCTCCCAAATACTAATCCTTCTGCACAGAAAGCAAATTGTACCACTTTTCGTTCCTTTCGACCTCAAGGGAAAGCAAAAGGTCAGGCATAACCGAGACAATCTCGTGCCTCCAAAAGCACTAAACCCAAGGCAAACCAGTCCTGGGTTGCCCATCAGCCTGCTCCTAAACAAGACAAGCCTGTCGCATGATGGGGCGGGCCTCCCCCTGGGGGACCCCAGGGTGGGAGGCCAACTTCTGCAGTTCACCCAGGTCTGATTGACAACCACTTCAGATGCACGGGTGTGAGAAGTTGTCTTTAATGGGTACGCAGAGAGACGTCCCCCTCGCCAGCTTTGTACCATGGTCATCTCTTCGGATCCACTAAAGGTGCAAACTCTGCAGCAGGTTGTAAGTTTCCTCCTGGATACAGGAGTGGTAGTGCCGGTGCCTTTGTCCCAAAGAGGCAGTGGTTACTACTCGACCCTGTTTCTAGTCCCAAAACCCAATGGGTCATTCCGGCCTATACTCAACCTCAAATCACTAAACAAGTTTGGGAGAGTGTCCAAGTTCCATATGGAGACGCTGCGCTCAATTGTTCTGGCGATGGAACCTGGAGACTATATGGTATCCCTGGATTTTCAGGATTCGTACCTGCATATACCTATTGCCAAGTCACATCAACAGTATTTGCAGTTTGCTATTGGCAACCTACACTATCAGTTCCAGGCTCTGCCATTTGGACTGGCAACGGCTCCTCGGGTCTTCACGAAAGTCATGGCCGTAATGACGGCACATCTTTGTCGCCAGGGAGTCAGGATCCTGCCATATCTTGACGACTTGCTGATCCTGGCAAACTCCCTCGATGTCCTCCTCAGTCATCTACAACTGATGGTAAGATTCCTACAAGCCCATGAGTGGCTCATCAATTGGAAGATATCCTCGCTGGTCCCAGCTTAGAGCATGGTGCACCTGGGGTCACTCTGTTCCTGTCTCAGGAGAAAGTTCAGGACAGGATAAGATACTTCCTCTGTTGCCCCAGAGTGTCGATACACTCGGCGATGCAAGTACTTGGCCTGATGTTTTTTCGGCATTCAACATGGTAAAGTACGCTCTATTTCATTCCTGCCCTCTGCAGAGGTTAATCCTTTCCAAGTGGGATGGCCTACCTCACCGTATCAGATCTTACATGATTACCTTGACTCCGGAGGGTCGTCATTTGCTGACCTGGTGGATACAGGACCAGCAATTGATCAGGGGCCGTCCCTTCCGGGTTCCTGACTGGGTCCTGCTGACGATGGATGCCAGTATGTGAGGATGGGGTGCAGTGTTGGAGCAAGACTCTTTCCAGGGTCGTTGGACCAAAGAGGAGTCCCTCCTCCCAATAAACATTCTTGAACTGCGGGCGGTGTTCAATGCATTAATTCTCGCCATGTCTCTGGTACAGAACAGGCCTGTTCAAGTACGGTCAGACAACGCCACTACGGTGGCATATATCAACCATCAAGGTGGCACTCGAAGTTGCATGGCAATGTTGGAAGTGTAAAAAATTCTTCAATGGGCAGAACGCCATCTGTCAGCAATATCGGAAGTTCATTCTGGGTGTCTTAAATTGGGAAGCGGACTTCCTCAGTCATCAGTACGTACATGCCAGAGAGTGGAGTCTTCATCCGGAAGTCTTTCAACTCCTAGAGGACACGTGGGGCCTACCAGATGTAGACCTGATGGCTTCTCGACACATTGACAAAGTGACAGTTTTTGGTTCAAGGACCAGGGATCCTCAAGCAGCATTCGTGGACCCACTAGCCATTCAATGGAACTTTTGGCTGCCTTACATGTTCCCTACAGTGTCACTCCTGCCCAGGGTCCTGCGGAAGTTCAAGCAAGAAGGAGGAATACTACTTCTAGTTGCTCCGGCATGGCTCAGACAGCATTGGTTTTCAGACCTGCAGGGTCTATCAACAGAGCGTCCTCTTCTACTTCCTCAATGACCATACCTCCTCGTACAGGGCCCTCTCTATCCAGACCTGGTCAGACTGGCTTTGACAGCGTGGCTCTTGAAGCATCACTCCTGAGAGCCAAAGGATTCTCTGAGGTGGTCATTCAAACTATGTTGAAAGCCCGTAAGCCGACATCCGCTCGGATCTATTATAGTGTCTGGAATTCTTACTTCACTTGGTGTGTTGATAAGAACTATGATGCGTACAGATTCAAAACATCCAGAATCCTGGATTTTCTACAACAAGACCTAGACTTAGACCTTCGTCTGGTCTCCCTCAAGGTTCACATATCTGCCTTGTCAGTGTGGTTTCAGCCAAAAATTGCGTATATACCTGTCGTTCATACATTCACTCAGGGTGTGTTATAGATTCAGCCTCTTTATGTCCCTCCTGTGGCTCCATGGGATCTGTCTGTTGTCCTGAATGCCCTGCAAGAGTCTCCATTTGTACGTCTTGAGTCAGTGGACCTAAAATGGCTCACAGCCAAGGTCCTGTTTCTGCTGGCTATTGCCTCTGCTAGAAGGGTGTCGGACTTAGGCACTTTGTCCTGTCGTTCACCCTTTCTAATATTCCATTGTGACTGGGCAGTTCTGAGAACTCACCCAGGTTACTTACCTAAAGTGGTGTCATCTTTTCACCTTAACCAAAAGATTGTGGTTCTGGCCTTTATCTCTTCTGACTTGTCCCCCAAAGAGCGGTCTTTGGATGTGGTAAGGGCTCTCCGTATATATGTGGAGAGGACTGCCTCTATCAGGAGGTCAGATACCCTATTTGTAGTGTTTGGTTTCCACAAACGTGGTTGCCCTGCGAGTAAGCAAACCTTGGCCAGATGAATTAGAATGGTGATTGCACAAGCCTATGCATAGGCTGGACTACCAGCTCCTGCTGCTATTAAAGCCCATTCTACTTGGTCTGTTGGACCTTCTTGGGCAGCACACTGTGGCATGTCCGCAGAACAATTGTGCAAGGTGGCTACGTGGTTTTCAGTGAACACGTTCATTAGGTTCTATGCCTTTGATACTTCCGCCTCCCAGGATGCTTCTTTTGGACGCTGGGTTCTCATACCGACTAAGGCGCATCCCCTCCCTTGAGGAACTGCTTTAGGACATCCCTGATGTATTTCCTGTGGAACACAGTGTACCCCGCTGCAGAAAAGGAGAGTTATGGTAGACTTACCATGGTTAACTCTTCTGCGAGGTACACTGGGTTCCACAGGGCGCCCACCCTGATGCACCTTGCTTCTATGGGTTTGTATGGCATTAGCTACTGGTCCCTTCTACTGTTGTGAGAATGTGGTTCTAAGTGACTAACATCTGCCTTCTTTTTTACCTGCTCCTGCATTGCACTGGTTAACGAAACTGAGTTCACAGTGCCTGGAGGCGAGGTTACAGAGGAGGCCCCAATGCATCCTGGGACAGATCCACTCTACACCCTGATGGAACCCAGTGTACCTCGCAGAAAGAGAGTTAACCATGCTTAGTCTACCATAACTCTTCTTATCGCACTGATGTTAACGAAGGGAGCACATATAGGTGATTGAATGTTTGTTACATGTCTCCTGATGAAAATGCAGTTTAGCATTGAAACGTTGATGAAGGAATAAGTGTCCAGATGTCTTTATTTACCTGAGTGCCGCCACAATGGATCTCCTATGAAAGGTTACAAGCACTATGTAACCACGGAGGGCAATGGGGCAGGTATCATATATGTATATAGAGTGCCCAATATGTTTTTGTATATATATATATATATATTAGTGATGAGCGGGTTCGGTTCCTCGGAAACCGAACCCCCCCGAACTTCACCCATTTTACACGGGTCCGAGGCATACTCGGATTCACCCGTATGGCTCGGTTAACCCGAGCGCGCCCGAACGTCATCGTCCCGCTGTCGGATTCTCGCGAGATTTGGATTCTATATAAGCAGTCACGCGTCGCCGCCATTTTCACTCGTGCATTGGAAATGTTAGGGAGAGGACGTGGCTGGCGTCCTCTCCGTTTATTAATCTTGAATTCTTGATGCAAAAATATTTGTGCTTATTGCTTAATTGTGGGGACTGGGGAGCAGCTGTATTATATAGGAGAAGTACAGTGCAGAGTTTTGCTGACAGTGACCACCAGTATACGTTGTCTGCCTGAAAAACACTCCATATCTGTGCTTAGTGTGCTGCATATATCTGTGCTCACACTGCTTTATTGTGGGGACTGGGGAGCAGCTGTATTATATAGGAGGAGTACAGTGCAGAGTATTGCTGACAGTGACCACCAGTATACATTGTCTGCCTGAAAAACAATCCATATCTGTGCTCAGTGTGCTGCATATATCTGTGCTCACACTGCTTAATTGTGGGGACTGGGGAGCAGCTGTATTATATAGGAGGAGTACAGTGCAGAGTTTTGCTGACAGTGACCACCAGTATACATTGTCTGCCTGAAAAACACTCCATATCTGTGCTCAGTGTGCTGCATATATCTGTGCTCACACTGCTTTATTGTGGGGACTGGGGACCACCAGTATATTATATAGGAGGAGTACAGTGCAGAGTTTTGCTGACCAGTGACCACCAGTATACGTTGTCTGCCTGAAAAACACTCCATATCTGTGCTCAGTGTTCTGCATATATCTGTGCTCACACTGCTTTATTGTGGGGACTGGGGACCACCAGTATATTATATAGGAGGAGTACAGTGCAGAGTTTTGCTAACCAGTGACCACCAGTATTATACGTTGTCTGCCTGAAAAACACTCCATATCTGTGCTCAGTGTGCTGCATATATCTGTGCTCACACTGCTTTATTGTGGGGACTGGCGACCACCAGTATATTATATAGGAGGAGAACAGTGCAGAGTTTTGCTGACAGTGACCTCCAGTATATATAGCAGTACGGTACGGAAGGCCACTGCTCTACCTACCTCTGTGTCGTCAAGTATACTATCCATCTAGATTCTATACCTGTGGTGCATTTTAGTTTTGCAGTTTGCTGACAATGACCACCAGTATATATAGCAGTACGGTACGGAAGGCCACTGCTCTACCTACCTCTGTGTCGTCAAGTATACTATCCATCCATACCTGTGGTGCATTTCAGTTGTGCGCAGTATATATAGTAGTAGGCCATTGCTATTGATACTGGCATATAATTCCACACATTAAAAAATGGAGAACAAAAATGTGGAGGTTAAAATAGGGAAAGATCCACTTCCACTTTGTGCTGAAGCTGCTGCCACTAGTCATGGCCGAGACGATGAAATGCCATCAACGTCGTCTGCCAAGGCCGATGCCCAATGTCATAGTAGAGAGCATGTAAAATCCAAAAACCAAAAGTTCAGTAAAATGACCCAAAAATCAAAATTGAAAGCGTCTGATGAGAAGCGTAAACTTGCCAATATGCCATTTACCACACGGAGTGGCAAGGAACGGCTGAGGCCCTGGCCTATGTTCATGGCTAGTGGTTCAGATTCACATGAGGATGGAAGCACTCATCCTCTCGCTAGAAAAATGAAAAGACTTAAGCTGGCAAAAGCACAGCAAAGAACTGTGCGTTCTTCTAAATCACAAATCCCCAAGGAGAGTCCAATTGTGTCGGTTGCAATGCCTGACCTTCCCAACACTGGACGGGAAGAGCTTGCGCCTTCCACCATTTGCACGCCCCCTGCAAGTGCTGGAAGGAGCACCCGCAGTCCAGTTCCTGATAGTCAATTTGAAGATGTCACTGTTGAAGTACACCAGGATGAGGATATGGGTGTTGCTGGCGCTGGGGAGGAAATTGACAAGGAGGATTCTGATGGTGAGGTGGTTTGTTTAAGTCAGGCACCCAGGGAGACACCTGTTGTCCGTGGGACGAATATGGCCATTGACATGCCTGGTCAAAATACAAAAAAAATCACCTCTTCGGTGTGGAATTATTTCAACACAAATGCGGACAACAGGTGTCAAGCCGTGTGTTGCCTTTGTCAAGCTGTAATAATTAGGGGTAAGGACGTTAACCACCTAGGAACATCTTCCCTTATACGTCACCTGCAGCGCATTCATCAGAAGTCAGTGACAAGTTCAAAAACTTTGGATGACAGCGGAAGCAGTCCACTGACCACTAAATCCCTTCCTCTTGTAACCAAGCTCCTGCAAACTACACCACCAACTCCCTCAGTGTCAATTTCCACCTTACACAGGAAAGCCAATAGTCCTGCAGGCCATGTCACTGGCAAGTCTGACGAGTCCTCTCCTGCCTGGGATTCCTCCGATGCATCCTTGAGTGTAACGCCTACTGCTGCTGGCGCTGCTGTTGTTGCTGCTGGGAGTCGATCGTCATCCCAGAGGGGAAGTCGGAAGACCACTTGTACTACTTCCAGTAAGCAATTGACTGTCCAACAGTCCTTTGCGAGGAGATGAAATATCACAGCAGTCATCCTGCTGCAAAGCGGATAACTCAGGTCTTGTCAGCCTGGGTGGTGAGAAACGTGGTTCCGGTATCCACCGTTAATTCAGAGGCAACTGGAGACTTGTTTGAGGTACTGTGTCCCCGGTACCAAATACCATCTAGGTTCCATTTCTCTAGGCAGGCGATACCGAAAATGTACACAGACGTCAGAAAAAGAGTCACCAGTGTCCTAAAAAATGCAGTTGTACCCAATGTCCACTTAACCACGGACATGTGGACAAGTGGAGCAGGGCAGACTCAGGACTATATGACTGTGACAGCCCACTGGGTAGATGTATTGCCTCCGGCAGCAAGAACAGCAGCGGCGGCACCAGTAGCAGAATCTCGCAAACGCCAACTTGTTCCTAGGCAGGCTACGCTTTGTATCACCGCTTTCCATAAGAGGCACACAGCTGACAACCTCTTACGGAAACTGAGGAACATCATCGCAGAATGGCTTACCCCAATTGTACTCTCCTGGGGATTTGTGACATCGGACAACGCCACCAATTTTGTGCGTGCATTACATCTGGGCAAATTCCAGCACGTCCCATGTTTTGCACATACATTGAATTTGGTGGTGCAGAATTATTTAAAAAACGACAGGGGCATGCAAGAGATGCTGTCGGTGGCCCAAAGAATTGCGGGCCACTTTCGGCATACACCCACCGCGTGCCGAAGACTGGAGCACCAGAAAACACTCCTGAACCTGCCCTGCCAACATCTGAAGCAAAAGGTGGTAACGAGGTGGAATTCAACCCTCTATATGCTTCAGAGGATGGAGAAACAGCAAAAGGCCATTCAAGCCTATACATCTGCCCACGATATAGGCAAAGGAGGGGGATTGCACCTGACTCAAGCGCAGTGGAGAATGATTTCAACGTTGTGCAAGGTTCTGCAACCCTTTGAACTTGCCACACGTGAAGTCAGTTCAGACACTGCCAGCCTGAGTCAGGTCATTCCCCTCATCAGGCTTTTGCAGAAGAAGCTGGAGACATTGAAGGAGGAGCTAAAACAGAGCGATTCCGCTAGGCATGTGGGACTTGTGGATGGAGCCCTTAATTCGCTTAACCAGGATTCACGGGTGGTCAATCTGTTGAAATCAGAGCACTACAATTTGGCCACCGTGCTCGATCCTAAATTTAAAACCTACGTTGTATCTCTCTTTCCGGCAGACACAAGTCTGCAGAGGTTCAATAACCTGCTGGTGAGAAAATTGTCAAGTCAAGCGGAACATGACCCGTTAACAGCTCCTCCTTCACATTCTCTCGCAACTGGGGGTGCGAGGAAAAGGCTAAGAATTCCGAGCCCACCCGCTGGCGGTGATGCAGGGCAGTCTGGAGCGAGTGCTGACATCTGGTCCGGACTGAAGGACCTGGCAATGATTACTGACATGTCGTCTACTGTCACTGCATATGATTCTGTCACCATTGAAAGAATGGTGGAGGATTATATGAGTGACCGCATCCAAGTAGGCACGTCAGACAGTCCGTACGTATACTGGCAGGAAAAAGAGGCAATTTGGAGGCCCTTGCACAAACTGGCTTTATTCTACCTAAGTTGCCCTCCCTCCAGTGTGTACTCCGAAAGAGTGTTTAGTGCAGCCGCTCACCTTGTCAGCAATCGGCGTACGAGGTTACTTCCAGAAAATGTGGAGAAGATGATGTTCATCAAAATGAATTATAATCAATTCCTCCGTGGAGACATTCACCAGCAATTGCCTCCAGAAAGTACACAGGGATCTGAGATGGTGGATTCCAGTGGGGACGAATTAATAATCTGTGAGGAGGGGGATGTACACAGTGAAAGGGGTGAGGAATTGGAGGATGATGATGAGGTGGACATCTTGCCTCTGTAGAGCCAGTTTGTGCAAGGAGAGATTGATTGCTTCTTTTTTGGTGGGGGCCCAAACCAACCAGTCATTTCAGTCACAGTCGTGTGGCAGACCCTGTCGCTGAAATGATGGGTTCGTTAAAGTGTGCATGTCCTGTTTATACAACATAAGGGTGGGTGGGAGGGCCCAAGGACAATTCCATCTTGCACCTCTTTTTTCTTTCATTTTTCTTTGCATCATGGCCCTCATTCCGAGTTGTTCGCTCGGTAATTTTCTTCGCATCGCAGCGATTTCCCGCTAATTGCGCATGCGCAATGTTCGCACTGTGACTGCGCCAAGTTAATTTGCTATGCAGTTAGGTATTTTACTCACGGCATTACGAGGTTTTTTCTTTGTTCTGGTGATCGTAATGTGATTGACAGGAAGTGGGTATTTCTGGGCGGAAACTGGACGTTTTAAGGGTGTGTGTGAAAAAACGCTGCCGTTTCTGGGAAAAACGTGGGAGTGTCTGAAGAAACGGGGGAGTGTCTGGCCGAACGCTGGGAGTGTTTGTGACGTCAAACCAGGAACAAAACTGACTGAACTGATCGCAGTTGCCGAGTAAGTCTGGAGTGACTCAGAAACTGCTAAGAAGTGTCTATTCGCAATTCTTTTAATCTTTCGTTCGCAATTTTACTATGCTAAGATTCACTCCCAGTAGGTGGCGGCTTAGCGTGTGCAAAGCTGCTTTTAGCAGCTTGCGAGCGAACAACTCGGAATGACCACCCATGTGCGGTTTGGGGACAATTTTTTTTAAGTGCCATCCTGCCTGACACTGCAGTGCCACTCCTAGATGGGCCAGGTGTTTGTGTCGGCCACTTGTGTCGCTTGGCTTAGTCACACAGCGACCTTGGTGCGCCTCTTTTTTTCTTTGCATCATGTGCTGTTTGGGGACAATTTTTTTGAAGTGCCATCCTGTCTGATACTGCAGTGCCACTCCTAGATGTGCCAGGTGTTTGTGTCAGCCACTTGTGTCGCTTAGCTTAGTCACACAGCGTCCTTGGTGCGCCTCTTTTTTTCTTTGCATCATGTGCTGTTTGGGGACAATTTTTTTGAAGTGCCATCCTGCCTGACACTGCAGTGCCACTCCTAGATGGGCCAGGTGTTTGTGTCGGCCACTTGGGTCGCTTAGCTTAGTCACACAGCGACCTTGGTGCGCCTCTTTTTTTCTTTGCATCATGTGCTGTTTGGGGACAATTTTTTGGAAGTGCCATCCTGCCTGACACTGCAGTGCCACTCCTAGATGGGCCAGGTGTTTGTGTCGGCCACTTGTGTCGCTTAGCTTAGTCACACAGCGACCTTGGTGCGCCTCTTTTTTTCTTTGCATCATGTGCTGTTTGGGGACAATTTTTTTGAAGTGCCATCCTGCCTGACACTGCAGTGCCACTCCTAGATGGGCCAGGTGTTTGTGTCGGCCACTTGGGTCGCTTAGCTTAGCCATCCAGCGACCTCGGTGCAAATTTTAGGACTAAAAATAATATTGTGAGGTGTGAGGTGTTCAGAATAGACTGAAAATGAGTGTAAATTATGGTTATTGAGGTTAGTAATACTATGGGATCAAAATGACCCACAAATTCTATGATTTAAGCTGTTTTTGAGGGTTTTTTGTAAAAAAAAAACACCCGAATCCAAAACACACCCGAATCCGACAAAAAAATTTCAGGGAGGTTTTGCCAAAACGCGTCCGAATCCAAAACACGGCCGCGAAACCGAATCCAAAACCAAAACCCAAAAAATTTCCGGTGCACATCATATATATATATATATATATATATATATATATGTGTGTGTGTGTGTGTATATGTACAGAGGGTTCTAGAGTGGGTGTAGTAGGTTATGCAGGCGGCCCGGGCTCCCAGCGACCAGCATACCAGCGCCGGAATCCCGACCACCGGCATAGTGCGCCACGCTATTTATTCTCCCTCCAGGGGGGTCACGGAACCCCAAGAGGGAGAATGAATGTCGGTATGCCGGTGGTCAGGATTCCGGTGCCGGTATGCTGGTCGCCGGGAGCCCAGCCGTCGGCAAACAGAAGACCACCCACTAGAGCCAACCCCTACAATATATGTACATCCCCACATAACATATTACCCCATTTCCAATTGCCCGGTAAATCCGTATAGTGGTACCAAGCAATTTGAAATGAGGTATCCATGGAGAGAGATATATATATTACTATAATATTGATCAATTTATCCATCTTGTGGTTCCTTGAGTAATAGCCCTTTAGTATGTTATGTGGGGATGTACATATATTGTAGGGACTGGCTCTAGTAGCCTCTGATGTCACCTGTAAGTCTATACTGCATCTGCATCATCTGCTCTATTAGTATTTTTAATAATAGATTTTGATATTTTTTGACTCATCATAACAAATAACAAATCCCCCACTAGCTCTATGTATTGACCCCTTATATATTTATAAATATTAATCATGTCCCCTCTTAATCTCCTTTTTCCAGTGTAAACATACCTAGCCTTGCAAGCTTTTCCTCATAAGCCAGCGTCTCCATCCCCTTAATTAGTTTGGTCATTCACCTCTGAACCTTTTGCAGTTCCAGGATATCCTTTTGTTCCAGTATATCCTTTTGTAGTATGGTGCCCAAAATTGTGCACAGTATTCAAGATGTGGCCTCACTAGTGATTTCTATAATGGGAGTATTAAGGGCCATACTGATGGGGAGATTTCCCCAGAGATGTGTGCTGAGCAGTCTAGCACAGGCCGCTCAGCACACATCTCTCCACCCACTCATCACAGCGCAACGTGCTGAGCGAGGGGGGAATGGACACGGAGGGCCACTCATTTCACCCAGCGGTGAAATGAGCGACCTGCTAGATTGTGCCTGCATGCAGGCCAATCTAGCACCGGCGAAAGCGATGCGTGGGACCGTGCATCGCTGTCGCCGGCACCCCTACACACGGAGCGGTGTTCAGCTAATTTCTAAGCTATCTTGTCAGATGGCTTAGAAATTAGCTGAACATCGCTCCGTGTGTACCCCCCTTAACACTCTCATCCCTTGTGTCAATTCCCCACTTTATACATGCTAATACCTTGTTAGCATGTTTAAAGTAGGTGGAGTTAAGGCTAATTTATGTTAAAAGTTTGAGCATTGTAGCACTGACTAAAGAAGATATCTACAGCTGAAGCTAAAAGATGACCTGTAAGGATCCTGTTTGTCCATAACTAATCATATTCAATTAATAAGACTCAAGTCTCTCAAGTGGATTTCAAAGTAGCACTGGTGCAAAATAGACTTTAAGATCTTATTATTGGAAAAAAAAAATCTTATTGGCCCTGTTAGCGTTATTGTATGGTATCAAATAACCATAGCAACAACTGCAGAACACACCAACATGTTATATAATGTGGGAAATTGTATGTAATGGCCTAGGTGATTATATGATAGTGAATAGTACCACAAACTAATACAGTATGGTTGAGGTTTGAGGGATCTGCACACAGAGGTCATCCTGAAATGTTTAATAAAGGATATAGCTGACTGAATACAGTACATGTACTCCATCAATTAATCCATTTAAAACGCTTGTTTTATGTTGGTTAATTGATTGAGTGTATGTTAATTTGAAAATAAGTGTTATAATTAGTGTGGCTGCTGCAATCTATTTACAGTATTTGATATTAGCAATCAGTTAAAAGGTTTAACCATGACACATAAATTAGCTACATTTCATCGACTCTTCTTTTCCTATTTATTCTTTTGCATTTTTGGCAATGCCCAGTGTGAGCTGCTAATAAATGTATATAATGTATTTTGCTCCAGGCTCCATCCAGCACTGCCTTCTGTTCAATAGATGCAGCAGGATCTGACAGACATGATGTAAGGGATGTGGCTTATCAACTACACAGAGAATTAGCTCCTTTAGCATTAAAAATAGAAGAGATTAAATAATGCTTCAGATAAACCTTGGTCTGTATATGTTCAAGCCTTGTTTCCTTGCTAATGTTACATTCCATTTGGAACAAATAATATAACTAGCATCTGAGGATCAGCAAGTCTTACCAATTGTTCTTGAAGCAGCATTGTGATTCTGGGACATTGTTCCCTGCATTCTTATGGGGCTCTCCATTATGCCATTTCATCTGCCCCCAAAAAGAAATCACACCATTAAAAAATAAAAAAAATAAAACCCACTGGGGGTTATTCAGTATGGATCTCTCCTGTGATCCTCAGCGCAGTTTTCCGAGAATCAGGCATGTGCAGAATGGGTCCAATTGCAGTATTACGAACACCTGATTGACAGAGGGCAGGGGCTGGCGGCGTTACCAGAAACCAGGGCGCGTTGCCTCCATTTTTGGGGAGTGGCAGAGCCAAGGACTGCATTGAGAGTAGAGATGAGCGCCTGAAATTTTTCGGGTTTTGGTTTTGGGTTCGGTTCCGCGGCCGTGTTTTGGGTTCGACCGCGTTTTGGCAAAACCTCACCGAATTTTTTTTGTCGGATTCGGGTGTGTTTTGGATTCGGGTGTTTTTTTCAAAAAACCCTAAAAAACAGCTTAAATCATAGAATTTGGGGGTAATTTTGATCCCAAAGTATTATTAACCTCAAAAAACATAATTTACACTAATTTTCAGCCTATTCTGAACACATCACACCTCACAATATTATTTTTAGTCCTAAAATTTGCACCGAGGTCGCTGTGTGAGTAAGATAAGCGACCCTAGTGGCCGACACAAACACCGGGCCCATCTAGGAGTGGCACTGCAGTGTCACGCAGGATGTCCCTTCCAAAAAACCCTCCCCAAACAGCACATGACGCAAAGAAAAAAAGAGGCGCAATGAGGTAGCTGACTGTGTGAGAAAGATAAGCGACCCTAGTGGCCGACACAAACACCGGGCCCATCTAGGAGTGGCACTGCAGTGTCACGCAGGATGTCCCTTCCAAAAAACCCTCCCCAATCAGCACATGATGCAAAGAAAAAGAAAAGAAAAAAGAGGTGCAAGATGGAATTATCCTTGGGCCCTCCCACCCACCCTTATGTTGTATAAACAAAACAGGACATGCACACTTTAACCAACCCATCATTTCAGTGACAGGGTCTGCCACACGACTGTGACTGATATGACGGGTTGGTTTGGACCCCCCCCAAAAAAGAAGCAATTAATCTCTCCTTGCACAAACTGGCTCTACAGAGGCAAGATGTCCACCTCATCTTCACCCTCCGATATATCACCGTGTACATCCCCCTCCTCACAGATTATCAATTCGTCCCCACTGGAATCCACCATCTCAGCTCCCTGTGTACTTTGTGGAGGCAATTGCTGCTGGTCAATGTCTCCGCGGAGGAATTGATTATAATTCATTTTAATGAACATCATCTTCTCCACATTTTCTGGATGTAACCTCGTACGCCGATTGCTGACAAGGTGAGCGGCGGCACTAAACACTCTTTCGGAGTACACACTTGTGGGAGGGCAACTTAGGTAGAATAAAGCCAGTTTGTGCAAGGGCCTCCAAATTGCCTCTTTTTCCTGCCAGTATAAGTACGGACTGTGTGACGTGCCTACTTGGATGCGGTCACTCATATAATCCTCCACCATTCTATCAATGTTGAGAGAATCATATGCAGTGACAGTAGACGACATGTCCGTAATCGTTGTCAGGTCCTTCAGTCCGGACCAGATGTCAGCATCAGCAGTCGCTCCAGACTGCCCTGCATCACCGCCAGCGGGTGGGCTCGGAATTCTGAGCCTTTTCCTCGCACCCCCAGTTGCGGGAGAATGTGAAGGAGGAGATGTTGACAGGTCGCGTTCCGCTTGACTTGACAATTTTGTCACCAGCAGGTCTTTCAACCCCAGCATACCTGTGTCTGCCGGAAAGAGAGATCCAAGGTAGGCTTTAAATCTAGGATCGAGCACGGTGGCCAAAATGTAGTGCTCTGATTTCAACAGATTGACCACCCGTGAATCCTTGTTAAGCGAATTAAGGGCTGCATCCACAAGTCCCACATGCCTAGCGGAATCGCTCCGTGTTAGCTCCTTCTTCAATGCCTCCAGCTTCTTCTGCAAAAGCCTGATGAGGGGAATGACCTGACTCAGGCTGGCAGTGTCTGAACTGACTTCACGTGTGGCAAGTTCAAAGGGCATCAGAACCTTGCACAACGTTGAAATCATTCTCCACTGCACTTGAGACAGGTGCATTCCATCTCCTATATCGTGCTCAATTGTATAGGCTTGAATGGCCTTTTGCTGCTCCTCCAACCTCTGAAGCATATAGAGGGTTGAATTCCACCTCGTTACCACTTCTTGCTTCAGATGATGGCAGGGCAGGTTCAGTAGTTTTTGGTGGTGCTCCAGTCTTCTGTACGTGGTGCCTGTACGCCGAAAGTGTCCCGCAATTTTTCTGGCCACCGACAGCATCTCTTGCACGCCCCTGTCGTTTTTTAAAAAATTCTGCACCACCAAATTCAAGGTATGTGCAAAACATGGGACGTGCTGGAATTTGCCCATATTTAATGCACACACAATATTGCTGGCGTTGTCCGATGCCACAAATCCACAGGAGAGTCCAATTGGGGTAAGCCATTCCGCGATGATCTTCCTCAGTTGCCGTAAGAGGTTTTCAGCTGTGTGCGTATTCTGGAAAGCGGTGATACAAAGCGTAGCCTGCCTAGGAAAGAGTTGGCGTTTGCGAGATGCTGCTACTGGTGCCGCCGCTGCTGTTCTTGCGGCGGGAGTCCATACATCTACCCAGTGGGCTGTCACAGTCATATAGTCCTGACCCTGCCCTGCTCCACTTGTCCACATGTCCGTGGTTAAGTGGACATTGGGTACAACTGCATTTTTTAGGACACTGGTGAGTCTTTTTCTGACGTCCGTGTACATTCTCGGTATCGCCTGCCTAGAGAAGTGGAACCTAGATGGTATTTGGTAACGGGGGCACACTGCCTCAATAAATTGTCTAGTTCCCTGTGAACTAACGGCGGATACCGGACGCACGTCTAACACCAACATAGTTGTCAAGGACTCAGTTATCCGCTTTGCAGTAGGATGACTGCTGTGATATTTCATCTTCCTCGCAAAGGACTGTTGAACAGTCAATTGCTTACTGGAAGTAGTACAAGTGGGCTTACGACTTCCCCTCTGGGATGACCATCGACTCCCAGCGGCAACAACAGCAGCGCCAGCAGCAGTAGGCGTTACACGCAAGGATGCATCGGAGGAATCACAGGCAGGAGAGGACTCGTCAGACTTGCCAGTGACATGGCCTGCAGGACTATTGGCATTCCTGGGGAAGGAGGAAATTGACACTGAGGGAGTTGGTGGGGTGGTTTGCGTGAGCTTGGTTACAAGAGGAAGGGATTTACTGGTCAGTGGACTGCTTCCGCTGTCACCCAAAGTTTTTGAACTTGTCACTGACTTATTATGAATGCGCTGCAGGTGACGTATAAGGGAGGATGTTCCGAGGTGGTTAACGTCCTTACCCCTACTTATTACAGCTTGACAAAGGGAACACACGGCTTGACACCTGTTGTCCGCATTTCTGGTGAAATACCTCCACACCGAAGAGCTGATTTTTTTGGTATTTTCACCTGGCATGTCAACGGCCATATTCCTCCCACGGACAACAGGTGTCTCCCCAGGTGCCTGACTTAAACAAACCACCTCACCATCAGAATCCTCCTGGTCAATTTCCTCCCCAGCGCCAGCAACACCCATATCCTCCTCATCCTGGTGTACTTCAACACTGACATCTTCAATCTGACTATCAGGAACTGGACTGCGGGTGCTCCTTCCAGCACTTGCAGGGGGCATGCAAATAGTGGAAGGCGCATGCTCTTCACGTCCAGTGTTGGGAAGGTCAGGCATCGCAAACGACACAATTGGACTCTCCTTGTGGATTTGGGATTTCAAAGAACGCACAGTTCTTTGCGGTGCTTTTGCCAGCTTGAGTCTTTTCAGTTTTCTAGCGAGAGGCTGAGTGCTTCCATCCTCATGTGAAGCTGAACCACTAGCCATGAACATAGGCCAGGGCCTCAGCCGTTCCTTGCCACTCCGTGTGGTAAATGGCATATTGGCAAGTTTACGCTTCTCCTCCGACAATTTTATTTTAGGTTTTGGAGTCCTTTTTTTTCTGATATTTGGTGTTTTGGATTTGACATGCTCTGTACTATGACATTGGGCATCGGCCTTGGCAGACGACGTTGCTGGCATTTCATCGTCTCGGCCATGACTAGTGGCAGCAGCTTCAGCACGAGGTGGAAGTGGATCTTGATCTTTCCCTAATTTTGGAACCTCAACTTTTTTGTTCTCCATATTTTATAGGCAGAACTAAAAGGCACCTCAGGTAAACAATGGAGATGGATGGATTGGATACTAGTATACAATTATGGACGGACTGCCACGGTTAGGTGGTATAAAAAAACCACGGTTAGGTGGTATATATTATAATAATAATACAATTATGGATGGACGGACTGCCTGCCGACTGCCGACACAGAGGTAGCCACAGCCGTGAACTACCGCACTGTACACTGGTTGATAAAGAGATAGTAGTATACTCGTAACAACTAGTATGACACTATGACGACGGTATAAAGAAAGAAAAAAAAATACCACAGTTAGGTGGTATATATTCTAATAATAATACAATTATGGATGGACGGACTGCCTGCCGACTGCCGACACAGAGGTAGCCACAGCCGTGAACTACCGCACTGTACACTGGTTGATAAAGAGATAGTAGTATACTCGTAACAACTAGTATGACACTATGACGACGGTATAAAGAATGAAAAAAAAACCACGGTTAGGTGGTATATATTATAATAATAATACAATTATGGATGGACGGACTGCCTGCCGAGTGCCGACACAGAGGTAGCCACAGCCGTGAACTACCGCACTGTACACTGGTTGATAAAGAGATAGTAGTATACTCGTAACAACTAGTATGACACTATGACGACGGTATAAAGAATGAAAAAAAAACCACGGTTAGGTGGTATATATTATAATAATAATACAATTATGGATGGACGGACTGCCTGCCGACTGCCGACACAGAGGTAGCCACAGCCGTGAACTACCGCACTGTACACTGGTTGATAAAGAGATAGTAGTATACTCGTAACAACTAGTATGACACTATGACGACGGTATAAAGAAAGAAAAAAAAATACCACAGTTAGGTGGTATATATTATAATAATAATACAATTATGGATGGACGGACTGCCTGCCGACTGCCGACACAGAGGTAGCCACAGCCGTGAACTACCGCACTGTACACTGGTTGATAAAGAGATAGTAGTATACTCGTAACAACTAGTATGACACTATGACGACGGTATAAAGAAAGAAAAAAAAATACCACAGTTAGGTGGTATATATTATAATAATAATACAATTATGGATGGACGGACTGCCTGCCGACTGCCGACACAGAGGTAGCCACAGCCGTGAACTACCGCACTGTACACTGGTTGATAAAGAGATAGTAGTATACTCGTAACAACTAGTATGACACTATGACGACGGTATAAAGAATGAAAAAAAAAACCACGGTTAGGTGGTATATATTATAATAATAATACAATTATGGATGGACGGACTGCCTGCCGACTGCCGACACAGAGGTAGCCACAGCCGTGAACTACCGCACTGTACACTGGTTGATAAAGAGATAGTAGTATACTCGTAACAACTAGTATGACACTATGACGACGGTATAAAGAATGAAAAAAAAACCACGGTTAGGTGGTATATATTATAATAATAATACAATTATGGATGGACGGACTGCCTGCCGACTGCCGACACAGAGGTAGCCACAGCCGTGAACTACCGCACTGTACACTGGTTGATAAAGAGATAGTAGTATACTCGTAACAACTAGTATGACACTATGACGGTATAAAGAATGAAAAAAAAACCACGGTTAGGTGGTATATATTATAATAATAATACAATTATGGATGGACGGACTGCCTGCCGACTGCCGACACAGAGGTAGCCACAGCCGTGAACTACCGCACTGTACACTGGTTGATAAAGAGATAGTAGTATACTCGTAACAACTAGTATGACACTATGACGACGGTATAAAGAAAGAAAAAAAAATACCACGGTTAGGTGGTATATATTGTAATACAATTATGGATGGACGGACTGCCTGCCGAGTTCCGACTGCCGACACAGAGGTAGCCACAGCCGTGAACTACCGCACTGTACTGTGTCTGCTGCTAATATAGACTGGTTGATAAAGAGATAGTATACAATACATACAACAATATACTACTATACTGGTGGTCAGGCACTGGTCACCACTAGTCACACTGGCAGTGGCACTCCTGCAGCAAAAGTGTGCACTGTTTAATTTTAAATTAATATAATATTATGTACTCCTGGGGGCTCCTGCTATAACAACCTGCAGTGCTCCCCAGTCTCCCCCACAATTATTATAAGCTTTGCCTTTTATACATTGATGTGCAGCACACTGGGCTGAGCTGAGTGCACACAGACTGAGTCACACTGTGTGACTGGCTGCTGCTGTGTATCGTTTTTTTTCAGGCAGAGAACGGATATAGCAGAGAACGGATATATTATATTAAAATAAATAAAAGTTAACTAACAACAACTGCACTGGTCACTGTGGTAAACTCTGTCTGACTCTGCACAATCTCTCTCTCTCTTCTAATCTAATTTCTAATGGAGAGGACGCCAGCCACGTCCTCTCCCTATCAATCTCAATGCACGTGTGAAAATGGCGGCGACGCGCGGCTCCTTATATAGAATCCGAGTCTCGCGAGAATCCGACAGCGTCATGATGACGTTCGGGCGCGCTCGGGTTAACCGAGCAAGGCGGGAGGATCCGAGTCTGCTCGGACCCGTAAAAAAAACATGAAGTTCGTGCGGGTTCGGTTTCAGAGAAACCGAACCCGCTCATCTCTAATTGAGAGACACAGTTTTCTTGGAATCACAAGTCTCCCTGCAATGGCCTGCCTATGTAAGCTGAGGCTTATTCAATCATCGCGACCATCAGTCACGATGGTGACCTCCTGGGATCTCAAATGCAGTAAGGATGTGTGTAACACCTTCTACTGCATTTGCATTGATAAGGATCTAATTTGCAAAGTTGCCTGTGAGCAGCTGTACAAATGCGATCCATGCTGAATTAGCCAAACATACTGACAACTGACCCAAGAATCATCATAAATATACAAGGACTTACCTTTAACTTGTACTACTCAACGCGGACATCTCATCAAAACCAACGGATTGCATTCCTGTGATGAGATACACACTGGATTGAAACCTCTGCATCTCTCCACTGAGAAGTCCTTCAGTTTGGAATCTACTGTACTCTGCATTGGACATCCCAGATAAGGTACTGTGAACTACAACCTATCTTTGGCTCCATCCAGCCCCTCACATAGACATCATTCACATCTGTTCTTTGAGCAACAAATAACTCTGACTTCTTGCATTAATCAACCAATATACAGTACTAAGTGATTCATCGCGCCATATAGGCGCTCTTCACACCGTCGTAAGGGGCTACGCCCCCTTAACCCTTGCATGCCCCTTGTGGCATGCAACATTTGTATTATATGGCGTATTACCTCCAATCATAATTCTGTGAGTGGTTAAATATTGAACGGACAAAAGGCATGCGATGGTTAAGGGGGTCATAGCCCCTTGCAACGGCGTGAACAGCACACGCAGGGCCTGATGAATCACCTAGTAAGTGCTGTGGTTGGGGGAGTGGCGGGTGCAGGGGAAACGTGGATGGGGGAGGGGGTGCAGGTGGGAAGGGGTGGTTGTGGGGGTGCTGCGGCTGGGGGACTGGCTGGTGTGCATGAATGCCATGGGTGGGGGTCCAGAGCTACCGCTGGTGTGGGGGTGCTGCGGGTGGGGGAGGGGTGGGTGCGGTGGTGTGGTGGGTGGGGGAGGGGCAGGTGTGGAGGTGCTGCGGGTGGGGGAGGGGGTCTGGAGCTACCACGGGTGGTGGAGGGTGGGGGTGGGGGTGCCGCAGATGGGGCCCGAAAGTACTGTGAGTGTGGGAGGGGTGGGCAATACTTCTCTAGCTTCTCCTCCTGGAAGCAGCTAAGCTGCTGTCCTCCCTTTGGCAGTGGCGCTCCCGAAGACACGCACAGCAGCCAGTCACTATTGTTAGTACCGGTGTCCCAATGCACTGCATTACAGGGAAGAAGATACACTCAATAAACTACAGCTCCCAGCAGAACCCAGCGCCAGAGTGCTTTGGTGCTAAGGGCTGCTGGGAGGTGTAGTTTATTTAGTGTGTCTACTTCCCTGTAATGCTCCACGTTGGGACACCGGCGCTAACAATAGTAACTGGCTGGCAGAACTGACTGACTTGCTGAATCAATGTAAGAGGTGAGGGTGCTGTGCAGTGCCACCCACTGCACTGCACAGCACTCTCACCTTTTACATTGATTCAGCGTCCAGACATTACCCTCTGCGATATCACCCACTCTATCCATTACATTAGCCATCTCGGGGCTTCCAGGCCGGCAGCCCAGGTGCTGTGTTGCGGAGTCAGGTCCTCTAGGGATCTCGGCACGGCTGTGTCAGGGAGGCACTTCTGTGACATCACGCACAGAGGAGGCTCCGGGGCTCAGAGAGTATGCAGCGCAGGGAGGGCAATGAAAGCCTTCCGCTGCGCCACTTTCATACAGATCTATGCCGGTTCTACCTGCATCGCGGCTAGGGATTGGGGATTGTTGATGCTGGAGGGGGCAGGCGGACTGGCAGCAGGACATAGGACACTGCAGTAAAAGGATTTTTTCCCCCTATTTACAGCGCAGAGACTTGCTGCAGATGCAGTGGCATACCCTCCAGCTGTACCCTTTTTGGCAGGAACTGTACCTTTTTTTATGGTCTGTACCAATTTTTGGCTCTCCAAACTTCCATTGAAAGTATAGTAAAAGGGGCATGGCCACGCCGCTGTACCAGTGACCATGCCCCCTTTTTGAATTTGTACGATTTTTATGTGTAATTTGTTGGAGGGTATGTTACTGCAGATGCAGTGGGCCTATTTTGGGGTGTGGAGCTGCAGCTTCAGCCCCCATTGTTAATCCTGCTCTGGGAACACACAGCAGCCAAAGGGCAGAGCCTCCCATTGGATGTAGGAGATATTGAGGCTCTGGATTGCTGAAGGGTCACTATTCATTTCAAATTGCAGGAGCCATTCCCCAGGACAAATGTTATCACTACCCCTACAAGAAATCTACTTCAAAGGTTAAAGAGCAGTCAAGAGTATTTAATATATGCTGCTTGGTAGAGGAAGGTAGAGTATCTAGGACAGGGCTCCATTTGAGGCAGAATTTCCGTGTGCTAAAAGAGGGCGATATTAACACTGTTTTTCTATCATAGTACATCAATTGTAATAGTTTTTGTTGAACTTCAGTAATGGAGGGGGCAGAACGTTTAACCCATTTAATCAATATACATTTTCTGCCAAGCTTAAGAATTACACTTAGAATAGAAAAATGTTTCGGAGCAATCTGCCAGTTTGCAAAGTTTAAAGCAAGACAGGCCAACTGATCCGGGGGTACATGCGAGGATAGTAATCTGTTAATATAAGCGAGAAGTTTACACCAAAAATGCTTAATTTTTCTACACTCCCACACACAATGTATAAATGTTGCTGAGGATTTCCCACATTTGTGACAATTGCCAGATTCTGAGGGAACCATATGAGCTCGTTGGGAGGGAGAGATGTACGCCCTGTGCAGAAATCTCAAGTGAACTTCTTGAAAATATGCTGAAGATAAAAATTTTAGGGATCTCTCACAAGGATGTGTAAGATCAGCAATGTCTGACAAGGTAGGTATATCAGCTTTCCATTTAGAGAATAAGTTATCCCATTATACAGTAGGCAGACAAGATAGCAAAATAGAGTACGCATATTTCACTTTATATGGAAAGAACGTAGGAGAACATCAATAGCATGAGAGGCAGAGTTCACATCATTGGGATCTCCCCTTTGATGCCGAGTACCATAGGAGAGTACAAAGTGACGCAGCTGGAAATACATATACATATGACGTGGAGATAAGTCAAATTTTTGGCAGAGATCCGGAAAGGAGTATAGAGTTCCTCCAGGATCAAAAACTTTATGAAAGGAATCGAGACCCTTCTCTTTCCATAGTAAGTATGTGGCATTAAGCAACGAGGGTGGGAATGTTGGGTTTCCCCATAATGGAATATAGTGGGAAAAGTGGGGATCTCGGTGACATAGTTTGTTAAAAGTTAACCATGCGGAAAAAGTGTCTCTGAATAAGATATGGCTTTTTATTGGTGCAGGTATCTGAGTCGGATGCAAGTGCAGGACTGCACCTGGAGCGTATGGGGAAAATATCGCTACTTCTAAGTCATAATCAATATATTGTGATGAGCAATGGAGCCAGTCAGCAATATATCGAAAATGCACTGCTAGGGAATATGCCTGAACATCAGGAGTTGCAAAGCCGCCATTTGCTTTAGGAGACTTTAATTTCTGTCTGGCTATTCGTGGTCTTTTACCTTGCCAAAGAACCTCGAAAAGAGTGCCTCAAGCTTGAGAGTATCAGATCGGGTTAATGAAATAGGGAGCATTTGTATAAAATAAAATAGCTTGGGGAAAATAATACACTTAATCACTTCAAGTCTTCCTAAAAGAGACAGAGGTAAGTCCTTCCAAGAGTCTAATTTGAGGGCTAAATTATCTATAACGGGGGAATAATTAATTCTGTAAAGATTAGATAGATCAGAGCAGACATTTATACCTAAATATTTAAAGTGGGAATGTGTCACTTTAAAAGTAGCAATATCTGGGTGAGAGAGTAGGGATGGGGACGGATTACCCAATAGCAAGAGATCTGATTTATTAACATTGATCCTGTAACCGGCTATTTTCCCAAAGGAGTATATCAATTGTAATAGGGAAGGTAATGATTGCTCTGGATTTGTTAAGAATAAAAGAGTATCGTCAGCAAACAATGCAATTTTAAAAATCTGCGAGTCAATGGTAATACCATGTATGCGAGGTGAGGTACGTATAGCTATTGCTAGGGGTTCAATCGAGAGATCAAAAAGGAGAGGGGAAAGGGGACAGCCCTGTCTCGTCCCCCTGTGCAATATGAAGGGGGAGGAGAGAAGACCGTTACAGGAAATAGAAGAAGAAGGTGCGGAATATAAGATGCGTAGGATTGAAATAAAAGTATCAGGAAAACCGAAATTATGTAAGGTTTTAAAGAGGAAGGGCCACAGTAGAAGGTCAAAGGCCTTTTTCTGCATAAATAGATAATATGAGAGCAGGGGGGGGACGTATCAGAGGAATTCGAATTAGCATGCTGGATGACCGAGAGGACCCGTCTGAGGTTTACAACCGAATGGCGACCAGTTATGAAGCCGGTCTGGTCCTTGTGAACAAGAAGCGGCATAATTGGTTTTAACCTCTGAGCTAGAATAGAGGTAAAAATGTTGAAGTCCACATTTAATAGTGATATAGGCCTATATGAGCCCGGTAAGGAAAGGTTTCGGCCTGATTTAGGTAAGACTTTGATCACTGCGTCTGTAAATCTATCTGGAAGGATCCCCTCGGTAAGAATTCTGTTAAAAACAGCCTGCAAAGTCGAACCTATCTCAGGGGACATTTGTTTATAAAATTCGTTCGTGTAGCCGTCTGGCCCTGGGGCTTTACCTGGTTTAAGTCGTTTTATAGTCCCTGAAATTTCTGTGAGTGTAATGGGAGATGTTAAAGAGGAAATTAATTCATTAGGAATTTGAGGCAAGGGCAAGGAGTCCCAGAATTGGGGGGGGAGTAGGCATCATGAGACGTAAGAGTATCTTTCGGATCTGGGGAAGAATATAAGGATACATAATACTCACGCATAATGGCCGCATTTTGTGCATTAGAAATGGAAAGGGAGCCATCCGAATTTTGTAGGGGGTGTACCACTGTCGGTTTTCTAGTTCCCTGTAACAGTGAAGTAAGAAGTTTACCCGTCTTGTTCCCAAAACGATGAAACTTATAGCTCACATTGAACTTATATTTGTCTCCTGTCAACTGCAGAAGATCATTAAAAGTAGATTTGGCCAGAAGGTAAGTTGTTTTATTTTCAGTGGAGGGATGTAATTTAAAAGTCTGGTAAACTGCGGATAAGGCGGCTTGTGAGTCCAGGTATGCCTGATTAAGAGATTTCTTGAGGTGGGAATAATAGGAAATCACTTCGCCCCTCAATACCGTCTTAGCCGTCTGCCAGAAAAGGGAAGGATTAGTTGATTCATGTGGAGAGTTGTCTAATCGAAAATTCTCCCATGCATCATCACATTTATGTTGAAAGCCATCTGATTTCACTAAATGGGAAGGAAATTTCCACAAAGGGGGGAGAAGATTTTTCCATTGAGTAAGTCAGTTCGATCCAAACCATTCCAGGATCCGATATGGATATCGGTTCAATGGTGGCTTGGCAGATATTAGGAAAAAGCAGGGAAGCGATCAAGATGTAGTCAATATGGGACCAAGTGTTATGAGCCATAGAAAGACAGGAGTATTCCTTTTTGATAGGGTTTAAAGCTCGCCAGGTATCAACTAGATTGAGTCTCTTGGCAAGCCATGGTACACCTAATTTGGGAAGGGGCCTAGAGTTACTGGTATATTGGGATTTATCCATATATAGAGAGGAGACCAAATTAAAGTCACCACATAGAATTAAAGATGAGATGTCGCAGTCGTACAATTTAGCCATACGTGAAGTGAAGAATGCTTTTTTATAAATATTTGGGGCGTATATATTATATATGTGGTAAAGTTTACAACCCAGTTTAACCTGTACAATAACATATTTACCGTCTGGGTCAGCATCTACTGTCACAACTTCAATGGGAAGAGATCGTCTCGCTAAAATTGCCACTCCACATGATTTAGAATTAAGCGACGCTGCACCTAATAAGGACCAATTTAGCATCTGCAATTTTTTGGCTTCTTGTAAAACCAGGTGCGTCTCCTGTAAACATACAATATCAATACAGTGTTTGTTCATGTAAGATAATATCTTCCGCCTCTTAGCTGGCGTGTTAATACCTCCTACATTAAAAGTGCATATCCTAACAGTAGCCATACCAGAGAAAATAAAGAAACTCCATCTGGCGATGACAAAGCAAAGTAAAACAACGCATCCCTAAAGAGGTGGGGTGGGATCGGGGGTGGGGGGGAGGGTAAAACATGAGGTAAGAAGAGCACGACCAGGGGTACAAACACAAGAAAAGTGAGAGAAAGAAAAATAGACAGCAAATATAAGAGTAATGAGACAGACATTACACAGATACTGTAAGTAGCAACAAACGGACTTCGGGTGAAGCAAAAACAGTTGGTGGTGATAACCATATAGAATCAACAGAAGGGCGGGGCTGCTCCGTTACCGCAAGCAGCAGTGAGATAATATAACTGGAAAAAAAAAACACAGACCAAGCTCATGGAATGAGCACTATAACAAATAGAGTATGGCAAAACGACATAACTTTGCACGGCCAGACAAGCTCAATGTAATTGAGCATATAAGAGTCGTAATAGGACCTTGTGAAGGAACAAAAAAAGGGGGGGGGGGGGGGAGTCATCCCTCTGGGGCATCAGAGATATCGCTTGTAAGATATCCATCCTCCTCTTTAAGATAGGCCTCAGCGTCTCCAGGGGTGGTGAAGTCAGTGAAAGAGGATCCCCAAAAGATCCTGAGTCGAGCTGGATACATCATAGCAAATTTACACTTGTTTTGCACCAGGAAGGTGGAAACAGGGTTAAAGGCCTTGCGAAGACGGGAGAGTTCCGCAGAGTAGTCCTAAAAAATCCGCAAAGTGGAACCTTCCCACTGGACATCTATCTTGCGATGAGCCTTCCAAATTGCATTTTATGGAGAAAGTTCAGGGTTTTGAAAATAACCACTCGTGGCCTCTTAGGGCTTGCACGTGCCTGGTCTCCCATTCTGTGAACACGTTCATTCACCATGTCAGCACACTCACCCTCAATATGGAGCAATTTTGGCAGGGTGTTACGCACAAAATATTCCAGACCCGGGCCCTTAAATGATTCGGGTAAACCTACTATGCGTAGGTTGCACCTGCGTGTACGGTTTTCAATATTGTCCATGTTATCAAGGAGGTGTTTATGGTCCTTCTCCAAGCGCCCTACGGTGGATTTCAGTTTTTCAACATCATCCATAGCCACCCCTAAACTGATTTTGGTATTTGATACCCTGCTGGAGAGTTGCTGCAGTTGGACAGTGATATCTCCGACCGCTTTCTGTAGCAGAGGAGCCATAGTGTCATGAATGGCAGTCACCATATCTCTATAAGTCAGGGAAGTAGTGGGGGAATCAGTATCATCACGCACCTGGAATTGTGAGTCGTCAGAGGCTGCTTTAGCTGATTTCTTGGCAACCGGTTTCACAGGGCTGGAGTCGGCATTTGTTGTGGAGGACTGGTCTGCGCTGCGTTTTTCCTGCCTGGGAGGCAGCGCTGGTGGCGGGATCTTAGACATGGTCGGGGGCCCCAGGAATTTTTCCATATTGTGCAGGGATGATGTAGCTTTATGTGAGGAAGAGCACTGGGGAAAGCCCTGATGATTTGAGCTGAATGGATAGTGCAGGGCCCAGCCAATATGTCCATAGCACGTGCAGGAAGGCTAAACTGAGTGAGGTAAGGGTTAACCTGCACTCCGTTAGAACTTTACATGTAAAGCAGAGCATGCAGCGGGTGCCGGGTCCAGTGTAAACCTCCCCCGCTGGATCACAAGGGTTAGCCACCCGCAGCAGCGCCGGCCTTCTCCGGCGTGTGCTGTATCAGTGTAAATAGCGCATACAGAGCGGGCGTGCTGGCAGAGACACAGGCTGCCTCCGGAGTGCAGACCGCACGGACAGCGTGGACGGCTGACAGGGTAGGTGGATGGGTGACAGCACAGGCCGTCTCCGGAGCGCGACTTAACAGCGCGCACAGCACCAGCGGGTCGGGTGTGGATCAGATAGCGGGTGATCACCTTGGCAATGAAGAGGCTGGGGTGCAAAGTAAGTCTGGTATGAGCTGGAAATCTGGCAGCAACGGAGGAGCACACAGGAGCTGCTGCTTACTCCGCCATGCCGGAACCGGAAGTCTCCTGGTTTGGGCAGAATTAAGAAGCGCCGATACTGCATGAAGTGCATGAACTGTCAAGTCATGTCCAAGTACCACGTCTCCACTCTTACTTACCAATAGGGCCATTGCTGCCACACTTCATAAACAAGTAGGGAGTGACACCTTGCCACAGTGTTTACAATTGTGCACTGTAGTATGTTACAGGTCAGCTGGCATCACCATGTTTCTGTGTCAAGACCCCTGTGGTACACCCAGCAACCTTAGTTCCGTACAAGTCAAAAGGTTTCTCGTAATCAGGCATTCCCAGTGCCGGGACCTTATCAAGGACTCTTTTAGTTTCTCAAATGCCAGTCCAGATTCCTCAGTATGAGAGACCCTTTCAGGCTTATTTGATGAAACCCTTTCTGAAGCCTCCTGGAAATTACAGTTTCTGTGAAATGACATTTCTGTACAGAAAAATATTGTGAATTTGTGTGGGTTGACTCCGCTGGTTACGTTAACTTCTTACTTGATTGTTAGTTGTTCCTCAGTTGGACGGAATATGTGAGGGCAGCTCAGGAATCCCTCACCAGCATTTCTCAGGGAAACCTTTTAAGGATTGCAGAAAGCCATAATGGGAGCTAAAGGTTCACGTGGAATGTCCGTTGTTGCAACTCAGGTTCAGGTTGCAGGAAATATCTATAATAATACAGAGGAAATGGGTCTAGACAGCACACCCTAGTGGTTGTAATGAAAGGTGCTATCTGCTGAGATTTTATGGTAATACAGGGGAAGAAATGGCTGCAGATGCACTATACAATCATTACTATAATTGACAGTATATAATATACTAAGAGGTTGTTAGCATATAATTGGCCAATGATACGGGCTTGCTCACCGCGTCGAGGTCACCTCTATCGAGCAAGTCCCTAACACTTTTGGGGTTCACACTGGGACGCAGGGCACCCCCAAATCAGCCCAGCCATGAACCCCCCCAAGGCATCACACTAGTGGAAAACCGTGAGGTGTAATAAAAATATAAGAGAAGCATAGGTAGTTACGGAGTGTAGAAAGTGTTTTAAAATTAGATATAAAGTGGGTGAAAAAAATACATGGATAAAATGACACACTTAGGAGGTAGTGAAAAAATAGTGACTATAAGTGTTAGGGTGTGATGCCCTGGAGTGGCCCAGACAGAACAGTTCAGGGGACCCCACGTCCCAATACTTACCCCCAAATAGACTGACACTGTATGAAAATAATAGGACTTACTTTGTATTACGCCTGAATCATTGATGTGCAGTCAGATGTAGGTCCCTGCTTAAAATCAGTTTGGTAGGTGGGGGAGGGGTGCTAGTCAGAATGAAGTAATCTCAGACTTCAGGTGTGTATTTATACACATAGTATAGACTATACAGAGGAAATGGGTCTAGACTGCACACCCTAGTGGTTGTAATGAAAGGTGCTATCTGCTGAGATTTTATGGTAATACAGGGGAAGAAATGGCTGCAGATGCACTATACAATCATTACTATAAATTACAGTATATAATATACTAAGAGGTTGTTAGCATATAATTGGCCAATGATACGGGCTTGCTCACCGCGTCGAGGTCACCTCTATCGAGCAAGTCCCTAACACTTTTGGGGTTCACACTGGGACGCAGGGCACCCCCAAATCAACCCAGCCATGAACCCCCCCAAGGCATCACACTAGTGGAAAACCGTGAGGTGTAATAAAAATATAAGAGAAGCATAGGTAGTTACGGAGTGTAGAAAGTGTTTTAAAATTAGATATAAAGTGGGTGAAAAAAATACATGGATAAAATGACACACTTAGGAGGTAGTGAAAAAATAGTGACTATAAGTGTTAGGGTGTGATGCCCTGGAGTGGCCCAGACAGAACAGTTCAGGGGACCCCACGTCCCAATGCTTACCCCCAAATAGACTGACACTGAGACTGACTATTATTTTCATACAGTGTCAGTCTATTTGGGGGTAAGCATTGGGACGTGGGGTCCCCTGAACTGTTCTGTCTTGGCCACTCCAGGGCATCACACTTAACAGCGCGCACAGCACCAGCGGGTCGGGTGTGGATCAGATAGCGGGTGATCACCTTGGCAATGAAGAGGCTGGGGTGCAAAGTAAGTCTGGTATGAGCTGGAAATCTGGCAGCAACGGAGGAGCACACAGGAGCTGCTGCTTACTCCGCCATGCCGGAACCGGAAGTCTCCTGGTTTGGGCAGAATTAAGAAGCGCCGATACTGCATGAAGTGCATGAACTGTCAAGTCATGTCCAAGTACCACGTCTCCACTCTTACTTACCAATAGGGCCATTGCTGCCACACTTCATAAACAAGTAGGGAGTGACACCTTGCCACAGTGTTTACAATTGTGCACTGTAGTATGTTACAGGTCAGCTGGCATCACCATGTTTCTGTGTCAAGACCCCTGTGGTACACCCAGCAACCTTAGTTCCGTACAAGTCAAAAGGTTTCTCGTAATCAGGCATTCCCAGTGCCGGGACCTTATCAAGGACTCTTTTAGTTTCTCAAATGCCAGTCCAGATTCCTCAGTATGAGAGACCCTTTCAGGCTTATTTGATGAAACCCTTTCTGAAGCCTCCTGGAAATTACAGTTTCTGTGAAATGACATTTCTGTACAGAAAAATATTGTGAATTTGTGTGGGTTGACTCCGCTGGTTACGTTAACTTCTTACTTGATTGTTAGTTGTTCCTCAGTTGGACGGAATATGTGAGGGCAGCTCAGGAATCCCTCACCAGCATTTCTCAGGGAAACCTTTTAAGGATTGCAGAAAGCCATAATGGGAGCTAAAGGTTCACGTGGAATGTCCGTTGTTGCAACTCAGGTTCAGGTTGCAGGAAATATCTATAATAATACAGAGGAAATGGGTCTAGACAGCACACCCTAGTGGTTGTAATGAAAGGTGCTATCTGCTGAGATTTTATGGTAATACAGGGGAAGAAATGGCTGCAGATGCACTATACAATCATTACTATAAATGACAGTATATAATATACTAAGAGGTTGTTAGCATATAATTGGCCAATGATACGGGCTTGCTCACCGCGTCGAGGTCACCTCTATCGAGCAAGTCCCTAACACTTTTGGGGTTCACACTGGGACGCAGGGCACCCCCAAATCAGCCCAGCCATGAACCCCCCCAAGGCATCACACTAGTGGAAAACCGTGAGGTGTAATAAAAATATAAGAGAAGCATAGGTAGTTACGGAGTGTAGAAAGTGTTTTAAAATTAGATATAAAGTGGGTGAAAAAAATACATGGATAAAATGACACACTTAGGAGGTAGTGAAAAAATAGTGACTATAAGTGTTAGGGTGTGATGCCCTGGAGTGGCCCAGACAGAACAGTTCAGGGGACCCCACGTCCCAATACTTACCCCCAAATAGACTGACACTGTATGAAAATAATAGGACTTACTTTGTATTACGCCTGAATCATTGATGTGCAGTCAGATGTAGGTCCCTGCTTAAAATCAGTTTGGTAGGTGGGGGAGGGGTGCTAGTCAGAATGAAGTAATCTCAGACTTCAGGTGTGTATTTATACACATAGTATAGACTATACAGAGGAAATGGGTCTAGACTGCACACCCTAGTGGTTGTAATGAAAGGTGCTATCTGCTGAGATTTTATGGTAATACAGGGGAAGAAATGGCTGCAGATGCACTATACAATCATTACTATAAATTACAGTATATAATATACTAAGAGGTTGTTAGCATATAATTGGCCAATGATACGGGCTTGCTCACCGCGTCGAGGTCACCTCTATCGAGCAAGTCCCTAACACTTTTGGGGTTCACACTGGGACGCAGGGCACCCCCAAATCAACCCAGCCATGAACCCCCCCAAGGCATCACACTAGTGGAAAACCGTGAGGTGTAATAAAAATATAAGAGAAGCATAGGTAGTTACGGAGTGTAGAAAGTGTTTTAAAATTAGATATAAAGTGGGTGAAAAAAATACATGGATAAAATGACACACTTAGGAGGTAGTGAAAAAATAGTGACTATAAGTGTTAGGGTGTGATGCCCTGGAGTGGCCCAGACAGAACAGTTCAGGGGACCCCACGTCCCAATGCTTACCCCCAAATAGACTGACACTGAGACTGACTATTATTTTCATACAGTGTCAGTCTATTTGGGGGTAAGCATTGGGACGTGGGGTCCCCTGAACTGTTCTGTCTTGGCCACTCCAGGGCATCACACCCTAACACTTATAGTCACTATTTTTTCACTACCTCCTAAGTGTGTCATTTTATCCATGTATTTTTTTCACCCACTTTATATCTAATTTTAAAACACTTTCTACACTCCGTAACTACCTATGCTTCTCTTATATTTTTATTACACCTCACGATTTTCCACTAGTGTGATGCCTTGGGGGGTTCATGGCTGGGCTGATTTGGGGGTGCCCTGCGTCCCAATGTGAACCCCAAAAGTGTTAGGGACTTGCTCGATAGAGGTGACCTCGACGCGGTGAGCAAGCCCGTATCATTGGCCAATTATATGCTAACAACCTCTTAGTATATTGTATACTGTAATTTATAGTAATGATTGTATAGTGCATCTGCACCCATTTCTTCCCCTGTATTACCATAAAATCTCAGCAGATAGCACCTTTCATTACAACCACTAGGGTGTGCAGTCTAGACCCATTTCCTCTGTATAGTCTATACTATGTGTATAAATACACACCTGAAGTCTGAGATTACTTCATTCTGACTAGCACCCCTCCCCCACCTACCAAACTGATTTTAAGCAGGGACCTACATCTGACTGCACATCAATGATTCAGGCGTAATACAAAGTAAGTCCTATTATTTTCATGCAGTGTCAGTCTATTTGGGGGTAAGCATTGGGACGTGGGGTCCCCTGAACTGTTCTGTCTGGGCCACTCCAGGGCATCACACCCTAACACTTATAGTCACTATTTTTTCACTACCTCCTAAGTGTGTCATTTTATCCATGTATTTTTTTCACCCACTTTATATCTAATTTTAAAACACTTTCTACACTCCGTAACTACCTATGCTTCTCTTATATTTTTATTACACCTCACGATTTTCCACTAGTGTGATGCCTTGGGGGGTTCATGGCTGGGCTGATTTGGGGGTGCCCTGCGTCCCAGTGTGAACCCCAAAAGTGTTAGGGACTTGCTCGATAGAGGTGACCTCGACGCGGTGAGCAAGCCCGTATCATTGGCCAATTATATGCTAACAACCTCTTAGTATTTTATATACTGTAATTTATAGTAATGATTGTATAGTGCATCTGCACCCATTTCTTCCCCTGTATTACCATAAAATCTCAGCAGATAGCACCTTTCATTACAACCACTAGGGTGTGCAGTCTAGACCCATTTCCTCTGTATAGTCTATACTATGTGTATAAATACACACCTGAAGTCTGAGATTACTTCATTCTGACTAGCACCCCTCCCCCACCTACCAAACTGATTTTAAGCAGGGACCTACATCTGACTGCACATCAATGATTCAGGCGTAATACAAAGTAAGTCCTATTATTTTCATACAGTGTCAGTCTATTTGGGGGTAAGCATTGGGACGTGGGGTCCCCTGAACTGTTCTGTCTGGGCCACTCCAGGGCATCACACCCTAACACTTATAGTCACTATTTTTTCACTACCTCCTAAGTGTGTCATTTTATCCATGTATTTTTTTCACCCACTTTATATCTAATTTTAAAACACTTTCTACACTCCGTAACTACCTATGCTTCTCTTATATTTTTATTACACCTCACGATTTTCCACTAGTGTGATGCCTTGGGGGGGTTCATGGCTGGGCTGATTTGGGGGTGCCCTGCATCCCAGTGTGAACCCCAAAAGTGTTAGGGACTTGCTCGATAGAGGTGACCTCGACGCGGTGAGCAAGCCCGTATCATTGGCCAATTATATGCTAACAACCTCTTAGTATATTATATACTGTAATTTATAGTAATGATTGTATAGTGCATCTGCACCCATTTCTTCCCCTGTATTATCTATAATAATCCAGAAATATGGAAGGTATACACTGGCTTTCATGGATGATTGGGTGCTAATGACTGAGGGGAGTAAAACATAATTTTCTATTATTGGTAGTTTTGACTCAGAGGTATTACATACTGTAAGAAATAGAATGCCTTCTAAAATCCCATTAACTGAGGATAAGACATAATGGCAGCTGAAAGTGAAACACAGAGAGAAATGGGATATGCAGCAAATGCAAGTATAATAACACCAATAAAAGTAACTTCACCACCACCACCATATGTGGATTTAGAGATGGTAACGACTAATATAAAAAGTGATAACAATAACCATTATAACTTATACCCTGTCCTAAGTAAGTTCAAAGGTAACGGCACAGCAGTAGTGGATGAAGCTACCCAGATCTCAGCTGTCTCACATGCGATTAACATTAGCCTGCAGGAGAAGCAAACCCAACAAGCAAGAGGAGGTGCTGGCTCTCAAATAGGGGAGATGGCTGAGATCAGTGAAATCGGTGAGTATGAGACTGTCCATAGCACTGAAACAGTAATTCAAAAAATTGAGTCGGGAAGTAGTGAAGTGGCAGCAATGTACCCCATACGTACAGAGAAGGAGTAATTCTCATTAATAATATTGCCATGCACTGTCCATGGACCATAGCTGAATTAAGGTCCATTATGACTGAATTTCCCGATTCTAAAAAGGATTTAGTTGGGTGTCAGATATTCATCAGGGACTTGGGCAATGCTCATGAACCAACGAATAAATACTGGCGTGTAGTATTGAGGTAATGTCTTCCTCCTTATATTGATATCTTCATCAAAGATTGACATATAGAGGAAGATGAGACCTTAACGGATGCCGACAACCAAACCAATGTGATCCAAATAAATTCCCAATTAGGAATATACTTCCCAGTAGTAGTCGACTGGAGCAAAACATTTTCCATAAAATAAAAGGACAATGAAACAGCCGCAAATTATTTTGCTAGAGGTTTGCTAGCAACGTCTAAATACAGAGGTATTACTGATATCAAAGACGACGTGCACCATAGGGAGGTGGCTGTCTCAGTGCTTATGGATGGCCTAAAGGAAAGTTTAAAAGTAAAGGGAGGTACTCACGGAGCGATCGCTGCTTAAAATCTAAGCAATCTGACTAGATTGCTTAGATTTTAAGCAAGATCTCTCCGTGTGTACCCCCTACAGCGATAGCGATGCGCAGCCCCGCGCATCGCTATCGCTGCTACTAGATTGGCCTGCATGCAGGCCAATCTAGCAGGTCGCTTACTTCTCCCGCTGGGTGAAATGAGCGGCCCCCCGTCTCCCCCCACACGCTCAGCACACATCGCGCTGTGCTGAGCAGGGGGAGAGATGTGTGCTGAGCGGTTCACTCGGCACACATCTCTCCCCAAATCGGGCCGTGAATACGGCCCTTAAGAGTTCAAACGTCCTTACCAAACTGGTGTGGGATAACTGTAAATGCCCTCAGGGAATCTGCACTAGAACATGATAGGAACATAGGTAAGTACAAGGAAAGACAAAATGGGAAGCTAATGATGGTAAGTATTCAGGCATTAGAGAACCCCACAAGATCAAAACAGACTAATACACACTGGGAATCATGTAAAAGACCTATCAGATGCTACATGTGTGGGAGAGATGGGCACTATTCCAGAGACTGCCCAGGACATAGGAACACTAGGAGTTATGACACACACACACACACACACACACACACACACACACACACACACACACACACATAGAAGGGATTATGTTTCATATAGGGGTAACAAAGGTCCACCTAAAAGGGGAACACATAGACACCCCCCCAGAGGAGACTGGTGGGACTCAGAAGTGTCTCCAAGTATACCTGCACACATCATAGCAACGAACGCTATGAGTCATGACCAAAGAAATCAATAGGAAGAAGGTCAAACCTGTATCCTACAATCAGTTAGGTTAACTAACGATCTTAGGAAAGAACTCCAAGTGACGGTTGACATAAATGGTACAGAGCAAACATTTCTTGTAGATACAGGGGCGGCCAGATCAGTATTGACTTCTCCACTTAGTTTAAAAATGACTGGGAAAACTATTTCGGCAGTGGGGGTAACGGGAAATGTGCACCATTACCCTTTAACTAAGCAAGCAGAGGTTATTATTGGTCCGCCACAAACCAAACACTCTTTTTTCCTGGCTACAGCGCCCCCTACTAACTTATTGGGAAGAGATTTGCTTTGTAAAATGGGATGTGTGATTTATTGTACCCCTAATGGTGTATTTTTAGACACCCCAGGAAACTTCACTCAGGAAGTACAGGACATGTTGGATACTCCCCAAAGACTAATGTTGAATTCTTCCGTTCTAGATTCACATCGATCTCACGTAGAGGAAATGATGTATCACAAATACCGGGTTCCCTTTGGACCAAAGATGGACAGGACACTGGATTAATGGCTAATGTAGCTCCAGTTAAAAGACGGCAGGACAGCTCCAAAAATACCACAGTACCCTCTGAAGCCAGAAGTGGAATTAGGGGTGTATCCTGTAATTGAAGGGCTGCTCCAACAAGGTATTCTGATCAGAGCTTCCAGTACAGCCAATAGTCCCATCTTTACATTTTAATAAATTCACCTCTTTCTTTCAAGTGCGCCAACAAAGAGACAATCCTTTCCTTTCTAGTACTTGCCATCTTTCCAGTAAAGAAGAATTGGGGGATGGGCTACAGGTTAGTGCAGGATTTAAGAGGGGCAAAAAAAGTAGTTGAGAGCCAATTCCCCATAGTGCCTAATCCAGCTGTAATCCTCATGCAAATTCTCTCAAATTCTACTCACTTTACTGTAATTGATCTGCATTCTTTTCTGTCCCACTTCACCTTGACAGCCAGTATCTGTTTGCCTTCTCCTACAGAGGTGTACAGTATTCCTGTATCCGCCTTTCCCAAGGCTTCATTGACAGCCCAAGTATCTTTTCTCAGGCCTTGCACAATTCTTTACGGTCCTTTCAACCTTCAAATGGATCAGTCTTAATCCAATATGTTGATGACTTATTGTTATGTTCTGCTTCATTTGCGTCCTCTGTAGCTGATACCAAACAGTTACTGTTTCATCTTTCCCAAACAGGACACAAGGTTTCAAAGAATTAGTGATGAGCGGGTTCGGTTTCTCGGAAACCGAACCCCCCGAACTTCAGCCTTTTTACACGGGTCCAAGGCAGGTTCGAACCTTCCCGCCTTGCTCGGCTAACCCGAGCGCGCCCGAACGTCATCATCCCGCTGTCGGATTCTCGCGAGGCTCGGATTCTATCGCGAGACTCGGATTCTATATAAGGAGCCGCGCGTCGCCGCCATTTTCACACGTGCATTGAGATTGATAGGGAGAGGACGTGGCTGGCGTCCTCTCCGTTTATAGAGAAGAGAGTAGACACTATTTGGTATTTACTAATTTTGGGGAGCATATTAGGACTGGAGTACTACTACTTGCTGATAGTGTGACCATTGACCACCAGTTTAATTAATCCGTTCTCTGCCTGAAAAAAAACGATACACAGTGTGACACAGTCACATACCATATCTGTGCTCAGCCTCAGTGTGCTGCATCATCATATGTAATACTGTATATCTGACTGTGCTGAGTGCTCACTGCTCACACAGCTTAATTGTGGGGGAGACTGGGGAGCAGTTAGAGCAGGAGTACATAAATAAATAATATATTTTAAGTACAGTGCACACTTTTGCTGCCAGAGTGCCACACTGCCAGTGTGACTGACCAGTGACAACACTGACCACCAGTATATTGTGATTGTCTGCTGACCACCAGTATATTGTGATTGTCTGCCTGAAAAAGTTAAACACTCGTCGTGTGGTGTTTTTATAAACGCATTCTGCAGACAGTGTCCAGCAGGTCCGTCATTACATAATATATATACCTGTCCGGCTGCAGTACTAGTGTGATATATATATATATATATTTTATTTTTATCTCATTATCATCCAGTCTATATTAGCAGCAGACACAGTACGGTAGTCCACGGCTGTAGCTACCTCTGTGTCGGCAGTCGCTGGTCCATCCATAATTGTATACCACCTACCCGTGGTTTTTTTTTCTATCTTCTTGATACTAGTAGCTTACTTTAGGAGTCTGCAGTACTGACAGACAGTGTCCAGCAGGTCCGTCATTACATAATGTATATATACCTGTCCGGCTGCAGTACTAGTGTGATATATATATATATATTTTATTTTTATCTCATTATCATCCAGTCTATATAAGCAGCAGACACAGTACGGTAGTCCACGGCTGTAGCTACCTCTGTGTCGGCAGTCGCTCGTCCATCCATAAGTATACTAGTATCCATCCATCTCCATTGTTTACCTGAGGTGCCTTTTAGTTGTGCCTATTAAAATATGGAGAACAAAAATGTTGAGGTTCCAAAAATAGGGAAAGATCAAGATCGACTTCCACCTCGTGCTGAAGCTGCTGCCACTAGTCATGGCCGAGACGATGAAATGCCAGCAACGTCGTCTGCCAAGGCCGATGCCCAATGTCATAGTACAGAGCATGTAAAATCCAAAACACCAAATATCAGTAAAAAAAGGACTCAAAAATCTAAAATAAAATTGTCGGAGGAGAAGCGTAAACTTGCCAATATGCCATTTACCACACGGAGTGGCAAGGAACGGCTGAGGCCCTGGCCTATGTTCATGGCTAGTGGTTCAGCTTCACATGAGAATGGAAGCACTCAGCCTCTCGGTAGAAAAAAGAAAAGACTCAAGCTGGCAAAAGCACAGCAAAGAACTGTGCGTTCTTCGAAATCCCAAATCCACAAGGAGAGTCCAATTGTGTCGGTTGCGATGCCTGACCTTCCCAACACTGGACGTGAAGAGCATGCGCCTTCCACCATTTGCACGCCCCCTGCAAGTGCCGGAAGGAGCACCCGCAGTCCAGTTCCTGATAGTCAGATTGAAGATGTCGGTGTTGAAGTACACCAGGATGAGGAGGATATGGGTGTTGCTGGGGAGGAAATTGACAAGGAGGATTCTGATGGTGAGGTGGTTTGTTTAAGTCAGGCACCCGGGGAGACACCTGTTGTCCGTGGGAGGAATAGGGCCATTGACATGCCTGGTGAAAATACCAAAAAAATCAGCTCTTCGGTGTGGAAGTATTTCAACAGAAATGCGGACAACATTTGTCAAGCCGTGTGTTGCCTTTGTCAAGCTGTAATAAGTAGGGGTAAGGACGTTAACCACCTCGGAACATCCTCCCTTATACGTCACCTGCAGCGCATTCATAATAAGTCAGTGACAAGTTCAAAAACTTTGGGCGACAGCGGAAGCAGTCCACTGACCAGTAAATCCCTTCCTCTTGTAACCAAGCTCCTGCAAACCACCCCACCAACTCCCTCAGTGTCAATTTCCTCCTTCCCCAGGAATGCCAATAGTCCTGCAGGCCATGTCACTGGCAATTCTGACGAGTCCTCTCCTGCCTGGGATTCCTCCGATGCATCCTTGCGTGTAACGCCTACTGCTGCTGGCGCTGCTATTGTTGCTGCTGGGAGTCGATGGTCATCCCAGAGGGGAAGTCGTAAGACCACTTTTACTACATCCACCAAGCAATTGACTGTCCAACAGTCCTTTGCGAGGAAGATGAAATATCACAGCAGTCATCCTGCTGCAAAGCGGATAACTGAGGCCTTGGCATCCTGGGTGGTGATAAACGTGGTTCCGGTATCCATCATTACTGCAGAGCCAACTATAGACTTGTTGGAGGTACTGTGTCCCCGGTACCAAATACCATCTAGGTTCCATTTCTCTAGGCAGGCGATACCGAAAATGTACACAGACCTCAGAAAAAGACTCACCAGTGTCCTAAAAAATGCAGCTGTACCCAATGTCCACTTAACCACGGACATGTGGACAAGTGGAGCAGGGCAGGGTCAGGACTATATGACAGCCCACTGGGTAGATGTATGGACTCCCGCCGCAAGAACAGCAGCGGCGGCACCAGTAGCAGCATCTCGCAGACGCCAACTCTTTCCTAGGCAGGCTACGCTTTGTATCACCGGTTTCCAGAATACGCACACAGCTGAAAACCTCTTACGGCAACTGAGGAAGATTATCGCGGAATGGCTTACCCCAATTGGACTCTCCTGTGGATTTGTGGCAACGGACAACGTCAGCAATATTGTGTGTGCATTAAATATGGGCAAATTCCAGCACGTCCCATGTTTTGCACATACCTTGAATTTGGTGGTGCAGAATTATTTAAAAAACGAGAGGGGCGTGCAAGAGATGCTGTCGGTGGCCAGAAGAATTGCGGGACACTTTCGGCGTACAGGCACCACGTACAGAAGACTGGAGCACCACCAAAAACGCCTGAACCTTCCCTGCCATCATCTGAAGCAAGAAGTGGTAACGAGGTGGAATTCAACCCTATATATGCTTCAGAGGTTGGAGGAGCAGCAAAAGGCCATTCAAGCCTATACAATTGAGCACGATATAGGAGGTGGAATGCACCTGTCTCAAGCGCAGTGGAGAATGATTTCAACGTTGTGCAAGGTTCTGCTGCCCTTTGAACTTGCCACACGTGAAGTCAGTTCAGACACTGCCAGCCTGAGTCAGGTCATTCCCCTCATCAGGCTTTTGCAGAAGAAGCTGGAGACATTGAAGGAGGAGCTAACACAGAGCGATTCCGCTAGGCATGTGGGACTTGTGGATGGAGCCCTTAATTCGCTTAACAAGGATTCACGGGTGGTCAATCTGTTGAAATCAGAGCACTACATTTTGGCCACCGTGCTCGATCCTAGATTTAAAACCTACCTTGGATCTCTCTTTCCGGCAGACACAAGTCTGCTGGGGTTCAAAGACCTGCTGGTGAGAAAATTGTCAAGTCAAGCGGAACGCGACCTGTCAACATCTCCTCCTTCACATTCTCCCGCAACTGGGGGTGCGAGGAAAAGGCTCAGAATTCCGAGCCCACCCGCTGGCGGTGATGCAGGGCAGTCTGGAGCGACTGCTGATGCTGACATCTGGTCCGGACTGAAGGACCTGCCAACGATTACGGACATGTCGTCTACTGGCACTGCATATGATTCTCTCCCCATTGAAAGAATGGTGGAGGATTATATGAGTGACCGCATCCAAGTAGGCACGTCAGACAGTCCGTACTTATACTGGCAGGAAAAAGAGGCAATTTGGAGGCCCTTGCACAAACTGGCTTTATTCTACCTAAGTTGCCCTCCCACAAGTGTGTACTCCGAAAGAGTGTTTAGTGCCGCCGCTCACCTTGTCAGCAATCGGCGTACGAGGTTACTTCCAGAAAATGTGGAGAAGATGATGTTCATTAAAATGAATTCTAATCAATTCCTCTGTGGAGACATTGACCAGCAGCAATTGCCTCCACAAAGTACACAGGGAGCTGAGATGATGGATTCCAGTGGGGACGAATTGATAATTTGTGAGGAGGGGGATATACACGGTGATGAATCGGAGGATGATGATGAGGTGGACATCTTGCCTCTGTAGAGCCAGTTTGTGCAAGGAGAGATTAATTGCTTCTTTTTTGGTGGGGGTCCAAACCAACCCGTCATTTCAGTCACAGTCGTGTGGCAGACCCTGTCACTGAAATGATGGGTTGGTTAAAGTGTGCATGTCCTGTTTATACAACATAAGGGTGGGTGGGAGGGCCCAAGGACAATTCCATCTTGCACCTCTTTTTTCTTTAATTTTTCTTTGCGTCATGTGCTGTTTGGGGAGTGTTTTTTGGAAGGGCCATCCTGCGTGACACTGCAGTGCCACTCCTAGATGGGCCAGGTGTTTGTGTCGGCCACTAGGGTCGCTTAGCTTACTCACACAGCTACCTCATTGCGCCTCTTTTTTTCTTTGCGTCATGTGCTGTTTGGGGAGTGTTTTTTGGAAGGGCCATCCTGCGTGACACTGCAGTGCCACTCCTAGATGGGCCAGGTGTTTGTGTCGGCCACTAGGGTCGCTTAGCTTACTCACACAGCTACCTCATTGCGCCTCTTTTTTTCTTTGCGTCATGTGCTGTTTGGGGAGTGTTTTTTGGAAGGGCCATCCAGCGTGACACTGCAGTGCCACTCCTAGATGGGCCAGGTGTTTGTGTCGGCCACTTGGGTCGCTTAGCTTAGTCATCCAGCGACCTCGGTGCAAATTTTAGGACTAAAAATAATATTGTGAGGTGTGAGGTGTTCAGAATAGACTGAAAATGAGTGGAAATTATGGTTTTTGAGGTTAATAATACTTTGGGATCAAAATGACCCAAAAATTCTATGATTTAAGCTGTTTTTTAGGGTTTTTTGAAAAAAACACCCGAATCCAAAACACACCCGAATCCGACAAAAAAATTCGGTGAGGTTTTGCCAAAACGCGGTCGAACCCAAAACACGGCCGCGGAACCGAACCCAAAACACAAAACCCGAAAAATTTCAAGTGCACATCTCTACAAAGAATAAGTTGCAATTGTGTGCAAGACCAAGGTTAAATACTTGGGACACTGCCTCACACAAGGACTCAGACATCTGACAGGTCACAGGATACAAGCCATAAGAAACCTGAAATTGCCACAAACCCAGCAGCAGATTCGTACCTTATTAGGAATGTGTGGATTCTGCTGGAACTGGATCCCAGGTTTCTCTATTCCGGCATTGTCATTGCAGGAAATGGTTTAATCAAATAAGCCTGAATTTGTCTCTCATACTGAGGAAACTGGACCTACATTTGAGAAACAAAAAGAGTCCTTGATAAGGGCCCTGGAACTGGGAATGCCTGATTATGAGAAACCTTTTGACTTGTACGGAACTGAGGTTGCTGGGTGTGCAGCAGGGGTCTTGACACAGAAACATGGTGATGCCAGCCTACCTGTAGCATACTACAGTGCACAATTGGACACTGTGGCAAGGTCACTCCCTACTTGTTTACGAAGTGTGGCAGCAATGGCCCTATTGGTAAGTAAGAGTAAGGATGTGGTACTTGGACATGACTTGACAGTTCATGACTTGACAGTTCATGCCCTTCTAAATTCTGCCCAAGCCAGGCATGTCTCATCTGCAAGGTTTACGAAGTGAGAGCTATCATTGATGGCTCCAGTAAACATCACCATAAAAAGGTGTAATACCCTAAACCCTGCTACATTCTTACCTCATGTGCCTTGTAAGGCACAATGAGTGGGGGATGAGGATGAGAGAGGATTTGGCATGGACACTGAGAAGCATGATTGTATGAAGTACTTGAACCAGACCTTCACAGCGAGACCTGACATATGTGACAGCCCATTAGAAAATGCAGATGTAACTTTCTATGCAGACGGTAGTTGTCACAGACAGACGGACTCAGGGGATTTGTGCACTGGATATGCTATTGTAGATGATGAAAGTATCATGGAGGCTGAACCCCTTGGACCACCTCACTCAGCACAAGTGGCTGAATTGGTAGCACTGACGATGGCATGTGAGTTGTCCGAGGGCAAGTATTATACAATACACCATAAAAATGTACATGTAACGGACCAATACATAAACAAGCACCACTATGGATCCAGGCAACAGTCGTCAGCAGATAACCATGATAGTGGCTGAATTGGTAGCACTGACGAGGGCATGTGAGTTGGCCGAGGGCAAGTCAGCCAATATATATACGGATTCTATGTATGCTTTTGGAGTGGTGCATGACTTCAGGGCCCTATTGCACCTCAGAAATTTCATGACAGCGGCAGGCACACCAGCAGCGCATGCGACACAGATTAAGAAACTCTTGATCGCAATACAATGACCTGAAAAATGTCTGTTATCAAGTGCAAGGCCCACACCTACAAAAAAGACCCTGTGTCACTTGGTAACAACCGAGCAGACGAGGCTGCCAAGTGGACAGCAAGCTCCACACAAGGGCCTAACAATACTGAGACACTCATGACATTTCAAACATTGAATACCCAGAAATTAATCGTAATGCAAAATTTGTGTTCCCCACAGGAAAAGGTGGTCTGGAAGGCGAATGGGTATGGTCAGGAGTCATCCAGACTATGGAGAGATGCCTAGCTGAAGCAGCACATTGTCTGACTCACCTGGGCAAGGAAGGTATGTGCAGATCGGTGAAAGCCTTGTGGAGCACACCAGGGTTCTCTTCTCAGGTTAACAAGAAGGCAATGTCATGTCTTACTTGCTTGAGGAAGAACATTGGCAAGGCATTACCAACAGAGCCATCCCATATCCCTCCTACAGATGAACCTTTTCAGGTAATACAAATTGACTTTATACAGTTACCACCCTGCAGGAATTTAAAATATGTATTGGTATGTACTGATGTGCTTTCAAACTGGGTATAGGCATTTCCAGCCACCTCTAACACCGCTGTCTTTACTGCCAAGAAGATAGTACAAGAATTTGTCTGTAGATATGGTATCCCTTAGATTATTGAGAGCTATAAGGGTACCCACTTCATGGGTGATGTCTTTCAAGTCATGTGCAAACACCTAGGGATTAATGGTAAGCTTCACACTCCCTATCGACCTCAAGCCAGTGCGAATGTGGAGAGAGTGATTAGTACTATTAAGAACAAATTGAGCAAAGTGATGACTGAAACTGGACTATTGTGGCCAGAAGCACTGCCACTAGTGTTATACAGCATCAAGACCATTCCCATGGCTCCACTCAATTTATCACCCCTTGAAATTCTTTTTGGAAGGCAACCGCACATTATGATAGAACCTCAAGATGTTCTGAAATGCAACAATGAGGTGACAGTGCAATAACTCATAAAGATGATCAAGCACTTGAGAGACCAGCAAAATAATTTAAAACTATTGATTCCTGATATGCGAAGTTCAAATTGCCCTAACTTTGAACCAGGAGACTATTGGGTCATTCAGACCTGATCGCATACTAGGAATTTTCTGCACTGCGATCAGGTTGGAACTGCGCATGCGTATGCACCGCAATGCGCAGGCATGTCGTATGGGTACAAATTGAATCATTGCTGTGCGATGGATTGTATGAAGAATCCATTCTCACAGCCGATCGCAAGGAGATTGAGAGGAAGAAGGCTTTGTGGGTGTCAACAGACCGTTTTCTGGGAGTGTTAGGAAAAATGCAGGCATGTCCAAATGTTTGTAGGGCGGGTGTCTGACGTCAATTCCGGCCCCGGACATGCTGAAGTGATCGCAAGGTCTGAGTAAGTCCTGGGCAACTCAGAAACTGCACCAATGTTTTTTGTACCGCCCGGCTGTACATGTGTTTGTACACTTGCAAAGCAAAAATACACTTCCCTATGGGCGGCAGCTATCTGCTCGCAGCAATGCAAAATACCCCTAGTGAGGGGTCAGGTCTGAATGACCCCCAATGTGATGATTTGCAATTGTTTACGCTCAGGTTGTTTGATAGACCATTGGGAAGGACCGTACCAAGTTTTGTTGACCAGCACCACTTCACTGAAAGTGGCAGAGAGAGAGACTTGGGTCCATTCTTCGCACTGCAAGAAAGGCAGTAACCCGGAAGAAGCTTGTGACACAAGTGAAACTAGATAATTTATTATGGGAGAACTGAGAAGCGACCACAGTGGACACCCCCCTGAGCGTATTAATTGGTCACCCAGGACTTTTGGTTACAAGATGGAACGTCATCAGCAATCAAAATTTTTCTTTTTCCATTTTTCTCTTTTTGCCTTCATTTTTTTCAGGACTGTCTATTTTTGTGAGGGCTCCTAAGGAGTTGAGTGGGGGTCTGGACTGGGTTTAAAGGGAAGTAATGATGATTTGGTAGAGTCACAGAATCAGCCTAACACTTTGATCAAGGCGTAAGGAGTAAGTAAGAGGTTTGGAGAGTACAGAGTTCGGAGGCAATGTGAGGGGCTTTTATCTGAGGAATACTGTAATTGTAAGTATTGCGACCCTATAATTGAAGGTGAATGCATCCAGAGATGTCAGTCCAGTAATAATGCAGCATTTGACAAACATCCCTTGAGTGATTATCACTCATTAGTGGGTAAAGTCTTAAACCAAACAGATTGTTGGGTGTGCTCACAGGTACCTCAAGGGCTAAATATTGTAGGGTTAGTGCCATACCCACTAAAATTATCTGAGGTACTTGAATTAATGGGAGGGAGACCAGTGGATAAGAAATATAACTTAACTAAGTCCCCTAGTCTTAGACTCCACCAGTATCAGGTGGATAAATCCCTGTAATGTTTAGATTTCACCAATTCCCGGAAACCAGGAAATTGGGAGATAATATGGAACAATCAGACAATTATCTACTCACATTGAGCTGATAGGAAGCCTCTCGATACTGAAACAGTGCGAGGGAATCTTGTAAGTGGACAAAACTACAGATATATATATATACGAGAGGGTATAACAAGGTAATGGTTGGCAAAGTAATAGAAGATTATTGCGTGAAAATCATAAAGCCAGAAACTTGTTTTATCCAAATGAAGGCGATGGGGACAGGTGTTTTTGTTAGAATTTTGTGTGATATGGTAATGACTCACTCTGTTCCATATATACTCCCAGATGACATATACTTTGTGTGTGGTAGAAAGGAGTACAAGTGGCTCTCTCTGAACTCCAAAGGTTTGTATTATTTCAGAAGAGTACTACCAGAAATAATGACCCTTATGCATGACAGGATGGTAGATATCCACAGCAACATTCCGCCTCCTTATACTCATACCCATTACAAACACATTTATAAGAGAAATGCCATAATAGGAGAAGAGCCTATGGCATCCAATATGATCAAAGAATCCACATGGTTTCAGATCCTACTGGCCCTCGACATAACCCGAATGGCCAGAGGGATCATAAATTACAAATATATCCAAGCGTTGGCGAACCTAATTGATAATATAACCGAGATGTATGATGACACCTTCAGATATACGGGGAGGGAGTTACAAGCCTACAAGAAAGAGTTGGTACAGCATCGCACGGTTTTAAATTATGTCACAGCTGTCACTGGAGGGTTATGTGTAACCTTGGCGACAAAATATGGAGTTAAATGTTGCATATATATCACTAATAGTACTGATGGGAGTTTAGGAGGAGGCACAATCTCACTCTATTGGCCGTGGGAGAGGAGATTGTGTGATGGACCTCCTGACTGAATCCACTTAATTGGTTTCCCAGATTAGGAGAATGGGCACAGGAAATGATAGCCAGTATAGGGAAGCTGCTCCTTTGTCTCTGTGGTGTCATCATTATTATCGGTTTAGTGATTAAATGTGTTTGGGTGATGAATCAGATTAAAAGTAGGCGAAAAAGGCCTGATGATGGTAGAACAAATTTAATGAGTTTAAGGAGGAGCAGTGTTGAGGAAGAAGACCTGGTATACAACCCTGAAATGGAAACCATATTAAGATAGGGATACCATGTCAATGTTTATTTTTATGTATAATTTTCTTTCCCTCCTTCCTTTAGGCATTATGACCTATGGCAGTACAGAGGAGAAGTGCCTCTTCTCAATCCTTTCCTTACTTTATACTTGGAACTGTGAAATGACTTTGTAAACTAAATTTTTTCCTTCTTTAAACACCTGTACCAACACTCATACACATACATACACTTTTCACACTTGTCTTTCATTACTATTTCTTTCTATGGTTTAAACTTGTGCAAATATAGTATGGTGAGTCACAATGTACAGTCAAACGTGTTATAAAAATGCTGTAGAAAGTAAATCTGTAGGTGATAGTTTTGTTTACTATCAAAGGGTGGACTGTGAACGTCAAATTGCATATTCGATATTTAGAACACCATGATATTTATAATGGGTGCGCCTTATACGCATTGTATAGGTAATACGTTAGGGCGCAAATTACCGTAACGGTGAATTACCACACACTGGGTGCATTACGGTAGAAGACGCATTTTGTTCATAAATATCATACTGTAACACATGGCAAATATTCCTATATTTCACATAAAATTCACATATCCACCATCAACCCAAAACACAGATTTGATATATAGTAGTAACATATGTTTAACAGCAACAAAGACACAATGAAAGACTGTATACACACAGGTACGCATTATCTCACCATGCCTGGTATCTGAATGATCTTCATTTCATTAGCTAATATCCGGTAGTAGCAAAGAGATTATAACATGTTGTATTCGCAAGATATTGGCAGATATAAGTAGAGATGAGCGGGTTCAGTTCATCAAGATCCGAACCCCCCGAACTTCACGTGGTTTATATGGGTCCGAGGCAGCCTCGGTTCTTCCCGCTTAACACGCAAAACCCGAACGGGGGAAAACGTCATTTTCCTGCTGTCGGATTCTCACGAGATTCGGATTCCATATAAAGAGCCGAGCGTCGCCGCCATTTTCACTCGTGCATTGTCGATTGAGCGGAGAGGACATGGCTACCTGTGCTCAGTGTGCTGCATTGTGGTGACCACCAGTATATAGTAGTACAGTACAGTAGGCCATTGCTGTATCTTGCAGCTCCGTGTCAGACTCAGTTCTATTCTCCTGATCAGTGCTCAATATCTGCTGCATTGTTGGGACCAGTATATAGTAGTATAGTGCTGCATTGTGGTGACCACCAGTATATAGTAGTACAGTACAGTAGTCCATTGCTGTATCTTGCAGCTCCGTGTCAGACTCAGTTCTAGTATCCTGATCAGTGCTCAATATCTGCTGCATTGTTGTGACAGTATATAGTAGTACAGAGCTGCATTGTGGTGACCATCAGTATACAGTAGTACAGTACAGTAGTCCATTGCCATATCTTGCAGCTCCGTGTCAGACTCAGTTCTATTCTCCTGATCAGTGCTCAATGTCTGCTGCATTGTTGTGACCAGTATATAGTAGTACAGTGCTGCATTGTGGTGACCACCAGTATATAGTAGTACAGTACAGTGGGCATTGCTGTATCTTGCTGCTCTGTGTCACTTCTATTCTCATGATCAGTGCTCAATATCTGTGCTGCATTGTGGTTACCAACAGTATATAGTAGTACAGTGCTGCATTGTGGTGACCACCAGTATATAGTAGTACAGTACAGTAGTCTATTGCTGTATCTTGCAGCTCCATGTCAGACTCAGTTCTATTCTCCTGATCAGTGCTTAATATCTGCTGCATTGTTGTGACCAGTATATAGTGGTACAGTGCTGCATTGTGGTGACCACCTGTATATAGTAGTACATTACAGTAGGCCATTGCTGTATCTTGCAGCTCCGTGTCACTATTAGTATCATGAACAGTGCTTAATATCTGTGCTCAGTGTCAGTGCTGCATTGTGGTGTCTAAAAGTCCAGTGTCTTGTGCTGCATCTTGCTGCTGTAGGGTGCTGTGGTAATGTCCTGTCACTGTGCATAGGTCATCATCATTCCAGTCACACTGGTATCTGGTATCTATATAGTGGTATCTAATTCCAGACAATACTGCCGTCTAATTCCAGATATATTACTGCCATATAATTCCACACATTAAAAAATAACAACAAAAATGTGGAGGGTAAAATAGGGAAAGATCAAGATCCACTTCCACCTAGTGCTGAAGCTGCTGCCACTAGTCATGGCAGAGATGATGAAATGCCATCAACGTCGTCTGCTAAGGCCGATGCCCAATGTCATAGTAGAGAGCATGTAAAATCCAAAAAAGAAAAGTTAAGTAAAATGACCCAAAAATTTAAATTAAAAGCGTCTGATGAGAAGCGTAAACTTGCCAATATGCCATTTACAACACGGAGTGGCAAGGAACGGCTAAAGCCCTCTCCTATGTTCCTCATGACTAGTCGGTCAGCTTCACATGACGATGGAAGCACTCATCCTCCGGCTAGAAAAATGAAAAGAGTTAAGCTGGCAAAAGCACAGCAAAGAACTGTGCGTTCTTCTAAATCACAAATTCCCAAGGAGAGTCCAATTGTGTCGGTTGCGATGCCTGACCTTCCCAACACCGGATGGGAAGAGGTGGCTCCTTCCACCATTTGCACGCCCCCTGCAAGTGCTGGAAGGAGTTCCTGATATTCAAATTGAAGATGTCACTGTTGAAGTACACCAGGATGAGGATATGGGTGTTGCTGGTGCTGAGGGGGAAATTGACCAGGAGGATTCTGATGGAGAGGTGGTTTGTTTAAGTCAGGCACCCGGGGAGACACCTGTTGTCCGTGGGATGAATAAGGCCATTGACATGCCTGGTCAAAATTAAAAATTAAAATCACCTCTTCGGTGTGGAATTATTTCAACAGAAATGCGGACAACTGGTGTCAAGCATGTGTTGCCTTTGTCAAGCTGTAATAAGTAAGGGTGAGGACGTTAACCACCTAGGAACATCCTCCCTTATATGTCACCTGGAGCGCATTCATCAGAAGTCATTGACAAGTTCAAAAACTTTGGGTGACAGCGGAAGCAGTCCACTGACAACTAAATCCCTTCCTCTTGTACCCAAGCTCCTGCAAACCACACCACCAACTCCCTCAGTGTCAATTTCTTCCTTAGACAGGAATGCCAATAGTCCTGCAGGGCATGTCACTGGCAAGTCTGACGAGTCCTCTCCTGACTGGGATTCCTCTGATGGATCCTTGAGTGTAATGCCTACTGTTGCTGGCGCTGCTGTTGTTGCTGCTGGGAGTCGATCATCAACCCAGAGGGGAAGTCGGAAGACCACTTGTACTACTTCCAGTAAGCAATTGACTGTCCAACAGTCCTTTGCGAGGAAGATGAAATATTACAACAGTCATCCTGTTGCAAAGCGAATAACTCAGGCCTTGACAGCTGTGTTGGTGTTAGACGTGCGTCTGGTATCTGCCATTAGTTCACAGGGACTTAGAGAATTTCTTGAGGTAGTGTGTCCCCGGTACCAAATACCATCTAGGTTCCACTTCTCTAGGCAGGCGATACCAAGAATATACACAGATGTCAGAAAGAGAGTCACCAGTGTCCTAAAAAATGCAGTTGTACCCAATGTCCACTTAACCACGGACATGTGGACAAGTGGAGCAGGGCAGACTAAGGACTATATGACTGTGACAACCCACTGGGTAGATGTATTGCCTTCCGCAGCAACAACAGCAGCGGCGGACAAGTAGCAGCATCTCGCAAACGCCAACTCGTTCCTAGGCAGGCTGCGCTTTGTATCACTGCTTTCCATAAGAGGCACACAGCTGACAAGCTCTTACACAAACTGAGGAACATCATCGCAGATTGGTTTACCCCAATTGGACTCTCCTGGGGATTTGTGACATCGGACAACGCCACCAATATTGTGCGTGCATTACATGTGGGCAAATTCCAGCACGTCCCATGTTTTGCACATACAATTAATTTGGTGGTGCAGAATTTAAAAAAAAAACGACAGAATTGCGGGCCACTTTCGACATTCAGCCACCGCTTGCCGAAGACTGGAGCACCAGCAAACACTCTTGAACATTCCCCGCCATCAGCTGAAGCAAGAGGTGGTAACGAGGTGGAATTCAACCCTCTATATGCTTCAGAGGATGGAGGAGCAGCAAAAGGCCATTCAAGCCTATACATCTGCCTACGATAAAGGCAAAGGAGGGGGAATGCACCTGACTCAAGCGCAGTGGAGAATGATTTCAATGTTGTGCAAGGTTCTGCAACCCTTTGAACTTGCCACACGTGAAGTCAGTTCAGACACTGCCAGCCTGAGTCAGGTCATTCCCCTTATCAGGCTTTTGCAGAAGCAGCTGGAGAGATTGAAGGAGGAGCTAAAACAGAGCGATTCCGCTAGGCATGTGGGACTTGTGGATGGAGCCCTTCATTCGCTTAACCAGGATTCGCGTGTGGTCAATCTGTTGAAATCAGAGCACTACATTTTGGCCACCGTGCTGGATCCTAGGTTTAAAGCCTACGCTGTATCTCTCTTTCCGGCAGACACAAGTCTGCAGATGTTCAAAGACCTGCTGGTGAGACACTTGTCAAGTCAAGCGGAACGTGACACGCCAACAGCTCCTCCTTCATTTTCTACTGCCACTGGAGCTGCCAGGAGAAGGATAAAATTTCTAAAACCACCCGCTGGCGGTGATGCAGGGCAGTCAGGAGCGAAAACTGACATCTGGTCCGGACTGAAGGACCTGCCAATGATTACTGACATGTCGTCTACTGTCACTGCATATGATTCTGTCATCATTGAAAGAATGGTGGAGGATTATATGAGTGACAGCATCCAAGTAGGCACGTCAGACAGTCCGTACGTATACTGGCAGGAAAAAGAGGCAATTTGGAGGCCCTTGCACAAACTGACTTTATTCTACCTAAGTTGCCCCCTCCCCTCCAGTGTGTACTCCGAAAGAGTGTTTAGTGCAGCCGGTCACCTTGTCAGCGATCGGCATACGAGGTTACTTCCACAAAATGTGGAAAAGATGATGTTCAGCAAAATTAATTATAATCAATTCCTCTGTGGAGACATTTACCAGCAATTGCCTCCAGAAAGTACACAGGGACCTGTGATGGTGGATTCCAGTGGGGACGAATTAATACTCTGGGAGGAGGGGATTGTACACAGTGAAAGGGGTGAGGAATCGGAAGATGATGATGAGGTTAACATCTTGCCTCTGTAGAGCCAGTTTGTGCAAGGAGAGATTGATTGCTTCTTTTTTGGTGGGGGCCCAAACCAACCAGTCATTTCAGCCACAGTCGTGTGGCAGACCCTGACGCTGAAATGATGGGTTTGTTAAAGTGTGCATGTCCTCAGGGGTGTATCTAGGGGTCCGAGCGCCCCTGGAAAAGTGGCTGCCCCTCCCCCCCCCACACATATATTTGAAATAAGGGAGGCGTGTCAAAAAAGGAACGTGGCCTTGTGGGGAAGGGGCATGGCCACACAATAGTACTTTCAATTCAAATTATGCCACACAGTATCACATTACACCGCACCGTAGGGTACATTACTCACATTACAACGCACTGTAGTGTCTCTTATGCACGTTACACCACACAGTCGTACCCCTATAGGAAACAGTCTATAAAGGGCATATGGGGAATGCAAATAGAAAATGGAAATGTGACCAGTGCTAATACATATATTCCTTATTTTATTTGGGGAATGCGGTCAATCCACATTTGCCATTAGTATATCTGATCCTGCACATAGGCACACACATACAGTATACACTTACATACATAGTCACACACAAAACACATATATATGATACAGTACAGTCACACATGCAGTATATACAAATACAGTCCCATACATACTGTACATAGTTACACACTTATTCACATACATAGTCACACACTAAAACACACATAAATACAGTAGATATACTGTATACACACACAAACATTAGTGATGAGCGGGTTCGGTTTCTCGGAAACCGAACCCCCCCGAACTTCACGCTTTTTACACGGGTCCGAGGCAGACTCGGATCTTCCCGCCTTGCTCGGCTAACCCGAGCGCGCCCGAACGTCATCATCCCGCTGTCGGATTCTCGCGAGGCTCGTATTCTATTGCGAGACTCGGATTCTATATAAGGAGCCGCGCGTCGCCGCCATTTTCACGCGTGCATTGAGATTGATAGGGAGAGGACGTGGCTGGCGTCCTCTCCGTTTAGATAGAGAGTGAGACACTTGATTTACTGGAGCATTAGGAGTACTCAGAGAGTGCAGAGTTTTGCTGATAGTTATACTAGTGGTGACCACCAGTTTTATTTATTATTTAATATAATCCGTTCTCTGCCTGAAAAAAAACGATACACAGTCACATACCATATCTGTGCTCAGCCTCAGTGTGCTGCATGATAATATCATCTATGTATATCTGACTGTGCTGAGTAGTGCTCACTGCTCACACAGCTTAATTGTGGGGGAAACTGGGGAGCAGTTATAGCAGGAGTACATATTTAACAGTGCACACTTTTGCTGCCAGAGTGCCAGTGTGACTGACCAGCAGTGACCACCAGTATATTGTCTGCCTGAAAAAGTTAAACACTCGTGTGGTGTTTTTTTTTTTTAATTCTATAAACGCATTCTGCTGACAGTGTCCAGCAGGTCCGTCATTCATTATATTTCTATCTTCTTCATACTAGTAGTTTAGGAGTCTGCAGTGCTGACAGTGTCCAGCAGGTCCGTCATTATATAATATATACCTGTCCTGCAGTAGTGATATATATATATATTTTTTATATCATTATCATCCAGTCTATACTAGCAGACGCAGTACGGTAGTCCACGGCTGTAGCTACCTCTGTGTCGGCAGTCGCTCGTCCATAATTGTATACCTACCTGTGGTGGGTTTTTTTTTTCTATCTTCTTCATACTAGTAGTTTAGGAGTCTGCAGTGCTGACAGTGTCCAGCAGGTCCGTCATTATATAATATATACCTGTCCTGCAGTAGTAATATATATATATTTTTTATATCATTATCATCCAGTCTATACTAGCAGACGCAGTACGGTAGTCCACGGCTGTAGCTACCTCTGTGTCGGCACTGGCAGTCGCTCGTCCATAATTGTATACCTACCTGTGGTGGTTTTTTTTTCTTCTATCTACTTCATACTAGTAGTTTAGGAGTCTGCAGTGCTGACAGTGTCCAGCAGGTCCGTCATTATATAATATATACCTGTCCTGCAGTAGTAATATATATATATTTTTTATATCATTATCATCCAGTCTATACTAGCAGACGCAGTACGGTAGTCCACGGCTGTAGCTACCTCTGTGTCGGCAGTCGCTCGTCCATAATTGTATACCTACCTGTGGTGGGGGTTTTTTTTTCTATCTTCTTCATACTAGTAGTTTAGGAGTCTGCAGTGCTGACAGTGTCCAGCAGGTCCATCATTATACAATATATACCTGTCCTGCAGTAGTGATACATATATATTTTTTATATCATTATCATCCAGTCTATACTAGCAGACGCAGTACGGTAGTCCACGGCTGTAGCTACCTCTGTGTCGGCAGTCGCTCGTCCATAATTGTATACCTACCTGTGGTGGGGTTTTTTTTTCTATCTTCTTCATACTAGTAGTTTAGGAGTCTGCAGTGCTGACAGTGTCCAGCAGGTCCATCATTATACAATATATACCTGTCCTGCAGTAGTGATACATATATATTTTTTATATCATTATCATCCAGTCTATACTAGCAGACGCAGTACGGTAGTCCACGGCTGTAGCTACCTCTGTGTTGGCAGTCGCTCGTCCATAATTGTATACCTACCTGTGGTGGTTTTTTTTTTTCTATCTTCTTCATACTAGTAGTTTAGGAGTCTGCAGTGCTGACAGTGTCCAGCAGGTCCGTCATTATACAATATATACCTGTCCTGCAGTAGTGATATATATATATTTTTTATATCATTATCATCCAGTCTATACTAGCAGACGCAGTACGGTAGTCCACGGCTGTAGCTACCTCTGTGTCGGCAGTCGCTCGTCATCCATAAGTATACTAGTATCCATCCATCTCCATTGTTTACCTGAGGTGCCTTTTAGTTGTGCGTATTAAAATATGGAGAACAAAAATGTTGAGGTTCCAAAAATAGGGAAAGATCAAGATCCACTTCCACCTCGTGCTGAAGCTGCTGCCACTAGTCATGGCCGAGACGATGAAATGCCATCAACGTCGTCTGCCAAGGCCGATGCCCAATGTCATAGTACAGTGCATGTAAAATCCAAAACACCAAATATCAGTAAAAAAAGGACTCAAAAATCAAAAATAAAATCGTCGGAGGAGAAGCGTAAACTTGCCAATATGCCATTTACCACACGGAGTGGCAAGGAACGGCTGAGGCCCTGGCCTATGTTCATGGCTAGTGGTTCAGCTTCACATGAGGATGGAAGCACTCAGCCTCTCGCTAGAAAAATGAAAAGACTTAAGCTGGCAAAAGCACAGCAAAGAACTGTGCGTTCTTTGAAATCACAAATCCACAAGGAGAGTCCAATTGTGTCGGTTGCGATGCCTGACCTTCCCAACACTGGACGTGAAGAGCATGCGCCTTCCACCATTTGCACGCCCCCTGCAAGTGCTGGAAGGAGCACCCGCAGTCCAGTTCCTGATAGTCAGATTGAAGATGTCAGTGTTGAAGTACACCAGGATGAGGAGGATATGGGTGTTGCTGGCGCTGGGGAGGAAATTGACCAGGAGGATTCTGATGGTGAGGTGGTTTGTTTAAGTCAGGCACCCGGGGAGACACCTGTTGTCCGTGGGAGGAATATGGCCATTGACATGCCTGGTGAAAATACAAAAAAAATCAGCTCTTCGGTGTGGAAGTATTTCAACAGAAATGCGGACAACATTTGTCAAGCCGTGTGTTGCCTTTGTCAAGCTGTAATAAGTAGGGGTAAGGATGTTAACCACCTCGGAACATCCTCCCTTATACGTCACCTGCAGCGCATTCATCATAAGTCAGTGACAAGTTCAAAAACTTTGGGCGACAGCGGAAGCAGTCCACTGACCAGTAAATCCCTTCCTCTTGTAACCAAGCTCACGCAAACCACCCCACCAACTCCCTCAGTGTCAATTTCCTCCTTCCCCAGGAATGCCAATAGTCCTGCAGGCCATGTCACTGGCAATTCTGACGAGTCCTCTCCTGCCTGGGATTCCTCCGATGCATCCTTGCGTGTAACGCCTACTGCTGCTGGCGCTGCTGTTGTTGCTGCTGGGAGTCGATGGTCATCCCAGAGGGGAAGTCGTAAGACCACTTTTACTACTTCCACCAAGCAATTGACTGTCCAACAGTCCTTCGCGAGGAAGATGAAATATCACAGCAGTCATCCTGCTGCAAAGCGGATAACTGAGGCCTTGGCATCCTGGGCGGTGAGAAACGTGGTTCCGGTATCCATCATTACTGCAGAGCCAACTAGAGACTTGTTGGAGGTACTGTGTCCCCGATACCAAATACCATCTAGGTTCCATTTCTCTAGGCAGGCGATACCGAAAATGTACACAGACCTCAGAAAAAGACTCACCAGTGTCCTAAGAAATGCAGTTGTACCCAATGTCCACTTAACCACGGACATGTGGACAAGTGGAGCAGGGCAGACTCAGGACTATATGACTGTGACAGCCCACTGGGTAGATGTATTGACTCCCGCCGCAAGAACAGCAGCGGCGGCACCAGTAGCAGCATCTCGCAAACGCCAACTCTTTCCTAGGCAGGCTACGCTTTGTATCACCGCTTTCCAGAATACGCACACAGCTGAAAACCTCTTACGGCAACTGAGGAAGATCATCACAGAATGGCTTACCCCAATTGGACTCTCCTGTGGATTTGTGGCATCGGACAACGCCAGCAATATTGTGTGTGCATTAAATCTGGGCAAATTCCAGCACGTCCCATGTTTTGCACATACCTTGAATTTGGTGGTGCAGAATTATTTAAAAAACGAGAGGGGCATGCAAGAGATGCTGTCGGTGGCCAGAAGAATTGCGGCACACTTTCGGCGTAAAGGCACCACGTACAGAAGACTGGAGCACCACCAAAAACGCCTGAACCTGCCCTGCCATCATCTGAAGCAAGAAGTGGTAACGAGGTGGAATTCAACCCTCTATATGCTTCAGAGGTTGGAGGAGCAGCAAAAGGCCATTCAAGCCTATACAACTGAGCACGATATAGGAGGTGGAATGCACCTGTCTCAAGCGCAGTGGAGAATGATTTCAACGTTGTGCAAGGTTCTGCAACCTTTTGAACTTGCCACACGTGAAGTCAGTTCAGACACTGCCAGCCTGAGTCAGGTCATTCCCCTCATCAGGCTTTTGCAGAAGAAGCTGGAGACATTGAAGGAGGAGCTAACACAGAGCGATTCCGCTAGGCATGTGGGACTTGTGGATGGAGCCCTTAATTCGCTTAACAAGGATTCACGGGTGGTCAATCTGTTGAAATCAGAGCACTACATTTTGGCCACCGTGCTCGATCCTAGATTTAAAACCTACCTTGGATCTCTCTTTCCGGCAGACACAAGTCTGCTGGGGTTCAAAGAACTGCTGGTGAGAAAATTGTCAAGTCAAGCGGAACGCGACCTGTCAACATCTCCTCCTTCACATTCTCCCGCAACTGGGGGTGCGAGGAAAAGGCTCAGAATTCCGAGCCCACCCGCTGGCGGTGATGCAGGGCAGTCTGGAGCGACTGCTGATGCTGACATCTGGTCCGGACTGAAGGACCTGACAACGATTACGGACATGTCGTCTACTGTCACTGCATATGATTCTCTCCCCATTGAAAGAATGGTGGAGGATTATATGAGTGACCGCATCCAAGTAGGCACGTCAGACAGTCCGTACTTATACTGGCAGGAAAAAGAGGCAATTTGGAGGCCCTTGCACAAACTGGCTTTATTCTACCTAAGTTGCCCTCCCACAAGTGTGTACTCCGAAAGAGTGTTTAGTGCCGCCGCTCACCTTGTCAGCAATCAGCGTACGAGGTTACATCCAGAAAATGTGGAGAAGATGATGTTCATTAAAATGAATTATAATCAATTCCTCCGTGGAGACATTCACCAGCAGCAATTGCCTCCACAAAGTACAAAGGGAGCTGAGATGGTGGATTCCAGTGGGGACGAATTGATAATCTGTGAGGAGGGGGATGTACACGGTGATATATCGGAGGATGATGATGAGGTGGACATCTTGCCTCTGTAGAGCCAGTTTGTGCAAGGAGAGATTAATTGCTTCTTTTTTGGTGGGGGTCCAAACCAACCCGTCATTTCAGTCACAGTCGTGTGGCAGACCCTGTCACTGAAATGATGGGTTGGTTAAAGTGTGCATGTCCTGTTTATACAACATATGGGTGGGTGGGAGGGCCCAAGGACAATTCCATCTTGCACCTCTTTTTTCTTTCATTTTTCTTTGCGTCATGTGCTGTTTGGGGAGTAGTTTTTGGAAGGGCCATCCTGCGTGACACTGCAGTGCCACTCCTAGATGGGCCAGGTGTTTGTGTCGGCCACTTGGGTCGCTGAGCTTAGTCATCCAGCGACCTCGGTGCAAATTTTAGGACTAAAAATAATATTGTGAGGTGTGAGGTGTTCAGAATAGACTGAAAATGAGTGGAAATTATGGTTATTGAGGTTAATAATACTTTGGGATCAAAATGACCCCCAAATTCTATGATTTAAGCTGTTTTTTAGGGTTTTTTGAAAAAGCACCCGAATCCAAAACACACCCGAATCCGACAAAAAAAATTCGGTGAGATTTTGCCAAAACGCGTTCGAACCCAAAACACGGCCGCGGAACCGAACCCAAAACCAAAACCAAAACACAAAACCCGAAAAATTTCTGGTGCTCATCACTAACAAACATACAGTCATATATAGTCACACACATACATAAATTTAGTCACAGATACACATACAGACAGACTATATAGTATCCCCCCCACCCCCCACATTACAGACAGGGTACGCTGACTGCATGCACTTTAGTAGCTCACTGTCCTCTCTCCCTCTCCTCCATGCTGCTGCGCTGCCAGGAAGTGAGTGCCATGCTTCCACTCCGTCCAGTAGCGGATCTTGCCACGGGCAAGCAGTACTTTTGCCCGGGGCGCCGCCTTCCGGAGGGCGCAGGGCGCCCTCCGGAGGGCGCCGCACCAGGGCAAGATCCGCTACTGGTGTGTGCCCCCTGCTGCCCGCTGCCCGCTGCCCCCGGCCGCTACCGCTGGGAAGGGAAACTAGACGCGTACGCGTCTAGTTTCCCTTCCTGGAGAGGTCCTTTACTGTGCGGTGCGCGATGACGTCATCGCGCACCGCACAGCAAAGGTCCTCTCCACGAAGGGAACTAGACGCTACGCGTCTAGTTTCCCTTCGTGGAGAGGACCTTTGCTGTGCGGTGCGCGATGACGTCATCGCGCACCGCACATCAATTCAGCTGTGCAGGGGGCGTAAATGACCACGCCCCCTGTACAAAGCCACGCATCCTAAAGCCGCCCGGGGCGCCACAAGCCCCGGAGCCGGCCCTGACTCCGTCCATGGCCCTAGCCCAATACAGGGCACTGCAGTCCTGTGCCTTGACCCCCCCCCCCCCCCCAATATTCTGGCTCTGACTGTACCTGGTGATGTCTGTCACTGCCGGCGCCAGTGTCCAGCGGCACAGCTCAGCACAAGTGATCAATCAGACTCAAAGTAAACTACAGCTCCTAGCAGCCCTTGGTGCCAGGAGCTCCCAGCAACAAGGGCTGCTGGGAGCTGTAGTTTATGTTGAGTCTGATTACAAGCGAGGTGCAGTGCACTGCTGCCGGACACTGGCGCCGGCACTAACAGACAGTCACCAAGTCTAACAGTACCACTTGGTTTTACCCCCTGGCCATGGATGGCACAGCCGGATGGCGCCCCCTCCTTGCCTGGTGCCCCTGGCGAGTGCCATCCTGGCCAATAGGTAGATACACCCCTGTTTGTCCTGTTTATACAACATAAGGGTGGGTGGGAGGGCCCAAGAACAATTCCATCTTGCACCTTTTTTTTTATTTTATTTATCTTTGCATCATGTGCTGTTTGGGGACTATTTTTTTTGAAGTGCCATCCTGTCTGACACTGCAGTGCCACTCCTAGATGGGCCAGGTGTTTGTGCCGCCCACTTGGGTCGCTTAGCTTAGTCATCCAGTGACCTCGGTGCAAATTTTAGGACTAAAAATAATATTGTGAGGTATGAGGTGTTCAGAATAGACTAGAAATGAGTGGAAATTATGGTTATTGAGGTTAATAATACTCTGGGATCAAAATTACCCCCAAATTCTATGATTTAAGCTGTTTTTGAGGGTTTTTTGAAAAAAAAACACCCGAATCCAAAACACACATTCGAATCCAACAAAAAATTTTAAGGGAGGTTTTGCCAAAACGCGTCCGAATCCAAAACAGGGCCGCGGAACCGAATCCAAAACCAAAACACAAAACCCGAAAAATTTCCGGTGCACATCACTAGATATAAGATATGTGGACATAATGGCCCTCATTCCGAGTTGTTCGCTCGCTAGCTGCTTTTAGCAGCATTGCACACGCTAAGCCGCCGCCTACTGGGAGTGAATCTTAGCATATCAGAATTGCGAACGAAAGATTAGCAGAATTGCGAATAGAAAATTCTTAGCAGTTTCTGAGTAGCTCGAGACTTACTCCTACACTGCGATCAGTTCAGTCAGTTTCGTTCCTGGTTTGACGTCACAAACACACCCAGCGTTCACCCAGACACTCCCCCGTTTCTTCAGACACTCCCGCGTTTTTCCCAGAAACGGCTGCGTTTTTTCGCACACACCCATAAAACGGACAGTTTCCGCCCAGAAACACCCACTTCCTGTCAATCACACTCCGATCACCAGAACAAAGAAATTTCATCGTTAAGCCGTGAGTAAAATACCAAACTTCTTAGCAAATTTACTTGGCGCAGGCGCGGTGCGAACATTGCGCATGCGCAGTTTGCAGAAAATCGCTGCGATGCAAAGAAAAATAACTAGCGAACAACTCGGAATGAGGGGCAATGTGCATAGTAATTAAGCAAGCAGCAGCGAGTTGCTCGGTGGGATCCTGAGGGCATCAACAGTCACATTCCTGAGAACAACACCTTTGAATGGACCAATGGATCGCTGAGTTACGAAAATGTTTCACAGACCAATAAGAACAGCGTGTTTATTATTGTATTGTGTTAGAAGCTACTGTATAAATACAGTTGCTTGGATCCATTCTAGAGATCACCTATCTCATAACTATCATGGTTATCTGCTGACGACTGTTTCCTGGATCCAGGGTGGCACTTGCATATGTATTGGTCCATTACCTATAAGTTTTTATGGTGTATTATATAATACTTGCATTTGACTGTATCCATGGGGTGGTCTTCAGGTTGCCGGCTGTCGGGATCCCGGTGCACAGTATACCGGTGCTGGAATCCCGTCAGCCGGCATACCGACACTTTTTCTCCCTCTTGGGGGTCCACAACCCCCCTGGAGAGAGAATAAATTGCGTGGCGCGCATAGCACGCCACCGTGCCCGCAGCGTGGCGAGCGCAGTGAGCCCTCAAGGGGCTCATTTGCACTCGCTACACTGTTGGTATGTCTGTAGTCGGGCTTCTGGCGCCGGTATGCTGGTCGCCAGGAGCCCGGCCGCCGGCATACACTACTACACCCGTATCCATGCAATCACTGTATAATCTGTTGCAACTGTATTCTTCTGTGTTATCCTTTTTTCACTATATTAAATGTCTTGCGGGTTGGAGTGCATTATATATATATATATATATATATATATATATATATATATATATATATATATATATATATATAAAGAAATTACAAGGTCCGGCACTCCCCGCATAGTGGAAAACTTGAGCCGGTGCCCTCACAAATGAAAGGTATACAACGAGCGTAGGTGCGGCACTCAGGCAAATTAGCAGCAAGAATAACAGGCGGAGACTGTATTAATCAATCAACGTTTCAATATCCGAAAATATTGTCATCAGGATTACAACATTGGGGTATATTTACTAAGGTCCCGATTTTGACCGAGATACCGTTTTTTCATCAAAGTGTCATCTCGGTAATTTACTAAGCAATAATCACGGCAGTGATGAGGGCATTCGTAATTTTTTGGAAGTCCAACAAAAAAAATACGAATGAATACACCATCGGTCAAAACGCGGCTGTTTAAGTATGAATCTCGGTAATTTACTAAGAAGTGCAAAGCAAAAAAAAAAAAAAACACTGCCGTGAAAAATTACAACTCGCAAAAAAGTGCTAAAAAAAAACAGACCTGCTTTTTTAATCCGTGATTGTATAGGCATGCAGGGATCCATGAGATCCGTGCATGTATATCAGTGGGAAGGGGTGGGAAAGTGGTTATTTTCTTACAAAAAATTGCGTGGGGTCCCCCCTCCTAAGCATAACCAGCCTCGGGCTCTTTGAGCCGATCCTGGTTGCAGAAATATGGGGAAAAAATTGACAGGGGTTCCCCCATATTTAAGCAACCAGCATCGGGCTCTGCGCCTGGTCCTGGTTCCAAAAATACGGGGGACAAAAAGAGTAGGGGTCCCCCGTATTTTTAAAACCAGCACCGGGCTCCACTAGCTGGACAGATAATGCCACAGCCGGGGGTCACTTTTATTTAGTGCCCTGCGGCCGTGGCATCAAAAATCCAACTAGTCACCCCTGGCCGGGGTACCCTGGGGGAGTGGGGACCCCTTCAATCAAGGGGTCCCCCCCCCAGCCACCCAAGGGCCAGGGGTGAAGCCCGAGGCTGTCCCCCCCATCCAATTTGCTGCGGATGGGGGGCTGATAGCCTTTTGTGAAAATGACAAGATATTGTTTTTAGCATCAGTACTACAAGGCCCAGCAAGCCTCCCCCGCATGCTGGTACTTGGAGAACCACAAGTACCAGCATGCGGCGGAAAAACGGGCCCGCTGGTACCTGTAGTACTACTACTAAAAAAATACCCAAAAAAAGACAAGACACACACACCTTGAAAGTAAAGTTTTATTACATGCATCCACACAAACATACATACATACTTACCTTATGTTCACACGAGGGTCTGTCCTCTTCTCCAGTAGAATCCATGGGGTACCTGTTGATTAAATTCTACTCACCAGATCCAGGGTCCCAGGCTCCTCGTAGCATCCATTTGTAATCCACGTACTTGAATAAAATAAAAAAACGGACAACCGAGCCACGCACTGAAAGGGGACCCATGTTTGCACATGGGCCCCCTTTCCCCGAATGCCAGAAACCCACTCTGACTGATGTCTAAGTGGGTTTCTTCAGCCAATAAGGGAGCGCCACGTTGTAGCACCCTCCTGATCGGCTGTGTGCTCCTGTACTGACTGACAGGCAGCACGCGGCAGTGTTACAATGTAGCGCCTATGCGCTCCATTGTAACCAATGGTGGGAACTTTGTAGTCAGCGGTTGACCGAAAGTGACCTCACCGCTGACCACAAAGTTCCCACCATTGGTTACAATGGAGCGCATAGGCGCTACATTGTAACACTGCCGTGTGCCGCCTGTCAGACAGTACAGGAGCACACAGCCGATCAGGAGGGTGCTACAACGTGGCGCTCCCTGATTGGCTGAAGAAACCCACTTAGACATCAGTCAGAGTGGGTTTCTGGCATTCGGGGAAAGGGGGCCCATGTGCAAACATGGGTCCCCTTTCAGTGCGTGGCTCGGTTGTCCGTTTTTTTATTTTATTCAAGTACGTGGATTACAAATGGATGCTACGAGGAGCCTGGGACCCTGGATCTGGTGAGTAGAATTTAATCAACAGGTACCCCATGGATTCTACTGGAGAAGAGGACAGACCCTCGTGTGAACATAAGGTAAGTATGTATGTATGTTTGTGTGGATGCATGTAATAAAACTTTACTTTCAAGGTGTGTGTGTCTTGTCTTTTTTTGGGTATTTTTTTAGTAGTAGTACTACAGGTACCAGCGGGCCCGTTTTTCCGCCGCATGCTGGTACTTGTGGTTCTCCAAGTACCAGCATGCGGGGGAGGCTTGCTGGGCCTTGTAGTACTGCTACTAAAAACAATATCTTTTCATTTTCACAAAAGGCTATCAGCCCCCCATCCGCAGCCAATTGGATGGGGGGGACAGCCTCGGGCTTCACCCCTGGCCCTTGGGTGGCTGGGGGGGGACCCCTTGATTGAAGGGGTCCCCACTCCCCCAGGGTACCCCGGCCAGGGGTGACTAGTTGGATTTTTTATGCCACGGCCGCAGGGCACTATATAAAAGTGACCCCCGGCTGTGGCATTATCTGTCCAGCTAGTGGAGCCCGGTGCTGGTTTTAGAAATACGGGGGACCCCTACTCTTTTTGTCCCCCGTATTTTTGGAACCAGGACCAGGCGCAGAGCCCGATGCTGGTTGCTTAAATATGGGGGAACCCCTGTCATTTTTTTCCCCATATTTCTGCAACCAGGGTCGGCTCAAAGAGCCCGAGGCTGGTTATGCTCAGGAGGGGGGACCCCACGCATTTTTTTTCGCCGTTTTACAGTGTTTATTTAAAAAAAAAAAAAAATGAACCCCAGCACGGATCACACAGATCCGGCCGAGATTCATTGTGATAAAGTCGGCAGTGTTTTGCTAATCACTGCCGTAAAAAACGGGGAAAAAACACGAATGACATCGACATCGGAACAAATGAAAAATCCGAATACGACAGCTTAGTAAATTAGGCGTAATAAATTCAAAAAGTTGCAGTTTTACACTGTCGATGTCATTCGTGATTGAACTTTGACCTTTTTCCAAAAATTACGAATGTTAGTAAATATACCCCATTGAGTTAAACACATACCGTTATAGTGCCCACCAAACAAGAAAATAGCAGTTCCCGGGCTGGGACAGACCACCCGCCCCGTCGCCGCACACACACTGACGTCACCTGTGAGGCGCATTCTACTACGTACACCGCTACCATGGCAACCCGAAAAACGGAAATAGGCTGAAATAAACTACAATATGATAAACAAAGTCAACATTTTCAAATACAATAATAACAGATCATACGATCATAAGAAACAACAATAACACACTGTTGCTACTATGGATGCAAAGAACATGAAAAACAGACTAGCAGCATAAATAATTTCAGCGTAAGTTAGAGAAAGTGATACTTTCATTTAACCCATTAGGGGAAATTACATTTAACCTATAGATCCACCGTGCCTCGCATCTCAAAAGACGCAAGGAACGGTCCCCCCCTCGGGCACTTTGCGGAACAGTGTCAATCATCCGGTATCTTAAACTGGACAGAGTATGGTGAGACTCCACAAAGTGACGAGCTAAAACCAGAATTAATAGCAGCTCAAATGGCACTCCTATGGTTACCCATTCGCTCTTTAAACTTACTCTCAGTTTTACCGATATAACTCAAGCCGCAAGGGCAGATAATTTGGTAGACTACAAATGATGAATTACAGGTAAAATGATGGAGAATTTTGTAAGTTTTACCCGAATGGGGGTGTTGAAACGTATCGCCAGTGAGAAGAAACTGGCAGGTAGTGCATGTACACTTAAAACAGCCCATACGTGTCCTACCAAAAAAGGGGCAATTAATGTTACCAAAAGAGGATATATCAGTTTTAACCAAGATATCTTTTAAATTGCGTCCTCGGGAATAGCAAGACATTACGTCATAATTGGCCAGATTTAGTTTAGCATCGCTTTGTACAATGGGCCATAACTGTTTAATTGTTTTATTAATAGTAGGGGAAGCCAAATTAAATTTATTGACCCACCCAAACTTCTTTCTTTTACTAGGGTTCAGTGCAGCAGATGTAGTGGCATTTTTAACTAAAGAGGTTCTATCCAGGGATAAAACTTTAATTTTACAAGCCTCTAATAAATCTTTACTATAGCCACGGTCCAAACATTTTTGTATCAATAAATCAATTTGGATTTCAGACATCTCCCTATCACTATTAATACGGTGAATACGTAGCATCTGAGAATACGGGAGGCCATTTATCAAGGGTAACGGATGGCAACTTTGTGCTTTCAATAGCATGTTCCTATCCGTAGGTTTTGTAAAAAGACTAGTATGAATCTGCTGATTACTAACAGAGATACAAACATCAAGAAAATGTATCATTTCTCTGCTTGAAGTATAAGTAAATTTGATGGGGTGATCAGTATTATTATGCTCATTGATCAAATTACTTAATATCTCAATATCTCCACACCAAATCAAAAGCAAATCATCTATATATCGTAAAAACAACAACATTTTTGATGAAATTGTCTCATTGGAAAAAAATAGTAGATGCTCCACATAGAACATGACAATGTTGGCATAGGCCGGAGCCATAGAACTGCCCATGGCACAGCCACTGGTTTGCAAATAAAATTTGCCCTTGTACAGAAAAAAATTGTTGTTCAAAATGAGTTCAAACAAGTGGAGCATGATACCAATTTTAGCCAAAGAGAAGTCACTTTTGTTATTCAAGAACAACTGTAAAGAATGTAGCCCCATGCTATGGGGAATGGAGGTATACAAATTAACCACATCGATGGTGACTAGCCAACAATCAGATGGTAATAAAGGTAAATCAGATAACTTGCATAACAAGGTGGACGTATCTAGAAGGAAAGTAGGTTCCACCTGAATCAAGGGTTGCAAGAGGGAATCAAGGTATGCCGCCACAGGCTGAAAAAGGGAACCCCATGCAGAGACAATCGGGCGCCCAGGAGGAGGATCTAACCCTTTATGGATTTTGGGTATGGTGTAAAAAATCGGAATAATAGGAGATTGAGGAAGTAATACATCTTTAATTTTCTCCGAAATTACACCCAAATCCATAGCCTGGCAGAGTACCCTTGCTAATTCCCTCTTACAAACCCTAGTGGGGTCACCAAGGAGAGGACGGTATACCAAAGGATCTAATAACTGGCGCATAATCTCCCGATCGTAGTCCGCAAAGTCCTGTAAAACAATGGCCCCGCCTTTGTCCGCCTGGCGAATTATTAAATTCTTATTACCAGCCAGGCTCCTCAAGGCGTGACGTTCAATTGGAGACAAATTAGGGTGATGATTCCCTTTATCATTCACTTCGGAACACGTATGTACCTCTTGATCCAATAGTCTCATGACCGTCCTGATCGTAGGATTATTAGACGGAGGGTCAAAGTGAGAGCGAGGTGCAAACTTTTTAAGCGCTGAAGGAAGTTGGTCACTACTCATACCCTCATCTTGACCAAAAAATTATTTTAACCGGAAAGCACGTGACAATTCATACCTTTCCATACCCCATTCCAATTCGTCAAAACGCACTGTTGGGATGAAAGATAGACCTTTTGATAATAAACTGTATTCCCCAGTGGATAGTTCGTAAAATGATAAATTAAAGATTAAGTCTTTTTGTAAAGTGGGGGACGTCCTACTCTTCCCCTGCCTCTTTGTTTGTTTTCCCCTTCTCGTGAATTTCCTTTGCCTCCTTCCTCTACCGGGATGTTCGGTACTTTGGGGCGCGTGTCTAAAGGGACCCTCTGAGACTTTGATTGTTCAATTTCACTATTGGAACTTGTATTGTCATGGGAAGATTCTGTGTCAAAACGAGTTGCAGACCGGTTGACCTGGCGTCTATTTCTTCTAAAAAACGGCTGTTTTCTCTCAGAAGCGGGATTACCTGAGATCCATCGGTACACCGTGTGCTGCTCATAGTCCCCTTCGACTTTAACTAATTTCTCCTTTTTAAATTGGAGCAGATCTTTTTTATAAGTAGCCAACTGAAGTCTCAAACGATCCATCCAATCAGAGCTTTCATCTGCTGTTAGAATAGGGACATTAATCTGCTCAAACTGCACAATCTTATCTTTGATGACTTGGAGCTCTTTAGTCGATTGCTCCGGAAACGGTAGCGTTTTTTCCCACACGCCCATAAAACGGCCTGTTTCCGCCCAGTAACACCCATTTCCTGTCAATCACATTACGATCGCCAGAACGATGAATAAGCCGTGAGTAAAATTCCTAACTGCATAGCAAATTTACTTGGCGCAGTCGCAGTGCGGACATTGCGCATGCGCATTCAGCGGAAAATCGCTGCGATGCGAAGATTTTTACCGAGCGAACAACTCGAAATGACCCCCTATGTAGCCAGAGCAACTGGCTCACTCCCTGCAGTGCGGATTTTACTGGGGGAGGGGGGGGGGGGCATCAGTCCTGCAGCCCTTAGTTAAAATCTGCCACTGCCTGCAACTGGCATCTTATTAATTTATTTTTTATAATCAGTCATTTATATAGTGCCCTCATATTCTGCAGCGCTTTACAGAGAATATTTGGCCATTCACATCAGTCCCTGCCCCAGTGTAGTTTACAATCTATATTCCCTAGCACATTTATATGCACACATTCATGCTAGGGCAGTGCTGCAAGTATGGTGGTATGGGGCGGTACTGCGTAATGGTAAGAAATTCCCAGCCGGTACGCAGTACCGCCAGGCCACCACCTTGCAGCCCCCGGGTGTCGGAGAGAGGAGAGCGCAGCATGCAGCTCTCCTCTCCTGCCCCTCTCCTGCCTGCCCAGTCACTCCCCCTGAGTCCGGTGGCAGCGGCGGTGTGTATTACACTGAAACGCCGGTTCATGAGCCTATCAGAGCTCACGGGCCGACAGCCAATCAGGAGCCACTGCTGCTGGACCGCAAGCTCTGATTGGCTCACGGATCAGCACCAGATCTGATGTACAGGACACCGCCGCCTCTGCAGGAGGACTCAGAGACCAGACTGAGGGCAAGAGAGGGGCAGGAGGGGCGCGTGTTGCGCTTTCCTCTCCCCGACAGCAGCAGCAGAAGTCCCAGACCCAGGCAGCAGCAACAACAATGGTGAGTTGCACTGCTGGGGGCATATTTGGCACTGTGGGGGCATGTGTATCTGGCAAAGTGGGGGCACATCTGGCACTGTGTGGGCATGTGTATCTGGCAAAGTGGGGGCATATCTGGCACTGTTTCGGCATATCTGGCACTGTGGGGGCATATCTGGTACTGTGGGGGCATATCTGGCACTCTGGGGGCATATGTGTATCTTGCACTGTGGAGACATATCTAGCACTGCGGGGGTATATCTAGCACTGTGGGGTCATGTGTATCTGGCAACATGGGGGCATATCTGGCACTGTGAGGGATTGTGTATCTGGCAAAGTGGGGGCATATCTGGCACTGTTTGGACATATCTGGCACTGTGGGGGCATATCTGGCACTCTGGGGCATATGTATATCTGGCAAAGTGGGGGCATATCTTGCACTCTGGGGGTATATGTGCATCTTGCACTGTGGAAGAATATCTAGCACTGTGGGGGCATATCTAGCACTGTGGGGGCATGTGTATTTGGCAACGTTGGGGCATATCTGGCACTGTGAGGGAATGTGTCAAAAATAAGACTCAGAAGGAATACCAGACACTTCTGCTTTTGCTCATCTATTGCCATCGAATGAGCAATGAGAGCGTGTATACAGTATGCGCCAAATTCTTTGGTATTGAAGAAAGTGAAGTACACTTCTGCTTTCCCAGGTATATTTAATAGGTCAGCATTGTATGTGGTTCTACAGTACCCGATATTCCCAGAAGCTCCCTCTTTCGGGTACTGATCAGACCTAACACTACTTGTCTTCCAAGATCAGATGAGATCAGGCATACCCAGTGTGGTATGACTGCAGATGACAGATGAGCATCACTATTAATCGCCTATGGTTACCTGTATTGGATGAGAGAGTGTATGGTGAAAATATATGGGACAAGATACGATCCCAATAGGATACAGAGTAATAAGGCACTAGAAAAGTAAGAAAGAGATAGGTATTACACTATTCAGGAGGCGTAGAGATTTAAGTAATCTTAATGAGAGTTATCCAAAACAAATAGTAAAGGGCTAAGAAGTCATTTCTTTATGCATCACAAAAGTGTGGTTATCATATCTGGCACTTTGGGGGCATGTGTATCTGGCACCATGGGGGCATGTGTATCTGGCACCGTGGTGGCATATCTTGCACTGTGGTAGCATACGTGTATCTGGCACTGTGGGGGCATATGTGTATCGGCACTGTGTTGGCATATTTGGCACTGTTGGGGCATATGTGTATCTGGCACTGTGGGGGCTTATGTGTATCTGGCACTGTTGTTGCATATCTGTCACTGTGGGGGCATATTTGTATCTGGTACTATTGGGGTATATGTGTATCTGACACGGCAGTATTGGGGGCATATGTGTATCACACCTGCATTTTTATTGGCCACGCCCCATGTGGCATGTGGCCACACCCATTTTTTGGGGCACACGCGCGCACCATTTAAATCTTTAACAGTTGAAAGGGAATCAAACACAATCTGAGATTAATTTATGGAAATACAGTATTATAATCAAATAATGATAATAGATGTGGTGTGAATGGCAAGAAAGTATCATGGTTTACCAACCTGTTTTCTGACTGTACAGATTTTACTGGTTGATTAAATTCATATTAAGGGGAGGGAAATACCAGACAGTGGGGGAACTCCTACTCTGTGGCATGGGGTACTCATACCCGGGATATCCAACATACCTACAAACAGGCTGATGCAGAGCTCAACACCTGATTCTTCTTTCTTCATAGATTGAATGTATCGGTTTAGCTTTTTTTAATAACTTTAGTTACCAAGAAACATCAGTGCAAGTGCAAAAAATTGATAGCAAGTTATAAACGAATCCACAAAGTGGGATGTAGGTAAAATCCCAGCAGTTGAAATACCAACACTGGAAACCTCGAATGGCGGCATAATGCCGGCATCAAAATCATGACAGTGCTCGGGGTCCCGGAGTCAAAATAAATCACGAAAGTTCTTTTAGCGGGACGCGTTCAGGAGGTAAGGTTTAGGCATTAGAAGGGGTTTAGGGTGCAGGATGGAAAGGGGATGGTTAGGCACTTCCAACGGGAGGTCAGGGTTAGGCACCAAGCAGGGAGGGTTAGGTTTAGGCAGCAGGGAAAGGAGGGTTAGGGTTAGGCACCACCGGGGAGGGTTAGGCACTTCCAAGGGGCGGTTAGGGTTAGGCACCAAGTAGGGATAGTTAGGTTTAGGCAGCAGGGAAAGGCATGTTAGGGTTAGGCACCACCGGGGAGGGTTAGGGTTATGCACCACCAGGGAGGGTTAGGGTTAGGCACCCACAAAGGAGGGATAGGGTTAGGCACCCACAATGGAGGGTTAGGGTAGGGGCAGTGGCAGAACTAGCGAGCGGTGAGCCCAGGTGTGACACAATGCTTTGGGCCCTTCCTCGTCCCATCCAAGTCCACCCCCTCACCCCTGGAGAGGATCTGGTGAGGGGGACCTGCTCAGGGCCAGAGAAATGGATACCTAGCCACAGTACCGTAACTAGACATTTTAGCACTGCGTGCAAAAAACGGCATCGGAGCTCCAGCCCTCCATGCAAAACAGGGGCAGTGCGCGCCGTAGGTGCGCACAAAAAATATAGGGGCGTGGCTTCGTGGGAAAGGGGTGTGACCACAAAATAATACCAATTCATATAACAGTGCACAGTAGTCTCCATTATTCAAATTACGCCACACAGTAGCACCACTACACCAGGTAGAGCCCCTTTTACACATTACGGCGGACAGATTCCCCTTTTTACACATAGCGGTAGACAGCGTCCCCTTTTTACTCATTATGGCAGACAGCGTCCCCCTTTTTTACACATTACGGCAGACAGCGTCCCCTTTTTACACAGTAAGGCAGACAGCGTCCCCTTTTTACACATAACGGCAGACAGATTCCCCTTTTTACACATTACGGCGGACAGCGTCCCCTTTTTAACACATTACGGCAGACAGCGTTCCCTTTTTACACATGGCAGACAGCGTGCCCCTTTTTTACACATTACGGCAGACAGCATCCCCTTTTTTACACATTACGACAGACAGCATCCCCTTTTTACACATTATGGCAGACAGCGTCCCCTTTTTACACCTTACGGCAGACAGATTCCTCTTTTTAAACATTACGGCAGAACGCATCCCCTTTTTACACATTAAGGCAGACAGCGTCCCCTTTTTACACATTAAGGCAGACAGTGTCCCTCTTTTTACACATAACGGCAGACAGCGTCCCCTTTTTACACATAACGGCAGACAGCGTCCCCTTTTTACACATTACGGCAGACAGCGTCCCCTTTTTACACATTGAGGCAGACAGCGTCCCTTTTTACACATTAAGGCAGACAGCGTCCCCCTTTTTACACATAACAGCAGACAGCGTCCCCTTTTTACACATAACGGCAGACAGCGTCCCCTTTTTACACATAACGGCAGACAGCGTCCCCTTTTTACACATTACGTCAGACAGCGCCCCCCTTTTTATACATTATGGCAGACAGCGACCCCTTTTTACACATTACTGCAGACAGCGTCCCCCTTTTTACACATTAAGACAGACATCGTCCCTTTTTTACACATTAAGGCAGACAGCGTGCCCTTTTTACACATTATGGCAGACAGCGTACCCCTTTTTACACATTATGGCAGACAGCGTCCCCCTTTTTACATATTACGGCAGACAGCATGCCCTTTTAACACATAACGGCAGGCTGTCACGATCCGGACTACTGGACATTATTTTTTTACCTTTCAGGTGTCTTCTGAGGCTGGCTCAGCGTTCCAGGGCCGGGTCTCAGTCATGATGTTATGCCCTTACTTCATATTCTCTCCCTGTTAGCTTGCAGGTGCTGTCATAAGAAACTCTTAAATGGAATGGCGTTTCTGGGTCACCGCGGTCTCCGCCGCCATTACTGGACTCTCAGCTTGTGGACGGCTCTGCATTACACATCCTGTCAGTTGCGGCCTCCGCCACCTTTGCTGCGCTTCTAGCGTGTGGCTGGATCTGTGTGACGTCTCCTGTTAGCCGCGGCCGCTTGCCCCGATTACCTTGTTAGAACACTACGGGTTTGTGCAGTGCCTCTCACCCGCCGTAGCATCTGTTGCTGGCGCTGGGTTTATGCTGGGCAGTATTGTCATTCTCTGGGTCCTGTGGCCGCTGCCACCATTGCTGTAAAAGTTCCATGTAGAATACAAGCCAGGTTTCCCTCCAAGAATCAGTATGGGTGCAGCCATGTTGGTTCTGATCATGTGATACTGTTTCTACCAATCCACAGTCCTGCTGAGCTTACCTGATTGCTGATCCAATCCCTGCACTGCTGAGGGTATAAAGGGACTGATCTTAGACCAGGACATCGTCAGTGCTTTGGTTGTCATCACCAAGTGTATCCTGTATCTGCTCTCTGTTACTCTAACTGTGTTCCAGGTATTCCAGCTCCTGAAGTCTCCAGTTCTACAGAGACCAGTGCCAATCATCACCTGCGGTGCCTGCCTGACTTCCTTTTATCTTCAGTGTTCTCTGCGAGTGGCAATGATTTGAATCAACACCAACTTCCAGCATTGTGCTCCCAGTGGTGTTCACCTATCTACTGTCATCAGTGTTCCTGATATTTACAGTACCAAGTCATCTGTTTCTCAATTAATCGATCTTTAGCATCATTAGTGTTATTCAGCTTCATTATCCGTTTCATCCGGACCTGCACTTCATCCACAGTTCTTCACCTTCCGTTTCATCCGGCAAAACTGTCAGTCTACAGATACTTATCTTTCTGCAGTACATTCAGCCTCCGTATTCCATCTGCTGACTAGTTCCAGCTATCACCTATTATACAGCACCTAGGTGTTAGTAAGGACTGTCCATCTCCTTAAACCCCCAAGCTAGTCTTGTGCGGATACCACACCTAAGGAAACATCGCAACTGTTATTGTTCTTGGAACCATGAACTGTTTTTAATCATCTTTCATATCATCTTGTGCAAACTGTCGGTGTACCACCAGAACTGTGTCTAATAAACGAACATTTATTTTTATCTTTGTTGTCGTGGTCACATCTTCGGGCATTGGTGGTAGAAGTCCCCTATGTCTACGAGTCCTATTCAGCCACCTAGATTCACCTATACACCAGCCCCTACAACTGAGGCAGCATCACACCAACACCAGCCCTCAGTTGTGACAGTAGGCACTGACCTAATGAATCCGGCATGAGACCAAGACCAAGCGGCTAGGCCAATGCAAGAACTGGCAGCCCGCCTTGAACATCAGGAGGCTGCACAAGGTCATGTCATCCGCTGTCTCCAGGATCTTTCTTCTCAGCTGGATGGAATCCAAACGACTCTTTGTGGATCCGGGGCATCTGGTGTATCAATGACAGCTCCTACAGTGGTAACCCCACCCACCATTCCCCCTTTCGTCCACATCTTCATTTACTACTCCAGCAAAATTTGATGGGACCCCAAAATCCTGCAGGGGATTCCTCAATCAGTGTGAAATTCATTTCGAGTTACAGCCTGGCAGTTTTCCAACTAATCGTACATAGGTTGCCTATGTTATTTCCCTCCTTAGTGGCTTTGCTCTGGATTGGGCATCACCGTTGTGGGAGAGATCTGATGCGTTGCTGTCTTCATATACAGATTTTGTGGCAACATTCAGGTGTACCTTCGATGAGCCGGGTCGAGTAACTTCAGCTTCTTCAGAGATTCTCCGTATTCGCCAGGGGACACGAACTGTTGGACAGTATCTAATACAGTTTCAGATATTAGCATCAGAACTGGCATGGAACGATGATGCTTTACGTGCAGCTTTCTGGCATGGCTTATCTGAGCGTATCAAGGATGAACTGGCCACTAGGGATTTGCCTTCTAAGTTAGATGAACTTATATCTCTGTGTACCAAAGTCGATCTACGGTTTCGAGAAAGGGCAATTGATCGAGGAAGATCATCAATTTCTAAATCTACTCCTCCTCCCCATCAGCCATCTCCATCCAAGGATGAACCTATGCAGATAGGTCATTCTCGTCTATCTCTGGCAGAGTGAAGGAGACGTCTCTCTGAGCATCTCTGCCTCTATTGTGCTGCACCATCTCACGTTGTTAATGCCTGTCCCAAGCGTCCGGGAAACTCCAAGTCCTAGCCCACCAAGGAGAGGGTCGGCTAGGAGCAATGCATTCCTCTCCATCTTCAAGTGATTGTAATCTCCCAGTTTCACTCCAAGTGGCTCAGCGTACTAGGAACATTATTGCTCTGTTAGACTCAGGAGCGGCCGGGAATTTTATGACTGAGGAATACGTCAAGCGGTGGTCTCTACCCACCGAGAGACTTTCGTCTTCCATTTTTTTGACTGCCGTGGATGGCAGCAAGATTTCTGATGCAGTCATTTCTTCCAGGACTCTACCTGTTTGTTTGAAAGTAGGAGTTCTTCATTCAGAATTAATTTCCTTTTTGGTTATTCCAAAGGCCACCCATCCGTTGGTTCTCGGCCTTTCATGGCTTCGTTTGCATAATCCTTAGATTGATTGGAGGACGACCCATATCCTGGCGTGGGGATCGTCATGTTCTGGGACTTGTCTTTCCAAAGTACTTCCTGTATGTTCTTCATCCACCAAGTCTTCTGATGTTCCGCCTCCTCAGTATCAAGATTATACAGATGTGTTCACTAAAGCTTCAGCTGATGTCCTACCCCCTCATAAGGAGTGGGATTGTCCTATTGACCTCATCCCAGGGAAGGTTCCACCTCGAGGTCAAACGTATCTGTTGTCTGTACCAGAAACTCATTCCATGGAGGAGTACATTAAAGAAAATTTGGCAAAGGGTTTTATTTGACCTTCTTCTCCAGCAGGTGCAGGTTTCTTCTTCGTTAAGAAGAAAGATGGTGGCCTGCGGCCATGCATTGACTATAGAGGTTTGAATGATATCACAGTAAAGAACCGGTATCCTCTGCCTCTGGTTACCGAACTCTTTGACTGGGTTAGCGGAGCAACCATCTTCACGAAATTAGATTTGGGGGGTGTCTATAACCTCATTTGGATCCGGAAGGGTGACGAGTGGAAGACCGCATTTAACACTCGTGGTGGATATTATGAGTCCCTCGTCTTCCTTTCAGACTTAGTAACACTCCAGCTTTGTTCCAACATTTCGTGAACGAGATCTTCAGAGATATCCTCTATCGTCATGTCGTGGTATACCTCGATGACATCCTCATCTTTGCCAATGATCTGGAGGAACATCGTTTTTGGGTGAAGGAAGTCCTGTCCCATCTTTGTGTCAATCATCTCTACTGCAAGTTGGAAAAATGCGTCTTTGAAGTCCAATCCATTCCGTTTCTAGGCTACATTGTGTCCAGCTCTGGACTAGAGATGGATCCAGAGAAACTCCAAGCCATTCAGGATTGGCCAATACCTACCACTCTCAAGGGCGTCCAGAGATTTTTAGGATTTGCCAACTATTACAGAAAATTTATTCAAGACTTTTCCACCATTGTGGCACCTATCACGCCTTTACTAAAAAGGGTGCCAATCCCTCTAAATGGTCTAAAGAAGCCATGCAAGCTTTCCATCTATTAAAGCAAAGGTTTACCTCAGCTCCGGTATTGAAACAACCTGATACCAACTTACCATTCACCCTTGAGGTAGATGCCTCCTCTGTGGGAGTGGGCGCGGTCTTGTCTCAAAGGGTCAAAGATGGTCGTCTGCATCCTTGTGGCTTCTTCTCTCTGAAGTTTTCTCCTGCTGAGTGCAATTAAGATATTGGCGATCAAGAATTATTGGCTATCAAGTTGGCTCTGGAGGAGTGGAGATATTTGCTAGAAGGCACTTCCCATACCATCACAATTCTTACAGATCACAAAAATCTTCTGTATTTGAAGAATGCACAATGTCTCAACCCCCGTCAAGCCAGATGGGCACTTTTTTTTTCTAGGTTCGACTTTAAACTCCAATTCTGTCCAGGGTCACAGAATCGAAGGCTGATGCCCTTTCCCGCTCCTGGGATCAAGAAAATGAGTCTGAGTCTACGGACAAGCATCCTATCATTAATCCAGTGGTGTTCTCCACGGTAAGGATGGACTCTATGCCTCCACTTGGGAAAAGTTTTGTTAAGCCAGCTTTAAGGAAGAAGCTCATGCATTGGGCACATGCTTCCCGCTTTTCCGGACATGCGGGCATCCAGAAAACCCTTGAATTTATCTCCAGATCATACTGGTGGCCGACCCTGAAAAAAGAAGTCACAGAGTTTACTGCTTCCTGTCCAAAATTTGCCCAACACAAAGTTCCTCGCCAGTCACCCGCTGGGCAACTGATTCCTCTAGCTGTTCCTCATCGTCCATGGACCCATCTGTCAATGGACTTTCTAACAGATCTTCCTATGTGTAACAAGTTTAATACCATCTGGGTGGTGGTTGACCGGTTCACCAAGATGGCTCATTTCAATCCCCTCACCGGTCTTCCGTCAGCTTCCAAGTTGGCTCAAGTGTTTATTCAAGAGATTTTCAGACTACATGGCCTCCCTGAGGAGATAATTTCTTACAGAGGAGTACAGTTCGTGGCCAAGTTTTGGCAAAGTTTATGTCCGGTCCTCCAAGTCAAATTGAAATTCTCCACAGTGTATCACCCTCAAACTAATGGTCAAACTGAGAGGGTGAATCAGGACTTGAAGGCCTTCCTCCGAATTTATGTATCTTCATCCCAAGATGAACGGGTTCAACTTCTTCGCTGGGCCGAGTTTTGTCATAACAACCAATATCATTCATCATCCTCTTCTACGCCATTCTTCACTAATTATGGATTCCACCCCAAAGTTCCAGAATTTCAACCGCTTCCAGCAACTTCAGTGCCAGCAGCTGATATTACTCCGTCAGTTTTCAAATAACTGGAAGAACGTTTGAGCGGCTCTACTCAAGGAATCTTTTATATATAAGAAGTTTGCAGATAGGAAGTGTAGGGCAATTCCTGCCCTTAAAGTGGGTGATCGTGTTTGGCTTTCTACAAAGAATCTGAGGTTAAGAGTTCCAAGCATGGAATTTGCTCCCCGATATATCGGCCCTTTTCGAATTGAACAAGTCATCAATCTGGTAGCCTTTAAACTTCAACTTCTTCCATTCTTAAAAATTCCCAGGACATTTACTGTTTCCCTTCTGAAACCGCTGATCCTAAATCGATTCCACTGAGCACTTCCTTTGGCTCCCAAGGTCCAGACTCAACGGGGTGTTGAGTATGAAGTTGCCAAGATTCGGGATTCACGCTTTTGGTATGGTCAACTTCAATATCTGATCGATTGGAAGGGCCAATTCCTGGACCAATGCTTCTGATGTCCATGCTCCCACACTGGTTCAGAATTTCCATTCAAAGTTTCCTCTGAAGCCAAAGAAGTGTTGGGCCACTCCTAAAGGGGGGCGGGGGGGTGCTGTCACGATCTGGACTACAGGACATTATTTTTTACCTTTCAGGTGTCTTCTGAGGCTGGCTCAGCATTCCAGGGCCAGGTATCAGTCATGATGTTATGTCCTTACTTCATATTCTCTCCCTGTTAGCTTGCAGGTGCTGTCATAAGAAACTCTTAAATGGAATGGCGTTTCTGGGTCACCGCGGTCTCCGCCGCCATTACTGGACTCTCAGCTTGTGGACAGCTCTGCATTACACATCCTGTCAGTTGCGGCCTCCGCCGCCTTTGCTGTGCTTCCAGCGGGTGGATGGATCCGTGTGACATCTCCTGTTAGCCGCGGCCGCTTGCCGCTATTACCTTGTTAGAACACTACAGGTCTGTGCAGCGCCTCTCACCCGCCGTAGCATCTGTTGCTGGCGCTGGGTTTATGCTGTGCTGTATTGTCATTCTCTGGGTCCTATGGCCACTGCCGCCATTGCTGTGAAAGTTCCATGTAGAATACATGCCAGATTTCCCTCCAAGAATTAGTATGGGCACAGCCATGTTGGTTCTGATCATGTGATACTGTTTCTACCAATCCACAGTCCTGCTGAGCTTACCTGATTGCTGATCCAATCCCTGCACTACTGAGGGTATAAAGGGACTGATCTTAGACCAGGAAATCGTCAGTGCTTTGGTTGTCATCACCAAGTGTATCCTGTCCCTGCTCTCTGTTACTCTAACTGTGTTCCAGATATTCCAGCTCCTGAAGTCTCCAGTTCTACAGAGACCAGTGCCAATCATCACCTGCGGTGCCTGCCTGACTTCCTTGTATCTTCAGTGTTCTCTGCGAGTGGCAGTGATTTGAATCAACACCAGCTTCCAGCATTGTGCTCCTAGTGGTGTTCACCTACCTACCGTCATCGGTGTTCCTGATATTTACAGTACCAAGTCATCTGTTTCTCAATTCATCGATCTCTAGCATCATTAGTGTTATTCAGCTTCATTATCCGTTTCATCCGGACCTGCACTTCATCCACAGTTCTTCACCTTCCGTTTCATCCGGCAAAACCGTCAGTCTACAGATACTTATCTTTCTGCAGTACATTCAGCCTCCGTATTCCATCTGCTGACTAGTTCCAGCTATCACCTATTATACAGCACCTAGGTGTTAGTAAAGACTGTCCATCTCCTTAAACCCCCAAGCTATTCTTGTGCGGATACCACACCTAAGGAAACATCGCAACTGTTATTGTTCTTGGAACCATGTACTGTTTTTAATCATCTTTCATATCATCTTGTGCAAACTGCCGGTGTACCACCAGAACTGTGAACTTCAGCCACCTAGATTCACCTATACACCAGCCCCTACAACTGAGGCAGCCTCACACCAACACCAGCCCTCAGTTGTGACACAGACAGCGTTCCCTTTTTACACATTACGGCAGACAGCGTCCCCCTTTTTACACATTAAGGCAGACAGCGTCCCTTTTTTACACATTAAGGCAGACAGCATGCCCTTTTTACACATTACGGCAGACAGCGTCCTCCCTTTTTACACATAATGGCAGACAGCGTCCTCCCTTTTTACACATAATGGCAGACAGCGTGACCTTTTTACACATAACGGTAGACAGTGTGGAGGAGGGAGCCGCAGCAGCGCTGTGTAATTGGTGGAGGCGCTGCTGCTGCTGTCCCTGTCCTTCACCATAGGCTGTTCTCCGCCTCTGTGAATGTGCTTCCCAGCATTCACAGCGTCGGAGGACAGCCTATGGTGAAGGAAAGGGACAGCAGCAGCAGCGCCTCCATCAATTGCACAGCGCTGCTGCGGCTCCCTCCTCCACACTGTCTGGCATTATGTGTAAAAAGGGCACGCTGTCTCCCTCCTCCACCTCCCCCCCCCCCCCCCGTGGCCGCTGCACTCCTCCCTCTCTCCTCGGTGGGCGGCTGTGTGCTGCAGGCAGCGGTTGCCCGCAGTACACAGTGGCATCTAATGAGTCAGTTTGACTCATTACATGCTTTGGGCACCTGGACAGCTTGCACTGGCTGCAGTTCCGCCACTGGGTAGGGGCAGGGCCGTTTCTAGACAATTTGGCTCCCAGTGCGAGATTTCAAAATGCGCCCCCCCCCCCATTGGTATAAAAAAAAATTGCGTGCCCCCCCCATATAGCCAGAAAAAAAGCATGCGCGCGCCTTCGGCCCGCGCGCTCCCGACAAGGCTGTGTGGCCTGATTAAAATGGGCGTGGTCTCATTTCAGTGGGCGTGGCCTCGTCTGATATCACACCCACCACAGGGGAAAAAAATAAAAATAAAAAAGTCCCCTTTTTACACATTACAGCAGGCAAGTGTCCCCATATTACACAGCGCGGCAGGCAGGTGTCCCCATTTACAAAGTGCGGCAGGCAGGTGTCCCCATTTTACAAAGTGCGGCAGGCAGGTGTCCCCATTTAACAAAGTGCGGCAGGCAGGTGTCCCCATTTTACACAGTACGGTAAGCAGATATCCCCATTTTACACAGTACGGTAAGCAGATATCCCCATTTTACACAGTACGCAGGCAGGTGTCCCCATTTTACACAGTACGCAGGCACGTGCCCCCATTTTACACAGTACGCAGGCACGTTCCCCCATTTTACACAGTACGCAGGCACATGCCCCCATTTTACACAGTGCGGCAGGTATCCCCATTTTACACAGTACGCAGGCATGTGTCCCCATTTTACACAGTGCGGTAGATATCCCCATTTTACACAGTGCGGTAGGTATCCCCATTTTATACAGTGCGGCAGGTGCCCCCATTTTACACAGTGCGGCAGGTGCCCCCATTTTATACAGTGCGGCAGGTATCCCCATTTTATACAGTGCGGCAGGTGCCCCCATTTTACACAGTGCGGCAGGTGCCCCCATTTTACACAGTGCGGCAGGTATCCCCATTTTACACAGTGCGGCAGGTGCCCCCATTTTACACACTGCGGCAGGTGCCCCCATTTTATACAGTGCGGCAGATGCCCCCATTTTACACAGTGCGGCAGGTATCCCCATTTTATACAGTGCGGCAGGTATCCCCATTTTATACAGTGCGGCAGGTGCCCCCATTTTACACAGTGCGGCAGGTGCCCCCATTTTACACAGTGCGGCAGGTATCCCCATCTTACACAGTGCGGCAGGTATCCCCATTTTATACAGTGCGGCAGGTATCCCCATTTTATACAGTGCGGCAGGTGCCCCCATTTTACACAGTGCGGCAGGTGCCCCCATTTTACACAGTGCGGCAGGTATCCCCATTTTACACAGTGCGGCAGGTGTCAAGTGGGGAGAGAGAGAATACTTACAACTTGCCGCTCTTCGGGTCCCGCGCGCCGGCCGCCTCCTCCGTCGATGGTTATCTTCTCCAGTCCTCTCCTACCTCTCTCTTCCACCCGAGCGCTCCTGCTTGGGGGGCGGGGCTTCGCGGAATGACGCGTTTGCGTCGTGACGTCACGACGCAAACGCGTCATTCCGCGAAGCCCCGCCCCCCGAGCAGGAGCGCTCGGGGGGAGAGAGAGGGAGGAGAGGAGTAGTCACGAAGTGCCGCGGCGGGCGCCCCGTGCGGTTGCACGGCTCGCCCGCCGCTAGAAACGGCACTGGGTAGGGGGCAGGGGAGGGTTAGGGTACTTTCTGGGGGGCTGTCAGGATTCTGATGGTCAGGATGCCGCTGTCGTTATTCTGACCTCTGGCATCCCATCCATCGGTATATCATACCTAATCCCACAAAGTCATGCATTCATGTCTCAGTAGGAACTACGGTATGCAGACACATCAAATGATTTTATTTGTATATTTATTTTAACCTAATTCTAAAGTCAACTGTATAACATTCTATAAAGGTAAATATAGAAACAGCAACAAAAATACTCCTAAAAAGCTACATCTGCTGAATGACATACACATAAAAAGCTACATCTGCTGAATGACATACACATAAAAAGCTACATCTGCTGAATAACATACACATAAAAAGCTACATCTGCTGAATAACATACACATAAAAAGCTACATCTGCTGAATAACATACACATAAAAAGCTACATCTGCTGAATGACATACACTTAAAAAGCTACATCTGCTGAATGACATACACATAAAAAGCTACATCTGCTGAATGACATACACATAAAAAGCTACATCTGCTGAATGAGTCGTAATATTTTTGTAGAGTAATGATAACTGATAGAATGACTGAGAACATAGACAGAGAACATATTTGCTATTTGGCAGCTTTGTAATATAACTCATCTGTTACTTTGAATTCTCATATTTTTCTGTTTATGATTTGCACTTATAACCACCAGATGTGACCATTTACCAGGGTAAGCGTCCAGTTCAATCAAATTATCTAACATGCAAAATAATAATTTGTACCTGTATGTTGTTACTTAATATTTGTGGTAAATTAGGCTTAGGTCTAAGCCTTGGAGAGAGAATAAGTGGAGAGACTTAAAGTACCAACCACTGGTAGATTTTACCTAAAGGGATGCAGAACTGAAGCCCCCCGACGTCCGCAGACCCCGACAGGCTTTGTATGGTCAGTGTAGGGTCAGGTGCTGGTTCAGGCCGCCCCTCACAGCGCCGCACCGCAGTACCGCTGAGCCGTCCAGGAGCGCGGTTAATACCGCGCTCCTACCCTTAAGTCGCCCTCTTTACACAGACCCCCCGCTTGTAAGGGGGTACAGTGACTCACTCGCCACACTAAAGCTCTGTAAGGGGGTGGCGGCTGGCTGCCAGGGTGAGCGTTCCCCTGTGGCGGGGCGCGATCTGTCCCCTCTGGAAGAATAACAAGTACTGGGACTGGATTTTTGATGTTTCTCTGAAATGTACTACACTGTTAAAACATAAAAAATGTGTGTGTGTGTGTGTGTGTGTGTGTGTGTGTGTGTGTGTGTGTGTGTGTGTGTGTGTGTGTGTGTGTGTGTATATACAGGTTGAGTATCCCTTATCCAAAATGCTTGGGACCAGAAGTATTTTGGATATCGGATTTTTCCGTATTTTGGAATAATTGCATACCATAATGAGATATCATGGTGATGGGACCTAAGCCTAAGCACAGAATGCATTTATGTTTCATAAACACCTTATACACACAGCCTGAAGGTCATTTTAGCCAATGTTTTTAATAACTTTGTGCATTAAACAAAGTGTGTGTACATTCACACAATTCATTTATGTTTCATGTACATCTTATACACACAGCCTGAAGGTCATTTAATACAATATTTTTAATAACTTTTTGTAGTAAATAAAGTTTGTGTACATTAAGCCATCAAAAAACAAAGGTTTCACTATCTCACTCTCGCTCAAAAAATTCTGTATTTCGGAATATTCCGTATTTCGGAATATTTGGATATGGGATACTCAACCTGTATATATATAAAAGTTACAAATTATTGACAAAATTTAAAAAGTACCTGTCAGAAAATAGCTATAAAAAATAGGATTTTAATTACCTACTGGTAAATTCTTTTCTCGTAGTCCGTAGAGGATGCTGGTGTCCATATTAGTACCATGGGGTATAGACGGGTCCACCAGGAGCCATTGGCACTTTAAGAGTTTAATAGTGTGGGCTGGCTCCTCCCTCTATGCCCCTCCTACCAGACTCAATCTAGAAACTGTGCCCGAGGAGATGACATACTTCGAGAGAAGGAATTACACAGATAGTAGCGAGATTCATACCAGCTCACACAACAGGCAACTCCGGCTAACATGCCGGAAAAACTCAGCAACAGCTGAAACAGTAAATAACACAGAACTTACCTAGGAACCAGACAGTACTGAACTACAAAACCAATGCAGGAAAACGCAGCGCTGGGCAGGCGCTCAGCATCCTCTACGGACTACGAGAAAAGGATTTACCGGTAGGTAATTAAAATCCTATTTTCTCTTACGTCATAGAGGATGCTGGTGTCCATATTAGTACCATGGGGATGTACCAAAGCTCCCAGTACGTGAGGGAGAGCGCGGAGGCTCCTGCAATACTGCTTGACCAAACTTGAGGTCATCAGCAGCCAAAGTATCGAACCTGTAAAACTTGCCAAACGTGTTCGACCCAGACCAAGTAGCTAGTCGGCAAAGTTGTACAGCCGAGACACCCCGGGCAGCCGCCCAGGAAGAGCCCACTTTACGAGTAGAGTGGGCCTTCACAGATCTTGGACATGGCAATCCTGCCGTAGAATATAGAATAGTGAACCTGATCCAGCGTGAGATCGACTGCTTAGAAGCAGGACACCCAATTTTCTTGGGATCATAGAGGACAAACAGAGAGTCACTTTTCCTATGACGAGCCGTCCTCTTCACATAAATCTTAAAGGCCCTAACAACATCCATTGGCACCACAAAGGGAGGCTGGATGTGCAGAACCCCTTTCAAAAAGGTCTGAACCTCAGGGAGGACAGCAAATTGTTTTTGGAAGAAGATGGACAAAGCAGAGATCTGGACCTTGATGGAGCCCAATCTCAGTCCCACATCCACACCTGCTTGCAGGAAAAGGAGAACACGTCCAAGTTGAAACTCCACTGCAGGAAATTTCTTGGACTCACACCAAGAAACATATTTTCTCCAAATGCGATGGTAATGTTTAGACGTTACCCCCTTCCTAGTCTGTATCAGGGTAGGAATGACCTCACTCGGGATACCCTTCCGAGCTAAGATCTGACGTTCAACCGCCATGCCGTCAAACGTAGCCATGGTAAGTCTTGATAAGCGAATGGCCCCTGCAGTAGCAGATCCTCCCGAAGAGGTAAGGGCCTTGGATCCTCCAGCAGAAGATCCAGCAGGTCAGCATACCAAGCCCTCCTTGGCCAGTCCGGAGCAATGAGGATTGCCAGAACCTTTGTTCTTCTTACCAGTTGAAGAACTTTTGGTATCAGAGGATGTGGAGGGAACACATACACACCCACGGTGTTACCAGTGCATCCACCGCCACTGCCTGTGGGTCTCTCGACCTGGAACAGAACCTCTGCAGTTTCTTGTTGAGGAGGGAGGCCATCATGTCTATGTGAGGAACCCCCCCACCAACCGGTTACCTCCTCGAACACCTCCGGATGGAGGCCCCACTCTTCTGGATGGAGATCGTGTCTGCTGAGGAACTCTGCTTCCCAGTTGTCTAAACCCGGAATGAAGATTGCTGACATCACCACTGCGTGCCCTTCTGCCCAGAGGAGGATTTTTGACACCTCTGACATGGCAGCCCTGCTCTTCGTTCCACATTGTCGGTTTATGTAGGCCACTGTGGTCACGTTGTCCGACTGCACCTGAACAGCCCGATCCTGTAGAAGGTGTGCTGCTTGCAGAAGGCCATTGTACATGGCTCTTAGTTCCAGAATGTTTATTGGGAGAAGGGATTCTTGATCCGACCACCTTCCTTTGGAAGGTTTCCCCCTGAGCGACTGCTCCCCAACCTTTTAGACTTGCATCTGTGGTTAGAAGGATCCAGTCCTGAACACCAAACCTTTGGCCTTCCAGAAGGTGTTGTAGTTGTAGCCACCAGAGGAGCGAAATCCTGGCTTTTGGTGACAGACTTATCCTCTGGTGCACGTGTAGGTGAGATCCCGACCACTGGTCCAAGAGATCCAGCTGAAAGGATCGAGCATGAAACCTTCCGTACTGTAGAACCTCGCAGGAGGCAACCATCTTCCCCAGAAGGCGGATGCACTGATGAACCGATACCCAGGTAGGTTTTAAGACATCCCGGACCATTGACTGAATCACCAATGCTTTCTCCACTGGCAGAAATACCCTCTGCACTTCGGTGTCTAGGATCATCCCCAGGAAAGACAACCTCCTTGTCGGCTCCAGATGAGACTTTGGAAGGTTCAGGATCCAACCATGCTCCTTGAGCCGATGTGTCGTGAGAGCAATGGATCACAACAATTCTCCCTGGACAACGCCTTGATCAGGAGTTTGTCCAGATACGGAATTATGTTCACCCCCTGCTTGCGGAGGAAAACCATCATCTCCACCATCACCTTGGTGAATACCTTGGTGCTGTGGAGAGGCCAAACGGCAGCGCCTGAAACTGATAGTGATCATCCAACAGTGCAAACCTGAGATATGCCTGATGCGGTGACCAGATGGGAATGTGGAGGTACGCATCCTTGATGTCCAGGGACACCAGGAACTCCCCCTCCTTCAGACCTGAGATGACAGCTCTCAGAGACTTCATCTTGAATTTGAACTCCCTGAGGTAGGGATTCAGAGATTTTAGGTTCAGAATTGTCCATACCGAACCATCCGGCTTTGGTACCACGAAAAGGTTTGAATAGTAACCTTTGTTCCACTGATGAGGTGGAACTGGAACAATGACCCTGGACACCACCAATTTTTGGATAGCTTCCAGAAGAATTGTTCTGGCTGCCGGCAGAGCTGGCTAGCCTGACTTGAAGAAACGGTGAGGTGGGAGATCTTGAAACTCCAACCTGTACCCAGGGCCGGTGCAAGGGTGTTCGGCGCCTCCCTGCAAACTATAAATTTGCGCCCTCTCTCCCATACTTAATAAAGGGACAGTGCGCACCGAAGTCACACGCCGCAAGAAGCGGGTGGGGTGTGGCCACACAATAGTACCAATTAAAATCACTCCATAAAGTAGCACAATCTTGTTCACATTACACCGCACACTGGGGGTCATTCCGACCTGTTCGCACGCATCGGTTCTTCACTGCAGTGCAAACGGGTCGGAACTGCGCATGCGCGCCAGACGCATTGTGCATGCTCAGCGTTGCCTGGCGACGGCCGTCACCGGGAAGCGACGTCGCCAGCGAGAAATGTGATTGCATAGGCGATCGCAAGAAGACGGACATGCAGGAGGCGTTCTGGGGCGGATACTCACCGTTTTCCAGGCGTGGTTAGTCCAACGCAGGCGGATCCAGGCGTTTGGGGGGCGGATGTCTGACGTCACAGCCGGGAACATCATCGCTAGATCCGTCGCACTGGGGAGTAGCTGCATGTCTGGTCTTGTTTTGCTTTAAACTTTTTTTAGCATAGCAGGGCTGCACAAGCGATCGCAGCCCTGCTCTGCTAAAATGGTTGGTTCTAAATCGGAGTCACTAGGGGAGGAGACACGTCACCAGCGGGAGGAGCTACGGCCGAACAGGGTACCCCCGAAAAGGACGCTCGCTCCGCTCCGCTCACCACCTGATTACTATAGGTAATAGTTGGTGGTGTGGATAGTAGAGGACCTATCCCGCTGGCCAAGCTCCTCCCCCTTGTGTCGTGCCTCCTCCCCGTCATAAAAGGTCCCTTAGGCCACTTGAATCTCGCATACACTCCCCCAGATATGAGATAGAAAGATGGATAGATCGACAGACACATAGATAAATAGATAGATAATAGGCAGACACATAGATAGATAATAGACAGACACATAGATAGATAGATAGATAGATAGATAGATAGATAGATAGATAGACAATCACACATAAAAAGAAAACTCACTTTAGTTCCTCTGTACTGGTCCCGGGCAGTTTTTTTTGTTTCTGAGTCCTGTGATGAGATGGCTCCGTCCATACAGATGGGGGCACCTAGTGGCTCCTGGCAGAACTGCAGTCAGCAGTGACTGCAGCTCTCTGCTCCCGAAGCTGTTCTTTGCTGGTCCCGCCCCCACACCTCCCCTTACTAGCGTCACAGCGCTGACACAGGAGGGGAGGATGAGACATCAGCGGCGGGGCAGGAGTGGGGGAGACAGAAGATCCGCGATCCAGGCTGCCGGCTGCCGCTGCTTGTACAGTGGTAGGCGCAGCGGCAGCCGACAACAACGGTGCAGTGATGGGATGCAGAGCAGTTAGAGCGCCTCTCCTTCCTGGCGCCTACCTGCACTGCATCCCTTCGCTGAGCGGGTTCCGCCGGCACTGCCTGTACCCCCTGGACACTATATCCAGTACCCAGGGGTCCAGGCCAGACGACACCCAGACGTGGCTGAAATGCCGGAGTCTTGCCCCCACCTGACCTTCCTCCAGGCCTAGCTGTCCACCGTCATGTGGAGGACTTTGGGGTATCAGAAGCAGGCTTCTGGTTTTGGGAGCCAGCGGGAACAGGCTTTTTTTCCTTTAGCACGACCACCTCTAAAGAAGGTGTTCGAAGGCTTGTTCTTTCTAGGCCTTGCGGGCCGAAAGGACTGTGATGTGGCTGGTGTAAAAGGCTTCTTCATAGCCGGTGCAGCTGAGGGGAGAAAAGGAGACTTACCCGCGGTAGCCGTGGCAATCCACGCATCCAGCGCCTCCCCAAAGAGAGCCTGACCTGTATAGGGTAGGCCCTCCACACTTCCTGGATTCCGCGTCCGCAGACCATTGGCGCAGCCATAGACCCCTGCGAGCCGAGACACACATGGAGGAGATCCCCGCAGCCATGGAACCCAGGTCCTTCATGGAATCTACCAGGAACCCTGCAGAATCCTGAATATTACGTAAAAATAAATCAACGTCACCTCTATCCAGCGTAGTCGATTCCTCCTGCAGAGTGATTGACCACTTGGCAATAGCTTTTGCAATCCAAGCACAGGCTATAGTAGGCTGCAATATAGCCCCTGAAGCCGCGTAAATGGATTTTAGGGTAGCATCCACCTTGCGATCTGCTGGGTCCTTCAACGCGGTAGATCCTAGGACTGGCAACACCACCTGCTTGGACAGCCTAGAGACAGAGGCATCAAGTATCGGCGGGGACTCCCATTTTTTTTCTATCTTCCTCTGGGAAGGGAAAAGCAACCAAGACCCTCTTAGGGATCTGGAATTTCTTCTCTGGAGTTTCCCAGGCTTTTTCAAAGATAGCATTTAATTCTTTGGATGCCGGGACGGTGAGGGGGGGCTTCTTACTGTCTGTGATAAAGGCCTCCTCCACCTGCTCAGGAGCTGTGTCAGAAATGTGCAACACATCCCTTACAACTTCAATCATCAACTGCACCCCCTTAGCAAGTGAAGCTGTCCCCCTCGACACATCCCCGTCACCGTCTGCAGTGTCAGAATCGGTGTCCGTGTCATCCTGCATAAGTCTGGCAAGTGCACGTTTGTGAGAATGTACCGCAGGGGACCCCGAGGAAGCAGTATCAGACCATACAAGCAAAGTGGATTGCCGGACCTGAGTGGCATGCTCAGTCCTTGCAACCCTATCAGAAATCTGAGAAATAGTCCCCCTCAGAGAGGCTAACCATTTTGGCTCTCTAGCTGGGATCTGCGCTACAACAGTGCAATCCTGATTACATGGTATGCAGTCTTCCTGGGAAGATAAATCATCTGCAGCATATGAAACAGTGTCCATAGACATGTTTGCACATACACGCCAATCACCCCACAAACACACAGGGTACTGGGCAGAGAGTTTCCCCCCCAAGAATGGCAGAGAGACACAGAGATTGGAGCCAACCCACACACAGCGCTATTGGAGGTATAGGGAGACCCTAAACCAGCACTGACTGTGTCCCTTAAATGGTGATACAGTCTTTACACAGCCTCCCCTCCCTTCTACAACCCCCTGGTACCATACAGATAGCTGGAGGTGCTTTGGAGGGACCTGTTCATCCACTGGCAGTGAGCTGTAGGCAGGAAAATGGCGCTGAACGCTGCTGGGTCCGCTCTGAGGAGAAGCTCCACCCCCTTAATGGCGCTGTCTTCCCACTCTTAGTAGATTATACTGGCCTGAGAATTTTGTGCTGGCTTGGATCCGCAGACCCCGACAGGCTTTGTATGGTCAGTGTAGGGTCAGGTGCTTGCTCAGGCCGCCCCTCACAGCGCCGCACCGCAGTACCGCTGAGCCGTCCAGGAGCACGGTTAATACCGCGCTCCTACCCTTAAGTCGCCCTCTTCACACAGACCCCCCGCTTGTAAGGGGGTACAGTGACTCACTCGCCACACTAAAGCTCTGTAAGGGGGTGGCGGCTGGCTGCCAGGGTGAGCGTTCCCCTGTGGCGGGGAGCGATCTGTCCCCTCTGGAGCTCAATGTCCAGTCAGCGGATTGAGTGGCTCAGACCCCACAGGGTGGACACTGCTCCCCCTCCCCCACCCCCTCAGTCCCTCGATGCAGGCAGGCTGTTGCCAGCAGCCTCCTGTAAAAAAAATTTACTCTAAAAAAACTTTTTATTAGAAAGCTGGTGGACCCATCTATACCCCATGGTACTAATATGGACCCCAGCATCCTCTAGGACGTAAGAGAAATAAAATGATAGGGACCATTGCACAACAAAATGTTGTAGATTTAAGATTGAATATTTCTCTTTTTTCCCGGTAATTAAATGTCACCCTATGCTCCTCAATGAGATTGCCTGTCCGTATTATAGTACATTTTAATTTTAAGCTCTTTATAGTATTTTAACACTACTGTATGTGAGTTGGGCACTAGCTGCTTTATGTGTGTCATGTAGGGGGAATCATCCAATGAATTCACAGCTAAGGGAATTCTCTTGTTTAAGAGGATGATACATGTAGCTATTTGAGATATGTACCATCACCATTAATAAATCAACTTTTTGAAGAAGTTGGGATTTAAAGATTTTAGTAATAACATTATGCAACCAAAAAACAGGAGAGGTGCAGAAATTATCAGTGACTGAACACACAAAGCCAGCAAATGAAGACACAAAACCGGTGAATGAACAATGTAACTTACTTTAATATGACAAAGGCAACAGGTCAACTTACTTATATGGTATGTTAGAGAGAAGAAGGGAAAGGATTCGAAATGCCCTAAAGTGGTGCACACAATCTTATATTAAAATATAACTTTTATTGTAATATATGGTAAAACCAGCGAATATTAAAAGGAAAAGTAAAGTAGTGTAAATAAGAAAGAAATCGTGATTAAAATTGAAAGAGCTGCGCACTAGATATCACCCGAATGACTCCTATATTATTCGTAAGGTTTCAGGATAATGAGGAGTGTATCATGAGTATATAATTCCTATATAGCTGTAGTTAATTTTTACACTACGTTTCTACTAGCTGTAAAGGAACTCCTTAAATAAATGTCTCAAATTTTCTAATCCCTCCCAGGATTTATAGTGTGAGATCGTTATATGGTATGTTACATCAAAGTACAAGATACTACAGAATGTAGTTGGCATGGAATGCTATCGGTCAGAGGACCATCACTGGAAACCCAACACTTATCAGAATGCCACCGCTGGAATCCTGTAAGTATGCCAGGGAGGGTTAGGGTTAGGCACTAGGAGGATGGTTAGGGTTAGGCTGTGGGAGGGAAGGGTTAGGGCTAGGCTTCAGGAAGGGATGGATAGGGTTAGGCTGCAGGAAGGGAGGGTTAGGGTAAGGGTTAGATTAGTTGGTCAAACCTGTCTGGATTTATGGTAGTTGGGATGTCGAGGTCGATATTCTGACCACCGGCATCCTGACTGCCGATATCCCGTACCCAACCTGATACTACAAGTAGACTAATAATCATTGAAGAAAAATACAATTTGTTGCTTAAATGATATTAAGCATCTTTTTGTCTATATTTAAGTATTTCTGGAACACTATATACTCCATATCCCCTGTGTCACAACTGAGGGCTGAGGCTGACCTGGGGAAGCCTTTGAAGTAGGGGCTGGTGTGTACGTGAACCATGGAGGTAGAATAGGGTTCTTGGACATGCACACGGTTTAAGCACCGTTTGCCCGAAGGCGTGACCACAACAACGGAGTATATAAAACAAAGTCTGTTTATTGAACACACAGTTTAGACACATTGGCAATTGAGATAACTTTCAACAGTAACTTGTCCAGATAGATATAGCAGTACAGTTCCTGGAAGCGCAGTGGTAATGAATACTGTGGCAATGCAGGATGAGATGTAACCAAGTCCTTGCAAGACCTGGAGTTGGAAAGTCCATAGGCCACAGCTAACCGCTGTAACAGGGAACTAGCTAGTACTGCCCAGCAGATGACACACTGGAAGCTGGGTTGGCACAAGTGCACAGAGGTAGAAGAGAACTTGGAAGACTTGCCAGGGATGCCGGATGGAACTGGTGCAAACAGAAGGTGTATTGAACTCACCACTGAAGAGTCCGATGGTGAGTATCGATTGTGAACTGTGGTTCGATGTTGTGTGGTAGATGATGAACAGATTGATGCTGGAACACCGTTGGAGATGGAGAGCAATACTGGAAGTGATACAGAACACTGCTGAGAGCTGGTAGTGACACAGGAACACAGCAGGAAGCTGAAAGCAAGACTGGAGCAACGCTGGAAGCTGGAAGCCGGTGATGAAGTCACTGTGAAGCTGGTAGTGACACAGGAACACCGCTGGAAGCTGGAAGCGAGACTGGAACAACGCTAGAAGCTGGAAGCCAGTGATAAAGTCACTGTGGATCACAGAGAGCGATGTTGGTAGGCAATGAGAGCTTGGAGTGATACTGGAACACCGCTGGAAGCTGGAAGTGATTCTGGAACAACGCTGAAAGCTGGATGGATCACTGCAGTACACAGGATACAATGTAGGAACACTGCTGGAGTCAGGCAGCACCGCAAGATGGTAACTGGTGCGGGGTCTCTTTTTAAGTGGAGCCAAGGTCATAGGAGCTGGAATACCTGGCAGCACAAGCTGGAACATTCACAGAGAGGAGAGACATGTATCACTAAGATAGACAACCAAATCACTAACGATTAGGCAGCCAGGATTTAGGATATTTATACCAGCTGGGAAGCAGGTATTGGCTGAGCAATCAGGCAGAGTTCAGAGCACGGCGGATAGGCTGGAAAGTGACATGTGATGAAATCAAACATTGCTGCACCCATGTTTGAATCTGGAGGGAAAGTCTGTTTGAACTTTAGCATGAGGAAATCAGTGGTAATGGCGGCGGAGGTCACGGGGACAGGAGACGCCATTCACTATGACAGTAGGGATTAACTGTATAGTTGCCATGACAGCGCTGCCGGGATCACGGAGGGGATACTGAGGCAACATTGTACAGCGCGCTGCACGCAGACAGCGCAGGTGGAATCCAGGCTTGGAATGCTGGGCCAGTCTCAGGAGACACTTGGAAGGTAAAAAGTGGTGACTAATTACCCGGATTGTGACACCCTGAACCAGTTATACTTGTTTATTTGTTTTTTTCACCATGTTATTGGCTCACCATATCCTGTCCTCTTTCTCTGGACATTTTCAAGAAGTCAGACCTTGCAAGGTCATGATGCTTACTTCAACTTGGCTGTGGATTTTATCTTTCTGTATTCCTGGATAAAACTGTCCCTCATATTATACATAGTCATTAATATATAAAGTTTTGACCATTTATTGGCCTCCATCTATATTCCATTCATTAGAGTTCTCGCTTGAATTCTCAGTGTTCCTATTTGACCCAGCTAGTGAGATTTCATCAGTCAGTTAATGTTTCAGGTTGAATAGTTTTACATTTCTTAAATGTCTTCACTTGGATGTTTGAGCTCGCCTTTGACATTTTCTACTTTCCTCTTTCTTCTAGCTGCCTCACTCTTCTTCCTTGCTTGTTCTTGCTCCCTTTTTTTTTTTTTGTTGTCCTCTTTCTTTTTTTCTCCAATTCTTTTGAATCAAAATAAGATTTTCATTTTGCTGATATAAAAGCAAATGGTGAAAAAAATGTCTTGCGGAATATTTTGCTTTGTCGGCCTCGGCCAGTGCAGGTGGTCATCCCATATGCTCTCTGCTGTTTTATTTGCTCTGGGCTCATCCTTTCCTTGTGGTGTTTGGAAGATTAAGTCGGCCTCTGGCATACACTATTGCTTTCTGTATTTAGTAGCCCTGCTGTGATGTGTTCAGTGGCATTCTCCACAAAATTAAGGCTGAGAGTACAATTAGCAGTTGAGCTACATGATTGTGGTTCCCGTTTTTTTTTTTTCTGGCTGATATCCGACCTTATCAGTTTGTTCATGCTGCTTGCACTTAGCCATACATGGTACAAGCCTAGCATCTCAGTAGAAACTGATACATCACTGTTGCCTATAAACTTTGAAACTGTAAACAAAAGAGAGAAAAAGTATTCCAATATGGGGCACTCATTAGACTGATTGTATACAATTTAGTATATATACAGTAATTGCGATGTTAATAAAGTAAAGCTCCCCAACATAGAAAATATTTTTATATTAAGATATAACCTTTTTTATTATTTGTTTAAAATACTTTGTTAAGAGCTTGCAAAGTATTCAAAACAAGTATAAATAAAGTGATATTGTGAAAAAACAAAAAATAATAAAAGAGTTGTGTACCAATCAGCAAGCATCCTTGCTGATAGACAGCTCACACAGCTGGTCACATCAATTCAAACATCATGAGTGGCCGGTAATCAGCGGGAGTGTGCGGTATGGTTGGCCGTGATGTCCCTCAGGGACATTCTATTTAGGCATTGTAAGATACATAGCAGGGGCGCTTTTAGAGAGGAGGAGGCCCGGGTGCAGCCTCCTCCATTCGGGCCCCCTCCTCTCTGCCGGCAGCGCTGAGAGTCTGAGCACTAGAGCGCTCAGACTCTACTGCGCATGCGCAGATCTCCGGAAAATGGCACTGCGGCCATTTTCCCTGAGATTTCTCTACTGCACATGTGCAGAACTCCGTGAAAATGGCCGCTGGGCCATTTTTACAGAGTTTTAATACCGCTGTGGTTGCCGCCGCGGGACTCCGGAGGGGTGAGTATTTAGAAAATGGGTGCAGCGTGTGCGGTCGGGGCCCCCTCTGGACTCAGGGGCCCGTGTGCACCGCACACACTGCACCCATATATAGAAATGCCAGTGATACATAGGACAATAAAAATAAGCATTATTTTGTAATGTGCTTTTATACGGGACATCCATTAGGAGTAATTCCCTGTGATAAATGTGTAACACTGCTGTCCTGGGATATGGTCGTTAGGTCGACACAACTTAGGTTGACAGTCATTAGGTCAACCACTGAAGTTCGACATGCATTAGGTCGACAGGGGCAATAGGTCGACATGGTCATTAGGTCGACATGTACTAGGTCGACAGGTCAAAAGGCCAGCATGAGTTTTTCACATTTTTGTAATTTTTTTTTTTCATACTTTACGATCCACGCGGACTACAATTGGCAACGGTAACCTGTGCCGGGCGCAGAAATAGCGGAGCGAGGCACCTTGCCCGAAGCATGGCGAGCGAAGGGAGCCATGCGAGGGGACACAGTGCACTGATTGGAGTTCCCCGTCACTTTATGGAGAAAACGAAACCAAAAAAAGTCCAGAAGCCCATGTCGACCTTTTGACCTGTCGACCTAGTACATGTCGACCTAATGACCATGTCAACCTATTGCCCTGTCAACCTAATGCATGTCGACCTTCAGTGGTCGACCTAATGACTGTCGACATAAGTTGAGTCGACCCATACCCGCTGTCCCTGTTATTCATCATTTCAAATTATTTGGTCTAGTTCACACAGGGTTATACAACATCAATGACCTGAGTTCACTGCAGACAGCCCTAATGATACTTTGTATCAGAGATGTCACATTGAGCTGATACATTAGTAGCAGAATATCATTTCTAAAATAAGAGCATCAGAAACACTTACTATTATAAGAAAGTGTGAACTGTAGATCATTAGGAGCTGCTGCATATAAAAATATATATACTCCATATACTGTTACTATGTAAAATACATTTAGATATATACTGTAGGTATTTTTGTTTTGTGGATACAAGAAACAAGGCACGGACCAATGTGATTAAAATATGGTGCAACTGATCATGATTGAGGATTATTACCAAACCTATATAAACAGTTGATTATTAGATAAGACGAGAGATCAGTGTGTGTTCATCTTATTTTATTATTTTTTATTTTTTCACAATATCACTTTATTTATACTTTTTTTGAATACTTCGTAAGCTCTTAACATAGTATTTTAGACAAATAATAATAAAGGTTATATCTTAATAGAAAAAAAATATTTTCTTTGTTGGGGAGCTTTACTACGTTAACATCTCTGAACAGTCTGTGAATACTTATGTACATGTGATTTCTTATTTTTTTATTTATATGCAAAAATCTAAAAAAAAAACTTTTTTCACGTTGTCATTATGGGGTATTATGTGTAGAATTTTGAGGGGAAAAATGAATTTATTCCATTTTGGAATAAGGCTGTAACATAACAAAATGTGGAAAAAGTGAAGCGCTGTGAATACTTTTCGGATGCACTGTATAGCTTTATGCCCTGGTATTTAGCTTCTAATCCTGGTGCCTTGGTGCAAACTCTGTGCTGCTGCAGTCCTGGATTCAATTTGCCTCTACTGTCTGGTCCACGGTCTCCTGCCTTCCGCATCTTCCGTCCTGTTTGAATATTACCTTCAGCACCGTACCCGAGTCCTGCCAGTACTCTTTCTGCTGCTATTGCTAGTTCTCTGCATTTTCTCTACAGCCACGCTTCATTACAACTGCAAGTGTACTCTGCTAGGGATCAGTACGAAATCCCGCCGGACGGGATCCCGGCGGTCGAAATACCGACACCGGAATCTCGACCGGCACAATCCCGACAGGGGGGCGAGCGCAATGCAGCCCATTGCGGGCTCGTTGCGCTCGCCGCGCTGCTCGGCACACTAATTTATTCTCCCTCTTTGGGTGTCATGGACACCCATAGAGGGAGAATATTTCGGGATTGTGCCAGTCGGGATTCCGGTGTCGGTATTCCGACCACCGGGATTCCATCCAGCGGGATCTTGACCGCATCCCCTCTGCTACTCCAGCCTATTTCTTGCAGTCACCCAGTTATTTGTGTAAGCTCTTACTACCCTGAGTTAAGTCATACCTCCCAACTTTAGTCAGGAGGGGATCGGGTCCCTAGTGCACTGTAGCCGCGTGGGCCCCCCAAAGGGGGTGTGGCCTTGTGTCTTATGGGTATGGATTCAGGCAAGTGGGTGTGGCCTAGCGGCACAGACTAGTTTTCAGCATTTTGGGTGCGTGCCCAGCTCAACCTGGAGGCTGGGCAGCCTCCATCTCACCTCCCCTTACTGAATAGATGCTGTGCATGTGCGCACAGCATCTATTCAGAGATTACTTGCTGCTTTGCAGAGCAGAGCAGCTGGTAATCAAAGGATCCCCTAACTATCCCCTCACCAGCGGGATACTGCTGCCCGTGGGTGGGACAGTGTAAGAATAGTGGGACTGTCCCACTGAAATAAGGACAAGTGGGGGGTATGGTTATGTCCTGGCAGCATCTCAGAAAATGGTGAGAGCATATCTCTCCACTGGCATAACTTCTGCCCCTTCAGACCCCACCATGGCATGGGGGTACCGCCACTCTGGACTTTGAGTGACAAGCTTGGCCTGGCTGATAGGGTTCCGGTATGAATGGTCGACCATGTTATGGTCGACAGTCATTAGGTCGACCACTATTGGTCGAGATTGACATGGTCGTCATGGACACATGGTCGACACACGAAAATGGTCGACACATGAAAGGTCGATACATGAAAGGTCGACATTAGTTTTTTTACTTTTTTTGGTGTCGTTTTTTGCGTAAAGTGACTGGGAACCCCAATTAGTGCACCGCGTCCCCTCGCATGGCTCGCTTCGCTCGCCATGCTTCGGGCATGGTGCCTTCGCTTCGCTCGGCACAGATTACCGTTCCAATCGTAGTCCACGTGGATCGTAAAGTATGGAAAAGTTCCCCAAAAGAAAAAAAAGTTAAAAAACTCATGTCGACCTTTTCATGTGTCGACCATTTTCATGTGTCGACCATGTGTACATGTCGACCATGTCAATGTCGACCAATAGTGGTCGACCTAATGACTGTCGACCATAACATGGTCGACCATGTGAACGGATACCGCTGATAGATAGATTTACTGGCCAATTAGACTGAGGTGAGGGCGAAGCCTCTAGTAAGTGGCAGTGCATGTATATGTGTGAGGGAGGTTGGGTATGCCCCCGACATGCCCCCTTTCCCTGTGCGCGGAGACTGAAAGAGGAGAGACAGAGGAGGCTGTCCATGCAGGGCCCCGCGATTCCAGCTGTCTGACCCCGCCGCCTGGGAAGACATTGCCGCCGCTGCCGCGCATAGTGAGTGAGAGGCTGTCAGGGCAGGGTGAGCTGCGGCGGCAGTCACTGTCCAGTCTTGCGATTCCCGCTGTCTGAAACTGCTGCCCGGAAGACATTGCCGCTTGCTCGCTGCTGCCGTGCTTGGTGAGTGAGAGACTGAGTGGAGGCTGTCAGGGAGCACTGATTGCTAAACATAGACTGACTCTCACTCTGAAGGCCCATACACATTAGACGATGTCGCTCTGTGAGCGACATCGTCTAACGTTTCCCCCTCCCGGGCCGGCCGGCCGGCGGCCGCCTGTACGCACTGAGCGATATGACCGCTCATATCGCTCAGTGACATCACGCCCCCGCTAGCCCTGCATGAAGGTCGTGGACGACAGTCCACATCCTTCATGCATGCCCTACCGACAGCGACGATCGTTGCCGACCCTCGGGGCCGCGCATCGGTCGTCGCTGGCGGCATACACACTTAACGATAAAATGAGCGACGTCGCTCAAGGAGGGGGAAAATGAGCGACGTCGCTCATTTTATCGTTAAGTGTGTATGGACCTTGAGTCTGTTTGTAATACGCAGTCGTCGGCCGCGCGGAGTTCCATACTGTTTGTGTGTGTGGCATCATTTGACTCTCACTCAGTCACACATACACAGTGATCATGCCGCAGGCAGTGAGGATCGAGTAAGTCTCTCTCCACTCCAGCGTGACGTGGACTTGCTGCACAGTTTCCAAGGCACCTCTGGGAGTCAGACCATGACAGCAACTACAGGGGAGGAGCAGTAGCGGATCTTGCCACGGGCAAGCAGGACTTTTGCCCGGGGGGGCGCCTTCCGGGGGGCGCCGGCGCCATCCGGAGGGCGCCGCACCATGGCAATATCCGCCACTGTGCCCCCCGCTGTGCCCCCCGCTGCGAAGGAAACCAGATGCTACGCATCTAGTTTCCCTTCGTGGAGAGGACCTTTGCTGTGCGGTGCGCGATTACGTAATCGCGCACAGCACTGTGGCACAGATGCTAGGGGTCATAATTGACCTCTAGTGACTATGCTGTGCTATGGGAGAGACGTCATGACTGACGTCTCTCCCATAGATCGGAGGAGAGGAGAGGAGAGGAGAAGAGCGGCGCCGGCGGAGGTCTGCAGTGTCTGGAATCAGGAGCGGGGATCATAAGTATAATTATTTTTTCTTTCAGCTGCGCTTCAAGGGGGAAAAATGGGGGCGTAACTTACCATGCCCCCATATGAAGCCACGCCCCTATATTTTTGCAAGAACCGGCCCTGGGGAGGAGGCAGAAACTAGTGCCCAGCGTGAGGAGAATCACTGCCGGTATAATCCTTGTTTGCAGCTGCAGAGGCAAACCCACTCTGTCAGGGCCCAGTACTGCAGTCCCCTCCTTGCAGGGCATGCTGTGTCTCCTGCATCTCTGCACCTCTCAAATCCCGTACAGGTGCACCACTAGCAATAGTGGGGGTAATTCAGACCTGATCGTAGCAGCAAATTTGTTAGCAGTTGGGAAAACCATGGCCTTCATTCCGAGTTGTTCGCTCGCAAGCTGCTTTTAGCAGCTTTACACACGCTAAGCCGCCGCCTACTGGGAGTGAATTTTAGCTTCTTAAAATTGCGAACGAAAGATTCTCAAAATTGCGATTACACACCTCTTAGCAGTTTCTGAGTAGCTTCAAACTTACTCGGCATCTGCGAGCAGTTCAGTGCTTGTCGTTCCTGGTTTGACGTCACAAACACACCCAGCGTTCGCCCAGACACTCCTCCGTTTCTCCAGCCACTCCCGCGTTTTTCCCAGAAACGGTAGCGTTTTTTCGCACACACTCATAAAACGGCCAGTTTCCGCCCAGAAACACCCACTTCCTGTCAATCACATTACGATCACCAGAACCAGTGGCGCACCCAGGGGGGGTTTCCGAGTACCCAGAAACCCCCCTCCACTAAAGAAAACAAATTTTTTTTTTTTTTTTTTTTTTAGCTGCATGAGTATTATTAATGACTGTCTAGCATCCCCTGCAGCCTGCTGTCTTCCTGGTGGCACTTGCAAGTGCAATAAAAGTTTACTTTATTTTAATTATAGTACATATATATCCATGTGCCTACATATATACACATGTATATACATACATACATACATACAAACACACACACACACACACACACACACACACACACACATATGATATATATATACATGTGTATATATATATGTGTACTGTATGTGTGTGTGTATATATATATATATATATATATATGTATGCATGTTTAATATGCTATGTATATGTGTATATGGGTTCACTATGATCTCCCGGCGGCCGGCCTCCCGGCGACCAGCATACAGGCACCGGGAGGCCGGCCGTCGGCTTACCAACAGTGTGGCGAGCGCAAATGAGCCCCTTGCGGGCTCGCTGCGCTCGCCACGCTAAGCGCGCCACACTATTCTATTCTCCCTCCAGGGGGGTCGTGGACCCCCACGAGGTAGAATAAGTGTCGGTATGCCGGCGGTCAGGCTCCCGGCGCCGGTATGCTGGTCGCCGGGAGCCCGACAGCCGGCATACTGAAGACCACCCGTGTATATGTATGTGTGTGTGTATGTAATACTATATGTATATATATATATATATATATATATGTGTGTGTGTAGATATATGTATTTAGTGACCGCAAAGGTAGAAGCTTAAAATGCAAAACAATTTTCTTAGAAGAAGGACAGGATATGGAGCAAATTGAGGAGGATGCAGATGAGTATTACCATCTACTCAATAAGATGGAGAAGTTGGCCACTAGAGAACTTAAAAGCTGGTACGACCTCATAACACTTGAAAAATATCTGGAAGTTGGACGTGTTCCAAGAGGTCTGAGGTTAAATAAAACTCCAATCATGGGATCTAACAATGAAGAGTTTAATAAAAATTGGAATAAAATATTGGATGATAGTGCGGCAAAATTAGTGGAACTTATTATATTAGAAAGAAAGAAAGAGTTGGACACTTTAGAGGTGGATCTCAATGAATTGGAGGTTATTTTGAATAAATTTAATGATGATGAGGATTTTAAGAGGGATGTTGTGGATCTTCAGCAGAAGTTGGACTCTATTGAAAAAGAGATCATCACACGCAAACAAAAGAAGTTTGCGAGGGATAAATTAGATTATATAAATGGAAAGGTACATGATTGGAGTAGTAACGTCACTAATAAACCCTATCAAAGAGACTATCATGTCCAAGCTAGACGAAGAAAAGTCACTGAGGATTATGATAATGAAGTATTCAGACGTGAATATGTTCCTAACTACCGTAATAGACAAGGTGAAAATTACTATACGAGAAGAAATTCCTATCGATCACCTAGACGTAGATATGGGACGAAACCATTATACCAACACCATCAATCCCCTGTGGGTAAACGCCGAAGACCCTCATACAACAATGGATATGAATTACGTAGGTCTGTATCCCCCAAAGGAAGGACTTTTTTAGGGGAGAAAAAGAGGGGAGATCTACCACATTTTCAAGAACGAGAACATCTACATACCAGGTTGGATTCCCCTCAGGGGGTGAAAAGGCTTCTACACCCAGGAGAAGAGGAACAAGGGGTGGAAGAAAGGTCGCCCATCAAAAAAAGAAGAGCGATCAACTTCCTACGAGAAATGCCCAGTCAAGCATCATCAACCTTACTGAAAAGAAATTATCAGTCCCACAGACATCAGTACTGAATAAAGGTCTAAAATTCGCTCCCAACCAACATGTGGACAAGTTCAACTTATATGTTGATCTCAATAAATATGTCCGTAATTTAACCTTGAAGAGACACTATTTGAAAAACCCAGTGCCGAAATTGGACTTTGAACCAAGAAAAAAAACGTTAGTAGCACCACCTTCCAGGTACTACCCGGTGGAATCTAGAGGTAACCATATAGACTTCTTCTTTGACTCAGTCAAAGAAGATTTCAGGAAACTAAAAATCAAGGATGACAGATTTTGTGATAACCTTACTCCACAAGAGAGACTCGCGGTTAAACAACTCAAGAATAATGACGAAATAATCATAAAAACTGCAGATAAAGGAGGGGCGGTGGTACTACAAGAGAAGTCGGCATATGTCAAAGAGGCTTTGAGTCAAATTAATGATACTAGGACCTATGAACAGCTTATAGGTGATCCTACCGAAAAGTTTGTAGAGGATCTTTACGATCTTCTACATGCCGCTAAAAACAGAGGTATCCTGTGTAAGGAAGAATTCGAATATCTGTACAATAAGAAACCGAGGATTCCAGTTTTTTACCATCTGCCTAAAGTGCACAAGGGCACGATCCCTCCCCCAGGAAGACCTATAGTGGCAGGGGTTGATTCCTTGACATCCTGTTTGTCACATTATCTGGATTTAAAACTCCAACCATATGTAAAAAAACAACTGTCCTACTTGAAAGACTCCACCGGTCTACTGAATTCACTCAGGGACCTCCAATGGCAATCCACATACCGGTGGGTCACGGTGGATGTACAGGCACTTTATACATCCATCCCCCACGATAAAGGATGTGAAGCAGTGAGTAAGATCCTGATTTTAGACCATAATGTCAGCAGAGAAGAGAGAGATTTCCTTGTGGATAGTATTAGGTTTGTCCTTAACCATAATTATTTTGAATTTCAAGAAAAATACTATCTACAGAAACAGGGTACGGCGATGGGTACCAAGTTCGCCCCTTCATATGCAAACATCTATATGGACTGTTGGGAAAATGAAATTCTGTATGTGGATGGAGATTTTAGATGTACTAACATCAAATTCTACAAACGATACATCGACGACTTGATCTTCATCTGGGACGGTGAGGTTGAAACCCTGACGAGTTTTATATCTGACATTCAAATTAATCATTATAACCTCAAGTTTACTTACAAACAACACCCTGTAGCCATTGACTACCTGGATGTTCTTTTGAAAATTGAAGAAGATGGCTCTTTAAGTACTAAAACCTTTTTCAAGAAAACTGATGCCAATAGTTTCATTCCTTCCGACAGCTGCCACCTTTCCCGGTGGAAAACCGCAGTACCATATTCCCAATTTATACGGATTAGGAAAAACTGCAGCAGTATGGATGCATATTGGGAACAGTCATCATCATTAGTTCTTCAGTTCATAGATAGGGGTTACAGTGAAAAGACTCTACGAATAGACCAAGCCCGTGCTTCCGAAATTGACAGGAACAGCCTCTTTATGACGAGAGATCGTATACAGGATGGACACCGGGGAGAGAGACCATTTGTAACACAGTTCAATCAAGAAAACAGAACTATCAAATGTATTATGAATAAACACTGGCACCTTTTACTTAAAGATCCAGTTTTAGGGCCTCATCTACCCAGTAGACCAAGTATTGTCTTTAGGAGATCTAAGAACCTTAAAAGTATCCTTGCTCCCAGTCAATTACAGACAGAACATCGGAAAAAAGATGATAATTCCAGCCAACACCCACTCATGAAGAGAGCAGGGCTGTTTCCCTGCAATAAGTGCAATTGTTGCCGCTTCATCGACAAAAAGAGTTTCTGCTGGAAAGATGAGACTAAAAGGGTTTTTAGACTAAAGTCCATTGTTACGTGCAATACCAATTACGTCATCTATAAGATAGATTGCAGTTGCAAACTCTCTTATATTGGTAAAACAAAGAGGTGTCTCAAAATTAGAATACAGGAACACTTACGAAACATCAAGAATAAGGTCCAGAATCATAGCCTCCCCAGGCACTTCCAGGAAAAACATAGGTCCGAAATTCAGGGCTTAACATTTAATGTGGAGGAACATGTACCCGAAGATAAGAGGGGAGGAGATAGGGACCTCCAGCTTGCTCGAAGGGAATCTTTCTGGATTTATACTTTAAATACTCTTATACCGAAAGGGTTGAATGAGAATATCGATATGATAGCATTCCTTTGATGTAGATAAAGTGTATCTAGTGTGTAGAGATGGAGATATTGTCAGAGTAGTTAATGGCCAGTACTGAATTTTCATACTAATGTAACGTAGTTTCATTATATATCATGTGCACGTAGAGGAATTGAATGTCAGATCTTTAAAAATCATAAGATTTCCCCGGTGTATTTATCATTGGTTATTAAATTTTACCACTTGACATACAGACGTGTACAAGTGGGGCCATTTTCAAGTTGATAACTCTTTATCTCATTAATTTTTTTCATACATACATCACGTTTCCAGTATATATACACTCATGTACATGTTTAACCATAAAGGACTTAATTTATTTATATAAAGATCAGACATATCTGTTTATAACTTATTTTTACTTTTATTATATTTATTTATTTCTTCCTTTATTATTTATCATTTTTTCATCAATATTCTTATTTTTAGGTTTATGTTTATTTCTATATATATATATATATATATATATATATATATATATATATTATTTTTATTGTTATATTTTATATATTATTTATTTATTTATTTTTTATTAATTTTTTTTATTATTTATTTATTTTTTATTTTTTTTATTTTATTTATTTATTTATTTATTTATTTTTTTATAATTTTTTTTATTATTATTATTATTTATTTTTATTTTTATTATTATTATTTATTTTTTTATTTATTTATTTATTTTTTGTTTTTTTTATTTTTATTTTTATTTTTATTTCCATTTTTATTTTTATTTTAATTTTACTTTTATTTATTTATTTTCTTTTTTTATTTTTATTTATTTATTTATTATAGCTCCAGCGTCATGCAATACGATCAAGGGGAATTACCCACAGGGGATCAGTCTAATATGTAGGACATGAAACTGAGTTAAATGAGATGGGGTGTGTCCAACATCATTCCTGGCATTTAGCCAGGTTTGGTTTCCCTAAATAGTAACCAGAGAGACAGTGAAAAGCATTATGGGTAATATTAATCAATTAGGTATTTCCTCCTAAGGAGTTATTCTCATAATAATACCGTTAATACACTTAGTTTGATTATTTGAAAATTATAAATCTATGCACTTTTGGTTAAGTAATCTCCATTCTAATATAGTAAATGGAGCACATATATATAGAGCACCAATCACAATGCAAGGGAAGTGATGTAATCACTTTTCCCTTTATAAAGGGTGGTTATCAGGTCCAATGCCTCATTATACAGAGACTTGGCTGTCAGCACTGCACCACTGGAGGGTAAGGTTTTGTTTTTGATTTTACAATAGTATATTATCAACTTTGAAAGTGGTCCCATTTATTAGTATACACTTTGTACCAACTATATGTATTTTATTGACTGGTTAACCACTAATCATTTATAAATGTAATTTTTTAAAGAGTATATGATATGCACTAATTATATATATTCACTATATAAATATGACAGATTTATTCATGAATATGAAACTAAGTTATATGAGTTATACACTCACTTATATAATTTTTATAGTTAATAGATCTTCCCCTTACTAAGTGAAAGGAGTATTTGTTTCTCCATGGGGTGGGAACTCTTTGTACCATACTGGTACTTTAATAGATGGTCTAATTGATATCAACCCAATTAATTTACCAGGTCTACCACGTGTTCTAAATTGGTTAGACATACCCATTTGAATTGCCTTCACTCCTGAGTCTCTGAGTGTCAGGTTCAAGCTGCTGACCGACGAGGTATGTGCTATATTATAGAGATTTCTTTAATGATTGGCACTAATGAACTACACCCCCTGTGGGTAGCACTTTGAGTAATTTCTTTGAATTATTCGATCATAGATCAGTGATACCGTCCATAAAGGATGGGTTTCCCTAATAAACATATCATGTGGGTTCACTATACTGATGGTTAATACAATTAGTCCTGGGTTTTCCAAATATGAATAAATGGCTGGTTATAATCAGATCATTTAGTAGAGGATCGTTGTATAGTGGTAACATTGGAGTTTGTTATAGCCAATTCTGTGGCTTTGTTCTGTATCATATATAGAAACCACACGGGTTAGTCATGAGATCTGTTCATTAGTGATCAGACATTAATTGATACCAGAATTTTTATAATTATGGGTGTCAAAATAAGATAGGGGTCTATTTATGAACTCGTAGGTGTTCTTATAATTAATACCCAATTAATCAATTTATTAGGTTCCTTATGCTTGCGAACCAGTTAGATTCTATACACATATGAATCTTCCCCATATTCGAATATCTGAATGTCAGACTCAAGCTGATGATATATGAGGTATGTGCCGTTCCCTTGGATTAATCCCAATCTCTGCCTAATTGAACAAAAAGTGTCCTTTAATTAATAAAGGTTATTAAACGTTTTTTAATTAGGTATGGTCCTCGCTGTATCAATCAAGTCCCATTGAAATATTGAAACGTTGTTCATACATCTTTGAATGACCTTTTATGTGCTGACAATATGTTCTGAAATGAAGAGGTATGTTTTTCACAACCTGTGCTTTTTGGTTCTCTTTTTTCCTCTTTCTTCATGTTATTTATTCTGTTTTCCTCCTCATGTTGCTATGTCATGTTCTTTTGATACCAATATGTCATGTTATATGTGAGTGTAAGATGCTTATTGCTATGTATTTGTTTTGACTTATTATTCTACAATTGTAGATTTTACCCCTGATGAAGTCTTGGAACAAGACGAAACGCGTTGGGTTATTTATCTATCTATTATCTGATGTTACCTCCGAATCTACAATAAGGAGAAGGAGGAAATCGTAGTGATATATCTACGCTTTTTCCTCCATCACTACAAACTGATTGTTCAAATTGTGCGACAAATGTAAATGTATCAACTCTGTATACTTATGAACATTTGTGTCGGGTTTATATGTTGTTTTAATACATTTTTATGTTAGTATTTGTTATCTGACGTAATTTATCCGGAGAGTACTGTAAGGGTCCGTTTTTAGGTAGGGCGTTGATATAACTCCCTTGGCGCCATCTCCTCTATTTCGTTTCATATATATATATGTGTGTGTAGATATATATATATATATATATATATATACACACACACACACACACACACACAGGCACACTAGTTTTACGGACCCAGCATATACTGGGTCACCTCAGTCCCCACCCCCGTGATTGGCTCCGCCCAGTTCTGGAAAACCCCCCCATGCAAATCCTGCGTTTGCCACTGAGAACGAAGAAAAAACCGTGAGTAAAATTCCTAACTGCATAGCAAATTTACTTGGCGCAGTCGCACTGCGGACATTGCGCATGCGCAGTAAGCGGAAAATCGCTGCGATGCGAAAAAATTTACAGAGCGAACAACTCGGAATGAGGGTCCATGTGCACTGCAGGGGGGACAGATATAATGTGCAGAGAGAGTTATATTTGGGTGGGGTGTGTTCAAATTGAAATCTAAATTGCAGTGTAAAAATAAAGCAGCCAGTATTTACCCTGCACAGAAACAAAAGAACCCACCCAAATCTAACTCTCTCTGCACATGTTATATCTGCCCCACCTGCAGTGCACATGGGCCCTCATTTCAAGTTGATCACTCGCTGGCTAGATATAGCAGCCATGCAAACGCTATGCCGCTTAGTAGAAGTGCGAACACATGTGCAACCGAGCTCTGCAAAAACAGTTTGTGCAGTTTCTGAGTAGCTCTGAACCTACTCAGCGCTTGCAATCACTTCAGCCTATTCGTATCCGGATTTGACGTCAGACACCCGCCCAGCGAACGCCCAGCCACGCCTGCGTTTTTGCAAACACTCCCTGAAAACGGTCAGATGACACCCAGAAACACCCCCTTCCTGTCAATCTTCTTGCGGCCATCAGTGCGACTGAAAACTTCGCTAGAACCTGTGCACAACCACAACGGGCTTTGTAGCCATACGTCACACATGCGCATTGCGGTGTTTACGCATGCGCAAAAATGCTGATTTTTAGCCTGATCGCTGCACTGCGAACAACGGCAGCTAGCGATGAACTCAGAATGACCCCCATGGTTTTGCCCAACTGCTAACAAATTTGCTGCTACGATCAGGTCTGAATTACCCCCAGTGTTTCAAGTAACTGCACAGAACACCCGCAACTGTCACCGCTCACAGGGGGGTTTATTTACTAAAGTCCCGATTTTGTCCGAGTTTTTTTTTTTTTCAAAGTGTCAACACGGGAATTTACTAAGCACAAATCTCGGCAGTGTGGGGGCTATTCGTAATGGTTTTCACGGCAGAGGGCAGAAATACGAATGAATAGACCATCGGTTAAATGCGGCTGTTTGTTCATACAACACAGTGATTTACTATTCATTCGTATTTTGGTGTTTGTCAGTGAATGTTCAATTGTGGTCGTATTTCTTGGCAAATCATAAAAAAAAGCAGCAAAAAAATAGACTTGCTTTTTCCTGGCGTGTTTGTATAGTCATGCACGAATCAGTGAGATCCGTGCATGCTTATCTGTGGGAAAGGGTCTGTTTTCCTTAAAAATAAAAAATAAAAATTGCGTGGGGTCCCCCCTCCTAAGCATAACCAGCCTCGGGCTCTTTGAGCCGGCCCTGGTTGTAAAAATACAGGGGAAAAATTGCGTAGGGTCCCCCCATATTTATAGAACCAGCACCGGGCTCTGCATCCGGTCCTGGTTCAAAAAATACGGGGGACAAAAGATGTAGGGGTCCCCCATATTTTTTAAACCAGCACCGGGCTTCACTAGCCAGAGAGCCACAGGCGGGGGACACTTTTACATAGGACCCTGCGGCCGTGTCATTACCCCCCCAACTGGTCACCCCTGGCTGGGGTTCCCTGAAGGAGTGGGGACCCCTTAAATCAAGGTGTCCCCCCCTCCAGCCACCCAAGGGCCAGGAATAAAACCAGAGGCTCCCCCCCCCCCCCCCATCCGTGGGCGGTGGTTGGGAGGCTGATAGCCTTTGTGTTTAAAAAATAATATTTTTTTTTGTGGTAGAACTACAAGTCCCAGCAAGCCTACCCCGCAAGCTGGTACTTGGAGAACCACAAGTACCAGCATGCAGGGAAATAACGGGCCCGCTGGTACCTGTAGTTCTACCACAAAAAAATACCCCCCAAAAAACACAACACACACACACCGTGAAAGTAAAGCTTTATTTTACATACATGCACACTTACACACTCACATACTTACCTATTGTCCCATGTAGCCCCTCGGTCCCCTTGTCAAGTAGAATCCACGGGGTACCTGTCAAATAAAAATTATACTTACAATCAATCCTGTGTAGATCTGTCCTCTTCTTATCCAACGTAATTCACGGACTTGAATAAAAAAAAAAAAACGGATTCCCGATCCACGCAACTAAAGGGGTTCCATGTTTACACATGGAACCCCTTTCCCTGAATGCCGGGACCCCCCGTGACTTCTGTCACTGAAGGTCTCGCCAGCCAATCAGGGAGCGCCACGTAATGGCGCTCTCCTGATTGACAGGTTTGGAGCGCACAGCCAAACAGGAGCAGCACACTAGCTAGAATGGAGGAGAGCGCTCCTCCATTCTACCCAATGATGGGAACTTTGCGGTCTGCAGTTAACCGCAAAGTTAATTGGGGTCACTCTTGTGACAGGTACCCCCGTGGATTGTACTTGACAAGGGGACCGAGGGGCTACGTGGGACAATAGGTAAGTTTGTGAGTGTGTAAGTGTGCATGTATGTAAAATAAAGCTTTACTTTCACGGTGTGGGTGTTGTGTTTTTTGGGGGGTATTTTTTGTGGTAGAACTACAGGTACCAGCGGGCCCGTTATTTCCCCGCATGCTGGTTCCTGTGGTTCTCAAAGTACCAGCTTGCGGCGGAGGCTTGCTGGGACTTGTAGATCTACCACAAAAAAAAATATTCTTTTTTAAAACAAAGGCTATCAGCCTCCCATCCACCGCCCACGGATGGGGGGGGGGGGCAGCCTCGGGCTTCATTCCTGGCCCTTGGGTGGCTGGAGGGGGGGGGGGGGGACACACCTTGATTTCAGGGGTCCCCACTCCTCCAGGGAACCCCGGCCAGGGGTGACTAGTTGGGCGGGACCTATGTAAAAGTGTCCCCCGGCTGTGGCATTATCTCTCTGGCTAGTAGAGTCTGAAGCTGGTTTAAAAAATATGGGGGACGCCTACATCTTTTGTCCCCCATATTTTTTGAACCAGGACCAGATGCAGAGCCCCATGCTGGTTCTATAAATATGGGGGGACCACACACAATTTCCCCCCCTGTATTTTTACAACCAGGGCCGGCTCAAAGAGCCCGAGGATGGTTATGCTTAGGAGGGGGGACCCCACACAATTTTTTTTCTTTGATTTTTAACTATTTAAACACTTCTCATCATAATGTACACAATGAAGCCCTGCACGGATCTCACTGATCCGGACGGACTTCATTATGTTATGTCTGGCAGTGTTTTACTAATCACTCAGGTAAAACACTGCCCGACAATACGAATCACATCGACATCGGAAAATACGAAAATAGAAAACTCAGCAGCTTAGTAAATTACCGTAGATGGATTCAAAAAGTTGCAGTAAAATACGTCCGATAAAATTCGAGCCCAAACTCCCTACAAATCGGCACAAACACGAATATTCGTAAATAAACCCCAGGGTCTTTTTACTAAGCCTGACTCCCCTCTCTCCTGTCCTTCTGATCCATGTCCTGTTCCCATCCCATTCCTGCCACCTCTATGCTGGCTCTGCCTCCCATCTCTCCCGTCACTGTCTCCCCTGTCCTGAACCTGTCTCCCCACTCTCATGTCTCTGTCACCCCTGTCCTGTCCCATCCAAGTCACCTCTGTGCTGGCCCTGTCTCCCCTCTCTCCTCTCACCCCTGTCCTGTCCCTGTCACGTCTGTGCTGGCCTATCGCGCCCAGGGCCATAACTAGGTGTGTGCAGAGTGTGCCTTGCACACAGCGCACTTACGGAGGGAGCACATCTTGCGCCGAGTCCCCGTTTGGCCGTCCTGGGGGTATATTTACTAAGATGGGAGTTCTTTTTAAGATGGGATGTTGCCCATAGCAACCAATCAGATTCTACTTCTTATTTATCTAGCACCTTTTAGAAGATAATACCTGGAATCTGATTGGTTGCTATGGGCAACATTCCTTCTCAAATAGAACTCCCATCTTAGTAAATTTACCCCCTGCTTGTGTGACTACTCCATTGCAGTCTACTACTCTGCTGTGGAGATGACACCAAGCAGAGCTAGCAATGGAGAATCACCCGCAGTGCTTCGGGGTCAGCCAGGACACTGAAGGGAGCGGCAGCGGCTACAGGACAGCACTGTCTGCTGTGGAGAGTAGAGCAGGCAGCGTTGGCGATGGAGAATCAGCCGGGATACTGGTGCGGAGGGAGAGGCAGCGGGCACAGGACAGCGCTGTCTGCAATAGAGAGGAGAGCAGGCAGCGCTGACGATGTAGAGTACACCGCTGCACTGCGGGGAGAACAAGGAGTCATCCGGGAGACAGGAAACAAGTAAGAGGCAGCAGTACAGCTCCAGAGCGGTGACTAGTGAGTTAAATGAGCGCACCAACTGCACATGCAACACCCTCCGTTGTATGCACCACTTGGTCCGGTCCTTATGGTCTCTGTACAAGACAGGGATGGCATCACCCTGTCTTGTGTCTTGTTTTAAAGCAGAGTGTGGATTTAAAAAATGTATGTGTATATAAAAACACACATATACAAACACATAATATGTAAATATATATACTCGAGTCGTAATAGGAAAAGGTAATTTGGGGATGAGAGGTGTCCGGGGTAATATCACAGCTAGAAAAAAATAATTATTAGGAACAGGGCTCTTCCGGGGACCATAACCCCCACCACTGTGTGTCACAGGTCAAGAGCACCACAAGGGGCAATCCTGTGTGATGGGGGGAGGGGTAATGAGGATTTTATTAGGGAGGGACAGGGCAGCCGAGGAATATGTGAGAGCCCAAGGTGACGCCGGCAGCATCCCCATACAGCGGGCAGCGGCTGGAGCACATCCAGAGAGGAGCCCCAGTGTATAGCCACTCCCCCCTGGTGTCCGACTGTATCCGGCGTTCTTCTGCGGTACCTGCAGTAAAAGTCCTCATTACTCCTCCCCCCATCACACAGGATTGCCCCTTGTGGTGCTCTTGGCCTGTGACACACGGTGGTGGGGGTAAAATATTTTTTTCTAGCTGTGATGTTTCCCAGGACACCTCCCATCCTCATATTACCTTTTCCTATTACGAGTATATATATTTACATATTATGTGTTTGTATATGTGTGTGTTTGTATGTGTGTGTGTGTGTGTGTGTGTGTGTTTTTATATACACATAGATTTTTAAAATCCACACTTTTAAAAAAGGGAGACTCTGCCTGCCTAATGTGTAAAAAGGGAGACTCTGCAGCTGTAATTTGTAAAAAGGGGGACTCTGCTGCCTAATGTGTAAAAAGGGGGACTCAGCCTGCCTAATGTGTAAAAAGGGAGACTCTGCTGCCGTAATGTGTAAACAGGGGGCTCTGCTGCCTAATGTGTAAAAAGGGGGACTCTGCTGCCGCAATGTTTAAAAGGGGGACTCTGCCTGCCTAATGTGTAAAAAAACGTACTGTGTAAAAGGGGACTCTACCTGCTGTACTGTGTAAAAGGGGACTCTACCTTGCGTAATGTGTGACAGGGGCTCTACCTGGCGTAATGTGTAAAAGTACCTGATGCAATGTGTGTAAGTGGTGCTACTGTGCGGCGTAATTTGAATAATGGAGACTTCTGTACAGCATATAATGAATTGGTATTATTTTGTGGCCATACACCTTCCCTGTGAAGTCACACACCTATATTTTTGGCACTGGGCCATTTTGTATAGTGGGGGGGCGGGGCGATGCTGTTTCTTGCACACAGCACTAAGATGTCTGGTTATTACAGCACTGATCATGCCTGTCCTGTCCATGTCACCATGTCCTGTCATATCCCTGCCACCGCTGTGCTGGCCCAGCCTCCCATCTCTCCTGTCATTCCTGTCCTGTCCCTGCTCTTAGCTGACCCTTTTGTTCTGACCCTGTCCCCTCTGTCCTGTCTCTGTCACCTCTGTGCTGTCCCTGTCTCCCCTCTTTCCTGTCCCATCCCTGTCACCTCTGTGCTGGCTCTGTCTCCCCTCTCTTCTGTCACTGTCACCCCTGTTCTGTCCCTGTCACCTCTGCGCTGCTGGCTCTGTCATCTCTCTCTGCCAACTCTTGCATTCTGTCCCTGTCCCCTCTGTCCAGTCCCTGCCACCCAGGTCCGGACTGCCCATCTGGCACTTCAGGCAAATGCCAGAAGGGCCGATGGGCTCATGGGCCAGTCCGGTCCACAGAGAGCCGGGAAGGCTGCGCTCAGCACAGCTCCCGTCTCTCTGGTTTGTCCCCATCTGTCTCCGCCACCAGACGTGCCCCGTTGCTAAATATTATGGTGGCGTGCCATGAGTCCATTTCCCCTGACTCGCAACACACACTCATTTGCAGTGTCCGCATGCCCTTTACACGGCGCGCGCGCGTATGCCAGGGAAGGACCTACCTAGTCCGACTAGTCAGGTCGCTTACTTCACCACTGGGTGAAATGAGCGCCCCCGTCCCCCCCTCTCGCTCAGCACACATCACACTAAGTGGTTAGCGGGGGGATAAGGTCTGAGTGCTTAGCGGGGGGAGTGCTTAGCAGGGGGCTAAGAGGTCTTTGCTAGATCACTCAGCACACATCTTCCCCGTGTGTACGGGGCTTTACTTGTGGGACACAGATAGTGACACTGATAACTTTGGTATCTCGCTATCAGCTTCCTCATATGTTTAAAAGATAAACAGAGCCAGGATGAGTTTTGGCATACTATAATATTTTTAAGTATACCCATGGTATGGCTCTATTGGGTGTCTGTTTTTTCCTGTCTATTAGATAGGAAAAAACAGACACGCAACTGACTTTTCAAACAATTGAATACCCCCCAAAGACTTCCTTTTGTTGGAGAGAAACCGAGTGTGGTTAATTGAATACATATTTGTTTTACTTGATGACTATTCTACAAAGACCATGGTTTTCCCTGTGATCTAATTCCTTATATTCTGTTTGGTATTGGTTTCATATGCCAAGGGCAGCTACATTTACAAATATGTGACAAAATGGAAGGTGCAGATTCCCTTTGGCTACTCATTTATTTCTGAGGGTGCCATGGAATTATTAGAGCCTCAAACAAATGAGTAATCTGTGCTTTGAAGTAGTGTAGCCAACAGTAATATGGATTGTTTTGTTATACTAGTGGTGTGTATGTGTAAAATTGACGTTACAGTTGAAGGAAGATGTGTTTTTAAATGCATTGAAAGTAGCAGTATACAGTAAATACAGAATCACAGCAAACGTATTATTATCCTTTATTTATTTGGATCATTCAGGGTTCATTAAATGTGCATGACAGGTTTTCTGAGCGATATTGATATAGGGGGGAATTCAGACATGATTGCTCGCTTGTGTTTTTTTGCAGTCCAGCGTTCACATAGTCGCCGCCCACCGGGGAGTGTATTTCAGCTGTGCAAGTGTGCGATCGCATGTGCAGCCGAGCGGTACAAAAAAAAACTTTGTGCAGTTTCTGAGTTGCTCTGAACTTACTCAGCCGCTGTGATCACTTCAGCCTGTCCGGGGCCAGAACTGACATCAGACCAGGGCCGGTTTGAGCCCTTTTTGCACCCCGGGCAGGACATAGAGGCGTGGCTTCATACAGGGGGCGTGGTCAGTTACGCCCCCTGTACAGTAGTAGCGCAGCTGAAATGCTGAGCGGTGCGCGATGACGTCATCGCACACAGCACAGCAAAGGTCCTCTCCACGAAGGGAAACTAGACGCGTAGCATCTAGTTCCCTTCGTGTAGAGGACCTTTGCTGTGCGGTGCGCGATGACATCATCGCGCACCTCACAGCAAAGGTCCTCTCCACAGGGGGACACAGCCGGGGGACACAGCGGGCAGCGGAGGGCACAGCAGTAGCGGATCTTGCCATGGTGCGGCGCCCTCCGGAAGGCGGCGCCCCGGGCAAAAGTCCTGCTTGCCCGTGGCAAGATCCGCTACTGCATCAGACACCCACCCTGCAAATGCTTGGACATGCCTGCATTTTTCCAACCACTCCCTGAAAATGGTCAGCTGCCACCCATGAACGCCTTCTTCCTGTCAATCTCCTTGCTATCGGCTGTGCAAATGGATTCTTTGTAAAACCCATCGCAAGCAACGATTCGTTTTGTACCCATGTGACGCATCTGCACATTGCGGTGCATGCGCATGTGCAGTTCTGACATGATCACAGTGCTGCAAAAAATGCTAGAGAGCCATCAGGTCTGAATTACCCCCATTGTGCAGACCCTTACGGACCATTTTTATCATTAAAATTATGCAGAGTGACTTATGCTGCAACGGCATTATCCTTAGGTTTCTCAGGACTGTGTCAGTTTTCTGTGTGATGCTGACACTGTTGATATGTACAATCTGCTGCTTGAAGAATGAATAAGCAAATATACTCATTCTTGCATATGTTTAATTTAGGGATGAGCGGGTTCGGTTCCCTGAGAACCGATCCCAACCAAACATCATGTCCCGAGCCTGGATCTGAGTCCAGCTCAGGTTTTTCCGCCAGAAACCAGAACGAGGCAAAACGTCATCAACCTGCTGTCAGATTCTCGCAGGTTTTGGATTCCATATAAGGAGCCGCGCGTCACCGCTATTTTCACTCCAGTCCTGGAGAGTGTACGAGAGGACATGTCTCCTCAGTGTCTGTGCGAGAAAGTGGCCTGGGGTAAAGACCTGCTCTTTTGTATCATTCCAGTGCTGTCTTTTGCTGCATCAGTCCAGTGGTGGTGTCTTGTGCTGCATCAGTCCAGTCACAGTGGTGGTGTCCTGTGCTGCCATAAGTCCAGTGCTCCTGTATAAGTCCAGTCCAGTGGTGCAGTCTTGTGCTGTATCAGTCCAGTGGTAGTGTCCTGTGCTGCCATAAATCCAGTGGTGGTGTCTTGTGCTGCCATAAGTCCAGTGCTGCTGTATAAGTCCAGTCCGGTGGTGCTGTCTTGTGTTGCAAAAGTTCAGTGGTGTTGTCCTGTGCTGCCATAAGTCCAGTGGTGCTGCCGTATAAGTCCAGTCCAGTGGTGCTGCCGTATAGGTCCAGGGGTACTGCTATGAGTCCAGTCCAGGGGTGCTGCCGTATAAGTACAGGGGTACTGCTGCATAAGTCCAGTCCAGTGGTTCTGCCATATAAGTCCAAGGGTAATGCTGTATAAGTCCAGTCCACTGTTGCTGCTGTATAAGTCTAGTCTAGTGGTGCTGCCATATAAGTCCAGGGGTACTGCCATATAAGTCCAGTGTTGCTGCCGTATAAGTCCAGTCCAGTGATGCTGCCATATAAATCCAATCCAGTGGTGCTGCCATATAAGTCATGGGGTACTGCCATATAATTCCAGGGGTACTGCCATATAATTCCAGTCCAGTGGTGCTGCCGTATAAGTCCAGGGGTACTTCCATATAAGTCATGGGGTACTGCCATATAAATCAAGCCAGGGGTACTGCGGTATAAGTCCAGTACAGTGGTGCTATCTTGTGTTGCAAAAGTCCAGTGATGGTGTCCTGTGCTGCCATAAGTCCAGGGGTACTGCTGTATAAGTCTAATGGTACTGCCATATAAGTCTAGGGGTGCTGCAGTATAAGTCCAGTCCAGGGGTACTGCCATATAAGTACAGTGCTACTGCCATATAAGTCCAGGGGTGCTGCAGTATAAGTTCAGTCCAGGGGTACTGCCATATAAGTCCTGGAATACTGCCATATAAGTTCAGTGGTGCTGCAGTATAAGTCCAGTCCAGGGGTACTGCCATATAAGTCCAGTGCTACTGCCATATAATACCAGGGGTGCTGCAGTATAAGTTCAGTACAGTGGTGCTGCCATATAAGTCAAGGGGTACTGCCGTATAAGTCCAGTCCAGTGGTGCTGTCATATAAGTCCAGTCCAGTGGTGCTGTCGTATAAGTCCAGTCCAGTGGTGGTGCGGTATAGGTGCAGGGGTACTGCTGTATAAGTCCATTTCAGGGGTGCTGCCATATAAGTCCAATGGTACTGCCGTATAAGTTCAGGGGTACAGCTGTATAAGTCCAGTCCAGTGGTTCTGCCATATAAGTTTAGTCCAGTGGCGCTGCCGAATAAGTCCAGTGGCGCTGCCATATAAGTCCAGTGGCGCTGTCGTATAAGTCCAGGGGTACTGTCGTATAAGTCCTGGGGTACTGCCGTATAAGTCCAGGGGTACTGCCATATAATTCTAATGGTACTGCCATATAAGTCCTGTCCAGTAGTACTGCCATAAAAGTCCACGGATACTGCCATATAAGTCCAGTACAGTGGTGCTGCCATATAAGTCCAGGGGTACTGCCATATATGTCCTGGGGTAATGCCATATAAGTCCAGTCCAGTGTTGCTGTTGAATAAGTCCAGTCTAGTGGTGCTGCCATATAAGTCCAGGGGTACTGCCATATAATTCCAGTCCAGTGGTGCTGCCGTAAAAATCCAATTCAGTGGTGCTGCCATATAAAGCATGGGGTACTGCCATATAATTCCAGGGGTACTGCCATATAATTCCAGTCCAGTGGTGCTGCTGTATAAGTCCAGGGGTACTGCCATATAAGTCCAGGGGTACTGCCATATAAATCCAGTCCAGGGGTACTGCTGTATAAGTCCAGTCCAGGGGTGCTGCTGTATAAGTTCAGTCCAGTTGTTCTGCCATATAAGTCTAGTTTTGCTGCTGTATAAGTCATGGGGTACTGCCGTATAAGTCATAGGGTACAGACCATAGGCGTGCGCAGCACATTTTATTAGGGGGTGCACTCTTGGAGGGGTGTGTCTAGCACCGCCTTTTGGGCATGTCTAGCACCATCTATTGACTGTCAACGTAATATAAAATATCCACCCTTGTACCAATCCTAATAATGCAGATGCATTGTCAGATGTTGTGGTGTGCACCAAGCTGCACTCACTGCAGTTACACTGCTTCTCCTCAGCCTGGTCTGGCTCACCCTCTCTTTCCCCTGCAAGCTGCAGTCACTCACTGACACTGACAGTCGCAGACTAGTTACTGCTACAAAAACGCGTTGTGTCAATGCTGCTGCCGACCGCCTGCCAGTATTGAATTTGTCTTCCTCATCAGTGGCTGGCATTGGCATAGAATAGAAGGAGTGAGGTGGGCGTGTGATGGGTGGGCGTGCGAGCAGCATGATGTCATCACATCACATCACGCTGTTTTTGTACATTGAGGTGGAGCCGGGAGTTTGAAAGCCAGTGGCAGTGGCACCCTTGATTAACCCAGGTGTCAAGTCAGTAATGCAGTCCTGACAGGGTGCAACGCAGAGGGGACAGTAATCAGCCTGCTCAACGATCGCTGCATCAGGCATGTGAGATCGGATTGACGGACATTAGGGGGTGCCTGTGCGCACCAGGCACCCCCCCTGCGCACGCCTATGGTACTGACATATAAGTCCAGTCCAGTGGTGCTGCCATATAAGTCTAGGGGTACTGCTGTAGAAGTCCAGGGGTAATGCCTTAAAAATCCAGTCCAGTGGTGCTGCCATATAAGTTCAGTCCAGTGGTGCTGTAGTATAAGTTCAGTCCGGTGGTGGTGCCTTGTAAGTACAGGGGTACTGTCTTAAAAGTCCAGGGGTACTGCTGTATAAGTCCAGTTCAGTCCAGTGGTGCTGCTGTATAAGTTTAGTCCAGTGGCGCTGCCGTATAAGTCCAGGGGTGCTGCCGTATAAGTCCAGGGGTACTGCCGTATAAGTCTAATGGTACAAGTCCAGGGGTGCTGCCGTGTAAGTCCAGGGGTGCTGCCGTGTAAGTCCAGGGGTGCTGCTGTATAAGTCCAGGGGTACTGCCGTATAAGTCTAATGGTACAAGTCCAGGGGTGCTGCTGTATAAGTCCAGGGGTACTGCCGTATAAGTCCAGTCCAGTAGTACTGCCATATAAGTCCAGGGGTACAGCCATATAAGCCCAGTCTAGTGGTGCTGCCATATAAGTCCAGGGGTACTGCCATATAAGTCCAGGGGTACTGCCATATAAGTCCAGTCTACTGGTGCTGCCATATAAGTCCAGGGTATTGCCATATAAGTCCATTCCAGGGGTGTTGCCATATAAGTCCAGTCCAGGAGTGCTGCCGTATAAGTTCAGGCCAGTTGTTCTGCCGTATAAGTCCAGGGGTACTGCCATATAAGTCCAGTGGTGCTGCTGTATAATCCAGTCCAGGGGTACTGCCTTATAAGTCATGGGGCACTGCCGTATAAGTCCAGTTCAGTCCAATGGTGATGCCATATAAGTTTTGTCCGGTGGCGCTGCCGTATAAGTCCAGGGGTGCTGCCGTATAAGTCCAGGGGTGCTGCCGTATAAGTCCAGGGGTGCTGCCGTATAAGTCCAGGGGTGCTGCCGTATAAGTCTAATGGTGCTGCCGTATAAGTCTAATGGTGCTGCCGTATAAGTCTAATGGTGCTGCCGTATAAGTCCAGGGGTGCTGCCGTATAAGTCTAATGGTACTGCCATATAAGTCTAATGGTACTGCCATATAAGTCTAATGGTACTGCCATATAAGTCTAATGGTACTGCCATATAAGTCCAGGGGTACTGCCATATAAGTCCAGGGGTACTGCCATATAAGTCCAGTGGTACTGCCATATAAGCCAAGTCCTGTAATACTGCCATATAAGTCCAGGGGTACTGCCATATAAGCCCAGTCTAGTGGTGCTGCCATATAAGTCCAGGGGTACTGCCATATAAGTCCAAGGGTACTGCCATATAAGTCCAGGGTACTGCCATATAAGTCCAGTCCAGGGGTGTTGCCGTATAAGTCCAGTCCAGGAGTGCTGCCGTATAAGTTCAGTCCAGTTGTTCTGCCATGTCAGTCTAGTGTTGCTGCCGTATAAGTCCAGGGGTACTGCTGTATAAGTCTAGGGGTACTGCCATATACGTTCAGTCCAGTGGTGCTGCAGTATAAGTTCAGTCCAGGGGTGGTGCCGTATAAGTCCAGGGGTACTGGCGTATAAGTCTAGGGGTGCTGCCGTATAAGTCCAGGGGTGCTGCCGTATAAGTCCAGGGGTGCTGCCATATAAGTCCAGGGGTGCTGCCATATAAGTCCAGGGGTACTGCCATATAAGTCCAAGGGTACTGCCATATAAGTCCAGTCTAGTGGTGCTGCCATATAAGTCCAGGGTACTGCCATATAAGTCCAGGGCTGTTGCCATATAAGTCCAGTCCAGGAGTGCTGCCGTATAAGTTCAGTGCAGTTGTTCTGCCATCTAAGTCTAGTGTTGCTGCCGTATAAGTCCAGTGGTACTGCTGTATAAGTCCAGGGGTACTGCCGTATAAGTTCAGTCCAGTGGTGCTGCAGTATAAGTTCAGTCCAGTGGTGGTGCCTTATAAGTCCAGGGGTACTGCCTTATAAGTCCAGGGGTACTGACGTATAAGTCCAGTTTAGTCCAGTGGTGCTGCCATATATTAGTTTAGTCCAGTGGTGCTGCTGTATCAGTCCAGTGGCACTGCCGTATAAGTCCAGGGGTACTGCCATATAAGTCTAGTCCAGTGGTGCTGCCATATAAGTCCAATGGTACTGTCATATAAGTTCAGGGGTACTGCCATATAAGTCCAGTCCAGTGGTGCTGCAGTATACGTTCAGTCCAGTTGTGCTGCCGTATAAGTCCAGGGTTACTGCCGCATAAGTTCAGTCCAGTTGTTCTCCCATATAAGTCTAGTGTTGCTGCCGAAAAAGTCCAGGGGTACTGCCGTATAAGTCATGGGGTACAGCCGTATAAGTCCAATACAGTGGTGCTGCCATATAAGTCCAGGGGTACTGCCATATAAGTCCAGTGGTACTGCCATATAAGTCCAGGGGTACTGCCATATAAGCCCAGTCCAGTGGTGCTGCCGTATAAGTCCAGGGGTACTGCCGTATAAGCCCAGTCCAGTGGTGCTGCCATATAAGTCTAGGGGTACTGCCATATAAGTCCAGTCAAGTGGTGCTGCCATATAAGTTCAGTCCAGTGGTGCTGCAGTATAAGTTCAGTCCAGTGGTCCTGCAGTATAAATTCAGTCCAGTGGTCCTGCAGTATAAGTTCAGTCCAGTGGTGCTGCAGTATAAGTTCAGTCCAGTGGTGGTGCCTTATAAGTCCAGGGGTACTGCCTTATAAGTCCAGTTCAGTCCAGTGGTGCTGCCGTATAAGTTTAGTCCAGTGGCACTGCTATGTAAGTCCAGTGGCACTGCCGTATAAGTCCAGTGGTGCTGCCGTATGAGTCCAGGGGTATTGCTGTATAAGTCTAATGGTACTGCCATATAAGTCTAATGGTACTGCCGTATAAGTCCAGGGGTACTGCCGTATAAGTCCAGGGGTACTGCCATATATGTCTAATGGTACTGCCATAAAAGTCTAATGGTACTGCCATATAAGTCTAATGGTACTGCCATATAATTCCAGTAGTACTGCCATATAAGTCCAGTAGTACTGCCATATAAGTCCAGGGATACTGCCATATAAGTCCAGGGGTGCTGCCATATAAGTCCAGTCTAGGGGTGCTGCCATATAAGTTTAGTCCAATTCTGTCATATAAGTCTAGTGTTGCTGCCATATAAGTCTAAGGGTACTAGCGTATAAGTCCAGGGGTACTGCCATATAAGTTCAGTCCAGTGGTACTGCCATATAAGTCCAGTGGTACTGCCATATAAATCCAGGGGTACTGCCATATAAGTCCAGTCCAGTGGTGCTGCCGTATAAGTTCAGTCCAGTGGTGCTGCAGTATAAGTTCAGTCCAGTGGTGGTGCCATATAAGTCCAGGAATACTGCTGTATAAGTCCAGGGGTACTGCAGCATAAGTCCAGTTCAGTCTAGTGTTACTGCCGTATAAGTCCAGGGGTACTGCTGTAGAAGTCATGGGGTACAGCCGTATAAGTCCAGGTGTACTGCCATATAAGTCCAATGGTACTGCCATATAAGTCCAGGGGTGCTGCAGTATAAGTCCAGTCCAGTGGTGCTGCAGTATAAGTTCAGTACAGTGGTGCTGCTGTATAAGTCCAGGGGTACTGCCGTATAGGTCCAGTCCAGTAGTGCTGCCGTATAAGTTCAGTCCAGTTGTTCTGCCATATAAGTCTAGTGTTGCTGCCGTATAAGTCATGGGGTACTGCCGTATTAGTCCAGTCCAGTGGTGCTGTAGTATAAGTCCAGTCCAGTGGTGCTGCCGTATAAGTCTAGGGGTACTGCTGTATAAGTCATGGGGTACTGCCGTATAAGTACAGTTCTGTCCAGTAGTGCTGCCGTATAAGTTCAGTCCAGTGGTGCTGCAGTATAAGTTCAGTCCAGTGGTGGTGCCGTATAACTCATGGGGTACTGCCATATAAGTCCAGGGGTACTGCCATATAAGTCCAGTTCAGTGCAGTGGCACGGCCGTATAAGTTTAGTCCAGTGGCGCTGCCGTACAAGTCCAGTGGCGCTGCCGTACAAGTCCAGTGGCGCTGCCGTATAAGTCCAGGGGTACTGCCATATAAGTCTAGTCCAGTGGTGCTGCCATATAAGTCCAGGGGTACTGCCGTATATGTCCAGTGGTGCTGTGCTATATAGTATTTACTCCAAATAAAGGGGGTTTAATATTTCATTCAAATAATTTTTACAGGGTTTGTCCTGTGTGGTGTAGAGGTATGCTCTCCTGTACCGCATATTGTTATATAACTCCAGAAAAATAATGGAGAACAAAAATTTGGAGGATAAAATAGTGAAAGATCAAGAACCACTTTCTCCCACTGCTGCTGCTGCTGTTGATGCTGCTGGGAGTCGATCGTCATCCCAGAGGGGAAGTCGGAAGACCACTTGTACTACTTCAACTAAGCAATTGACTGTCCAACAGTCCTTTGCGAGGAATATGAAATATGACAGCATTCATCCTGTTGCAAAGTGGATAACTTAGGCCTTGACAGCTATGTTGGTGTTAGACGTGTGTCCGGTTTCCGCCATTAATGCAGTGGGATTTCAACAATTGATGGAGTAGTGTGTCCCCGGTACCAAATCCCATCTAGATTCCACTTCACTAGGAAAGTGATTCCCGGACTGTACAGGGACATTATGAAAAAGTCCTCAGTGTCTTGAAAAATGTGGTTGTACGCAGTGTCCACTTAACCACGGACATGTGGACAAGTGGAGCAGGGCAAACTAAGGACTACATGACTGTGACAGCCCACTGAGTAGATGTATTGCCTCCCACAGCAACAACAGCAGCGGTGGCACCAGTAGCAGTATCTCACATACACCAGCTCGTTACTAGGCAGGCTACGCTGTGTATCATCGGTTTCTGTAAGAGGCACACTGCTGACAACCTCTTAAAGAAACTGAGGGACATCATCGCACAATGGCTTACCCCACTTAGACTCTCCTGTGCCGCCCACTTGTGTCGCTTAGCTTAGTCATCCAGCTACATTACCTCATTGCACCTCTTTTTCTTCTTTGCATGATGTGCTGTTAGGGGCCTAGTTTTTAAAAGTGCCATCCTGTCTGACACTTCAGTGCCACTCCTAGATGGGCCAGGTGTTTGTGCCGCCCACAGGCGTCGCTTAGCTTAGTCATCCAGTGACCTCGGTCCAACCTTTTGGCCTAAAAACAATATTGTGAGGTGTTCAGAATAGATTGTATATGAGTGGAAATGAATGTTATTGAGGTTAATAATACCGTAGGATCACAATTACCCCCAAAATCTGTGATTTTAGCTGTTATATTTCTTTCAAAAATCATCCAGATCCAAAACTAAAAAACCCAAAAGGGTGGTTTAAGCAAAACCAATCCAGATCCAAAACACGAGCGGGGATCCAGATCCAAAACACAACACACGAAAAGTGTCCCCGCCGCACATTTCTAGTTTAATTGCTGGACCCTTTTGGTCTCTGAGTTGATATTTGAAGTCTGCAGATAACTCATGACAGTATTACCTTGCTATTTTTGCACCCACATTGTGCATGCCATATTGTTTGTTTTGTTTATGATACGGAACCCTTTAAAACTGGCTGACTGCACATAAGGGTACAAGTGGACTTGTGTGGTACTCATTGGGTCAGATGTAATGCAGTGTGAGAAGAAAGGGGCGTGGTCACACAATAGTAATAATGCCCACAGTAGTAGCACCCCTAATACACATAATGCCGACAGCAGTAGCACCCTGTAAGACACAATGCCCACAGCAGTAGCGCCCTTTTACAATGCCCACAGTAGTAGTGCTCCTTATGCAATGTCCACTCTACTGGCAGTGCCCACAGTGGTAGTGCCCCTTATGTAGAGCCCATAGTAGTGGTGCCCCTTATGCAATGCCCCCAGTAGTAGTGCCCCTTAAGTCCCCAGGAGTGATTCCCCTTACGAAGTGCCCCCTTTACAATGCCCCCATTAGTAATGCCCTTAATGGTAATGCCCCTGTGTAGTATTGCCCACAGTAGTAATGTCGCCTGTAGTAATGCCCCCAGTCGTTTAGCCCCTGTAGTTTAGACCCATGTAGTTTGCCCCCAGTAGTAATGTCCCCAGTAGTAATGCCCCCTGTAGTTATGCCCCCCTGTAGTGTGCCCCCCTGTAGTTTGCCCCAAGTAGTATTGCCCCTGTAGTTATGCGTCCAGTAATAATGCGCCCCTGTAGTTATGTCCCCAGTAGTAATGCGCCCCTGTAGTTATGCCCCCTGTAGTAATGCGCCTCTGTAGTTTAGCCCCATGTAGTTTGCCCCCAGTAGTTTGCGCCAAGTAGTAATGCCCCCAGTAGTTTAGCCCCTGTAGTAATGCCCCCAGTTGTAATGCCCCCAGTAGTTATACCCCCAGAAATAATGCGCCCCTGTAGTTATGCCCCAGTAGTAATGTGCCCATGTAGTTATGCCCTCAGAGTAATGAACCCCTGTAGGTTTGCCCCATGTAGTTTGCCCCCAGTAGTTTGCCCCAAGTAGTAATACCCCCAGTAGCTTGCCCCCTTGTAGTTAGCCCCTGTAGTTTAGCCCCCCTGTAGTTATGCCCCCAGTAGTAGTCACACGTGTTTTAAAAAAACACACCATACTTACCAATCCCCGCTCCTGCTGTGATCCTCCTGGCGTCCGCTTCACTCCGCTCCCCAGCACTATGAGGGAGACATCATGACATCTCTCTCATAGTGCATTGACAAAGCCGGGAGCCGGAAGCTGGAGCTCAGTAGTGTGCTCCTGCCGCCGGCTTCCGCTGTGCAGGGAGAGCCGAGCGCCGCTAATAACACAATCTCAGCGGGTGCCCGGTATCTCCCTGCGGCGCCAGCACACCCCGGGTTAGGTGAGCCAGAGAAGGCGGAACTCCGTTCCGTCTCCAAGTAGAACTGACGGAACGCAGTTCCGGCTCACTTTAACCCCTGTGCTGATGTATATATGTATTTATGAGTCTACTTGCTAGGTTATAATTTTGTAACAAATACTTCACAGTACTCTCATTTGAGAATGACAGAACCTTGGTGTTTTGTATTGTAAAATGTTATTTTGCAAAACATATTAAATGTGGTTTATCACAAGCATTGTATTTCCTGTTTATTTCCCTCCCAAAAAAATGACATGGAGGGGGATGCCAGAATCTTTTTTGGCTTGGGGGAGCAAAATTTCTAGTTACGCCATTGTAACTATCTATGGGAAAAGGGCAGCTTTTATAGGCAAAGACCTCTGTAACGTGGTTCTAGGAGTCTCACACAGTTTCTCGGGTATACCCTAACAGTACAACTATATGAAAATAAGAAAGCTGTGATCTTGACATCGTTGTTAACTAGTCAATTGCAAAAATTCTATATTCATAGAAGGTTTCCAACACTATCCAACCATTAAGTGAAATACAGAATCTAAAAGTTGAATAGACAAGGAAATATTTTGCGCTTTTTAACCTACAGCAGCTCAGAACCCAATGGTATAAAAAGGGTCACCAATACCATACAATAGATATAGAAAAAAAGTTTTTTACCACCTAGGTATCCGAGTGCTTCTCCTAACTCATTCAAGATGAGAACTGGTTGAATAATATCACAATGTTTTCCAGAAATATTCCCTGGTATAAACACCTCAAAATAAACAAATTAAAAACATCATGGTGCAGAATTACTAAAAATTCATATGTGGATGTACAATGAAGGCTTTAAATATGCCTATCCCCTTAGATGGTCTACTATTCAGGTAGACATTTGCACTTCTAATGGAGTGGACACAGCCACACGGCTTCGTACAGTGATGATCTTCAACTCAAAGAATGCAAAGAAGTTCCAATAGTGTAGTACATTTAATAAAATATTTTTTTAAATTCATAACATACAAACAATGAAATGGACTCTCACTGAGATGTATTGTCTACTCACAAAATGGTAGACAGTATGCATATAACAGTATGTTAAAACAGGTGTCCCCGGAAACACATTGCTAGCAGCAAACCATAGTGAGGTCCACATTCCTGTATTCAGACCAACGCGTTTCGATACCTCATAGGCTATCTTTTTCAAGGCATAAGGAAGCAGGAACATGGGCACCTTCTTATACCTCCTCCCATAAAACAATTAAGACAAAAAAAGTTTTACCTATTTCCAGATATGGATTCTCTAAATCTAAAATAGACATGTCCTATTACAACAAGAACAAAGTAAATCCCATCCTCCTATGTCAGTCCGGTAAGTCACTCTGACCCTCTACGGAAAAAAGTTTCTTTTCCCGCTGGCTAAAAGAAGGAAAAGACCATATAAGATCAAACAAAAAAGAAAGTCAAATATATTGATAAAGGAGAGGAAGATAAAAAAGACAATAAAATAAATAAGAATAAAAATTAGATGACACAAAAGGTTAAGATATTCAACCTAAGTAGTCAAATTCTCCGGGAGGAGAAAAGGTCCCTCTTAGAAAAGGGTCTTAATAACAACCCTTCAATTAATGTTGATCAGTTTAATATGTTTGTGGACATAGAGAAATTTGTCAGGAAGTTAATATTAAAAAAGTTCTTTAAGGTACAATCTGATACAAACAACCTCCAGGAAATTGAAAATAGTACCACATTTAAGCCAAAATCCTCCCTTCCCTGCACATCTAAAAGGATGTTTTATAGAATCATTTAGTCATATCGTTAATGCCAACTTAGAAAAATTAGATCATAAGGAAATTAAACATAATTTAACAGGGAAAGAAAAGCTTTAAAGAACCTTATGGCAGATAAAAACTTAATTATAGAACCCACCGATAAAGGGGGTGGAGTTGTACTCCTAGACAGAAATGACTATGAGGCAGAGATATATCGCCAACTAGAGGACAAAAATACTTATAAGAAAATAAGGGGTGGTCCAACCAAAAAATACTCTTTACAACTTAAAGAGATTACTGATAGGTTTCACACAAGGGGTACAATAACGGAAAAAGAAAAAAATTATTTGTATAGAAAACCCCGTTATACCAACAATTTAGGTCCTCCCGAAGATACACAAAAATCCAATTAAACCACCCGAGAGATCAATCATTTCCGGGGTGAATTCAGTAATGGCCAAGTTATCCCAATTTATAGATTTTTATTTACAGCCACTTGTTTTGTTGAATCGGTCACATTTAAAGGATACTGGGGATGTTCTAGAAATATTAAATAAAATAGAATGGAGGGATAATTTCCTGCTAGTAATGGCGGATTTAAATTCACTCTATACGATCATAGAACATCAACAGGGTATAGAGGATGTCAGAACAGCATTTAATAAGTCTACATTACCAAGAGATTCACAGGATTTCTTGTTGGAAGGTATTAATTTCATACTTGGTAATAATTACTTCTTTTTCAAAGCAGAATATTACATCAGAAAAGAGGAACAGCTATGGGCACCAGGTTCACCCCTAGTTATGCAAAAAAAATTATGGGTGCATGAGAAGATCATATGGTATGGGCTAATAACCCATATGGGGCGAACCTGGTGTCCTGGCACAGATACATTGACGATGTGCTCTTTGTCTGACAAGGAGAGCGACAATTGTTAGAAGTCTTCTGCAATTATCTAAATAATAATAAAAGAAACATCAAATTAGCCTTTGATGTGAGTTCTGAACAGGTATCATCCTTGTTTGCAGCTGCAGAGGCAAACCCACTCTGTCAGGGCCCAGTACTGCAGTCCCCCCTTGGAGGGCATGCTGTGTCTCCTGCATCTCTGCACCTCCCAAATCCCGTACAGGTGCACTCCTAGCAATACTGGGGGTAATTCAGACCTGATTGTAGCAGCAAATTTGTTTGCAGTTGGGCAAAACCATGTGCACTGCAGGGGGAGCAGATATAACATGTGCAGAGAGAGTTAGATTTGGGTGGGGTGTGTTTAAACTGAAATCTAAATTGCAGTGTAAAAATAAAGCAGCCAGTATGTACCCTGCACAGAAACAAAAAAACCACCCAAATCTAACTCTCTCTGCAAATGTTATATCTGCCACACCTGCAGTGCACGTGGTTTTGCCCAACTGCTAACAAATTTGCTGCTGCGATCCACTCTGAATTACCCCCATAGAGTTAGAAATAAGTTGAGGGAAATTCTGATATGCAAATACCACCATTGGTGGCACAGTTTCTTTTGAGTTCCACTGCATATTTTCCTACCCTCCCAGAATGGCCGGGAGGCCCACAAAAATTAGCTGGGGCACCCAGCCTCCCTGAAGAGTGGGCAAATCTCCCCACCAGATGCCATCTGCCTGCACTAGCTCACAAACTACCGCATTTGCCAACATACCCTCTCACTGTAGTCATGATCCAGGGGGTCCAATGACTTGAATCGTGTCATTGTGACCCCGCCCTCTGCTCACAATGCTGGTCATCTCAGCATTATATAGCGGAGGCAGTATATAAACCAGAAAGATTTATACTATTTCAAAGTTTAAAAAAAAAACGTATAAAACTACTTTATATATTTCAAATATCTGCAGATAATGTTATAAATTGTTGAATGTATATTTAAAATAAAAATTGCACTTACCTCATATCTGGTGGTCTAGGGTAGATGTTCTCAAACGCGGTCTTAAAGGTACCACACTGGTCCAGCTTTTAAGTTTATCCATACTTGACTTTATTACCACCTGAGTCTATTTGATTTAACTATCTGTGCTGAGCCATGGATATACCTAAAACCTGGACTGTTGTGGTGCCTTCATGGCTGCTTTTTGAGAACCTGTGATCTAGGGGGATATGGAGCCCTCCGTGGGCCGCTGAATGACCCAGTCCTCCTCCCAGGGAACAGGAATGTATTCCTTTACAGCCTGCAGGAGGTGCAGAGATTGCTGGCAGCATATCCAGCTAATTGTTTCACTGGAGCTCCAAAGAGATCCCACTTGGTAACCAGGAGGCTACTGCTTGGGGATCATTCAGATCTGATCACTGCTGCGCATTTTTGCACAGCGGGCACTCAGGTACTAAATGCGCATGAGTATGCACCGCACTGCGCACGCACGTCGGACAACAACAATGAGCATTGCCAGTCAGTGATGGGATGGTGCGAAAAATCTAATTACACGGGTGTTGGCAAGGCGATTGACAGGAGAAAGCCGTTTGTGGGTGGTAATTGACCGTTTACTGTGAGTGTCTGGAAAAACGCATGTGTGCCCAAGAGTTTTCTGGGAGGGTGTGTGATGTCAGCTACGGGCCCGATCAGCCTGATGTGATCGCACTATAGGCGTAAGTACTGGGCTGCGCAGAGACTGCACAAAGTGGGTTTTAGCAGCTCGGCGTACGCATAGCATTGCACACTTGCACAGCAAATTTATACTCCCCCTGGAGGCGGTGACTATCTGAACGCAGGACAGCAAAATTAGCAACCCAGCGATCAGATCTGAATCACCCTCTTGTCTCTCTGCCTCTGGAGTCCAGATTAAAATGTATTACATAAAGTAACAAATGAAGTTAAATGTTGCAGGTCAGAATAAGCATATTTACCTGCGTTCAGCTTCTCAGCATTTAGAGAATTAATTAACTCTAGATATGTTACACAAACTGGCACAATGCTTATCGCGCATCAGCTCCTGTCTTCATGAGCAGTGGGATTAATGTGACACTAAATTCAGCACAATACTTAAGCGTACACAACAAAACTTCTAGCTGAAATATTAGCTATGTTAACCTCAACTAAATACTTAAAATATTGGCCTGCAAAATTCGTGGGCATACTGTAATGGAGAACTTTAAGGTTTTGTAACTGAAAAGAGGTTCTGGAGTTCCCCTAGCTGGTATCAAAAATGAAAATCAATATTTAATCCTTAATTTGGATACCTGTGATTTGTATAGATGGTGTAATGGTTAGCAATACTGTCTCACAGTGCTGAGGTCATGTGATCGATTACCACCATAGCCCTAACTGTGTGGAGTTTGTATATACTCCCTGTGCTTGCGTGGGTTTCCTCCGAATATTCCGGTTTACTCCCACAATCAAAAAATATACTGGTAGGGTAATTGGCTCCCAATAATAATTAAGCCTAGTGTGCATGTACATGTATTTAGGGCAGACTTGATGGGCTAAGTGGTTCTTATCTACCATCAAATTCTATGTTTCCTATATGGTACCAAAGGCTTTCCAACAATCAAGATATGAACTAGATGCCAACATCTTATTTCATGGTGTATTACTCGCAAATGAATGTCCTTATTTCAGCCAACATGGCTACAAATCAATATGGTAAAACTCATCTCTAATTAAAATGACGCAATTGCAGTGGCGCACGTATGTGTGCCTGACTTATTGTGTACTGCATGTGTTTGTCACTGTGTCTCTCACATCTGGACTCCAGTCACACATCCGGTGAAGCATCAGACAGCATTGCACGGTCCCCGATAGAATCACTGGTCTCTTAAGCTCCCTCATACTGTATGCCAGGCTGGAAAGAGACTCCATGTTGACTTGTCACCAAGCAAATCAATCATTGGGACATGGCATGGGGCACGGACTGACATAGGAGACTGGGAGTACACATGCCACTGACATGGGAGGCTGGGAGCGGGCACTGACTTTGGAAGCCGGGAGTGTGCACCTACATGGGAAGCCAGGTGCACTCACTGACAGGATCATGCACTGACATGGGCGGCTGGAAACATGTACTGACATGGGAGGTTGGGAACATGCATAGACTTGGTAGACTAGGAATGCCCACGGGCATGGGAGGCCAGGAACAAGCACTGATTTAGGAGGCCGGGAGCATGCAATGGTATTGGTAAGCATGCCAACTGCAACGAGTGTCTGGAGAATACCCAGTGCTCTCTGAATCATGTTTAGTAAGGGGTATATTTATTTGTGTGAGTTTCTAGAAGTGGAGATGTTGCCCATAGCAGCCAATGAGATTCTAGCTATTATCTTCTAGAAGGTTCTAGATAAATGAAATAAAGTAGAATGATTGGTTGTTATGGGTAAAATCTCCACTTCTAAATACTCGCACTTTAGTAAATATACCACTAAGGGACTGGCAATGTGGGAAAAAAATACCCAGGCAATGCTGATGGCAACTATTTGTAATAAATAATGGTGTATTTTGTAATATTGTATTAGATATGTAAAGATATAGACGTGGAGAAAGAAAAGGAAATGTAGTTTAAATCACATTCAGTATTCTTATGTAATTATATAATGTTCTAACAGATGTGATGGGAGTTTGTTTCTAATTGGCAATAGTCTCTTTCTGTTATACTGGCTAACCCTCATTCTTTGGTATAACAATGAGGGTTATATACGGAAACCTAAGCCTGATTATTTAACATACAGTACTACTATATATGATTGTATGTAACCCCCACTGACACACTGTACACAAGGGACCATGCTATATAATACCAGTAATAACTGTTACTGCCTCTACACTAATTTGATAGTTTTATTTTTATTCATATGCTTATCACAGCATTTCAACCTTGTGAAAATGTTAAAGCTCAATAAAAATAATTTAATGTAAAAAAGCTAACCTGGTGTCAAGTATAAGAAGTGCACTTTATGAAATCCCACGTTAGCTTATTTGAAGGTTGAAAGACATTTAAATGCGTTCCCGCAGAGCTGGGAAGGAAATGTAAGTAAACATTTTCAAACTTCCTACACACTCTCCAGGATCTCGGAGCGATTATGACTGCATGGCTCAGTGAGGGGCGGCAGGAGTGCACACGCCACAAATCTGTTCACAGTATTTATTTAAGTGCGCTAAAGGGCAAAGTATTACTTCAATTGAACATTACTGAGCACATATTTTACAAATTACATTGAAACGTTGCATTCAGTTAGCAGCGACAGACATAGGAAAGTGTACAAAGGAAAAATATGACTGCAACACTATGATGTGTTTCCTAGCTAGGAAACTACTAGGGGAAGGAACTGGCCCTTTTTAAGCATCAGTCAAATAGTAACACTGTTTATGTCGGTGGTATGTCTGCTCTAGATAATGCCAAATAGAGTACAGTTAAAATATGTATAGTCTATCTACATGGAAAGATGTTTTTGGGTGTATGAATGGTGTGTGGAGTGGTGGGGATCAATTGGAGGTCTGAGTGGCATGTGGCAGTGGCAAATGCAGGATTTGCATGGAGGGGTTTCCAGAACTGGGTGGAGCCAAGCACGGGGGTGGGGACTGAGGTGACCCAGTATATGCTGGGTCCGTAAAACTAGTGTGTGTGTGTGTGTGTGTGTGTGTGTGTGTGTGTGTGTGTATATATATATATATATATACACATACATATCTACACATATATATACCGTATATACACACACACACACATATATATATATATATATATATATATATATATACACACACATATATATATATATATATATATATACTGTATATATACACTGTCAGGAATCTGCATTCTCCGTCGCATCACTACTGTGGAACTACAGGTTCCAGCAGTTATGTTCTGTTCCAGTTTTCAGTCTACTGCAGCCTGGAGTACACAGTGCTTCAGCTAACCCACAGCTGATCTGAACACCTAATCCAGCAGGGTGTGTCCTCACAGATGCAACATCCAATCATCACAGACCAACTGACCAAGGGGTATAAACTCCAGTTCCTGGCTCAGTCTCATCGCCTTGGACAACACGTAACATTCCGTGAACAGGCGGCTCCTGTTTGCAGTCATCTGTCTGCAGAGATATCCCTGTGTATTGGACCTGTGGAACTACAGGTCCCAGCAGTTCCAGTTCCGTTCCAGTTCCAGTTTCAGGTTCCAGTCTGCAATCCTTTGTTTCCAGCAGTCTCCTATTTCTGGCATCTCCAAGTCATCTCCCTGTTCCAGTGTTCCTGTGGAACTACAAACTCCAGCCACAGCCAGCCACAATCCACCAGCAGTAAGAGACTCTCCTCAGGTGTTTTATTATTACCATCTGTGCATCTCAGCAGTTAACATCTATTTGCTTAGAGGATGATAGTGCAGAAATGACGGTGCCGGAGGAGACTGCTCCCTCTAGCATCCAGAGGTGCGGTCCCTCTGGCGCGGTTGGGATAAAAGATAGAGAGGTACCTAGTCAGATGGTGGTGGTAGGGGATTCTATCATCAGGAAGGCAGATAGGGCAATCTGCTACCGGGACTGTGATCGCCGTACAGTCTGTTGTCTCCCGGGTGCTCGGGTACGGCACATCGCGGACCGGGTAGATAGATTGTTGGGAGGGGCTGGCAAAGACCCGGTGGTCTTGGTGCACGTTGGCACCAATGACAAAGTTAGCGGAAGGTGGGATGTCCTTAAGAAAGACTATAGGGACTTAGGAAAGAAACTGAAGGCAAGGACATCTAAGGTAATATTCTCGGAATTATTACCCATGCCACGCGCTAGTCCAGGGAGGCAGAGGGAGATTAGGGAGGTAAATGTGTGGCTTAGGGATTGGTGCAGGAAAGAGGGGTTTGTGTTCCTGGAACACTGGGTGGACTTCTCAGTCAGGCGCCATCTCTTTTGTCGTGACGGATTGCACCTGACTGAGGAGGGGGCAGCGGTGCTGGGGGGAAGGATGGTTAGAAGGTTGGAGGAGATTTTAAACTAGGAGCCTGGGGGGAGGGTTTAGCTAGAAACTACGGGTCATGCAGTGAGAATAGTGGGGATGGCGGTAGTAAACGAAATGGGGGAGAAGTTGGGGGGAGGGTAAGAGCAGGCGGTAAGGTTACTAACATGGGTACTAAAAGGGATTTTACCAAAGCACTAACCAATGACGATTACTGGTCATCCTTGCTACATAAGGTGAAAGATGTTCCTAACGCAAGGGAAAATACTTATCTTAGTTGTATGTATGTAAATGCCAGAAGCATTACTGATAAAAAGGGTGAACTAGAAATACTTGCAGCAAGCAAACAGTATGATATTATAGGCATTACTGAAACTTAGTGGGATGAATCTCATGATTGGACAGTCAATCTAGAGGGCTATACACTGTTTAGGAGAGACAGACTAAATAAAAAGGGTGGAGGGGTGTGTCTTTACGTAAAGCCGTTTTTAAAATCTAATATATGGGAAGATATTCAGGAGGGGACTGTAGACACTGTCGAGACATTATGGGTAGAAATTGCATGAGGGGAAAAAGGAATAAAAAAGTTAGTATTGGGTGTATGCTATAGGCCGCCTGGTATCAACGCATCTGATGATGAATTGTTACTAAAGCAAATTGAAAGAGCAGCAGGAGTACGAGACATAGTAGTGATGGGAGATTTTAACTATCCAGAGATAAACTGGAAAAATGATTCATGTGATACTGCTAGGGGCAATATGTTTTTAAACACACTTAATGATAACTACTTAGTCCAACTAATTGAGGAACCAACTAGGTACAATGCAATCTTAGACCTGGTATTAACAAACAATGGGGATTTGGTATCAGGTATTATAGTAGGGGAACCCATAGGAAACAGCGACCACAATATGGTCACATTCAATATCAGTTTCTATAAACAGCCCTATACTGGCTCAACTAGGACTTTAAACTTTAGCAAAGCAAATTTTGAAAAGATGAGGGTATTTTTCAGGGATATTGAATGGGAAGGTTTGTTTTTAAGAAAAAATACTACGGAGAAATGGGAGGTACTAAAATTCCTGCTAGCTAAAAATACACTCAAATGTATTCTTATGAGTAGCAAAAAAAGGAATAAAAATCATAAACCGATGTGGCTTAACAAAAAGATTAAGGAACTTATGGGCAAGAAAAGGTGAGCATTTAAAAAATACAAATCTGATGGGCAAGCAGAGTCATTTCAGCACTATAAGGAATGTAACAAAATTTGCAAAAAGGAAATAAGAGCGGCTAAAGTAGAAACTGAAAAACTAGTAGCAAAGGAAAGCAAAGCGAATCCCAAAAAAATCTTTAAATACATTAATAGCAAGAGATTAATGAAGGAGAGTATAGGCCCTTTAAAAGACAAGTTGGGAGTCTTAAGCAAAAATGATAATGACATAGCGGACACACTAAATTAGTTTTTTTCAACAGTATTCACTCGTGAGGACCCAATTCAGGGACTAACGCACAATCTCAATAATGAGAATATCACACTGATAGGTACTTATTTAAGCGAGGAAGTAGTCTGTGACCGATTAAAACATTTAAAGATTAATAAATCACCAGGGACTGATGGTATTCATCCAAGGGTTCTAATGGAGCTTCACTCTGAACTGGCAAAACCGCTATCTTTGATCTTTAAGGATTCAGTTATATCAGGTATGGTTCCCAAAGACTGGCGTATAGCGGAAGTAGTGCCTATATTCAAAAAGGGAAGTAAAGCTGAACCAGGTAATTATAGACCAGTTAGTCTTACATCTATAGTGGGGAAAGTATTGGAAGGTATTCTAAGAGATAGTATTCAGAAGTTCCTTGAAACCAATAAGGTCATTAAAAGGAATCAACATGGGTTTATGAAGGACAGATCCTGTCAAACTAACTTACTTGGCTTTTATGAAACAGTAAGCGCAAACCTAGATCAGGGTAAAGACGTGGATGTAATCTTTTTAGACTTTGCCAAAGCGTTCGATACTGTACCACACATGAGACTTATCTACAAGCTACAAGAATCAGGGCTAGGAAGCACAATATGCACTTGGGTCAAAAACTGGTTAGATAATAGGAAGCAGCGCATTGTGGTTAATGGATCTTTTTCAACTTGGACTGAAGTGCTAAGTGGTGTGCCGCAAGGCTCAGTATTAGGACCGCTATTGTTCAATATTTTCATTAACGACCTAACAGAAGGTCTAGAGAGCATGGTGTCAATTTTTGCAGATGATACCAAATTATGTAAGGCTATAAATACAGAGGAGGATGCCGAGTCTCTTCAGAACGACTTAGTTAAATTAGAAGCATGGGCAGCCAAATGGAGAATGCGCTTCAACACAGACAAGTGTAAGGTAATGCACTGTGGTAACAAGAACATAAATTACACCTACCTACTAAATGGGGTAAAATTAGGGGATTCTGTACTGGAAAAGGACTTAGGTGTCCTCATAGATAGCAAGCTAAGCAGTAGTACCCAAAGTAGGACTGCAGCAAAGAAAGCTAATAAGATATTAGCATGCATAAAATGGGGTATTGATGCTAGGGACGAGAGTATTATACTCCCGTTATATAAATCACTAGTGAGGCCACACCTTGAATACTGTGTACAATTCTGGGCACCGTACTACAAAAAGGATATCCTGGAGCTTGAAAAGGTACAGAGGAGGGCGACCAAACTAATTAAGGGCATGGAGACGATGGAATACAAGGAAAGGCTTGAAAGACTAGGCATGTTTACATTGGAAAAGCGGAGACTAAGAGGGGATATGATCAACATCTACAAATATATAAGGGGACAATACACAGAGCTTGCGCGGGACCTGTTTTTGGTTAGATCAACACAGAGGACTCGTGGACACTCGCTCAGGTTAGAGGAGAGGAGATTCCGCACAATACGGCGTAAAGGCTTTTTCACGGTAAGGACAATACATGTTTGGAATTCTCTGCCCGAGGGAGTTGTAATGGCGGAATCTGTCAACACCTTTAAGAATGGGTTAGATACATTCCTAATGGATAAGGATTTTCAGGGGTATGGTGCATAGTCATGCATTATAGTTACTATAAATAGGGATAAAATGTAACGGCTGACAGCAGCATCAGTCAGAAATTTTAGTCAAATCATCATGCATAGGAGACCACAAATAGGTTGAACTCGATGGACAATTGTCTTTTTTCAACCTCAGATACTATGTTACTATGTTACTATGTTACTATGTCTCCTGCTTAAGCCCGTTAGGTTATCTGGACTTGTGCTTCGTAGAGACTGTACAGTTATCAGAGTTCTCTTTTTCCAAAGTTATTTCATCCTGAGTTATACTGAGACTGTGTGCTTTTTACAATTACCGGAGTTCTGTTTGTTTCAATCATAGTTACCAGTGACTTTTTGAATATTTATTTCCTGTTATTTCTGGTTTTGCATTCCACTGCACCTGTTATTCAATTGCTTTGTGATCCCTGTGACATAATAAATATCAGCGCCTATGCGCAGGACTGTTCTTCGGTCTCCTCGTGTATTACGTCACACCAACACTGACCCACTAGCGCCCCCGCCGGGGACAGACAAAATCAGAATCCTGACAGTTTGTCCAAGGCCCATGGACCCGGACGGTGGTCAGAGTGTGGGGTCAGGGTCACTCCAAAGTTTGGTGTCTACAGCCCAAGGAGGGGCGTCTGTGTCTACAGCCCAAGGAGGGGTATCCAATGTTCAAGCTCTAGTAGGGGCATATGAGTCTTCTCAAAAAGGAGTTTCTGATCTGTCAACCCCAGGAGGGGTGCTGGAGAAAACAACCCTGAGAGAGGTGTCTGATTCGTCAACCCCAGGAGGGGTCACCAAAATTTTAGCCCCAAGGGAAGTATCCAGAGCCAAGTTCCCAGATGGAAATTTTTGTGCTACAGATGCAGTTATGAACTCCTGTTTGCCGTCTTCAGAGAGCACCACCCTGTTGGCATCCAGCATGGACCAGATCCAGGATGGTCTAAATGAACACTCGGATACCACTCATTCCGGTTCTAACCGGATTCTGACTCCATCAGTTCCAGCTGATTCAACTGTCTCCGGACCCAATCCGGTCCCATCCGTCTGTCCGGATAAGCCTCCTTCGGTTCCAGCCGATTCCAGTAAACCTTCTTCGGTTCCAGCCGATTCCAGTAAGACTCCTCCGGTTCCAGCCGGTGCAAGCTCTTTCGGACCCAATCCGGTTCCATCCGTCAGTCCGGATCAGCCTCCTTCGGTTCCAGCCGATTCCAGCATCTTCGGATCAAATCCGGTCCTATCCGTCAGTCCGAAGACTCCTCCTCCGGTTCCAGTCGGTTCAAGCTTTTCTGGACCCAATCCGGTCCCATCCGTCTGTCCAGATCATCCTCCTTCAGTTCCAGCCGATTCCAGTAAGACTCCACTGGTTCCAGCCAGCCTGAGTGGCTCCAATGATGGGCTACCTCCTTCGGTTCCAGCCGATTCCAGCATCTTCGGATCAAATCCGGTCCTATCCGTCAGTCCGAAGACTTTTCCGGTTCCAGCTGGTTCAAGCTTTTCTGGACCCAATCCGGTCCCATCCGTCTGTCCAGATCAGCCTCCTTCAGTTCAAGTCAATTTAAGTAGCCCTGGACAAATCCCGGTTCCATCCGTCTGTCCAAAATCGCCGTCGGTTCCTACCGATTCCAGTTCCTCCGAACCCGGTGTGATTCTCTCCAGTGTGTCAAGTAAGGAACTCCTGTCAGTTTTGGAGATGACGTCCTCTCTCCATCCTAGAATATTTCAAGTTGATTCTACTCCTGCTTATGAATGCTTATTCCAGTCCTCTACTCTCAAGAGTCCTACAGTGTCTTCTGAGACTTCAATTGATATTCAACCTTCCAAGTTCCAGCGTGGGTGTTCGGTGCCCACCAATAAAAGGGGGGGTACTGTCAGGAATCTGCATTCTCCGTCGCATCACTACTGTGGAACTACAGGTTCCAGCAGTTATGTTCTGTTCCAGTTTTCAGTCTACTGCAGCCTGGAGTACACAGTGCATCAGCTAACCCACAGCTGATCTGATCACCTAATCCAGCAGGTTGTGTCCTCACAGATGCAACATCCAATCATCACAGACCAAGGGGTATAAACTCCAGTTCCTGGCTCAGTCTCATCGCCTTGGACAACACGTCACATTCTGTGAACAGGCGTCTCCTGTTTGCAGTCATCTGTCTGCAGAGATACCCCTGTGTATTGGACCTGTGGAACTACAGGTCCCAGCAGTTCCAGTTCCAGTTCCGTTCCAGTTCCAGTTTCCAGTTCCAGGTTCCAGTCTGCAATCCTTTGTTTCCAGCAGTGTCCTATTTCTGGCATCTCCAAGTCATCTCCCTGTTCCAGTGTTCCTGTGGAACTACAAACTCCAGCCACAGCCAGCTACAATCCACCAGCAGTAAGAGACTCTCCTCAGGTGTTTTATTATTACCATCTGTGCATCTCAGCAGTTAACATCTATTTTCTTAGAGACTGTCTCCTGCTTAAGCCCGTTAGGCTATCTGGACTTGTGCTTCATAGAGACTGTACATTTATCAGAGTTCTGTTTTTCCAAAGTTATTTCATCCTGAGTTATACTGAGACTGTGTGCTTTTTACAATTACCGGAGTTCTGTTTGTTTCAATCATAGTTACCAGTGACTTTTTGAATATTTATTTCCTGTTATTTCTGGTTTTGCATTCCACTGCAATTGCATTCCACTGCACCTGTTATTCAATTGCTTTGTGATCCCTGTGACATAATAAATATCAGCGCCTATGCGCAGGACCATTCTTCGGTCTCCTCGTGTATTACGTCACACCAACACTGACCCACTAGTGCCCCCGCCGGGGACAGACAAAATCAGAATCCTGACATACACATAGCATATTAAACATGTATGTATGTATGTATGTATATATATATATACACACACACACGTACAGTACACGTGTATATATACGCATGTATATATATCATATGTGTGTGTATGTGTGTGTTTATGTATCTGCAGAGGACGCTAAACAGCCATTAATAATACTCATACAGCAAAAAAAAAAAACTTTTTTTTTTTTTTGGTGGAGGGGGGTTTCTGGGTGCTCGGAAGCACCCCCCCACCCTGCGTGCACCACTGTGTGGGGGCAATGCAGAAGTATGAATGGCATGTGGGGAGGTTTGGGGGATACATGTAGAGGTATGAATGATATGTTGGGAAGTGTAGGGGGGCACATGTGGAGGTATGAATGTAATGTGGGAAGATGTAGGGGCACATTTGGAGGTCTGAGTGGCATGTGGGGAGGTGTGGGGGCAATGTAGAAGTATGAATGACATGTGGGGAGGTGTAGGGGCAGCGGTGGAACTACCAATGTTGCAGCTGGTGCACTGTACTGGGAGAGTGGCAATGAAGGGGTCCACCTCCTGCAGCATTTTCAGCAGCACTGTAATGTGTCAGACTGACTCTTTACTAAAAATCGCAGCTGGCTGCGGGCCCTAACAAAGAAGGAGAAATCCGCCACAGTGTGACCAAAGGATGACAGGAGGAAGTGTCTGGCCAGGAGGGGAGAGGAGGACAGGAGGCGTCTCTGGCCAGGAGGGGAGAAGAGGGCAAAAGGCAGTCTTTGACCAGGAGGGGAGTGGAGGACATTAAGCAGTCTCTGCCCAGGAGGGGAGGGGAGGATAGGAGGCGGTCTCTGGCCGGGAGGAGAACAGGAGGCGGTCTCAGGCCGGGAGGTGAGAGGAAGACCAGATATGGTCTCTGGCCAGGAGGGAGAGGAGGACCAGAGGCGGTCTCTGACCGGGAGGGGAGAGGAGGACAGAAGGTGGTCTCTGACCTGGGGGGAGGAGAGGACAGGAGGTGGTCTCTGGCCGGAAGGGGAGAGGGCAGAAGGTGGTCTCTGGTCTTGGGGGGAGGGGGGGAGGAGTGGACAGGAGGTGGTCTCTCTCCGGGAGGGGAGGACAAGAGGCAGTTCTTGGCCGGAGGAGACGAAGAGACGGTACCCTCCATTTCTCTTCCCAAAGGTGGAACTACAGTCACTACGGTGCCCCCTCACCCCTGCACCAACAGCAATCATGCTACTTGGTTACTGCTCATGACCTTGCCTGCCCTGCAGTCAGTGAGAGGAGCAACCTGCATCCAGCTAGAGCAGAAATGGGAATGTAACACCCACGAAAATGATGGAAAACAGGTCATGGGGGAGGTGTTTATGAGTGCTTGGGGGAGGAGTCTGTAAGTAGTGCTATGGGGGCCATGGACAGTAAGTGACCCAAGGGTGGACAGTAAGATTATGAGGGGGAGGTAAGATATGTTGGGATCAGTGTGTGCTTTGAGGGGGGTCAAAAGCTGTAAAAGGGGCAGTGAGCTATGAGGGGGAATGACGTGTGAGGGGGACAGTGTGTGCTATGGGGTGGGACATAATCTATGAAGAGGTGAGCTGTGAGGGGGGACATAAGCTATGAGGATGTGAGCTGTGAGGGGGGACATAAGATATGAGGATGTGAGCTGTTAGGGGGTAAGTGTGTGCTATGATGGGGGTTGTAAACTGCAAGCAATGACAGTGAACTGTGAGGGGGTCAGTGACTACTGTGGGCATGTGTTAAGCTGTGACGGGGTCAGTGAGTATTTTAGGAGGCAGTGAGAGCTTCGATTTGGTAAGGGTGATATGAAGGGGACTAAAGTGTTAGATGCAAGCAGTAAAATGCCCATTATATAGTATATTTAGGGACATTGTTAAGGCCAAATCTGGCAGTTTTTTGCTTGTTGTAATCTCAAGGGATGACAAATTTAATTTGTGTTGCATTTATTACACTCTGAGGTTTAAATTATGAAGCATCGGGTTGTTTTCCATGCTTTACAGGCTACAACAGGAGGTTCCCGTCCGCATCTAAACTATAGCCCTCATTCTGAGTTGATCGCTCGCTAGCTACTTTTTGCAGCCGTGCAAACGTATAGTCGCCACCCACGGGGGAGTGTATTTTCACTTTGCAAGTGTGCGATCGCATGTGCAGCCGAGCGGGACAAAAAAGTTTTTTGCAGTTTCTGAGTAGGTCTGAACTTACTCAACCCTTGCGATCACTTCAGCCTTTCCGGTCCCGGAATTGACGTCAGACACCCGCCCTGCAAACACCTGGACACGCCTGTGTTTTCCCTACCACTCCCAGAAAACGGTCAGTTGACACCCATAAACGCCCTCTTTCTGTCAGTCTCCTTGCGAACGGCTGTGCGAATGGAATTGTCGCTAGAAGCATTGCACAGCAACAATGCTGTTTGTACCCGTACGACACGCGTGTGCATTGCGGTGCATACGCATGCGCAGTAGTAACCTGATCACTGCGCTGCAAAAACCGGCAGCGTGCGATCTACTCGGAATGACCCCCAATGTTCCAATACCGCCTGGGTCGCATAGATGGACTGAAGGTGAGAATCAGTGGCGGAAGGTAAGTGACCAACCACACCTGTACCGCAGCAAGCTTGCATGTTCCGCCGCCCCTCCCACATAGCTTTAAATCTCTAATATCATGTAAATATGTAACAAACTCATGCACAAAACTGATGCAAATTACAGATGTGTCCTCCTACATCCTTGCTGCAGCCATTGTAAACAGCCAGTCATGCCATGCCATGATGTGACTCAGTAGCGCCGAGCATCTTTATGTGTGACTTTTGCCATTTAAATGCATCTAAGTCAAATTGTTATGCAAATAGGACACACAAGCAGCTTATGCTGATTAAAATGATTTGCGGCATGCCTGTATTTTGTGTGCAGCTGCGGCTGTATCTGCATACGATGCCCCCCTCTCTCCCCAGCAGCCCCCCTCTTCCCAGCATCTGTCTCTCCCCTCCCTGACCAGTATCTGCCCCCTCTCTCCCCAGCAGCCCCCCCTCTTCCCAGCATCTGTCTCTCCCCTCCCTGACCAGCATCTGCCTCCCATCCTCTCAGTATCTGCCCTCTCTCTCCCCAGCAGCTGCCCCATCTATCGAGCATCTGCCTCCTCCCTCTCTCTCTGTCCAGCATCTGTCTCCCCTCTCTCTGCTCAGGATCTGTCACCCCAGCATGTCTCTCCCCTTTCTGTCCATCATTTTCCCCCCTGTCTCTGCCCAGCATCTGCCTCCCGTCTCCTCTCTGCCTAACATCTGTCCCCCCCTTTCTATGCCCAGCAGCTGCCCCGCCCCCTTTTTCTCTACCCAGCATATGGCTATCCCACCTTCTGTCTACCCAACATCTGTCTCCCACCCATTCTCTGCTTAGCATCTGACTGCCAACTCCACCTCTCTGCCCAGAATTGGATTGCTTTCCCATTTCTCTGTCCAGCATCTGGCTGTCTTTTCCTTTATCTACACAGCATCTGGCCTTTACACACATTTTTCTACTCAGTATCTGTCTCCCGCCCTCTCTCTGCTCAACATATGACTGCCTCAATCCTCTCATTGTCTCCTTGTACTCCATCCATCATATCTGTGCTCCATCTTTCTTCCACCATTTTCCAACAACCCAATTTTCCCTTGTTCCCCTCACAACACACTGTTCCTCTTAGCTTCACCTTTCTTCCGCCACCTCATTCTAATTACTCTTCTACTCTTTTCACACATAACACACACCTTACGTCACTACAACTGTGGGCATTATGTGTATAATGGGTACTACTTTGGGCTTAGTGTATAACGGACAATACTTTGGGCTTTGTGTATAAGGGGCACAAATGTGAGTTGTAACGTGAATTTGTAACATGAATAATGGACATTACTTTGTGGTGTAATGTGAATCGGGCACAACGTGTGGTGTAATGTGAATATAATTGTGCTACTGTGTGGTGTAGTTGAATTGGGGGTACTATACTGTGGTCATGCCCCTTCCTTGTGAGACTACAGCCCTTATTTGCGGCGCAAGTCTTCAGCGTGCGCTCTCCCTTCATTAAATATGGAAGGGAGGGTGCAAATTTATAGTTTGCAGGAGGACGCTGAACACCCTAGCACCGGCCCTGTGTATGAGGAGACATCTGTAGGGGTTGATTGTGTATCTAAAGTAGATGCACAGGAATTGTTTGTTCTGCGTCTGACTTTGGGAATCAATTGAGTATTGAGAGACTGCACTGATTTTTTGCTGTCCTTCATCTCTCAGAAGATATTACCCTCAAATTATATTTCTTCTAAGGTTTCATTTGTATTTTGAATAAATATACATGTATTTAGTCACTAATAGTGGTGGGTAAGGGGTGTGCCCTCTCACTTAAGGGCATGACCTCGCATGTAGGGGACGTGGCCTCATGGCCCGAACCTCCATTTCATCATTCCGGGGGTCCCGAAGATAAGTGCAGCCCCCGGAGACCAGTGTGAGGGCAGCATCGGCACTACACAGGTGCTGCACGTAATGTCATAATGCAGCACCCCAATTCCTGTCACCGAAGAGGAGTCTGCACTTTGGTGTCACTCCTCGGTGGGTGACACGTGGGTGCGACCCACACGGTCACCCCCCATTGTGACGACACTGCATATATTGACTATTTTTATTGTAATCTTTTTATAAGTATCATTGTGTAACTAAGCATTGCACTTTTTTGTGAATAAATTGTTATTGATCTGTTCATATTTGCTCTGATATTTTTTGAAAAAGTTATAGATCACTTAAGCTACCTTAAAACTAGGCATGCGCACCGGCCCAAATCTCGGGTTTTGTGTTCTTGTTTTGTATCTCTATTTCCTTTGTGTTTTGGATCTGTATTTGTTTCTTAAAAAGTCATAAAACAGCTAAAATCACAGAATGTTGGCCTGTTTTTGTTCATACAGTATTATTAACCTCAGTAACATTAATTTCCACTCATTTCCAGTCAATTTTAACCACCTTACAGCTCACAATATTGTTTCCATCCAAGTAGGTGAAAAGGTTGCACCGAGGTAGCTGGATGACTAAGCTAAGTGACAGCAGTGGGCAGCACAAACATGTGGCACTTAAACTTCCAACGTGGCACATCTAGGAAACAGAATGGCACTGCAGTGGTAGACAGGGTGGCAGTTTAATAAACTATACAAATGTTTGTCATCACGATCGGCAATGCTCCAAACAGCACATTATGCAAAGGAAAGAGGTGCAAGATGGAATTGTCCTTGTCCCTCCCACTCACCCTCATGTTGTATATATTAAACAGGACATGCACAGTTTAACAAACCAATCATTTCAGCGACAGGGACTGTCACTTGTGCCAATTGTGAAATGATTGGTTTGTTTGGGCCCCCACAAAACAATATTTTAGAAGGACTACCTCCAATAAGTAATGACTCTGAGGATGAGGGTGTTAATTACATTATAATCTTGTACAATAAATTTTCATGTCTTCACCACACATGACGAACATGGAGGAGGTGCCTAGATGGCTAACGTTCCTACCTCTACTAACTTTTGCCTCACAAATGGAGCAGATGCTTTCACAAACGTTGTCAGGATTGGGGTAAAAATAATCCCACACCCAAGAGGTGGCTTTTTTTGGTCTTATGCCCAGGCATCGCAATGGCTTTCTTTTTATCACGGTCAACAACTGCAGCCACCAGTGGCTGACTTACACAAACAACATCATCAACATCCTCAGATCCTCCACTTTCACACACGAATCCTCAAGTTCTATTAGGTCCTCCTCATCATCACCATCTTTACATGTACTGCTCACCACATGTGCAAATGGTGCTAAAATGGTGGAACATGGATGGACACCCCTAAACTTTCCTTAAGAATGTCTGATGGTTCTGATTCTGAATGCAGTTTGTCTTACTGCCTCTGCAGCTAACTTTCCTTTTGATGGTTTTTTCTTTACCACTGTAAAATTAAATGATTTTCCATGCCCTGACTTAAGCCCTCTATGCCCCTGGGCATCTGCCCTAGTAGATGAAGCTGACAGACTTGTATCGTCATGACTGGTGGCAGCACCTGCACCACTAGTATGTGCTTCCTGTTCTCCTGTCAATCATCCTCCATATATATCCACAAACACGAATGAAGTGGGGTACAGCACAAACCACAATATGTACAAAAAATGTACCACCTTCAGTGTCACACAATACAAGTATGAGTCAGAAATAGTAATCAAACACTGTGGTTGACCTTCACCAACAGTGTCGCACAATACGTATATGAGTAGGAAATAAAATATATTACTTTGGTCCCACCTTCACCCACAGTGTTACACAATATGTGTGTGCATCAGAAATAGTAATCGAACACTGCAGTTGACCTTCACCAACAGTGTCGCATAATAAATGTATGAGTACGAAATAATAATATACTACTGTCTGACTGTCTGACCGGCAGTGTCACAGTACTTGCGAAAATAAAATAAAAATTGTATAGTACACTGGGGTACAGCACAAACAAACAAAAAAATTACAATTATATTTTTAGGCTTTTTGTTTTTAGCTTTTATTATTATTTTAATTTTACACTGGAGCGGAGCCCCTGGATGGACGCACAAATCACCCCTTTCAGATACTGCAGACACAGCACCCCTGGACTGAAACAGCAGACAGCAGCCCTGGACTGAAACAGCAGACAGGGCACCCCTGGATTGAAACAGCAGACAGGGCACCCCTGGACTAAAACAGCAGACAGCAACCCTGGACTGAAACAGCAGACAGGGTACCCCTGGACTGATACAGTAGACAGAGCACCCCTGGTCTGAAACAGCAGACACAGCACCCCATCTGGACTGAAACAGCAGACAGGGAACCCCTGGACTGATAGAGCAGACAGAGCACCCCTGGTCTGAAACAGCAGATAGGGTACCCCTGGACTGATAGAGCAGACAGATCACCCTGTCTGGACTGATACAGTAGACAGAACACCCCAGGACTGGTACAGCAGACAGGGCACCCCTGGACTGATACAGCAGACAGGGCACCCGCCACATGCCAAACAACACAGTACTGAGATGGACACGTCCATCTAGTACACTCTCCACAGTTGGAGTGAAGATGACGCTGATCTCCAGGTACTGTACCTTTATAGAATCCAAAACCTGTGAGAATAAAACAGTGGGATGATGACATTCGGCCTCAATTTAGGATCTGAGTAACGTGAGATGTCCCAAGCCAGACTCGGATCCTGCCTCAGTTTCCAAAGTTTGGGTGGGTCTGGTACTCGGAGAACCGGACCCGCTCATCTCTACTTAAAACTATAGAGTTAATGTTGGACGAATGAACTGAGTGATAGTTTGGGACCTGTGGCCCTGATGTCACAGGTTGTGGCAGACTGTTGGGTGATATACTGTAGATACTTTCCAACCAAGGTGTATGAAGCAAATTTTAATTGACACGTCTGAATTACCACTTCTGTCCGATTTCTGGCGCTTGAGAGCACACAGACAATTCTTGTCTTCTCCTATACATTAATAGTTGGAAGTGTGGAATGCTCATCTGTAGATGTGTTCCAAGGTGTGAGGCACAATAGCAGAGATACCTTCACATTTTCAGATCTAGCAATACAAATGTTACATCAGGTGCTTAGAGTAATGAAAAATATAACATGACAGTTAGGAGCTGATTGGTTAATACTTTGGGGTCTATGTTCTAAGCCTTGGAGAGCTATAGGTGGATAGAGATAAAGGGGGTCATTCTGAATTCATCGCACGCTGCAACTTTTTGTAGCCCATGCGATCAGATAGACACCGCCTATGGGGAAGTGTATTTAGTAGAGATGAGCGGGTTCGGTTTCTTTGAATCCGAACCCGCACGAACTTCACTTTTTTTTTCACGGGTCCGAGCGACTCGGATCTTCCCGCCTTGCTCGGTTAACCCGAGCGCGCCCGAACGTCATCATGACGCTGTCGGATTCTCGCGAGACTCGGATTCTATATAAGGAGCCGCGCGTCGCCGCCATTTTCACACGTGCATTGAGATTGATAGGGAGAGGACGTGGCTGGCGTCCTCTCCATTTAGATTAGATTTAGAAGAGAGAGAGAGAGAGAGATTGCTGTGATACTGTAGATTAGAAGAGAGTGCAGAGTGCAGACAGAGTTTAGTGACTGACGACCACAGTGACCAGTGACCACCAGAGACAGTGCAGTTGTTTGTTTTATTTAATATATCCGTTCTCTGCCTGAAAAAAACGATACACAGTCACACAGTGACTCAGTCTGTGTGCACTGCTCAGCCCAGTGTGCTGCACATCAATGTATTGTATATAAAGCTTATAATTGTGGGGGAGACTGGGGAGCACTGCAGGTTGTTATAGCAGGAGCCAGGAGTACATGATAAATAATATTATATTAAAATTAAACAGTGCACACTTTTGCTGCAGGAGTGCCACTGCCAGTGTGACTAGTGGTGACCAGTGCCTGACCACCAGTATATTAGTAGTATTGTATACTATCTCTTTATCAACCAGTCTATATTAGCAGCAGACACAGTACAGTGCGGTAGTTCACGGCTGTGGCTACCTCTGTGTCGGCACTCGGCAGGCAGTCCGTCCATCCATAATTGTATTATATACCACCTAACCGTGGTTTTTTTTTTCTTTCTTTATACCGTCGTCATAGTCATACTAGTTGTTACGAGTATACTACTATCTCTTTATCAACCAGTGTACAGTGCGGTAGTTCACGGCTGTGGCTACCTCTGTGTCGGAACTCGGCAGGCAGTCCGTCCATCCATAATTGTATTATAATATATACCACCTAACCGTGTTTTTTTTTTCGTTCTTTATACCGTCGTCATACTAGTTGTTACGAGTATACTACTATCTCTTTATCAACCAGTGTACAGTGCGGTAGTTCACGGCTGTGGCTACCTCTGTGTCGGAACTCGGCAGGCAGTCCGTCCATCCATAATTGTATTATAATATATACCACCTAACCGTGGTTTTTTTTTCGTTCTTTATACCGTCGTCATACTAGTTGTTACGAGTATACTACTATCTCTTTATCAACCAGTGTACAGTGCGGTAGTTCACGGCTGTGGCTACCTCTGTGTCGGCACTCGGCAGGCAGTCCGTCCAACCATAATTGTATTATATACCACCTAACCGTGGTTTTTTTTCCATTCTTTATACCGTCGTCATACTAGTTGTTACGAGTATACTACTATCTCTTTATCAACCAGTGTACAGTGCGGTAGTTCACGGCTGTGGCTACCTCTGTGTCGGCACTCGGCAGGCAGTCCGTCCAACCATAATTGTATTATATACCACCTAACCGTGGTTTTTTTTTCATTCTTTATACCGTCGTCATACTAGTTGTTACGAGTATACTACTATCTCTTTATCAACCAGTGTACAGTGCGGTAGTTCACGGCTGTGGCTACCTCTGTGTCGGCACTCGGCAGCCCGTCCATAATTGTATATACCAGTGACCTAACCGTGGTTTTTTTTTCTTTCTTTATACATACATACTAGTTACGAGTATACTATCTCTTTATCAACCAGTCTATATATTAGCAGCAGACACAGTACAGTGCGGTAGTTCACGGCTGTGGCTACCTCTGTGTCGGCACTCGGCAGCCCGTCCATAATTGTATATACCACCTAACCGTGGTTTTTTTTTCTTTCTTTATACATACATACTAGTTACGAGTATACTATCTCTTTATCAACCAGTCTATATATTAGCAGCAGACACAGTACAGTGCGGTAGTTCACGGCTGTGGCTACCTCTGTGTCGGCACTCCGCAGCCCGTCCATAATTGTATATACCAGTGACCTAACCGTGGTTTTTTTTTCTTTCTTTATACATACATACTAGTTACGAGTATACTATCTCTTTATCAACCAGTCTATATATTAGCAGCAGACACAGTACAGTGCGGTAGTTCACGGCTGTGGCTACCTCTGTGTCGGCACTCGGCAGCCCGTCCATAATTGTATATACCAGTGACCTAACCGTGGTTTTTTTTTCTTTCTTTATACATACATACTAGTTACGAGTATACTATCTCTTTATCAACCAGTCTATATATTAGCAGCAGACACAGTACAGTGCGGTAGTTCACGGCTGTGGCTACCTCTGTGTCGGCACTCGGCAGCCCGTCCATAATTGTATATACCAGTGACCTAACCGTGGTTTTTTTTTCTTTCTTTATACATACATACTAGTTACGAGTATACTATCTCTTTATCAACCAGTCTATATATTAGCAGCAGACACAGTACAGTGCGGTAGTTCACGGCTGTGGCTACCTCTGTGTCGGCACTCGGCAGCCCGTCCATAATTGTATACTAGTATCCAATCCATCCATCTGCATTGTTTACCTGAGGTGCCTTTTAGTTGTGCCTATTAAAATATGGAGAACAAAAATGTTGAGGTTCCAAAATTAGGGAAAGATCAAGATCCACTTCCACCTCGTGCTGAAGCTGCTGCCACTAGTCATGGCCGAGACGATGAAATGCCAGCAACGTCGTCTGCCAAGGCCGATGCCCAATGGCATAGTACAGAGCATGTCAAAACCAAAACACCAAATATCAGTAAAAAAAGGACTCCAAAACCTAAAATAAAATTGTCGGAGGAGAAGCGTAAACTTGCCAATATGCCATTTACCACACGGAGTGGCAAGGAACGGCTGAGGCCCTGGCCTATGTTCATGGCTAGTGGTTCAGCTTCACATGAGGATGGAAGCACTCAGCCTCTCGCTAGAAAACTGAAAAGACTCAAGCTGGCAAAAGCACCGCAAAGAACTGTGCGTTCTTTGAAATCCCAAATCCACAAGGAGAGTCCAATTGTGTCGGTTGCGATGCCTGACCTTCCCAACACTGGACGTGAAGAGCATGCGCCTTCCACCATTTGCACGCCCCCTGCAAGTGCTGGAAGGAGCACCCGCAGTCCAGTTCCTGATAGTCAGATTGAAGATGTCAGTGTTGAAGTACACCAGGATGAGGAGGATATGGGTGTTGCTGGCGCTGGGGAGGAAATTGACCAGGAGGATTCTGATGGTGAGGTGGTTTGTTTAAGTCAGGCACCCGGGGAGACACCTGTTGTCCGTGGGAGGAATATGGCCGTTGACATGCCAGGTGAAAATACCAAAAAAATCAGCTCTTCGGTGTGGAGGTATTTCACCAGAAATGCGGACAACAGGTGTCAAGCCGTGTGTTCCCTTTGTCAAGCTGTAATAAGTAGGGGTAAGGACGTTAACCACCTCGGAACATCCTCCCTTATACGTCACCTGCAGCGCATTCATAATAAGTCAGTGACAAGTTCAAAAACTTTGGGTGACAGCGGAAGCAGTCCACTGACCAGTAAATCCCTTCCTCTTGTAACCAAGCTCACGCAAACCACCCCACCAACTCCCTCAGTGTCAATTTCCTCCTTCCCCAGGAATGCCAATAGTCCTGCAGGCCATGTCACTGGCAAGTCTGACGAGTCCTCTCCTGCCTGGGATTCCTCCGATGCATCCTTGCGTGTAACGCCTACTGCTGCTGGCGCTGCAGTTGTTGCCGCTGGGAGTCGATGGTCATCCCAGAGGGGAAGTCGTAAGCCCACTTGTACTACTTCCAGTAAGCAATTGACTGTTCAACAGTCCTTTGCGAGGAAGATGAAATATCACAGCAGTCATCCTACTGCAAAGCGGATAACTGAGTCCTTGACAACTATGTTGGTGTTAGACGTGCGTCCGGTATCCGCCGTTAGTTCACAGGGAACTAGACAATTTATTGAGGCAGTGTGCCCCCGTTACCAAATACCATCTAGGTTCCACTTCTCTAGGCAGGCGATACCGAGAATGTACACGGACGTCAGAAAAAGACTCACCAGTCTCCTAAAAAATGCAGTTGTACCCAATGTCCACTTAACCACGGACATGTGGACAAGTGGAGCAGGGCAGGGTCAGGACTATATGACTGTGACAGCCCACTGGGTAGATGTATGGACTCCCGCCGCAAGAACAGCAGCGGCGGCACCAGTAGCAGCATCTCGCAAACGCCAACTCTTTCCTAGGCAGGCTACGCTTTGTATCACCGCTTTCCAGAATACGCACACAGCTGAAAACCTCTTACGGCAACTGAGGAAGATCATCGCGGAATGGCTTACCCCAATTGGACTCTCCTGTGGATTTGTGGCATCGGACAACGCCAGCAATATTGTGTGTGCATTAAATATGGGCAAATTCCAGCACGTCCCATGTTTTGCACATACCTTGAATTTGGTGGTGCAGAATTTTTTAAAAAACGACAGGGGCGTGCAAGAGATGCTGTCGGTGGCCAGAAAAATTGCGGGACACTTTCGGCGTACAGGCACCACGTACAGAAGACTGGAGCACCACCAAAAACTACTGAACCTGCCCTGCCATCATCTGAAGCAAGAAGTGGTAACGAGGTGGAATTCAACCCTCTATATGCTTCAGAGGTTGGAGGAGCAGCAAAAGGCCATTCAAGCCTATACAATTGAGCACGATTTAGGAGATGGAATGCACCTGTCTCAAGTGCAGTGGAGAATGATTTCAACGTTGTGCAAGGTTCTGATGCCCTTTGAACTTGCCACACGTGAAGTCAGTTCAGACACTGCCAGCCTGAGTCAGGTCATTCCCCTCATCAGGCTTTTGCAGAAGAAGCTGGAGGCATTGAAGAAGGAGCTAAAAGGGAGCGATTCCGCTAGGCATGTGGGACTTGTGGATGGAGCCCTTAATTCGCTTAACAAGGATTCACGGGTGGTCAATCTGTTGAAATCAGAGCACTACATTTTGGCCACCGTGCTCGATCCTAGATTTAAAGCCTACCTTGGATCTCTCTTTCCGGCAGACACAGGTCTGCTGGGGTTGAAAGACCTGCTGGTGACAAAATTGTCAAGTCAAGCGGAACGCGACCTGTCAACATCTCCTCCTTCACATTCTCCCGCAACTGGGGGTGCGAGGAAAAGGCTCAGAATTCCGAGCCCACCCGCTGGCGGTGATGCAGGGCAGTCTGGAGCGACTGCTGATGCTGACATCTGGTCCGGACTGAAGGACCTGACAACGATTACGGACATGTCGTCTACTGTCACTGCATATGATTCTCTCAACATTGATAGAATGGTGGAGGATTATATGAGTGACCGCATCCAAGTAGGCACGTCACACAGTCCGTACTTATACTGGCAGGAAAAAGAGGCAATTTGGAGGCCCTTGCACAAACTGGCTTTATTCTACCTAAGTTGCCCTCCCACAAGTGTGTACTCCGAAAGAGTGTTTAGTGCCGCCGCTCACCTTGTCAGCAATCGGCGTACGAGGTTACATCCAGAAAATGTGGAGAAGATGATGTTCATTAAAATGAATTATAATCAATTCCTCCGCGGAGACATTGACCAGCAGCAATTGCCTCCACAAAGTACACAGGGAGCTGAGATGGTGGATTCCAGTGGGGACGAATTGATAATCTGTGAGGAGGGGGATGTACACGGTGATATATTGGAGGGTGAAGATGAGGTGGACATCTTGCCTCTGTAGAGCCAGTTTGTGCAAGGAGAGATTAATTGCTTCTTTTTTGGGGGGGGTCCAAACCAACCCGTCATATCAGTCACAGTCGTGTGGCAGACCCTGTCACTGAAATGATGGGTTGGTTAAAGTGTGCATGTCCTGTTTTGTTTATACAACATAAGGGTGGGTGGGAGGGCCCAAGGATAATTCCATCTTGCACCTCTTTTTTCTTTTCTTTTTCTTTGCATCATGTGCTGATTGGGGAGGGTTTTTTGGAAGGGACATCCTGCGTGACACTGCAGTGCCACTCCTAAATGGGCCCGGTGTTTGTGTCGGCCACTAGGGTCGCTAATCTTACTCACACAGTCAGCTACCTCATTGCGCCTCTTTTTTTCTTTGCGTCATGTGCTGTTTGGGGAGGGTTTTTTGGAAGGGACATCCTGCGTGACACTGCAGTGCCACTCCTAGATGGGCCCGGTGTTTGTGTCGGCCACTAGGGTCGCTAATCTTACTCACACAGTCAGCTACCTCATTGCGCCTCTTTTTTTCTTTGCGTCATGTGCTGTTTGGGGAGGGTTTTTTGGAAGGGCCATCCTGCGTGACACTGCAGTGCCACTCCTAGATGGGCCCGGTGTTTGTGTCGGCCACTAGGGTCGCTAATCTTACTCACACAGTCAGCTACCTCATTGCGCCTCTTTTTTTCTTTGCGTCATGTGCTGTTTGGGGAGGGTTTTTTGGAAGGGCCATCCTGCGTGACACTGCAGTGCCACTCCTAGATGGGCCCGGTGTTTGTGTCGGCCACTAGGGTCGCTAATCTTACTCACACAGCTACCTCATTGCGCCTCTTTTTTTCTTTGCGTCATGTGCTGTTTGGGGAGGGTTTTTTGGAATGGACATCCTGCGTGACACTGCAGTGCCACTCCTAGATGGGCCCGGTGTTTGTGTCGGCCACTAGGGTCGCTTATCTTACTCACACAGCGACCTCGGTGCAAATTTTAGGACTAAAAATAATATTGTGAGGTGTGAGGTATTCAGAATAGACTGAAAATGAGTGTAAATTATGGTTTTTGAGGTTAATAATACTTTGGGATCAAAATGACCCCCAAATTCTATGATTTAAGCTGTTTTTTAGTGTTTTTGGAAAAAAACACACGAATCCAAAACACACCCGAATCCGACAAAAATAATTCGGTGAGGTTTTGCCAAAACGCGTTCGAACCCAAAACACGGCCGCGGAACCGAACCCAAAACCAAAACACAAAACCCGAAAAATTTCAGGCGCTCATCTCTAGTATTTAGCTGTGCAAGTGTGCGATCGCTTGTGCAGGGGAGCTGTACAAAAACATTTTGTGCAGTTTCTGAGTAGCTCTGAACTTACTCAGCCACTGCAATCACTTCAGCCTGTCAGGTCCCGGAATTGACATCAGACACCCGCCCTGCAAATGCCTGGACATGCCTGCGTTTTCCTCTCCACTCCCAGAAAACAGTCAGTTGCCACCCCGGAACACCTTCCTGCTGTTAGTCACCTTGTGATCACTGCTGCGATCGAAATCTTCATAAGAACATTCGCTGGCTGGCGTTCCCCATCGCAGGGCAGCACCTGCGCATTGCGGCTGCAGCACAAGCGCATTCCAGACCCGATCACATGGCTGCGAAAAACTGCAGGGTGCAATCAGGTCGGAATGACCCCTGTACTTTGTGGTGTGGGGGCTTCCAGGTTTAGAACCCGAAACTCTGTCTGCACATGCATTGTATGATGCACATGACATTCGTGGTGCCGGGATGGGTCCATTTGGATTCCTCTCAGGAGGCAATGCGATAGATACCCATAGACTTTTAAAGTACTAGCCAACCAGCTCCTAGCTGTCATTTTTCAAACATGACAGTTATTGGCTGGTACGTTATCTCCATCCACTTTCATCTTTCCAAACTGTCGCCAACAGTAGAAAACTTCTCATTTAAATACTCCCATCCCACAAAAGTGTTATTTCTGCATTTCAAATAAAAACTTGTCTTGACTTCATTTGCATTTACCAAGTACATGTTGGAGTACAGCATCAGAGTATTGTTTGGGAAGCTACCCTGGAGGGACAGTGGGTGGCGCTGTGTCCTAGGCTGTCATTGTATGATCTCTCTTTGTTGTTAAAGTCTAACCTATCTCTCTTATTCGCAGGAAGCGTAATGCATTGCATTGTGAATGTGATGCATCCCACTAGTCACCTCATGCTTATCGAGGCATGGGCGTATAGAGAGAGGGGCATGGGAGGGTGGGAATGGAAAGAGCAGTTTACCTGGAGGTTGGGAGGAGGCTCCGCGGTCCCTCCAGTCAGGCGCGGTGGGATGTGTAGTGGCTCCGGCGGGGTCACCGCAGCCGGGCAGGAGATGCAGGAGGAGGGAGATAAGCAGAGACGCGGCGGCAGTTGATGCAGTACTCTGTAAGAGAGAAGCCCGCTGGCCAGACTGCCTGAGGTTCTCAAGCTGCCCGTCCTAGAAAGTCAGCGAGCATACTGGTAAATGCACTACTGGCAGCGACGAATAGCACAGGACTGAGCAGCAGGCTCTGCGGGGATCGCTGTGCTGCACTGCCCTAATGTGCAGGCATGTGGGGAGTGCTGGATATTAGGGGGTGCCTGTGCGCACCAGGCACCCCCCCTGCGCACGCCTATGATCAAAGGACAGCTCTGCTGATGAGAGCTGTACTTTGTGGTGTGGGGGCTTCCAGGTTTAGAACCCGGAACTCTGTCTGCACATGCATTGTATGATGCACATGACATTCGTGGTGCCGGGATGGGTCCATTTGGATCCCTCTAAGGAGGCAATGCGATAGATACCCATAGACTTCTCTAGGGTAAGTCCATATTCCTATTCTAGTCACATTAAAATTTATCTCACAATCTGAACATTAAGTCTAAATTCCACTGACTATTCTAATGGTTTAGCATTTCAGATGCTTCCATTGTGCATAACCTCCAGCATTCTACAAAAAAAAAAAGATTGTGGGGGTTATTCAGAGTTCAGAGCAAACCGAAAAAGTTAGCAATTGGACAAACCCATGCTGCACTGCAGGTGGGGCAGATGTAACATGTGCAGAGAGAGTTAGATTTGGGTGGGGTGTGTCCAAACCTAAATCTAAATTGCAGTGTAAAAATAAAACAGACCATATTTACCATATATAGAAACAATATAGCCCATCCAAATCTTAATCTCTCTGCACATGTTACATATGCCCCACCTGTAGTGCAATATGGTTTTGCTCAATTGCTAATTTATCTGGTTTGCTAACAACTCTGAATAATCCCCCTGTGACTTTTGTGCACACTGAAGACAAGCAGCCCACAAGGGGGCATGACCTCTATATAGTGGGAGCAGAGGTTGACAGAGAGCCACTCAACGCCTCCAACACTGCGACTCGTGGGTGCGACAGCAGAATAGTGCCTGAAAATGTGACTGTCCCGTCAAAATCAGGACAGTTGGGAGATACTTTTATATTGGGGTGAATGAGCTGTCAGAGAGGCTCATCCTAAGAAGGCTTTCTTTTTGGTGCACTCTTTTAAAGGATTATTAGTTAAAACACAACTTTTATTTTCAGTTATTAAAAAATTTGATAACACCAGTTACACGGGGACTGTGTAAGTAACAATGCAATTCGTAAGATGAAAAAAAAATTTTTTTTAAAAGGTGTGAGGGGGGGGGGGGGGGAGTATTAGAACGAGGTGATTATTAATTAATCATACCTCCAATTATCACATTGGTTAGTAAGTAGATCAATATAGATAATACCAATATTTTATTTCATCTTGATCCAAAAAAGCTTATATCGCAAAAATGTTATGAATGTATTCCTATTAAATATAGGCAGTCATACAGAGAAAGTATCCTATTATTATACTTGTCAATTGCAAATCAATTGGTTATTATTTCTGTACAGAGTAATGGCAGCAGTCAAGTTTAGGTAAGGGAGACACAGCTGTAACATATCACAAATATGCAACAAAGAAACACTTCTTTTGGCTAGACTCTCTTTTTGCAACAATTGTAACAACTCATCAGGAGTATGTGTTATGCTGCATTCAGACTGCAAATGCCGGATCCTACCCGGTAAGACAAACGTGTACTTACCGGGTGGGATCCGGCATTTGCACTCCGCTGCTGGCTTTCCGACCCGGCAATATACCGGGTCGGTTGCCATAACAACGGAGCGCGCAGCAGCAGCAGGGGCGGGGGTGGAGGCGGCGTCGGGAGATGAGCTCATCTCCAGCGCCGCCTCTCCCTATCTTGTGAATGGGAACCGTGTCGCATCGACACGGCTCCCATTCACACCGCACCTGACCCGGTAATCAAACCGGGTAAAACCCTTCTTTTTTACCGGGTTGATTTACCGGGTCAGGCGACCCGCTAAATCGGCCAGTGTGCTTTCACATCGCACACTGACCCGGTTCGACACGGCAATATGCCGTGTCGGTACCGGGTTATTTGTGCGATGTGAAAGGGGTATTAGATTACCAATAAATCAAACACAGCACCACGGATGCATAAATCTATAAAATAGAGTGCAAAGAACTTGAAAAGTCAATTAAAGCCAAAAATACATATACCGTTGATATCATGTAGGTAATAATTTAGTGACTTGGAATTCAAAAATTACAGGGATAAATTCCCCTAATTAGCAATTCTGACCAGTAGGTTCCTTCACTTTCACATAAATCAGTTCATATATGTGTGGTAATAATAGATACAAGATGTTAATTAGGATAATGAATATAGTATGTTACAAAGTTAAAAAGCTATGAATTCTCAGTATCTTGCGGTGAGCTCTCCTATTGTAATGAAAATGATTCCTTCTTTCAACACTTCATAATCATATTAACTTATGGATTTTCACAATAGGTGTCTTATGCTAATTGTAATCATTATTGTACCATGGTGACAAGAAAAAGTGGAAGAGAAATAGAGATCTCTGTGTCAATTGTGAAGCACTCCTTCTACTGTTATCCCATGTGCTAATTATCCTAATTGACATCTTGTAGCTATTGTTACCATACATATATGAAGTGACTTATGTGAGCGTGAAGGAAAATACTGGTCAGAATTGCTAATTAGGGGATGTATCCCTGTCATTTTGAATTCCAAGTCACTTATTACCTGCATGATAGCAACGGTATAAGCTCACTATATGTATTTTTGGCTTTAATTGACACTTCATGTTCTTTGTTCTCTATTTTATAGATTTATGCATCCATGGTGCTGAGTGTTTGATTAATTGGTAATCTCACACATACTCCTGTTGAGTTGTTACAATTGTTGCAAAAACAGTCTAGCCAAAAGAAGTGTTTCTTTGATACGTTACAGCTGTGTCTCCCTTACCTAAACTTGACTGCTGCCATTACTCTGTACAGAAATAATAACCAATTGATTTGCAATTGACAAGTATAATAATAGGATACTTACTCTGTACGACTGCCTATATTTAATAGGAATACATTCATAATATTTTTGCGATATAAGCTTCTTTCGGATCAAGATGAAATAAAATATTGGTATTTTCTATATTGATCTACTTACTAACCAATATGATAATTGGGAGGTATGATTAATTAATAATCACCTCAATCTAATAATCCCCATTTTTTTTGGAGAAAATGATTTCATCTTACGAATTGTATTGTTACTTACACAGGCCCCGTGTAATTAGTGTTATCAAAGTTATAAATAACTGAAAATAAAAGTTGTGTTTTAACTAATAATCTTTTAAAAGAGTGCACCAAAAAGAAATCCTTCTTAGGATGAGCCTCTCATTCACCCCAATATAAAAGTACTGTATTTTGCTTTCTGGTGCACCTCCAACCCTCTGACATATTACAATTGTTTGCATAAATAAATCATAAATTGTCTGGTTTATTATATTATCAATTCTGAATAATCTACCAGTGCATGATCATTAGAGGGGTCTCCCTCTACCCATATACAGTTGGGAGGTACTAATTGTGACCCACAAATCAATGTAGTGTCATATAAAACCTGTGAAATAAAGGAAAAGTAATACCCCTTTCACATCGCACAAATAACCCGGTATCGACACGGCATATTGCCGTGTCGACACGGGTCAGTGTGCGATGTGAAAGCACTCTGCCGGAATTAGTGGGTCGCCTGACCCGGTAATTCAACCCGGTATAAAAGAAGGATTATACCCGGGTTGAATACCGGGTCAGGTGCAGTGTGAATGGGAGCCGCGTCGATGTGACACAGTTCCCATTCACAGCATAGGGAGAGGCGGCGCAGGAGATGAGCTCATCTCCCAGCGCCGCCTCCACCCCCACCCCTGCTGCTGCTGCCCCCGCCCCCGCTGCTATGGCAATTGACCCGGTATATTGCCGGGTCGGAAAGCCAGCAGAGGGGAGCAAATGCCGGATCCCACCCGGTAAGGAAACGTTTCTTTTACCGGGTGGGATCCGGCATTTGCGATCTGAATGCGGTATTAGTGTGTGATGTCACTACATAGTTTTCGTGCTGAAAGCTTCTACTCAAAGGGGGTCATTCCGAGTTGATCGTACGTAGCAACTTTTTGCTGCCCGTGCGATCAACTAGACGCCGCCTATGGGGGAGTGTGTTTCTGCATAGCCTGCGAACGCTTGTGCAGCCCTGATATGCAAAAAAAGTTTCCTGTAAAAGAACACAAACTACCCACACAGGTGTGACCCTCTGTGGAAAATCAGAAGCGCTGTCCTCACCATTTATCGGAGACAATCAAAAATAACTAAAATTGCAAATTGCTATTAAGATTAAAATACATAAATCATACTTTATTAACATGTATTGCTGCAGCAAAATTGACATACATAAAAATGCATATTGTGTATAGTGGATGCTTTTAATATAAATGCTCCACATACACAAATGTATATACTTAAATACGTTAATTATCTGAGGCTTGGATTTTAATAAACAGTTTTCACACTGTCCACTTGATTAAATAATAGACCAATGAGTTCGGCATTTACGGAACTGAGGAAGCCGCTGAGTGTGTTGGGAAGGCGGAGAAACGCGTTTTCGAAGGGACCTACTGGCAGTGACAATCACCTCCTGTTTGTTTATACGATCACCGGCTTCTGGCTACGATAAAACAGCCAGTCTACCTGCAATTGCGGTTAGCCACCAGCAGAGGGAGCCGGAGCACTGTGGACGGATTCCCGTGGATATTGTCTCCAGATATTCTGCAGTTAAAGGACAAGCACCAGCAGAGGGAGTCTTTCCAATTGGGATGGTCCTAACAGATTGATCCAAAGAGGTGTATCAAAAGCCTATCGCTTATGGTAATTATCCATTCAAAAGCAATATATGTGTGCACACATTTTTTCGGGACATTAATTAATTGAAGACACATTTATGCAAGCAGTGTCCGTAAATGCCGAACTCATTGGTCTATTATTTAATCAAGTGGACAGTGTGAAAACTGTTTATTAAAATCCAAGCCTCAGATAATTAACGTATTTAAGTATATACATTTGTGTATGTGGAGCATTTATATTAAAAGCATCCACTATACACAATATGCATTTTTATGTATGTCAATTTTGCTGCAGCAATACATGTTAATAAAGTATGATTTATGTATTTTAATCTTAATAGCAATTTGCAATTTTAGTTATTTTTGATTGTCTCCGATAAATGGTGAGGACAGCGCTTCTGATTTTCCACAGAGGGTCACACCTGTGTGGGTAGTTTGTGTTTTTTTGGTTAATATAGGGATTGCAATTATCCCTATATCAGGAGCAGCAGTCATCGCCATTGTCTAAAATCTCCTTGATCCAGCGGGTACTGGCGCCAGAGAGTGTATACACCAGTCCACACAAGGTTAGTGTGTGGGCGGTTGTGTACACATCCAATATCATTTATCCTGTAAAAGAAGACCTGGGTAAGAAGACACGGTAAGATCTTTTCTTCCGATTCTGACTATATAGTCAGAATCGGAAGAAAAGATAGTGCAGATCGCAAGGTGACAGTCACCTTGCGATCCCGATCCGATGCGCGGCCACACGCGGACGGCATCGGCCAAAAAAATAGGCTGTGCAGGCAAGTCAATCCTGACTATCTCTATAGAAGAGATAGTCAGGATTGACACTTAGCCAAAATCGCACAGAACCAGGATCGCTAGCACACTCATTATGTGCTTGCGATACTGGCTAAGTGCCGACCCGGCCCCCCGGCCCACAGTGAGAATCGGATAAGTCCGAATCTCACCGTGTGTACACGGCCCACACGGTGAGATCCTTGCTATGTCCTATTTTTACTTGCGATTTCCCTTGAACTCCCCGGAGGCCAGATAGGACAGATTTTGACTAACTTTTCTTGAGATATGGACTATGTGTGCTTACGATTTTGGCTTATGTGAGATTTTGGCTTATAGAGTTACTTACCCTGTGCAATCGATCCAGCTATGCAGGTCCCGGAATTGACGTCAGACATCCGCCCTCCAAACGCCTGGACATACCTGCATTGGACTCACCACTCCCCAAAAACGGTGAGTTGCCACCCGGATTCGTCTTCCTTCTGTCAATCTTCTTGCAGTCGCCGCTGCGACCGCTTTCTTCGCTAGCGGCATCGTTGCCTGGCAAAAGCCGTCGCCGGGTAGCGATGCGCCTGTGCAATGCGGCCGCCGTGCATGTGCAGTTCCGACCTGATCGCATGGGTGTGAAGAAGCGGAGCTTGTGATCAGGTCGGAATGACCCCCAATATGTAATATGGGAATTAAAAAAAAAAAATCTGCAATTTGTTTGGAGAAAGGAATAACTGGAAGACATGTCAGAACACAACATCTGCTGATTTCTTCATAATGTTAATGCTGAGCAGCACCGTGCCTTTCATTCAAATATCTTATTTATCCTGTTACATCGCGCTAACAAACATATTGCATGCATGCTACTATGTCTGACCTACATTTCTCTCTGAAAGCAGAATATTGAATCAAGAGATGAGAACCTTTTAACTATATCTATTGAAGTCTTTGTGCAGTATATTGGAACCTTGATTAAAAATGTAATAGCGTAATTGATACCCGTTAGAGGAATAAAAATCAATTCTGCATTTCAAAAAGTACTTTGGCTAAAGTGCCATTTAAAAGGCATTAAAAGTTTATTGTTTTTCAAACCTTATCATTGTCATCACTATGCTATATAGAGAGTCAGCAGAAAGACTATTGCCAGACACAGTGGCGTCAGAAGGCGGGTGCGGGGGGTGCGGCCCGCACCCGGGTGTCCCCCTCGGAAGGGGTGACACCAAAGTGCCAGCTCTTCTGTAGTGACAGGAGCCGAGTGCTGCAGTGAGATAAACCCCTGCAGCACTCAGTTCCTGTCACAGATAAGAGCCGGCACTGCACGCTGAGCAGTCTCCGGGGGCAGCCAGCATCTTCGGGGAAGCTGGACATGCCCCCGGAGCGAAGAAAGAAACAGATCCGTGAGGCCATGCCCCCTTTTTATTAGGACATGCCCCCTTTTAGGGCGCCCGCTGGGGGTGGGGTTTGATAATACAGAGTGCCACACCCGGTGACGCCTCTGGCCATACACTTGCATGGGGGCCATGTATGAAGATAGAAAAGCTGATGATGGGAATTCTAAAAGTGCAGTATCTGATATGGTTTTTGTACACAAGCAGGGGCGTATATACCGGTATGCGGTTAGCATACCGATCATCCGGATCCCGGCGGTCACAATACAGATGCTGGGATCCCGACAGGGGCACCATACTGCCACCGGTATACCAACGAGGTAGGTGATTTCCCCTCTATAGGTGTCCACCACACCCACAGAGGGAGAATAGAACCTGTGGCGAGCAAAGCTTGCTACCAAGCATTCACCATGGGCCATGGCCAAAGAGGGGCATACTGTGTAAGGGGCACTTCCATAGTGTAGGCATAATGTATAAGGAGCACTGCCACAGTGTGGGCATAATGTGTAAGGGGCACTGCCACAGTATGGATATAATGTGTAAGGGGCACTGTGACAGTGTGGGCATAATGTGTAAGGGGCACTGCCACAGTATGGATATAATGTATAAGGTGTGGGCATAATGTGTAAGGGGTACTGTAACTGTGTGGCATAATGTGTATAAAAGATACTACTGAATTAAGGGTACTATTGTGTAGACACTTCCCTTTCCCTCAAGATCCTGACCCTTCTTTGCAAATGTGCCTTCCCTATTTCAAATATGGGGGGATGCCTTACTTTGCAAGGGGCTCCTGGACTATTAGATTCACCCCTGCACATATTACCCAATATTTTATTAATTTGCAGTTTGCATAATGTCGTATGTGATATGTGGGATTTTTAAAAGATGTTTAGTTTTAAATAAAATGAAGGGGGTGTAACATTTTGCGATACTTCCAATGATGCCTTACATATATCATTATAATGTGCCTTTAAGGATGGGTAGCTTTGGGACTCCCTTATTGCTGATAAGAGTAAATGCCTTGGTGATAATGATGACTTCGACACAGAATCTGCTTAATAAATTTGTAAGCTATATTTAAAGCACACTTACCTACTCTCCCTGTACAGTATGTCATGGGGATTCCATGAAATAATGGTGATTTCCCTGACTCACTAAAGAGTCTTGCAATCTCCGTAAGGCCAGCCCTGGTGAACACAATACAGTGAAGACACCCTACCAGTCCAACCAGCATAGAGGAAACACTGGAGACAAGGATAAGAAGTATGGGGCTCTATTATCGACAAGTGATGAAACTCGTTGTGAAAGATAAAACTTGTTGCATATGATAAATGGTGCTCCAGCCAATCAGCTCCTAACTGTCTAGTGTTCAGCTCCTAACTGTCATATGGGAATGGGTATGATATACCGGCTGCCGGGATGCCGGGATGCACTCGCCACGCTTCAGGACCACTGACTAGCTATGCTCGCCACAGGTTCTATTCCTACTCGGTTGGTGGTATGGACCCACCAACCGAGTGGGAATTAGGGGGGGTTTCAGCATTTTGACTGCGTTAATATGTCGGATGTCGGGTTTCCGGCATTGGGCTCCTGAACACTAGGATGCCAGCAGCCAGCATTATAACTACATCCTGTCATATGTCATATGTCAGTTGGCTGGAGCACCATTTGTAATACGTAACAAGTTTTCTCTGACGTCCTAGTGGATGCTGGGGACTCCGTAAGGACCATGGGGAACAGACGGCTCCGCAGGAGACTGGGCACATCTAAAGAAAGATTTAGGACTATCTGGTGTGCACTGGCTCCTCCCCCTATGACCCTCCTCCAAGCCTCAGTTAGATTTCTGTGCCCGGCCGAGCTGGATGCACACTAGGGGCTCTCCTGAGCTCCTAGAAAGAAAGTATAGTTTAGGTTTTTTATTTTACAGTGAGACCTGCTGGCAACAGGCTCACTGCAGCGAGGGACTAAGGGGAGAAGAAGCGAACCTACCTAAGTGGTGGTAGCTTGGGCTTCTTAGGCTACTGGACACCATTAGCTCCAGAGGGATAGCACACAGGACCCGACCTCGTCGTCCGTTCCCGGAGCCGCGCCGCCGTCCCCCTTACAGAGCCAGAAGCAAGAAGGTCCGGAAAATCGGCGGCTGAAGACTTCTGTCTTCTCCAAGGTAGCGCACAGCACTGCAGCTGTGCGCCATTGCTCCTCATGCACACCACACACTTCGGTCACTGATGGGTGCAGGGCGCCGGGGGGGGCGCCCTGAGCAGCAATATTAACACCTTGGCTGGCAAAACTGACACCATATATAGCCCCAGAGGCTATATAGGTGTAAATTACCCCTGCCAGAATAACACAAAAAGCGGGAGAAAGCCCGCCGAAAAAGGGGCGGAGCCATCTCCCTCAGCACACTGGCGCCATTTTCCCTCACAGCTCCGCTGGAAAGATCGCTCCCTGGCTCTCCCCTGCAGTCCTGCACTACAGAAAGGGTAAAAAAGAGAGGGGGGGGCACTAAATTTAGGCGCAGTATATATATAATACAAGCAGCTATAGGGGAAAACACTCTGTATAGTGATATCCCTCTGTTATATAGCGCTCTGGTGTGTGCTGGCATACTCTCCCTCTGTCTCCCCAAAGGGCTTTGTGGGGTCCTGTCCTCTGTCAGAGCATTCCCTGTGTGTGTGCTTTGTGTCGGTACCGCTGTGTCGACATGTATGATGAGGAAAATGATGTGGAGGCAGAGCAAATGCCTGTAAATGTGTTGTCACCCCCTGAGGGGTCGACACCTGTGTGGATGGACTTATGGAAGGAATTACGTGACAGTGTCAGCTCCTTACATAAAAGGTTTGACGACATAGGACAGCCGGCTACTCAGCTTGTGACTGTACCAGCGTCTCAAATGTCATCAGGGGCTTTAAAACGCCCGCTACCTCAGATGGCAGACACAGATGTCGACACGGATACCGACTCCAGTGTCGACGACGATGAGACTAGTGTACCCTCCAATAGGTCCACCCGTTACATGATTGAGGCAATGAAAAATGTATTACACATTTCTGATAGTACCCCAGGTACCACAAAAAAGGGTATTATGTTCGGTGAGAAAAAACTATCAGTAGTTTTTCCTGCATCTGAGGAATTAAATGAGGTGTGTGAGGAAGCCTGGACTTCCCCCGATAAGAAATTGATAATTTCTAAACGGTTATTGGCAGCGTACCCTTTCCCGCCAGAGGATAGGTCACGTTGGGAAACATCCCCTAGGGTAGATAAAGCGCTTACACGTCTATCAAAACAGGTGGCACTACCGTCTCAGGATACGGCCGCCCTAAAGGATCCTGCTGATAGAAAGCAGGAGGCTACCCTAAAAGCTATATATACACACACGGGCATTATACTGCGACCAGCGATTGCATTAGCATGGATGTGCAGTGCTGCTGCTGCGTGGTCAGATTCCCTGTTGGATAATATTGATACCCTGGATAGGGACAATATTTTGCTGACAGTAGAGCATATAAAAGACGCTGCACAGAGGGATATTTGCCGGCTGGCATCAAAAATAAGCGCAATGTCCATTGCCGCCAGAAGGGGGTTATGGACTCGGCAGTGGTCAGGTGATGCCGATTCAAAAAGGCACATGGAAGTTTTGCCTTATAAGGGGGTGGAACTGTTTGGGGATGGTCTTTCAGACCTCGTTTCCACAGCTAAGGCTGGGAAATCGACATTTTTGCCACAGGCTACCCCACAGCAAAAGAAAGCACCGTATTATCAAGTACAGTCCTTTCGGCCCCATAAACACAAGAGGGCTCGAGGCGCATCCTTTCTGCCGAGAGGCAAAGGTAGAGGGAAAAAGCTGCAGCATACAGCCAGTTCCCAAGAGCAAAAGTCCTCCCCCGCGTCCGGTAAGTCCACAGCATGACGCTGGGGCTTCACAGGCGGACCCGGGTACGGTGGGGGCCCGTCTCAGAAATTTCAGCACACAGTGGGATCTCTCACAGGTGGATCCCTGGATCCTTCAAGTAGTATCTCAGGGGTACAGGCTGGAATTCGAGACGTCCCCCCCCCCCCGCCGTTTTCTAAAATCTGCCTTACCAGCAACTCCCTCTGCCAGGGAGGCAGTGTTGGTGGCTATCCAAAAACTGTATTCACAGCAAGTGATTGTCAAGGTACCCCTCCTTCAGCAAGGAAAGGGTTACTATTCCACAATGTTTGTGGTACCGAAACCGGACGGTTCGGTGAGACCCATCTTAAATTTAAAATCCTTGAACACGTATATCAGAAAGTTCAAGTTCAAGATGGAATCGCTCAGGGCGGTTATTGCGAGCCTGGACGAGGGGGATTACATGGTCTCTCTGGACATCAAGGATGCCTACCTGCATGTCCCCATTTACCCTCCTCACCAGGAGTACCTCAGATTTGTGGTACAGGACTGTCACTATCAGTTCCAGACGCTGCCGTTTGGGTTATCCACGGCACCGAGGGTCTTTACCAAGGTAATGGCCGAAATGATGATACTCCTTCGCAAGAAGGGAGTTTTAATTATCCCGTACTTGGACGATCTCCTGATAAAGGCGAGGTCCAAGGAACAGTTGGTAGTGGGGGTAGCACTTTCTCGGGAAGTACTACAACAGCACGGCTGGATTCTCAATATTCCAAAGTCACAGCTGGTCCCGACGACACGTCTTCTGTTCCTGGGAATGATTCTGGACACAGACCAGGAAAAAAAAAAAAAAGTGTTTCTTCCAGTGGAAAAAGCAGAGGAGTTGTCATCTCTAGTCAGAGACCTCCTAAAACCGGGACAGGTGTCGGTACATCAATGCACACGAGTCCTGGGAAAAATGATAGCTTCGTACGAAGCAATTCCATTCGGAAGGTTCCACGCAAGGACTTTCCAGTGGGACCTGTTGGACAAATGGTCCGGGTCCCATCTCCAGATGCAACAGCGGATAACCCTGTCGGCAAGGACCAGGGTGTCGCTGCTGTGGTGGCTGCAGAGGGCTCATCTACTAGAGGGCCGCAGATTCGGAATACAGGACTGGGTCCTGGTGACCACGGATGCCAGCCTTCGGGGCTGGGGTGCAGTCACACAGGGAAGAAATTTCCAAGGACTGTGGTCAAATCAGGAGATTTCGCTTCACATAAATATTCTGGAGCTAAGGGCCATTTACAATGCCTTAAGCCAAGCAAGGCCCCTGCTTCAGAACCAACCGGTACTGATCCAATCAGACAACATCACGGCGGTCGCCCATGTAAACAGACAGGGCGGCACAAGAAGCAGGAGGGCAATGACAGAAGCCACAAGGATTCTCCGATGGGCGGAAAATCATGTGTTAGCACTGACAGCAGTGTTCATTCCGGGAGTGGACAACTGGGAAGCAGACTTCCTCAGCAGGCACGACCTCCACCCGGGAGAATGGGGACTTCATCCAGAAGTCTTCCAAATGCTGGTAAACCGTTGGGAAAGACCACAGGTGGACATGATGGCGTCCCGCCTCAACAAAAAGCTAAAAAGATATTGCGCCAGGTCAAGGGACCCTCAGGCGATCGCTGTGGACGCTCTAGTAACACCGTGGGTGTACCAGTCGGTTTATGTGTTTCCTCCTCTGCCTCTCATTCCCAAGGTACTGAGACAAAGGGCATTCCGGAGGAAGTCATCCCTACCCTGATCAAAGCCAGGAAGGATGTCACCGCAAAACATTATCACCGCATTTGGCGGAAATATGTTGCTTGGTGTGAGGCCAGGAAGGCCCCAACGGAGGAATTTCAACTGGGTTGATTCCTGCATTTCCTGCAAGCAGGGGTGAAGTTGGGCCTCAAATTGGGGTCCATTAAGGTCCAGATTTCGGCCCTGTCGATTTTCTTCCAGAAAGAACTGGCTTCACTGCCTGAAGTTCAGACTTTTGTCAAAGGAGTTCTGCATAGTCAGCCTCCTTGTGTGCCCCCAGTGGCACCTTGGGATCTCAATGTGGTTTTGGAGTTCCTGAAATCACATTGGTTTGAACCACTTAAGACTGTGGATTTGAAATATCCAACGTGGAAAGTGGTCATGCTGTTCGCCCTGGCTTCGGCCAGGCGTGTGTCAGAATTGGCGGCTTTGTCCTATAAAAGCCCTTATCTGATTTTACATATGGATAGGGCAGAGTTGAGGACTCGTCCTCAGTTTCTCCCGAAGGTGGTATCAGCGTTTCACTTGAACCAGCCTATTGTGGTGCCTGCGGCTACTAGGAACTTGGAGGATTCCAAGTTACTGGACGTAGTCAGGGCCCTGAAAATTTATGTTTCCAGGACGGCTGGAGTCAGGAAAACTGACTCGCTGTTTATCCTGTATGCACCCAACAAACTGGGTGCTCCTGCTTCTAAGCAGACTATCGCGTGCTGGATTTGTAGCACTATTCAGCTGGCGCATTCTGCGGTGGGATTACAGCAGCCTAAATCTGTAAAAGCCCATTCCACAAGGAAGGTGGGCTCATCTTGGGCGGCTGCCCGAGGGGTCTCGGCTTTACAACTTTGCCGAGCTGCTACTTGGTCAGGGGCAAACACGTTTGCAAAATTCTACAAATTTGATACCCTGGCTGAGGAGGACCTGGAGTTCTCTCATTCGGTGTTGCAGAGTCATCCGCACTCTCCCGCCCGTTTGGGAGCTTTGGTATAATCCCCATGGTCCTTACGGAGTCCCCAGCATCCACTAGGACGTCAGAGAAAATAAGAATTTACTCACCGGTAATTCTATTTCTTGTAGTCCGTAGTGGATGCTGGGCGCCCATCCCAAGTGCAGATTGTCTGCAATACTTGTAAATAGTTATTGTTACACAAATCGGGTTGTTATTGCAAGCCATCTGTTCAGAGGCTCCGTGGTTATCATACTGTTAACCGGGGTTCCTATCACGAGTTATACGGTGTGATTGGTGTGGCTGGTATGAGTCTTACCCGGGATTCAAAATCCTTCCTTATTGTGTCAGCTCTTCCGGGCACAGTGTCCTAACTGAGGCTTGGAGGAGGGTCATAGGGGGAGGAGCCAGTGCACACCAGATAGTCCTAAATCTTTCTTTAGATGTGCCCAGTCTCCTGCGGAGCCGTCTATTCCCCATGGTCCTTACGGAGTCCCCAGCATCCACTACGGACTACGAGAAATAGAATTACCGGTGAGTAAATTCTTATTTTATCATTCACAATGAGTTTTATCACTAGTTGATAAATGGGCCGCTATATTTGCTACAAGAAAATGTTCACTGCTCTCCAGCATACTAATGGTACACGATTGGCTGTGTGCCAAAAGATGAGTGTTGATTCACAGGTGATTTGTGCCCAAGCAAATTTGCTGTCTTTCTGGAGATATGTGCTCATTAAAGGGCCAGTGTGCTTCATTGCATGGCCTGTGTGATCTCTTACAGGGAATGTGTGCTGCATTACAGGGGATCTGTGTCCAAGGGTGTGTGTTGATTTAGAGGGGATCATAAAAGATGCTAGAAAACAGTGGAGTGCAGAATATTGTTATGGCACAGCCATGCCTATGGTAAAACATATCATTTAAGCATGCAAAAAGATACAGTGATTTCAGGTGGATCTCTTGCATCATGGACTGGTCAGGTGCAGATGCATGCTGATAGTGATGATCAATGGTGGCTACAGAGGTGGGGCTACAGCGCAGTCCAAAGTTCAAATACGGGAGCCACACTAGCTGCCAGTGAGTCAGTTTGGGATGACAGTTGGTGGCAGTTGGTGTGGCTCCCCTATTGCAAATTTGGACACCGCTGGTGCCACAACTCATGAGCCACCTCTAGTGATGATGGTTGCAACTACCAGTGGACATAGAGGGACAGTATAGCCAGCCAGCAAAATAGGCGGAAATCCACACACATGTGACATTGAATCAGTGTCGGACTGGGGCATGAAGGGACCACCAGGACCAGGTAATGCAGTGATAGAGGCCCATGACTAAGGGGTGTGCCAGGCACAACAGAGGGACTTGATTAGCCTGCAAAGAACAGGGGCCCTTTTATATAGGAGGGGAAATGGATGGATCAGGAAAAAGCCATAATTTGTGCCATTTTTGTTCCTACAGTATTATTAACCTAAATAACATTCATTTCCAGTCATTTCAAGACCATTTTGAATGGGTATGGGACTCCGTGTCGACAGTGTCTAGGTCAGCACCCATTAGGTTGACACCTATTGGTCGACAGTGGCTAGGTCGACACTAGAAATAGGTCAACACTGCCATTAGTGACCGGGAACCCCAACTAGTGCACCGTGTCCCCTTGCATGGCTCGCTTCGTTCGCCATGCTTCAGGCAGGGTTACCGTTCCCAATCGTAGTCCACGTAGTTCGTGAAGTATGAAAAAGTTCAAAAAAAGAAAAAAAAATTGAAAAACTCATGCCGACATTTTTTCATGCCGACCTTGTCCATGCCGTCCTAATGGTCATGTCGACCTATTTCTAGTGTCGACCTATTCAGTGTCATTCAATGGGTGTCGACCTAAATGGTATCCACCCAGAGTCCGGATATCATTTTGAACACATGGTTTGTGCCGCTCATAATTTTGTTCACCAACATAGGCCAAAGTCTGGCTGGCTACACTAAGCAACAGAGCAGCGGCACAAACATACAGCAGTTATTTCTATTTAAAAATGTTTGGAAAATTTATATTTTATTAGCAACTACTGTAGTTGTTCTACCTGTTCTGCACATTGGAGTTTCTGATTTTTGCAGTTGAAAATATAAATGAGTGTTAAAAATTTGGAAATTCTATAGAGATGTAAATTTGAGACGTCTTAATGTAAGTAAGTATCCATGGTTCTTGGCGTTACCCGAGGAGCACCCGTAGCAGATACGGTAAAAAGTGACAGGACCATTTTTGTAGTTTATAAAATTCTACATGCTGGAGGTGCAATCCAAATTTTGATCCAATTGTCCATTTGGGCGTTGTCGTTTACGTAATGTAAGCCACGCATCGGTAATGATGTCATTATGTCAACCACCTGTTTATCCCCTAAGGGGAGGTTTATTCACATTTTAATTACGTAGTTTTCCTATTTTTCACCTAAAAAATACATACAGATGTAGCCACGTACATCGTGGCTACATCCGCACTTGCCCACGATGGCAGGGCGTGTGTGCATCTGGGGCATGCACCCGACATAGAGGCACACGGGTCTGGTATGGAATGTAGATAGTAACTAGGTCGACAGTGTCTAGGTTGACCACTATTGGTCGACAGTAACTAGGTCGACAGGGTGTTTAGGTCGACAGGTTAAAAGGTCAACATGAGTTTAAAAAAAAATATTGGTTGTCGTTTTCTCGTAGAGTGACCGGGAACCCCATTTAGTGCACCGTGTACCCTCGCATGGCTCGCTTCACTTGCCATGCTTCAGATTACCATTCCAATCGTAGTCTACATGGATCAAGTATGAAAAGGTTCAAAAAAAGAAAAAAATTGTGAAAAACTCATGTCGACCTTTTGACATGTCAACCTAGAGACCATGTCGACCTAGTTACTGTCAACCAATAGTGGTCGACCTAGATAGTGTCAACCTAGTTACTGTCAACCTAGAGACCGGATCCTGAGGCACACGTGCCTCATTCGCATGAATAAGAGCATCTGTGTGGATCGCCTAGCCGCGCCAGCAATGCATGTTTGTGATGTAGCTGCGTGGTTTACATCTGTATGTTACATTTCAGCTTCCTAACATATCGGGAAGCAAGATCATCAGTGATGAGTCAGTCAGTCAGTGAGTGAGTGAGGACTTTTACATTTATATGTATAGATATACAGTGATACCTCTGGGATATATTATAGCGCGACGGAATTTGCTGCGCTATAGAAGAAGCTGTATGTATATATATATATATATATATATATATAATCTATTTCTGTCCTTCCTCCCCCACACACACCACAGTCTGTATAAACATCTCTCTTTCCTCCCACACATCCTATAGTCTGTCCCTCCCCAATTACTCCATGCTGCATTCCAGCTCTTGTATTCCATCCCAAAGCCCTGTATCCCCTCACCAATACACTCTTAACCTGGAGAGAGACTCACCTGCACTGCACTACCCAGTACCCAGACTCGAACACCGCACAGCAGACCCCACTAAAAGAGGCTGGCACAAGGCACAGGAATCAGGGATAGCAGATCTGCCATGTCTGCCTGCAACAGAGCAGAATCCGTAAGAGCAGACGCACACTCGCTCCGCACAGTCACTGTGTGAGAGGCTCCTGTCACTTTGAGGCCACACCCACACGTCTACAGTTCCCTGCCCGATTTGAACAAGACGGCTCACTAAGCTGTGTATCCTTGGGGCCCCTCTGAATGTCCAAGTGCACATGCCACTCGCACATGCCTATTCTCAGTGAATAATCTGTATTTCCTCCCTGGGGGCGCTGGGCCACTGATGACTGGCACTCTGTACCCATGTAACACACCAATCAGTCAGCTTTTTGTTGAGCAGTTCCTCAAAATATCCCCAACCATAAAAACAGTGCGGGTCAGATACAGTGCGGGTTATATACATTTATATAGATTATAAGCTTGCGAGCAGGGCCTTCCTACCGCTATGTCTGTCTGTAATTATCCAGTTTGTCTCATCACTGTTTCCAATTGTAAAGCGCAACGAGATATGCTGCACTATATAAGAAACTGTAAACAAATAAATAAATAATGTAGTGTGGGTCTGATACAGGGTATGTCAGATACAATGCAGGAAATAGTGTGGGATAAATACAGTGCAGGTTGGATACAGTGTGGGTTGTATGTAGTGTGGGTTGGATACGGGGCAAGTTGGATATAGTGTGGGATGAATATAGTGCGGGTTGAATACAGTGTGGGTCGGAAACAGTGTGCGCTGGATACACCAATAGTGTAGCGGTTTACACCAATAGTGTAGTGGTTTACTCAGTGAATGGGATGATGGCGGTATCCTCAGTGCAGGGTAGCTGGCAGTGTCGGCGGTTTCCTCAGTGCAGAGCGGGGGTGCCAGCAGTGTTGGTTCATGGGTACCGTTGGTATCCTCTGTTCAAGAGTGCCGTTGGTGTCAGCAGTGCAGTGGTGTCAGCGGTGTTGGCAGTGTGGGTTTGCTGACGGTGCCCTCAACGCAGGGGGGTAGCAGTGCGGGGGGGTTAATCGGTGTCCTTCATTCAAGGTTGCAAGTGGTGTCGGCAGTGTGGGGTGTCGGCGGTGAGGAGGTGCCAGCTGTGATGGCAGAGCGGGGGGCAGGCGTGTCCTCAGTGAGGGGGTGTTGGCAGTGTCCTCAATGAGTGGGTGCCGGCAGCATGGCGGGTGTTGGTGGAGGATGGGCAGCAGATGCGTCACCTTCTTTTTTTTCAGAGTGCCATTGAATTCAATGGGTTACCACTGGGACTTTACAAATTGGCACCTGAGGCAAAAGATCTGACAGTGTGATGTCATGGTTTTGCCTCGGATAGGGATCCGGGGCAAGCAGAGAGATCCGTGCCATTGCAATACACGAACAGTCTGACAAACATCGGTCAATAGCATCCAAAGCGGGACTGCTTCCAGAATTGAATTTTTATATTCATATATAATATATCCATATTTATAAAGAGCAGAAAAGTTTTAAGAAACAATACTCTATAATCTTTAGTGTAAGCTTGTCAAATAACCCACTTACCTCCTCTATGCTGTTACAGAATATGCATTAACAACTCTCAGCTTCAAAGTTTCACCTTGTTAAAAGCTTTACTTTAAGTTGGTGATTGAGTAATCAAAACACAAATAGAAAAAAAAAATATATTGTGAATGGTTATAAAGTGGCAGTACAGAGAACCTCGTAAGGATCATATTGTTTTAAGTGTCCTTAGTGAGATAAGTGTTAACATGTTTGTTTGTTGTTCTTTTATTGTCCATGACATTTGCATAAATTCAATTTAACATTCACAAAGCCTTGATGTCTGTTGATTTAGAGGTTTCTTTATTCATTTAATAAAGCATCAATTGTGTTCACATTTCATTGTCTCTTTATATGCAAACGTGTTTAATAACTTCATAGATTAATTAAACTGGAATAATAGACATATCAGTAACACCCAATAATAGTAATGCATAATATGTATAAATAGAATGTGTATAAATAGAATGTGCAGTCACTTTGTCTATGCTACACATGACTGTATGAGTGGGATCTGCTGCACGTCATATCCTCAATTAAATATTAATTTTAGCCTCCTACAGTACAGTGTTTCTAGTGGCCAAACTACCATAAATGATGGCTGGGGACAGGCTTGGACTGGCCCACAGGGGTACAGGTGGAAACCATCGGTGGGCCCCACTGCCTGGGGGCCCACCTCCTGCTCTAAGGTTCAGGTTCCAGACTGTGCACTAGAATTATACATTATACATATGTTACCTTATACTGGACTATGGTTTATTTTCTACAGTGCATTGCTGTTATTAATCTGTTATTAATCTGGTACATTATCATGCATGCAGCAGTTGAATTTACTGTATATATTTATGAAGGGACCCAGACAGATTAATGGTTAATCAAACCAATGAGGTGGCAGACCACAACCCCTCTGCAGACTGGCCACACCCCTAGCATGGCCCCTACAACTGCATTCCCCCGGTGGGCCCTGCATGCCCTAATCCGACACTGGCTGGGGATCATCTACTGTATGAAGGCCATTGAGGTCAAGAAAAACGAAGAAACCGTTGCTCGCAGATCTCTCCTGAAGGTATGTGCTCCATGTTTCTGGTGGGCCGAGAGGGGCTCTTTGGTGTGACTGAAGCCACAGTGAAAAATGACACATCTGGACTTAGAAATACCTATTTTTTAAATGTCCGCTTTCTGTGATCCTGGAGGGAATATCAAATTGGACAGTGAGGACCGGAAGAGGGCGTGGCATGTTGCATCGGTGGCAGTTGTACAGCTTGATGACATAATTAAGCGTGAACAATGCCATCAAGCATGGTTTGGGATGCTGGTGTCATCTACCCTCTTGGACATTCTGGAAGAGTTAGCAAATACTCTAAAATGGCTAATGTAAAACTAACAGTGGTTATGGCATTGGGGACAATTGGAAAATATATTTACTTCTGTGGGATGCAGTCTGGATCCCGGCATTTAGAATTCTGGCAGTCGGAATACCCACACCGGAATCCCGACACTGCACAAATTTTAGATGCTGGGATTCCAACATTGATCCAAATGCTAGCGCCAGGATCCCAAATGCCAGAATCCCGAACGAAGGAATGCCAGGACTCTAGACAGGTAAGCCGCAGGGGAAGGATGGGTGGTAGGTTTAGGCTGCGGAGGGAGGGTTAGGCTGCAGGGCTGGGAGGGTTAGGGTTAGGCTGCAGGTAGGGGGGATAGGGTTAGGCATACCCGGGGAGGAATGTGGCCAAGCTGCAGGGGAGGGAGGGTAAAGTTTAGGCTGTGGGGGGGTTAGGTTTAGGCACCACCGGGGAGGGTTAGGACTAGGCTGCGGGGATTGGGGGACTGCTTAGGGTCAGGCTGTGAGAAAAGTGGGTTAGAAATAATTAGGGGATTTAGGGATCAGGGTTAGCTTACTTTATTAGGCAGTGATTTCAATCTCCGGGATGTCGCTGTTTTGACAGCCGTCATCCAAAGTGATGGGATATCATATGTAATCCATTTCTGTTATCCCAGTCTTAAAGAACTATTGCTGTGAAGTAGCAGGAAAAAAAAAAACAACAACGTATCTTGGGACTGTATTTTTTTTTTCTTAAATTAACTTCATTGATACTGTTGTAGATGAACTACTGTTCACTGATTACCATCCTAGACTGTCATTTCTCAGACTGCCTGATCTACAACATATGCAGCTGCCTCCTTGCGGAGATGTAATTGTCTCAGACAGCATTATTACAGTGGCACAATAAAGTGTAAACATTCCACTCAGCACCTGGCCACATGTCGGGCCGCATAGTAAGTGATTGCTGAAAGTTGGATTAATTCCTTCTATATCTCTGAAAGACTGCCTTAATTCCCGACTGGTCAGATTGCCTGCTTTCAAGTTCATTAGTTTCCAGTTTAATTAAAATGCAGCTGTTTGAATTCTTATTACATTTCAAAGATTCCAGACACATCGCTGATGAGACGACTCTGCTAGTTCCTAATGAATTATCTGATCAGCCACTGGGAATATTCCTGTTTATGGAAGGTTCTAATGATTCTCATTTCTACATATTAGGCCATTTTAAAATAATAATAATAATATCATTTCACTGAAGTTGAAACAATATCTCATTTAGTGTTATTAAGGTCGTTTATAAGAACCTCATAGATATTAGTGTTCTTTACTGTCACAGTGACAGAATAATAAGTGGATATAATTCAGTACGCCAGAAAGTTACAAACTGTTCTTTTTTTTTTAATGTAAAAAGGAGACATTGAAGAGGTTTCTATTTCCACACATCTGTAGCTCACAGGCTTGTGCACATTCTCCTGCAACATTTGTTTAATAAGCTGCTTATGGTACTATAAGCTCCATGCCCTTCAGTCATGAGGTTATATGATCAGGCAGGGATGCTTATTTTGTTGCTCCTGCTTAATACTGTACTCTGGGGGCCATTCCGAGTTGTTCGCTCGTTGCCGATTTTCGCAACGGAGCGATTAAGGCAAAAATTTGCATGCGCATGGTACGCAGTGCGCATGCGGTAAGTATTTTAGCACAAAACTTAGTAGATTTACTCATGTCCAAACGAAGAATTTTCATTGTTGAAGTGATCGGAGTGTGATTGACAGGAAGTGGGTGTTTCTGGGCGGAAACTGCCCGTTTTCTGGGAGTGTGCGGAAAAACGCAGGCGTGTCAGGGAAAAAAGCGGGAGTGTCTGGAGAAACGGGGGAGTGGCTGGCCGAACGCAGGTCGTGTTTGTGACGTCAAACCAGGAACGAAACGGCCTGAGCTGATCGCAATCTGTGAGTAGGTCTGGAGCTACTCAGAAACTGCTAAGAAATTTCTATTCGCAATTCTGCTAATCTTTCATTCGCAATTCGGCTAAGCTAAGATACACTCCCAGAGGGCGGCGGCCTAGCGTGTGCAATGCTGCTAAAATCAGCTAGCGAGCAAACAACTCGGAATCACCCCCTCTGTGTTACTGCAGCAAAGGGGTTCCAGTTGAACACTACCCCAGAACCAGAGATCTTTTCACATGTTTTTACAGATATTGGGGTGTTATCCGCACAGAACTCAAATGCGCTCAAAATTTAATAAATTAGAAATAACAACAATAGTAATAGTGACAATTGCACTTCTAACACCTATGGGGGTAATTCCAAGTTGATCGCAGCAGGATTTTTGATAGCAACTGGGCAAAACCATGTGCACTGCAGGGGAGGCAGATATAACATGTGCAGAAAGAGTTAGATTTGGGTGGGTTATTTTATTTCTGTGCAGGGTAAATACTGGCTGCTTTATTTTTACACTGCAATTTAGATTGCAGATTGAACACACCACACCCAAATCTAACTCTCTCTGCACGTGTTATATCTGCCTCCCCTGCAGTGGTTTTGCCCAGTTGCTATCAAAAATCCTGCTGCGATCAACTTGGAATTACCCCCTATATTCTCTCCAATATAGACAGCTTTGCTCATTAGTCTGCTGGAGAAATGGGTGGTGCTCCCTGAGAGTTAAATCAAGAAAGTACCTGTAGAAGGTGAAAAAGAACTCTCCTATAATGGGCAGGGCCGGTGAAAGGTCTCTGTGCACCCTAGGCAAAATTTCAACCTACCGCCCCCTAACCTGCAACAACCCCCACCCCCACCCCCCTCACCACCTTCCGGAGGTATCATTATTCATAGACAGAGAAAAGAGATGACACTCAAGGACTTTTAAAATGAAAATATTTATTGTAATATGTGTAAATTGTAGGTAGGAATCGAATAGGACACTGAGGTCAGTATCACTTTTATGCTGGGTGATATACATCTGGTGGGGATATTTATTTGTATGTGTGTACATACATACATACGCACCTACATATATTTTTATGTTCCTGTGTTTTCTCTAATGTGCTGTGCAAACCCCACCCTCCCCATACTTCCCCCACCCACCCTCTGTGGTCCCACAGAAACTCCCATGGGTTACTTACCTTATATATTTTTTTCCCTCATCATTGGCATGGTTCCTCTTACAGTCGGTAGCAGCATTACAAAGATGCTGCTAGGTGCAAACATGTAGTCATGTGCTGCTTGCTGCTTGAGAGCCGGGATCCAGGGGCCTGGAGGAGGTGCATCAGAGCTATGAGGAGTGACCGTGGGGGCGCCCCCCAGAAGCCATAGTTACGTCATGCCTTCACATGACTTGAGGATACACGTGTCGGCACGGAGGAAGCGCTGAGGCACTATGCAGCGCAGCCTCATAGCGGCAGCTGTACCTGATTAGACCTGCAGCCACTGCCAGTGCAGTGTAAAAGGAGGATGTCTCGTACAGCAACATCCTTCAGTTTATTGCTTGGTGAATTCAGTGGCGCCCTCCAAGGGCCGGCGCTCCTAGGCAGCCGCCTAAAGCTGCCTAATGGAAGAGCCGGCCCTGATAATGGGGCACTCTGAAGTGCTGAAATTAACGTGCAGAAATTGGATCAAAGAGTTTCATTTAAAACTTAACTTTTATTGAGAATATATTTTTAAAATAAAGGAGAATATAATCTCTTATTCTAAAAGGCGAAATACAGTCACTGGCGTGAGTAAGGGTCTCTCACCACATATATTGGGCCTAATTCTGAGTTGATCGCAGCAGCAATTTTGTTAGCAGTTGGGCAAAACCATGTGCACTGCAGAGGGGGGGGGGGGCAGATATAACATGTGCAGAGAGAGTTAGATTTGGGTGGGTTATTTTGTTTCTGTGCAGGGTAAATACTGGCTGCTTTATTTTTACACTGCAATTTAGATTAGACACACCACACCCAAATCAAACTCTCTCTGCACATGTTAAATTTGCCTCCCCTGCACTGCACATGGTTTTGCCCAACTGCTAACAAAATTCCTGCTGCGATCAACTCGGAATTACCCCCATGTGTACTGCAGGAGGGGCAGAGATAACATGTGCAGAGAGAGTTAAATTTGGGTGGGGTGTATTCAAACTGAAATCTAAATTGCAGTGTAAAAATAAAGCAGCCAGTATTTACCCTGCACAGAAACAAAATAACCCACCCAAATCTAACTCTCTCTGCACATGTTACATCTGCCCCACCTGCAGTGCACATGGTTTTGCCCAATTGCTAACAAACTTGCTGCTGCGATCAACTCAGAATTACCCCCATAATGCGGTAGCACATACGTGGCAGTAGAACCACGACATATCCACATACAGCCTTTCATCTAGTACAGGGATGGGGAACCTCAGGCCCGAGGGCCGTATAAGGCCCGCAGAGCCACTTGATCCGGCCCGGCCAGGCTCACCTAGCCAGGCGGCCGCTGAGATTTTGTTACTAGTGGGCTTCTTACCCTCAGTAGCAGCCGGAGGCAGGAGCTCACTCATGAGCTCCGGCTCTGGCAGTGTGCGTGTGCTGCTGTGCGGTGTTATGGGAGAGATGTCATGACTTCTCTCCCATAGTTCTGAGGAGCGAGTGGCCAGGCGGAGGGCAACGGTCCAGAAAATAGGAGCGGGGTTGGTGAGTATTGTGTTTTTTTTTATTTTAATGTGTGTGTGTAAGCGTCGCTACTAGGGGGCATATCAAATGGGGCATAACTGACTGGTGGCATGTCTAATGGGGCATAACAAATGATGGGGCAACTCAAATGGGGCATAACAAGTGCCTGGGGGCATACTTACTGGGGGTATATCTACTGGCGCATAACAACTGGCAGAGGGTATAACTACTGGGGGCATAACTACTGACTGGGGGCATATCTACTGGGGCATAACTACTGGGGGCATATCTACTGGGGGTAAGCTCATTTTTAAGTTGATAATTTTTGAAATGTCCCCCGAAGGATTTTATAAATATCCAAATGGTTCTTGGTAGAAAAAAGGTTCCCCACCCCTGATCTAGTATATGGGCTGAGGCCCTAAGGAGTTACCACATTACCTGTACCTTTTAATTGTTTTATATGTTGTGTTTATATGTAGTGTGTCTATATTTCGCCTTTTAGAATAAGAGATTATATTCTCCTTTATTTTAAAAATATATTCTCAATAAAAGTTAAGTTTTAAATTAAACTCTTTGATCCAATTTCTGCACATTAATTTCAGCACTTCAGAGTGCCCCATTATAGGAGAGTTCTTTTTCACCTTCTACAGGTACTTTCTTAGATCTTTTCACATGTGCCTGAAGATCAGACTGTTCTGGTCCTCCCTTCCCTGCCACCTATATCTCCCCGCTTTCCTCCCCTATATTTTGGACAGCCTCTATCTTCTTTCCCCTCTTACCTACCAGCTGACAGCAGGTCACTTGGGGTGCTCAGTGGCTGACATGTGAGCACTGCACCATGGGCCTCATTCAGACCTGATCAGTGCTGTACGAATTCGCACAGCAGCCGATCAGGTCTGAAGTGCGCATCTGCCGGCGCCGCAGTGCTTGACAGGCAGAGGCGGTCGCTGGGCGGGAGGGGGTGGCACGGCGGCGTTATGCTGCCATTTAGGGGGGCGCAGTCCGGCCAACGCAGGTGTGGCCGGACCGTGCCGGGGACGGGCCGAGGCGGATGCGTGACGTCACACGCAGCCACTGCGACCCGGGCAGCGACGAGTAGCTGTCGGCAAGCGCGCAGGAGCTGCGCTGGCCAGAAGTTACTCCTGAAGTACAAAAGCATCGCCGCTGTGCGATGCTTTTGAACTTCCGCGACGGGGGTCGGACGCTCAGCACAGGGCTAGCCAGCCCCGCATGTCTGTGTTACTGATCGTAGCTATGCTAAATCTAGCATAGCTACGATCAAGCCTGAATTACCCCCCATATGTACAGGGATGGTATCCGGATCCCGGTGCTTGGGATTGCGGCAGTCTGAAAACCGACAGCGGCATCCCGACACTCAGGAACCCAACACCTAAGTGGTTAGTATACTATCCCTAATCTATACCCTCCCTAACCCTCCCTCCCTGCAGCCTAACCCTCCCCGGTGATCCCTAACCCCCTCCCCCCCCCCCCCCCCATCCCCAGCAGCCTAAACCTAACCCATCCCCGCAGTCTAAACCTAACCCTCCCTCTGCCTTCTAAACCTACCTAACACCCACCCCACCCCCAACCCCACGGCTTACCATTGTGGAACCCTGGCAGACATTCGTTCAGGATCCCAGCGCAGGCATGTCGATCCATGTCGGCGTTGGTATTCCGAGCAGTGTTGGTATCCCAGCGTTGGTATTCCAACTGCTGGGATCCTGAACGTCGGTACCCGCGCAGGCAATAAGGGAAGGAAATTGCAACATTCAGCTGTAAGTAGGAGAAAGTAATGTATGGGGAGAAAGGCTGTTTAACTAATGTGTGGCATAAGAAGGGGCTAATGGTTGTTGGGAGGTGGGGGTCAGAGATATAGCATGGAGACACCCTTGGTGGTGTCACATAACACACCACCTTAGCTACTGTGCTGCATATAGGCCCTCATTCCAAGTTGATCGCTCGCTAGCTGCTTTTAGCAGCAGTGCACACGCTAAGCCGCCGCCCTCTGGGAGTGTATCTTAGCTTAGCAGAAGTGCGAACGAAAGGTTAGCAGAACAGTGCTGAAAGTTTTTCAAGCAATTTCAGAGTAACTGCAGACCTACTCCTTCCTTGTGATCACTTCAGTCTGTTTAGTTCCTGCTGCTTTGACGTCACAAACACGCCCTGCGTTCGGCCAGCCACTCCCCCGTTTCCCCAGGCACGCCTGCGTTTTTACCTGACATGCCTGCGTTTTTTAGCACACTCCCGGAAAACGGCCAGTTACCACACAGAAACACCCACTTCCTGTCAATCATTCAACGATCAGCCTTGCGACTGAAAAGCGTCGCTAGACCTTGTGTGAAACTGCATAGTTTTTTGTAAAAGTACGTCACGCGTGCGCACTGTGGCCTGTACGCATGCGCAGAAAAGCCGTTTTTTTGCCTGATCGCTGCTCTGCGAACAACGGCAGCTAGCAATCAACTCGGAATGACTCCCATAGTACTATAGGTTTAATTTCACCGATCCATTAAAGTAACACATACCTGTTCGACTGCATTTTTTTGAATGAGCATACAGTATATAATAAAATGACCCCATTCTTTACCCACTGTAATACCTCTCATTCTGCACCCACAAAAATACTGCTCACTCAAGATCATTCCCTGACCCCATACCTCACCTATTGTAATTCTCCTCTCTACCCCTCACATCTACATGCTCCCCAACATACTTCCCCTGCACATCCAACATGTCCCCACCTGCACACCAACATGCCCCAATATGCACCAACATGCCTCTTTTTGCACAACATGTCACTCCTATGCTAAAAACATGCTCCCCTAGCATTTCAACATGCTCCCCTCCTGCACCAATGTGCATACCAACATGCCTCCCTTGCACAGCAGGTAAGCCCTACAGTACACTTGATCAAGACCTACTTGGGCTAGTTCCAGATCAAATTACTTCTCTTGTGGTTTGTTATAAAAAAAATAAAGTGCCCTAGATAGCACGCCTTACCAGTTCTGCCCACGCTCCAACCCAGGTGGGGCATAAACATTTACTAGTGTGGTGGTTTGGTAGCAATTGAGTAAATGCTTGGCTGATTGAGGGGAAACAGGCTTGTTTATTAAATGTGAATGCTATTCGGGGGGCGTGGCCTGGAGGCTGACTGAGCAAGCTGTGCTTTACATGAGTTCCCAGGGACCTGGGAGTTTCTGAATAAAAAAAAGCCTCCTCACGCTTATTTTCCTGCCCTATATGCTCTGGTCAGCGTTATATTCCAGTGGAGCAGGCAGTGAGTCAGTGCTGCGGAGTCGGGGAGCCGGTTTCCTGGCTCCCGCGGATTGCGGCCTACTCGCTGCCCTGAAGCCGGGGCCTCGATTTCTGCTCATACCCCCGACCGCGTGGTTTGCCCTCCCGGGGCAAACGGAGGAGCCTGCCTGGACCCTGTCCCCTGCTTGGACATCACTACAGCCTGCCCAGTGCTCCTTACCGACCAACAGGAGCACTCCGGGATCGGATCGAAGCCGGGCCGCGCACTCCGGAGCCCGGGCGGCGGCCATCTTGGGTGCCGAGTGAAGAGGAGAGACTCGGCAGCGGCCCGGAGGAGACGTCCAGCGGCCCCCGGGTGTGTGCGGCTTGCTGCCCCGGCTCCACCGAGGTGACTGCGCCTTCTCCCTCCCGCGAGATCTAGACAGGCGCCCGTCCCCCGCTGCTGCGAGTGGACCACCGGCCTGGCCGCGCCCCCCCCTGCCTGTCAGAAGTTCAGAGGCTGTCTCTGCGAGTGCCCCCCGTATACCTGGGGCCCTACAACAGCGCCTTCCCGCACCCTGGGGTAAGAACGGCCCCGTGCGGGCGACGAGTCCTACCCCCCCCACCGGCTCACCCTTGGACGCCCGCAGGTCCCGTAGTGCCCCTGCCCCTCTGCGAGTCCGTCCACGGCTGTGGGTGGCTCGCTGGGCAGCACAGGAGGTCAGCGCAGCTTCCTGCGGCCTCCAGCCATTTTACGCTAGATCCGGGGGCTGAAGTTGGAAGCCCATAATAATACAGCCGTAGGGGCGATTGCAACGGGCCTGGCCCCCAGCCCTACCGACACATCCCTCCTTTGTCTGGAATCCTCCCTTGTGGATGGGCTGCACCCCTCTATCTGCACTTGGAGTTGCCGGGAGTTCTTCTTCAAGTTATAATATCCTATACAGAGGCCCTGATCTTACATAGCCTGCCGTCCTAGCCTGAGAGTCCCCAGTGTACTTGGGGTGCTGGGCTGGAGCTCCCCCCAGTGTTTCTTTTGTGCGCATAAGAGGATGGCTAGCCTCATTGCCCTGTCAGCCCTGCTCATGCCAATGTAATACGAGAGTTATCTCCCGCCCCTGCCATTATCTACGTGATGTCTTGATAGTCCCTGAGACAGTGGAGCCTTCAGATTTTCCATCCTCTGTGTCTGGAACCATTGAGCTATCTTCCTCTGTGCCTTATTATGCCTTCTAGACGCAGCAAACCATCTAAGCCTGCCCAGCAGCTTTCATTTTTCAAGTCATCTCCGAAAAAGCCTGGTTCTAAAGCCACCGGGACCTCTACAAAAGACGCAGTCCCTCAGACTCCTCCCTCTCTGGAGGTGCCCCCTTCTGCATCTACGGTTGCTACGAGTCTGGACAAGGTCGGAGATGGAGATGCCCTCACTGTGGGCACCATGAAGCTACTTTTGTCTCGCTTTAAGGAAGAGGTGGCGGCTGAGTTCCGTACCACATTGACGGCATGTCAACAATCTATAGATGACCTGGGTGGCCGCACTGACCATTTGGAAACTAAAATGGAGGAAGTCGTGGGGTCCCATAACGGCCTACTGGACTCTCATGATGCATTAGAGGCGGAGGTGAAGCTTTTGCGGGACAAAGTCACAGATCTGGAGGACAGATCGCGTCCTAGCAATCTTAAATTGCGTGGGGCCCCGAGTCGGTGTTACACAGCAGTTTGCATGATTACGCCGTGGCCCTATTTAAAGCTCTATTACCTAAGTCTCCATCTGCAGACTTCCTTATTGACCGAATACACCGGTTACCGAAGGCCAGAGCGGCCCCAGGCGATGCCCCTAGAGATGTCCTAATGAGGATGCACTACTTTCACGTTAAAGAGGCCTTACTGAAAGCATCTAGACCGATGTCTGACACATCTTCAGCCCTTCAAGGTCTTCAACTCTTCGGTGATTTGTCTGCAGCCACCCTCTACAAATGACGATCGTTTCACCCTATCACTGCGGCCCTCAGAAAGGCTGATATCCCTTATCGTTGGGGTTTCCCTACCAAGCTGTTGATTCCCGGAGATGGCTCTACGGTCTCTATCTCCACTGCAGATGAAGGGGCGAAATTGCTTAAATCATGGAACATTGCGGGACCTTCTGCGGACTCCTCCCCCCGTCGACTTCAGCAGGACTGGTCCTCGGTGAAGTGAGGACTACTGCTCTAGGTCGGGCAGCTTACATAGTTGCTATGTTTCTACTGTTGTGACTCCAGTGACTCTCCAGATATGGTTGTTTGCTATGTCAATATTACCTTTGCCCCTGTCTGAAAAGGTGGTGTGCTTGGGGAGGCACTGAGTGTGGTGGGCGATTTGTCCATGTTTCTCCTGCTTGCATATTTTGTTTTACCAATTGCCCTGTTTTTGGGCGATGTGCCTGGCGCCTCCCCGGACATAGCAGTTTATTATTAATGTTGGTCTGTTGGGGTAGCTTAATAAGTAGTAAGAGTCGCTGGAATGATTCTAGTGTTTGATTTCTGCGTTATGTTTCCATGTTGGAGCGTTTCTGTTCCGCCTTATCTGCTCTTAAGGTTTTGTTTGCACGCATGTATATTCATCTGTTCTCATATTATCAAGATGTTCTTGTGTTCTTTAGTTTACAGTATAAAAGTATGGCGGCGGGTGGGAGTTATGCCACTAACCCCCCCCTTTAGCCTACACAGCTGCCACATTATGGCGACTGGTTGTGATCTCAAGAGAGATCAATTTTGTTTTGTCTTTTTTATTTTTCTTATGTCTTCCCCCCTGTTCTCTGATATGTTCCCCCCCCCCCCCCAATCAGGTATATCAGTGTAAGCACAGAAATTGGTCAACGGAGTCATCAGCCCTACTTGTAGTTGAATATGGTGAATATAGTCTCTATTAATGCAAAAAGGGCTTAATTCTCCCCAAAAACGAAGAGTGGCCTTGAATTATTTTCATAAGCTTAAGGTGCATGTGGTAGCGGTACAGGAGACGCACTTTCAGAGTCAAAATCCCCCCCTTTTCACTAATTCACATTACCCCCATTGCTATACTGCAAATGGACCCGCCAAGAAAGCTGGCGTGGCTCTTCTTATAGCGCAACACTGCCCGTTTGTTCTGTCCTCTAAATATGAAGATCCTGACGGGAGATATTTAATTTTAGTGGGTCAGCTAGATAATATAGAGATTACTCTGGTCTCTTGCTACGCCCCTAATACCAAACAAATCTCATTTCTTAGAACTTTTTGTAGAATTCTCCAGGAACGTACTAGGGGGGGGGGGGGGGGCACTTTTGATCCTTGGAGACTTCAATATGGTGCTGGATCCCACTATTGACCATTCCCGTCCAACCCGAACCCTTCGTAGTAGTCCGGCCCAGGATCCCTCAGGCAAATTTGGTCAACTGCTAGCCGAGTATGCGTTGTATGATGTATGGAGGGCCAAACACCCTGCAGAGCGAGATTACACTTTCTATTGCCACGTCCATAGCTCATACTCTAGAATAGACTTGGCATTGGTAGATAAGTGGACGTTAGCGGCTATAAGTAAGGTAGACATATTACCTATGTCTTGGTCAGATCACTCGCCACTTGTTGTAGTTTGGGATACCAGTAAGAGGGTGGTCCCCATGGCCCCTGGAGACTGGGTCCGTACCTTCTTGCCCGCCCTGAGGCTCATCAGGCCATCCAGCAATCTCTAGATTTATATCTGGCTACTAATTGCCCCAAGGATGCATCCGTTTTCACTCATTGGTGTTCTCTGTAAGCCGTGGTTAGAGGCTCTGCAATCCAAATAGCGGCTAGACTCAAACGTAAGTATAGAGACAGGTACGCCTCGGCCGAAAGAGAGGCTGCCCGACTGGAATCTGCGCATAAAATTAGCCCCGATAATAAATCCCTCTTTAAGCAACTCCTTGCTGCCCGTGAAAAGGTGAATACATTTGCCTTAACTGAAGTTCACCGCAATTTGCAGCGGCTTAATCAAAAATACTATATGCTTGGTAATAGAGCGGGACGTTTGCTGGCGCGTAACTTGAGGGGGCATAGAGCTAAGGAACACATACATGCTATCCATACATCTACTGGAGTTAAAGTAACCGATCCGGTTGAGATAGCTAATGCATTTGCTGATATTATTCGCAGCTATATAACCTCAGAGATGACCCTGGTACCCCTCAGCCCACTTTGGCAGATATTGCTGGGTTTTTGGATGGTTGTCCCTCCCCACTATTGATTCTCAGACTCGTGAATGCCTTAGCTCTCCCTAGTTACTCGAAGAAGTCGAAGCAGCCATAGATTCCTGTCCAGCAAATAAGGCCCCCGGCCCAGATGGATACCCCTCTAACTTTTATAAAACATTTAAATCAACCCTTGCCCCACTTTTAACGTCAGTCTTCAATGAAGCCTCTGACTCCACATGTTTCCCGAAGGAGATGTTAGAGGCCCGGATAGTTACCATCCCTAAACCAGGCAAATCTCCTACAGTGGTTCGGAATTACCGCCCAATAGCATTGCTGAACACTGACCTTAAATTGTTTGCTAAGATGGTTGCGAATAGGATATCCCCTCTCTTACCTAGTTTGATCAACCCTGACCAGGTGGGTTTTGTTTTGGGCCGGCAAGCGTCAGATAATACACGTAGGGTTATTCATTTGATTGAACGCTGCCAGGTCCGGGGCGAGCCTCTCTTGGTCCTTTCTCTGGATGCAGAAAAAGCATTCGACAGGCTCCACTGGGACTATTTACGGGCTACCCTGAGCCGTTTTGGGTTTGCGGGCAGGATACTCGACTCCATTTTGGCTTTGTACTCCTTGCCCTCGGCTTCAGTTTTCACCAATGGTTGCAACTCCTCTACATTTAATATTACTTATGGGACCCGTCAGGGTTACCCATTATCACCCCTCATCTTTGTTCTGGCTGTTGAGCCTCTGGCGGAGCGGATTAGGGTGTTAGACTCAATTGTGGGTCCGGTGGCAGGAGGGATGCCCCATAAAATCTGTCTTTTTGCTGACGATATTTTAGTATGCCTTAGAGAGCCTGAATCGTCTTTACCACATTTACACTCTCTCCTGGACTCTTATGCAGCGGTCTCCTACTACAAGCTGAACACTACTAAGACTGAAGCCCTCCCTCTGAATATTTCTGATAGCGCTCTTAGACGTCTAAAGAATGATTATAAGTATGCGTGGCAACTCAGATCGCTTAAATATTTGGGTGTACATATATCTAGGGAGCGGGATTTAATGGGGTGTAACTACGACCCACTCTTTCGGGCATTTGAACTGTTTATTAAAGACTGGATGATGCAGGAGGATTCCTGGGTTGGACGGGTGGCAGCTGCGAAGATGGTTCTCTTACCAAAATTGATGTACCTTTTCCGTACCATCCCCAGGACCTTCCCTAAAGATATTTGTAATAGATTTAATCATTTATTAACCAACTATGTATGGGGGTACTCAAAGCCGAGGATAGCGAAATCCACTTTAATTGCTCCAAAGTGTGCCGGTGGAGTCGCATATCCAGATTTAGAGAGATACCACACTGCTTGTTTACTCGCCCTGGCCAGAGATTGGTTTACCCAAGGCACCGCTAAACCATGGGTATCCTTAAAACAGAATGCTGTATTCCCTTTACACTGCCGGACTTGTTCTGGTTGCCCACCATTTCAATCCCTGCTAGAGTTGCTGAGTGTTCCGCGGTCCACGCAACGTTGTCTGCATGGAGAACCGTAATTAAATCTCTCCCTGCTGGCGTTCTGCCCTCCCCCCAACTGTCTCTCCATGCTATAGCCCTATTGATCCCAGATTTGCACTTACACCATTGGCATGACGTAGGCCTCTCCATTCTAGGGGATGTCCTTCAAGACGGTGTTTTGGTCCCCTTTTCCTTACTCCAGGAACAATTTCAGGTACCTAAACAAGATTTTCATAAATACCTGCAAATGTGGCATTGGCTTCAAAGCAGCTTTCCCAACCGAGTCCTCCATACCGGTCTCCCCAAATTATTGATGTCTCTTCTAGTGCCTAGCGGTAATAGGGATGGCATCTCCAGATGGTACTAACATCTTGTGACTGAGTCCCGCCATGGAGTATTCCCCTCACAGACTAAATGGGAAAAAGACCTCCCTGCGATCTTCACCGAAGATATCTGGAAAAATATCTTTAAATCTTGCTTTAAAATTTCTAAATGTGTGAATCATTGTGAAATGTATTATAAATTGGTACATAGGGTATATTTTACACCGGAACGTCTGCATAAGATTTGGCCTGATGTCTCCTCTAGTTGCTGGAGGAATTGTGGGATGGTGGGAGATATCCTTCATGTTTTTTGGCTATGTCCGGCAATCCGGTCGCTCTGGAAGGAGGTGTTCCTTTTCATTTCCCACATACTAGGAGTGGTCCTTATACCTGACCCCCTCTTGGCACTCTTTCATCATTACTATGGTGAGATGTCTAGTTGTGATAGATACCTTTTAGGCCACATTCTCATAGCCTCTAAGGCCGCCATTGCCTCCAAATGGAAGTCGGCGGTCATCCCCAATTTATCGATTACAGAAAATAGAGTCCATCAACATTATGTTTTCGAAACAGCAGAGGGCAATTATTCTTCAGGGACTACCTCTATTAGTAAGAAATGGTTTAAATGGTCCCTATATAAGGAGAGATCAGGCCAAATGGGTATAGCTGATGCCCCGACTGACTTACCTGACCTTTCTGTGCTTCGCTCTCCGGTCCACACTGGACCTTAACTTGCTAAGTGATGCAGACCTCCTTCCCTTCATTATACTCTGATTTCATTGTTGTATTAAGATTTCCCTGATACATACCCTCCCCCCCCCTTGTCTTTTTTAGTTCTGTTGTGTACGTGTCTTCTCCCCCTCTTGATTTTATTTACCTATCTAAATGTAACTGTAATTTGTTTGAAAACTCAATAAAAATTTAATATTAAAAAAAAAAATGTGAATGCTATTCATTTAATGTCAGGACTAGGTGGGAATAGGTTTACTAAATTAGCTAGGCTGAGCAGGCCAATAAATGTAAATCTATAGGCTTGAGGTTGCTGTAGACCTAATTGTATGCATTCATTCTATTAGAAATATGTTTCGATAATGTATTCTATTTAATTCAGTTTTTAATGTGATGTATTGACCTGTGAATTTTAATTGATTGAATCTTTGATGACATAATCAGAGATCAATCTATATTTAGGGTATGTAAGTGCTAAACGCAAGGTTTTTCTTGATCCAATTGCAGCAGAAAATTTGTTAGCCAAAACCAGGGGGGCATATATAACATGTGCAGTAAGAGTTAGATTTGGGTGGGTTGTGTTCAAACTGAAATCTAATTTGCAGTGTAAAAATAAAGCAGCCAGTATTTACCCTGCACAGAAACAATATATCCCACCCAAATTTAACTCTCTCTGCACATGTTATATCTGCCCCCCCCTGCAGTGCACATGGTTTTGCCCGTTAGCTAACAAATTTGCTGCTGCAATCAGATCTGAATTACCCCCTAAGTGTTTTTCCACATTTCAGTCTTATTAATAATTCAAAGCACACTTTTTAGATTCAAATTTTAGATACTTTAATATGGGTTTATATCGTTCTACAAAAAAATGTACAAGATTTTCCACTTTTTCATTATGCTTTTGGGTGCATCGAACTAATCACAACTGTCTTTGCTAATTAAATTAGCTACCTTATAAAAAGTACTAAGAAAGGTGTCACATCACTCTCTGATGAAAGTTCCTGGGGGGAGTGAAACGTGGCAGATTGATGCTCTAATGAAAATACTTTTTTTGGTTTGGCTGATGTGCTGATTCTGTAGCTATTTTTAAGTGGAGGGGTGCTCTTTCACACCCTGGTATCCCCCCAGTACACTAAAAATTACCAGTAACCATACCTGAACCTATTGTCATGTCCGTGGTTTTTGTGAACCTGGTGTTAGTGAAGTCTGTGTGGGCGACTGGAGGACTATGTGTATATTAGGCTGGTCTGTAAGAATCAGTGAAAAGAAGGAGCAATCCCTGACCAGGGATCGAACCCAGGCCTTGGCAGAGGAAGCCATATCCTGACCACTGGATCACCAGGGACTTGGTGTTGATAGCAGGATGGTGAATGTATTAGTGAGATTGAACTGGATATACTGTCACAGGAGTAGGTGCTTGTGTTTTCAAGGTTACTATGACATAGGTTCTCTGGTGTTGCGCAGAACTGGGCTGGTTACTGGCGAGATTGAGAACTGGACTGGTTACTGGTGAGACTGGGAACCGCACTGTGAACCGGGCTGTGTACCGGTAAACTCGGAACGCAACTGTAATCCGGGCTGGTACCAGATATAACTGGAAACGCAACTGTAAGTAGAACGACGATTGTGGCTGTGACTTTAAGACAAGGCTGAAGAACACTGCAGCTGGGTCTTTAAGACGAGACTGAAGAATACTGCGGCTGTGACTTTAAGATGAGACTGAAGAATACTGCAGCTGTGGCTTTAAGATGAGACTGGAGAAATACTGGATATCTATGGTAACACAACTGTAATCCAGACTAGGTAGCAAAAGAGCAGAGTTTTACAGGAACCGAAGTACAAGTGTTACCTTAGGAAGCTTAGCTTCTAAGCTCACACAGAGCTGTGTGTGACACAAGAACATGGCAGAGTCTCCGACTCAAGTCTCCTGACTTATACTTCCTGGTCCTTGGTGATTGGTGAGCAGTGTCAGGTGATTCAGAGAGTCTCAGGCTGGCACAGGATTGGACAGCTCTGGGTCAGGTGAACAGTCACTGTCATGTGAGTACTCTAGACTAGGATCTGATGTGGAGTGAGGCCTAGCAGGCCGAAAGAACACTGAAGCTTGAACTTCTGCAAATGAACAGAGGATGCTGGCTTTTAGGCCTAAATTTCAGATTGCTGAATTTAGATTCACACAGAAGATTAATCACCACAGGTGGAGCTCGTTAACTCTGCACTCAGGAAACTTATGGTACTGACAAGCTGTTTATCCCAGTGAGCAAAAAGACACAGGATCCAGGACAGATGGCAGGGGTAAGTCACCAAATATGAGAACTACAGTCAGGATCGTGACACCTATCTGGTAATAGAATTTCAGAGAAATTGATCGCATGCATTTGCAAAGACATGTTTAGCTGCTGAGCTGCGTCAAGGCTTCTCCAATATCAGCATCAGCCATTTTTAAGTGCACTGTACCAATATGCAGAATGTGTGTTACCCTTGGGAAGGGAAAGAGAAGAGACTGCTGCTTCTCAGCTCTCAATACCCTTCACAGCCCATCACACGGCAGTGTGTGCTGGGCTGGAGGGGGAGGCTGCTGGCACTGTGAAGCTGTAGTCTTCTCTCTCTCCCTGTCCTGACATGCCACTGCATGGTCATTACACTGTACATCTATACAAAACAGGTCTTACACATCATTAACTGTCACCCAATATATTTTGGGGCTGCATACACAGTGATTTCAGTGAAAGTGCCAGATATGAGCTTCAGAAAGTGCATGGCCAGCCAGAGGCACAGTGTAGAGCCATGGAACCAGGAGCAAATACACCCTATGGAGTCCACCCAGTAATGAAGTGCACAGGGAAGAGGGTGTGCCCGGAATGTAAGAGTAGGTTCAAGTAAAAGGAAAAACAGTCAATCGCAGTGCTGGATTGTGGCATGAAGGCTCCACTAGGAAAATGCAATGGTTGTGACAACTGCCCCATAGGGAAGGGAAAAGGGCAATCAAGTGATGGTGTCTGGACAACCCACGGAGGACGTATAAGAGGACAGAGCGGGTAAGGGGATGCCTTTGCTAATGAAAGCTGCCAAATCTGGTAAAAATGATTCAAATCAGATTTTGTACATGCCACCTCTGATTGGCAGCCTGTAGAAAAACACTGACTTCAGTAGAAGAGTAGAAAGAAGATTATGAGGGATAAGTGATGGCCACAGTAGCTAACACCTATAGGCTACATATCACGGAAGGAGGGTTCTGGATTAGTTCTAGAAAAATCTAGCACTGCACACAAGCAGGAGAAATCCTCCTGCTGCTGCAATATGAAAACTCATGCATTCCTTAAATATACAAAAACATTCTCCTACAAGGCTACAAGGAGCGTATGTGCACCTCTAGTTTGGAAGCAGGGGGAGGAGCAGCTGCAGAGGTGCCGTGGAAACACAGGAGGAGAGCAGTGCTCTTGTGGAGGAGGAGGAGCTGTAGGAGCAGAGGTGGGTGATATGGGTGGGGGGGAGGTGCAGCATGTACATAGGAAGATCTGCTCACCCTGTGTTAATAGTGTGTAATCACTAATTTTCCAATGTTGCCCCTGCCACAAAGTAATAAGGGCTCCATTCTGGCACCCTTACCAGCTGCCAGTGCCCAAGGCACCTGCTCCAATAAATTAAGGCAAGCTTTAAATATATCTTAGGGGAGATTTGTCATACCTTCGAAAAAGGGCAAGTGGATGTGTTGCCCGTAGCAACCAATCCTATTCTAGCTATCATTTATCTGGAACAATGATTCTCCCACTCCAGCCCTCCAGTTCCTCCAGCTGGTCATACTTTGAAGATGGAAGTAGCTCAGAAAATGACTGACCCAGCAATATAGGTTAAATCATCTGTGCATGATTAAAGAAATCTGTAAAACAAGGCCTGGAGTATTTATAATGGGTGCATGGTGTGCTGTGCACACTGGCCCCTGAGTCCAGAGGGGCCCACACCACACACCCTGCACCCACTTACCTCTTTGAACTCCTGTGCCAGCACTGCAGTAGCAGCACAGATCACTGGGAAAATGGTGCTGCAGCAATTTTCCCATACGCAAAAGAGAAGTCTCCGTGCACAAGGCACGGGCACCATATTCCTGGAGACCCACGCATGCGCAGTAGACTGCCATAATGTACCACTAAGAGGAGGGGGCCTGCATGGAGTCTGCACATGGGCCCCCTCTTCTCTTATACCACCCCTGCCAGTTGTGGGTACTTGAGGACTGGTGCTGAGAACCACCGATCTAGCACATTCAATAAATTACAGCTAGATTCTGCTTGGTTGCTATGGAGAACATCTCCATTTGTACTCTTTAGGTTTGATAAATATACCCCGATGGGAGAAACTTCACTATTGTGCATGTACGGAGAACTGTGTTCTAAATCATATATTAAGCATCTGCTATGAACATATAACATAGAAATGTATCAAAAGCTGTTTGTTCTATAATAGTGATCAGCTTCTTCCCTCTCAGTTCCCTATTCTTCAAGCTGCTTTAAATTCATAATTTAATATCCTCAGCTCATAGAAAGTCCCATGTTGCTTGGTTGTGATATCATCCAGCATTCCAACTGTTCAACTGTACCACCAGTGACCGAATTTTCCGGTTTGCCTTTCCAACACTGAACCGCAGTTTTTGAACAATATTAGCAAATGTCATAATTAAGCATAAAACAACAAAAGTAGAAAAATATGCATGACAGGGTACCTCAGTCTCACATTACTGAAAAATTAATCTTACCCTTATAAATGATTAATAACTTGTGAATTATTCTGATATGTACCTACAGTGCTTCAAAATATTTCTCAGGGGTCCCATTTTATGAAGAAGAAGAAGAAGAAAAAAAAAAAAAAAGAAACGCAGTCACTTGGAAAGTCAGTTTGGCTTCTAATTAATTATTTAGGCCAGAAACATGTTGAGTTGTTTGAAAGTGAATTTTTCTGGAGTTATGCCACCAACTCAGTTAGAAGAGAAACAATTTTTAAGAGTTTGGACTGGAGTTCACCGGGTTACAATAAGTATATTACGTAAGTGTACACAGGAAATAAAATTAAAATTCCAATCTTTGTATGTATGGATAAATAAAGCATTTTAATGACACAAAGTGCGTGTGGGCAACTAGTCATTTAGTGTACAAGCAGGGCCATTGAGCTCTGAACTGGGTCGGGGTACTGGGAGCATGGCCAAACAGATGAGGCACGGACACACACCCTCCCAATAAAATAAGAAAACAATATTCACTGCTAAGGGGGGCCACTTGTCCCCTCAGCAGCGTGCAAAGGGGGCAATATCTCCCCAGCAGCTGACCTAGGCCCCTGCTGAGACACTCCAACAAGCCTGCGACTGGGTAATCAGTAACCCCACCCCACCCCCATCCCCCCCTTGGCTGTGTACAAGAGAACTTCAAACTTTTTATTTTATATCCCGCAATTTAGAGGTTCTCAAATGCGGTCCTCAAGGCAGTAAGCTTTTCAGTGGCATTACGGCTGTAACACACACTCCGGTTTTTCCCGGATGGCAAAAAGCCGGACAAACTTTGTCCGGCTTTTTGCCATCCGGGAGAAACCGGCAGTGTCTGTCACACAGGACGGCTTTGAGCCGTGTGTGATGCTGTGCGCATGCGCAGCATCAGACACGGCTTCAGAAAAAACCGTTGTGTGTGAAAGCTCCCCTTCACACACATGGTTTACTGGCTCCAAAGACGGCCCGGCGGCCGCCCGGCCGCCGGACCTTCCAGTGGTGAGACCCGGCTGCAACCCGGCAGCCGGGCCGGGGCCGTGCAGTGTGAAGGGACCCTAGCCCTCACACTGTTAACTACAATGCCGGCTGGGAAAAAGCCGGCCGGCTTTTTCCCGGCCGGCAAAAGCCGGGTAGTGTGTTTTAGCCCTTAGGCTGCCTGCAATACATACAAAATACCGGCAGCGGCATCTTGACACTTAAGATCCCGACAGCGGATGAGGTACGTATTTTTTACTCCTCCGGGCTCCTACTCTAACCCTCCGGTAGTGGCGGCTTGGTGACGTGAGGAGGGTGAGGCAGGTAAGGCAGAGCCTTTCCTGTCATACTAACGTTTGTGTCAGAGTTTTGACTGTATAAAGTATATACAAAAAATACAAAGAATATGTTATAACTATATTCTTTGTATTATTCTAATGATTTTTATAGTCAAAACTCTCAAGTAAAAAGTCTATGGCAGGTGAGGCAGCGCTCCCCCTTCTTATCTTATCCGCACATCTCTGATCAAAACTCATAAAATTTGCAGGAGTATATACGCTGCACCTGTGTATAATGTCCTCACCGCACGTCCCTGGGTGGCTATGGCTAACCCTCTGGATGTGTCAGCTATGGTTAAACCTCCCCCCCCCCCCCCAGCCTAACCCTAACTCCTCCCCCTGGGCCCTAACCCTGAACCCCGATACTCACCTTTGCGATGTCAGCTGTAGGTCTCTTGAGTGGTTTCGGGATTCCAACTTCGGCTGAGTGCATCCTGGCTGCCCTTGTGTTTCGTCCTCCTACCAAATTTTGGCATGATTTATAAATGCTCTTTTTTCCAGGCATTTTAAAACGTCTGCAGATCACTGCCTTCTTAATAAATGATAATGTGAAACTATTACCCTCTTAATAGAATAATACAATGTAGTGTCTACTTTTTTGTGCATGCTTCACAATATCATTATTAAAACCTCTTCAAAAATAATTTACTCCTTCTGCTTCAGTTTAGCAACACCATTAAACATGTTTAACCCCACTAACTTCTTCATCCCCATTTTTAATCCCCACATCTACAGTTATATTTATATTCATTAACAAGTAATAACCTGCCTCACGCTTCATCCCTTCATACTCAGAATTAAATCTGACTACTGCATCTTCTCTAACTTCTTATCTAAACATTAACTTCCCTCAACTATACTCCTCAACCTTAAGCCCGGCTCGCCTGTGGCAGAACACAGGACCAGTGAAGTGAAATAGAGCGTGCTGTACAGAAAATCCAAGATTAACTATTGCAGCATGGCTGCCCTGCTACATGGCCAACTGGGTGATAGCGTTAGTGACTTAGTTCTATGTAAATGTATGACGAGGCAATATGTCACTCCATCTTCCATACATCGTTCTAATATGTACCCAGGATCCGATATGTTAAAAATGATTACTCACAAGACAGAAGGAACAGATGTTACAGTCAATGGCTGTGGTCTGCTATGGTCAGCGGTCCTCACCACATTTCTGTATGGCCTGGTGTCAGCACTCAAGTTATACCCCTATATTTGCCTTGAAAACCGGTCCAGGAATTAACCAGGAAAGAATTCTCAAAGATGCGTGCAGAGGCGGAACTACCGCCAGTGCAACCAGCGCGTTGCACTGGGGCCCGCCACTGTCCAGGGGCCCAAAGCATGTAATGAGTCAAACTGACTCATTACATGCCGCTGTGTGCTGCGGGCAACCGCTGCCTGCAGCACACAGCCGCCCGGAGAGAGAGAAGAGGAGCGCAGTGGTACGGGGGAATGAGGAGGAGGGAGGTGGAGGAGGGAGCCACAGCAGCGCTTTGTTACTGGTTGAGGCGCTGCTGCTGCTGTCCCTCTGCTTCACTATAGGCTGTCTTCCACCGATGTGAAGCGCATCCCAGCATTCACAGTGGGGTAGAACAGCCTATAGTGAAGCAGAGGGACAGCAGCAGCGCCTCCACCAATAACACAGCGCTGCTGCGGCTCCCTCCTCCCCCTCCCTCCTCCTCCTTCTCTCCTGCCCGGGATCTCTGCCAGAAGTTGCACCGAGGAGCCTGAGCCAGCGGAGAGGGTACATATAATTCTTTCTTTCTTTCTTTCTTTCTTTCTTTCTTTCTTTCTTTCTTTCTTTCTTTCTTTCTTTCTTTCTTTCTTTCTTTCTTTCTTTCTTTCTGTGCAAAATGGGGGACTGTCTGCCGTATGGTGTAAAAAGGGGGAATCTGCCTGCCGTAATGTGTAAAAAGGGGGACGCTGTCTGCCGTAATGTGTAACAAGGGCACGCTGTCTGCCGTAATGTGTAAAAAGTGTATGCTGTCTGCCGCTATGTGTAACAAGGGCACGCTGTCTGCCGTTATGTGTAAAAAGGGGGAATCTGCCTGCCGTGATGTGTAAAAAGGGGACGCTGTCTGCCGCAATGTGTAAAAAGGGGGAATCTGCCTGACTAATGTGTAAAAAGGGGGAATCTGCCTGCCGTGATGTGTAAAAAGGGGGAATCTGCCTGCCGTGATGTGTAAAAAGGGGGCGCTGTCTGCCGCAATGTGTAAAAAGGGGGAATCTGCTGCCGTAATGTGTAAAAAGGGGGACGCTGTCTGCCGTAATGCGTAACAAGGGCACGCTGTCTGCCGTAATGTTTAAAAAGGGGACGCTGTCTGCCGTAATGCGTAAAAAGGGGGACGCTGTCTGCCGTAATGCGTAACAAGGGCACGCTGTCTGCCATAATGTGTAAAAAGGGGACGCTGTCTGACGTAATGTGTAAAAAGGGGGACGCTGTCTGCCGTAATATGTAACAAGGGCACGCTGTCTGCCGTAATGTGTAAAAAGGGCACGCTGTCTGCCGTTATGTGTAAAAAGTGTACGCTGTCTGATGCTATGTGTAACAAGGGCACGCTGTCTGCCGTTATGTGTAAAAAGGGGACGCTGTCTGCCGTTATGTGTAAAAAGAGCATGCTGTCTGCCGCTATGTGTAAAAAGGGCACGCTGCCTGCCGTTATGTGTAAAAAGGGGGACGCTGTCTGCCGTAATGTGTAAAAAGGGGACGCTTTTTGCCGTAATGTGTAAAAAGGGGAATCTGTCCGCCGTAAGCTGTAAAAGGGTCTCTACCTGGTGTAGTGGTGCTACTGTGCGGCGTAATTTGAATAATGGAGACTACTGTGCACCGTTTTATGAATTGGTATTATTTTGTGGCCACACCCCTTCCCCATGAAGCCACGCCCCTATGTATTTTTGCACGTGCCTACTGCGCGCACTGCCCCTGTTTTGCATGCAGGGGTGGGGCTCCGATGCCGTTTCTTGCACACAGTGCTAAAATGTCTAGTTACGGCACTGTTGCTAGGTATCCATTTCTCTGGCCCTGAGCAGGTCCACCACACCAGATCCTCTCCAGGGGTGAGGGGGTGGACTTGGATGGGATGAGGGGGGCAAAGCATTTTGTCGCACCTGGGCCCACCGTTCCCTAGTTCCGCCACTGGATGCGTGATATTGCAGGAAAAACTGAAAACATAATAGCAATATAGAATGTGGAGGAGATGTATCAAACCTTCTAAAGAAGACAAGTGGAGAAGTTGCCCATAGCAACCAAACATCTACTGTACAGTAGCTAAAATTGTATAGAAAATTCTAGATGATTGGTTGCTATTTTAACTTTTCCACCTGTCCTCTCTTGAAGGTTTGATACATCTCTCCATGGGTTCTATGTACTAAGCCTCGGAGAGAGATAAAGTGGACAGAGATTAAGGGGTCTATTTACTAAGCCTTGAATGGAGATAAAGTGGATGGAGATAAAGTACCAGCCAATTAGCTCTTAATTGCCGTGTCGCAGGCTGGGTTTGAATAATGTCAGTTAGGAGCTGATTGGCTGGTACTTTATCTCCATCCACTTTATTTCCATCCAAGGCTTAGTACATAGACACCAAAGTACCAACCAATCAGCACATAACTGTAATTTTTCCTGCCCAGCCTGTAACATGACAATTGGGAGCTGATTGGCAGGTACTATATATCCCTCCTCTTTATGGGGTCTATTTACTAAGCCTTAGATGGAGATAAAGTGGCTGGAGATAAAGTACCAGCCTATCCGTTCCTAACTGCCATTTTTCAAACCCAGCTTGTGGCATAGCAGTTAGGAGCCGATTGGCTGATACTTTATCTCCAATCACTTTATCTCCATCCAAAGCTTAGTAAATAGAGCCCTAAGTCTCCCCAAAGCTGAGCATGTGCCCCCTTATCCCCCGTGTAAGATCGGTTTGAAATAAGCAAATCACCATTGCAGCCAAGTTAAATGTGAACTGACTCATCCAGCATACAGATTACTGTCATTATTTTACAGGAAGAATGTTATGATTTATCACACAGACAGCAGCGATTACAGGATAATGACTAATACTACACCACTGTCAGCTACTTATTAGTTTTTATGTGCTTCCCAATAAAAAACCTAAATTGCATAACATATTACAGTCTAACATTTTTTGTTAAAAATAATACGTAATGTTATTAAGTTGATGGATTTAGTATAAAAGAGTATCATCTGTTATAGAATACTCAGTAGTTTTCCTCCTTTCATACCGCAACTTCTTTGTTCTCATTGTGGAAAATATAGAAGCTCAACTTTGACGCTTGGTCTTAGTACAGACCGGCCGGCACATGGATTACTACACATGAAAGTGCGCAATTTGAATGATATCCAGATGTGTCCTGCTCAGTCGCCTAGGATTATTGCTCCATATAGCGAGCGATTCTTGATGCGACTTAGACAGATTACCATGGGTAGTGATTCGCACTGTTTCCTGAATTTTCTGTCTTATTTGATTCGTAGCCGCATACAAAGTCACTGATAGGGGGAAATTCAACTGGGTGTGAGGTTTAGGGAGATAAATAACCTTGTCCCCAATTTTAGAATACCGCAGACATGCGCACTCTTGATACCTATGGTATCCAATTTAAAAAGCCGCAAGTACAAAAAATAATGATACTCACCCATCCGGTGGTCTCCGCAACTTCTGGTGGTCTCCCCTCCATCTTTACACTGGGGAGGGTGTTGTGGGAGTAAAAATAAACTTGTTGCATTTGTACCTATGTGACTTAACTGTATTTGGACTGCCTCTCTGCTGTGGTGTGGAGGAGAGGTCTACAAAGGTTCTGCTGAAGATTGGTTTCAGAGCAGAAATCCAAACCCCCATTTCCTATTGCAGCCAGGTAACATCAGAGCTGTGCAAACCATCTTCAATAATATCTACAAATTTATTTGGGATACCGGAATGTCACTGTTGTGTATTACATGTAGTAAATCCCCCGAAAGATATAGGGCATGACATAAATGGAGTAATTCATGATTGTTAATTTGTTTTGGTGTTTTTACCCCATGTAATTTTTTTCTGCTTGGCAGTAACCACAAGATATTGTCATTTTCAAAACGTTGTGTGTAATAAATGTATGACCTATCAATTCCTGTGTATACTGAATGTAAACTGTGAGTAATAGGCCGGTAGTGTACATGTGACCTATTTCAGCTGGCATAAGAGGCCAGTTTCTTCTCTGTCAGGGAAAGCAAAGCTCCAGCCACTGTGGTTGGTTGTAAAAGACAGAGACAGAAGTCACATATAAATGTACTTCTATAGGGCTTTCAGATTCCCCAACTGTATGCGGATTAACAGCCCTACCCTTCTATAGTTCAGAAGATGAGATGTCCCGTGTCCCCATACATTTTGATTTAGAAAACAAATTTCCTGTCCTAAAAGAATGTGTGACCACTTTTGCCTATGTACAATCTCCCCTCTTGATTGAGAAATCTGACAAAAGGATGTGTGTGAGTCACGGAGACCCTAATACCCCTTTCAGACTGCTACAGGCGGGTCGCACCCGGTAGCTATACACGGTCCAGCTGAGCCTCTTTCACAGCACTGTCCCTAGCCAGGCATATTGCTGGGTTGGTGACGTCAGCGATGACATACACGGGGGACCCATCCATACAGTGTGAATGGGAAACAGGCCGCATCAAGCCATTCACACCGCACAGCGACCAGGGTTGAGATACCAGGATATTTCCCCTGGGCCCTTTCAGACCACACAGCAATGGGCCTAATTCAGATCGGATTGCAGCAGCAAATTTGTTAGCTAATGGGCAAAACCATGTGCACTGCAGGGGGAGCAGATACAGAGGCGTAACTAGGGTTTTTGGAGCCCAGGGCAAGATCAATAATGGCGCCCCCTTCCCCCCAAAAAAACAAAACAAAAAAAACAACAAAAAAACTACAAAAGAAAAGTATGTGCACACGCCACTGGTGTCACTGTATATAAAGATGTCAGGGTGTGTATGTATAGATGTAGGTGCAGTGGTTGGAGTGGAATTTTTGAAGGAGAAATGGTAGCAATTATGCGCGCGCCGAAGGCACGCGCGCGCTCCGGAAAGGGGGCGTGGTCACTCAAAAGGGGCGTGTCCTACAGTGTAGTAGGACCCCTTATACTATCTAGTACTGGTGCTCCATTCGCATAGCACACGGTAAGAGCCGAAATTCACATTACCCCACACAGTATGAGACAAAATTCACATTATAGCACACGGTATCAGCCGAAATTTACATTATAGCACATGGGGGTAAATTTACTAAGATTCGTAATTTCCGTAAAAAGGTCAAAGTTCAATCACGAATGACATCGACAGTGTAAAACTGCAACTTTTTGAATTGATTACGATGGATTTACTAAGCTGTCGTATTCGGGTTTTTCTTTTCTTCCGATGTCGATGTCATTCGTTTTTTTTTACCTATTTTTACGGCAGTGATTAGCAAAACACTGCCGTTTTTTTTTTACAATCAATCTCGGCCGGATCTGTGTGATCCGTGCTGGGGTTCTTATTTTTTTTTTTTTTAATTAAACAATGTAAAATCCCCCAAAAAAATGCGTGGGGTCCCCCCTCCTAAGCATAACCAGCCTCGGGCTCTTTGAGCCGATCCTGGTTGCAGAAATATGGGGAAAAAATTGACAGGGGTTCCCCCATATTTAAGCAACCAGCATCGGGCTCTGCGCCTGGTCCTGGTTCCAAAAATACGGGGGACAAAAAGAGTAGGGGTCCCCCGTATTTTTAAAACCAGCACCGGGCTCCACTAGCTGGACAGATAATGCCACAGCCGGGGGTCACTTTTATACAGTGCCCTGCGGCCGTGGCATCAAAAATCCAACTAGTCACCCCTGGCCGGGGTACCCTGGGGGAGTGGGGACCCCTTCAATCAAGGGGTCCCCCCCCCCCAGCCACCCAAGGGCCAGGGGTGAAGCCCGAGGCTGTCCCCCCCCATCCAATGGGCTGCGGATGGGGAGGCTGATAGCCATTTGTGATAATGAAAAGATATTTTTTTTAGTAGCAGTACTACAAGTCCCAGCAAGCCTCCCCCGCATGCTGGTACTTGGAGAACCACAAGTACCAGCATGCGGCGGAAAAACGGGCCCGCTGGTACCTGTAGTACTACCACTAAAAAAATACCCAAAAAAACACAAGACACACACACCGTGAAAGTATAATTTTATTACATACATACACACATACATACATACTTACCTTATGTTCTCACGCAGGTCGGTCCTCTTCTCCAGTAGAATCCAAGGGCTACCTGTTGAAGAAATTCTACTCACCAGATCCATGGGTCCAGGCTCCTCGGCAAATCCAGGGTTAATCCACGTACTTGAATAAATAAAAAAAAAACGGTGTCCCGACCACGAACTGAAAGGGGACCCATGTTTGCACATGGGTCACCTTCCCACGAATGCCAGAAACCCACTTTGACTTCTGTCTAAGTGGGTTTCTTCAGCCAATCAGGGAGTGCCACGTTGTAGCACTCTCCTGATCAGCTGTGTGCTGCTGTCCTCACTGACAGGCAGCACGCGGCAGTGTTACAATGTAGCGCCTATGCGCTACATTGTAACCAATGATGGGAACTTTCTGCCCTGCGGTTGACCTAAAGTGACGTCACCGCTGAGCAGAAAGTTCCCAGCATTGGTTACAATGGAGCGCATAGGCGCTACATTGTAACACTGCCGCGTGCTGCCTGTCAGTGAGGACAGCAGCACACAGCTGATCAGGAGAGTGCTACAACGTGGCACTCCCTGATTGGCTGAAGAAACCCACTTAGACAGAAGTCAAAGTGGGTTTCTGGCATTCGTGGGAAGGTGACCCATGTGCAAACATGGGTCCCCTTTCAGTTCGTGGTCGGGACACCGTTTTTTTTTATTTATTCAAGTACGTGGATTAACCCTGGATTTGCCGAGGAGCCTGGACCCATGGATCTGGTGAGTAGAATTTCTTCAACAGGTAGCCCTTGGATTCTACTGGAGAAGAGGACCGACCTGCGTGAGAACATAAGGTAAGTATGTATGTATGTGTGTATGTATGTAATAAAATTATACTTTCACGGTGTGTGTGTCTTGTGTTTTTTTGGGTATTTTTTTAGTGGTAGTACTACAGGTACCAGCGGGCCCGTTTTTCCGCCGCATGCTGGTACTTGTGGTTCTCCAAGTACCAGCATGCGGGGGAGGCTTGCAGGGACTTGTAGTACTGCTACTAAAAACAATATCTTTTCATTATCACAAATGGCTATCAGCCTCCCCATCCGCAGCCCATTGGATGGGGGGGGGACAGCCTCGGGCTTCACCCCTGGCCCTTGGGTGGCTGGGGGGGGACCCCTTGATTGAAGGGGTCCCCACTCCCCCAGGGTACCCCGGCCAGGGGTGACTAGTTGGATTTTTGATGCCACGGCCGCAGGGCACTGTATAAAAGTGACCCCCGGCTGTGGCATTATCTGTCCAGCTAGTGGAGCCCGGTGCTGGTTTTAAAAATACGGGGGACCCCTACTCTTTTTGTCCCCCGTATTTTTGGGACCAGGACCAGGCGCAGAGCCCGATGCTGGTTGCTTAAATATGGGGGAACCCCTGTCATTTTTTTCCCCATATTTCTGCAACCAGGATCGGCTCAAAGAGCCCGAGGCTGGTTATGCTTAGGAGGGGGGACCCCACGCAATTTTTTTGGCAAAAATAAGCACTTTCCCACCCCTTCCCACTGATATACATGCACGGATCTCATGGATCCCTGCATGCATCTCAAATCACGGAAAAAAAAAGCAGGTCTGTTTTTTTTAGGACTTTTTTACGAGTTGTAATTTTTCACGGCAGTGTTTTGTGTTTTTTTGCTTTGCACTTCTTAGTAAATGACCGAGATTCATATCTAAACAGGCGTAATTTGACCGATGGTGTATTCATTCGTAATTTTTTACCTGAACTAGCAAAAAATTACGAATGCCCTCATCACTGCCGTGATTAGTGTTTAGTAAATGACCGAGATTAACCGAGATGACACTTTGAAGAAAAAACGGCATCTCGGTCAAAATCGGGAGCTTAGTAAATATACCCCATGGTATGAACTGAAATTCACATTGTAGCACACGGTATGAACCGAAATTCACATTGTAGCACACTGAATGAGCCGAAATTCACATTGTAGCACACTGAATGAGCCGAAATTCACATTATAGCACACGGTATGAGACGAAATTCACAGTATAGAGTGAGGGGATCTTTCCCCCTAAATTAACAAGGCCTGTGGGGCACTGTGGTGAGGGGAGCCTACCCCCTTAATTGACTAATTGCAGAGTTTAGCAGTGGAAGGGTTGCAGCGGTTTCTCACCCCAAGCCACCTCCGACACTCCACGTCTTCGGCGCCACCCGGGATGCAGAGCACCACACCGGGGATGCACCCTTTTCAGTGTGGTCTGCTGCGCTCCGAAGGGGGATCTTCTCTCCAGCTGCAGGATCACGATGTGCGACGTCCTCCCCGCTGTTACTGCCACGGTAAGCATTAGTATCGTTTACCGCAGAGGCCATTTACTGAGGCATATGTATTAAACCTTGGGAGCTGAGATGCCCTTCTCACCGTACAGCTATGTGGCCAAGCCGGTGTGGGGACAGCCAGCAGCATGCCGGATATCAGCAGCCGAGGGTGCGGGCTGTACATACTTGAGGCAACTGGATATTCAACAGTGCTGAGAGCCTCCGGAGCCCTCACCCCCGGAGCTGCAGTACACTGGCAGAGGACACCTATCCCCCGAACTCTGCGTAGCCCAAAGTCAGAGATCGGCAGCATGTCGAACGCGGAAGCAGAAGCCGCTTGTTGCCGGTCAAGATGCTGCCGCACGTGCCTTACAGCCCGCACCCTCGGCTGCTGATATCCGGCATGCTGCCCCTGCTGCTGGCTTTCCACCCGCCCGGCTCGGCCACCCAGCTGGATGGTGAGCAAGATGGGCATCTCAGTGCCCGTGGTTTAATACATATCCCTCTTTGGTAAATGGCCTCTGTGGTAAATGGTACTAATGCTTACCGTGGCGGTAAGCATTAATACATCCCGCCCACACACACAGACTGCCCCACCCCTTTACTTACACACACACACTGTAGATTACACACACACACAGACTGGCCACCCCCAAACCCCACAAACACACACCCAGACTACACACAAATTCTCATACTTTCCCCTCCCCCACACACACTGGACTGCAAAAATTGACACACACTCACACTGTCCCACACACACACACTCACAATTAACACACACGCACTCACACTGTCCCGCACCCCCCTCCCAACAGGAAAGTTTAAACTGCTGTGGCCTGCTCACCTGCACCTCCGAGGTCGCGCACGTGATATGGAGACTCTGCGGGGGAAGGGGGGGAGTAGGGGGAGGCTCCTAGATGCCGCTGCCTGTACAGTGTGACAGGCACAGCAGCCGGGGCCAGGGAGACAGGGAAAGCGCCGAGGCAGGGCTGGATTAAGGCTTTGGGAGGCCCGGTGTACTTAAGACAGGGGGCCCTAAGGTCTAAAATGAACATAATAACATTATCATCCACTACAACGAAAATTCGAATTAGGGAGTAAGAGTGTGACCTCTTTTAATTGGGGGTTCCTGGGTGCCGTCTGATCTTGCACATTACACAAATTTTATAGGAAAGTAGGAAAAGTACCTGAACACGCTATATCATTTGAACTAGGGGAGTCGGAGGCAGTTTGGACATATTGGCTGGGACGTAATACAGTACGAGTTCACCCAATGTGCGGGATTCCGTCCGAACTTGGAATTTTTTTAAAGGGGCAATCATTTACAGGGCATTGTTATGCCTTGTAAATCAGCGGATCTTTAAAAAAACACCTCAGAGTTCGCCAGCATCCCACACGACAGGTGAACTCGGACTCCATTACAGCTATCTATTAATAAATAAATAAATGTGACCCAGTCAGGATCCCTAATGAGCCCAACATTGATTGGAATGCCGGAATTGGCACACTGACAGCCGGGATCTCGATTGAGTGACTGTTGGGAATTCAGAGGCGTAGCAAGGGTTTTTGGAGCCCAGAGCAAGATTATGAATGCACCCCCCCCCCCCCCCCGCCCCAAAGATTCATAATATAGGCTATGTGCGCATGCGCAAAAAAGTGGGCATGGTCACACACCAGATGGGGCATGGTCACGCACCAGAGGGGGCATGGTCACGCACCAGAGGGGGCATGGCCACTAAAATTAGGGCTTGCCGACATGACACGTCCCAATGAAATCATTCTTTTCAATTGCACACGCATCTTACCTGTATGATGGTTTCTCACAATGTGGAACCTCTGGAGAAATGTATCCTCTGAGGCAGACGGTGTCTTCAGTTGGTATTCACTAGTCATGTCGGAGATCATATCATCCAGAAGAAGCCTGTTTGTGTAGGAATATTAACAAGGTAGCAACATACATCAGCAATTCAACCAGACTTACATTCTGCCCCCTACATCTCTCAGCACACCATCACCTACCCCCGCGTCGTCTCTCAGCAACCATCACCTACCACTTGTGTCGTCTCTCAGCACTTAGCACACCATCACCTATCCCATGTATAGTCACTCAGCACACCATCACCTACCCTGTGTTGTCACTCAGCACACCATCACCTACCCCGTGTCTTCACTCAACACACCATCACCTACCCCCTGTGTCATCACTCAGCACACCATCATCTACCCTGTGTTGTCACTCAGCACACCATCACCTACCCCCTGTGTCGTCACTCAGCACACCATCACCTACCCCCTGTGTCGTCACTCAGCACACCATCACCTACACCGTGTCGTCACTCAGCACACCATCACCTACCCCATGTTGTCACTCAGCACAGGCAAATATCGTATTTAAGTATACTGTGCATACTTACATATTTTTACGCATCTCCGCTGCATCTAGGGGGTCATTCTGAGTTGATTGCTCGCTGCCGATTTTAGCAGCGCAGCGATCAGGTGAAAAAACTGCATTTCTGTGCATGTGTATGGGCCGCAATGCACACACGCGTCGTACGGATTCAAAGACTGTTGTGGTTGTGGCAAAGTTTTCCTTCGCACTGACGGCCGCAAAAAGATTGACAGGAAGGGGGCGTTTATGGGAGTCAACTGACCGTTTTCAGGAAGTGTTTGCAAAAATGCCGGCGTGTCTGAAAAAACGCAGGCGTGGCTGGGTGTTTGCTGGGCGGGTGTGTGACGTCAAACCCGGATACGAATAGGCTGAAGTGATCGCAAGCGCTGAGTAGGTTCAGAGCTACTCAGAAACTGCACAAACTTTTTTTGCAGAGCTCGGCTGCACATGTGTTCGCACTTCTGCTAAACTAAAATACACTCCCCAGTGGGAGGCGGCATAGCATTTGCACGGCTGCTAAAACTAGCTAGCGAGCGATCAACTCGGAATGACCCCCTTAGACAGCTAGACAGCTCTTTGCCTGACCTTTTGTGAAATGGGCAATTCAGGAGCGGCAACTGGGCAGTAATGATGCAGTCTCACACAAGAGATCTTTCTCATAGGAGTGTCATGGGATTGACTTGGGCATGTAGCTACATTTCTCTGCTGTACTGTATACAGGATAGGACTGGCCTACAGGGGTACCAGGGAAATCACTGGTAGGCCCCACTGCCTGAGGGCCCTCTCCTTCCTGTAGGGATCAGGTTCCAGACTGTGCACTTGTATTATACATGGTAGATATGTTCATACGTGGATTCAGGGGGGGGGGGGGGGGGGGGGGGCACCAAGGCACGTGCCCCCCCTGTCATTTAGGAGGTGCTTTTTTTCAATGCTGCACTGCACAATGAGGCTGCCGGCTGTCAGTCCCTCCCTCCTGTTGCTACATGATCAGCCCAGCTTCGCCTCCTGCATTCTGATTCGCGGGCTGGGCTTTAGTGTCTCCCTGGCTGCACTAGTACACGGGGGAGGCAGGGCTCCGCGGAACGATGATTGCTGGGGAGTGGGGGAGTGAGAGCCGCCAATGCCGCCGCCTGATGGAGCAAGCCGGACCCGCCACAGGAGACAGATCCCTGCACTTCCACGCTGTGCAGGGGTGATTGAGCTGAGCTGTGGACCGAGGAAGTAGGTAGGGTGCAGGGACACGGGAAGGGCTACTGAGTGAGTGTGCGGTGCTGCTCTCACATGTGCAGGGCCAGACAGAAACAGCAGCAGGCCAGTGCTCTCTCAGTGTCTGCCCCCTTCTCCAGCCTGGTGCCCCCACCATTACTGCCCCCAGCCCCAGTATCTCCCATCCTGCCAGGCCAATGCTTCTCCTTCCCTCCCCAACCAGCCCACTGTTCCCATCTCACTGCTCTCCCATCTAGAACCCCTCAGTGATTCTAGACATACTGATCCCGCCTCACCAGGCCAGTGTTACCCCTTTCACTGCCCCCTGCCCATCCTGCCAAGTGCCTCCCCATTCATAGTGCCCTGGGCCCCCCAATCCAGCCCAGTGTCCCCCACCATCTCACTAACTCCCTTATCCCAGTATCTACCACCATGCCTGCAGAGTGTCTCCCTTCTCCCAGCCCCCTGCCCCCATCTCACTGCCCCTCAGCAAGAACATCCCCTCATTCAGATTAGTATTCCCCTTTCTGCAGCCTAGTGTTTCCCCCTCCCACCACCATCTCTCTGCCCCATTCCCATCTAGACCGGTGTCCCATATATAGATCCCACTGCCTGTCACCTACTGCCTTTCTGTCTCCAACTATCTCTCCCCATCACTTTTCTCTCCTGTCACCGATTGCCTTTTACCCTCTACTTGACATCACCCACTGCCTCTCCCCGCCACATTCTCCCTGTCACGGTGTCACCCACTGCCTTTATGTCTCCCACTATTTCTCCCCATCACTTCTCCCTCCTGTCTGCCTCTCCCTGTCACCCACTATCTCTCCCCGTTATCCACTATGTCATGAACAACCTCGCCATGTCACATTCTGTGGTGTCACCCACTGCCTCATGGATATGGCATTCTCTTTGAAGCCACACCTATTGTTGCAAGGCCACACCCACTTTTCTGGAGCACATGCATCTTATGTGCGCTGTAAAGTACCTCTCCCTCATTTCCTCTGTCATGGTGCCCCCCCTGTCATTTTGTTCTGGATCCGCCCCTGGATATGTTGCATTACACTGCACTAAACTATTGTGTATTTCAAGCCTCTGTGTAGGCTGGCCACACCCCCTTTGTAGGCTGGCCACACTCCTAAGTATGGGCCCCTATCACTGCATTCCCCCAGGGGGCCCTTCACGCCCCAGTCCGACACTGATTGTATCGCTCATAAAGTGTAGGGAAACTTGTTTATGACTGTTCTCTTGCACCCAGGATGGGTCAGATCTACTGCCAATATGAAATGTTGACGGATGCAACTGTGCATGGAGCTTAAGGCCGCACGTATACTCGCATTAGCAGTATGGACTCTCACATTCGCCTGAGGTAGTCATTCTGTCTGGTACAATGGCGTCCAGAGCTGTAAGTAGACTTTTTGGTGCCCTGTGCCAGAAAGAGAACTGTCGGCCTCCCCCCTAATTTTTGCAATAGGGACATACTGTACAGTAAGACTCTTGCCCTCGTGGGAAAGAGGCATGACAAAACTGATCTCGGGGTAAGCCCATTCTATGGCCTCCCTTCCCACATTTTATACACACATACACATTTATAGAACACTGCAAGCAAATGAATTTGGACATGCATTTACACACTTGAGAGCTTATATTATTCTGTTGCAATGCCATTTATTAAATAACACATTTCAATATACTGCCAGACACAGGATTCAAACCCATAACCTGTTGCATTCCAGGCAAACTCCCTACTCTTTGAGATAGTTGCTCCTGCATAAAAACAATGCTATTTCTAATTATATGGAGCTACTTGTAATTGCAATTGAGCAGATCTATACAGTGTGCAGCCACACATCCAATCCCTTGCAGCCACACACTACATAGATCTGCTCAGCTGCAATGCTGACCATTTTTTCACAAAGTACAAGGTAAGCTTCAAATAGTTAGAATTCCCTAGCTTTCTATGTAAGGGCAGATAGTTCAATAAATAGTGTCTCACTACAATGCCACAGGCAATGGATTCGATTACTGGGTATGTCAGCATCTTTTTCATGAATGCTGTATAGACATTAGTGACGGAAGGGTTGGGGGAAGGAGACAGGGGCGGTCTGGAGATGCTGGGCTTCAAAAAGGGGGGAAGCTACAAGTGAAAGCAATTAAAACAGATCATTGACAAGTGCTGCCAACAGCCCCCCCGCCCCCTTACCCTGCAGCGCTATGTGCAGTGGCACACTCCACACACACCTAGTTATATCCCTGGTGGTATCACAAACACAGCCACTTTGTGTCTGATTCAGAAACAAGACCCACATGTGTAATTAGGCATTGACTGTTTGGTGTTGAAAATCAAATATTGGTGCTCATATTTATCTTGACACTTGGCCCATTTCATATATAACAGCATGTGTAACTATCCTTAGTGACAGTTTAAGGTTCCAGCTACCATGAACTCAGTTTGTCTCCTTAATTATGGTCATGTGACCCCTGCCCTGCTCACTGCCTATCTCTGGATTCTCTTTTGCAGCTGCTCTCATAGGGGTCTATTTTCTAAGCTCTGGACGGAGATAAAGTGGATGGAGATAAAGTACCAACCAATCAGCTCCTAACTGCCGTGTCACAGTCTGGGTTTGAAAAATGACAGTTAGGAGCGGATTGACTGATACTTTATCTCCATCCACTTTATCTCCGCCATGGCTTAGTAAATAGATCCCTTAGTCAGCTGTTGCCTGGTGTATCTAGACTGGTGGCTGCAAGCTGCAGCAAAGACCAGGCTCATTGCAATTATCCAGGTGACCATTAAACTGTGCATCTCAAGCTCACCAGTCTAAAACTCTGGCTGCAAAGTGGGCTTGCATCTGTCTAACCCTTACTGCACATTGCTTGTCACTACTTGTCATGACTGTTATTGATATAAATACATTATTTATGACTCAATATCCTTACCAGATCTAATCGGATGTAGAGTTTAGTTTGCTTGTTATTTTACTTTGTTTATTATTTGGCTTTTACAGAACATCTTATAACCCTTTCACATCGCAAATGCCGGGTCCCACCCGGGAACTGGAAACAGGTCTTTCCCAGATGGAACCCGCTATTGGACCCCAACCACTGGCTCCCTGACATGGCAATATGCCGGGTCGTGTTGCCATAGAGGCGGGGGAGGGGTGGGAGTGGCGGCATCGGGAGCAGAGGCAGCGCTGGGAGATGAGCTCATCTCCGCGCCGCCTTTCCCTATGTAGTGAACGGGTCCCGGGTCCCATCGACCCAGGAGCCCGTTCACACTGCCTCTGACCCGATATTCAACCCGGGAATAACACTGCTTTATTCCTGGGTTGAATTACCGGGTCAGGCGACCTGGGAATTCATTATGGGCCCTTTCACACTGCCCACCAAACCGTGTCAGCCCGGCAATATACCAAGTCAATACCGGCTTAATTGTGTGGTTTGAAAGGGGTACTGGTGGTCACCCTACAGCGAGTAGCCCTTTCAGACATAGGGGGACATTCCGAGTTGATCGCTCGCTAGCTGTTTTTTGCAGCCGTGCGCACGCTATGCCGCCTCCCACTGGGAGTGCGAACGAAAGGATCGCACAGCGGTGACAAAATAATTTTGTGCAGTTTCAGAGTAGCTTCAGACCTACTCAGCGCTTGCGATCACTTCAGACTGTTCAGTTCCTGTTTTGACGTCACGAACAAGCCCTGCATTCACCCAGCCACGCCTGCGTTTTTCCTGGCACGCCTGCGTTTTTTCGAACACCCCTGAAAACAGTCAGTTGACACCCAGAAACGCCCACTTCATGTCAATCACTCTGTGGCCACCAGTGCGATTGAAAAGCTTCGCAAGACCTTGTGTGAAACTACATCATCCATGGTGAAAGTACGTTGCGCGTGCGCATTACGCAACATATGCATGCGCAGAAGTGCCTTTTTTTGCATCATCGCTGCACAGCGAATATTTTCTGCTAGCGATCAACTCGGAATGACCCCCATAATTATTATTGAGATTGCTTAATTAACATATAAAGGGATACAGTAGATCAGTTTTAGATTTTAGCCACTAATCCAAGAAGGACTATCACGGCACAATCTAACACAGCTTTCTTTGGCTCTTGGGTTGTTAAATAATAAAAACTGGATAAAGTTGCAGCATACTCCCAGGACATGCCACAGGGAGATGTAGCTGTCTGGATGGAGTAACAATAATGTCTTACGCTACTGTATAATTATCCACAGTATCATTTTTATTATCACATTGTTTTCATGGCATTGTACTGTAGATGGTGACGCTCATCTATCCTGTACAGCTTTACCTGGGTAATGCCCAGAACAGGTTAAATTGGTCACATGGGGGAAGGGAATTGTCAAAATGAGAATAAAAAACCCCAAATTACTTGTTATTTTGTCTGTGTTTCATCTATCTAGTTCATCACATAAGCTGCTTAGGTGTTAATTAACTTGCAGCTTGAAACGAAGAAGTTGAAAGAGTCTATTTTTCCTCCTATTTACTATTAACTACTGTAATCATGCAATTATTCCCTTATGAAGGAGAAACGTTGGACAAGGAACTGAGATAATAACTTACTGAGTGCCGCATAAGCAGTTATGTTATTTAGTTGGAAAATGATTAGATGTCAGGCTGAGGCAAGCAGCTTGTGGTTGGACTCTGAGCGATGATAAATGTAGCCATTTCCAGATTACTATGCGAGCAGTAATACAGTAATGAGGCAGTAGAGACAAATGCAATAAATGTAATGGCAATATCAGCTGTTTATTTTCCAGATCTCATGTGTCCACATAATATGGGCATAAAATATCTGATTGTTCTTTATGAACATTGCTAGATTAACAATAACATGTCCAGTGTGGTCACTGAGGCTGCAAAATTTGCTGCCCTATACTGGCTCCTCCCCCGAAGCACATGATGTCATGACATCATGCATAGGGGGCTGACAAGCTTTGGTATGTGTAGCACTGCTTGGAGTGGCGATGCTGCCACCCACAGAGCCCTGTATGGTGGCACCACTTGCATACCCCTAGTAAAGGTCCTAGTAGTCGCTCCAGGGGCCTCACACACATAGGGGACCCTCACAGAAAACTATTCACCACTGTGTGGGCCACTGTGGAATAACGTAAAGAAAGAAAAATCTCTATAAAGCCAGAATTTGGTGGAGGAAAATTGTGAAGTGGAGGTGATCATTCAGGGGTATATTGACCGGGTAGACATTTAACTTTCAACATTACCACTTTTCTAAATACAGTTAAAAAAAGTGATAGATAGACAGACAGACAGACAGACAGACAGACAGACAGACAGACAGACAGACAGACAGACAGATAGATAGATAGATAGATAGATAGATAGATAGATAGATAGATAGATAGATAGATAGATAGATAGTTTTTTTTAGAAAAGAAGGAACTCAAAATGGACTTTAAAATAAAACTAATTTTCTGGAAAATACATTTTGGCTCAGGAGAGGTTCAGGAACCCAGTTCTTGATTATGTCATATTTAAAGAGAGTTCCCGCTGGCACTGGGTATATTTATCTGGAGAGCAAACATTACAGCTAAAGAATAGTCAGACCTCCCCCACATGTATAGAACAGGAGAGTCATCATCAAGATTTGTCACAGTATTTTCTCCCTTGCAAAACACAGATAATGCACCTTCTTTAGTATGATAGTCAGGGTACTAAATGACATGTATCTGTGTTGAAAGAGCACATAATAAGGAGAAATAATAGTCCTGCTGTGGCTGATTTGTTCTGGGATAATACTGACAGAGAGAAACATGAATTGTGTTACTGCTGAGAGCTCAATCAGCATCACTATGTGGCATACCTGCTACACTTACTACATGGCTTATCCCTCTAGGAGAAAGTACAAGCAGGAAAAACAAAGCATAGCAGATTATATCATTCCGGAAATGAACCTGCTTTGCACAATTCTTCTATGAGGGATCTATTGGGTAAAGTGTATTATGATATCCTGACATATAAGATGTCGGTGGACATATAACCAACACCGGCATCCCAAAGCACAGGAGTCCGGTAAGCATGTATACCCTCCCTTCTAACCCTCCCTTCCTGCAGTCTAACCATACCCACCACCCCCCTGCAGCCTAACCATACCCCCCCCCCCCCCCTGCAGCCTAATCCTAACCCACCCCGGGGGTGCTGAAAGCTAACCCCCCTTCCCACAGCCTAAACTTAACCCTCCCACCCTCGCAGCCTAACCCTCCCCAGGGGTGCCTGACCTTAACCCCACCTCCCCACAGCCTAACCCTAACCCTCCCCCACAGCCTAAACCTATCTTCCCCACCCCATGGCTTACCAATGACTAGTCCCAACAGACCCCCATCTGGATTCGGGCATTCGGAATCCCGCGTCGGCATTTCGATCCATGTCTGGATGCTGGCGCCGGCATTCCGAGCAATGTCGGGGTCCTGCCATCAGCATTCCAATGGCCGGGATGCCGAACCATGGTATCCTGAACGAATCCCATGTAAAAGGTATAATGGTCAGACTGTATGGTTTCTATATACCGCTTAGATGTATTTGGTTAGAACCTGTGAACATTAACAGTAGTAGACAACTGCACATCAGTATGAGTAATAAGATGTTATATACATAAACGGCGGGATGTAGTGAAGTCCGAGTTTGGCAGCCATGCGGGTTGATTGCCAAACTCAGGTACTTTTTTAAAGGGGCAATCATTTACAAGGCTAATGCATCCCTTATAAATCACAGGTTCTCAAACTCGGTCCTCAGGACCCCACACAGTACATGTTTTGCAGGTCTCCTCACAGAATGACAAGTGAAATAATTAACTCCACCTGTGGACCTTTAAAAATGTGTCAGTGAGTAATTAATTCACCTGTGCACCTGCTGGGTTACCTGCAAAACATGAACCGTGTGGGGTCCTGAGGGCCGAGTTTGAGAACCTATGTTATAAATGATTACCCCTTTAAAAAACGTCCGAGTTCGGCCGGCGTTACGTACTGTGGGGGTAATTCCAAGTTGATCGCAGCAGGATTTTTGATAGCAATTGGGCAAAACCATGTGCACTGCAGGGGAGGCAGATAGAACATGTGCAGAGAGAGTTAGATTTGGGTGGGGTGTGTTCAATCTGCAATCTAATTAGCAGTGTAAAAATAAAGCAGCCAGTGTTTACCCTGCACAGAAATAAAATAACCCACCCAAATCTAACTCTTTCAGTACATGTTATATCTGCCTCCCCTGCAGTGCACATGGTTTTGCCCAATTGCTATCAAAAATCCTGCTGCGATCAACTTGGAATTACCCCCTGTATGTAGTGAGAGTTAATAACTCAGGGGCAGATGTACTGTATTAAGCCTGGAGAAGGGATAAATAAGTGAAAATGCAGTGATAAGTGCACCAGCCAATCAGCTCCTAACTGTCATTTTTGAGATTCGTAATGATTGGCTGGTGCGTTACCACCTTGCACTTATCACTGCTTTATCACTTCTTTGTCACTTTTCCAGGTTAATACATCTGCCTCTCAGTGTTTATAAGTGGTACTTTTCTACGGTGATTGTTGCATTCTGGAAGAAAAATTCCCTTCTGTTTAAAAGTATAAGAGAATACTATATAAGACCTAAAAGCATTATTGCTAAGGGAGAGTCATTTATAGAGACAGGTCTGAATATTACAATTTATATGCAAGATGCAGGGGTTAAAGTGTAGACCTGTGATAGTAAGTGTATGTATACTGGACGAGTGGCATGCGGTGAGGTCAGTGGCTGGTGAGGCACTACAGCCATAATGTCCGCCGAATCCTGCCGATGACCCCTACCGTCACAGAGCCAATGCCCACTATTGTCCCTGAGCTAATGCCCGCTGCCACCGCCAATGGCTTACAAACTCGGCCACCATCAACTGACCCAACCCTCCGCCACTAATTTGCATCTCAGCCCGATGCCTGCTTGCTCATCATACTTGTGATATATTGTACATTTTTATAGAAAAAAAAAATTAGTTTTTGGGACTGGGAAGGGAGTGGGAGGAGGACATGAATGCAATTTTGTTGTCCAGGGCTTCCATTAACTTATACCCCTTTTCGGGCTGCGGCCCGTGCTCAGACCCCTTTCCCACTGCGCTCACCAAACCGGCATATTGACGGGTTTGTGACAATACTAGTGATGCGGCAGGGGTGGAGCTGGGAGATCACATGATCTCCCAGTGCCGCCCTTCCATACACTACAACCCTACCCGGATCATTCTCGTGTCCTACCTAGGTATTTACCCGGGTAGGATTCACGGGTCACTTGATCCGGATTTTTGCGGGGGGGGGGGACCCTTTTCCACTAGCGAAAAACACGGGTAAATGCACGCCCCCGTGCATTTACCCATGTTTTTTGAGCTAGTGGAAAAGGGTCTGAACGTTAAAAAATGTAAAACAAAAATGCGTGAGGTCCCACCTCCTAAGTATAACCAGGGATTCCCCGTATTTAGACAACCAGCACTGGGCTCTTAGTCTGGTCCTGGTTCCAAAAATATGAGGGACATAAGATGTCGGGGTCCCCCATATTTTTAAAACCAGCACCGAGCTCCACTAGCCAGGAAGATAATGCCGCAGCCGGGAGACACTTTTATATTGGTCCCTGCGGCCATGGCATTACCCCCCCAACTAGTCACCCCTGGCTGGGTTTCCCTGGAGGAGTGGGGACCCCTTAAATCAAGGGGTCCCCCCCACCAGGCACCCAAGGGCCAGGGGTGAAGCTCGAGGCTGTCCCCAGCATCCCTGGGCAGTGGGTGCTGGACTGATAGCCATAAGTGTGAAAAAAAAGAATATTGTTTTTTATTGTGGAACTACAGGGGCCAGCAAGCCTCCCCCGCTTGCTGGTATTTGGAGAATCTCAAGTACCAGCATGCGGGGAAATAATGGGCCCGCTGGTACCTGTAGTTGTACAACAACAAAAATATCCAAATAAAAACACAACACACACCGTGAAAGTAAAATGTTATTAAAACACACTTACACACTCACACATACTTACCTACATCCCACGCCGACCATGTCCACTTGTCCAGTAGAATCCAATAGGGGTACCTGTACAAATGAGAGAGATTACTTACCTACATCCCACGCCGATGATGTCCCACCTGCAAAAACTAAAATTATACTTTATACAGGAGGGGGGGGGGGGAGAAGAGAGGGAGAAAGTGAGAGAGTGAGAGAGAGAGAGAGAGAGAGAGAGAGAGAGAGAGAGAGAGAAAACCCACAAAAAAACCCACACAGTAACCTGCCTATTATGCTGCAGCTGCTGCCGCCAGGCCGGACAGGAGGGGAGAGTGCTGATGCCTGGGTCGGGAGGGAAGACGGCTGCTGGCTGTGGCGGGAGGACGGAGGAGGAAGGACAGGGGAGAGCCGAACTCACTCCTGCTTTAGCCCTGCCGCTACTTCCACCTTCAGCACCGCTTGTGGGTGATTGGACAGCGGATCCATCACTGGAGATCGGATCCCGGAGACTTGCCTACTCTTCCTGAGGGGGCAGGAGCAAACCCGATTTTTGGGAGCCTCCCGGCCGTTCCAGGAGAGTAGGCAAGTATGCGTTACAATGAGTTTACTAGTTACTAGTACTAGTTGTGTGGACACGAGCATTTAACAGACGAGTTTCGGTTAGTACAGCTGGACGGCTGGGCTCATGCTGCATTCTCCCTGTCCCTGAGCATTAATGGCTGCCTCTCCTGGCAGAGATATGTGCTTGAAAGAGGTGAAGATCAAGCGTTGGTAGAATGCTTGTTGCTGAAAACATTTCTTTAAGCACTTGTCAGAGGAGAGAGTGTAGATTACTATAGCAAAGTGTTTCCCATCCGGCCCTTCGGACTGAGAGAAGTGAAGCAATCAAACACTACGGTGCTAAAAAGTCATTCCACATAACGGAAAGAAAATCAAATTGCTATTTTCCTTATTGAAGCCGCTGCACAGTGCCCTCGCATTAAAGTACCATTACATTTAAAATACATATTGGATGATATAAGAGCGCGTTTGACAACATACAGTAGGCCTATCTCTCCGCTCACAGAGATACATTAGCTGGGACATCTGTTATACCCAGGTACGGCGTATCACGGGGTATCCGGTCAGATGGTCGACAGTGTTAAAGTCGACACTCATTAGGTCGACCACTATTGGTCAACATTGACATGGTCGACATGGACAAATGGTCGACCGATGAAAGGTCGACGCGTGTAAAAGGTCAACATGAGTTTTTCACTTTTTTTTCTTTTTTGGAACGTTTTCATACTTTACGATCCACGTGGACTACGATTGGGAATGGTAACTTGTGCCGAGCGCAGCGAGGCACCTTGCCCAGAGCGAGCCATGCGCTGGGACGCAGTGCACTAATTGGGGTTCCCCGTCACTTTATGCAGAAAACGACACCAAAAAAGTTTTAAAAACTCATGTCGACCTTTTCATGTGTCGACCTTTCATGTGTCGACCATTTTCATGTGTCCACCACTAGTCAATGTCGACCATGTCAGTGTCGACCAATAGTGGTCAACCTAATGAGTGTCGACCTTAACATTGTCGACTATTCATACCGGAACCGGTGTAACTTGCATTAGAAATGTTCGGTACTTAATTTTCTCCCTTCACAACAGGTACTGAGGAATGATTCAGAGAGGTAAGGAAAGTGAGACCACACGGAAGGTAATTCAACAGGTGCCTCTGTAGAAAACGTGTTTATTTTGAAGAAGATATTAACGCTTGATATTCTGGCAACTGTAGATTTCAATATATTAATGAGGTACATGCAAAGATCAATAATATTCCAATTCACTTCAACAGGATCAGTACATGAGCTCATAAAGACATTTATGCATCAGGAGGCAAATAAAGGTAGCACACATCAGGTAAAAGACACATTAATTACTCTTACATCATGAATATGGCAATTCAACAAACCACCATAATAATACCTTTGGCTCAGCATATTGGCGGTCATTCCGAGTCGATCGCTAGCTGCTGTTGTTTGCAGCGCAGTGATCAGTGAAAAAAATGGCTAATCTGCGCATGCGTATGCACCACAATGCGCACGCACAACGTACGGGTACAAAGAGCATCTTGGTTTTGCACATGTTCTAGCGAAGCTTTCAGTCGCACGGCCGAACGCAGGAAGATTGACATGAACTGGGCATTTCTGGGTGTCAACCGACCGTTTTCAGGGAGTGCTAAGAAAAACGCAGGCATTTCGGGAAAAACACAGGCGTGGCTGGGAGAATGCTGGGTGGGTATGTGACGTCAAAAGCCGTCCCACCGTTCTTAGAATCAATGCACACGAAGAGCAACTACAGGGCTGGTCTTGTTTTGCACAAAATTATTTTGCAGGCGCTCTGCTGCACAAGTTTCGCAAAATACAATCCCCGGTGGGTGGCAACAATGCGTTTGCATGGCTGCTAAAACTGCTAGCGAGCGTCAACTCGGAATGACCACCATTATCTCTTAGTAAACAGCACATACTGTACACCTTCAGTCAGATATTTCTTCTCAATACCACAGTACATCTATTATAATATAATGACACTAATGCTCAACTTTGCATACTCAATAGAGATGTTCCTAGAGCTAAATGTTACTAGGAGAAATGTCCAGTGATAATAATCAGTCCCTTGAATCTTCACTGATCAGCATAAAAAGAAGGAAAAAGGGCCCAATGTTAAACTTGAAATATAAATGGTTCCTTGGACTCAATATAATTAAGCATTCAAGCAATTTCCAGTTCCAACCAACAGGGAAGTAGTGCAAAAATAATGTGCAGTTTATATTGTCTTTTATATTGAGAATCTACTGTTATTCCACAGGTATACAGCCTCCAGAATAGATATACAATACTTGTGTCTGTGTTTAGTGTTAGGATATGGGGGGTTATTCTGAGGTGATCGCTCGCTAGCAGTTTTTAGCAGCCGTGCAAATGCATTGTCGCTGCCCACTGGGGAGTGTATTTTCGCTTAGCAGAAGTGTGAACGCCTGTGTAGCAGAGCGCCTGCAAAATCATTTTGTGTAAAACAAGACCGGCCCTGGACTTACTCTTCGTGTGCGTTGATTCTAACGTTGGAGGGTTGGCTTTTGACATCACACACCTGCCCAGCCACGCCTGCATTTTCCCTGGCACGCCTGCGTTTTTCCAAAAACTCCCTGAAAACGGTCAGTTGACACCCAGAAACGCCCCCTTCCTGTCAATCTTCTTGCGTTGTGCCGTGCGACTTACAGTTTCGCAAGAACCTGTGCAAAACCACAAAGGTCTTTGTACCCGTACGTCGTGCGTGTGCATTGCGGTGCATACGCATGCGCAGAAATGCCAATTTTTAGCCTGATCGCTGCGCTGCGAACAACGGCAGCTAGCTATCAACTCGGAATGACCCCCATGGTGCACTCTGTACCTGTCTCCTCCTGTATACCAGTCTATGGGAGCATCGACTAGTGTTAGACCTCTAGTGCCAGGAGTCAGTGGGAAGTGGAGTCATATTGTAACTAGAGATGAGCGCCTGAAATTTTTCGGGTTTTGTGTTTTGGTTTTGGGTTCGGTTCCGCGGCCGTGTTTTGGGTTCGACCGCGTTTTGGCAAAACCTCACCGAATTTTTTTTGTCGGATTCGGGTGTGTTTTGGATTCGGGTGTTTTTTTAAAAAAACACTAAAAAACAGCTTAAATCATAGAATTTGGGGGTCATTTTGATCCCATATTATTATTAACCTCAAAAACCATAATTTCCACTCATTTTCAGTCTATTCTGAATACCTCACACCTCACAATATTATTTTTAGTCCTAAAATTTGCACCAAGGTCGCTGGATGACTAAGCTAAGCGACACTAGTGGCCGACACAAACACCTGGCCCATCTAGGAGTGGCACTGCAGTGTCACGCAGGATGTCCCTTCCAAAAAACCCTCCCCAATCAGCACATGACGCAAAGAAAAAAAGAGGCGCAATGAGGTAGCTGACTGTGTGAGTAAGATAAGCGACCCTAGTGGCCGACACAAACACCGGGCCCATTTAGGAGTGGCACTGCAGTGTCACGCAGGATGTCCCTTCCAAAAAACCCTCCCCAATCAGCACATGACGCAAAGAAAAAAAGAGGCGCAATGAGGTAGCTGACTGTGTGAGTAAGATTAGCGACCCTAGTGGCCGACACAAACACCGGGCCCATTTAGGAGTGGCACTGCAGTGTCACGCAGGATGTCCCTTCCAAAAAACCCTCCCCAATCAGCACATGACGCAAAGAAAAAAAGAGGCGCAATGAGGTAGCTGACTGTGTGAGTAAGATTAGCGACCCTAGTGGCCGACACAAACACCGGGCCCATTTAGGAGTGGCACTGCAGTGTCACGCAGGATGTCCCTTCCAAAAAACCCTCCCCAATCAGCACATGACGCAAAGAAAAAAAGAGGCGCAATGAGGTAGCTGACTGTGTGAGTAAGATTAGCGACCCTAGTGGCCGACACAAACACCGGGCCCATTTAGGAGTGTCACTGCAGTGTCACGCAGGATGTCCCTTCCAAAAAACCCTCCCCAATCAGCACATGACGCAAAGAAAAAAAGAGGCGCAATGAGGTAGCTGACTGTGTGAGTAAGATTAGCGACCCTAGTGGCCGACACAAACACCGGGCCCATTTAGGAGTGGCACTGCAGTGTCACGCAGGATGTCCCTTCCAAAAAACCCTCCCCAATCAGCACATGACGCAAAGAAAAAAAGAGGCGCAATGAGGTAGCTGACTGTGTGAGTAAGATTAGCGACCCTAGTGGCCGACACAAACACCGGGCCCATTTAGGAGTGTCACTGCAGTGTCACGCAGGATGTCCCTTCCAAAAAACCCTCCCCAATCAGCACATGACGCAAAGAAAAAAAGAGGCGCAATGAGGTAGCTGACTGTGTGAGTAAGATTAGCGACCCTAGTGGCCGACACAAACACCGGGCCCATTTAGGAGTGGCACTGCAGTGTCACGCAGGATGTCCCTTCCAAAAAACCCTCCCCAATCAGCACATGACGCAAAGAAAAAAAGAGGCGCAATGAGGTAGCTGACTGTGTGAGTAAGATTAGCGACCCTAGTGGCCGACACAAACACCGGGCCCATTTAGGAGTGGCACTGCAGTGTCACGCAGGATGTCCCTTCCAAAAAACCCTCCCCAATCAGCACATGACGCAAAGAAAAAAAGAGGCGCAATGAGGTAGCTGACTGTGTGAGTAAGATTAGCGACCCTAGTGGCCGACACAAACACCGGGCCCATTTAGGAGTGGCACTGCAGTGTCACGCAGGATGTCCCTTCCAAAAAAACCTCCCCAAACAGCACATGACGCAAAGAAAAATAAAAGAAAAAAGAGGTGCAAGATGGAATTGTCCTTGGGCCCTCCCACCCACCCTTATGTTGTATAAACAAAACAGGACATGCACACTTTAACCAACCCATCATTTCAGTGACAGGGTCTGCCACACGACTGTGACTGATATGACGGGTTGGTTTGGACCCCCCCCAAAAAAGAAGCAATTAATCTCTCCTTGCACAAACTGGCTCTACAGAGGCAAGATGTCCACCTCATCATCACCCTCCGATATATCACCGTGTACATCCCCCTCCTCACAGATTATCAATTCGTCCCCACTGGAATCCACCATCTCAGCTCCCTGTGTACTTTGTGGAGGCAATTGCTGCTGGTCAATGTCTCCGCGGAGGAATTGATTATAATTCATTTTAATGATCATCATCTTCTCCACATTTTCTGGATGTAACCTCGTACGCCGATTGCTGACAAGGTGAGCGGCGGCACTAAACACTCTTTCGGAGTACACACTTGTGGGAGGGCAACTTAGGTAGAATAAAGCCAGTTTGTGCAATGGCCTCCAAATTGCCTCTTTTTCCTGCCAGTATAAGTATGGACTGTGTGACGTGCCTACTTGGATGCGGTCACTCATATAATCCTCCACCATTCTTTCAATGGTGAGAGAATCATATGCAGTGACAGTAGACGACATGTCCGTAATCGTTGTCAGGTCCTTCAGTCCGGACCAGATGTCAGCATCAGCAGTCGCTCCAGACTGCCCTGCATCACCGCCAGCGGGTGGGCTCGGAATTCTGAGCCTTTTCCTCGCACCCCCAGTTGCGGGAGAATGTGAAGGAGGAGATGTTGACAGGTCGCGTTCCGCTTGACTTGACAATTTTCTCACCAGCAGGTCTTTCAACCCCAGCAGACTTGTGTCTGCCGGAAAGAGAGATCCAAGGTAGGCTTTAAATCTAGGATCGAGCACGGTGGCCAAAATGTAGTGCTCTGATTTCAACAGATTGACCACCCGTGAATCCTTGTTAAGCGAATTAAGGGCTCCATCCACAAGTCCCACATGCCTAGCGGAATCGCTCCGTGTTAGCTCCTCCTTCAATGTCTCCAGCTTCTTCTGCAAAAGCCTGATGAGGGGAATGACCTGACTCAGGCTGGCAGTGTCTGAACTGACTTCACGTGTGGCAAGTTCAAAGGGCATCAGAACCTTGCACAACGTTGAAATCATTCTCCACTGCGCTTGAGACAGGTGCATTCCACCTCCTATATCGTGCTCAATTGTATAGGCTTGAATGGCCTTTTGCTGCTCCTCCAACCTCTGAAGCATATAGAGGGTTGAATTCCACCTCGTTACCACTTCTTGCTTCAGATGATGGCAGGGCAGGTTCAGTAGTTTTTGGTGGTGCTCCAGTCTTCTGTACGTGGTGCCTGTACGCCGAAAGTGTCCCGCAATTTTTCTGGCCACCGACAGCATCTCTTGCACGCCCCTGTCGTTTTTTAAATAATTCTGCACCACCAAATTCAAGGTATGTGCAAAACATGGGACGTGCTGGAATTTGCCCATATTTAATGCACACACAATATTGCTGGCGTTGTCCGATGCCACAAATCCACAGGAGAGTCCAATTGGGGTAAGCCATTCCGCGATGATCTTCCTCAGTTGCCGTAAGAGGTTTTCAGCTGTGTGCGTATTCTGGAAACCGGTGATACAAAGCGTAGCCTGCCTAGGAAAGAGTTGGCGTTTGCGAGATGCTGCTACTGGTGCCGCCGCTGCTGTTCTTGCGGCGGGAGTCCATACATCTACCCAGTGGGCTGTCACAGTCATATAGTCCTGACCCTGCCCTGCTCCACTTGTCCACATGTCCGTGGTTAAGTGGACATTGGGTACAACTGCATTTTTTAGGACACTGGTGAGTCTTTTTCTGAGGTCCGTGTACATTCTCGGTATCGCCTGCCTAGAGAAGTGGAACCTAGATGGTATTTGGTAACGGGGGCACACTGCCTCAATAAATTGTCTAGTTCCCTGTGAACTAACGGCGGATACCGGACGCACGTCTAACACCAACATAGTTGTCAAGGCCTCAGTTATCCGCTTTGCAGCAGGATGACTGCTGTGATATTTCATCTTCCTCGCAAAGGACTGTTGAACAGTCAATTGCTTACTGGAAGTAGTACAAGTGGGCTTACGACTTCCCCTCTGGGATGACCATCGACTCCCAGCAGCAACAACAGCAGCGCCAGCAGCAGTAGGCGTTACACGCAAGGATGCATCGGAGGAATCCCAGGCAGGAGAGGACTCGTCAGAATTGCCAGTGACATTGCCTGCAGGACTATTGGCATTCCTGGGGAAGGAGGAAATTGACACTGAGGGAGTTGGTGGGGTGGTTTGCGTGAGCTTGGTTACAAGAGGAAGGGATTTACTGGTCAGTGGACTGCTTCCGCTGTCACCCAAAGTTTTTGAACTTGTCACTGACTTATTATGAATGCGCTGCAGGTGCCGTATAAGGGAGGATGTTCCGAGGTGGTTAACGTCCTTACCCCTACTTATTACAGCTTGACAAAGGGAACATACGGCTTGACACCTGTTGTCCGCATTTCTGTTGAAATAGTTCCACACCGAAGAGCTGATTTTTTTGGTATTTTCACCAGGCATGTCAACGGCCATATTCCTCCCACGGACAACAGGTGTCTCCCCGGGTGCCTGACTTAAACAAACCACCTCACCATCAGAATCCTCCTGGTCAATTTCCTCCCCAGCGCCAGCAACACCCATATCCTCCTCATCCTGGTGTACTTCAACACTGACATCTTCAATCTGACTATCAGGAACTGGACTGCGGGTGCTCCTTCCAGCACTTGCAGGGGGCGTGCAAATGGTGGAAGGCGCATGCTCTTCACGTCCAGTGTTGGGAAGGTCAGGCATCGCAACCGACACAATTGGACTCTCCTTGTGGATTTGGGATTTCGAAGAACGCACAGTTCTTTGCGGTGCTACTGCTTTTGCCAGCTTGAGTCTTTTCATTTTTCTAGCGAGAGGCTGAGTGCCTCCATCCTCATGTGAAGCTGAACCACTAGCCATGAACATAGGCCAGGGCCTCAGCCGTTCCTTGCCACTCCGTGTGGTAAATGGCATATTGGCAAGTTTACGCTTCTCCTCCGACAATTTTATTTTAGGTTTTGGAGTCCTTTTTTTACTGATATTTGGTGTTTTGGATTTGACATGCTCTGTACTATGACATTGGGCATCGGCCTTGGCAGACGACGTTGCTGGCATTTCATCGTCTCGGCCATGACTAGTGGCAGCAGCTTCAGCACGAGGTGGAAGTGGATCTTGATCTTTCCCTAATTTTGGAACCTCAACATTTTTGTTCTCCATATTTTAATAGGCACAACTAAAAGGCACCTCAGGTAAACAATGGAGATGGATGGATACTAGTATACAATTATGGACGGACTGCCGAGTGCCGACACAGAGGTAGCTACAGCCGTGAACTACCGTACTGTGTCTGCTGCTAATATAGACTGGTTGATAAAGAGATGTCGTAGTATGTATGTATGAAGAAGAAAGAAAAAAAAACCACGGTTAGGTGGTATACAATTATGGACGGACTGCCGAGTGCCGACACAGAGGTAGCCACAGCCGTGAACTACCGTACTGTACTGTGTCTGCTGCTAATATAGACTGGTTGATAAAGAGATGTCGTAGTATGTATGTATGAAGAAGAAAGAAAAAAAAACCACGGGTAGGTGGTATACAATTATGGACGGACTGCCGAGTGCCGACACAGAGGTAGCCACAGCCGTGAACTACCGTACTGTACTGTGTCTGCTGCTAATATAGACTGGTTGATAAAGAGATGTCGTAGTATGTATGTATGAAGAAGAAAGAAAAAAAAACCACGGTTAGGTGGTATACAATTATGGACGGACTGCCGAGTGCCGACACAGAGGTAGCCACAGCCATGAACTACCGTACTGTACTGTGTCTGCTGCTAATATAGACTGGTTGATAAAGAGATGTCGTAGTATGTATGTATAAAGAAGAAAGAAAAAAAAACCAAGGTTAGGTGGTATACAATTATGGACGGACTGCCGAGTGCCGACACAGAGGTAGCCACAGCCGTGAACTACCGTACTGTACTGTGTCTGCTGCTAATATAGACTGGTTGATAAAGAGATGTCGTAGTATGTATGTATGAAGAAGAAAGAAAAAAAAACCACGGTTAGGTGGTATACAATTATGGAAGGACTGCCGAGTGCCGACACAGAGGTAGCCACAGCCGTGAACTACCGTACTGTACTGTGTCTGCTGCTAATATAGACTGGTTGATAAAGAGATGTCGTAGTATGTATGTATAAAGAAGAAAGAAAAAAAAACCACGGTTAGGTGGTATACAATTATGGACGGACTGCCGAGTGCCGACACAGAGGTAGCCACAGCCGTGAACTACCGTACTGTACTGTGTCTGCTGCTAATATAGACTGGTTGATAAAGAGATGTAGTAGTATGTATGTATAAAGAAGAAAGAAAAAAAAACCACGGGTAGGTGGTATACAATTATGGATGGACTGCCGAGTGCCGACACAGAGGTAGCTACAGCCGTGAACTACCGTACTGTGTCTGCTGCGACTGGATGATAAATAATGATATAAAAAATATATATATATCACTACTGCAGCCGGACAGGTATATATATTATATAATGACGGACCTGCTGGACACTGTCTGTCAGCAGAATGAGTTTTTTACAGAATAGAAAAAAAAACACCACACAAGTGAAGTCACACGACGAGTGTTTAACTTTTTCAGGCAATCACAATATAGTATACTACTAACTATACTGGTGGTCAGTGTGGTCAGGTCACTGGTCAGTCACACTGGCAGTGGCACTCCTGCAGCAAAAGTGTGCACTGTTTAATTTTAATATAATATGTACTCCTGGCTCCTGCTATAACCTATAACTGGCACTGCAGTGCTCCCCAGTCTCCCCCACAATTATAAGCTGTGTGAGCTGAGCACAGTCAGATATATAATATATACATAGATGATGCAGCACACTGGGCTGAGCAGTGCACACAGATATGGTATGTGACTGTCTTGTACTCCTGGCTCCTGCTATAACCTATAACTGGCACTGCAGTGCTCCCCAGTCTCCCCCACAATTATAAGCTGTGTGAGCTGAGCACAGTCAGATATATAATATATACATAGATGATGCAGGCATGCAGCACACTGGGCTGAGCAGTGCACACAGATATGGTATGTGACTGAGTCACTGTGTGTACCGTTTTTTTCAGGCAGAGAACGGATATATTAAATAAAACAACTACACTGCTGGTGGTCACTGTGGTCAGTCACTAAACTCTGCACTCTCTTCTACAGTATCAGCCTCAGGTCAATCTCTCTCTCTCTCTCCTAATCTAAATGGAGAGGACGCCAGCCACGTCCTCTCCCTATCAATCTCAATGCACGTGTGAAAATGGCGGCGACGCGCGGCTCCTTATATAGAATCCGAGTCTCGCGAGAATCCGACAGCGTCATGATGACGTTCGGGCGCGCTCGGGTTAACCGAGCAAGGCGGGAAGATCCGAGTCGCTCGGACCCGTGAAAAAAAACATGAAGTTCGTGCGGGTTCGGATTCAGAGAAACCGAACCCGCTCATCTCTAATTGTAACCCTACCCTCAATACCTTGAACGAGAGCTGTCTATGTATTCTATTAAGGGATGGTTACCTAATAGCTGTGCCTCCACCCAAGCTAATTATTTTAGGCTTGCCCGGGTAAGCCCTTTTCTTTTTTAGTAATGAAATTGCAAATCAATATGTCTCATAAATGTATATATGTGCACATTCTATACAATATTATACCTGTTCTTCTGTTTGCTTTCCAGGATCTCCGGATGGAAATTTCAAGTCACATTACATATGGTAAGTATAAGTAAAGGTATTTATTCTTTCTCATAAGGGTTTAAAAAGTTAATAGCAAACACATTTCACCAGCATAGTAAGATACATCACTTTTTCAATCCTGTCTCACTAATCCCCCCTTTTATAACCTATACAGGTTATTTGCATGCAATACAAAAAATTACCTTTGTTAAGCAACACCGTTAGGTGTTTGAGTGACCCGGGTACTCTTGATAAGATAGTGCACTATCAACCCGATAAAACTCATAGAAGAAACAATAAATGATTCCAAATACTTAACATCACACTTTAGTAATAATATTCCTCTTTCCTTTTTGCTTTTTTTCAGTCTGTGGGAGAAAGGTATGTATCTATACAGAATGCTACTGTAACACTTGCTGTCCAATAAGTTGTAATATATTGCCACTTATGATTCTCTTTTGTCAGTTAGGTGAAAAGTATCTTTTCCTCAGATGTAACTTGTATTAGCAAAAGACTACTTCCTTATCTGCCATACAAGTAATAAAAGTATGGTTGTAGCTGTACAATTCTATACTGAAATCCTTGGAAGTGGGAAAATACTTATTTCTGGCAGCTGTATTCCTTTCACAAGCTATATGTCGTAGTATTTCATGCCCATCATTGTCCTCTATCCTGGTGTGGTGCAGCTTAAATGTAAACTGTCTCTTTAACAAGGAGAAGTCTTGGTTAAAGGCACTTAATGAAATATGCTGTGGTTCTCAGTTAATTTAAATACTCCAGTTTTTAAACTGCCGGTCTCTTTGCAATTAACATACAATATGGCTGTGTTTTAGACAATAAACTCTTCAATGTGAGTGACGTAGGGCTAACTGACTTGGCTTTTATCCACTATACACACACTGTAGCTGTGATATAGGTTTCTGTCCCTAATAATCCTCTGGACTGCTTAATGCTGCCTCTTTCCTTTGCTTAAGCATTGCTTTATAGCTGACCACTGACAAAACCATAGTTATTTGAGCATATTAATATAATCCGTTCCACTCCTAGTGACAACCAAAGTTATGTTGCTGCTGGTATTTGGTGTAGGTAGCGGGTTAAATGCACCAACACCTCTGCTCACTGATGCTGCAGTATAAACTCTCCTGCTCTCCTTCCCAATTTTAGTAATGCCAAAGTATAGTTCACCATAGGCACACTGTATATATGCTCTGCTTAATTAATGCTGCCTAGCACTGTTGTTCATATCCTTTGAATATGATTTACTGAATAATTTATAGTTAATTATACTTTGTTGGGCTAGGCTAGGGTGTCAGTGAGGTGCATGATAGTTTTTCCACTCACGCTTTAGTTGTACAACTTCTGGTCTCTCTGTACTCTTGTGAGAAAAGACTCATCTAGCGTCGGTCGTTGCTATGGCGCTGGTCAGCTTCTCTGCCTCTTCCGGTCTCAGCACCCGCGTTGCTATGGCGCTGACCGGAGCTTCTCTCAGCCTCTTCTGCCGCTGCTCCCGGCTCCAACAGGCCACTGCATGTACCCCGCCAGACCACACTGTCCTCCCCTGCCGCCTGGACAACCCGGCGAAGCACAGCAGAGTAGCGATCTCCCCTTCCTCTCCGCAGCTGCTTCCGGAGGGCGGCTGGCAGGTACCTCTGACTCCGCTCCCTGCTTCTCCGGCCGCTTTGTTTTGGCCGCACTCTCCGTTGCCCTTTGCCGGCTGCACTCCCTATGCTCTCTGGCCGCCGCTCAGCTCTTAGTGGCGCCAGAGGCTCAGGTGCTAGCACTCCAAAGGGGGATCAGCATTCTGCCTCTCCGCCAGTGAGGAGCTTTATTTATACTCACAGCTCGTGCCCCCCTTCTTCCCGCCTAAGCCACGAGCTATACCCCCCGGTCAGTAGCGCTCGTGAAGCACTCATGGCATTCTGGATCTTTCTGTCAGAGCGGTTATTGCCTGACAGAGAGACCACTGACAGCCCCACTAAGTCCATACAGCCTCTCCCTATCTCCTATTTCATGCTACGTTAATAAGAGCTGGTCTATAAAAAACTCCTGCACCCACAGCACATTTAATAAATAAATTACAAATATTTAACCCCTTCAAATCCATCTATATACACATATATTTACATATCCATACATACACAAGCAAATATATATATATACATCAATTAACACCACATTTCTCCTTTTAATATAACTTGCGTTAAATATATACATAAATATATATATATATATACCTCAGAAATATAACACTTCACATATTAATAATTCAATAGTTATATTACAATATGATGTAGTTCCTGTTCCTCCATCTCAGAGAGAGAGTGAGGAGAGTGTGACACACAGAGAGACTAAGAGATAGAGTCCTGGTGTACAAGTGTGCAGAGCTGAGACTGGGAGCAGATCTCAGCTACAGAGACTCACAGTGTTTCCAGTGCACCGCATCATCTTCTCTACAGTGGGAGTCAGACTGCATGGTCGTGCAGTCCTCCATGCTTCACCACCACAGACATCTCCTGATAAGTACCACTACCTAATGCTCTTACTTGTGTGATATATGGGCCCCTGATTACCGCTATCAGTGTTACATCTGAGTCACCTGTGTACACTAAATAAACCTGCGTTACTGTTTAAGTCATCTAGTGTGTGGACTGATGTCACTGCACCAGATAGCCCAGTACACTCTGCCAACAGGTTATGGGCCCAGTCCTAGGCCCAGATCCGCGTATACTTGGAGATTAACCCCCTGAGTGCTGTTGAATAATCACAGTGACACAGTTTAAAGTGACATTTTATACATGTGCAGAAAGGATGTATAACACAGGACACATGCTGAGCTTTGCTAAGCTGGAAGGTTCAGAGAACTATGCTACATGGAAGTTTGCCATGGAAATGCAACTTAAGCGGGAAAAGTTGTGGAAGGTTACCAGGGGCGTCAGAACGTTTTTAGGTTGGGGGGGGCAAGATATAATCTGAGTTTGGCGCCCCTAGCTTCCCAGCACACTGTGACAGTGGGTGACATGAAAGGCATATGTGTCGGGGCATCATTATGATCATTAGCATTACCAGCAACATGGTAAGCACAGGATCTGGTTTGGATCCCGGCAGTCGAAATACCTACGTCGGAATCCCGACACTGCTCGGAATGCTGGCGTTGGCATCCCGAATAGGATCACAATCCCGGCACCGGATCCTGGACGTCTGTGTGCTGGGCAACCGGACAGGTAAGCTGTGTAGGGTGGAAGTGTGTGTGTGTGTGTGGGGGGTGGGGTGGGGTGGAAGGGTTAGGTTTAGACTGCGGGAAGGGGGGGTTAGGCTGCGGGGAGGAGGGGAGGTTAGGTTTAGGCCGTGGGAAAGGGGGGATTAGGGTTAAGCACCCCCGGGGAGGGTTAGTCTGCGGGGTGGGGAGGGTTAGGCTCTAAGGGGGAGGGTTAGGGTTAGGCTGAGGGGAGGGAAGGTTAGGCACTAAGGGGGGAGGGTTAGGCACTAAAGAGGGGCGGGTGGGGTTAGGGTTCGACTGCGGTGAGGGAGGGTTAGGGTTAGGCTGCAAGGATTGGAGGGTTAGGGTGAGGCTGCAGGTAGGGAGGGTTAGGGGGGGTAGAGGGGGAGGGTTAGGACACCCAGGTGTCGGATTCTGTGCATGGGGATGCAGCGTTAGGTGTTCTGACAGTGTGCAGGCAGTTGAATAATATATACTGTACCCTGGCTTGTCTCTGTGTCAGCTTGACAGTTCAGCCCCACATACAGTACATAAGTTAATATCTCATAGTGCTTAGGTAAGCACTGGCTGCTTTCTGGTATATTGCCAAACTTGCAAAAGCAGGTACCTTGCAGTGGGTGTCCTCTCAATTTTTGCACTGGGGACGTCATGAGATCAGACGTCACGGTCAGACCCCAGCCAGAAGCTGCAGTGTGTCAGTGCCAGCGGAGGAGGTCAGAGGAGATAGGAGGGGATGGAAGTAAACAGAAGCCCCCGGCCCGCCACTTTCCTCTTTGTCATGTCTTGCAGCCAGCTGCGTACTTGGAGTACTATAATGAGTCAGTTTGACACATTATTAGTACTGCTCATACTACTGCTGTGGGCCCCTTTGTTGCTTTGGGCCCCTGTGCAGTAGTTCCACCACTGCGCAGCAGGTATCCAACCGCATCACTCCCAGTGCCGGCATGAGCAGGGGCAGAGGCGCTGGTACACAGGAGCATCATCAGCGGGAGGCAGATGCCAGGCAGAGAGAGAGAGGAGGGGAGGCAGATGTTGGGCAGAGAGAGGGGGGAAAAGATGATGGGCAGGGAGAGGGGGGGCAGATGCTGGGCAGAGAGAGGGGGGGCAAATGCTGCAGAGAGGAGGATAGATGCTGGGCAGAGAGGGGGGGACAGATGCTGGGCAGAGAGAGGGGGTACATATGCTGGGCAGGGAGAGGGAGGCAGATGCTGGGCAGAGAGAGGGGGTACAGATGCTGGGCAGGGAGAGGGGGGCAGATGCTGGGCAGAGAGAGGGGGGACAGATGCTGCGGAGAGGGGGGCAGATGCTGGGCAGAGAGAGGGGGGACAGATGCTGCGGAGAGGAGGGCAGATGCTGGGCAGAGAGCGGGGGGACAGATGCTGCGGAGAGGGGGGCAGATGCTGGGCAGAGAGAGGGGGGACAGATGCTGCGGAGAGGGGGGCAGATGCTGGGCAGAGAGAGGGGGTACAGATGCTGCGGAGAGGGGGCAGATGCTGGGCAGAGAGCGGGGGGACAGATGCTGCGGAGAGGGGGGCAGATGCTGGGCAGAGAGAGGGGGGACAGATGCTGCGGAGAGGGGGGCAGATGCTGGGCAGAGAGAGGGGGGACAGATGCTGCGGAGAGGGGGGCAGATGCTGGGCAGAGAGCGGGGGGACAGATGCTGCGGAGAGGGGGGCAGATGCTGGGCAGAGTGAGGGGGGACAGATGCTGCGGAGAGGGGGGCAGATGCTGAGCAGAGAGGGGGGGGACAGATGCTGCGGAGAGGGGGGCAGATGATGGGCAGAAAGAGGGGGAGCAGATGCTGGGCAGAGAGAAGGGGGGACAGATGCTGCGGAGTGGGGTGACAGATGCTAGGCAGAGAAAGAGGAGGGGAGGCAGATGCTGGACAGAGAGAGAACCATGTAGCAGTCAGAGAGAGAGAGATAGACAGCAGCCGCATAGAGAGAGTGGCAGAGACAGGCAGGAGCTATGGAGACAGAGAAAGCAGGTTGAATACTCAGATTTAGACAAGGGCCATGCTGTGACATCCTCTGTGTTCCAGGGGTCAGAGGAGCATGTGACAGCTCCTCCAATCAGGGGCTCTTCTAATCATCATGTGCCGAGCTCCTCCAATCACTGCTCGGCACATGTTCTTCTGACCCTATAGCTGATATCAGGGAGGAGGAGCCGAGAGTCACCGCAGTGAGTTGCAGGAACTTCCCCTGCTGCTGCTGCTCTCACAGTGAGTACGCTCTAACCCCTCCTCCCATCCCTGTGCTGCCAGCGCTGCTGCCTGTCATGCAGTGTGACAGGCGCAGCGGCAGTCGGCAGCAGCAGAGTAGCAAAGCAGGGAGAGAGCGCCTCCCTGCTTTTCAGACTCTGAGCGGGTAGTGCCGGACCTGGGCGCCTCTCTCATGTTTGGGGGGAGCAAGCTGCCCCCTTGCCCCCCCTATTCCGACGCCCCTGAAGGTTACTATAGACCCGGTGTCACAATCCCAATTTATTTTCATTAATGTACCAAGTGATTCCTCATGCCTTACCTCTTGTACTGCAGGGTTCCTTCAGATTTGCTATAGATTTCAGCTTCCAAGCTCCTTTGACTTCTATGTAAGACTGTGTAACGGCTGCAGCACTTCCCAGACTGATTGTACACCTCTGTAGTCTCAAGATTGTATCAGTGATCTCAGACCAGCTAATAACAAGTTATGTGCCTGAGAATAATGCAAATCCTGGGTGCATTACTGTGTTCTGAACTTATAGAATGATGACAGCATCCATTTCAGGATAGTTAGGCTTCGGCTCCTTTCCAGCCTGCTAGGCCTCAGTCCACTCTGAAGCCTATCCTGAAGTATACCTCTCAACTGTCCCGATTTTCGCGGGACAGTCCCGTTTTTTGAGGACTGTCCCGCTGTCCCACCGGTGGGGGGGGGCAGTTGGGAGTCTCTGTCTCTCGCTGCACTGCTTAGCAGAGCAGCGGTGAATAGACGCTGTGCGCATGCGTACAGCATCTATTCACTGGAGTCAGAGGGAGAGGGGGTATGCCAGCGGCTCACAGAGCGCTGGGAATGCCCCCTCAGTGACGAAAACGGGGGCTTGGCTCGCGTTCGCGGGCCCTCCCGTGAAGCCACGCCCCTTTTCGTAGGTCACACCCCTTTTCGGAAGCGCACGCTGCTTCGTCGCGCGTGTGCCCCTCTTTGGAGAAATGAAAAGTTGGGAGGTATGCTGGAGTACTGCATGTTACTTCCTGATCAGCTTACACTGTAGTGAACTCTCCAACCAGGTAGTGTTTCCCTGACATGTGATCCCTTTAGACTATCACCAGAGAGCAAGGGGTATATATTCCAGCTCCAAACACTGGGAAGCTGTCAGTGCTTTGTTGTCCTCAAGTCTGTAGAGAGCTCCTGCAATCTCCTGCTTAAAGAGACAGTGCATTTCCAACTTCAGCACCTCCTGATTGTCATCTCCAGGATATCTGCAAACCTGCACCGCTGGTTATTCTATCTCCAGTATATCTGCAAATCTGTACTGCTGGTTATCTCAATCCTCAGGATATCTGCAAGCCTGCACCGCTGGTTATCCTATCTCCAGTATACCTGCAAACCTGCACCTCTGGTCAATACAATATCCAGTATATCTGCAAGCCTGCATCACTAGCTATATTGTACTGCTGGTTCAATCCCAGCTTCCAGCTATCCAGATATCCTGTACTGCTGGTTCAATCCCAGCTTCCAGCTATCCTGTACTGCTGGTTCAATCCCAGCTTCCAGCTAACCAGCTATCCTGTACTGCTGGTTCAATCCCAGATCCAGCTATCCTGTACTGCTGGTTCAACCCCAGCTTCCAGCTATCCTGTACTGCTGGTTCAATCCCAGTTTCCAGCTATCCTGTACTGCTGGTTCAATCCCAGCTTCCAGCTATCCAGCTATCCCAGCTTTCACAAATCATCTTCTACCATCCAACTAACCATTGCACTGGTATCCCCAGTGTTCCAGTAACCACCTAGTTGTACTGACACCTGTGACCAGCTATAGACTCTAGACAAACCTGCCATGCCTGTATGAGCAGACTGTATATTAAGTCTACACAGTTCTGTTCTCAGTTCTCCAGCCAACCAGTAACGAGTACTCGTCTGGTTCCACAAATAATAACAGCCGTGACACCCAGGAGCAGGTCCAAACCCAGATGACGTAGACAGAGCCATCGGGATGATAGGTTTAGCTGTGGAGCAGCATGGCTATTCAATAGTCAGTGGGAAATTGTCAGCTAAGGACATGTGGACAGCCCTGCAAAATGCATATGAAGATAAAGGTCTAATGACAAGGATAAGTTAAAGACGCATGCTATATGGAATGAAACTGAGTGCCTGCAAGGACATGAATGATTAAATTGATAAGTTATTGTCGATAGCTCAGCAGTTGGCATCTGTGGGGGCACAGGTGGATGAGAAAGAAGTCACAATAGCTATGTTACAGAATCTGAAGCCAGAATTTGATTTTTTTTTGGTGGTTGTGTTAGAGTCAATCGTCACTAAACTGACAACGGAGATTGTAAGAGCCAAGTTGCTGCAGTTCCAAAAACGTTTTCCTGTTGAGACCATAGCTGAGGTTTCTGCCTTGATCACAAAGGGCACAAAGTCCAGAGAGCACAAATTCAAGTGTTTTGTATGTCACAAGATAAGACATAAAGCTTCAGATTGCAAGATGAGAAATTCCAGTGGTGTGCAGAAGCAGCGTGACGTACCAAATGACTCAGCACTGAATGTAGCAGACAGTCACAGGAAGGATGGCTTGTACATGGAATCGGGGGCTACTAGACATTTCAGTTGCAACAAGCATTGGTTCAATTCTTTAACACCGTGTGTTCCCACTACAGTTACAGGAATTGGAAATAAGGCCCTTACTGCATTACAAGCTGGGACAATCACAGTAAGTTTAAGAATTGGAGGTGAGAAAGTTGTTACAAATATCTAAGATGTGTTGTACGTGCCCAATTTAGGAAGTGATCTTATTGCTATCAGCGTCCTAGAGAAAAAAGGTTACAAAGTCGAATTTCAGAAGGGCAAGTGTATGGTGCAGAATAAATGAAGAACTGTTATTGCTTCAGCAATCCTGTGCAACCAACTATATGTACTGGACACTGAGGAGTGTACTGCAATGATGGCTACTGATGAAAAACAGTCAATAGAGCTGTGGCAAAAACGCTTGGGTCATCTGGGATATGACAACATCCAGAAACTGCTAGAAGGAATGGTAACAGGAATCACTGTGAGCAACGCTGAAAGACCCATGTGTGGGAGTTGCATAAAAGGCAAGCAAACTCGCAACTCATTTCCAAAGTGAGTTAGTAGAGCAGAGACATAATTAGCTCTAGTGCACACAGACAGACATGTGTGGTCTAATGGAGGAAGAATCAATCAGTGGCTAAAGGTATTTCATGACTCTCATTGATGACGCCACAAGAATGACACACGTGTACTACCTTAAAGAGAAGAGTGAAGTTGTCAACAAAATTGTGGAGTACAAAAAACATTGTGGAGAATCAGACAGGTTTGAAACTAAAAATCCTGAGATCAGACAACGGGGGAGAGTATGATAACAAAGTCTTAGCCGCATTCCTTAGTAAATATGGCATAAGGCATCTGTCACAATCCCATGTAGTTTCTACTCCATGCCTGGGGTGGCGCTCTCTGCTCTGGTGTTCAGAGTTCTGCTCTGTATCTGCATCTTGATTAGTAGCTGCTACCACAGCTGTGAGCAGCACCTGTACTCACTACTTAGGCCAGCCACACAGGCTCCCTGGTGCCAGTTCATCGAGTCAAGATTGTTACAGCTCCTGGTCCTGGTCATGCTGATCTCTGCTGCTAAATAGACCAAAGAACTGCCAGTGCTCTTGTTCCCGGCAAGTTTCGCCGCAGTCTACCCCAGTGTCTTCGGTGCTTTCAGCATTAACTGCTGCACAGCTTCCAGCGTTCTCAAGCAGCTTCTGGACTTTAATGTGTCTCGGTCATCAGTGTGCTGGGAGTCAGTGTCTGCTTCAGAGTCTTTAAGTATTATTTTCAAGTTCCTAGAATCATCAGTGTCTCCAGTCACCGTGTACTACTCTGCAAACCACCAGTGTCATTAATTGTTATTCTCGAGTTAATGGAATCATCAGCATCTTCAGTCACCATTTACAAGTCTGCAAATCACCAGTGTTTTCAATCATCATTCACAAGTTCCTTAACTCATCAGCATCTTCAGTCACCGTTTACAAGTCTGCAAATCACCTGTGTCTTCAATCATCATTCACAAGTTCCTTAACTCATCAGCATCTTCAGTCACCTTTTACAAGTCTGCAAATCACCAGTGTCTTCAATCATCATTCACAAGTTCCTTAACTCATCAGCATCTTCAGTCACCTTTTACAAGTCTGCAAATCACCAGTGTCTTAAATCATCATTCACAAGTTCCTTAACTCATCAGCACCTTTAGTCACCGTTCACAAGTTTACAAATCATCAGTGCCATCCTGTGTTCCAGTTACAGTGCAGTCCTGCAGTCCGGCTACAGTGCAATCCTGCAACCCTGGTACGTGCATACTCTACCACAGTCTACATCATTCTCATGTACTCACAGTTTCCTGGCATCCCATGTCCCCTCAGTTTTCCCTTTGTGTTCTCTAGTTATTCCTGCTTTATATTTATTGTTTACAGTTGTACGTTGCTTTAATAATCTAGTAATTTTCTGTGAACCTCAGTCCCTGCTAATATGTTTTCACACTGGGAGATCAAAACGAATTCTGACAGCATCAGCTAACAATTGCCTACACACCGGAACAGAATGGCATGAGTGAGCGGGCAAACCGCACAATTGTTGAGAGAGCACGGACTATGCAAAGTGATTCTGGCCTGGAAAAGAAGTTTTGGGCAGAAGCAGTATCTACTGCAATGTACCTAAAGAATCGAGAACCTACAGTGGCTGTCAAAGGTAAAACGCCACTGGAGGCGTGATCTAGGAAAAAGCCAAGTATCCGGGAGCAAAGCTTTTGCACGTATACCAAAGGAGAAAGCTAGATCCAAAATCTATAGAATGTATAATGCTTGGATACTGTGAAGAAAGCAAAGGATACAGACTTTGGGATGTTACAAGTAAACGTCTTTTTAAATCCAGAGAAGTGGTCTTCTACGAGACAGCACCACTAACTGGAGCAGTGGAGCAACAACAAAGTGTATTATTGGATGTACAGGCAGCAGAAAGTGTGTCCAAATCTGATAGTGTCAAAGCAGACAACAAGTCAGGGAACAGAAGTTCCACGAGGAGCAACAAAAGTATTCCAGCCAAGAAATACTGAGGAGTATGCAAACATTGCTTACTGTGAACCTCAAAACTTACAGGAAGCAAAGTCAAGGAGTGATTGGACAGAGTGGAATTCAGCAATTGATACAGAACTGTCAACACTACATGATCTACTGTTATATCAACTAGACTTTGATGCCTCATACCTTAAAGGAGAATTGATTGAGGAAAGTTAAATGGAACCACATGAACATTACGATATAGACATATTCCAAACTGGGAAAGTTCATCTCTTAAAGAAGTCGCTATACGGCCTCAAGCAAAGTGGTCATTGCTGATATGTAAAGTTGGATGTAGCGTTACCAGAAATGAATTTTGTTAGGTCAGAGACTGATCACTGCCTATAACACAAAACCATCAAAGAAAAGTTATTCATCATAGCTGTCTATGTGGATGATTTACTTTTGGCAGGTCAAGAAGATCACATCACTGATGTCAAGCACCAGATTAAACAAAGATTCAAGTTGAAAGATCTAGGCCCTGCAAATCATCTATTAGGTATGAAAATTGTACAAAACCTGCAAGAGGGAACTGTCACAATTGACCAACAAGCATACATTGACATTGAGGCAATAATTTCCAAGTACGGAATGACAGATGCCAAACCAGTAAGTACTCCCATTGATAAAAGTACAAAGATGGTCAAGGCCATGTCACCAAGCCAGTTCGCAAATAATCCTGGGAGACAACAGTAGATTGCAGTATAGAGAATACTAAAGTACCTCAAAGGTAGGTGGCTGGATTTGTATCTTGATGAAACAGAATGTTTTGTGGTGGGAACTGGGCGGTCACTATAATCAACCTGACTTGCGTCAGTGATATCACAGTGCCGTGGGCTTGTATCTAAAGCACCATGTGTTTCTGAGCTGAAGCTTAAGCAGGTCGGCTGTAGGATCCTGATACCAGGGTCCATGACGTCTGCTTCCAACGACACAGACCCTGGAACCATCACACCTTTAAAACAGGGGTGACACCCTATTTTAAAGAACTGTGCTGGGTGCTGACCCTGCTCCACCCCCTCAAATGCTGCAGCATATCAATCATGCTGTGGGTGACAGGGGGCTGCAAGCAACATCACAAGACCCATTAACCTGCGCCGACCCCCAAACATTGTATTTGTACTCAAACCATCGGGTTACGAAACCGCCCAATGTGCATAAAAAATGTGTGATACTGATAGCGGTGTGTGACCGACACAAACATGGACAAATGGGCTCAGCACATTAGCAGCAAAGGGATTAAGATGCACACAACCTTACATGCAGCGCATAGTTGCGTCCTGAACACATATTAGTTGTCATCATCAACTCAAAAACTTCACCTGCCTCGGTGCATAGTAAATATGTTAAATTAATATGTCTAATAAGCTTAAGTCTCAATTGTAGTATATTACAAAAGATAACAAAGAGAATATAATTAGTGATCACGGCTGTATATAGAGTGAACTCTCCTGATATTTTACACCTTACATGTAGTTGCTAAAGACTAGAGAGCAAAGAAAGAATATACAATAGAGAAAAAAGGGAATATAATAAACATAAAGCCATTTAGTATGCTACGTGGTGAATCAGTGCACCCCAGGAATGTACCAAGTTTGCTTACCCAGTAAAGATTCCCCGGTGATGTCTTTGTAACTTCTACTTTACGCTGTTCCCTTTCCTTACTTACTGCTTAGCTTTCTAGAGTCGATTCTTTTCTTCTGATGCTTTGACTTTTCAGATGTTGCAGAATGCACGTGAAACCACCGGTAAATGTAATGGAAAGTCTGGTGCCCTGCTTGGCAACAGCAGGGTCCTTAGTGACTTGCAATTTGAATTAAGGTTCTTAGGACACATCTCAGTAAGCTGTCATAAGTAAACACACTACAGTCATTTCCAGACATTCTTTGCAGAAAACCCAATATATTGATACATGCCTGCACTTTTAATGGCAGAACGTGTATGCAGATATTTATTTTTTCATATATAGCTATGGGGCTTGTAGACCTGTGCTTCTGAATAGTGATGGCCAAATTCTGCAAAACTGATTACACTATTGATTCAGGAGCTGCAAGTGTATTTTACTAGGTCTGTGTCATTCCTAAACATTTGTGGACCCCAAAGAAAGATTTGTTACCCATTTCTATTAAAATATTCAATTAGGGAATGTCCAATTAAAAAACAGTCCTTACCCTTAGTTGACTGCTGAACTCTAGAATTAGTTGATGAGTCTGCACTGATTCTAGAGGACTGACCTCCAGCCTCAGCATTCAACTAAGGGTACGGACTGTTTTTTAATTGGACATTCCCTAATTAAATATTTGAATGAAATCAGAACAATTGGGAGAGATGTATGAGCAAAGCTGGAAACCGTATTATTCCATTTTTTCACATGCTATCCAGAAGAAATGGAAATATATTGTTATGAAAAAAAAGGGAGAAACTCAAAAATCCCAATCTTGATTCCGGTACCATACATCCTGTCACATGCATACATAAAACACTGCTCGCTGAATCCACTCCATGTAAGCCTTCTCCTTTTAGAGTCCACAAACCAAGACATTTGGTGGGGAAGGAAAGGTATAATCAATCACAGCTGCAACTGATGAATATCAGTGACCGGAGGCCCTGATTCAGAACTGTACAGAGGAGAGACATTGGGCTTCCCAATGGTTATCACCGAGGGACGCAGGTTGGAATGATATGGAAACTGACGCAATTCCTATAGGTGTTTTTGGGGGACTGCTGTGGGACGGGGGTGAACTGTGATGACATCAAGCCCCACCCCCACTTCTGCAAAATGCTGTGATTCATGGGTCTGTGGGGAGGGAGTGGGGCCAAATTGACACCAAATTATGTGATTTGTGTCATTCTAAACCCACCCCCTCCTTGTGATGCCGTAATTGCCGGTAATTATCTCTCCATCCTGCCCACTTCACTAGGATGCGGGAGATCTGCTTACTCTTCCGAGGGTGTGGAGGATTACCCAAAAAGTTGGGAGAGTAGGCAAGCTCAGTAAGACAGGCATGTGTCAGGGGTGTGTCGGTGTGAGGGATTGCATCAGAAGACGCAGTTCCACTGGCACCAGCAGCCATGCCCTATTGGACATTCTGAGCAACCACAGGGTTACTCTAATGTCCAATGGTGTGGCTGATGTCCACTGAATGGTGCTACAATTTGCACACTCAGAGCCTCAGCCGGTGGGCGTCTCAGTAGACAGCTCATCCGCTGAATCATTAGCATAATTTCCCAGTAGTGGCTGTGGCAGAAGTCGCAACCACTTCATTATCGTCCCCCTCTGCATCAGTCCCTGAGTCTCAGTGTGTCCTGCCGCTGGATGGAGTGCCATCTATTCTATGGTCCCTGATGCTGCTTTCCTGTGGGGCTCTCTGTCTGGTACTGGACCCATGGGTTCTTGTATTTGGGTTGTACACTCCAGGCCCATTGATATGACAAAAGGTTTCAAAACATTCTCTACTGTCTCTGCATAATTAACCCTTTCAATGCTAAGGCTTTTTTTCACCCCTGGGCTGAGCCTATTTTTGCACTTTTTTAGGCTGCTTGCGTTCCAACATGTATCTAATGCTCGGTACGCACCTGAACGATTTCACTCACAATCTGATTAACTTTACTATGTGATTTCAAGTGTACACACTAATGATTTATCGTTCCATACCCCCATACTGGGGGTTATTCAGTGCGGATTGCAGAATCTGCTAAAAAAGCAGAATCAACAATCCATTCTTTCACATGCTGGGGTCTTCCTTCACAGGGCAAGGCCACCCAGCATTCAGAATGGCCCGCGTATGCAGGAGGTTCGCTGCCATTTTTTACATCGGAGGCACTGCGTGTGATGTCACACAGTTGCCCTGAAAATGCCATCGACCCGCCCCCGTTTTCCCCACACCGCCCCCGCAGCGGTCCATTGTCATCCCCCCCCTGCCCTGCGAATGCCTCTGCCTGTCAATCAAGCAAAGGCGTTTGCACCCACTGCAACCCAAACGCATTCAATGGCCGCACACGCGCGTGTGCACTGCCATCACCAGGGTTTTTGAGGTCACATCACTCAGTGATGCATCCTGAATAACCCCCGTAGTATGAAAGAGCAAGTAACTGTCCACCTTGGAAGAACCATGCTGCATTGCAGTTGGGGCAGATGTAACATGTGAAGAGAGATTTAGATAAAGAGATTGTCCAAACTCTTATCTTGCAGTGTAAACATAAAGCTGCCCAGCATTTTCAGGACAAAAGCAGCCAGTATTTATCCAATATGCAAAAAAAGTGTATTTTTACCCCTTGCATTGACGCACGGTTTGTCCAGGTGCAAAGTTACTGTACTTGCCTTTTTCTTGTTTTGTTTGCTTTGATTCTGTACTTTGTAGGGCACAGCTAAATCACTGCAGCACCATATAAATAAAGGATAATAATAATAATAATAATAATAATAATAATAATAATAATAATACTGTGCTTCCCAACATTCAAATGTACAGAATACTAGGACATTAATAATGTTGGGGGGTTGTCCAAGGGGATGTAGTGCAGAGGACAACAATAATAATGTCGACAATCACAATGTCAACACCACTATGTCAACTGCTAAAATGTCGACAGATATAATATCAACATTGTCAGAATACTGAAATTAGGGTTATGCTGCAGCCGGTAAAGTTAGGGTTAGGCTGCAGTGGAGGTTAGAGTAGGGCAGTAGGAGGGTAGGGAGTAGGGTTAGGCTGCAGTGGAGGTTAGCGTAGGGCAGTAGGAGGGTAGGGAGTAGGGTTAGGCTGCAGTGGAGGTTAGAGTAGGGCAGTAGGAGGGTAGGGAGTAGGGTTAGGCTGCAGTGGAGGTTAGAGTAGGGCAGTAGGAGGGTAGGGAGTAGGGTTAGGCTGCAGTGGAGGTTAGCGTAGGGCAGTAGGAGGGTAGGGAGTAGGGTTAGGCTGCAGTGGAGGTTAGAGTAGGGCAGTAGGAGGGTAGGGAGTAGGGTTAGGCTGCAGTGGAGGTTAGAGTAGGGCAGTAGGAGGGTAGGGAGTAGGGTTAGGCTGCAGTGGAGGTTAGAGTAGGGCAGTAGGAGGGTAGGGAGTAGGGTTAGGCTGCAGTGGAGGTTAGAGTAGGGCAGTAGGAGGGTAGGGAGTAGGGTTAGGCTGCAGTGGAGGTTAGCGTAGGGCAGTAGGAGGGTAGGGAGTAGGGTTAGGCTGCAGTGGAGGTTAGAGTAGGGCAGTAGGAGGGTAGGGAGTAGGGTTAGGCTGCAGTGGAGGTTAGAGTAGGGCAGTAGGAGGGTAGGGAGTAGGGTTAGGCTGCAGTGGAGGTTAGAGTAGGGCAGTAGGAGGGTAGGGAGTAGGGTTAGGCTGCAGTGGAGGTTAGAGTAGGGCAGTAGGAGGGTAGGGAGTAGGGTTAGGCTGCAGTGGAGGTTAGAGTAGGGCAGTAGGAGGGTAGGGAGTAGGGTTAGGCTGCAGTGGAGGTTAGAGTAGGGCAGTAGGAGGGTAGGGAGTAGGGTTAGGCTGCAGTGGAGGTTAGAGTAGGGCAGTAGGAGGGTAGGGAGCAGGGTTAGGCACTATAGGCAGGGCTGTAGAGAGCCACGCGGGGCCTCGGTACTGGCATGGGGACGAGGCCTAAAAGGGGTGTGTCCACACTGTCTAAAAGTAAATTATATATAAAAACATATTAATTGGTGAGCGCCAAAGATGGGAAAGTCACAGCAGAGGGCAATCGTTTTCTACCTTGCTTGTTTCGGGAAGTGGTTTCCCCCTCCTCGGCTGGCGCCATTTTCCCAGTGATATGTGGGAAGATGGGGCATGTGCATTAGAAAGCAAAGAGTCTTTGCTATCAATGTGCGGCACCATCTTACCAACGATTTCACTAGGAAGATGGCGCCGCCCATGGTGGAGGGACCCACTTCCCGTATGAAGGTAAGCATACTCTGCGGCCCCTCCAGCAAGCCCAGTCTGGGTAAATAGTACCCCCTCACCCCCTCCAGTGACTAGAGGGAGGATAAGGGTTGGGGGAAAATTCTTACAGGAACGCAGAAAAATCGAAGCTCTGACCTAAGGTGACATTCACATGACTTTCAGGATCTGGAAGGTGCCACTTGAGCCGTTGCTGCTGCCAGGAGAAGGTAAGTCACTGCTTGGCCATCAGGAAGATATGTCAAAATTTTAACATGTCGACAGTTCATCACTGTCTACATGAGGAACGTCAACATTATCACCATGTCGACATCCTCATTTTGACTGTTCACATTTTGAACCCAACCCTGTCCAAGGCATCCTGGCCTGTGCTTAATTCCCCTGTACTCTAATGGTGTGTACACACGGTGAGATTCGGGCTAACCCCGATTCTCACTATGTGATAGGGACTAGGTCAGTATCGCAAGCACATAATGACTGTGCTTGCGATACTGACTATGTACGATTTTCGCTACGCGTCCATTTTGACTATATTTTCTACGAGATAGTCAAAACTGACTTGCCTGCACAGTCTATCTTTTCTTGCGATGCCGACCTGGCGGGACGGTGCATTCGGCATCGCATCGGGATCGCAAGGTGACTTTCACCTTGCGATCTGCACTAACTTTTCTTACGATTTTGACTATATAGTCAAAATCATAAGAAAATATCTAACCGTGTGTACACACCATAAGTCCAGTACTATGTATGTACAATGCTGCACACTAGCAACGTGCAGCAACATGTTTTGCAGGATTCTGTGTAGATCTTACCCCAAGGGACACTTTATGGTAACAGCAAAAATCTGGACTACACAAACATCCTTCTTAATAAATTCAGCACGTGACAATTATAAGGCAAATTTCAATGTTGCTGTATAATATTAATAACAAATAGGCACACCAGATTTTGGGGCAGATGTATTAACCTGGAGAAGGCATAAGGAAGTGATAAACCAGTGATATGTGCAAGGTGATAAATGCACCAGCCAATCAGATCCTAACTGTTAATTTACATATTGGAGCTGATTGGCTGGTGCGTTTATCACCTTGCACTTGTCACTGGTTTATCACTTCCTTATGCCTTCTCCAGGTTAATACATCTGCCACTTTTTTCCTGCATGTAATTATGGTTCAGTCACCTGTAACCCAAGGTTAAATGCACATTAGTTACCAATCGGGAAAATAATGTTTTTTCATACACCTGCCAAAAATGGGTTTAAATAATTGCGACTTTTGAATAGAATAATATGAAAGAATATTACCACATTTTGGGGGTAATTCAGACCTGATCGTAGATGGGCAAAAAAATGCACATCTACGATCAAATTCTGAAACATGCAAGGGGACGCCCAGCACAGGGCAAGTCCGCCCCTCAAACTGGATCCTGCCCCTCCGCAGACGTACGAAAGCATCACACGGCATCAATGCTATTGCATGTTTCGAGTAGTCCTCTGCCTACACAGCCTAGCTACGAAGGCAGGCAGCTGCCCGCCATGTTTCGGGTTGCAGCGGCTACGTATGACGTTATGCAGCTGCCGTGGGAAAATGGCCCGGACACGCCTGCATTGTCCAGACCGTGCCCCCCCCCCCCAACGCAGAGTCAATGTCCCTTTAACGCCGCCACGACACCCCCTCCAACCCCGTGAATGCCCCTGCCTGTCAATCAGGTCGAGGCGATCGCACAAGCGATATGCCGTCGCATCTCACTGTGTGCGCACACGCAGTGCGCTGCTGCATGTGCACACACCTCACAGGGCTTCAGCCTGCGAACGCTGCTATAGCAGCGCCCAGGTCTGAATTAGGCCCTTTATTTCACTTGTAAGATGTGCATGAAAAGAGGAAGGTTCTAGCGGCGTGAAGCAAACCATTGTTGCATTGGGTAATTGATTTGGCTCAAAGAGTTAGATACGCTTGTTACTTGTTGACTATGAAAATGTCATAGAGGAAGTTACTTTAAACACTTGGAGTTTTGATCTAGCAACCAAATAGAAAAATGAACGATTTTACAATGGACACAATATTCATCCAGTTAAAATGATATAAAAGTTCCTATGTAAACAAAGTTAATTGTGCATGCAGTCCGGAGCACATCCAGAGTTCACGCTTATACACTAGACAGCAAGAAGCAGCACACCGCCAGTGACAGGAATCATCTGCACCCTGTGGAATTGTCACTTTGATCCTCTTCATGACAGTTCACATTTAAAGCGTAAAGCACTGAAGAGTCTTTTAATCAGTTGCAGCAGACTTCTGAAATAATCAGTACTGAGATATGTGAACTTCAAAAGGGGGATCAAAATGATTGCATACAAAGGTAACACGTACTGTAAACGGATGGCAAAACAAAGTGACAAAAACAGAAATCATTTAAGGGCACCCTTAGCAGATCAGGATTATTGTAGCACCTACAGTACACTAACTATGCTTACAGCTATCCCTCAAAAGACCACGGGAGCCCAAAATAGACATTTTCAAATAGGAAGGAGAAATTGTTTATTGTAGTCTCTCTCATCTGCAAATGCAAACTTTGTACTTGGAGTTTCAATTTCACGTTTTGCACAGCAGCTTAGCAGTTAGGAAATAGACACCATGAATGGTTGAACCAAAACAGGACCTGGGTTTTTAATTTAAAATAGTTTAAACAAGGTTTGAATTCACTGAACTAGATTGTTCCACCACATTTTTAACTGTCTCCAAGCAGGCAAGCAGTTCTAATGAAGAACCAAATGCAGTTGCTGGTTATGGTTTCAGCACGCCAAGATCTATGATAAAAATGTCCAGCAGGTGCATAGTCACACTATTATGACCACCTCCTACATTTGAAGTCAGTATCGCGTACCCCACGAAGTATGTCACGTGTTGTGCGCTGGTTTGGTGAGTATATAAGGTGTGCGATACATATCACTGTCATGGATAAAAGGAGCGATTTATCAGAATTTCAAAAGGGATGTTTATCGGCTTTTGGGCCAAGGGCGGCAGTATTTCTGAAACAGCGCAGTTTTTGACGTGTTTGTGTGTTGCTGTGGTGAAGGTGTGTCGTGACTGGACATATGGCACCATTGCCAATAACCAACATGGAGCACAACTTGCCATTGATGTGAGAAGTTAATGTCAGCTACGAAGGTGCATGAGGGTCGACCGACATGATACAGTGGAGCAGCTCACCGTCAAAATGAACTTGGGGGCTACCAGATGTGTGTCTAAAATAACAGTTCAACCCGTCTAGCTTATGTCCGTCTGCACACGGCAGTTACTCTGGCTATTAGTGGTCATAATAATGTGACTCGACCGTGTAGCTTCACCAATCTGAAGTGAAAGAAAGAAGCTTATACACAGCTTTAGTCAGAAACCTGCAATGAAATCTTAGAGGCTCAGTGAGTTAACATGGAATATATCACACAGAGGACCAAAGCTGAATCCTGGAATGGGTGATGCGTCAGCTGCTGGAAACAATGCAGCAGTGCAGTGGGAAGCCAGCAGAATGCTACATGCTATGGGATGATGTGGGAATGAAGATATTCTTCCAGTTGCCAAAACATTGCTTACAATAATAACTACTGGGCTGAAGTCACCAGTTATCACTTTCTGTATTTGGCCATAAATAAAAAGGAAGGGCTTAAATACTGGTATAGTGTAACCTAAACAGACAGACAGTAATCCATTTGTAATCAGTTAATGGCTATCGAAGAAATCAATTATTTTATAACTGACATTTGTTAGTTGTGGTAAATATACACTAAACACCAGGGCTGTAACTAGGTGTGTGCCGATGGTGCCTTGCCCACAGCGCAACTGCACTGAAGACACACCATCAGACAGCACACCCCCACGTGCGACCGTTTTATTGAGTGATGGAGTAGTGACAGTTCCGCTGGCCGTGTGTCCCTCTGCCACCTCTGTAAGGGCCAGGGAGCGGTGGCGTAGGCTCTTAGGTGTTACACAGCACAGTCCACCGTGCGGTAATTCCGCCTGTGAGACCCGCCGTTGCAAAGGAGAGGGTGTGTGAGTGCAAGTGTAGCTGCCAGCTCCAGAATATGAGCCGCCTCCGCTGATTCCGCCTGTGAGACTCGCTGGCGTTTCTTCAATGGAGCAGGAGTGGGAGCGCTAGTAGATCAGTGTCTGCGCCTGGCAGGTCTGGATGCTACCCTAAAACACACACATCCTAATGTGACACACACACTCCCTGCCTAATGTGACACACACACACACTCTCCCTGACTAATGTGACACACACACACACACACTCTCTTCCTGCCTAATGTGACACACACACACTCTCCCTACCTAATGTGACACACACACACTCTCCCTGACTAATGTGACACATACACACACACACACACACACACACACACACACACACACACACACACTCTCTTCCTGCCTAATGTGACACACACACACACACACTCTCCCTACCTAATGTGACACACACACACACACACACACACACTCTACCTGCCTAATGTGACACACACACACACACACACACACACACACACACACACACACACTATTCCTGCCTAATGTGACTCACACACACTCTCCCTACCTAATGTGACACACACACACTCTACCTGCCTAATGTGACACACATATACACACACACTCTCTTCCTGCCCAATGTGACACACACACACTCACACTCTTCCTGCCTAATGTGACACACACACTCTCCCTACCTAATGTGACACACACACACTCTACCTGCTTAATGTGTAGAAAAAAGGGGGCACTGTTGCTGTAATATGTAACAAAGGGGGACTCTGCTGCCTAATGGGTAACAAAGGTGGACTCTGCTGGCGTAATGTGTAAAAAAGGGGGACTCTGCTGCTGTAATGTGTAAAAAAGGGGGACTCTGCTGCTGTAATGTGTAAAAAAGGAGGACTCTGTTGCTGTAATGTGTAAAAAAGAGGGACTTTGCTGCCGTAATGTGTAAAAGGGGGAATCTACCTGCCTAATGTGTAAAAGGGGACTCTGCCTGCTGTAATATGTAAAAGGGAGCTATGTGGCCACGCCCCTTCCCCATGAAGCCACGCCCCTGTTTTGTATTATTATTATTTTTGGGGGGGCCAATGCTGTTTCTTGCATACAGCGCTAAAATGTCTAGTTACGGCATTTCTAAACATTATACTAGTGTTGGCACTTTTGTAGTTATTGTTACATGTGTCCCACTTTTACACAGTAGATGCATAGAACAATATTTTTATGAACCTAGTAGGTTTAAATGAAAAATACCTTTCTCAGCACATTAAAAGTGTACAAGGTGTTTCCTGACACATGTTTGTTGTACTTTCCTGTCATTTATCAGAACTTCTTATAACATTGTTGTCATGTCTGATTGTTTTGTGAACCCGGAGGCTATGTGAAGTCTGTGTGGGTAACTGGAGGGGTTGGGGCTTGGAAACTGGTGCTCGGGGTCCCGGCAGTCAGCATACCCACCCTGGGATCCCGGCAGCAGAATGTCGGCGAGGTGGGGGGGGATTGTCCCTGTGGGTCGGCATTCTGTCTGCCGGCATTTTGATCATTCAGGATCCCAGCGTCGGCATGGTGACTGCCAGGATCCTATGCGTAGGTCACATGACCGCATCCCAACTGGAGAACTATGTGCCTATTTCAAGGTTGATTGCAAAACAACTTTTTCCTCTAATGGGCAAAACTAAGTGCACTGCAGGTGGGGTAGATTTATCATCTGCAGAGAGAGTGAGATTTGGGTGGGATGTGATCAAACCGAAATAAAAATTGAAGTAAAAATAAAGCAGCCGGTATTTGCCCTGCACAGAAACAAAATAACCCACCCAAATCTAACTCTCTCTGCACATGTTATATCTGCCTCCCCCCCTCCCCCCCCCTGCAGTGCACATGGTTTTGCCCATTAGATGAAAAATTTGTTTTGCAGTCCACCTTGAATTAGGCCCAATGTGTAGAATTGTCTGGTCTGAGGAAAACAGTGAGATGTAGAGGTAAGGAGCAATCCCTGACCGGGAGTCAAACCTGGGCCTCGGCGGAGGGAGTCGTATCCTGACCACTGGAACACCAGGGACTTTGGTGTTGATGACGGGATGGTGAATGTACTGTAGTAGTGAGAATTAACAGAGGATGCTAACTTTAAGGCCTAAACACCAGAAAGCTGAGCACAGTGGGGAATCAAATGAAGCAAACAGGCTCTGCTTGATTACTCACAGAGAAATTCCTACTCAGGTGGCTAATCAGGAGTAATTAACACAGACTGCAGTTTGTCTCCTGAGCTGAAGCAAATGCAGGTTTGTAGGATATGCTGAGATAAACCACAAAACATGAGAAGTACAGTCAGGTTCATGACAATTGTGATGAAACCAAATATTTAATTAATATTAGAGATGTGCTGTCCAGTTCTCCAGAAATTTGAATCCACACAAATTTTGTGGATCTGAACCCAACAAAAACCAAGTTCGGATCTCCAGAGGAGATCCATTACGAACCGAGGCCTGGTTCGGATCTTCCCATAGTTTGGAATTCATATTTAAAATCCCAGTTTCAAGTTTTGGATTGCAGAAATGACTTTAGTTGATTTTAATCGATTTTTATTTAAATGTGTCAATGATTATCGATTTTTTACCAAAGCAAAAACCGAATCCTAACCAAAATACTTGAGGATTTTTTCCCCAAAACCAAAACATAATGATGAATTAGAACCAAAACCAAAACAAATTGGTTTGCACACATCTCTAATTACAATGCGTTTTTATGGGCTTTTCATGTGCGTTTTATGAGCTAAGATGCTCTCTATGGGGTAGATTCTGAGTCGGACGCAAAGTGGATGTCATTGCGGGTAGCAGGGGATGCCTGATTTACTACCTTGTGTTAATTTGGGATTCTGTAGGCCTAATATGGGGATGCATGCACCTGTGAGTGGAAAACTGTGCCGCTCACTGATTCCAAACCAGCTGCTGCAACCGCCACTATCAGTATCTCTGTTAGGTGCAAGAGCTCTTCCAGAAACAGGCTTCCCTTTCCTATCCGCATGACTCAGACTCACACAGAGCTTTTGATAAACTCTCACAACATGGTTACATGCAAATTCAATGTCACCGCCCAGTGTCGGACTGGGGCACGTAGGGCCCACCGGGGGAATGCAGTTGTAGGGGCCCATGTTAGGGCTGTGGCCAGTCTGCTGAGGGGGTGCGGCCTGCCACCTCATTGGTTTGACTAACCATTAGAGAATGCAACGTCTGGGCCCCTTCATAAATATATACAGTAAATTCAGCTGCTGCATGCATGATAATGTACCAGATTAATAACAGATTAATAACAGCAATGCACTGTAGAAAATACACCATAGTCCAGTATATAAGGTAACATATGTATAATGTATAATTCACATGCAGCTCCAACTCTATGGAACTCGCTGCCCACACAGAGCGAGAAGCCCCCACTCTAGGGTGCCGATTCAGACCTGATCACTGTTGTGCGAAATCGTTCAGTGGGCGATTATCAAATGACTGCGCGTGCGCATGCACCGCAATGCACAAACACGCTGCCAAACAGCGACAGGATGGTGTGAAAATTTCTATTGTAGGGGCGTTCGCAAGGTGATTGACAGGAAGCGGACATTTGTGAGTGGTAACATTTTCTGGGCGTGTCGAAGCGTTTCCAGGGCAGGTGTGTGACGTCAGCTTCGGACCCGATCAGCTTGATTTCTTCGTACTGGAGGAGTAAGTATTGAGCTGCAGTACGCACAGACTTCACACACTGCACAGAATGGGAAAAACATTAGATGGTGAGTGTGATGCGAACAGGAATTTTCGCACAGCGTACACATGTATTCACATTTCGCACACTTGTACGGGGTGAATTTTCACCCCCCCTGGGCAGCGACTATCTGATCGCAGGACAGTGTAACTTGCAGCACAGCAATCAGGTCTGAATTAAGCCCTAGAATCCTTCAAACACACACTCAGGGGCAGATGTATTAAGCCTGGAGAAGGCATAAGGAAGTGATAAACCAGTGATAAGTGCAAGGTGATAAACACACCAGCCAGTCAGCTCCTAACTGTCAATTTGCATATTGGAGCGGATTGGCTAGAGGGTTTATCACCTTGCACATATCACTGGTTTATCACTTCCTTATGCCTTCTCCAGGTTCATACATCTGCACGTCAGTACTCGTTACTCCCATATTCCACTAATGTCCCTTGTTAATCTTATTTGTATTTTAGGTTGTAAAGGCAAGTGTAAACAGCTTTGAGTCCTATAAGGAAAAAAGTGCCATATAAGTAACATGATGATGATGATGATTGATTATTATTACTACACAGTATATATACTATCTGCTATGTGTAGGTGCATAAGGAAACCTCCACAAGGTTTGCGTGGGTAATCAATGTAGTTGCTGAAAGCTCCAATGTACAATGCTTCATTGAGGCCACAGTTGACTTATCTAGCTTACCCCTTGCCAACTCCCCCAGACCTCTAGTCAGTGACCAATCTGCACTCCTTCCTGCCAATGCTATAGCATGATGCCTGACATAGGGCGAGATGTATCAAGCCTTGGAGAGAGAAACTGTGGAGAAGTTGGCAAAACCAACCAATCAGCTCCTCTCATTTCAAAGACTGTTCTATACAAAAGACAGTTAGAATGTTACTGGAAGCTATAACCAATTTCTTCTCCTTATCTCTCTCCAGGACTTGATACAGCATAAGAGAAGTATGGATAAGAGAGAGAAAAAGATAGAGCCCTCCATCTGGTGCCTACTGCAGTCATCAGTTTTATCATTGGTAATAATGAGTGTCTGGCAAGGACGTAGCTACCATAGGTGCAGGCAGTGCAGCTGCTATGGGGCCCAGAGCTGAGAGGGGCCCACCTTCCCTGTCACAGTTACCTGTGTTATATACATTTATTGACATTAGGTGGTACGTAGGGGTCCTTTCAAACTTTTTACTTGGGGCCTGCAATATATCTAGGTACAGTATGCTCCTAGACCTGCTCATTGTAGTGTGGTATAAAATGAACTAGAGGGCATTATAATATTATATAATATGAACCAGGGCACTGTAATGAGGCACAATATGAACGGGGAGCACTATATATCATAATGTGAATATGGGGTACTGTGCGGCATAATGTGTACTTCCAGCTCTGAAATGTGACATAGGTCGAACTTAAGCACTACTACAATTCATAAAATAAACTAGGGCACTACTATGGGGCATAACATTAAATAAGTCTCTACTATGGTTCAGAAAACTAGGGCACTATTATAGGGCATACAATTAACAACTGCTGCAGAGAAGTGTCTCTCTAGAAGCATTGGGACGGGGGCCCCTTCAAAATGTTACTATGGGGCCCACAAAGTTCTGGCTACGCCAATGGTGGCTGGTAACTAGAGTGTTGAGGGATGGGCACTGTAAATGTTCACCTGGTGGCAGAAGATGGTGGAACGCGCTTGCAGACTTTATCCTCATCTCTTCAGCTGCCAGTATACTATTAGGAAATAAGCAGGCAAATGGGGTTAGTACTAATTACCCTGGCTCGGGCTTGTAATTAGTACCTGCCTCCCTTCTACCTGTCAGCAGCAGCAGCCTCTTTCCCCAGCTCAGCACATGTTGCTGGGCTGCAATGGGGCCAGGGTGGCTGCCAGTGGTGGATTTTACCTATGGGCTGCGGGACTGCAGTCCTCCACTTCAGCTCATGTCAGTGAGCTATATGCAGTCCGTGACTGCACTGGCTACACTGTGGGCAGTGACTTCCAATTGGAAATTATACCTACCAGTAACACGCAGGACAGGCAGTCACATTGGGAAGTGTTTCCTCCCTCTTGGACTGCCAGACCGGGCTGTAATTAGCAGAGCACTGGCTTCCTGTAGGAAGCCACTCCCTGCCTTTCGGGAAGCTCTAGCAGAATCTATGAGCTGCAGCAGATGCAGTCATAGTAACATAGTTACATAGTAACATAGTATCTGAGGTTGAAAAAAGGCAATTGTCCATCGAGTTCAACCTATTTGTGGTCTCCTATGCATGATGATTTGACTAAAATCTCTGACTGATGCTGCTGTCAGCCATTGCATTTTATCCCTATTTATAGTAACTATAATGCATGACTATGCACCATACCCCTGGATATCCTTATCCATTAGGAATTTATCTAACCCATTCTTAAAGGTGTTGACAGATTCCGCCATTACAACTCCCTCGGGCAGGGAATTCCAAACACGTATTGTCCTTACCGTGAAAAAGCCTTTACGCCGTATTGTGCAGAATCTCCTCTCCTCTAACCTGAGCGAGTGTCCACGAGTCCTCTGTGTTGATCTAACCAAAAACAGGTCCTGTGCAAGCTCTGTGTATTGTCCCCTTCTATATTTGTAGATGTTGATCATATCCCTTCTTAGTCTCCGCTTTTCCAATGTAAACATGCCTAGTCTTTCAAGCCTTTCCTTGTATTCCATCGTCTCCATGCCCTTAATTAGTTTGGTCGCCCTCCTCTGTACCTTTTCTAGCTCCAGGATATCCTTTTTGTAGTACGGTGCCCAGAATTGTACATAGTATTCAAGGTGTGGCCTCACTAGTGATTTATATAACGGGAGTATAATACTCTCGTCCCTAGCATCATCAATACCCCGTTTTATGCATGCTAATATCTTATTAGCCTTCTTTGCTGCAGTCCTACTCTGGGTACTACTGCTTAGCTTGCTATCTATGAGGACACCTAAGTCCTTTTCCAGTACAGAATCCCCTAATTTTACCCCATTTAGTAGGTAGGTGTAATTTTTGTTCTTGTTACCACAGTGCATTACCTTACACTTGTCTGTGTTGAAGCGCATTCTCCATTTGGCTGCCGATGCTTCTAATTTAACTAAGTCGCTCTGAAAAGACTCGGCATCCTTCTCTGTATTTATAGCCTTACACAATTTGGTATCATCTGCAAAAATTGACACCATGCTCTCTAGACCTTCTGTTAGGTCGTTAATGAAAATATTGAACAATAGTGGTCCTAATACTGAGCTTTGCGGCACACCACTTAGCACTTCAGTCCAAGTTGAAAAAGATCCATTAACCACAACGAGCTGCTCCCTATTATCTAACCAGTTTTTGACCCAAGTGTATATTGTGCTTCCTAGTCCATAAAAGCATCTGGGCAGTACCTTTAGCGATACTACGCATGTGCCGGTGCCGGCACCTGTCAGGTACATTATGCAGGTGCCAGGAGCTGTCAGGCAAGCCGTAGCTGGTGGCTGCTGCCACTGAGCAATAAGAGCAATAAAAGACTCTTCAGCCTATGTGGGGGGATCGAGAAAAAACAGTGATCGCATATCCCTATGAGCTCCTGGTAGAGTGGCTCATAGTGCTTCCCTATTCAGGGTACACTAAAAATACTGGCTTTAAAGAGGGTGTGACCATGATTCCACCAAGTAGGCCTCACTCCCAAAAAGTACCCTGGCCCGCCGCAGCTCTTTGTGGCCCTGTATGTGCACAATGTATTGCAAACAATAATTCAATACTTTTTCGTCCAAAGATATAAAATAAGTAGATATCAAAATAAAAACAGAGCTAATGAAGACAATGTAACACTTATTCTACAACAATCACAGGATATGAGAACAGATGCTACAGCACAAATGAACAGATTTGCAAATAAACAGTCGGCAAATAATCATCAATATGCAGGCTTGATGGATGAAGGCAATTTAACTTTGTAAAGGACTTTTATAGCTGCAATCACACACTGTATAACTAAGTGTGTGTCATAACCCCTTGTAGCACACACATGGAAGCTGTATCACAGTCTGTGCTGGCTCAAAAGTCATTTACTGTTAGAGAGATAAAGTTAATGCATTTATTGGAGTCTAGGAAGTTCTAATTATTCATTGATAGTTACCGATTTTTTTACATATATAAGTTGTAGAAGAGAATGAAGTATTAGAGTAGGACGTTGAGTAGGGCGTTGGGGACATTACAGTAGGACGTTGGGGAGGGAATGTGTTTTGCGGCAAGATAAGGTTACCAAAATGTGCCTGTATTATCAAAAGAAATATTAAAATGATAATGATAATTAATTCATAAGCCTGCCACAATGGGACAGGAAGCATTAAATAAGGTATTACTTAACTTCAAAGTTATTTTGCTATGGGAATTTTTTTATGTAAATTAGTTGGATAATTTAATTGCAAGAAAAACATTATATAGACCAGAGCCCTATAGCTCTACTCTACACTTTCATGCCTGATTTTAGTCATGTCACAGGTGGGTCATGACTGTAGAACACTGGGGGCATGACTGCAGAACACTGGGGGCATGACTGTAGAACACTGGAGATGTGATGGGTCCAGGTTCTGCGTCATCAGACGCATGCTTACTTGTCCCGGATGACTTACTGGATGCAGGCTGACTGGTGCCTAAATAAATACATTGCGAATTGCGATGGTGATCCGAGGCTGCGTCCTCAGACAGAGCACTCAGATCTCTCTAATGCATGCAAGAGGCTTCTATCTCCTACAGACGCCTCCTGCTGCATTTGAATTTTAATTACACGGAATTGCACAGCCGCTTCCCTGAGGCTGTGCAATTCTATACAAACGTGAATTAGACCTTGTGAGATAAGAGTCAGAGTTCCTAATGCTCCTAACAGGCAGAGCTACTAACTCTGCAGCCAAAAAGAAATAAAAATAATCAAGTGTCACTTTACACCAATAATTTCAAAACAAAATGATCAAACAAAAATGTATTTTTATGCACTGAATTTTCTATATATCATTTCCTCTTATTTATGAGGGTATTGTACTTGTTACTTTATATACAAAAAAAACCACACAAAAAAACATAAGAACAGCAAATACACATTGCAGTATTGTTAAACAAGTATATGCAACACAACGTGAGTTGTTATTATTATTTTTTTTAAATGTGTAAAAGTATGCAATGCTCAAAGAAAGCGAAGAAGTTCCACATTTCAAGCGGCATTCAGTGATATATACTCTTATAAGCCGGAAAGAAAATGTACTATTTAATTAAGTCTTTATTTAGAATATTTGAAATAGTCCCTGTTGGTCGGCATGCCGACCATCGGGATAGTGAGCCGTCGGGCTCACGGAGGAGGTCATGTGACTGTCGGTCAGCCGACCGGCGGTCACATGACTACCACCCCTTGCACAAACTGGCTTTATTCTATCTAAGTTGCCCTCCCTCCAGTGTGTACTCCGAAAGAGTGTTTAGTGCAGCCGCTCACCTTGTCAGCAATCGGCGTACAAGGTTACTTACAGAAAATGCGGAGAAGATGATGTTCATCAAAATGAATTATAATCAATTCCTCCGTGGAGACATTCACCAGCAGCAATTGCCTCCACAAAGTACACAGGGACCTGAGATGGTGGATTCCAGTGGGGACGAATTAATAATCTGTGAGGAGGGGGATGTACACAGTGAAAGGGGTGAGGAATCGGAGGATGATGATGAGGTGGACATCTTGCCTCTGTAGAGCCAGTTTGTGCAAGGAGAGATTGATTGCTTCTTTTTTTGGTGGGGGCCCAAACCAACCAGTCATTTCAGTCACAGTCGTGTGGCAGACCCTGTCGCTGAAATGATGGGTTCGTTAAAGTGTGCATGTCCTGTTTATACAACATAAGGGTGGGTGGGAGGGCCCAAGGACAATTCCATCTTGCACCTCTTTTTTCTTTAATTTTTCTTTGCATCATGTGCTGTTTGGGGACATTTTTTTGGAAGTGCCATCCTGCCTGACACTGCAGTGCCATTCCTAGATGGGCCAGGTGTTTGTGTCGGCCACTTGTGTCGCTTAGCTTAGTCACACAGCGACCTTGGTGCGCCTCTTTTTTTCTTTGCATCATGTGCTGTTTGGGGACCATTTTTTTGAAGTGCCATCCTGCCTGACACTGCAGTGCCACTCCTAGATGGGCCAGGTGTTTGTGTCGGCCACTTGTGTCGCTTAGCTTAGTCACACAGCGACCTTGGTGCGCCTCTTTTTTTCTTTGCATCATGTGCTGTTTGGGGACAATTATTTTGAAGTGCCATCCTGCCTGACACTTCAGTGCCACTCCTAGATGGGCCAGGTGTTTGTGTCGGCCACTTGTGTCGCTTAGCTTAGTCACACAGCGACCTTGGTGCGCCTCTTTTTTTCTTTGCATCATGTGCTGTTTGGGGACAATTTTTTTGAAGTGCCATCCTGCCTGACACTGCAGTGCCACTCCTAGATGGGCCAGGTGTTTGTGTCGGCCACTTGTGTCGCTTAACTTAGCCATCCAGCGACCTCGGTGCAAATTTTTGGACTAAAAATAATATTGTGAGGTGTTCAGAATAGACTGGAAATGAGTGGAAATTATGGTTATTGAGGTTAATAAAACTATGGGATCAAAATGACCCCCAAATTCTATGATTTAAGCTGTTTTTTTAGGGTTTTTTGTAAAAAACACCCGAATCCAAAACACACCCGAATCCGACAAAAAATTTTCGGAGAGGTTTTGCCAAAACGCGTCCGAATCCAAAACACGGCCGCGGAACCGAATCCAAAACCAAAACACAAAACTAGAGATGAGCGGGTTCGGTTCCTCGGAATCCGAACCCGCCCGAACTTCATGTTTTTTTTCACGGGTCCGAGCGACTCGGATCTTCCCGCCTTGCTCGGTTAACCCGAGCGCGCCCGAACGTCATCATGACGCTGTCGGATTCTCGCGAGGCTCGGATTCTATCGCGAGACTCGGATTCTATATAAGGAGCCGCGCGTCGCCGCCATTTTCACTCGTGCATTGAGATTGATAGGGAGAGGACGTGTCTGGCGTCCTCTCCATTAGAATAGAGATAGATTAGATAGAGAGAGAGAGATTGTGCAGAGTCGCAGACAGAGTTAGTTTACCACAGTCAGTGACCAGTGCAGTTGCTAGTTAACTTTTATTTAATATAATATATCCGTTCACTTCTCTCTGCTATATCCGTTCTCTGCCTGAAAAAAAAAACGATACACAGCACAGTCAGTCACACAGTGTGACTCAGTCTGTGTGCACTCAGCTCAGCCCAGTGTGCTGCACAGTCATCAATGTATAAATTAAAAGCTTATAATTAATTGTGGGGGAGACTGGGGAGCACTGCAGGTTGTTAGCAGGAGCCAGGAGTACAATTATATTAATTAACAGTGCACACTTTTGCTGCAGGAGTGGTGACCAGTGCCTGACCACCAGTATAGTATTGTTGTATACTACTAATATCTCTTTAAATATCAACCAGTCTATATTAGCAGCAGACACAGTACAGTGCGGTAGTTCACGGCTGTGGCTACCTCTGTGTCGGCACACGGCAGGCAGTCCGTCCGACCAGAATTGTATTATTTATTATTATATACCTACCACCTAACCGTGGTTTTTTTTTCATTCTTTATACCGTCATAGTGTCATCCTAATTGTTACGAGTATACTACTATCTCTTTATCAACCAGTGTACAGTGCGGTAGTTCACGGCTGTGGCTACCTCTGTGTCGGCACACGGCAGGCAGTCCGTCCGACCAGAATTGTATTATTTATTATTATATACCTACCACCTAACCGTGGTTTTTTTTTTCATTCTTTATACCGTCATAGTGTCATCCTAATTGTTACGAGTATACTACTATCTCTTTATCAACCAGTGTACAGTGCGGTAGTTCACGGCTGTGGCTACCTCTGTGTCGGCACACGGCAGGCAGTCCGTCCGACCAGAATTGTATTATTTATTATTATATACCTACCACCTAACCGTGGTTTTTTTTTTCATTCTTTATACCGTCATAGTGTCATCCTAATTGTTACGAGTATACTACTATCTCTTTATCAACCAGTGTACAGTGCGGTAGTTCACGGCTGTGGCTACCTCTGTGTCGGCACACGGCAGGCAGTCCGTCCGACCAGAATTGTATTATTTATTATTATATACCTACCACCTAACCGTGGTTTTTTTTTCATTCTTTATACCGTCATAGTGTCATCCTAATTGTTACGAGTATACTACTATCTCTTTATCAACCAGTGTACAGTGCGGTAGTTCACGGCTGTGGCTACCTCTGTGTCGGCACACGGCAGGCAGTCCGTCCGACCAGAATTGTATTATTTATTATTATATACCTACCACCTAACCGTGGTTTTTTTTTCATTCTTTATACCGTCATAGTGTCATCCTAATTGTTACGAGTATACTACTATCTCTTTATCAACCAGTGTACAGTGCGGTAGTTCACGGCTGTGGCTACCTCTGTGTCGGCACACGGCAGGCAGTCCGTCCGACCAGAATTGTATTATTTATTATTATATACCTACCACCTAACCGTGGTTTTTTTTTTCATTCTTTATACCGTCATAGTGTCATCCTAATTGTTACGAGTATACTACTATCTCTTTATCAACCAGTGTACAGTGCGGTAGTTCACGGCTGTGGCTACCTCTGTGTCGGCACACGGCAGGCAGTCCGTCCGACCAGAATTGTATTATTTATTATTATATACCTACCACCTAACCGTGGTTTTTTTTTTCATTCTTTATACCGTCATAGTGTCATCCTAATTGTTACGAGTATACTACTATCTCTTTATCAACCAGTGTACAGTGCGGTAGTTCACGGCTGTGGCTACCTCTGTGTCGGCACACGGCAGGCAGTCCGTCCGACCAGAATTGTATTATTTATTATTATATACCTACCACCTAACCGTGGTTTTTTTTTTCATTCTTTATACCGTCATAGTGTCATCCTAATTGTTACGAGTATACTACTATCTCTTTATCAACCAGTGTACAGTGCGGTAGTTCACGGCTGTGGCTACCTCTGTGTCGGCACGCGGCAGGCAGTCCGTCCGACCAGAATTGTATTATTTATTATTATATACCTACCACCTAACCGTGGTTTTTTTTTTCATTCTTTATACCGTCATAGTGTCATCCTAATTGTTACGAGTATACTACTATCTCTTTATCAACCAGTGTACAGTGCGGTAGTTCACGGCTGTGGCTACCTCTGTGTCGGCAGTCGGCAGGCAGTCCGTCCATCCATAATTGTATTATTATTATAATATATACCACCTAACCGTGGTTTTTTTTCCATTCTTTATACCGTCGTCATAGTGTCATACTAGTTGTTACGAGTATACTACTATCTCTTTATCAACCAGTGTACAGTGCGGTAGTTCACGGCTGTGGCTACCTCTGTGTCGGCAGTCGGCAGGCAGTCCGTCCATCCATAATTGTATTATTATTATAATATATACCACCTAACCGTGGTTTTTTTATACCACCTAACCGTGGCAGTCCGTCCATAATTGTATACTAGTATCCAATCCATCCATCTCCATTGTTTACCTGAGGTGCCTTTTAGTTCTGCCTATAAAATATGGAGAACAAAAAAGTTGAGGTTCCAAAATTAGGGAAAGATCAAGATCCACTTCCACCTCGTGCTGAAGCTGCTGCCACTAGTCATGGCCGAGACGATGAAATGCCAGCAACGTCGTCTGCCAAGGCCGATGCCCAATGTCATAGTACAGAGCATGTCAAATCCAAAACACCAAATATCAGAAAAAAAAGGACTCCAAAACCTAAAATAAAATTGTCGGAGGAGAAGCGTAAACTTGCCAATATGCCATTTACCACACGGAGTGGCAAGGAACGGCTGAGGCCCTGGCCTATGTTCATGGCTAGTGGTTCAGCTTCACATGAGGATGGAAGCACTCAGCCTCTCGCTAGAAAACTGAAAAGACTCAAGCTGGCAAAAGCACCGCAAAGAACTGTGCGTTCTTTGAAATCCCAAATCCACAAGGAGAGTCCAATTGTGTCGTTTGCGATGCCTGACCTTCCCAACACTGGACGTGAAGAGCATGCGCCTTCCACTATTTGCATGCCCCCTGCAAGTGCTGGAAGGAGCACCCGCAGTCCAGTTCCTGATAGTCAGATTGAAGATGTCAGTGTTGAAGTACACCAGGATGAGGAGGATATGGGTGTTGCTGGCGCTGGGGAGGAAATTGACCAGGAGGATTCTGATGGTGAGGTGGTTTGTTTAAGTCAGGCACCCGGGGAGACACCTGTTGTCCGTGGGAGGAATATGGCCGTTGACATGCCAGGTGAAAATACCCAAAAAATCAGCTCTTCGGTGTGGAGGTATTTCACCAGAAATGCGGACAACAGGTGTCAAGCCGTGTGTTCCCTTTGTCAAGCTGTAATAAGTAGGGGTAAGGACGTTAACCACCTCGGAACATCCTCCCTTATACGTCACCTGCAGCGCATTCATAATAAGTCAGTGACAAGTTCAAAAACTTTGGGTGACAGCGGAAGCAGTCCACTGACCAGTAAATCCCTTCCTCTTGTAACCAAGCTCACGCAAACCACCCCACCAACTCCCTCAGTGTCAATTTCCTCCTTCCCCAGGAATGCCAATAGTCCTGCAGGCCATGTCACTGGCAAGTCTGACGAGTCCTTTCCTGCCTGGGATTCCTCCGATGCATCCTTGCGTGTAACGCCTACTGCTGCTGGCGCTGCTGTTGTTGCCGCTGGGAGTCGATGGTCATCCCAGAGGGGAAGTCGTAAGCCCACTTGTACTACTTCCAGTAAGCAATTGACTGTTCAACAGTCCTTTGCGAGGAAGATGAAATATCACAGCAGTCATCCTACTGCAAAGCGGATAACTGAGTCCTTGACAACTATGTTGGTGTTAGACGTGCGTCCGGTATCCGCCGTTAGTTCACAGGGAACTAGACAATTTATTGAGGCAGTGTGCCCCCGTTACCAAATACCATCTAGGTTCCACTTCTCTAGGCAGGCGATACCGAGAATGTACACGGACGTCAGAAAAAGACTCACCAGTGTCCTAAAAAATGCAGTTGTACCCAATGTCCACTTAACCACGGACATGTGGACAAGTGGAGCAGGGCAGGGTCAGGACTATATGACTGTGACAGCCCACTGGGTAGATGTATGGACTCCCGCCGCAAGAACAGCAGCGGCGGCACCAGTAGCAGCATCTCGCAAACGCCAACTCTTTCCTAGGCAGGCTACGCTTTGTATCACCGCTTTCCAGAATACGCACACAGCTGAAAACCTCTTACGGCAACTGAGGAAGATCATCGCGGAATGGCTTACCCCAATTGGACTCTCCTGTGGATTTGTGGCATCGGACAACGCCAGCAATATTGTGTGTGCATTAAATATGGGCAAATTCCAGCACGTCCCATGTTTTGCACATACCTTGAATTTGGTGGTGCAGAATTTTTTAAAAAACGACAGGGGCGTGCAAGAGATGCTGTCGGTGGCCAGAAAAATTGCGGGACACTTTCGGCGTACAGGCACCACGTACAGAAGACTGGAGCACCACCAAAAACTACTGAACCTGCCCTGCCATCATCTGAAGCAAGAAGTGGTAACGAGGTGGAATTCAACCCTCTATATGCTTCAGAGGTTGGAGGAGCAGCAAAAGGCCATTCAAGCCTATACAATTGAGCACGATATAGGAGATGGAATGCACCTGTCTCAAGTGCAGTGGAGAATGATTTCAACGTTGTGCAAGGTTCTGATGCCCTTTGAACTTGCCACACGTGAAGTCAGTTCAGACACTGCCAGCCTGAGTCAGGTCATTCCCCTCATCAGGCTTTTGCAGAAGAAGCTGGAGGCATTGAAGAAGGAGCTAACACGGAGCGATTCCGCTAGGCATGTGGGACTTGTGGATGCAGCCCTTAATTCGCTTAACAAGGATTCACGGGTGGTCAATCTGTTGAAATCAGAGCACTACATTTTGGCCACCGTGCTCGATCCTAGATTTAAAGCCTACCTTGGATCTCTCTTTCCGGCAGACACAGGTCTGCTGGGGTTGAAAGACCTGCTGGTGACAAAATTGTCAAGTCAAGCGGAACGCGACCTGTCAACATCTCCTCCTTCACATTCTCCCGCAACTGGGGGTGCGAGGAAAAGGCTCAGAATTCCGAGCCCACCCGCTGGCGGTGATGCAGGGCAGTCTGGAGCGACTGCTGATGCTGACATCTGGTCCGGACTGAAGGACCTGACAACGATTACGGACATGTCGTCTACTGTCACTGCATATGATTCTCTCAACATTGATAGAATGGTGGAGGATTATATGAGTGACCGCATCCAAGTAGGCACGTCACACAGTCCGTACTTATACTGGCAGGAAAAAGAGGCAATTTGGAGGCCCTTGCACAAACTGGCTTTATTCTACCTAAGTTGCCCTCCCACAAGTGTGTACTCCGAAAGAGTGTTTAGTGCCGCCGCTCACCTTGTCAGCAATCGGCGTACGAGGTTACATCCAGAAAATGTGGAGAAGATGATGTTCATTAAAATGAATTATAATCAATTCCTCCGCGGAGACATTGACCAGCAGCAATTGCCTCCACAAAGTACACAGGGAGCTGAGATGGTGGATTCCAGTGGGGACGAATTGATAATCTGTGAGGAGGGGGATGTACACGGTGATATATCGGAGGGTGAAGATGAGGTGGACATCTTGCCTCTGTAGAGCCAGTTTGTGCAAGGAGAGATTAATTGCTTCTTTTTTGGGGGGGGTCCAAACCAACCCGTCATATCAGTCACAGTCGTGTGGCAGACCCTGTCACTGAAATGATGGGTTGGTTAAAGTGTGCATGTCCTGTTTTGTTTATACAACATAAGGGTGGGTGGGAGGGCCCAAGGATAATTCCATCTTGCACCTCTTTTTTCTTTTCTTTTTCTTTGCATCATGTGCTGATTGGGGAGGGTTTTTTGGAAGGGACATCCTGCGTGACACTGCAGTGCCACTCCTAGATGGGCCCGGTGTTTGTGTCGGCCACTAGGGTCGCTAATCTTACTCACACAGTCAGCTACCTCATTGCGCCTCTTTTTTTCTTTGCGTCATGTGCTGTTTGGGGAGGGTTTTTTGGAAGGGACATCCTGCGTGACACTGCAGTGCCACTCCTAGATGTGCCCGGTGTTTGTGTCGGCCACTAGGGTCGCTAATCTTACTCACACAGTCAGCTACCTCATTGCGCCTCTTTTTTTCTTTGCGTCATGTGCTGTTTGGGGAGGGTTTTTTGGAAGGGCCATCCTGCGTGACACTGCAGTGCCACTCCTAGATGGGCCCGGTGTTTGTGTCGGCCACTAGGGTCGCTTATCTTACTCACACAGCGACCTCGGTGCAAATTTTAGGACTAAAAATAATATTGTGAGGTGTGATGTGTTCAGAATAGGCTGAAAATGAGTGTAAATTATGTTTTTTGAGGTTAATAATACTTTGGGATCAAAATTACCCCCAAATTCTATGATTTAAGCTGTTTTTTAGGGTTTTTTGAAAAAAACACCCGAATCCAAAACACACCCGAATCCGACAAAAAAAATTCGGTGAGGTTTTGCCAAAACGCGGTCGAACCCAAAACACGGCCGCGGAACCGAACCCAAAACCAAAACACAAAACCCGAAAAATTTCCGGCGCTCATCTCTACACAAAACCCGAAAAATGTCCAGTGCACATCTCTAATAACTAAGTGTGTCCTAACCCCTTGTAGCACACACATGGAAGCTGTATCACAGTCTGTGCTGGCTCAAAAGTCATTTAATGTTAGAGAGATAAAGTTAGTGCATTTAGAGGAGTCTAGGAAGTTCTAATTATTCATTGATAGTTACCGATTTTTTTACATATATAAGTTGTAGAAGAGAATGAAGTATTAGAGTAGGACGTTGAGTAGGGCGTTGGGGACATTACAGTAGGACGTTGGGGAGGGAATGTGTTTTGCGGCAAGATAAGGATACCAAAATGTGCCTGTATTATCAAAAGAAATATTAAAATGAGAATGATAATTAATTCATAAGCCTGCCACAATGGGACTGGAAGCATTAAATAAGGTATTACTTAACTTCAAAGTTATTTTGCTATGGGAATTTTTTAATGTAAATTAGTTGGATAATTTAATTGCAATAAAAACATTATATAGACCAGAGCCCTATAGCTCTACTCTACACTTTCTTGCCTGATTTTAGTCATGTCACAGGTGGGTCATGAATGCAGAACACTGGGGGCATGAATACAGAACACTGGGGGCATGACTGCAGAACACTGGGGGCATGACTGTAGAACACTGGAGATGTGATGGGTCCAGGTTCTGCATCATCAGACGCATGCTTACTTGTCCCTGATGACTTACTGGATGCAGGCTGACTGGTGCCTAAATAAATACATTGCGAATTGCGATGGTGATCCGAGGCTGCGTCCTCAGACAGAGCAGTCAGATCTCTCTAATGCATGCAAGAGGCTTCTATCTCCTACAGACGCCTCCTGCTGCATTTGAATTTTAATTACACGGAATTGCACAGCCGCTTCCCTGAGGCTGTGCAATTCTATACAAACGTGAATTAGACCTTGTGAGATAAGAGTCAGAGTTCCTAATGCTCCTAACAGGCAGAGCTACTAACTCTGCAGCCAAAAAGAAATAAAAATAATCAAGTGTCACTTTACACCAACAATTTGAAAATAAAATGATCAAAACAAAAATGTATTTTTATGCACTGAATTTTCTATATATCATTTCCTCTTATTTATGAGGGTATTGTACTTGTTTATATACAAAAAAACACACAAATAAACCCCATAAAAACAGCAAATACACATTGCAGCATTGTTAAACAAGTATATACAACACAACGTGAGTTGTTATTATTATTATTTTTTTTAAATGTGTAAAAGTATGCAATGCTCAAAGAAAGCGAAGAAGTTCCACATTTCAAGGGGCATTCGGTGATATATACTCTTATAAGCCAGAAAGAAAATGTACTATTTAATTAAGTCTTTATTTAGAATATTTGATATCTACACTATAGAAAGGGATCTGGGCCGGTCTAAATCATGTTATATAAGAAAACGGGATCAGTACTAAATGCCGCCGGCCGGAATCCCGGCTGTCGAAATCCCGACGCCGGAATCCCGACCACACAATCCCGACAGGGGTGGCGAGCGGAACGCAGACCCTTGCGGGCTCGCTTCGCTCGCCACGCTGCGGGCACGGTGCCTCGCTACGCTCGGCACACTGTTATATTCTCCCTCTATGGGTGTCGTGGACACCCACGGAGGGAGAATATGTCGGGATTGTGGCGGTCGGGATTGTGGCGGTCGGGATTCCGGCGTTGGTATTTCGACCGCCGGGATTCCGGCTGGCGGCATCTTGACCGCATCCCAAGAAAACAAAAGAAAAGTTGAATGGCCCTTAACAGCCAATCACATTCACAGTGCTGTTTAGAAACTAAAAGCTAGGGCAGGCCTGGCCAACCTGCTAACAAATTTGCTGCTGCGATCAACTCTGAATTAGGCCCAATACCCTAGCTGCTAGGGTATTGGGACTAATTCAGAGTTGATCGCAGCAGCAAATTTGTTAGCAGTTGGGCAAAACCATGTGCACTGCATGGGGGGCAGATATAACATGTGCAGAGAGAGTTAAGGGGGGTACTGACGGGAGAGATGTGTGCTGAGCGATCTTAACACAGACCACTCAGCACACATCTCTCCCCCTGCTCAGCACAGTGCGATTTGCCACAGCGCTGAAGTGAGCAACCCACTAGATTGAGCCTGCATGCAGGCTCAATCTAGCACCGGCAATAGCGATGCGCGGGGCCGCGCATTGCTATCGCTGGGGGGCATACACACGAGAGATCCCTGCTTAAAATCTAAGCAATCTAGTCAGATTGCTTAGATTTTAAACACGTATCTCTCCGTGTGTACCCCCCTTTAGATTTGGGTGGGGTGTGTTGAAACTGAAATCTAAATTGCAGTGTAAAACTGAAGCAGCCAGTATTTGTTCTTCGTGAGCCTTGCAACCTAGCAACAGCAGGTGGGTTAGGCAGCAAGCCTCCCGAAAACACTGAGGGAGAGAAAGTGAAAGAGTTTTCACCTCTCTACCTCACAGCTCCAGCGGTGGGCGGGCGCGCGCATCCTGCGGTCACGTGCATGCCCCACCGCTGGTTAGATTTTTCTGTCAGCGCTGGCATGGGGGACAGCGTTTCTGTAACAGCTACAGATTCACTGTCTCTGTCCTCCATGGCTGGCAGTATAGGGGGGGAAAGAGCCCTTAAAAGGGCACTAACACACTCCTCCTCATCTTCTTCCACATCTGAGGAAATATTTACAAAAAGAAAAAAGACTAAGTCAGCTAGTAGTATTATTGAGTCTGACCCCTCTGATTCTGAGGTTAGAAAATCACCTCAGCAGCATGAAGGATTGTCCCCCAGCTCAGGGACCCCTTTTGCACACAAGAACAAATTTAAAAAGACAGATAAAAGCAAGTCTTATGATAAGGGGACCTGTTCAGGTGAAATTCCCCCATTTCCAGGTATTGTCCGTAGCAGACAACCTAACAGTGCTCGGAGCAAGCACATTACTTCTGCCTGTAGTTGGCAAAATATTCCTGACCGTAGCAGGCAGCCCGAAGGTACACGCTCTAAGTATATGGGGTCACCTACCAGACAGCCACATTCTTGCCATAGGGAACAAGGCACCGCTTCATCAGTAGACTGGGAATCTGAGGAAGTGACAAGATCGTCCGCTTCTTCCCAGCATGGGGAATTTAGCAATATCCAAATGGCCAGGGTGGCTCTAGCGGGAAAAACCCCTCCACCTAAATTATATGCCGCGCACTGGGCACTAAAGCATGAGTCTGAAGTCCAAACGTTTGTTCAGCTGGCATTTAGGGCAACACTGATTAAGGAGGATGAGCTAGTATTGCGCTCCTATACAGGGTTACCAGACGTCCCTGCACTATTTGCCCCCGGTATTGACCCAGCCCTAACATCAATAGTGGGTGAAAAAAGATATAACGACCCCAGAAGGGGCGGATTGGGATCGAAAACCAGCCCGGGAAATTTATGGAAGCAGCCCTCATGAAGGGGGGAAGGATGGGGGGGTGTTGAGGGGGAGGAGTCTGTCGAGTGTGAGGGATTACTGTTCAGAAAGCCTGATTACAGAAAGCACGGAGAGTGTGCGCCATAGGCGCGTTGCAAAATTGTAGGGGTGTGGCTTCATGGGGAAGGGGCGTGGCCACATAATACCGCCAATTCACATTACACCACACAGTAGTACCGCTTATACACATTGTACCAGATAGAACCTCCTATACACACTGCGCCAGGTAGAGCACGTTATACATATTCCGCCAGATAGAGCACGTCTACACTTTGCGCCAGGTAGAGAACGGGATACACTTTACCCCAGACAGAGAACATTATACACATTGCCCCAGGTAAAGCACATTATTTTCGGGCTTGAAACGTTGATAATAAAATATATATAGTATATATATAGTATGTGACAGACAGCGACACTCCACACCGCAATAATGAACACCACACAGGAGCTATGTTTCAACGTTTCAATGCCTTAACATAATATATGGCATTTTCATCAGGACGTCATATATGTTTAGGCAATGAAATGTTGAAACTTACCTCCTGTGCGGTGTTCATTATTGCGTGGAGTGTCGCTGTCTGTCGCATACTATGTATCCTTCTACTGCGGGAAACCAGCTAAGTAATGGTGATATATGGAGTGCCAGACTTCTGGATATATATATATATATATATATGCGCATGCGCAGCAGCTCCGCTGGCAGCCATCTCTCAGTTAGCCTCAGGTTAATGCTGCCGCGATCAGAGCTAAGCACCGCTCACGGCAGCCGGCCAGCATGAGGGATAACGGCGGCCACTGAGGGGACGTCCAGACCAGCCAAACGGCATCTGGTCCGGCATCCCGGCATGCCAATCTGCCGCTGATTACAGCGTACGCAGGTGCCTATGCCCCTTTTCTTTACTCGGTACGCTGTTTGAAGCATCACCTTTCCCTTTAGTCTTTAGTCTCATTTACTCTCCCTTTCTTTTCTAGATCATCTCACTCACTTTTCGTCCTTTCTCATCTCTCACATAACATACTGACCTTGACTCTTCTAACCTCTCACACGGAGCATCTCACCATACACAGAGCATCTCACTATACACAGAGCATCTCACTATGCACAGAGCATCTCACTGTACACAGAGCTTCTCACTATACACAGAGCATCTCACTGTACACAGAGCATCTCACCATACACAGAGCATCTCACTATACACAGAGCATCTCACCATACACAGAGCATCTCACTATACACAGAGCATCTCACTGTACACAGAGCATCTCACTATACACAGAGCATCTCACTGTACACAGAGCATCTCACCATACACAGAGCATCTCACTATACACAGAGCATCTCACCATACACAGAGCATCTCACTATACACAGAGCATCTCACTGTACACAGAGCATCTCACTATACACAGAGCATCTCACTATACACAGAGCATCTCACTGTACACAGAGCATCTCACCATACACAGAGCATCTCACTATACACAGAGCATCTCACTGTACACAGAGCATCTCACTATACACAGAGCATCTCACTACACACAGAGCATCTCACTATACACAGAGCATCTCACTAGCTTTCTTTTCTCTATCACCTACTTTTCTTTGCTGTCTCAGGTGCCCTAGTCTTTTCTTTCTCTCCACTGTCATTCCTATGTCACATTCCTCTCTTCACTCTCACTTATCCTTATACCTTTCTGCCCTGCAGCTTACTGTACTCACTACTAGTCTCTTCTTCTGCCTCACGTCTTCCTCACATTCTCCAAGTCTCTGTAGTGTGTAGTTAAATGGAAGCAGACAGTGCTGTGCAGAGTGCTGATCCCGCCCCCTGCCGTCGTCATGAAGAGGGCGGGGCTTACAGTGAGGAAGTGCTGCACACTGATAGCCCACCGAGCACTAGCAGCTCTACACAGCCTGCAGCTAAACAGACTGTGAAAGGGGGCTGTTTCTCAGCGCTACCCGATCGGAGCTAAGCTCCGATCGCGGTAGTCGGCCTGGTGGAGGAGAAAGTCAGCCCACTGGGGGGACAAAGGGGCCAGCCTACCAGGAACTGGCATGGTGTCCCGGCGTCCCAATCCGCCCCTGGACCCCACTGACCGCACTTTTAGAAAGATACAGTATAAAATAGCGGATGCAGCCGGGCCCCTCCTGTATGTACTTGAGAAAGCTGAAAGAGAAGGGGAATCCAGCGTCTCCCTAGACTCACTAGTGGCATCCAAGCTTGCTCTACTTAAGGCCATTAGCAGGGCAACACTGATTATAGGCCAAACCTTTAATCACATTACAAATATCCGCAGATCTAGATGGCTTACTACCGCAGGCCTAGCAGATCTAGCTCCAAGGTCACTAGAATTCCCTAACTTGGATAACGCTGACCTTTTCGGGCGCCAATTCATTGAGCAAGTAAAAATACGACACAAGGCTCGTAAATCTTTCTCTGACCTCAAAAAAGGCAATGAGCATTTCAAAAAGCCCTTTCCCCAAGGGGGCCAGACTTCAAGAGCCACAGGTCTGATCCGAGACTTCCAAGGCACAAGAAGAGCCCAGACAGGAGGCTTCGGTAACAAAACAAACAACGCCCCTAGAGCATCGTCCTCAAACACCTGGAACAACTCCAAGAGAGGACGCAATTTTGGTAAGCATAACCACACACCCCGTTCCACACAAAACGCTCAATCAAGCTTTTGCAGAATGGCAAAAGATTTCAACAGACAAATGGTTGATGAGAACAATTCGGCTCGGCCTGAACCTTCCCCTAATTCGGTTCCCACGCCAGATACGCCATATTCCTTGTTCAAGGAATTGCAGTCCTCAACTAGCCGAGGTACTTACAAAAGCCCTGCTTCGGGGGAAAATAGAACCAGCAGACCCAGCAGTTCCGGGCTGGATAAGCCACCTGTTTCCAATAATCAAACAAGACGGTTCCGTAAGACCAGTGTTAAATGTCAGGGGGCTGAACCATTACCTAAAACCAAAAAGGTTTCGCATGGAGGGTATCGCAGGCATCCCATACCTACTCACAAGGGACTGCTTCTGCATAAAAACAGATTTAAAAGAAGCTTTCCACGCTATATCGGTTCACCCCAACCACAGGCAGTTTCTCAGATTCACTTGGAAAGACAGTATATATCAGTGGACTGTCATGGTATTTGGCCTCTCCTGTGCACCTTATACATTTACATGGGTCATGAAATCGATATTATCCCATATGCGCCAGCAGGGCGTACTCTGCATCGTTTACCTAGATGACATATTAATAGTGCACCCAGACCTCAATACTATTCTGAAACACAGAGAGCTAGCCCTCGCCTTGTTATCCAGTTTGGGCTTCACTCTGAACACCCAAAATCCATCCTTACCCCAACCAGAACATTAACGTTTATGGGGTTCGCTCTGGACACCCATTCTTTCTCTCTAGTGGTCCCACCAGACAAATGGCTACACACGAAACTTTTTATACAAAAAACTGTAAACAAACGCAGACTGTCACTCCGGGACTTAGCGAAAATCATTGGGAAGATGATTGCGACATCCCCAGGGTTTCGGCACGCACCCCTACTATGCAGAGAAATGCAGGGTCTTCTCAGATCCCTAATTCATACCCCATACACCTGGACAGATATGATATTCCTGTCAAAGAGAGTGAAGACAGAATTGTCCCAATGAAACAGTCTTCTGATTCCTCCTCCTCGTCCTCTCCTAGACCCCGCACTCTCCATGACAATAACCACGGACGCGTCTCTAACAGGATGGGGAGGCTTCTCACAAGAAAGAGCAGTCAGGGGCACTTGGTCGGCCGAGGAATCCCAACTGTTCATGAACATCTTAGAACTATGGGCGGCAAAACTAGCGTTAAAAGCTATAGTTCCCAAACACATGACGAACACTTGCATACAACTATGTTTGGACACAGCGGTGTCATCCATAAACAAAATGGGAGGCACCAAATGTTATCACTTTGCAGAGAAGCCCTAGAAATTTGGCAATGGGCAACCCAAAGAGACATCATTCTTCTCGCATCGTATATTCCGGGTCAACTAAACGAACTGGCAGACTCGTTATCCCGAGAGAAAATTTCCCTAATCTCTGTGGCACTAAAAAGCCAAATTTTCCAAAAAATACTAGATACTTTCGGTAAAATTAGAAAAAGACCTCTTCGCCAATCCCACAGATGCCCAGATCCCATGCTTCGTATCCAGAATATGGACCAAAGGGGTATGGAAAATGGATGCGATGTCCATCCCATGGACGGACATCCCTCACCTGTACGCATTCCCTCCCCCGGCCCTCCTACTGAAAGTCCTTAAAAAAATCAGGGAAGACCGGGTACCCCAGATAGTGCTAGTGTACCCTCTGTGGCCATCCAGAGTTTGGTTTTCCCTAATCAGCCAACTACGCATAGGCCCCAAAATTCCCCTGGGACTGTCCAGGGTATGCTTCCAAGGATCTCCCGACATACTTAGTCTCTTCCCCAGTGCATGTGGATGGCAATATCACTGGGCTGTTAACTGACCTTTCTCTAGCATCTCCCACAAAAGTACTAATTAACGCTTCCTTAAGACCCCGCACTAGAGATAGATATTGTGCAATTATCAAAGAATTCGATCTCTGGAGATCTCAACAAAATTAATCTACTCGGGGTTCACTACTCCATTTAGCTTTAGACTTTCTGGCCTCTAAATACCAAGCGATCTAGCCTCCACTACAATAAGATCGTATGGCTCTGCATTGGCCATTATGATTCCAAACCTAACTCACAATAAACTCTACATCCGCCTACTCAGAGGTATTCACCTCTCGAGGCCCATCCAACCAAAATATTCTAATACCTGGGACATTGAACCATTCCTATCATTCCTGGCTTCATGGGAAGCAGACGCTAACATCAGTATACTTTCTCGCAAACTGGCATCCCTACTAGCGCTGGCTATAGCAGCAAGAGGGGCCAAACTTAACCTTATTCACATCTCAGACCCATGGCTATCGTGCACCCCAGCAGGATACCATATCGTCCTCAAGGGACATACAAAAACCTCTTTGTTCAATACCCCAATAGTAGAATTTGATATTATACAAGATACCTCAGAACCTAATCTATGCGTAGCCGCATGCTTATCAACCTACCTTTCCCTAATGTCACCTATTAGGGACAATATCACCCAGCTCTTCATCACCTGTAGAAAACCCTATCATCCCGCTAAATCCTCAACAATTAGGGGATGGATAGTAACCTCTATGAGGGAAGCAGGAATCGATACAGACCGTTTTAAAAGCCATTCCTTTCGGGGAGCAGCTGCAACAAGAGCAGCTGCTAAAGGCATTCCGCTGCAGTCAATTATGTTAGTGGCAAGATGGTCCTCCACACGTACTTTTGCAAGACACTATTGGAGACCAACCGATCTGCAAAAGATCGAGTTTCTCAGAGCAACCACCAGGTATGTGGTAGTCTACCCACCTGCTGTTGCTAGGTGGCAAGCCTCCCAAAGAACAAAACACTGGTTTGCAGGAATCTATGACCTGCAAACCGGATTTGTTCTAGGGAACAGGGTTGCCACCTAGCAACAGCTCCCACCCGTCCCACCCTTGGTTTACACCAACATAGCTAGGTCTGTTGTTTCCTCTTGAGAACTCTACCTGATATTAATATCCCACTTTTCTTCCCTAAGGCGGACCAAGGGACCAAAAGAAGCTGCAAGCAGCTGCCAATAAAGAACAGAAGTGGACGTCATCCTTCCTCTAAGAATTAAGCCGAACGTGGCTCCAGGCTCTAATTGTTTCAAGTTTCATTCCTACTACTTTCGTTTACAACATTCAGTTTGTTAACCCCATTGCTATAGCCCAACTGTTGCCATAGGGCTGTCAGTTTACAGTTTAAATAAATCATTCCTTGTTTCAATGCACTTCCCGTTTGTGTTTTTTTCTTACAGTTTCTAATCCAGGTGAAATTAGGCTTGAAGGTTATACTGCCTTCATATATGCTGTGGGGACAAGTTTGTCACCAGTGAGCTTCCGAAAAATCTAACCAACGGTGGGGGCGTGCGCGCGCGCCCACCGCTGGAGCTGTGAGGGGGAGAGGTGAAAACTCTCACTTTCTCTCCCTCAGCGTTTTCGGGAGGCTTGCTGCCTAACCCACCTGCTTTTGCTAGGTGGCAACCCTGTTCCCTAGAACAAATCCGGTTTGCAGGTCATAGATTCCTGCAAACCAGTGTTTTACCCTGCACAGAAACAAAATAACCCACCCAAATCTAACTCTTTCTGCACATGTTATATCTGCCACACCTGCAGTGCACATGGGGGGTTATTCTGAGTTGATCGCTAGCTGCATTTGTTCACTGCGCAGCGATCAGGCAAAAAAACGGCACTGCTACGCATGCGGCGCAATGCGCACTCGCATCATACTAATGCAACAAAAGATGTCGTTTCACAGAAGGTCTAGTGAAGCTTTTCAGTCGCACTGCTGGCCGCAGAGTGATTGACAGGAAGAGGGCATTTCTGGGTGTCAAATAACCATTTTCAGGGAGTGTTCGAAAAAATGCAGGCGTGCCAGGAAAAACGCAGGCGTTGCTGGGCGAACGTAGGGCGTGTTCGTGACGTCAAAACAGGAACTGAACAGTCTGAAGTGATCGCAAGTGCTTAGTAGGTATTGAGCTACTCTAAAACTGCACAAAAAAAGTTTGCCGCTGCTCTGCGATCCTTTCTTTCGCACTTCTGCTAAGCTAAAATACACTCCCAGTGGGAGGCGGCATAGCGTTTGCACGGCTGCTAAAAACTGCTAGCGAGTGATCAACGCGGAATGAGGGCCCTGGTTTTTCCCAACTGCTAACAAATTTGCTGCTGCGATCAGATCTGAATTACCCCCCATTATTATTTGTCAATGTTTTGCTTATCTGTATAGTACATTTCTTAAAAAACAGCTACAGAATATATATTTTATTTACACCAGAAGGTAGCAGAAGGCAGTCATTTGCAAGTGATCAAATTATCAATTAGGAGATACTAAATTTAAATTATGCTATGTATTTCACAGCTAATATAACTAATCCATGTCAGAATTTAACGAATCGTTACTTGTTACTTCGCAGAATAACTTTATATTGCAATACCGTTGAGTTTGAATTTTCTGCTAGAGCTGAAACGGACTTGTGCTACAGGCTTGGAACATCTGGCTGCTGATGCAGTGTACCAAGATTAAATAGAAGTATTTATGGTTTGTATTTTTAGTCAAAGCTGTTAGGTTTCCATGGCAACCCCTAATACGTTGACGTTACATTTAAATGGGATGTTTCTTGAAGATTGTGCCTAATATTTGCTGAAATGTCACTGATACCAATGCCGCTATTGTAAAGATTATAAGACAACAGAAAAAAAAATGATCATAGACAATATTACTATTAGTTAAATAATATATCATGGGCCCTCATTCCGAACTGTTCGCTCGCTGCTAATTTTAGCAGAATTGTTAATAGGCTAAAATCCAGCAGTTCTGCACATGCGTATGCATCTCAGGGCGCACGCGCTAAGCAAATTGACACAAAACTATGCTATTTTACTCACAGGCGAACTAAGCTTTTCAATCGCTCTGCTGATTGACAGAAAGTGGGAGTTTCTGGGCGGAAACTGCCCGTTTTCAGGGAGTGTGCTAAAAAACGCAGGCGTGTCTGGAGAAATGGTGGAGTGGCTGTTCGGATGCTGGGCGTGTTTGTAACGTCAAACCAGGAGCTAAACGAACTGAGGTGATCGCAATCTAGGAGTAGGTCTGGAGCTACTCAGAAACTGCAAGGAAATTGCTTTTGTTAGCAATTGTGCTAATATTAGCAGAATTGCTAATCTTTCGTTATCAATTGTGCTATGCTAAAATACACTCCCAGAGGGCGGCGGCTTTGTGTTTGCATTTCTGCTAAAAGTAGCTAGCGAGCGAACAACTCGGAATGAGGGCCATGGTTGGGAACACAAACACCAGCTTGATTGTAGATGATTTCTTATTTCAGAGAATGTGTTATTTTTTTCTTGTTTACAATGACAGAATTTGTGAGCCATTATATTGTAAATAAATTTAAAAAAAATGAGCATCCTTGAAAAAACAGTAAGGGGGAGATGTTTCAAACCTTGGAGAAAGATAAAGGGTAAAAGTTGCACAAAGCAGCCATTATCATCTTCTAACTGTCATTTACCTAGCACAGGCTTTGTGTTGATTGGTTGCTTTGGGCGACTTCATCACTTGATCTCTTGACACGACCTGATACATATCCCCTTAAATCAGTTACAACCGAGATTAAAGAAATAAAAATGATTTGCGCTTCAGCTCATGATCTCAACTGTGACAAGTTTATAATGAGTTGTGCAGAACATTCGCACCCTTTCAGCCGAGTAATCAATTTTAACAGATGGAGATAACATAGCTAATACGTTTTTCTACATTAAGTTTAGGTCTCCGAAACCAATAAAATGTCTATCATAGACTGTTCTTCATTCATGCGCATACACCAACATCCATAAAGAAATAACTGACACTGACACCAGAATAATGTTTGCCAATAGAATTGTCAGCTTTTATTAAAACAAATGGTATGGTGGCAAGGAGGGACGGCCTATTTAAATAACGTCCCTATTTATTCTAACCTATTAAACCTTTTAACTGTGGCTGACCAAAACACAAGAGGAGGCAAGGGCCCAACTTCAGCACGGCCTCCATCGCATAACAAGGGGGGTTTTAAGGGCCCAATTTCAGCCAAGCCCCCATCACATCACAAGGGGAGGCTTTTAAGGGGCCCAATTTCATCCCAGCCCCCCACTCATCACAAGGGGCCATAATGGGCCATTTGCCACCCCTTGTGTTACTTGCTCTTTATCGGGAATACCGTGGCCAACTCTCCACTCAAGGTATTCCCCAACTCCCAACCAAAAGGTGCTCAGGTGTGTACCAACTCCACCGGAGACCGAAGCCCACCTGGTCCAATGGAACTCCGGCCCCGTAATGTATCAAACTCCACCACCTTCACATCTCCTGAGCACCTATAAAACTCTTTAAATTACAGCCACAATTTCAGGCCGTCCCAACCCGCCACCGTTTCAACAAAACCCCCGCCACCATACCTCTACCTTAAAACTATTCTTACTATTCCTAAAATCCTCCAATCTATCAATAAAATTCCTGAGTAAAAACCGCGAACAACAAATCCTCCATAAAAATTTCCATACCCCTCAAACTCAGGAGGACACCATCGGCCATGTAAAGATGAGGGGCAGAAACTGAAATTGAGGGATGTGGGACCACAAACCCCCAATTTTCGCTAACAGCCCTGCCCACCACAGAATTGATCCGGCGCCAGATCAACTCTATGGCAGCCGGTCCGTCCGCACCTCTCCACACCAAACGAGGGATAATGTCCGACCATCCCACACTCAGAAAGCACAACCTGTTCTGCAAACCAACTAAGTCCCTAACTATAGTTTTACGAAGATCCAGGCCAGTCCTTCTGGTCAAATCATTTCCAGCAACATGGAACACCACCCTCAGTGGGTATCCCGACCTCTCCAACTGTTGCCAAAAAAGGGGCATGACTTGCTCCCAGCGAAGTCCCCTCACACCGATCCATCTGACCAGATTAGCTTCAGGGGACTGTAGGCACTCCACACCAGATCTTTCACCACAGTAAACGTATGAGTGCCCCATAATCCAAATCGGACAATCATCCAAGCGCAAATCTGAAAATACAAAAGCATTCACAGAAACTTATCGAACAAAAACCCCTAACACAACAAATCTTGCAACAACATCACCCAAAAACATCCCATTATAAACTTACTAAAATGGTTTTATTTATTTATTTATTAAATAGTTTAATTTGGCCTCTAAGGTGAGAATTTTTAAAGCGGGGATGACTTTTCTTTAAAAGGGGTTGGGTAAAGGGGATCAGACTTGACGAGAGGCGAAAAACACACCTGCCAAGCGGGTATGAACCCCAAGGCTTAAGGCACTTGACAGGATAAAAAATTCCTCAAGACCCCCAAATATGGCAAGTGGCTGAAACCTCAAGTCTGATTTTTTTTTTTTAAAAACCAGGTCAAAACCTGATATATTTCTGAAATACATCAGACTTCCACCTCCACAGAGCTCTAATTTGCCCGCTCGAACAGCCTTCAGCGGCTGCTGCTGTCGCCGCACCTATCCGAAACGAATGGGTACCGTATCTCGATACCGGCAAACCCATCGTGCAAATACAACATTCCAACACCCATCTAAATTGAAATTGAGTCACCGCCATACCATCCAAATGCTGCAACCATGGACCTAGCATATCAGTCCTTGTTTCCACATAAACCCTCGCCAAGGACACAAGACAAATCTCTTTGTCGTCCGCACATCTCAAAACGACCCAACAACCTTTGCCCAATTGGTCCGTTTTGGAACGTTGTACTTTGCACCATAAGCCTCCATCTTCCAGTGACACATGTTCACGAAGCATAGGTGACATTGCTGTTTTCGAAGCTGACACCATTTCACTGACTCTAAAGGCCCCAAAAAAGGCCATGACGAAACACAATTTAAATAAGAGTGCTTCGTAAACAGATGCACAGACATCATGCAACACGACCGCCATGCGCCGCAATATTGAAATGGTTATTGGCCTTCGTGCATCTTGTACAGGGGGCATAAATCGAGCCCACCCACAAACTCATACCCCCTATCCTATGCACTCTGGAATGCCAGATCTGTTTGTAACAAACTGGTCCCCACTCATGACCTTTTCATTTCCAACTCCCTACACCTACTAGCCATTACTGAAACTTGGATTACACCCTCTGACACTACTTCTGCTGCTGCTCTCTCTGCTGGGGGCCTCACATTCACACACACACCCCGACCTGGGGGTCGCCATGGGGGTGGTGTTGGGGTCCTTTTACCTTCTAGTTACTCCTACCAACTCATACCACCAGAACCATCCCTTATATTCTCTACATTTGAGGTCCACGCCATACGCCTCTTCCAACCAGTCCATCTTAGAGTAGCTGTCATTTACCGCCCCCCTGGCACTGCTTCCAAATTCATCGACAACTTTGCTTCCTGGCTTCCTCACTTCCTCTCTTCTGACATTCCCACCATTATTCTAGGCGATTTCAACATCCCTATTGACATCCCCACACAATCCCCTGCCTCTAAACTCCTTAACCTCACCTCTTCACTTGGTCTCTCCCAGTGGAACTCCTCACCCTCCCATGTGAATGGGAGCTCACTGGATCTGGTCTTCACTCACCGCTGTGATATTTCTGATTTTTCCAACTCCCCATTTCCCCTCTCTGACCACCACCTGCTCTCCTTTAACCTATCTCTCTCGACTTCCCCATCTCTACCTCCTAAGGCTACCATCACTAAGCGTAACATTGAAGCTATTGACACCACATTCCTTTCCTCCCTGTTTGACTCACTTCTCTCTCCTATTCTCTCTCTCTCATGCCCTGAACAAGCCACTTCCACATACAATGCTTCCCTTACTTCTGCTCTTGACTCTGTTGCTCCACCAACCACTATTCACCCTCGCAAATTAACACCTCAACCCTGGCACACCAAATGCACCAGATATCTGCAAAAATGCTCACGTACTGCTGAGCGACACTGGAGGAAATCACGCTCTAAGGCAGACTTCCTCCATTTCAAACTTATGCTTTCATCCTTCAGTGCTGCCCTTTCTCTTGCTAAACAGTCATACTTCAAGAACCTCATCTCCTCCCAGTCTTCCAACCCCCGGCGCCTCTTTGCCACTCTCAACTCACTCCTCTGCCCACCTCCACCTCGTCTCCCTTCCTCACTCTCTGCTCTTGACTTTGCCACTTACTTCACATCCAAAATTGACTCCATACGTCAGGACATCACATCACACCAGACCATCAGTAACCAGCCTTCTCCCATCCCTTACCAACCCTCCCCATCCCTCGCACCAACTCTATCATCTTTCTCCCATGCATCTGGAGAGGAAGTCATGGCCCTCATTCGTATCTGTCCCCTCACCACCTCCCCACTTGACCCTATCCCCTCCCGCCTCCTCCGCTACCTCTCTTCTTCTGCTTGTTCCCATCTTTCCCACCTTCTCAATCTCTCCCTATCATCAGGCACTGTCCCCTCTGCCTTCAAGCATGCACTCATCTCTCCTATTCTTAAAAAACCTACCCTTGATCCAAACACTCTCTCCAACTACCGACCCATCTCTCTCCTCCCTTTTGCCTCCAAACTCCTTGAGCGTATTGTCTACAACCGCCTTACTTCCTTTTTTTTCCTCACACTCACTGCTTGACCCATTCCAATCTGGCTTCCGTCCTCTCCACTCCACTGAAACTGCCCTTACAAAAGTATGCAATGACCTCCATGCTGCTAAATCTAAGGGACACTACTCTCTACTTATTCTACTTGATCTCTCTGCTGCTTTTGACACTGTGGACCATCCTCTCCTACTGCAAATCCTTCACTCCATTGGTCTGCGTGACACTGCCCTCTCTTGGTTGTCGTCCTACCTTTCTAACCGTTCATTCTCTGTCTCCTCTCATGACTCCACCTCCCCCTCACTTCCACTAACTGTAGGGGTACCCCAAGGTTCTGTCCTTGGTCCTCTTCTCTTATCTCTCTATACGTCCTCACTAGGTAAGCTCATTAGTTCTTTTGGTTTCCAATATCATCTTTATGCTGATGACACTCAAATCTATTGATAAAGCCTATATATATCTTATATTAAACACTCTAAAAGGTTAAGAGACACAGTACGCAATTGGCGCAAAAAGTACCGCAAGGGTACGCCCTTAGCGTAGCAGACGCTGTGCACAGGGTGTGAACACAGGCGTCGCAGATACTTACAGAATTAAACTTTAATAACTATACCTTAAGGAATGTACTTATACTGTAAACCTTTGTGCAGTGATAATGTGTAGATGTAATACAGTGTAACCTTGTTAGCTTAAAAGCTGTATGAGCGTCTGTGACGCTCTGAGAACCCTTTAGCAATATAATAAACACTCAAATACCGGTCTAAGGTTCTAATACCTTTAAGGGAGAGAATGAACGTTCAATTGCAAAAGAATACACAATACAAGTTATACACTACCAAAATAACATAAAATACCTAACCGAATTACTACACATAAAATACAATAACGACACGATTACATTTAAGGGGAAGGAGAGAGAGAATGGCTTACAACATTAATAAGAGACAAAATGTCTGCAGAGAATTTTACACATGTGGGAATGATCGCTGCGCAGTTAGTCAATGCTGAGAACCTTTGTGTTGAGAAACTTGAGCTCACCCAGGCTGGCTGTCCCTATATACACAACACACAGCAACAACACAATGGTCCCTACAATACCGCATGGGACAGAAGCTAGACTCCATTTTGGGAAAAACTCCCATGATTCCAAAGTCTGTAACATATGGTTCAAAAGGGAATGCCAGCAGCCATTTTAGATTTGCAAGTCCAAACACATGGCATTCTTTGCTACACCATAATCACATAGCAGAAGACATAAGACTCCACTATATTCCAAAATGTCTAAGCTTCAATATAATGCATATGTGCTGATTTTACAATTCCAAACCATCTAAATCACCTTTCACAATTTCAAGCCAACACAGTATCTCCATAACCAGAGCATATGGTATGCTGACTATGCTATCCTTCCAGAATCAGCACCACATATCTCATGCTGTCCATATGAGCCATCACAAGGCCAGATTACCAGGTACCCACAAGTATCAGCCTGCTATTGCTACAAGCACATGACTACAGTAACAAAAGGAAGTATGTTTTGACTTCTAACCTTCAGCAAGATGCATCATGTAAAACTACTATAATCTGTTATAAATCACCATCCATAAATGTATACCAGAGATGCTATGCTACAGATTGTCTACTGTTCCAATTCATTACAGATTTCATAGAGTATCATCACAACCGTACAACAATCACATAACTGCACAAGCATCATTAACCTTAAGCCATTTGTATCTCCAAACTAACTATTCTATGCCAATCATTTCACAACTACTTTACCACAAACACATATTTAAACTATTCTATGCCATTAAGCCATGTGTATACAATACTTAGCCTTCGTAAGATCAGTCCTGGTGATGAGCCAGCCATGCTTCTGGGTGCTAGGTAGCTGTGTGCAGCTAAAGTACATCTGCCATCTGTGGTTTTGGGAGAGTGAGCTCTGATATCAAGTTCTCAGGTATGCATGCAACCTGTGGGTGTGTCTTTCACAGCATGTGGGCTAGCTGTATCAGTGAGCTGAGCTAGATATGTGATCTTGGTTATGCAAAATGTTGGGTGATGACTAACAAAGTCCTGTCTTGTGGGAAGCTATTGTTTGGCGAATACTGTCTCACTGTCCACTTTCAGTTGAGACAATGACATCTCAGCAATCATTCTTCTGGAGACAAACCCAGCCCCATTCGTAAACAAAGTGCCAGCCCTCTTCATTGAATCTTAAAGCTTAGAGTAATTAAAGGCTATTGTACTCCGTCTGCGGGAAAGAAACTGACTGGTCTTAGGTGTAATTTATTCGGAATACAATTAATCTTCAATTACTATTCCTGTGCTTAACTATGCATAAGAACATGTGAAGCCCTCCCAACATGAAAGCTATTGTTTGGGGAATCTCTAAGGTCAAAGAGCCATTTTAAATATACCATACTTTGCTGAACTCAGGGGAATATTAACTTATAAAATACATTATTTTGATTAGATATGTAGCGATCGTGTCGCATGCTAGATGCGCACAAACTCTACCGTAAATGCGCATACCGTGCGCCCGTGACGGCAAGTGTGCGCACGCACAGGAGGGTCTGTGCACGTGCAGCGGGCACACGCATGAGGTGCATATATGGCAATGTGCAGCGTGATATTTTTCTGACTTTGACAGTCCACCCTTTGGCAGTCACCAATAACTGCCACTTCCTAAAACAGTTCAAAAAGAGAAAAATATATGTCATATGTAAATACATTTCTATGATTGGGTAAGGGAGGAGAGAAGAAGGTAGCAAAAGGGTATGACCTAGTGAGATAGCAGAAGCATGTGTGTATGAATCCATGTTTGGGGGGTCATGTATCATCGTGCCGTACGTGTTTTAAATCAAGCTTCAAGGTATTGCGAAGTATACATTTGAATTCCTTCTTATCCTGTATTACGGGCCTGTGGATGGGCTGTCAAACTTTACCGAGCTCTTTTCGGCTTTTGGTTGCAACAAAATGGGGGAGCACATTTTAGTTGATGATACATGAATGGGGGGATATGTGAGTGCTGATATCTGTGCCTGTATTCCCTATCGACTATGTGTGTCATTACCTGAAGGTTGTAGAAATGAAGATAAAGAGCAATTATGGTAAATGCAGTCATAAACTATGTGAGTTTAATATACATTTGCCGATTGAGGTCTTGTCTTGTGTCTTGTCTTGTCTTGTCTCGATGTACATGTTGACTGTAGTCTCCCGATGCTTTTGCTATAAACGGTGTGCAAAAAGCTTTTTCAATGTCCATAGACTTACAAAAAATGTTGGGCTAGCGTAAAGTCTATGGCATAGTCCATCAGTTGTCTGTGTAAAAGGTTGTCAAATTCTTCTTCCAAGTGGATGTCTTTGTACCTTGGAGGAAAACAAAGGAGAAACGGGTGAAAGAAAGAGGTCGTGGAATCACCTTTTATCACAGCGTGGTTTCAATGGTTGGGTCGTAAATCAAATCAATTTTGTTATGCGATACAGTCATTACTTCAGGCGGTACTTTTTCAATATAACATAATCCCTCTGAGTTTGGGGCAAGCCGCTCATACGCCTTTCTCCCGCATATGAAATATGCATCATCGGGGAGAACATATGGGACTGAATATGTCATTACCATGTTACACTTTTTCCATGTGAACTCTCCTAACCCTAATTCTCCCATCTGTCTAGTACACGTATCCGGTTGTATGATATGTGCACAGTATCCTGGTGATACTTCTCCAACTCTCATGGTCCTACTTCCTAGGGTATACCTATATCGGAAATATTTTCCACTATCGGCTAGGTGGCGTATGAGCTCTGTATCTGTAGGCATTCTATCGGCTCTATATGAAAAGGTCATGGTTTTGTTATTCCATGACACTTCCCAATTTCCCGGCTTTTGGGGATTGGAAATGTTAAAACACACTAAGGACCTATCCACATGATATTGGTGGAGCTTCAAACTAGGAGGACTAGAGATATTAAACCTCTTGTCCACCGGTCTCCCACCACTTAACTCAAGTACCTCCCCTATCGTTAAAGGAAATGGTACTAGTCCTGGCTTGCTGTGACCTTGAGGTACTTGAGAGCATACCCAACAGTCTGTTTGGTTTAACACCTTACCCACTAATGAGTGATAGTCACCCAATGGATGCCGGTCCATGTTAATGTTAAAACTGGACTGACATTTCTTGATGCACCCATCCTCAACTAAGTTATCACAATGCCTACAGATGCAATTTTCTTCAGCTAACAATCCTTCACAATTCCTTCTATGGTCAATGCTACCAGATCGTTTTCTGATACTCGCCTTTGCTTGGTGATTATGTTGTTCTTGGAAATCTACGCCTCCATCTCTGTCATCAGAACCTTTCTGGATCCTTTCTCGACCTCACTGGTACTCTCACCGAAACAGACTGCTCTGGTCAACATCAGGGTCAACATGAAAACACGGATCACAGTCTCTTGAGGCAAGTCCATCTGACCCTCCGTTAGGGGGTTCTGCTATTGCCTTTACCAACTTGGCCGTGTCCCTCTGGGTGTCTCGTATGATGACTGCTGGGTAGAGTGTTGACATCGTGTTGGTTTCACCTTCTCGCTGGTAATCCTGAGGGGAGTTTAACATGGGGTGCGACTTGCACAGGTTAACATTTGTAATTTTGACACTTTCATTTTTATAAACATTATTACATTTGTTACTTTCATTCTTAATACAGTTACTAAGTGCATTTTTTTATCGTACACCATCGCGCCAGTCTCTGCAGCCATAATCCTCTCCATTGCCATGTCTCTCCTCCCAAGATGCGAGTCAGATATGCAAGTTAAATTTCTTTGCATTTCACTTTCCTGTTGCCACAATTTTAAATCATCATAATGTCTAATATGCCTTTTTGAAGATTTAATCAGGCAAACTCTTCTCTTTAAATTTTGTAACACTTCTGGGTTAAAAGTACCTACCCGGGAAAACTTCTCCCCGTCATGCACAGTCATCCCTTCCCATTCATTGCATAACATTTCTGTGTGATGACCATCTTGGTCTGATTTCTCACACATGACCTTGCCGACCTGATTGATCGGTTTCAAATCAACCTGAACCTCGGTTGATCGCCCCTTACCTGAACAAATGGCCCCCATCTCTGCAGGTGCTGCTTTCACTACCTCTGACTTCAAATCAGGGTCTTCGGCAACCCTTACAGAAAACCAAGATGTCCGTGGTAAGGCTGCGGTGGGGGTTTTGCAACGAGGTCCGCCCACTTAACTCCGCCCACGCTGGCCAATACGGCGACCAAAGTTCCCAGAGGTTCCGTACCCAACCTAGGGCATCTACTTGCTCGGGCGTGTGGGAGTGTCTTACCCTCCCCAGCAAGTGTCAGTCGCTGGAATGTCCCTGAGTGATCAGGCTACTTCCCTTAAAATAAAAAAATTACACAAATCACGTTAACAATGTGCAAGTAGCGTTCTTCTGAATTCAAGACACGCTAATGCACACAATCACATGCGGTACAATCGTATCTGCACACAAGCAACTAATCTTATGTGCGGAACGATCAGTGGAATCGAAAATTTCGGCTGCGAATTCCTTCAGCAATGAGCTTCTTTTGGCCTATATGGGTCTCGCACCAACCCTCTTCGGTTGTGCTCTCTACTTCTAGTCTGCTGTACCTGAACCTCTTGTTCTGTGACCTCCTGGTCTGTTATGTACAGCAGACTCTACTGCTCATTACTATGTCGAGACTAACAAGGGACGCCTCCCAAGCCACCCCACGATATCACTCTCGCTGGTGTACCTCTTTCTACAGGCCTATGGTTCCCACTTCCGTAATAAAAGAGAAATCTTATATATACACACTCTTACATTCGAACACTCTTATTTCTGTACAGAATTCCTTTCATTCGGTATTAGCCTAACCCAGAAGAATTGCAATAGAGAAGGTTTTTTTCTTTTAACTTTAAACTTTTGGATTTGAGATAGATCTGTGTTATTATCGCGTTATTTCCTTATCGCCTACTAAACAATACTATCGTGCGGTTTGTATTATGTGGGTGTATCCGTACGCTCCGTTGCGTAATATACGCTCCGTGCGTCGACCCTTGTTGCGTACGCCCTGCCCTTGTAAGGACACGTGTACACAGACCAAGTACGTCCACAGTAGCACACTACACGTTTATCAATGTGAATGATTTTTTTTTAACAGTAATCATTCACTGAACACCACCCAAATCTCCCTTGTTTTCTAGGCGAGACTGGGTGCGTGCCTTTTACAATTATTCCCTTAAATATTACTTTTTATCTTTTAACTATTAATAACAACAAATGTCTCAGCACGTTATTACTAGTATGTGGCAATCAGGAGAATGATATGTGAAAATACACAGATGAACATGCAATTCTAAATTTAATCTAATAACATACATTGATGTAAGCATACGCATATAGATATTACATATATGTACCAATCACTATTCCTTATGTGAGACCTTATTCAGTGCTTTTTTTTTTTTTTAACTAACTCTGTAAAGGCGATTTCTTTCACTGCTGGGAGAGAAAAAAAAAATCCAAAGGTTAATTTGCACTTCAATGGTTATCCTACACCAAGCAGAGTTAAAGCTCTTGAAGAGAGACAGTGACAAAACAGAAAAAAAAAACACTACGTTTTATTTGTGTATTTCCTAAATCAAATATTTAATTTATTATTAACTTTTATTAAACTGTATCTGAACCACTTATGATTGACTATGATATAGATTAAATAAATGCATTAAAAAAAAAACTCATTAAATGATGATTTCTTTTTGACAATGGATGGCTGATTATTTCCTGAGTCTACTGAAAATCAGCCGCTTAGGGGAAAAAAATATTTTTTTTTCCTTCCCCAAATGGCCGCTGCTCCTCCCCCTTCCACCTCCATGAAGTTTACACAAAATGGGGGACAGACCTTTTGTCACAAAGAAAATCATCATGCCTGCTCCTTTTAGTTATCACGCTATGCAGAGCGATTAAAAATAATTTTAAACCTATTTAAACAGATAAACCATCTAATCTTAATCAAACACGATATGATCCATTTGAACCTTGTTTTGCAACAATAAAAATACATTTTAGCATCTTAAATATTATGAGAAACGCTTTGTCCCTTAAAATTTCCTATCAGCGTCTTACTGATACCACAACAATACATTAATGTGGATGTTTTTTTTTTTTGTTTTTTTTTCAGCATTTTGCGATGCGTCCATCATTAGCCGGTCAATTACAGCCGCGCTTGTAATGTACAGTGCATCATTAAGAACGTGATATCCCGTGAGAGCCCGCAATTGATAAAGCCTATATATATCCTATATTAAACACTCTAAAAGGTTAAGAGACACAGTACGCAATTGGCACAAAAAGTACCGCAAGGGTACGCCCTTAGCGTAGCAGACGCTGTGCACAGGGTGTGAACACAGGCGTCGCAGATACTTACAGAATTAAACTTTAATAACTATACCTTAAGGAATGTACTTATACTGTAAACCTTTGTGCAGTGATAATGTGTAGATGTAATACAGTGTAACCTTGTTAGCTTAAAAGCTGTATGAGCGTCTGTGACGCTCTGAGAACCCTTTAGCAATATAATAAACACTCAAATACCGGTCTAAGGTTCTAACACCTTTAAGGGAGAGAATGAACATTCAATTGCAAAAGAATACACAATACAAGTTATACACTACCAAAATAACATAAAATACCTAACCGAATTACTACACATAAAATACAATAACGACACGATTACATTTAAGGGGAAGGAGAGAGAGAATGGCTTACAACATTAATAAGAGACAAAATGTCTGCAGAGAATTTTACACATGTGGGAATGATCGCTGCGCAGTTAGTCAATGCTGAGAACCTTTGTGTTGAGAAACTTGAGCTCACCCAGGCTGGCTGTCCCTATATACACAACACACAGCAACAACATAATGGTCCCTACAATACCGCATGGGACAGAAGCTAGACTCCATTTTGGGAGAAACTCCCATGATTCCAAAGTCTGTAACATATGGTTCAAAAGGGAATGCCAGCAGCCATTTTAGATTTGCAAGTCCAAACACATGGCATTCTTTGCTACACCATAATCACATAGCAGAAGACATAAGACTCCACTATATTCCAAAATGTCTAAGCTTCAATATAATGCATATGTGCTGATTTTACAATTCCAAACCATCTAAATCACCTTTCACAATTTCAAGCCAACACAGTATCTCCATAACCAGAGCATATGGTATGCTGACTATGCTATCCTTCCAGAATCAGCACCACATATCTCATGCTGTCCATATGAGCCATCACAAGGCCAGATTACCAGGTACCCACAAGTATCAGCCTGCTATTGCTACAAGCACATGACTACAGTAACAAAAGGAAGTATGTTTTGACTTCTAACCTTCAGCAAGATGCATCATGTAAAACTACTATAATCTGTCATAAATCACCATCCATAAATGTATACCAGAGATGCTATGCTACAGATTGTCTACTGTTCCAATTCATTACAGATTTCATAGAGTATCATCACTACCATACAACAATCACATAACTGCACAAGCATCATTAACCTTAAGCCATTTGTATCTCCAAACTAACTATTCTATGCCAATCATTTCACAACTACTTTACCACAAACACATATTTAAACTATTCTATGCCATTAAGCCATGTGTATACAATACTTAGCCTTCGTAAGATCAGTCCTGGTGATGAGCCAGCCATGCTTCTGGGTGCTAGGTAGCTGTGTGCAGCTAAAGTACATCTGCCATCTGTGGTTTTGGGAGAGTGAGCTCTGATATCAAGTTCTCAGGTATGCATGCAACCTGTGGGTGTGTCTTTCACAGCATGTGGGCTAGCTGTATCAGTGAGCTGAGCTAGATATGTGATCTTGGTTATGCAAAATGTTGGGTGATGACTAACAAATTCCTGTCTTGTGGGAAGCTATTGTTTGGCGAATACTGTCTCACTGTCCACTTTCAGTTGAGACAATGACATCTCAGCAATCATTCTTCTGGAGACAAACCCAGCCCCATTCGTAAACAAAGTGCCAGCCCTCTTCATTGAATCTTAAAGCTTAGAGTAATTAAAGGCTATTGTACTCCGTCTGCGGGAAAGAAACTGACTGGTCTTAGGTGTAATTTATTCGGAATACAATTAATCTTCAATTACTATTCCTGTGCTTAACTATGCATAAGAACATGTGAAGCCCTCCCAACATGAAAGCTATTGTTTGGGGAATCTCTAAGGTCAAAGAGCCATTTTAAATATACCATACTTTGCTGAACTCAGGGGAATATTAACTTATAAAATACATTATTTTGATTAGATATGTAGCGATCGTGTCGCATGCTAGATGCGCACAAACTCTACCGTAAATGCGCACACCGTGCGCCTGTGACGGCGAGTGTGCGCACGCACAGGAGGGTCTGTGCACGTGCAGCGGGCACACGCATGAGGTGCATATATGGCAATGTGCAGCGTGATATTTTTCTGACTTTGACACTATCTTTCCTCTCCAGACCTCTCCCCTACTCTCCTCACTCGTATCTCCAACTGTCTCTCTGCTATCTCTTCCTGGATGTCCCAACGCTTTCTTAAACTTAACATGTCTAAGACCGAGCTGATCATCTTCCCTCCCTCCCGCATAACCTCACCTCCTACAATCTCATTATCTATTGATGGCACTACTATCTCCTCTACCCCCCAAGTGCGCTGTCTTGGAGTAATCCTTGACTTCTCCCTCTCCTTCAAATGACTGGGTTTTTTAACACCCGCTGTGGCTCTCTCCAACTTCCTGCTGAAAACTTTACCCATGGGTATAACTCGGCAAGCAAAATTGAGAGACCCCAATAATGATTGAGCTTGTTTCAGCATCAACTTGCCGTTTGCCAATGCCACAATTATCTCTCCCTTCAATTTGTCTATTTTTTCCTTGGGTAAACGACAGCAACCCTCCATGGTTTCAATTTCGATTCCCAAGAATGTCAACACCGATGTGGGACCTACAGTCTTCTCCTCAGCTACTGGGACCCCAAATTCCTTCAACAATGACAAAGCATTTAATAAAATATTGCCACATATCTCAGATCCGGCTGGACCCATGAACAAAAAATCATCTAAATAATGAACAATTCTAAACTGACCTGAATTTTTGGAAATGCACCAATGCAAAAAACTGCTGAATTTTTCAAAATATGAACAAGATATGGAGCAACCCATTGGTAGACATCTATCAACATAAAAGCCGTCATTCAGACGGAAACCTAGATAATGAAAAAATTCCTGATCAATGGGCAACATCCGAAAGGCCGACTCTATATCAATTTTACTCATCAAAGCCCCTCTACCGCATGATCTCACCTTGGCTAAAGCATCCTCAAAAGACTGATAAATTACCATGGACAAACTCTCAGGAATTGCATCATTCACTGAAGACCCTCTTGGAAATGATTAGTGCTGAATTAGTCTGAATTTGGAACAACCCCAACTGGGGACAAAATTAAATTAGGCAATGGGGGGCAACTAAAAGGACCTACCTGTTAGGGTCTCCTGCTCTGTGCTGCCACGTCGTCATGGCAACCAGGAGACAAGTGCTAGCGGAGTAACCTGAGCATAGCTGATACTCCGGTTCAGGTCTTTTGCTGTGCAGTGGTTACAGGCTCTGTGCACGGCAGGGGATCCGGTGCTGGTTTTTGTGCTCACAGTCAGTGAGGTCTGATTGGGGCGTGGACAGCACCTGCTATATAAACCCTCTTCTCAGGTTAGGCAGATGCTGCTGAATCTTTGTTGGTTAGTCAGTTCCTGAAAGCTAGCTAGTACTGTGTAAACTTTGTATTTGTTTGTTGCTTACTGCAAATAGGCCTTGGGATTTGGTATTACACTCTGCCAATCCAGACCTAGCAGCAAGACTGGAGTCAGTCGTTTAACCTGCTGGGGTTCTTTTGCTACTCTGTGAAACTAGCAAGTTTGCGGCTGTATTCTCAGACTTGCCTGACAAAATCCTTTCTCACTGTGCAAGGTGTTCAGGTGTCAGTTTAGTGGCAGTAAGCTGAACCAGTGCACTGCAAGTGAGGACTAGGATTGTGGAGACTCTCCTTGTGTCTATTATTCCATCTCTGACCAAGGACTTTACTGCCACACCCGTTGGTAACCCTTTAGGGTTTTGCTGTTGCCCTTAGCAACAGCATTACGGGTTGTCTACGTATTAAATCACAACATCTCGCTTCTTTCCATGTGAGTATTCCTAATACTAGGGAGACACCCAGTTTCTTAGCCTTTGGGCTTCTCTGTTCACTTTGTGTTTATTTTGTTACCCTATCACCTTCTATGTATGTAATGTCATATTCCCCAGTCTGTCTGTGAGTTCATTTGTTTTGCATCCCTCTCCGTTCAGACACCAGTACATTCCTGCTGGCACTGGTGTGCATAACACTACCATCCTACCCAAAGCAACCTCCTTATCAACATTTTCTTTTAAAATAACTGGGAACTCTTGAGCCGAACGTAAATTGCAAACCTGACCACATTTAACTTGGCCTTTAATAGGCAACGGAAAACCCTTTGAAAAACCTAACCTTATCATCTCGGAATCGTCTCTATTTGGATAATGATCCAACCAATGCAATCATTTGTCCAATTTAACTGGAGTAGGTGCCCTACTTAGGCCCAGCATTTGCCGGGATTCGTTGTTGCTGCTTGAGCAAACTACCTCTCCCCCTAGCCGTTTGCTGGCAGTTTTTAATGGGGTGGGTTCCTTCACAGCGGATACAAACATGCAGAAAACGACACCTGAACCCTAGGGTACATTGACTATTATTGAAGGCATAACATTTGCCTGAACGATTCTTACCCACCATCCATCTGTTACTGGAATTACCTCGCTTCTCAGCCAGACCCTCTGAACCACTTTTAAGAGGTTGAGTAACATCTACAATAATCTCCACATCTTTTTTACCAAAATCTATGATTTTCTTGCCATTCTGTTTTCTACGAAACTCCTCATCATAGGACCTCCATGCTGTTCCCCGCCCAGATATGGCCAATTCGTGGAGCAAATACATATATTTAATTATATTCATATGCTCCTGAGGCCTGGATTCCAAATAACAAGCTGCAAAGATAAGCATGCCCTTCTGCCAATTAGAGTAAGACTTATAAGCCTCCTCACCTATACCTGATTTCTTTCTAGCCGCCTTTAATGCTTTTTTCGCTTTACTAGTTAAAGCAAACATATTCACAAATTTTCCCTGTCTAATCCGCTCCCTAATTCTGGGCCGTATTCCTCTCAAGACTGCAGTATTGGCGCATTGCAGAGAATCCTTGGGACCCTCCTCCGAGGACATGCTGGAGCTACTGTGTCTGCGCCTTCTTTTATGTCTTTTTTTGCAACCACTGCACCTGCTATCAAATGAACATGAAGGACTCGGAGGAAGAAGTAGATGAATCCCTATGACTTCTGCGCCTATGCTTACGCTTTTGTGACGCTTTTTTCTTGCATGATTTTTCTTTAACTGCGCCCCTGTTACCTGAACCAACCACTGCATCATTTTGGCGCGCTGCAGGGTGCACATCCGACTCACCATAAAGACATCCCTCGTCCAGGGCAGACTCTACCACAGCCGCCGATTCCCCAGAATCCTCCTGCACTTCAGGGGCTGCAAAGGACTCCTCTGTAGAAATGCAAGGAGAAACATCTACCAGAAACTCATTAGTATTCATATTGTCCCTATTACTTCCACCCGTTCTGGCCTGTAAAACAGCAGCCCCTAAATCACAAACGCCATTCCTCTGCAAACCGGAGGGATTCTGTTCTCCCAAAAAATTCCTTTCAGTGTTATTAGCGGTCAGCACCGGGACCAGCGCTGATATAACCGAGGTGCATATAGACGCTACCTCAGACGAGTTGAACCCAGCGCCATTACATCCAAAACGCACCGCATCAGCGTATGACCTCCCCGGCACTGTGTCCCTCATACTATGTACCTCAGGGGCTCCTTTTTTACCCCTAATATTACCAGTGGCGGGCCTTCCTTGCTGCCTTCCAGCATTTCTAATACCCAATGTGCCCGCGCGCTGGCCCGCTACAACCGTGTCAGCTCCATTATCTATTGCACTAACCGGACCCCTGTTAATTCCTCTGTTAGGTGCTCCCTCTCCTTTCACCAACTCTTGTACCCTTGTTACTCTTCCATTTTGCTCAGCTCTAGAAAGAACAGTACTGCGTCGACCACCTCTGGCAGCCACGGACCCCCGCGGGCCCACGGGGCGACCGCGGCGTACCTCCGGCACATACACTCCTGAGGTAACTCCCCGGGATGTTACTATTCTCCTCAACACCCTGCTCCGCGACTCCACCATAGCCCCGACACTTCGCAACATAGTATTAACGGTAACCGTTTCCGTAGAATCGTTTCCCAACGCTCAAGTTAAACCAACGGTGTCACAACTGAGGGCCTGAGCTGACGGAAGGCAGCCTCAGTTGTAGGGGCTGAGATGTACCGGAACCTGGGAGGTTGTATCAGACCCATGGACATGTAAGTAACATGAAGAGAAACCGCCCGAAGGCGTGACCACGACAACTTGAGTAAAAGTCAATGATATTTATTTATGACAAACTCCATGCATCACAGTAGCAGTAAAAAGTAACATAAAAATCAGCAGAGAAATAATAATACAGTTCCTGGGTACTACAGGGTGGCAGGGGCCACAGAGCTCTGGTGGTATGAGACAGTTCTTATTATCTGCAAGTTGGAAAGTCCTTACCAGGCTCAACTGTAGCAATGAGGAAAGCCCAGGGTCGTACCAGCTGGTGTTCCAGGGAAAGCTGGACTGCTGTAGATAAAATGCTGCTGTGGGTACTGGTTAGAACCAGACAGGTGTTGGCACGGAGTGGATACTGGCTGGAACCAGTTAAATAATAAATAAAGCTTGAGAGCGATGCAATGTAGATGAAATGTAGAATTTGAGAGCGGAGAAATAATAATACCGGTGGAGAGTGGTAAACTGCAGAAAGGACACCGGCCCTTTAAGAGAAGCTGTACACTGCTGGAAGCTGAGCTGGAAGCAGGTGATGTTGTAGCTGGAAACAGGTGAGTCCAGAATGGATCGGAGAGTCAGGCTACACCGCAGATGGAATGCTGGTGCGGGTCTCTATAGCAGAAGTCTGGAGACAGGAGCTGGAACCTGGAAGACATTCACAGAAGAGAGACAAACTGGAACTAGGTTTGACAACCAAAGCACTGACGCCTTCCTTGCTCAGGCACAACTTATTTATACCTGCAGCAAGGAAGGCATTGGCTAGGCAATTATGCAAATTAATAATACTGACAACGGATTGGTAGGAAAGATCAGCTGACAGAATCCAAGATGGCTGCGCCCATGCAGACACTTGGAGGGAAGTTTGGATTGTAAACCATGTGGTCTGGAAAACAGTAATGGCGGCGCCGGCCACCGGAGACAGGAGACGCCAGGCTGACAGATGCACATCCGACCACGCGGACACAGCGGAGGCCGCGGCTGACGTAATCGCCACTCAGAATGCAGAAGCTCAGGGACGGCGGCGGAGGCCGCGGGAGACGCCATGCCAGATGTATAAGGCGTTACTGTGACTGCGTCCAGAGAGACAGGAGAGGATGCGGGAATGTGCACATCAGGATAACAGATGGGATCCGGTCCTGGAGCGCTGAGCCAGCCTTAGGAGGCATCTGATAGGTAAGAAATGGCGTCCAGATACCCGGATCGTGACAAACGGCTCGTGACACAGACGCGCTGCTGACCCGGCCTCTGCGTGACGCAGCTTCGCCTGCCAAAGGCCTCTCAGGCGGTCGAGCCCGACCCCTGGCGGCGGCATTACCAACATTATTCCTAGTCTGACTCCGTGTTTGTGCTGACAGCTGCTGCCCCCTCCCTGACACTAAAACAGCAGCGTCCCTTTCCCCGCTTTCAATCAAACGAACAGGGGGACGCACAGCACGACCGGGCCTCGGCATGTTAGAAGATAGGAAAGATAGATAAGAAAAAGTCAAAGAATAAAAGGGGTTGAAAAGATTAAAGATTAGTAAAGATTGAAAGGAAATAAGAAGAAAAATACCACAAATTCACAAATAATACACAGTTCAGTACAAAACAAATGCAGAGCACTTCGCTGTTCAGTTTTCCCTGAGGAAAAGAGGGAGAACCTATTCAGTCCTCTCCTTATAAGGGCTAAGCCCCTCCCATCACCAGATTCCTCAGTCAACTCATAGGCCCACTGTTACCATGGATACCTCCACTTATCACAGCTGCTTCATTCAGCCTGCTATTCAGAATTTTATGTCACTACAGCCATATAAAATGTCCTCCGTTCTCTTACTCAAAATTATTTGCAACCCGATCTTTGTAACAAAGATGTTCGTAATGTAGCGTCACAGATGCTTTTTATAAGAATTTTTTGGATTTAAACTGTATTCAGCCGATCCACGTGAGCTATTTTACTGGGCTCTATCATATGGGATTCTGCACGACCCTGGGAATGAAGATGGATGTGTACTTGGCAGTTCTTACAATGTCATTATTGATTTCCACTACACTTTCATAGAACAAAGACATTCAGTATAAGTAGTGTCTGAGCTACGGAGAGTCACAAATGGTCAGAAGAAGATTAGGTGATATTATATATTGTTTAGCTTCTTCCTCTTCCAAACCTCAGTCTTTTAATCTAAAGTTAATTTGCAGTTTTAAAAAATTCATAACACGAATTCTTGTCATTTTCCTTACAAGAATTTGCTGCTGCAATTAATATAGTAGTAATAACTGATTTTAGAGGCTCGTATTGACAGTGGCCCAAATTCCGACCTGATCACTTCTGTGCATTTTCGCACAGTGGGCAATTATTGAACTACTGCACTTGCATTTGCACCGTAATGCACACGCGTGTCACCAAACAGCGACAGGATGGTGCGAAAAATTTAGATCACACAACTGTCCGCAAGGAGATTGACAGGAAGAGGACGTTGGTGGGTGGTAACTGACCGTTTTCTGGAAGTGTCAGGGAAAACGCAGGCATGCCCAAGCATTTTCAGGGAGGCTGTGTTACGTCAGCTCCGGACCCGATCATCCTGTTTGGATCACACTGTAGGGGTAAGTCCTGGGCTACGCACAGACTACACAGAATGGAAAAAATCATTCGATGGTGAGTGTGATGCGAATGGATTTGCAGCTGTCCGCTGACTGAGAGGAATTTTCACACAATGTACACATGCAATCGCACACTTGCACGGGGCAAATTTACACTCCCCCTGGGCGGCGACTATCTGATCGCAGGACAGTGTAATTTGCAGCACAGTGATCAGGTCTGAATTAGGCCCAGAGAACAAAATTTATACTTAAGAATTTCTTACCAGGCACATGGGGGCTGCTGCAGCATCAAATGCAAGTCAGACATTACTACTTCCAGATTGCAACTGTTCACCAGTAGGGAATTACACATTTCTAGGTTTGCCCTGCCGCTATGTGTATGTTTGTTTTCAAAGGTAAAGTCATTATTGGTGAACCTTTTACACCAACCCTATCCCTGGTACAAAAGCAGAGGTGCACCAGGGATAGGGCTAGCCCTGCCCCCAATATGCCATGAAAAGGGGCCTGGCCACCACTGAGGCCAAGAAACTGAGCTCCCAGCGTGTCCTAAGGGAGCACAAGGCAGCTCCCCAGAGGATCTGTACAATGCATTGTGCCATCCCATTCACCCGGCAAGCCAAATGCAGGTGCCACGGGGAAGCAGTGTGGTAATAGAGCTGCCCAGCAGGCCAAGTGCTCCCTGACTGAAAATGTAATCTATCACGAAGAGGCTGCAGTGTTCATGTCTGCAGCTTTCAAAGGACGCTCCAGGATATGTGTTCAATTTGCCGGCTGTCGGGATCCCGGCGGTCAGGATACCGATGCCAGAATGCTGCCAGCCGGAATCCCAGCAAAACAGGGCTATTCCCACTCGAGGGAGTCCAAGGGGACTCTTTATCCTCACCCCGCTGCTGGTATTCTGGTGGGCGGGATGCCGCTGTCGGGATATGGACAGCCGACATCGCACCCGCCTGTAAATCATACTGAGGGCCTAATTTAGCAAAAATCGCAGAAAATGCGGAAAATCACAAAATCTGCACCATATACCACAAAAACTGAGAAAGAAATGCAACTTCTGAGACAAAGCAAAAACTGTGTGTGCAGTACGAAAAGTAGGCGTGTAGGGGGCGTACTAAAGGGCTGGACTCGCAAAAACTATGAGCAGGGGCGTGTTGTGGGGCATGTTGTGGGCATATGCTGATGTTCGGTGGGTGGTGCACATGCAATTTTTACAACTGATCGCACAGTTATGGTGTGCAGTTTCTGAGTGACTACAGGTCTACCTTAAAAACTGCACAAGCTGACCTCAGTTGTAGAATGTTCGATGTATACTGCAATCATTGCTTCATTACATCCAGCTGAAGAAGCTCACACTGCAGACCACAAATCACTTCATTCAGCTGTATTGAAACTTCTGAACATGTAAGGGAGCTTTAAACTCTGTTACACATCTTTATTTATAAAATATAGGTTAGGAACCTAATTGTTTTTACACTTACTAACAATCAAGGTTTGACAGCCACACTATTTTTTAAAAACAGACGTTAATTAACATTTCCAAGCATTTTGTTTTGTAGGATCTGCTTAATGTCTTTTAGCTTCCTAACAGTTTTTTAATGCTTTTTAAGCAACCAACACGTTTTTTGTTAACAAAACATACCCACATACATTTGTTTTTCTTTTTTCTTTTTTTTTTTTATATCGCTACACACACAAACATATGTTCAAGAACAGCAACACCATTTTTTTTGGCCCGGAAAGTAGGTAGCGCAATATTTGAGGTTAAAACACAGTTGTTTGCAAAAATTGCAACATCAGAAACATGTAAGCAAAAAATGCGTAAAATTTTATATGCAAATAATGCGTACTTTTTTAGGTCTTCGCAATATTTGCACATTTCACAAGCCCACCTTCTTTTTGTAACATTAAATTAGTGTTGCAGTTTTTCCGTTTGGGCGTGCTTTCGCAATTTTGCGATTGCTCACAATTTTTGGCAAATTTGTAATTTTTACAATCCTTACTGAATTGGCCCCTGAGTCCGGTTCCGGGTGGTCTCACAGCAGAGATACTAGCTGCAGGGTGCCATTTCAGCCACCTAGCTAGAAAGAACCAAGGGCTGTGGGGCAGTGACAGTTTTGCCCACTGAGGGGGTAATTCCAAGTTGATTGCAGCAGGAATTTTGTTAGCAGTTGGGCAAAACCATGTGCACTGCAGGGGAGGCAGATATAACATTTGCAGAAAGAGTTAGATTTGGGTGGGTTATTTTGTTTCTGTGCAGGGTAAATACTGGCTGCTTTATTTTTACACTGCAAATTAGATTGCAGATTGAACACACCCCACCCAAATCTAACTCTCTCTGTACATGTTATACCTGGCCCCCCTGCAGTGCACATGGTTTTGCCCAATTGCTAAAAAATGTCCTGCTGCGATCAACTTGGAATTACCCCCTTAGCCATGCGCTCTGGGCAGCAGCACAGTTCAAACTGCCCTAATTATTGCCCTATGCAAAAGATCCTTCTGAAAACTCTGCATTTACTGCAATCCTGTTAACTTCCTCTCACTGAAATTAGCCTACATGCAGACGTCCTGTAATCGCGCAATCACACGCCTTCAGCTGCAGGACGAGATGTGGCTGAGAGGCTTAAGATTCAGCATTGCATGTACCTGCACAAACCTACAAAGTCACACAAAATATGTGCGCAAAATCAACATGCATACTAGAGATGAGCGGGTTCGGTTTCTCTGAAACCGAACCTGCACGAACTTCATGTTTTTTTCACGGGTCCGAGCAGACTCGGATCCTCCCGCCTTGCTCGGTTAACCCGAGCGCGCCCGAACGTCATCATGACGCTGTCGGATTCTCGCGAGACTCGGATTCTATATAAGGAGCCGCGCGTCGCCGCCATTTTCACACGTGCATTGAGATTGATAGGGAGAGGACGTGGCTGGCGTCCTCTCCATTAGAAATTAGATTAGAAGAGAGAGAGAGATTGTGCAGAGTCAGACAGAGTTTACCACAGTGACCAGTGCAGTTGTTGTTAGTTAACTTTTATTTATTTTAATATATATCCGTTCTCTGCTATATCCGTTCTCTGCCTGAAAAAAAACGATACACAGCAGCAGCCAGTCACACAGTGTGACTCAGTCTGTGTGCACTCAGCTCAGCCCAGTGTGCTGCACATCAATGTATAAAAGGCAAAGCTTATAATAATTGTGGGGGAGACTGGGGAGCACTGCAGGTTGTTATAGCAGGAGCCCCCAGGAGTACATAATATTATATTAATTTAAAATTAAACAGTGCACACTTTTGCTGCAGGAGTGCCACTGCCAGTGTGACTAGTGGTGACCAGTGCCTGACCACCAGTATAGTAGTATATTGTTGTATGTATTGTATACTATCTCTTTATCAACCAGTCTATATTAGCAGCAGACACAGTACAGTGCGGTAGTTCACGGCTGTGGCTACCTCTGTGTCGGCAGTCGGAACTCGGCAGGCAGTCCGTCCATCCATAATTGTATTACAATATATACCACCTAACCGTGGTATTTTTTTTTCTTTCTTTATACCGTCATAGTGTCATACTAGTTGTTACGAGTATACTACTATCTCTTTATCAACCAGTGTACAGTGCGGTAGTTCACGGCTGTGGCTACCTCTGTGTCGGCAGTCGGCAGGCAGTCCGTCCATCCATAATTGTATTATTATTATAATATATACCACCTAACCGTGGTTTTTTTTCCATTCTTTATACCGTCGTCATAGTGTCATACTAGTTGTTACGAGTATACTACTATCTCTTTATCAACCAGTGTACAGTGCGGTAGTTCACGGCTGTGGCTACCTCTGTGTCGGCACTCGGCAGGCAGTCCGTCCATCCATAATTGTATTATTATTATAATATATACCACCTAACCGTGGTATTTTTTTTTCTTTCTTTATACCGTCATAGTGTCATACTAGTTGTTACGAGTATACTACTATCTCTTTATCAACCAGTGTACAGTGCGGTAGTTCACGGCTGTGGCTACCTCTGTGTCGGCAGTCGGCAGGCAGTCCGTCCATCCATAATTGTATTATTATTATAATATATACCACCTAACCGTGGTATTTTTTTTTCTTTCTTTATACCGTCATAGTGTCATACTAGTTGTTACGAGTATACTACTATCTCTTTATCAACCAGTGTACAGTGCGGTAGTTCACGGCTGTGGCTACCTCTGTGTCGGCAGTCGGCAGGCAGTCCGTCCATCCATAATTGTATTATTATTATAATATATACCACCTAACCGTGGTTTTTTTTCCATTCTTTATACCGTCGTCATAGTGTCATACTAGTTGTTACGAGTATACTACTATCTCTTTATCAACCAGTGTACAGTGCGGTAGTTCACGGCTGTGGCTACCTCTGTGTCGGCAGTCGGCAGGCAGTCCGTCCATCCATAATTGTATTATTATTATAATATATACCACCTAACCGTGGTTTTTTTTCCATTCTTTATACCGTCGTCATAGTGTCATACTAGTTGTTACGAGTATACTACTATCTCTTTATCAACCAGTGTACAGTGCGGTAGTTCACGGCTGTGGCTACCTCTGTGTCGGCAGTCGGCAGGCAGTCCGTCCATCCATAATTGTATTATTATTATAATATATACCACCTAACCGTGGTTTTTTTTCCATTCTTTATACCGTCGTCATAGTGTCATACTAGTTGTTACGAGTATACTACTATCTCTTTATCAACCAGTGTACAGTGCGGTAGTTCACGGCTGTGGCTACCTCTGTGTCGGCACTCGGCAGGCAGTCCGTCCATCCATAATTGTATTATTATTATAATATATACCACCTAACCGTGGTATTTTTTTTTTCTTTCTTTATACCGTCATAGTGTCATACTAGTTGTTACGAGTATACTACTATCTCTTTATCAACCAGTGTACAGTGCGGTAGTTCACGGCTGTGGCTACCTCTGTGTCGGAACTCGGCAGGCAGTCCGTCCATCCATAATTGTATTATTATTATAATATATACCACCTAACCGTGGTTTTTTTATTGCGCCTCATTGCACCTCTTTTTTTCTTTGCGTCATGTGCTGTTTGGGGAGGGTTTTTTGGAAGGGCCATCCTGCGTGACACTGCAGTGCCACTCCTAGATGGGCCCGGTGTTTGTGTCGGCCACTAGGGTCGCTAATCTTACTCACACAGCTACCTCATTGCGCCTCTTTTTTTCTTTGCGTCATGTGCTGTTTGGGGAGGGTTTTTTGGAAGGGACATCCTGCGTGACACTGCAGTGCCACTCCTAGATGGGCCCGGTGTTTGTGTCGGCCACTAGGGTCGCTTATCTTACTCACACAGCGACCTCGGTGCAAATTTTAGGACTAAAAATAATATTGTGAGGTGTGATGTGTTCAGAATAGGCTGAAAATGAGTGTAAATTATGTTTTTTGAGGTTAATAATACTTTGGGATCAAAATTACCCCCAAATTCTATGATTTAAGCTGTTTTTTAGGGTTTTTTGAAAAAAACACCCGAATCCAAAACACACCCGAATCCGACAAAAAAAATTCGGTGAGGTTTTGCCAAAACGCGTTCGAACCCAAAACACGGCCGCGGAACCGAACCCAAAACCAAAACACAAAACCCGAAAAATTTCAGGCGCTCATCTCTAATGCATACATCTCAGCCTTAGGTCCATAGTTCTGTTCTAGCTATTCATTTACACTGTTATCAGGGAACACAACCACTTTAAAGAGTAGGAGTTACAGGTTGATGCAGGATAAAGCTACAGGAACATGGAAGATGTAGGAGGAGACATAAAGACAGTTCTTGCATTAAAGATGCATTATCTCACAGAAGAAGGAAACTTTTCTCTACAAGCTGAAGTATTGATTGTGCTATTAAAGTTATTAGCAGGATAAACAGAACTGCAAGCTCATGTGAGGTGACATTAACCTGTCATGACGGAATCACGTTAAACCTTTCTCAGTTAAACCACTGAAAGAGTTACAGCTGTTTTGCATCCTTTACTTTGTCTACTAAAAGAGCAATATACTCTATCGGATATTATGTTGTTTAATATTCCATTCCCATGTCTTGATTTGCATATAATATGAAAATACAAAGGGTGATCTATAGGTATTTCAAATATTCATATTTGAAGTTTACATTATACAGCATAACATATATACCAAGTGATAGCTTAGATTTTGCTTCAGCTACAAAAAAAAATGTTTTTCTGTTGATACAGGAACAGCGCCAGATTAACAACAGAGCAGCTGCGGCAGTTGCGCCACATCACCAGGGGGGGCACTGTGACCCGGGGTTTCTGTGTGGCATAATGTGAATGGGGGCACTACAGTGTGTTTAACACATTTGCGATACTGGGAGCATTACACATTGTCAGGGCCGGATTAAGCCTTGGGGGTGTCTGGGGCACTTAAGACAAGGGGAAGGCGGGGGAGTGTATTTTAGATTGTGCATACACCCAACATGACCCATTCCAGGAGGGACAAAATGCTCTCTACCTGGACTTCCTTCTTAATATATGTATACACAGGCGTCACAGGAGCGGTGCAATCCATATTCGGGTGTCACCCTTCTAGGGGTGACACCAAAATGCAGACTCCCACACAGCGACAGTGAGATTATTGGGGACTTCCCCCGTTTGGCCATGCCCCTCTAGTGACAGCAACAGGGCTTTCACAGTGCCACACCCCATACATGTGAAGCCACACCCCATTTTCAGGAGGGTCTCTTGAAAGCACTGGGTGTCACTGACCCCAGTACCGCCACTGACTGGATAAGCCGGATGGCACCGCAATAACTCTGTCAACCCCATTGTAAGGGTTAAGGCGTTGGATTAAGTGAGAATGGGGAGGTGTGACCAGGTCCTAAAAGAAATTAGAGAAAAATGTGTATGTGCACCAGCAGCTGCACGGGGGGTTGGTGGCTGCATAGGGGCCCATACTGTATGTCTGAGAAACTTTGCACCAGCCCTGAGTCCAGGGAAAATCAGGACTGTAGGCCTAATTCAGAGATCTACATAAACCCGATGTTTCGGAATCCGTGCGTACACAGAAGAGACACTGTGCATTTGCACAGCCTACGGTTGCGATGAGCAATGTTGTAGAAAAAGGGGCGTGACGGCCCTGTTTTTGGGATTGCTGAAGCCAGTGGCAGCGTCACTGGTTTCAGCAGTGTGAATTACCCAGTCATACAGTTATCTGAGGGATACTCAGATGACCGATGTTCTCCCAGATGATCCGATGTTGCGTCCTCAGATGCACCAGCAGATCATAGAAGATGGCAGGAGGCATCTGTTTACACAAGACCCATCCCACGGCATTAGCATATTATCGCACTTCCACTGTGTACAAAGACGTACATCAGTGGCAGTGTGATCTGTGCACATCTCTGAATCAGGCTCTGCTTGTAGATATGCACGTTATTGAGGTACTGTAAGCATGTCATTTCTAGCACTTATTCATTTGTAACTAATATTACTTCCTGTCATGTAGAATTTAGGTTATATAAGGAAGAAGAGGGAATATCCAGAAGATGACAATATGGCTGAGTTCAGTATGAGTTACCGAAGGTCAGGATGCTGGCCATCAGTATATCGACAACGGCATCCCGGCAGTCAGTATACCGACAATGGCCGTCAGAATGCTAGCAGTGGGGCGAGCGCAAAGAGTCCCTTTGCGGGCTCGCTGCACTCGCCACAGGTTATATTACCACTCAATGAGTGTGGTGCACACCCACGAGTGGGAAGAACCCATGTGAGCCGGGATTACGGCTGTCGGTATTGGCAGTAGTCGGGATTCCGGCGTCGATATCCTGACCACTGGGATCCCCGCTGCCTGCAAATTAACTGCATCCCATATGGCTTTGTGCAGTTCACTGCAATTAAAGTTTTTTCCTTCTTCGGAAAACGAGCAATTGGGTTAACACAGTACTGTAGGCAATCAATCCTCCCTAAATGCTTCAATAACAGGACAATACATTGTCAGACTTATGTAGAGTTGGCGTTAAGTTTTTTTTATTTGCATAACATATTCAGAAGAGGCATTTTAGAAATAAATAATTCATAACTGTTACTATTCATGTTTTATTTGACTTTTCCTGTGTCTATGACATTTCTGTAAGAATACTAATGTGATTAGCTATGGGTCATGCACTGCAAGTCTTTTGCATTTACAATAAGACTGTAATCACTCTACAAGTAATTATCACCCCTGCATATTTATCTGATATGGGGTAACTGCCTTGTCTGCACTAGGGATGAGCGGGTTCGGTTCCTCGGAAACTGAACCCCCCCCGAACTTCACCCATTTTACACGGGTCCGAGGCATACTCGGATTCTCCCGTATGGCTCGGTTAACCCGAGCGCGCCCGAACGTCATCATCCCGCTGTCGGATTCTTGTGAGATTCGGATTCTATATAAGCAGCCGCGCGTCGCCGCCATTTTCACTCGTGCATTGGAAATGTTAGGGAGAGGACGTGGCTGGCGTCCTCTCCGTTTATTAATCTTGATGCAAATATTTGTGCTTATTGCTTAATTGTGGGGACTGGGGAGCAGCTGTATTATATAGGAGGAGTACAGTGCAGAGTTTTGCTGACAGTGACCACCAGTATACGTTGTCTGCCTGAAAAACACTCCATATCTGTGCTCAGTGTGCTGCATATATCTGTACTCACACTGCTTTATTGTGGGGACTGGGGACCACCAGTATATTATATAGGAGGAGTACAGTGCAGAGTTTTGCTGACCAGTGACCACCAGTATACGTTGTCTGCCTGAAAAACACTCCATATCTGTGCTCAGTGTGCTGCATATATCTGTGCTCACACTGCTTTATTGTGGGGACTGGGGACCAGCTGTATTATATAGGAGGAGTACAGTGCAGAGTTTTGCTGACAGTGACCACCAGTATATATAGCAGTACGGTACGGAAGGCCACTGCTCTACCTACCTCTGTGTCATCAAGTATACTATCCATCTAGATTCTATACCTGTGGTGCATTTTAGTTTTGCAGTTTGCTAACAGTGACCACCAGTATATATAGCAGTACGGTACAGAAGGCCACTGCTCTACCTACCTCTGTGTCGTCAAGTATACTATCCATCTAGATTCTATACCTGTGGTGCATTTTAGTTTTGCAGTTTGCTGACAGTGACCACCAGTATATATAGCAGTACGGTACGGAAGGCCACTGCTCTACCTACCTCTGTGTCATCAAGTATACTATCCATCTAGATTCTATACCTGTGGTGCATTTTAGTTTTGCAGTTTGCTGACAGTGACCACCAGTATATATAGCAGTACGGTACGGAAGGCCACTGCTCTACCTACCTCTGTGTCATCAAGTATACTATCCATCTAGATTCTATACCTGTGGTGCATTTTAGTTTTGCAGTTTGCTGACAGTGACCACCAGTATATATAGCAGTACGGTATGGAAGGCCACTGCTCTACCTACCTCTGTGTCGTCAAGTATGCTATCCATCCATACCTGTGGTGCATTTCAGTTGTGCGCAGTATATATAGTAGTAGGCCATTGCTATTGATACTGGCATATAATTCCACACATTAAAAAATGGAGAACAAAAATGTGGAGGTTAAAATAGGGAAAGATCAAGATCCACTTCCACCTCGTGCTGAAGCTGCTGCCACTAGTCATGGCCGAGACGATGAAATGCCATCAACGTCGTCTGCCAAGGCCGATGCCCAATGTCATAGTAGAGAGCATGTAAAATCCAAAAAACAAAAGTTCAGTAAAATGACTCAAAAATAAAAATTGAAAGCGTCTGATGAGAAGCGTAAACTTGCCAATATGCCATTTACGGCACGGAGTGGCAAGGAACGGCTGAGGCCCTGGCCTATGTTCATGGCTAGTGGTTCAGATTCACATGAGGATGGAAGCACCCATCCTCTCGCTAGAAAACTGCAGTGCCACTCCTAGATAGGCCAGGTGTTTGTGTCGGCCACTTGTGTCACTTAGCTTAGTCACACAGCGACCTTGGTGCGCCTCTTTTTTTCTTTGCATCATGTGCTGTTTGGGGACAATTTTTTTGAAATGCCACCCTGCCTGACACTGCAGTGCCACTCCTAGATGGGCCAGGTGTTTGTGTCGGCCACTTGTGTCGCTTAGCTTAGTCACACAGCAACCTTGGTGCGCCTCTTTTTTTCTTTGCATCATGTGCTGTTTGGGGACAATTTTTTTAAAGTGCCATCCTACCTGACACTGCAGTGCCACTCCTAGATGGGCCAGGTGTTTGTGTCGGCCACTTGTGTCGCTTAGCTTAGTCACACAGCGACCTTGGTGCGCCTCTTTTTTTCTTTGCATCATGCGCTCAAAAACAGCTTAAATCATAGAATTTGGGGGTCATTTTGATCTCATAGTATTATTAACCTCAATAACCATAATTTCCACTAATTTCCAGTCTATTCTGAGCACCTCACACCTCACAATATTATTTTTAGTCCTAAAATTTGCACCGAGATCGCTGGATGACTAAGCTAAGCGATCCAAGTGGGCGGCACAAACACCTGGCCCATCTAGAAGTGGCACTGAAGTGTCAGACAGGATGGCACTTAAAAAAATTGGCCCCAAACATCACATGATGCAAAGATAAAAAATAAAAAAAGAGATTCAAGATGGAATTGTCCTTGGGCCCTCCCACCCACCCTTATGTTGTATAAACAGGACATGCACACTTTAACAAACCCATCATTTCAGCGATGGGGTCTGTCACATGACTGTGGCTGAAATGACTGGTTGGTTTGGGCCCCCACCAAAAAAGAAGCAATCAGTCTCTTCTTGCTCTGGCTCTACAGAGGCAAGATGTCCACCTCCTCCTCATCGTCCGATTCCTCACCCCTTTCACTGTGTACATCCCCCTCCTCACAGAGTATTAAATTAATTTGTCCCCACTGGAATCCACCATCACAGGTCCCTGTGTACTTTCTGGAGGCAAATGCTGGTAAATGTCTCCACGGAGTAATTGATTATAATTAATTTTGATGAACATCATCTTCTCCACATTTTGTGGAAGTAACCTCGTACGCCGATCGCTGACAAGGTGACCGGCTGCACTAAACAATCTTTCGGAGTACACACTGGAGGGGGGGCAACTTAGGTAAAATAAAGCCAGTTTGTGCAAGGGCCTCCAAATTGCCTCTTTCCTGCCAGTATACGTACGGACTGTCTGACATGCCTACTTGGATGCTGTCACTCATAATCCTCCACCATTCTTTCAATGGTGACAGAATCATATGCAGTGACAGTAGACGACATGTCAGTAATCGTTGGAAGGTCCTTCAGTCCGGACCAGATGTCAGCACTCGCTCCAGACTGCCCTGCATCACCGCCAGCGGGTGGGCTCGGAATTCTTAGCCTTTTCCTCGCACCCCCAGTTGCGGGAGAGTGTGAAGGAGGAGATGTTGACGGGTCACATTCCGCTTGACTTGACAATTTTCTCACCAGCAGGTCTTTGAACATCTGCAGACTTGTGTCTGCCGGAAAGAGAGATACAACGTAGGCTTTAAACCTTGGATCGAGCACGGTGACCAAAATGTAGTGCTCTGATTTCAACAGAGAATCGCTCCGTTTTAGATTCTCCTTCAATCTCTCCAGCTACTTCTGCAAAAGCCTGATGAGGGGAATGACCTGACTCAGGCTGGCAGTGTCTGAACTGACTTCACGTGTGGCAAGTTCAAAGTGTTGCAGAACCTTGCACAACGTTGTAATCTTTCTCCACTGCGCTTGAGTCAGGTGCATTCCCCCTACTTTGCCTATATCGTAGGCAGATGTATAGGCTTAAATGGCCTTTTACTGCTCCTCCATCCTCTGAAGCATATAGAGGGTTGAATTCCACCTCGTTACCATCTCTTGCTTCAGCTGATGGCGGGGCATGGTCAGGAGTGTTTGCTGGTGCTCCAGTCTTCAGCACGCGTTGGCTGAATGCCGAAAATGGCCCGCAATTCTTCGGGCCACCGACAGCATCTCTTGCACGCCCCTGTAATTTTTTTAAAAATTCTACACCACCAAATTCGTTGTATGTGCAAACCATGGGACATGCTGGAATTTGCCCACATGTAATGCATGCACAATATTGGTGGCGTTGTCCGATGTCACAAATCCACAGGAGAGTCCAATTGGGGTAAGCCAATCTGCGATAATGTTCCTCAGTTTCCGTAAGAGGTTGTCAGCTGTGTGCCTCTTATGGAAAGTGGTGATACAAAGCGTAGCCTGCCTAGGAACGAGTTGGCGTTTGCGAGATGCTGCTACTGGTGCCGCCGCTGTTGTTGCTGCGGGAGGCAATACATCTACCCAGTGGGCTGTCACAGTCATATAGTCCTTAGTCTGCCCTGCTCCACTTGTCCACATGTCTGTGGTTAAGTGGACATTGGGTACAACTGCATTTTTTAGGACACTGGTGACTCTTTTTCTGACGTCTGTGTACATTCTCGGTATCGCCTGCCTAGAGAAGTGGAACCTAGATGGTATTTGGTACCAGGGACACACTACCTCAAGCAATTCTCTAAGTCCCTGTGAACTAACGGCGGATACCGGACACACGTCTAACACCAACACAGTTGTCAAGGCCTGAGTTATCCGCTTTACAACAGGATGACTGCTGTGATATTTCATCTTCCTCGCAAAGTACTGTTGGACAGTCAATTGCTTACTGGAAGTAGTACAAGTGGTCTTCCGTCTTCCCTTCTGTGATGACAATCGACTCCCAGCAGCAACAACAGCAGCGCCAGCAGCAGTAGGCATTACACTCAAGGATCCATCGGAGGAATCCCAGTTAGGAGAGGACTCGTCAGACTTGCCAGTGACATGGCCTGCAGGACTATTGGCATTCCGGTCTAAGGAGTAAATTGACACTGAGGGAGTTGGTCGGGTGGTTTGCAGGAGCTTAGGTACAAGAGGAAAAAGGGATTTAGTTGTCAGTGGACAGCTTCCGCTGTCACCCAAAGTTTTTGAACTTGTCAATAACTTCTGATGAATGCGCTCCAGGTGACGTATAAGGGAGGATGTTCCGAGGTGGTTAACGTCCTTACTTCTACTTATTACAGCTTGACAAAGGCAACACACGGCTTGACACCAGTTGTCCGCATTTCTGTTGAAATAATTCCATGCCGAAGAGGTGATTTTTTTGGTATTTTGACCAGGCATGTCAATGGCCTTATTCATCCCACGGACAACAGGTGTCTCCCCGGGTGCCTGACTTAAACAAACCACCTCTCCATCAGAATCCTCACTGATAATAATGAGCACAGATATTGAGCACTGTTCAGGATAATAGAACTGACACTTGGCAGCGAGAACAGCACTGGACTACTGTACAGTACTACCATATACTGGTCAGTGGTCACCACAATGCAGCAATGATAATAATGAGCACAGATACACTGTGCACTGTTCATGATAATAGAACTGACACTGGGCTGCGAGAACAGCACTGGACTACTGTACTGTACTACCATATACTGGTCAGTGGTCACCACAATGCAGCAATGGTAATATTGAGCACAGATACACTGTGCACTGTTCAGGAAAATAGAACTGAGTGACACTGGGCAGCGAGAACAGCACTGGACTACTGTACTGTACTACCATATATTGGTCAGTGGTCACCACAATGCAGCAATGATAATAATGAGCACAGAAACACTGTGCACTGTTCAGGATAATAGAACTGAGTGACACTGGGCAGCGAGAACAGCACTGGACTACTGTACTGTAATACCATATACTGGTCTCCACAATGCAGCACTGATGCTGAGCACAGATATTGAGCTGAGATTTGCTGATATTGGGCTATTCAGGCAGAGAATGTAGCCATGTCCTCTCTCTATCTCGACAATGCACGAGTGAAAATGGCGGCGACGCGCGGCTCTTTATATGGTATCCGAATCTCGCGAAAATCCGACAGCAGGGGGAGGTGTGGAAGGGGGCAGACATGGCAAGGTAGGTGAAGACACCTGTCAATGCTTAGTTTTTCTACCCACCACCTACATCTGCAACACTGTTGTGGCCCCACCCACAGAACCACCTCCCCCACCCAACTGTGGAGATGGAAGAGTGAGATGAGGGGTAATGAGGGGGTCAAAAATGAGAGAAATGGGTGACATGAGGCTGGAAATACATAGGGTAGGCATGAGGAAGGAAGACACAGGGGGTAACATGAGGCTTGAAAGACACAGGGGGGGATATACACTATGCTCCACTAATCCAGTACTTTAGTACTCCAGTACTTTAGATCGAATAGCAGCGGATTGATCTAAAAGTACTAGCTCTGGCAAATGGTCAGTGATGACTGTAATGTTAATATACAGTCCTGTACTGCATTCTGTACACACAGATGGTGACCAATGGTCAGACGGAGAGAGTAAAAAGTAAATAAAAATAGTTTATACAGATGCAAACGAATGTGTTAAAACACTTGTCAATTGCCGTGTTACTTCATGTGAGCATCCAAGTCCCGTAGACAAAGCAATATAGTAAAATTAAAATAGTGTATGCAGACGCAACTAATGTGTGAAAGGAATAATGTAGATCATTGACTTTAAAGTATTACAGTGCATGAAATACTGTGTTTTGCAATATGAGCGTCTGAGTCCCCTAACGGCATAAACGAACACCAATGGGAAGGAATCGCTGCTTGCAGTACTTTTACACATGAACTTGTGTATCTTCCATGCAGCGACGTGGGCAGGGTCGGACTGGCCCACAGGGGTACCAGGGAAACCACCAGTAGGCCCCACTGCCTGAGGGCCCACTCCTTCCTCTAGGGATCAGGTTCCAGACTATGCACTTGTATTATACATGGTAGATATGTTGCATTACACTGCACTAAACTATTGTGTATATCAAGCCTCTGTGGAGGTTGGCCACACCCCCTTTGTAGGCTGGCCACACCCCTAAATATGGGCCCCTATAACTGCATTCCCCCGCTGGGCCCTTCATGTACCAGTCCGACACTGGACATGGGCAAACGGTGAAGGCTTCTGCCTCCCATGCTTAGAGTCCCGAGTTTGATTCCCAAAGTGCAATTTTTTTTTTTTTCTGACACTCAGTTTAATTTTTTTTTCTTTGTAATCCATTGTAATACATTCAATAGAAGTGTGCACACAGGTTTCACATAAGTCAGAGCAAATCTGCAGGAGTGTCTGATTCCGCTATCTAAAATACACAGCAGTAATGAGCACCTGTAGACATACCAATAAATATAAATGAGTGTATCCTGACCCAATTAACTGTTCGAGCAACACAGTACTGTAGATCATCGGCGATAGAGAATCTGTGTTATACTTTATGAGAAGGGATCACTGCTACTGTATCATTTACACACCTATCAAAGTGACTGCAGTTCCCTATCTGATTTTCATATACAGTATACTGTAGTATTGTGTTGTACATTTATTGTAACCTGACCTCCCTCCCTGTCTACTGTATGAATTGTGTAGACTCCCAGGGGGGAAGTGGGATGCTGGTAGGGGGAGGCGGTGGTAAATACCGTGTTTTGCAATATGAGCGTCTGTGTCCCCTAACGTCATAAACATATCCCTAACATCAATAGACCACACTGTACCTGTAACACGTTCGTTTGCGTCTGTGTACACTACTGGTTTTATTTATTGATTTGTCTGCCGGACATGGATGCTCACATATTCCTAACGTCAATGGACTATACTGTGGCTTTATCACATTTGTTTTCGTCTGTATATACTGTACTACTGTATTTACGTCTGCACACTGTAATATACTGTATGACATACTATAGCATATTGTAGCATAATGAGACACACCAGTAAAGTAGTTCTTACTATGTATTTCGGTATTGTATTTTAATGGAGACCACACGCATGCGCAATGGTGATTTTAAAAAGTGACATCTGGTGGATGATCGCAGGTATTACACTTAAAGGTAACGCCAAATGCTCTATGCATCTCCCTACGACTAGGCGCGCCTCCTTGCACTCAGCACGCTGCGTATGCCCGATCATGACTAACACCTCAGCCAGCCAAGATAACGGAGGCTCCATCTGTACATAGCATAAGAAAGGGGGAAAACGTAGCATACATTACAAACATTACATGTAAGAATAACTTATATCTAAGGTATATTCCTGCGCACTCTTATTGCTGCCTTGAGAGGGGTCCCACCCTGATGTGTCATCACACACACCTTGGAAGAATATACAAAAACAAACAATGGGATGGGAACCTACTGGTGGCGCAAACAAAGTGTGGTTACCGTGATGTGTTGCCTCAACGGTCAATGTCCTTTATGGAATGTTTGAAAAGTCCAAAAACTTCTTATGGATAGTCCTCATATACATTCAATTTCATAAGGCGATATGTAAAAAAAGACAAATGGTATACGGAAGTTCAATTGAAATCCCAGAATGAATTGATAGAAAGAGGGTGACTTCTTCCAGGATTCCTTATACTGCAGTGATTTGGGAGGTGTAGTATTATCTGTATAGGTTCTCCCCGGTGTTGAAGGTAAAAGAAGCTCCTCACATGTGTGCTTACTTTCATATACCCCAGAAAAAAACCTATATAGGTTTCTTTAAAGCCTCTGAGTAGAATACTTCTTACACCCAGTTACAGTGTATCACAGATATTCACATGCAATTCTTCTATAAAGGACATTGACCGTTGAGGCAACACATCCCCGTAACCACACTTTGTTTGCGCCACCAGTAGGTTCCCATCCCATTACATGTAAGAGTTCATACTGCACGTTGCAAATGTACGATATACTCGAAATATGATACATGTCAGACTTTTAAGATATTGTTCACCTGGTGGACAGCTAGCGGGAAGAAGCTTTTCATGGGACTGGTCGACTTCGCGGGAATGGACCTATAGCGTCTGCCTGATGGAAGCGGTTCAAACAGTTTGTGACCCGGGTGCTGCATATCTGCCACAATTTTCTCTGCTCGCTTCCTGACCCTTGACTGGAATAATTCCTGGACGAGGGGGAGGTCAGCCCCAACAATCTTTTCAGCTGCCTTACCACCCTTTGCAGCCTCCGTCTGTCACTCTCATTGGCAGCTTATCAGACTGTGATTGAGGAACATACAGTAGGACCGTTTCTACAGTCCCATCTGATTAACATGATTAATATCATACCCAAAATTATATTTGTCACAAACAAGCACTATCAATAGATTACTTACTATGAAATTATTTTCTTAAAAACTACTTTTCCAGCACAAAAGATATAAAACGGTGAAAGAGGCTGATTTTTTTGTGCAATGTTTTGCTGTAATGATAATTATTGCTCATAAAAAAAATAATTTACATATAATTGCATGTGTAATGTAGATCATCTCTTTTTTTTAAGAGAAAAAGGTTCTGTTTAACTAAAGATTCATCATGTTGCAGATTTTTTTTTTAAAAACAAAATAAGATCACTTTACTTTGTTCTGTTTCTTATGAATGAAAACAGAATGCCGCAAACAGCATTACAAGCTGATGGAGACGGCAGGCTGTGTTTCAGCTTGTCAGTACAGATGGGAAAGGGATAAATAAGTACAATTGACTAATATATTACAACATGCGAGAATGTTTCATGAGACACATATACTCGCCATAAGGAGCCAGACAGCTGGTGAATTAATAGAGAGCTGCATATAGATTTGTCTTCACCCAGTGAGCATTACACACTGTGAGAATAGCAGATCAGAGCTTTATGAAAAAAACTTTCATGTAAATGCTTACTGATCCATACATAACATATCTAAATTTAGTGCGCTCCTTCCAGTCAACTGTATCTCTACTGAGAAGCAATGATATTGGCCAAATTAAGCGAGTAGGTGGGACAGACAGGGATAAACCAGACACATCTGCAGCTCCTACAGCTGAGGAATCCTGCATCCACTTCTCAGAAAAAGTAATTCCTTTTATATATATGAGATCAACCAAAATAAATTTTCTCCTAAAAAAACTTTTTATATTTATGGTGCCACCATATAGCTCAAAAATACATGTATAAAGGTAAAATACATTAAGTCAGGGTCATTTCATTGTACAATCAGGTCCCATAATGCAAGAAAATACAGATGTAATTAGGTATTTTATTAGTTATATTTTAAAATAGATAACAGTAGCAGACATGTGGGGGAATTCAATTAGCCGTGGTAAATTACTGTGGCTAATTGATCCTTGGGGGCTTATTCAATTAGCTCCAATAACTGGCAGTATTGGGAATTTTTTTTCACCTGCCTGGAGGCAGGAGAAAAAAATTCCAGATAACTGACCCGTTTTCGCAACCACGAGTGCAAAAACACATGGATCCGGGAACTTATCTGGGATCATGTTTCTCGCATGAAAACAGGTAAATTTTTTGCGCTAAAACTTTTCATGATCAAGTGAATTCCCCCCATATACCAGGAAGAGTGTACTAAATTATTAATTCTTTCAAAATTGTAAATTTAATAATTCAATGTATTAAACCTTCTAACGGATGAGGTGTGTCATGTATCACTTAACACCAATATAAAAATAATACAAATAATAATAATAATGTTAATAAAGACACAGACATAAATTTGGTAGAAAAAGTGTCAGCTATTTATTTATTGAAATAAAAATGTAAGGGAAAGTACAAGAGGACGACCAGAAATAGCACAATCCACAATGTGCAATAACAACCACCAATGTGCACTGTAGCAAATACCACCCAAAGCGCACAGCTAACCTACTGTATGACACCATAAAGGTATTCACTCGACCTTCTCACTTGACTTCCCACCCATTTGGGTGATGACAATGCCCCTGTTAGTGTGGTACAGCCAACTACCAATCAAAAAAGGGAGCACATCCAAAATAAATGATTGCACCCGGACTGGTGAGCCGCCATTCTTTCCCACCGCAGAATAGCCAAAGATCAATCACCTACCAAGAAACTATAATGTAGGGAGGGCAGGAAGACTGGATCAAAGAGGCTTAGGGGTCAATCCAATTAGCCGTGATGATCGCGTGGGTGTGAGTCATTGCGGTGACCCAAATTCACACAAAAAAGTGCTGGCCACCTCATAGAGGTCTGAGCAATTTTGGGCTGATTTCAGGGTGCAAGATACTGTAGTGTGCCATTGCCGGCATTGAAACACTGCGGCAACAGCACATCGCACCCTTCGCGGCTAATTGGATTGACCCTAGAGATGAGCGGGTTCGGTTCCTCGGAATCCGAACCCGCCCGAACTTCAGCTTTTTTTACACGGATCCGAGCGACTCGGATCTTCCCGCCTTGCTCGGTTAACCCGAGCGCGCCCGAACGTCATCATGACGCTGTCGGATTCTCGCGAGGCTCGGATTCTATCGCGAGACTCGGATTCTATATAAGGAGCCGCGCGTCGCCGCCATTTTACACGTGCATTGAGATTGATAGGGAGAGGACGTGGCTGGCGTCCTCTCCATTTAGAGAAGAAATAGATAGGAGAGTGAGAGTGAGACAGTGACACTTCATTTACTGGAGCTTAGGAGGAGTACTCAGACAGAGAGTGCAGAATTTTGCTGATAGTATTAGTTAGTTATACTAGTGACAGAGTGAGACAGTGACACTTCATTTACTGGAGCTTAGGAGGAGTACTCAGACAGAGAGTGCAGAATTTTGCTGATAGTATTAGTTAGTTATACTAGTGACTGACCAGTGACCACCAGTGCAGTTTTATATTATTTAATATAATCCGTTCTCTGCCTGAAAAAACGATACACAGTGACTCAGTCACATACCATATCTGTGCTCAGCCCAGTGTGCTGCTGCATCATCTATGTATAATATCTGACTGTGCTCACACAGCTTAATTGTGGGGGAGACTGGGGAGCAGTTAGGTTATAGCAGGAGCCAGGAGTACATATTAAAAAATTAAACAGTGCACACTTTTTTTCTGCAGGAGTGCCACTGCCAGTGTGACTGACCAGTGACCTGACCACCAGTATATAGTATACTATATTGTATTGTGAATGTCTGCCTGTAAAAGTTAAACACACGTCGTGTGACTTGTGTGGTGTTTTTTTATTCTATAAAATAAAAAACTCATTCTGCTGACAGACAGTGTCCAGCAGGTCCGTCATTATATAATATATACCTGTCCGGCTGCAGTAGTGATATATATATATTTTTTATATCATTATTTATCATCCAGTCGCAGCAGACACAGTACGGTAGTTCACGGCTGTAGCTACCTCTGTGTCGGCACTCGGCAGTCCATCCATAATTGTATACCACCTACCCGTGGTTTTTTTTTTCTTTCTTCTTTATACATACTACATCTCATTATCATCCAGTCTATATTAGCAGCAGACACAGTACAGTACGGTAGTCCACGGCTGTAGCTACCTCTGTGTCGGCACTCGGCAGTCCGTCCATAATTGTATACCACCTACCCGTGGTTTTTTTTTTCTTTCTTCTTTATACATACTACATCTCATTATCAACCAGTCTATATTAGCAGCAGACACAGTACGGTAGTCCACGGCTGTAGCTACCTCTGTGTCGGCACTCGGCAGTCCGTCCATAATTGTATACCACCTACCCGTGGTTTTTTTTTTCTTTCTTCTTTATACATACTATATCTCATTATCATCCAGTCTATATTAGCAGCAGACACAGTACAGTACGGTAGTCCACGGCTGTAGCTACCTCTGTGTCGGCACTCGGCAGTCCGTCCATAATTGTATACCACCTACCCGTGGGTTTTTTCTTCTTTCTTCTTTATACATACTACATCTCATTATCAACCAGTCTATATTAGCAGCAGACACAGTACGGTAGTCCACGGCTGTAGCTACCTCTGTGTCGGCACTCGGCAGTCCATCCATAATTGTATACCACCTACCCGTGTTTTTTTTTTCTTTCTTCTTTATACATACTACATCTCATTATCATCCAGTCTATATTAGCAGCAGACACAGTACAGTACGGTAGTCCACGGCTGTAGCTACCTCTGTGTCGGCACTCGGCAGTCCGTCCATAATTGTATACCACCTACCCGTGGTTTTTTTTTTCTTTTTTCTTTATACATACTACATCTCATTATCATCCAGTCTATATTAGCAGCAGACACAGTACAGTACGGTAGTCCACGGCTGTAGCTACCTCTGTGTCGGCACTCGGCAGTCCATCCATAATTGTATACCACCTACCCGTGGTTTTTTTTTCTTTCTTCTTTATACATACTACATCTCATTATCATCCAGTCTATATTAGCAGCAGACACAGTACAGTACAATAGTCCACGGCTGTAGCTACCTCTGTGTCGGCACTCGGCAGTCCATCCATAATTGTATACTAGTACCCATCCATCTCCATTGTTTACCTGAGGTGCCTTTTAGTTGTGCCTATTAAAATATGGAGAACAAAAATGTTGAGGTTCCAAAATTAGGGAAAGATCAAGATCCACTTCCACCTCGTGCTGAAGCTGCTGCCACTAGTCATGGCCGAGACGATGAAATGCCAGCAACGTCGTCTGCCAAGGCCGATGCCCAATGTCATAGTACAGAGCATGTAAAATCCAAAACACCAAATATCAGTAAAAAAAGGACTCCAAAACCTAAAATAAAATTGTCCGAGGAGAAGCGTAAACTTGCCAATATGCCATTTACCACACGGAGTGGCAAGGAACGGCTGAGGCCCTGGCCTATGTTCATGGCTAGTGGTTCAGCTTCACATGAGGATGGAAGCACTCAGCCTCTCGCTAGAAAACTGAAAAGACTCAAGCTGGCAAAAGCACCGCAAAGAACTGTGCGTTCTTCGAAATCCCAAATCCACAAGGAGAGTCCAATTGTGTCGGTTGCGATGCCTGACCTTCCCAACACTGGACGTGAAGAGCATGCGCCTTCCACCATTTGCACGCCCCCTGCAAGTGCTGGAAGGAGCACCCGCAGTCCAGTTCCTGATAGTCAGATTGAAGATGAAGATGTTGAAGTACACCAGGATGAGGAGGATATGGGTGTTGCTGGCACTGGGGAGGAAATTGACCAGGAGGATTCTGATGGTGAGGTGGTTTGTTTAAGTCAGGCACCCGGGGAGACACCTGTTGTCCGTGGGAGGAATATGGCCGTTGACATGCCAGGTGAAAATACCAAAAAAATCAGCTCTTCAGTGTGGAGGTATTTCAACAGAAAAGCGGACAACAGGTGTCAAGCCGTGTGTTGCCTTTGTCAAGCTGTAATAAGTAGGGGTAAGGACGTTAACCACCTCGGAACATCCTCCCTTATACGTCACCTGCAGCGCATTCATAATAAGTCAGTGACAAGTTCAAAAACTTTGGGCGACAGCGGAAGCAGTCCACTGACCAGTAAATCCCTTCCTCTTGTAACCAAGCTCACGCAAACCACCCCACCAACTCCCTCAGTGTCAATTTCCTCCTTCCCCAGGAATGCCAATAGTCCTGCAGGCCATGTCACTGGCAATTCTGACGAGTCCTCTCCTAACTGGGATTCCTCCGATGCATCCTTGCGTGTAACGCCTACTGCTGCTGGCGCTGCTGTTGTTGCTGCTGGGAGTCGATGGTCATCCCAGAGGGGACGTCGTAAGCCCACTTGTACTACTTCCAGTAAGCAATTGACTGTCCAACAGTCCTTTGCGAGGAAGATGAAATATCACAGCAGTCATCCTGCTGCAAAGCGGATAACTGAGGCCTTGACAACTATGTTGGTGTTAGACGTGCGTCCGGTATCCGCCGTTAGTTCACAGGGAACTAGACAATTTATTGAGGCAGTGTGCCCCCGTTACCAAATACCATCTAGGTTCCACTTCTCTAGGCAGGCGATACCGAGAATGTACACGGACGTCAGAAAAAGACTCACCAGTGTCCTAAAAAATGCAGTTGTACCCAATGTCCACTTAACCACGGACATGTGGACAAGTGGAGCAGGGCAGGGTCAGGACTATATGACTGTGACAGCCCACTGGGTAGATGTATGGACTCCCGCCGCAAGAACAGCAGCGGCGGCACCAGTAGCAGCATCTCGCAAACGCCAACTCTTTCCTAGGCAGGCTACGCTTTGTATCACCGCTTTCCAGAATACGCACACAGCTGAAAACCTCTTACGGCAACTGAGGAAGATCATCGCGGAATGGCTTACCCCAATTGGACTCTCCTGTGGATTTGTGGCATCGGACAACGCCAGCAATATTGTGTGTGCATTAAATATGGGCAAATTCCAGCACGTCCCATGTTTTGCACATACCTTGAATTTGGTGGTGCAGAATTTTTTTAAAAACGACAGGGGCGTGCAAGAGATGCTGTCGGTGGCCAGAAGAATTGCGGGCCACTTTCGGCGTGCAGGCACCGCGTACAGAAGACTGGAGCACCACCAAACATTCCTGAACCTGCCCTGCCATCATCTGAAGCAAGAAGTGGTAACGAGGTAAAATTCAACCCTCTATATGCTTCAGAGGTTGGAGGAGCAGCAAAAGGCCATTCAAGCCTATACAATTGAGCACGATATAGGAGGTGGAATGCACCTGTCTCAAGCGCAGTGGAGAATGATTTCAACGTTGTGCAAGGTTCTGATGCCCTTTGAACTTGCCACACGTGAAGTCAGTTCAGACACTGCCAGCCTGAGTCAGGTCATTCCCCTCATCAGGCTTTTGCAGAAGAAGCTGGAGACATTGAAGGAGGAGCTAACACGGAGCGATTCCGCTAGGCATGTGGGACTTGTGGATGGAGCCCTTAATTCGCTTAACAAGGATTCACGGGTGGTCAATCTGTTGAAATCAGAGCACTACATTTTGGCCACCGTGCTCGATCCTAGATTTAAAGCCTACCTTGGATCTCTCTTTCCGGCAGACACAAGTCTGCTGGGGTTCAAAGACCTGCTGGTGAGAAAATTGTCAAGTCAAGCGGAACGCGACCTGTCAACATCTCCTCCTTCACATTCTCCCGCAACTGGGGGTGCGAGGAAAAGGCTCAGAATTCCGAGCCCACCCGCTGGCGGTGATGCAGGGCAGTCTGGAGCGACTGCTGATGCTGACATCTGGTCCGGACTGAAGGACCTGACAACGATTACGGACATGTCGTCTACTGTCACTGCATATGATTCTCTCACCATTGAAAGAATGGTGGAGGATTATATGAGTGACCGCATCCAAGTAGGCACGTCACACAGTCCGTACTTATACTGGCAGGAAAAAGAGGCAATTTGGAGGCCCTTGCACAAACTGGCTTTATTCTACCTAAGTTGCCCTCCCACAAGTGTGTACTCCGAAAGAGTGTTTAGTGCCGCCGCTCACCTTGTCAGCAATCGGCGTACGAGGTTACATCCAGAAAATGTGGAGAAGATGATGTTCATTAAAATGAATTATAATCTATTCCTCCGTGGAGACATTGACCAGCAGCAATTGCCTCCACAAAGTACACAGGGAGCTGAGATGGTGGATTCCAGTGGGGACGAATTGATAATCTGTGAGGAGGGGGATGTACACAGTGATATATCGGAGGATGATGATGAGGTGGACATCTTGCCTCTGTAGAGCCAGTTTGTGCAAGGAGAGATTAATTGCTTCTTTTTTGGTGGGGGTCCAAACCAACCCGTCATTTCAGTCACAGTCGTGTGGCAGACCCTGTCACTGAAATGATGGGTTGGTTAAAGTGTGCATGTCCTGTTTATACAACATAAGGGTGGGTGGGAGGGCCCAAGGACAATTCCATCTTGCACCTCTTTTTTCTTTAATTTTTCTTTGCGTCATGTGCTGTTTGGGGAGGGTTTTTTGGAAGGGCCATCCTGCGTGACACTGCAGTGCCTCTCCTAGATGGGCCCGGTGTTTGTGTCGGCCACTAGGGTCGCTTATCTTACTCACACAGTCAGCTACCTCATTGCGCCTCTTTTTTTCTTTGCGTCATGTGCTGTTTGGGGAGGGTTTTTTGGAAGGGCCATCCTGCGTGACACTGCAGTGCCACTCCTAGATGGGCCCGGTGTTTGTGTCGGCCACTAGGGTCGCTTATCTTACTCACACAGTCAGCTACCTCATTGCTCCTCTTTTTTTCTTTGCGTCATGTGCTGTTTGGGGAGGGTTTTTTGGAAGGGCCATCCTGCGTGACACTGCAGTGCCACTCCTAGATGGGCCCGGTGTTTGTGTCGGCCACTAGGGTCGCTTATCTTACTCACACAGCGACCTCGGTGCAAATTTTAGGACTAAAAATAATATTGTGAGGTGTGAGGTATTCAGAATAGACTGAAAATGAGTGTAAATTATGGTTTTTGAGGTTAATAATACTTTTGGATCAAAATGACCCCCAAATTCTATGATTTAAGCTGTTTTTTAGGGTTTTTTGAAAAAAACACCCGAATCCAAAACACACCCGAATCCGACAAAAAAAATTCGGTGAGGTTTTGCCAAAACGCGGTCGAACCCAAAACACGGCCGCGGAACCGAACCCAAAACCAAAACACAAAACCCGAAAAATTTCCGGCGCTCATCTCTAATTGACCGACCCCTTAGCCTCACAGTCCAAGCCTTTACATAAAGGGGCTAATTCAGAGTTGATCGCAGCAGCAAATTTGTTAGCAGTTGGGCAAAACCATGTGCACTGCAGGGAGGCAGATATAACATGTGCAGAGAGAGTTAGATTTGCGTGGGTTATTTTGTTTCTGTGCAGGGTAACTACTGGCTGCTTTAATTTTACACTGCAATTTAGATTTTAGTTTGAACACACCCCACCCAAATCTAACTCTATCTGCACATGTTATATCTGCCCCACCTCCGGTGCACATGGTTTTGCCCAACTGTAAACAAATTTGCTGTTGCGATTAACTCTGAATTAGGCCCCTAAGTGCTTTATGCAGCTAAACCCGACCTCCCTGTGTGCAATGTGCATGATAGAAAATGCACAATTGAGTATCACCCCCCCCCCACACACACACACACACACACACACACACACACACACACACACACACACACACACACGATCGATAAACAATGGATTCCACACATTGAGTATCTATTTAGGTTAAAAAGAGATTTTGGTGGGGCCTATTCATCATCAGAGCTTAGATGGCCACTGATGATTGAATATACAACCTGCTGTGAGTTGCATCAGTGAAACATAATTACCAGAGTGATTCAATATTGTTCTGGTGAAGGGACAGCTGTGCAGAGCCCAGGAAATGGGAGGGGGCATGGCCAATGTAGGGAGGTGTGGCTAGCCTGCCTCCATATGAAATATAAAAAATATTATTTAATGTGCAACTGCACATGCAGGACAGGGGGTGCGCCGGCATGGGGGCAGGAGCATGGCTGGTGGTAGGCGGCAAGGCCGGGTGTGATCGATCACCACCCGCACATAAGGGAGAGAGAGCAGTGACTGCCTCTGCAGCTATCTCTCTCCCCGGCGCAGCACACAGCAGCGTGTGTGATGGGTTGGAGAGAAAGAATGCTGCAGCAGTCACTCCCCGTCCCAAGTTGCCGCTGCCTACAAAGGGGAAGTGGGGGCGTGGGACCCAGGACCCCCCGGTCCCCTCCAAGAGGTCTGGGCCTGGGTAAAAAGTACCCGCTCCCCCCTCTCGGCGCCACTGGCTGTCCTGATGATAAGTATCACTGTTATACATAACGGTGCCTGTCCGGGCGACTGTGTAGTGCATAGGTCTGCAAACTCGGTCCTCATTACCCCACACAGTGCATATTTTGCAGGTAACCCAGCAGGTGCACAGGTGTATTAATTACTCACAGACACATTTTAAAAGGTCCGCAGGTGGAGTTAATTATTTCACTTGTGATTCTGTGAGGAGACCTGCAAAACATGCTCTGTGTTGGGTAATGAGGACCGAGTTTGCAGACCTATGGTGTAGTGCATCTGAGGTCATGCATTCACACAGTGAGTCACCCTGTCCACTGTTAGTGGAGGGTTCACATTTTGCAACTCCCGGATCTCATTCCCATAGGAAGGAGCATAGTTCCGAGAACAAGCGTCATTTGAAGATGGTATTGATTCTCACAAGCACATTCTGAAAGCTTTCAATTTTTGGAGTTTGCTGAATATAAAGGTGCTGATAATGCATACAGTATGTGTTTCTGCATGTGTAACAAGCCCAGTAGAGATAATGACTAGGCGCATACATTACAAAGTACATATACATTAGCTAGTAAAACCATATTGTAATACCAAATAACTAGTATTTTGATATGGATTGTATCAATAGTGCTTAGCTTACTGGCAGAGGCCTCGGAACGGTTTAAGGGCAAGGGGGCAGCATGCCCCCCAAATGTGGCAGAGACACAGACAGGTTAGGACAGGTCATGGGGCATAACAAGCTGCGGCAGCATACTGTTATCACAGGAGGAGTTGCGCACCCCTGCACTGGGGGGGGGGGGAGAAGAGGTTTGGGTGGAGCACCAAAATGTAATTTTTTCTATGCCCTCCTCAACCTCAAAACATTCTGGCACTCCTGTGTAATGGATATTAATAATATATGAATATCTTTATTTTTACACTTACTGTACTTCTTATAAATTGGAAAACATCCATGATCCCTCATATCCAACATGGTTCTAAATGAAGGTCCTTTCCATTTTCATAGCATTGTACTGTTTATAAAGAGGTGTTCACATTAATTAAGGTAGTGTCAAAGTCGAAAAATATCATGATGCATATGCCTTGTACTAACCCCTCATGCACATGCCCGCTGCGCGTGCGCACACTCTGCCGTGCGTGCACATATCCGCAATTTGCGTAAAGATCGCTCCGGCGATCACGCGCATGGTATGCGCATTTACGGTAGAGTTTTTGAGCGTCTAGCGTGCGACTCGATCGTAGCATATTTAACCCATATAGTGTGTTTTGTATTTAATATTCCCCTAGACAATGTCAGCGAGTATGTTTAGTTTAAACTGTTCCAGGACAGAGAGATTCCTCTTTACATGATAGGAAGGGTCAGACAAAGGTTGAAAGGTGGTGTCTAGTATCCAGCTGTAGGGTATTTTAAGGGTAACATTCCGATGCTAGTTAGGAAAGGATCACTCGCTCCTGCGTATAGTTATGTACAAATGTAGATTATGAACATTAACTGTATTTGCTGTAAATTACACATGCGGCGGGAATCCTGATGATACCTCCCACCAGAGCAGTTGGGGAAAGACACAGCCCACCTGTTCAAATCCACCTATGACCTTTGCTATAGTGTAGAGACACATCCCTGTGTCCAATGAACAATGAGATACAAGGTACCATTGTGTTGTGAATGTATGTTGTGCTATATAAAGACCACCATTGCCTGGCCAGTCACTCACTCTCTCTGAAGGCTTTCTCCCTGAATGCTGGGGACTGGATCCAGGTCGCGCATGCGAATCATCCCCACGTATGTATATTTCTCTGTAGCCATTTTGTTCGCCATTGTTCACATTATTTTCTGTTATTCTGTTTAGATTTCTATGTTAGTTTGTAGTGTATAACTTGTATTGTGTTTCCCTTTTTCCCTAAACCATCCACGGCGGTGTTGGAGCTGCTGTGGTTTTTAAATCCAAACCAGGTCTTGTGTTTTCACTGTTTGTTGCAAAGGGCTTTTCTTAGCGTCTCAATTGCTCAAACAGCATACACATTGTTAAGGTTTTTAAGCGTTACATCATTGTAGTATCTGACTACTAAGGTTTAGAGAATAAGCATATTCTTACTGTGTTTTATTAATAAGGTTTACTGCGTATCATTCTGTGAGCATCTGCGCCGCTCGTGTCTCACTCTCACGGAGCAGCGTCCGCTACGCCAATAGCGTAGCAGTACGGTACTCGGTACGCCTATAGCATGCTTGATACGGAGCGTGAATCCGTGAGCATACATGTCGCTCGTGCGTCGCGCCCACGGCCTAGCGTCTGTTACGCTAAGTACGTACCCCTACGGTACTCAGTACGCAAATAGCGTACTCAGTCTGTAATAGTGTATAGCTTTATGTTTAATGGTAATAATTGACATTATCAATTGAGGGCTCGTCCGGTCCTCCTCATATCCGCAGCCTAGCAGGACAAGGCAGACTTTTATCTATCAGCAAAGGGCGGGAAGGTAGTATCCCTTGTTAGCCGTTTGGTGGTCGGGGATACAGTAGTGCTGATTAGATAAGCGTCTGCTCCGCTTGGTTTGTAGGGATGCTGGTGGGATTAGGATCCGAAAGGTAAGAACGTAAAGCTATTGTTTGGTTTTAAATCTGTGAAATTTCTGTTTGGTGCAAAGCAAACTGCGCACGCAACACACGTAACACACGCACACACCTGTATTTTATTTGTGTACTCTGCATATCTATTCGCTTGTTGCCATTAGCATTGATTATTAGATACATTTTGACCCGTGCTGAGAAATTTGTTGCTATTTAGTTAAAAATATAGAGTAATATTTAAGGGAAGTACATGTAAAACACACACGCAGCCTGGCCCAGTTATAAAGGCTTATACAGGAGATACTGTGTGGTGTGGGTAAGTGATTATAGTTGAATATCGTTTACATTTATAGAAGCGGGTTATTTGTATTGCTGCGGACGTATCCGGCCTTTGTATACGTGTCTCGGACCACGTGCGAGATTGCGCACGCAACGCAAAGGCCTACATACATGGTGTATATTACGCAACGTGCGTACTGATGCGCCCACTAAATACAAATCACACGATAGCATTGTTTTAGTTTTGGCGATACGGTAGCCACGCGATAATAGCACAAATTGATCAGTATCCAATATTTAGTTTAAAAACACCTTTTTTTCTGTATTACCTCTGGGGGAAGCTATCAGTTAACAGGAAATTATTTTTCTGATCAGAAAACTATAGAATGATAGTGTGGGCTGAAAAAGGTATGAGTGTATTGAACCCCGATGGTTGTCTTGGTGATCTTGGTGGTCTTGGTGATCTTGGTGAAGCTTGGTGAAGCACAGTCTAGGTGAAAACGTGCGAGCACGGTCCAGGTGTACACGTGCGACGGAGTGTGATAAAAGTTTTCGTGGTATTACGCTTCGGCTGTTGTGGAGCACAGTAGGGAGACTCCAATGATCCTACCGTTTATAGATAACAAGTGTCTATAAGTGGTACGATTGGAACGCACGGTTGTATGTGTAAACAATTGACGCAACATGATATGAGGTTGCATATTCGTGCGTAAATCTTATCCTCATACGCGTTGTAGTGAGCACATGCAAGCGTGATTTGTGTAAAATAGAGGTAGGGCCTGCAACGGCTACACGAGTCTGCTAGAAGGCGGACCGGGGATACCCGGAGCAGAAGAAGTTCAGTGGAAGAGCTTTAAGGATTTCCACCGTAGGCTACTGTGTTTGGTGCATTTTAGGTAGTTTTTCTGTGTTAAAAAGGTCCACAATGGAAGCCAAGTGCACAACACAGGGACGTTTAGCAGTCAGGGTTCAGACTGCAGAGTTCAGACCCCGGGGGTCTGCCCGGTTAGTAATGTGGGGGAAGTATGGTCCCCACACTGAGACCTTTTGTGATGAATGGACACGAATGACTGTGGGGGATAAAGCACCATTTCCTGGGATAGGTAGTTTTGACTCAGAGGTATTACATAATCTAAGGCTTAGGATCTGTCTGTTAAAGTCCCAAAAACAAAGGATCAGACACACAAACTGTTTAAATTTATGGCAACAAGAGAGTGATATGCAGAGGGAATTAGCTTACACAGCTGGTTCCAACCCTAGCAGGAAACTGATGGCAACTGGAGAGACAATGGCTACAGAGAATGGCATACTGGGATATGATGATAATAGTGCACTTAATAAATGTATTAATGACAATAAGAGTAAACGTAATAAATGTGTTAATGACGATAGGAGTAAAACTGATAAATGTACAAATTCTAACCCGTGCAAGTTGCACCCCATGTTAAACTTCCCTCAGGATTACAAGCAAGAAAGTGAGCCCAGCACGATGTTGGCACTTTCTCCAGCAGCCACCATACAAGACACTCAGGTGGGCACGGCCCAATCGGTAAAGGCAGTAGTAAAGCCCCCTAATGGAGGGTCAGGTGAGGTCGTGTCCACAGGTAAGTACGGTATTGTATATTTTGCACAGACAATTGCACCTCACATTGTGGAGTCAACAAAAGATGGTGTAATTGAACTAAATCCTGTCAGGGTGATCACAGTCCCCAATGGGAGGACTGACGCTCAGGGAGTCACTCCCGTCAAGGACACTGCTATGCATTGTCCCTGGTCCCGGGCAGAATTTCCCGATCCCAGGAAAGATCTAGTTGCATGCCAGAAGTTTATTAAAGAATTAGGTAATGCCACCGAACCGACAAAGATTGGCGAACAGTGCTATGAGTATGTCTACCCTCCAACATTGACCCTGCAAAATTCATTACTGATTGTAAGGTAGACGCAGAAGTACCTCTCACTGAAGAATACACTCAGGAGAATGTACGACAAATCAATCTGCAATTAGGAATATATTTCCCAACTGTTGTCAAGTGGAACAAAATTTTCTCCATTAGACAAAAAGAAGGTGAAACTGCATCTGACTATTTCCACCGAGCACTGCAGGAAATGGCTAGATACACTGGGATCGCGGACATTGAGGAAAGTGTACATCATAGAGAGGTAGCGGTGTCCGTATTAATGGAAGGTTTAAAAGAAGTGTTGAGAACAAGGGTACAGACCACTCAACCTAACTGGAGTGGTATCTCGGTGGCTGCATTAAGAGAGTCCGCTATCGAGCATGACCGTAATATCCAAAGAACCAGGGAAGCACAGGGAGAGCGGTTGATGGTGATGAGCATCCAAGCACTAGAAGAGGCATCAAATCGACCAAAACCCCCGGCCCCTGGCACATGGAGGAAGCCAAGGGTTTGTTATCTGTGTAAAAGGGAAGGGCATTATGCCAGCAACTGTAACAGCACACATAAAGTCAGACCTCCTAGACAAGAACACGAGCAAAGTTATGACACACTGTATGACACACGTAATTGTAATCAGGGATCATATAGGAAAATTTTTGGGCCGCACCTGTAATTTGCAGCCAGTGAAGTATAGTTGGTAGATCATATCTTGTAGATACAGGGGCGGCCAGGTAAACTCTGTGATTTATCTTTAAATGTTTCCTCTTCAGCTCTGACGTTCACCAGCAGAACTACAGCTCAAACGTCACATGTCTACTTGGTCTTTTCAGAGGTCTGCCCAAACCCAGTATATCCTACCAGCATCATTGTGCTTGGCCATGCACAGAGGGTGGAGAGTGGAAATACTGGTGGGGGAGACTGTGCAGAGATACCGATAGACATGTTGGTGTGACAGCCTGATGGCGAACGGAAATCTGACAATTTTTCTCTTTTTCTATTATTCTCTCTCTTTTTGTTCCTTCATGTTTTACGGATGGTATGTCACACAACAGTTAAACAAATGGTAATGCAAGATTTATGCTCCTTACAGAAAGGTTGCTGATTCGGAAAGAATATAGTATCACTGGAGTGTTCGTTTTGGGAAGACTGAGAAACAGCACTGTTGAGACAGCATCTGAGCAAGAAGAACAAAAAGACTAGAGACGGTTATCGTACCAATTTTCTTTCCCTTCTAATTATTTTCTTTTCCCCCATTACCACTCTTTCTTTCTCCTCCTGCAAGATGGACTTGCCCCAAGAGACTGCATTCCGTGTTTTCCTGTTGACCCTGTTGTTGACCAGAGCAGTCTGTTTCGGTGAGAGTACCAGAGAGGTCGAGAGAGGATCTGGAATGGGTTCTGATGACAAGGATGGATTCGTAGAATTCCAAGAGCAACACAATCACCGTGCAAAGGCGAGTATCAGAAAACGATCTGGTAGTCATGACACTAAGAGACATTGCGAAGGATTGTTAGCTGAAGAGAATTGTATCTGTAGGAATTGTGAAAACATAGTTGAGGACGGGTGCATCCAGAGATGTCAGTCCAGCCTTAATATCAACATGGACCGTCATCCATTGAGTGACTATCACTCATTAGTGGGTAAGGTTTTAAACCAAACGGAATGCTGTGTGTGCTCACAAGTACCTCAAGGTCATAGAAAGTCAGGACTAGTGCCATACGCCTTAACGATAGATGAGGTACTTGAATTAAGGGGTGGGAGACCGGTGGACAAGAAATTTAATATTTCTAAGCCTCCTAGTTTGAAGCTCCACCAATATCATGTGGATAGGTCCTTAATATGTTTTAACATTTCCAATCCCCGAAAGCCGGGAAATTGGGAAGGGACATGGAACAACCAAACCATGACATTCCCACACAGAGCCGATAGAATGCCCATAGACTCAGAGCTTATACGCCAAATAGCCAACGGTGGGAGATATTTTCAGTATAGGTACACTCTAGGAAGTAGGACCATGCGAGTTGGAGAAGTATCACCAGGATACTGTGCGCATATCATACAGCCTGATATGTGTACTAGACAAATGAGAGAGTTAGGGATAGGATTTTTCACCTGGAAGGTTTGTAATATGGTGATGTCATATTCTGTCCCATATGTCCTCCCCGATGATGCATATTTCATATGTGGGAGGAAGGCGTATAAGTGGCTTGCCCCAAACTCAGAGGGATTGTGTTACATTGGAAGAGTGTTGCCAGAAGTAATGACCATTACCCATGACAAAATGAAAGACGTTCACCGCAATGCTCAAGCTCCTTACACTCACACTCACTACGAACACATTGTTAAGAGACACCTTATAGATAGGACAGAGCATGCAGCCTCTGATTTGATCCACGAATCCACCGGGATTCAATTCCTACTCGCGTTAGATATCCCCCGTACCGCCAGAGGAATTATAAATTTTAGGTATATTACTGCGCTAGCGAACCTGATAGACAGTATCACCGAAATGTATGATGACACCTTCAGGTATACTGGGAGAGAATTGCAAGCTTACAAAACGGAACTGATCCAGCACAGGATAGTTCTCAATTACATCACAGCAGTGACAGGCGGGTATTGTGTCACCCTAGCAACTCAGTATGGCGTGAAGTGCTGTACATATATCACAAACAGCACCGATGACCCAACCGAGGTCATAGATCAAAAGATGGACGATATCTTGCAATTAAAGTGGGAGTTCCGAAGGAGACACAACCTTACCCTTACTGCTGTGAGTAATGAACTGACCGGCTGGGTTTCATGGTTGAACCCACGCAATTGGTTCTCAGGTTATCGTTAATGTAAGGAAATTTCTCCTTTGTATCCTAGGAGTTGTCATAATGATTAGTTTGATATTCAGATGTGTTCGGATTTTAATGAATTGCAAGCGCAGTACCAAATTGATGAGTTTGAGGAGTGAGGGCATTGTTACAACAACTGGTTTAATTTATGACCCATCAATCAAGACAATGTTGTGATAAGATGTGATTCCACGGTCCGTTTCTTTCACCCGTTTCTCCTTTGTTTTTCTCCAAGGTAAAAAGACATCCACTCGGAAGAAGATTTTGATGACCCTTTATACAGACCATTGATGAACTTTTTCACAGACATTTGATGAACTTTTAGAGACTTTAACTTTCTATGGACACTTGAAAAACTTTGCTTGCCACTTACAGCAAAGATACAGCAACCCGGACAAGACATCAACAAGACATCCATGGACAATTACACACATTACCATATGAATGCATTTATAACGCATGTTTCTTATCTTCATCTCTACGATCTTCAGGTAGTGACACACATAGTCGACAGGTAATATAGGTACATATATTAGCACTCACATATTTTCCCCCTTCATGTATCATCAACTAATGTGCACCCCATTTGTTGGAACTAAAAGCCGAAAAGAGCTCGGTAGAGTTTGTTAGCCCACTTACAGACCCTTAATACGGGATAAGAAGGATTCAATGTATACTTCGCAATACCTCGAAGCTTGTACGGCACGATGATACATGACCCCTCAGACATGAATTTCATACATACATGCTATTACTATCCCACTAGGTCATACATTTCCCACCTTCTCCTCTCCTCCCGACACCCAATCATATATAGGTATTTCACGGTATTATATATTTTTCTGCTTAAATTGTTTAGATAGTGGCAGTTATTGCTGACTGCCAAAGGGTGGACTGTCAAAGTCGAAAAATATCATGATGCATATGCCTTGTACTAACCCCTCATGCACATGCCCGCTGCGCGTGCGCACACTCTGCCGTGCGTGCACATATCCGCAATTTGCGTAAAGATCGCTCCGGCGATCACGCGCGTGGTATGCGCATTTATTGTAGAGTTTGTGAGCGTCTAGCGTGCGACTCGATCGTAGCATATTTAACCCATATAGTGTGTTTTGTATTTAATATTCCCCTAGACAATGTCAGCGAGTATGTTTAGTTTAAACTGTTCCTGGACAGAGAGATTCCTCTTTACATGATAGGAAGGGTCAGACAAAGGTTGAAAGGTGGTGTCTAGTATCCAGCTGTAGGGTATTTTAAGGGTAACATTCCGATGCTAGTTAGGAAAGGATCGCTCGCTCCTGCATATAGTTATGTACAAATGTAGATTATGAACATTAACTGTATTTGCTGTAAATTACACATGCGGCGGGAATCCTGAGGATACCTCCCACCAGAGCAGTTGGGGAAAGACACAGTCCACCTGTTCAAATCCACCTATGACCTTTGCTATAGTGTAGAGACACATCCCTGTGTCCAATGAACAATGAGATACAAGGTACCATTGTATTGTGAATGTGTGTTGTGCTCTATATAGACCACCATTGCCTGGCCAGTCACTCACTCTCTCTGAAGGCTTTCTCCCTGAATGCTGAGGACTGAATCTAGGTCGCGCATGCAAATCATCCCCACGTATGTATATTTCTCTGTAGCCATTTTGTTCGCCATTATTTTCTGTTATTCTGTTTAGATTTCTATGTTAGTTTGTAGTGTATAACTTGTATTGTGTTTCCCTTTTTCTCTAAACCATCCACGGCGGTGTTGGAGCTGCTGTGGTTTTTAAATCCAAACAGGTCTTGTGTTTTCACTGTTTATTGCAAAGGGCTTTTCTTAGCGTCTCAATCGCTCAAACAGCATACACATTGTTAAGGTTTTTAAGCGTTACATCATTGTAGTATCTGACTACTAAGGTTTAGAGAATAAGCATATTCTTACTGTGTTTTATTAATAAGGTTTACTGCGTATCATTCTGTGAGCGTCTGCGCCGCTCGTGTCTCACTCTCACGGAGCAGCGTCCGCTACGCCAATAGCGTAGCAGTACGTTACTTGGTACGCCTATAGCGTGCTTGATACGGAGCGTGAATCTGTGAGCGTACGTGTCGCTCGTGCGTCGCGCCCATGGCCTAGCGTCTGTTATGCTAAGTATGTACCCCTACGGTACTCAGTACGCAAATAGCGTACTCAGTCTGTAATAGTGTATAGCTTTATGTTTAATGGTAATAATTGACATTATCAATAGTCCCCCTGTGGGTAATCTCCTTTATATATTGTACATGTGATACAGTATACACCCAATTCATATAATTTACTCTGTACGACCACATGTGAAAAATCCCTGCTTGTAATTAGCGATTAAAGTGATTAGATTTAAATTCAGTATAGGATAAATACATGTCACTGTAATTTGTAACAATCAGTTAATTTATGGATTCATCAGAAATGTGCTACTGATTCTGTGCCAATTACTATTTTGAGTGTCACACATTTATAAACAGCATTTACATATAAATCACATAACAACAATTAAATAAAAAGATTGTGAGTGCAGAGAAATTGCCGACGCACGTTTCACTTACTCTGCTTTCTCTGCTTCAAGCAAGTCGCGCATGTGATTGGAACCTGCACATACAATTTAAGGTCCATACACACGGAGCGATATGGCTGAGCGATGTTGACTATATATTTAAAATCGCTCAGAAAGTTAGTGCCTATCACTCCGTGTGTACACAGCCAATGATAGCGATAAGCGTCCCCGCCAGGTCGCTATCGCTGCTAAAAATAGACTGTGCAGGCAAGTTAATTTTGACTAGGTTGCTGGAAAAGTGAAAACATCCCCCTGTTTAAATGAGTTAGCCAACATCGCTCATAGCCAAAATCGCTGGTAAAGTTATTCAAAATCTCCTACTGCCAGTTCAAGGGAAAACGCTCAGTCAAAATCTCTCTTAGTTAAAATCTCTCCGGGTGTATGCACCCTTACAGATACATTTCTCAGTTGTATTTCCTTTGAGGCTGGCTGGTTGTCAGAGAGCTGTCCAATTTCAGATGGATCTCTGAGGGACTGAGGGAGAGGTCACAAGTAGATGGATGGGGGCAATGTGTTCGCATAGACATGGCATCAAACCCAAAATAAGCAAAAAAGGAACTAAATTGCATTCAGATGAAGAGCTCACAAGATTCTCAGTTCTGTAGATCATCTTGTTCTCACAATATATACTTCTCCTTCCTGAGGCTTAGGGGTACATTTACTAAGCAGTGATAAGAGCAGAGAAGTGAGCCAGTGGAGATATTTCCCCATCAACCAATCAGCAGCTCTGTATCATTTTATAGTATGCAAATTGTAGATGTTTCTTCAGTGCTGACTGGTTGCCATGGGCAACTTCTCCACTGGCTCACTTCTCCACTCTTATCACTGCTTAGTAAATGTACCCCTTAAGTACTACAAGCTATACAGTGTTGCTTGGCATTACTATGCCCGGAGATACCCAGAGAGGAGATACAGCTGGGCGGCAACAGAGTTTATGCTTATTGTGTCAATAGGCCACGCCCCCTATGGAACAATTGGCGCATATTTATGTAGAGGTGGGCGAATGAACCGATTGCCATAGAAATGACCCATTAGGCTCCACCCCCTTCTCATACTACTGTACTATTGTCCGCATTCTGCCCACTTCTCTATGAAGTGTGCAGAATGCGGGAGGGATGCCCACTCTTCTGGTGGTGTAGGGGACTACCCAAAAAATTGTGTGTCTCCCGCACAAACCGGGAGAGTTCGCAAGTATGATATAGATTATAGCTGTTATTTTACTTAATCAGAATCTTATTTAATTGTTTGAAATAGTTTTCAACATATAAAGGTTAATAACATAAAACAAATGAATGCCATTGTTTGAGTTCACCGATGTGTCTGTTTGACGAGATACAGTAGCATAGTACATACAGCATATGGCTTTTGCACTCAGTTGCCATTTTAATTTAATTGCTTCAAGTAAGAATTATAGAAGGGAGAAGACTTCCAAGAATAATCTTCAAAACTAAGTCATTCAGGGTCAATTGTTGTTAATTAGTAGGAAAACATAGTATTTCTTATTTTCTAATGCTTTTTTGTTATTTTTTTTTTCATTCCTACTGTAATTATCTTGAGAGCATGGGCGTAGCTACCATAGGTGCAGGGGATGCAACTGCTATGGGGCCCGAGCCTTCCCCTGCACCTACTGTAGTTACTTAGTGACCCCCGGCGCTGGCATCTTTTTCCTTTATGTGTGCTGTTGCACTACAGCCACAGCTGCTCACCCGGCCGCCAGCTCTGCCTCTCCTGAGTATTAATGCTGGGAGGAGGCGTGGCTGAGTCTGCAGGGACATCCCTGGACCACGGCCACGCCTCCTCCCAGCGTCTGTGAGGAGACACGAGGTGGAGCCGGGCCGGCCGGGAGAGCGGATGAGGCGGCAGTGCAGCCCCAATGGTGAGTGCTGCGGGGAAGGGGTTTCTGATGAGTAACCCACTTGGGGTCACGGGCGGCGGCGGAGGGTGGGCCTGTTCCATGGCATGGAAGTATGCTATGGGACCCTGTCTGGCATAGCTATGCCCCTGTTTGAGAGTGTGCAGCACCATAATTTAGTTTAAAGGTACAGTTCATGAATATTTGTTTGCAGTATTTGTGACTTCATTCCTATATGCCTGCTGATGTTACTCTTTGCCATACAGGTATTAGCAATATACTAACAGTTTGTCTGTCCTGAAATTGCATTTGTACAAATTTCCTGTCGCTGGCAGCTAAAATATGGCTAAAGCAAAAACTGTGGCTGCAGATTTGGCCTTATGTGATTTTCCATTTTATACAATGGTGGTTATTATTCTTATTATTATTATTACCAGCTATTTATATAGTGTGCACATATTCTGCAGCGCTGTACAGATAATATTTGGCCATTCACATCAGTCCCTGTCCCAGTGGAGCTTACAATCTAAGGGCCTTATTCAGTATGGACTGCATCAGAGATGCGATCGCATACTGCCGATTTCCTGCCTAGTGCGCAGTGCAGGACCTGCATGGGCAGGGCAATGTGATCACATCGCATTGATGCGAATGCCTCTGCCTGATTGACAGGCAGAGGCTTTTGCAGGGCGGTCGGGTGCTGCAACACATCAATGCGGGGGCGTGGCATCTGAATCGGGGCTGTGGGTGCAGGGCATTTTCGGGGCTGCCACGTGAACCTCACATGTGACAGGGAAAATGGCGGCAGCCCAACTGCCTTCGCAATTAGGCTGCATTCCCTTATTCAGCCGATGCAATCGCAATTGAATTGCGGGTTGCCCCCAGCATGCGAGTGATAGCAGTTGCAGCTTTGATAAATTAGAAAAACTGCAACTGAAGCTGAATGAGGGTCTGTATTCACTATCACATGTACACACACATTCACACTAGGTTAATTTTGTTGGGAGCCAATTAACCTACCTGTATATTTTGGATTGTGGGAGGAAACCGACACAAGTATGAGAAGAATATATAAACTCCACACAGTTTGGGGCCATGACCTCAGTGCTGTGAGGCAGTAATGCTAACCATTACACCATCCGTACTGCCCTAATGGAGCTAATTTACTACTTATATATATATGTATTTTATTTGAATGTCACATTGTGATGTCAGAAAGAGGCATTTGTGTATAATTTGTCTATTTTGAGTTGTCAAATTTATTATTTAAATAAAAGGTTTCCAATGGTCTATATTTTGTGTTGTATCCTTGGCCGATAGGAGTTTACTCTGTCAGTTAGAACGACAGTTATTCTATTGTATGACAAAGAAAGAGGTGAGTAAATGGTAATGGCCAGTGATTCAATAAGAAGCAATATGCTTTTTTGGTGATATTGCTTCCCTTTAATAAACTTACAGGGATGTTTTCTGCCTGCTGTTAACTTCCATTGGATGTAAATCAATTGAATTCTGTTTATTTTGTTCCTTCTGGGTGTGCTCTGTGTGGCGCAACACATAAATGATTATACAGCTAAGGAAGAAAGTAATTCTTGGAACTATATATGTTTTTATGTAACATGTTTCATGGACAGGAGGTGAGCAATACAATAAAAACTGTAATTAAATAACAGACTCAGAAGACATTTATAAAAATAAAAAAAAATCTATTCCACTGGTAACAGTGAAGGAAAAGTGCTAGAGATGTAAGAATGGACACATTTTATAAATGACCCCTAATCCCTTTACCCCTTCCATAGAACATGGGACATAGGGGGCCGTGTAACAAGAGAGAGAAAAGCAGGTCATATAACAAGGGGCTGATTGATCATTACTTTGATCTATGCATTAGCGCAGCAGCTGTCCGAAATAAACAGTAAAGTGATCCCGAACACAATCACTTTACTTCTACTGATTGCCGAGACAGGGCAGGTTCCTATCTGAGCCCCTGTCCCATAAACTAAGTAATAATACATACTGGGGAATAGGGAAACCTTACTGCCATAAATGATTATTGGTGGATTGTCACATATATTAATAAATATGCCCCTATACGCTGCCTCCACGTCTATTATAATACAGAGAGTGAGTTTACATTCATCACTTTGTAGCATTTCCATTTCATCCAAGGTCTGTATGGGTGTTTATAATTGGTTCGACAGTAACTAGGTCGACAACTATTGGTCGACAGTGACTAGGTTGACACCTGAAATAGGTCAACACGGTCATTAGGTTGACATGAGAAAAGGTTAACATGAGGTTTTTAGTTTTTTTTTAAAAATGGTGTCATTTTCTTCGTAAAGTGGGTGGGACCCCGAATTAGTGCACTGCGTCCCCTCGAAGGTGCCTCGCTCCGCTCCCACTGTGCTCGGCACAGGTTACTATTACCAATAATAGTCCACATGGATCATACAATATGAAAAAGTTAAAAAAAACAAAAACCTCATGTCGATCTTTTCATGTGTCGACCTTTGTCATGTCGACCTAGAGACCATGGCGACCTAATGACCGTGTCGACCAATAGTGGTCGACCTAATGAGTGTCAACCTAAGTGCTGTCGACCTAAAGACCGAATACCGCCTGTACAGCTTTAAACATTTTTTATTCAAACGTGAAATTTACATTTAATTTTTAAAGCTGTACGACATAAGAACTTCGATTAATGTCACATCTGTGCGTCTGTTTCGATAAAGTTCTTTTATTAAAAACTTCTGCTCACTTAAAATTCCAGCCTTTAACATCCAGTACCCAGAAACTTACAAAAATTATTTTCTTTGATGGAAATGTAATAGTTTAATAAATATGTGGCAAGTGCTCATAAGAGGAAAAACAAATCCCACTGGCCTAGGATTTGCATATTAGTTTAATGAAAGGCTGTCGGTTTTCTATTTAGGACATTTGCAACACCCAGGATGGTAGAGCAGAATTGTAGGCTGTGTAATGGATCATAATAATTTATATTGAAAGGCTCTTTCTGCAGATAAAATCTACAATGACCTTCAGTGTCTCTGAGGATGGTATGTTCAGTCCTACAGTAGGTAATATAAAACGAACAAACTAAAGGATTTACTTTGCCTGTTAGGATGTAAAAGTATTAAAATATAGTGTGCACATGTACACGGGATGTAGTTCTGTGACCAGCGGTCAGGAGACCGACGGACACATTACCGACAGCTACATCCCGCCTCCCTCTAAATCCCGACAATTTCTAGAGCAGTCCAAATCCAGTTAAAACTCCAGTACTAACTGTATCCTTGAAATGACATCCTTCAAATGCATCCTTAACAAATGCAGACCAAGGCTCTGACTGCAGGCCAAAGTGAAACTGCTGTATTCGAATAGAGCAGTTTCATAACGCCAATTTTGGATTCAAAATGAGGCTGCTTCTTCCCTGGAAACTGGCTTAGATGTGCGGAGTAGACAACAGTAATGACTGCCGCCCAGGTGAGTAGTCTATAGGGCCCCATACACTTATACGACATGACGGTCCGTCATGTCATGTAAGATTTCGTCCAACCTCCCGGCAGCCTCCTTGTTGGTAAGATCGTATTAGATATATCGTATGCAGGTTTTTTTGCATACGATGTATCTTTTACTATCCTATCTATTTACTGCGGGATCCGACATATAACGAGTGTAGCACTCGTGATATGTCAGATCTAGGGGGATCCGAGCTGATGCTCACGGGAACGCGCATTGGATCGGCTTTTCAAGCACCCCGAAAATGCCCGATTTCACCCAATATATCGTCCCGAATGCCCGAATTGGGCTGAAATTGGGCAAAATTGGCCTAGTATATGTGGCCCTTAAGTTCTGGGGGTGTTGTCACACACCCCTTGACAGTTCATGAGTGTTTTTGAATGCTGGCGCTTTTCGGAATAATCAATAATGTCTGATATTGGGTCCATTTACTTCTTTTGGATACATTTCCATTGGACAGTGTTTGCAGATGCACAGACAGTTCACCAGTTAACAGAACATACTTCCCAACATCCTGGCCCAGGGGACAAGTTAATTATTCATCAACAGGTCATGAGCTTGATTCCAAGGCTGTGGCCATGAGTTTCATGCACTGTGTCGAGTTTGTATGTCCTCCCTGTGTCTTTGTGGCTTTATTCCAGGTATTCCAGTTTCCTGCCACAGTCCAAAAACATACTGGAAGCTTAATTGGCTTCTTTCAAAATGGATGCTAGTGTGTGTGTGTGTGTGTGTGTGTGTGTGTGTGTGTGTGTGTGTGTGTGTGTGTGTGTGTGTGTGTGTGTGTTTTTGTGTGTGTGTGTTTTTGTGAGGTAGAGACAAAAATGGCCAGGGCTCCAGCTAACTTCTTGTCTAGGGCACCAAACTGGTCAGGGTCAACTTTGAATAAAGAATATATACACTGCAAGCTCCAATAGAGAAGTGAGTTGTGTTGGGAGGAGCTATGCAACCAGCAATAAATAAAACAGGGCCTGATTCAGATATGTACGCAGACCCAATGGTTTATCTGCATGTCAGGTGGTGGGTGGACGGCACATGCGCAGAATGGGTCCCGCGTGATCGCACACAGTGCCCCCTCAAGTTGCAGCCATATTGGCAGGCTGGTGGTGTTTGGGGGCAGAGAGGGGGCAGGCATGTAGAGCATTCCTGAAAATGGGGGGTGCATCACCCCATTTTATAGAAGTGCCGAGGTCAGTGTTGGCATCTTCTGATACAATTTCCTGGCACTGGCGGTGCAGTTACAGTAGTCTATGAGTAAGCTTCAGGTTACTCAGATGACCATTGCTGGCAACATTGCGACAAATAGTTTTCCATGGCTGCATCCTCAGATGCAGCACTCGGGTCAGAGATGCTGGCAGGAGGAATCTTTTTCCTTCTTCTGCATTAGCATTTTATCCATCACTGCTGCATCCAAATATGCGCCAGTGATGTTTTCTGCATCCATCTCTGAATAACACCCGCGATACTCCGGTGTCCGGATGATAGATTGACAATGTATTGGTCGACAGTCAATAGGGTCGACAGATACAAAAAGTGGACAGGTAGATAAGGTTGAAAGATGAAAAGTCGACAGTGCTTAAGGTCAATAGGTACTAAAGTTCGACGGGTACAAAAGGTCGACATAACAATGGCCGACACACAAATGTTTGACGCATGTTTGTTAGGTTTTTCTCATGTTTTCCCAACATTTGCTTGATTTACTATCCTTTTGGACATCTATTGGGAATAGTAACCTGTGGCGAGCAAACCACCTTGCCCGAAGCATGGTGAGCAAAGTGAGCCTGCGAGGGTACATGTTTGTACTGATGATGGTCACATAACATGGAAAAGACAAGATTTGGTTTCAGAGCAGTCATTTAGCCACATTAACAGCATCTTCCAATAGACAGGTCGTAGAGCTATTTAAGATGCATTAGTAACATCAATTAAAGGGACAACGGAAGGGAATAAGGAACAAAACAAATCCAAGACAAAGATAAAGACAAACAAACCAACTGTACAATGTCACATAAACATGCATACGAAAAGAGATTCATTTATTAAAAACAAAATTACAATAAAGTTATACAGTAAATACTGTTTTAGGGCCCTCATTCCGAGTTGATCGCTCGCTAGCTAATTTTTGCAGAGCAGCGATCAGATAGTCGCCGCCCACAGGGGAGTGTATTTTCGCTTTGTAAGTGTGCGATCGCATGTGCAGCCGAGCGGGACGAAAATGTTTTTTGCAGTTTCTGAGTAGGTCTGAGCTTACTCAGCCCTTGCGATCACTTCAGCTTGTCCGGTCCCAGAATTGACGTCAGACACCCGCCCTGCAAACGCCTGTACACGCCTGCGCTTTCCCTGCCACTCCCAGAAAATGGTCAGTTGACACCCATAAGCGCCCTCTTCCTGTCAATCTCCTTGCGATTGGTTGTGCGAATGGATTCTTCACTAGAAGCATTGCACAGCAACGATGCTGTCTGTACCCTTACGATGCGCATGCGCATTGCGGTGCATATGCATGCACAGTTTTGCCATTTTTTTAACTGATCGCTGCGCTGCGAAAATCGTCAGCGGGCGATCAACTCAGAATGACCCTCAAGGACTCCTGCAGTCATTAGATTAGACTGTTGTGCTGGATGTTTCTGTATTTGTGTGCCAAAGCAGGTGCATTGCTGCAGCTATCTTACAGTTTTCATAGAAGCTACAATCCACCCACATCCGGAGAACAAATGGACATCACAAGAAAGGAAGATACATTTCTAGGACAATTCACGCCCTTGTACCATATTAATCCATGCATATTGTCCTAAAAAAGGCTATTTACCAGCAAACACAGGAATATAATGTTGCAGTATAGGAGGACCCCCGGACCCTCTTCTGATGCCACTGCTTGTAAATGATTGCTGCTATAAAAATCCCAGGTAGACATGCACAAAGTCCCGCTCCTCCAGCAACTCGCAGGCTATTACATTTAGCCCCATATCAGGGATATGTAGGAGAACATGAGTACAGGAATGTAGTTACTCACCGGATTGTACCAGTAGCTTTGTGATGTTTGTTTCTCTGATGTAGCGTATCCGGGTGCCTTGCTGTTCTTCCGGAGGTGTATGCAGGTAAGTAATGGTGTGGTGGTAGGTAATTGAGGCTATGAATGCTGTGCTCAGTTTAAAAGTAAAGTATTTATTCCTACATACAACAGAGTAACAATAAGGTTCCAAATACAATAGGTTATTTGCACTAGCATGAAGGAGTTAATGTATGGTGATAGAATGCTGGCCAAACACGTTTCATCCTTAAATGACAGATGCATACTTGCTCATTGTCAGGGGTTATATGCAATCCCTTCCCCTTGTTTTGGCACGGGCTTGTCACATTCCTGGCACTTCTGGGTTTGCTGTTGCACATGTTCCCTACCTGAACACTAGAGGTGCCCCGGTCCCCTAGCGCTCGGACGATCACACACGAGTAATGTGAATGCCAGTGGGTCTGTCTATATATCTGCAATGTGCTGTCCATGGATACTAGAGCCCCCTGTGCAATATGACAGCTGTCCTGTACTACATAAGAGCTGATTTCTGGTTGACTGGAAACCTCCCTTCCTATTGCACAGCGGCTCTAATGATAACAATAGCATATAATATGATTACTTGACTTGCCACAGCAACTTGCAGTTTAAGGGACAAAGCAGAGCTGCTGTACATGCCCAGTGTTGCAGCTTCTTCTACCGAGTTTGCTGCGTGTGTGGATCTGAGCCCTCAATCACTGAACTGGATCAGAGAGCAGCTGCCAGGAAATAGAGACAGGAGTCTTACCATGAGGTGGGAGAATGTGTGCTTAGAAAGCGCAGTACTGGTTCTATTATGCTTGTGTATTTATTTATTATGGTATATTTAACCTTTTCCTGACCACTTATTTATAGTATTTAAATGTTTGATACAGCATAGACCATCTATAGCAGGCTTGTCCAACCCGCGGCCCGCGGGCCGCATGCGGCCCAGGTCGGCTAGTAATGCGGCCCAGTGCAATTTTTTATTTTTTAAGAAATTCTAAAGTTTCAAGTTACAATGCCGGCGCTTGCGGCCGGGGCACGTCACAACGGTGACACCAGCGTGCTTCACCCGCCCCATCCATTTTTTTTTTTTTTGCAGAGTACGGACACCACATGTGAAGTTGAGCCGGCCCCAGCAGGCTGTCAGCACATGCTGATTGGATTGCTGCCGCTGTGACCAGCACCAGCTCACACCCTCTCCGCTGTCAGTCACAGTGTAGCCCTCCTCCGCTGCATAGCGGCACACGTGACTGAGCAGCACGAGAGTAGAGGAGCCCAGCGGAGAAATTGGTTCTACAAGAACTGGTAAGTGAGCCGGGGGGGGGGGGGGCTGTCTGAAGTCCGTGGTCGCGCCGCTGTACAGTGTCCGGGGGGGGGGGGGGGGGGGGGGAATCGGGATCTGAAGTCCGTGGCCCGCTCCGCTGTACAGTGTCCGGAAGGGGGGGATCGGGATCTGAAGTCCGTGGCCGCGGCCCGCGCCGCTGTACAGTGTCCCGGGGGGGGGGAGAGGAGGTCTGAACCGCTGTACAGTGTCGGGGGAAGGGAGGGTCTGGTCTGAAGTCCAGCGCCACGCCGCAATACAGTGTCCGGGGGGTTTCTTGGGGGCTGGGATGGACTTGATGTCCGGCGCTGCAGCAGTAAAATGAGGCCGGCGGTGTCTAAACTCCACAGTACAGATTGGTTCGGGGGGAGGGGGTAACGAGGATGAAGTCAGGTGCCACTGCAGTACAATGTGTCCGGGAGGGGAGGGTCAGTCACAGTGTAGCCCTCCTCTACTGCACAGTGGCACACGTGACAGCAGCACGGAGCTCAGCCCAGCGGGAGAAATTTGTGGGCCCTTGAAGAAGCACAGTGTGGAGGGGGGGGGGAGGGAGAGGAAGAGGACTACATTGTGCGTGTGGGGGGGGGGATGCATTGGTGGCTGAGAAACAATGTCAAACATCTCACTAACTTCATTTCCAAGTAAGTTTAATATGTAAACTATGTTTTCTATGGGTTTTTTTTGGATGATCAGGTATCGTTACTGTTATTTTATGTGCGGCCCAAACCAAATTTTCATCTTCTAATGTGGCCCAGGGAAGGTGAAAGGTTGGACACCCCTGATCTATAGTGTTAATTATTAATACTGTATTCCATACACTATTTAGTGTTTTAAAAAGACTGATGTGCACATATATGTTTCAGTACTAGTACTAGTTATTTCTATGACTCCCCCAGACTCCTGCACTAATGATCTGCATGGTGGGAAACTGTGGATTGCATTTGGAAACCCCCCTCTAGAAATCCTGCATTTGCCACTGTTATACTGCAGAGGAATATGGTGTATTTTCTACAGTGCATTGCTGTTATTAATCTGGTACATTATCATACATGCACTAGCAGTATTTACAATACATCTATTTATCAAGGGGCCCAGCCCATGCACTCTGTAATGGTTAGCCAAACCTCTGTGGTGGTTGGCCACACCCGCACTGGAGACTGGCCGCACCCTTAAGCATGGGCCCCTACTACTGCATTTTCCTGGCGGGCCCTTCATGGCCCAGTCTGACACTGCTCACATAACATTATTCTCTTGTGTTAACCTGTGCATTTCCCCATTTCTAAGTGATCTTACCACCTGTGCTTACCTCATCTCACTTTTTTTAGCTTCCTACCAACCAACCAACCAACCAACCAACCATATGCTTTATAAATCCAACTAGTTACCAGTCCATCAAATTGACGGAACAACATAACAGTAATATAATTGCCGGCAGCTGTGCACGTCTGAATGGAGAAACACTTAAATTGCTCCGTTGGGTGCCATCTAGTGGCCACTAGAGCGTAATTCCCCCCATAGAGGTGAGGAGCAGTGTTTGCCTTTTATTATGTAGAATATGCTAATTTAAATGCAAGCAATGTGTTATGCATAGAAGCAGATTTAACAACCAGTGATATTCTAGTTATCACTCATTACTAATATTAAATAATGTTCCAACCAATCAGCTCGTATCTATCATGTGCTTACAATAATGACAGTTAGGAGCTGATTGGTTGGAACAGTATGTAAGATTAGTAATGAGTGATAACTAGAATATCACTCATTGTTAAATCTACCCATCGGTTTTTATTTATTTATTTATTTATTTATTTAGTACAGTTATGATAGGTTACTCATGTTCTTATTTTTCACAAAACTGTGTGCTGGAAACAACAGCTCACAACATATTCATCAGCACCTAAATCACAGACAAAAAAGCCATATGGACAGTATAAATGCTTGATAGAAATATATGTGAAATGAACTAAGTGATTGTGGCAGTCAGTCATGTATCTTAAGGGTACGGCCAGACGGATGTTTTTTTTTTCTTTCTCTTTTTCTTCTTCTTTATTTAAATAAGCCAGAAGCATTTTTACTTTCTCATGATGTCTACAGAAATATGGAAAATGATGCCGGCCTCAATTCCCTGCCTGCACCTGGCGTTTTGTATAATAGGGGGGAAGTCTTACGTGTTTGAATGTTGTGAAAAACTTATCGCGATTTTCTAAAGAGTAGTTCTGGCGATGTACATGACAAAGTCCGCTACACACCGCCTGGTGCAGAGAAAAGATTCTTAATAATCAAATTTAATTGCTACATTTTATTCATTTTAGGCATTTTCCTTAAATAATATTGGGGTCACAAAATAATGAACCATGAGACCACCGGTCACCATACCGACAGCGGGATCCCAGCTTCGAGATGCCCGGTCTCCTGACCATTGGTCACACAACTAGATCCCATTTCTACAGTACAGTATATGTGCAGTGTTGAAAATGTGCAGCAATATAAGGACTAAGGGCCCTACACACTATGCGATCCGCTGCCGAGCTGCCCGGCGACAGATATGGCTAACGGGCGACCCGGCGGCGGGGGGGGGGGGGGCAGTGACAGGCGGAGTGAAGTTTCTTCACTCCCCCCGTCACACGGTTCCATAGTAGTGAAGGCAAATACGGAGATCGTCCATATTGGCCTGCATGCACAAGCGACGGGGCACCAGCGACGAACGAGCGTGGAGCCGCGCATCGTTCACCGCTGGTGCCTCCACACTGAAAGATATGAACGAGATCATTCATATCTTTCAGAAATATCGCCCAGTGTGTAGGGCCTTAAGGGTCTAACTAAGGGTCTAATTCAGCATGAGTTGTAGTTTTGCGAAAATTCTCAAAACTACAACTCCTTCCATTAGATTGTTGGGGGGGGCGCACAGCATAGGGCAAGGCCGCGCCATATGCCGGTTCTTACCCCTGCTACAATGCGAGTGCTTTGCTAGACAGCGAAAATGCTTGCACCTTTAGGGTAGCGCCCTGCCTTTGCAGCCTAACTGCAAAGGTAGTCACCGGGCCCCAATGTTTTGGGTTGCACCGCCTGTGTGTGACGTCATGCAGCCGACACAGCCTGCCCTGTCACCGCCCCCCACCGGCACTTAGACTGCGATCGCATGTGATCACAATCTAAGCATGCGTGAGAATTTAGTGATTTCCGCACTTCAGCGATTGATGCTGTATCAGGCACTAAGTTCCTGTGAGATATTATTTTTTAAACTGGAGAGGAAATGCAAAGTTTTAGTAAATAAAGGGTAACAATAGACCCAGTTTAGGGTCAAATGTTCTAAATGTTAAAGAAAAGATCTTTATCTGGTGTTTTCTCCAGAGAAAGGGCTTTTTTCCAACTTTTCCCAATTTATTAACAGGATAACCCAGGAGAAATCAGAATTTTCCGGTGTTGTTTAAACTAGAGATGTGTGGGTTCGGACTTACTCGGTTCGTAACGCCAGAATTAATGCAAGTTCGGATTTATCTGGATTTTTCTTATTGGCTAACCAATACACATGACATCCGAGAGCCAATAAGATGCCGTTTTGTGATCCGGGTAAATCCAAACCCGCACATCTCTAGTCTAAACTAACGCTGCATACTCTTCAGCCCTATAGACCTCTATGGGACAAATTCTTACTGTAATTTAGCAAGCAACTAGGGCTCTAGGCTGACGGCCTCATTTTTCTGTACCTGACATCTCTGCTTTTTTCAGCACCCCTACAGAATTTTCTGCATAATATAATATGTATCAATTTAATAATTGTAATCTGTGAATAGCTCTGTCCAAATGAGGCTCTCATAGCCTTACCCCTTTCCCCAATTGCCACCCTGCCCATGTTCCTTCTCACCCACTGATTTATAACTGCTGCCTGCACTGATGGCTTCTTGTTATCATGGTGACCATAGATGGTAGACCCTTCTGTGGCCATCCCTAGCTTTGTTCCTGCACTGGTGGTTTCTTGTTATCATGGTCAGTGCCGTAACTAGACATTCTAGCACTGTGTGTAAGAAACAACATTGGTGCCCCATCTTATTTAAATTGAGGAAGTGTGCGCCAACAATATAGGGGTGTGGCTTCATGGGGAAGGGGTGTGGCCACAAAATAATACCAATTCATATTACACTGCACAGTAGTCTCCATTATTCAAAATATGCTGCATAGTAGCACCACTACACCAGGTAGAGCCCCTTTTACACATTACAGCAGGCAGAAATCCCTTTTACATACTGTAGTACGGCAGACAGAGTCCCCTTTTTACACATTACACATTATGGCAGGCAGAGTTCACCTTTTTACACATTATGGCAGGCAGAGTCCCCCTTTTATATACATTAAAGCAGCAGAGTCCCCCTTTTTTACTCATTACAGCAGCAGAGTCCCCCTTTACACATTACGGCAGGCAGAGTCCCCTTTTACACAGTGCAGCAGGGAGAGTCCCCTTTTGCACAGTACAGTAGGCAGAGTCCTCCTTTTACACATTACGGCAGGCAAGGGGTGTAAGTACATACCAGATGCCCAGACATATATACATACATACACACACAACCACATATATACATAGCTCACACAGCCACATATATATATATATATATACATACACATACACACACACACCACCACATACACACACACACACACACACACACAGCCTCATATACTCATATACACACACAGCCACATAACTCTCTCTCTCTCTCTCTCTCTCTATATATATATATATATATATAGTTATCAGCCACATATATTCTCTCTCTCCACCCCAGCACTCTTCCCTGTCAGTTCCCTCTCTGCTCACCTCCTCATGCAGCTATGCAACCGGTGGTAAGGAGACGGGAGACGGGCAGCCTGCCTCTGTGTGCGGGAGCCGGGCAGTGGTGGTCAGGAGGCGGGAGCCAGGCAGCCTGCCTTTGCATGCAGGAGCCGGGCAGCAGTGTTCAGGAGGTGGGAGCCGAGCAGCCTGCCTCTGCATGCGGGTGGGAGCCGGGAAGTAGGGGTTGGGAGGCATGAGCCAGCAGCTGGAGTTTGGGGGCGGGAGCCAGGCAGCGGGGTCAAGAGGTGGGCACACTGCCATCAAACATTACCTCCCTTTTCAATACTCGCTCCGGCAGCTTGTAATTAGTCAGTCTGACTCAATACAATGCCACAGACTTTGGGCCCCCTGAATGGGGATGCAGGCAGTTGCGCCCTCAGGATGACTATGCTGTGTGCCAGGCACCACTGGCACACACGTAGTTATGGCCCTGATCATGGTGACCATAGATGGTAGACCCTTCAGTGGCCAACCCTAGTTTTGTGCCTGCACTGATGGTTTCTTGTTATCATAGTGACCATAGATGGTAGACCCTTCAGTGGCCATAGATGGTAGACCATTCAGTGGTCTTCCCTACCTTTGTGTAAGTAATCTGTGTGAGCAAAGAGGCAGAGGGATAAACTATATAACTTCAAGATTTGTTCAGTCAGAGAACAAGGGGCTGTTAAGTTGAGGTTGCGCTGACCAATGAAGAAACTTCAATAATGATATTTATTCACAGAGATTCATTGGCAAGCATCAGCTTCAATACAGAAACTAGTCCAAGAGAACATCACTGGTCTAGCCATGTGATATTGTAACACCCCAAGGTTTTACAAGTAGTACAAATTATAACATGTATATGGTACACTGTATGCAGCTAAATGTAATATATTTATAACGGTAGATCCCTCGCAGAGGGAAATATAACATTATACAAGAATTATATCCGCCCCTCATGGAGGGGATATAAAAAAAAGGTAGCTAGACTGTTTGGCAGCACGAGGGAGAAGTGTATGCAGAGACCGCTCGTGACGGGACGGTTGAAGCTTGCTGCGCAATCGGCGCATGTGTCTGGTCTGACCGGGGCTGGCGCTGGAGGAAGACGGATCGAGGAGGGAGAGACGGTGGCGATGAATCCCGGCTGTCACCGTATATGAGAGATGGACTTGCGGCAGACGGACGCTGGAAGCCCTGGCGACGTCGCTAGTGGGCGGTGATTGATCCGTCCCAGGAGGCGGGAGGAGGTGGTGCCGGAGCTAGTTGACAAGTGCCAGCGGGACGGCCTACTTGTGATAGACAGCCACGGGCGGAGCCAGGAGCAATATACAAAGCTGTGAGTAACTGAGAGGGTGGCCCGTGAGGCGGAGTCGTAGTTCATCGAAAAACTGCTGGGATCTGACAGCAGAAGAGGCAGACTGACAGGTACACAAGATATCAGAGACATTGATTGAACCTTATCTCAGGGGTAATACTTCACCGCCAAAGACTCTTAACCCCAGCACTAATAATAAGTACATGTGTGACACGCTATTTGGAATAGGTTAGCGGCCACAACAATAGTGTACGACAGTAAGAATAGTTGCCACCAACGGATGTGCTAGAGAAGGTATATCAAGGCGCCAGTCTACAACATATTTCCTCTCTAGGGAGGCTACCATCTCCTAGCTAGTTCAAGCTTAATCATATCAGTACTTGTTCAGTCGGTCAGCATATAGAATCCTAATTTGGCAAGACTGTGTACATTCAACCGAACCGAATATAGCCATCACAGACTAATGGTAAGGAAAGAATATATTGGAACGCGGCACTTCAGTTAAGTAAATACTGGAGAATTGCATATTGACTCTACCTCAGTTACTCTATTCTCAGATACTGGAGCGTATTTAATGCCTTTTGAGTATAGACTTGTACACTAAAACCTATTAGGGGCCATTAGCTAGTCGGAATCAAGGCTCACTACCGCCGCATACCATCATCTAGCGCAGTATAATTGGGTACAGTAGGACCTTCCTGTCAGCTGTCAGGGAGGAGCGGCTTGGCGACATCATATAACAGAATAGGGAGAAACCTCGCCTAGGTCCGGAATGATTATTACTCCGTACAAAGCTACAGATATGTGCATACCAAGTTTAAAGTAGTGTACGGCTACGTCAGCTTCATTCAGGGAGTTCAGCGATCAGGACAGGAAAGGATTTAAAAATTGCGCTAACAAACCTGGGTTTGCAACCTTCAAGTAATTAAGGTTATAGCGCCATCTCCTACAAATAAGGTACTGTGTAAGTTCAGGAACCCAGCTTATAACTTATAGCTTCAATTTCCGAACATTGGAAGTAAAACGCTAATCATTTTTTCAGGTGCCGCATCCTTGCTGGATTAGGAGACATTCTAGTTAACACCGAACTGAACTCCATGTATGTTAATGTTTCTTAACTCTTTTATCAGATGTTGAATGTTAAGAAATACCCGGGATGAACCATACCTATAGAGTTATATAGCGAGAGTCGCTAAGTCTTACTTGTCTGTTGATAAAAGTAGTACAGAGTAACGGTATAGTTCTCCTAACTGAATTTCAGGCTCTGTTTCTTAAGTAAAGTGAACACCAATTCCAGAGCAGTATAATAAATAGTTTGCTATTTTTAGACTTGTTAACTATCGATTGTAACTGTGCCTAGAGTGTTTCACTATCCATGTTCACAAGGTTTTTTTTTTTAATAAACTTTTTATTCTGTTTTATTGTGCTTAACAATGACGATTATTGCGTGAAGTGCATTAGCGACACACTGAAGAAAATCTTCTCCGAGGTGTTACAAGCAAAGATTTTGGCATCACGAACAGGTCCGTCCGTCGTTATTAGGAACTAAGGCGCAGAGAGCTGATGCCAATCTGGAGTTAATTAAATTGCTATGGCACCGGGACCGTCTTAAATTCCGAAAGGGACTATTAGTCCGGATTAGTCTTGATCCTGGAACCCATCAGCAAATTTCCCAAATAATTGTCCCCAAACAATCGGCTGGATTTCTGCTCAAAGCTTACCATGACCAGTCTGGGCATTTCGGCTCCCAGAAAACGGAAGCCGTACTAAGGAGAAGATGCTTCTGGGTTGGAATGAAGGTAGACATCAAACATTGGTGCCGTGACTGTATAGCCTGCAGTCTAAAAAAATATCCCAAATCCAGTCAAAAGGACCCCATACATCCAATAAGAAGCTCCCGTCCATTGGAACTGGTAGCACTGGAACACGTAAAACTCGAGCCTAGCTGAAATGGGTTCCAATACTCTTTGACCATCGTTGATCATTACAGCAAATTCCTGGTAGTTGTCCCAGTAAGAGATATTACTGCAAAAACTGCTGCTGCAACCTTTCTGAAATACTTTAGCCAACCCTATGGATTTCCTGACCAAATATTGACGGACCAAGGTCCAGCGTTCGAAGCACAGCTGTTTCAGGAACTATGCGCCCTGTATGGTTGTAAGAAGTTACATACAACAGCCTACCATCCACAGTGTAATGGGTTGTGTGAGAGAGCAAATCAGACCGCCATCGGGATGCTCAGAAGCCTCTCGGCGGAAAAACGCTCGCAGTGGCCTTCCCTTTTACCAGAGTTAGCCTATTTGTACAACAACACCGACCATTGTTCCACCGGTTTTACACCCTTTTATTTAATGTTTGGACGACATGGGAAACTACCCAAGGATTTGGAATTGACCTCCGGAGTAAATGAGTTGGCAACCCCTCCGACTGATTGGGTTAGCGAACACCAGTACCGCATGGAGGCGGCGAGAGAGATTGTTAACAAGCGTATGGAAGCCGTCCATCAACGCCAAGAGAGAAATTATAATGTAGGTGTAAGAGCCGCTCCTTTGCAAGTGGGAGACAAAGTCTGGAAGAGGAAGAATCACCGATCTAGCAAACTAGACACAATGTGGGAAGAGACTCCTTATATTGTGGTTGGAGTTCCTAATAACAACTTTCAGGCCTATAGAATTCAGAAAAATAAAGATGGGCCTGTCAGTACAGTACCGCGGGAACAATTAAAACTATGCACTGTAGAGGTCCCTGACCTTCTACCCAAAAGCTCAATTGATACTAAGGACGGGAGACCCTTCGAGAATAGTCCTTTCAAGAGTCCCATAGACTTATTGGTATACATGTGTGGACCTGTCCCCTTGAGTATCGTGGGAGACGTCACTCCTGCACCTTCAGCGGATCGAACTGTAGAAGAGAAGAGCGATCTCGCAGGGGAAAATAGTACGGAATTAATAGTCAGGAGGTCAGAACGTAGCACCAAGGGTGTTCTACCCTGGAGATACCGAAAATAATTTGCTACAAAAATCTGTACTTAGTGTAAAAGTTGTTATAATTAAAGAACTTATAACTGTAAAAGAAGTATAAGTTAGGATTGTTATGCGTGAGGACACGCATCTTTCTATGAGGGGTATATGTAACACCCCAAGGTTTTACAAGTAGTAAAAATTATAACATGTATATGGTACACTGTATGCAGCTAAAAGTAATATATTTATAACTGTAGATCCCTCGCAGAGGGAAATATAACATTATACAAGAATTATATGTTCCCCTCATGGAGGGGATATAAAAAAAAGGTAGCTAGACTGTTTGGCAGCACGAGGGAGAAGTGTGTGCAGAGACAGCTCGTGACGGGACAGTTGAAGCCCGCACGAGTGGCTGAAGCTTGCTGCGCAATCGGCGCGTGTGTCTGGTCTGACCGGGGCTGGCGCTGGAGGAAGACGGATCGAGGAGGGAGAGACGGCGGCGATGAATCCCGGCTGTCACCGTATATGAGAGATGGACTTGCGGCAGACGGACGCTGGAAGCCCTGGCGACGTCGCTAGTGGGCGGTGATTAATCCGTCCCAGGAGGCAGGAGGAGGTGGTGCCGGAGCTGCTTTGACAAGTGCCAGCGGGACGGCCTACTTGTGATAGACAGCCACGGGCGGAGCCAGGAGCAATATACAAAGCTGTGAGTAACTGAGAGGGTGGCCCATGAGGCGGAGTCGTAGTTCATCGAAAGACTGCTGGGATCTGACAGCAGTGGCTGTCTGACAGAGGCAGACTGACAGGTACACAAGATATCAGAGACATTGATTGAACCTTATCTCAGGGGTAATACTTCACCGCCAAAGACTCTTAACCCCAGCACTAATAATAAGTACATGTGTGACACGCTATTTGGAATAGGTTAGCGGCCACAACAATAGTGTACGACAGTAAGAATAGTTGCCGCCAACGGAGGTGCTAGAGAAGGTATAGCAAGGCGCCAGTCTGCAACATATTTCCTCTCTAGGGAGGCTACCATCTCCTAGCTAGTTCAAGCTTAATCATATCAATACTTGTTCAGTCGGTCAGCATATAGAATCCTAATTTGGCAAGACTGTGTACATTCAACCGAACCGAATATAGCCGTCACAGACTAATGGTAAGGAAAGAATATATTGGAACGCGGCACTTCAGTTAAGTAAATACTGGAGAGTTGCATATTGACTCTACCTCAGTCACTCTATTCTCAGATACTGGAGCGTATTTAATGCCTTTTGAGTATAGACTTGTACACTAAAACCTATTAGGGGCCATTAGCTAGTCGAAATCAAGGCTCACTACCGCCGCATACCATCATCTAGCGCAGTATAATTGGGTACAGTAGGACCTTCCTGTCAGCTGTCAGGGAGGAGCGGCTTGGCGACATCATATAACAGAATAGGGAGAAACCTCGCCTAGGTCCGGAACGATTATTACTCCGTACAAAGCTACAGATATGTGCATACCAAGTTTAAAGTAGTGTACGGCTACGTCAGCTTCATTCAGGGAGTTCAGTGATCAGGACAGGAAAGGATTTAAAAATTGCGCTAACAAACCCGGGTTTGCAACATTCAAATAATTAAGGTTATAGTGCCATCTCCTACAAATAAGGTACCGTGTAAGTTCAGGAACCCAGCTTATAACTTATAGCTTCAATTTCCGAACATTGGAAGTAAAACGCTAATCATTTTTTCAGGTGCCGCATCCTTGCCGGATTAGGAGACATTCTAGTTAACACCGAACTGAACTCCATGTATGTTAATGTTTCTTAACTCTTTTATCAGATGTTGAATGTTAAGAAATACCCAGGATGAACCATACCTATAGCGTTATATAGCGAGAGTCGCTAAGTATTACTTGTCTGTTGATAAAAGTAGTACAGAGTAACGGTATAGTTCTCCTAACTGAATTTCAGGCTCCGTTTCTTAAGTAAAGTGAACACCAATTCCAGAGCAGTATAATAAATAGTTTGCTATTTTTATACTTGTTAACTATCGATTGTAACTGTGCCTAGAGTGTTTCACTATCCATGTTCACAAGGTTTTTTTTTTTAATAAACTTTTTATTCTGTTTTATTGTGCTTAACAATGACGATTATTGCGTGAAGTGCATTAGCGACACACTGAAGAAAATCTTCTCCGGGGTGTTACAAGCAAAGATTTTGGCGTCACGAACAGGTCCGTCCGTCGTTATTAGGAACTAAGGCGCAGAGAGCTGATGCCAATCCGGAGTTAATTAAATTGCTAAGGCACCGGGACCGTCTTAAATTCCGAAAGGGACTATTAGTCCGGATTAGTCTTGATCCTGGAACCCATCAGCAAATTTCCCAAATAATTGTCCCCAAACAATCGGCTGGATTTCTGCTCAAAGCTTACCATGACCAGTCTGGGCATTTCGGCTCGCAGAAAACGGAAGCCGTACTAAGGAGAAGATGCTTCTGGGTTGGAATGAAGGTAGACATCGAACATTGGTGCCGTGACTGTATAGCCTGCAGTCTAAAAAAATATCCCAAATCCAGTCAAAAGGACCCCTTACATCCAATAAGAAGCTCCCGTCCATTGGAACTGGTAGCACTGGACCACGTAAAACTCGAGCCTAAAAAAAACAAAAAAACAAAACATACCTTGTGAACATGGATAGTAAAACACTCCAGGCACAGTTACAATCGATAGCAAACTATTTATTATACTACTCTGGAATTGGTGTTCAACCGTCCCGTCACGAGCGGTCTCTGCACACACTTCTCCCTCGTGCTGCCAAAGAGTCTAGCTACCTTTTTTTTTATATCCCCTCCATGAGGGGCACATATAATTCTTGTATAATGTTATATTTCCCTCTGCGAGGGATCTACAGTTATAAATATATTACATTTAGCTGCATACAGTGTACCATATACTAGAGATGAGCGGGTTCGGTTTCTCTGAATCCGAACCCGCACGAACTTCATGTTTTTTTTCACGGGTCCGAGCGACTCGGATCTTCCCGCCTTGCTCGGTTAACCCGAGCGCGCCCGAACGTCATCATGACGCTGTCGGATTCTCGCGAGACTCGGATTCTATATAAGGAGCCGCGCGTCGCCGCCATTTTCACACGTGCATTGAGATTGATAGGGAGAGGACGTGGCTGGCGTCCTCTCCATTTAGATTAGGAGAGAGAGAGAGAGATTGACCTGAGGCTGATACTGTAGAAGAGAGTGCAGAGTTTAGTGACTGACCACAGTGACCACCAGCAGTGCAGTTGTTTTATTTAATATATCCGTTCTCTGCCTGAAAAAAACGGTACACACAGTGACTCAGTCACATACCATATCTGTGTGCACTGCTCAGCCCAGTGTGCTGCATGCCTGCATCATCTATGTATATATTATATATCTGACTGTGCTCAGCTCACACAGCTTATAATTGTGGGGGAGACTGGGGAGCACTGCAGTGCCAGTTATAGGTTATAGCAGGAGCCAGGAGTACAAGACAGTCACATACCATATCTGTGTGCACTGCTCAGCCCAGTGTGCTGCATCATCTATGTATATATTATATATCTGACTGTGCTCAGCTCACACAGCTTATAATTGTGGGGGAGACTGGGGAGCACTGCAGTGCCAGTTATAGGTTATAGCAGGAGCCAGGAGTACATATTATATTAAAATTAAACAGTGCACACTTTTGCTGCAGGAGTGCCACTGCCAGTGTGACTGACCAGTGACCTGACCACACTGACCACCAGTATAGTTAGTAGTATACTATATTGTGATTGCCTGAAAAAGTTAAACACTCGTCGTGTGACTTCACTTGTGTGGTGTTTTTTTTTTTATTCTATAAAAAACTCATTCTGCTGACAGACAGTGTCCAGCAGGTCCGTCATTATATAATATATATACCTGTCCGGCTGCAGTAGTGATATATATATATTTTTTATATCATTATTTATCATCCAGTCGCAGCAGACACAGTACGGTAGTTCACGGCTGTAGCTACCTCTGTGTCGGCACTCGGCAGTCCATCCATAATTGTATACCACCTACCCGTGGTTTTTTTTTCTTTCTTCTTTATACATACATACTACTACATCTCTTTATCAACCAGTCTATATTAGCAGCAGACACAGTACAGTACGGTAGTTCACGGCTGTGGCTACCTCTGTGTCGGCACTCGGCAGTCCGTCCATAATTGTATACCACCTAACCGTGGTTTTTTTTTCTTTCTTCTTTATACATACATACTACGACATCTCTTTATCAACCAGTCTATATTAGCAGCAGACACAGTACAGTACGGTAGTTCACGGCTGTGGCTACCTCTGTGTCGGCACTCGGCAGTCCGTCCATAATTGTATACCACCTAACCGTGGTTTTTTTTTTCTTTCTTCTTCATACATACATACTACGACATCTCTTTATCAACCAGTCTATATTAGCAGCAGACACAGTACAGTACGGTAGTTCACGGCTGTGGCTACCTCTGTGTCGGCACTCGGCAGTCCGTCCATAATTGTATACCACCTAACCGTGGTTTTTTTTTCTTTCTTCTTTATACATACATACTACGACATCTCTTTATCAACCAGTCTATATTAGCAGCAGACACAGTACAGTACGGTAGTTCACGGCTGTGGCTACCTCTGTGTCGGCACTCGGCAGTCCGTCCATAATTGTATACCACCTAACCGTGGTTTTTTTTTCTTTCTTCTTCATACATACATACTACGACATCTCTTTATCAACCAGTCTATATTAGCAGCAGACACAGTACAGTACGGTAGTTCACGGCTGTGGCTACCTCTGTGTCGGCACTCGGCAGTCCGTCCATAATTGTATACCACCTACCCGTGGTTTTTTTTTCTTTCTTCTTCATACATACATACTACTACATCTCTTTATCAACCAGTCTATATTAGCAGCAGACACAGTACAGTACGGTAGTTCACGGCTGTGGCTACCTCTGTGTCGGCACTCGGCAGTCCGTCCATAATTGTATACCACCTACCCGTGGTTTTTTTTTCTTTCTTCTTCATACATACATACTACGACATCTCTTTATCAACCAGTCTATATTAGCAGCAGACACAGTACAGTACGGTAGTTCACGGCTGTGGCTACCTCTGTGTCGGCACTCGGCAGTCCGTCCATAATTGTATACCACCTAACCGTGGTTTTTTTTTCTTTCTTCTTCATACATACATACTACGACATCTCTTTATCAACCAGTCTATATTAGCAGCAGACACAGTACGGTAGTTCACGGCTGTAGCTACCTCTGTGTCGGCACTCGGCAGTCCGTCCATAATTGTATACTAGTATCCATCCATCTCCATTGTTTACCTGAGGTGCCTTTTAGTTGTGCCTATTAAAATATGGAGAACAAAAATGTTGAGGTTCCAAAATTAGGGAAAGATCAAGATCCACTTCCACCTCGTGCTGAAGCTGCTGCCACTAGTCATGGCCGAGACGATGAAATGCCAGCAACGTCGTCTGCCAAGGCCGATGCCCAATGTCATAGTACAGAGCATGTCAAATCCAAAACACCAAATATCAGTAAAAAAAGGACTCCAAAACCTAAAATAAAATTGTCGGAGGAGAAGCGTAAACTTGCCAATATGCCATTTACCACACGGAGTGGCAAGGAACGGCTGAGGCCCTGGCCTATGTTCATGGCTAGTGGTTCAGCTTCACATGAGGATGGAGGCACTCAGCCTCTCGCTAGAAAAATGAAAAGACTCAAGCTGGCAAAAGCAGTAGCACCGCAAAGAACTGTGCGTTCTTCGAAATCCCAAATCCACAAGGAGAGTCCAATTGTGTCGGTTGCGATGCCTGACCTTCCCAACACTGGACGTGAAGAGCATGCGCCTTCCACCATTTGCACGCCCCCTGCAAGTGCTGGAAGGAGCACCCGCAGTCCAGTTCCTGATAGTCAGATTGAAGATGTCAGTGTTGAAGTACACCAGGATGAGGAGGATATGGGTGTTGCTGGCGCTGGGGAGGAAATTGACCAGGAGGATTCTGATGGTGAGGTGGTTTGTTTAAGTCAGGCACCCGGGGAGACACCTGTTGTCCGTGGGAGGAATATGGCCGTTGACATGCCTGGTGAAAATACCAAAAAAATCAGCTCTTCGGTGTGGAACTATTTCAACAGAAATGCGGACAACAGGTGTCAAGCCGTGTGTTCCCTTTGTCAAGCTGTAATAAGTAGGGGTAAGGACGTTAACCACCTCGGAACATCCTCCCTTATACGTCACCTGCAGCGCATTCATAATAAGTCAGTGACAAGTTCAAAAACTTTGGGTGACAGCGGAAGCAGTCCACTGACCAGTAAATCCCTTCCTCTTGTAACCAAGCTCACGCAAACCACCCCACCAACTCCCTCAGTGTCAATTTCCTCCTTCCCCAGGAATGCCAATAGTCCTGCAGGCAATGTCACTGGCAATTCTGACGAGTCCTCTCCTGCCTGGGATTCCTCCGATGCATCCTTGCGTGTAACGCCTACTGCTGCTGGCGCTGCTGTTGTTGCTGCTGGGAGTCGATGGTCATCCCAGAGGGGAAGTCGTAAGCCCACTTGTACTACTTCCAGTAAGCAATTGACTGTTCAACAGTCCTTTGCGAGGAAGATGAAATATCACAGCAGTCATCCTGCTGCAAAGCGGATAACTGAGGCCTTGACAACTATGTTGGTGTTAGACGTGCGTCCGGTATCCGCCGTTAGTTCACAGGGAACTAGACAATTTATTGAGGCAGTGTGCCCCCGTTACCAAATACCATCTAGGTTCCACTTCTCTAGGCAGGCGATACCGAGAATGTACACGGACCTCAGAAAAAGACTCACCAGTGTCCTAAAAAATGCAGTTGTACCCAATGTCCACTTAACCACGGACATGTGGACAAGTGGAGCAGGGCAGGGTCAGGACTATATGACTGTGACAGCCCACTGGGTAGATGTATGGACTCCCGCCGCAAGAACAGCAGCGGCGGCACCAGTAGCAGCATCTCGCAAACGCCAACTCTTTCCTAGGCAGGCTACGCTTTGTATCACCGGTTTCCAGAATACGCACACAGCTGAAAACCTCTTACGGCAACTGAGGAAGATCATCGCGGAATGGCTTACCCCAATTGGACTCTCCTGTGGATTTGTGGCATCGGACAACGCCAGCAATATTGTGTGTGCATTAAATATGGGCAAATTCCAGCACGTCCCATGTTTTGCACATACCTTGAATTTGGTGGTGCAGAATTATTTAAAAAACGACAGGGGCGTGCAAGAGATGCTGTCGGTGGCCAGAAAAATTGCGGGACACTTTCGGCGTACAGGCACCACGTACAGAAGACTGGAGCACCACCAAAAACTACTGAACCTGCCCTGCCATCATCTGAAGCAAGAAGTGGTAACGAGGTGGAATTCAACCCTCTATATGCTTCAGAGGTTGGAGGAGCAGCAAAAGGCCATTCAAGCCTATACAATTGAGCACGATATAGGAGGTGGAATGCACCTGTCTCAAGCGCAGTGGAGAATGATTTCAACGTTGTGCAAGGTTCTGATGCCCTTTGAACTTGCCACACGTGAAGTCAGTTCAGACACTGCCAGCCTGAGTCAGGTCATTCCCCTCATCAGGCTTTTGCAGAAGAAGCTGGAGACATTGAAGGAGGAGCTAACACGGAGCGATTCCGCTAGGCATGTGGGACTTGTGGATGGAGCCCTTAATTCGCTTAACAAGGATTCACGGGTGGTCAATCTGTTGAAATCAGAGCACTACATTTTGGCCACCGTGCTCGATCCTAGATTTAAAGCCTACCTTGGATCTCTCTTTCCGGCAGACACAAGTCTGCTGGGGTTGAAAGACCTGCTGGTGAGAAAATTGTCAAGTCAAGCGGAACGCGACCTGTCAACATCTCCTCCTTCACATTCTCCCGCAACTGGGGGTGCGAGGAAAAGGCTCAGAATTCCGAGCCCACCCGCTGGCGGTGATGCAGGGCAGTCTGGAGCGACTGCTGATGCTGACATCTGGTCCGGACTGAAGGACCTGACAACGATTACGGACATGTCGTCTACTGTCACTGCATATGATTCTCTCACCATTGAAAGAATGGTGGAGGATTATATGAGTGACCGCATCCAAGTAGGCACGTCACACAGTCCATACTTATACTGGCAGGAAAAAGAGGCAATTTGGAGGCCATTGCACAAACTGGCTTTATTCTACCTAAGTTGCCCTCCCACAAGTGTGTACTCCGAAAGAGTGTTTAGTGCCGCCGCTCACCTTGTCAGCAATCGGCGTACGAGGTTACATCCAGAAAATGTGGAGAAGATGATGTTCATTAAAATGAATTATAATCAATTCCTCCGCGGAGACATTGACCAGCAGCAATTGCCTCCACAAAGTACACAGGGAGCTGAGATGGTGGATTCCAGTGGGGACGAATTGATAATCTGTGAGGAGGGGGATGTACACGGTGATATATCGGAGGGTGATGATGAGGTGGACATCTTGCCTCTGTAGAGCCAGTTTGTGCAAGGAGAGATTAATTGCTTCTTTTTTGGGGGGGGTCCAAACCAACCCGTCATATCAGTCACAGTCGTGTGGCAGACCCTGTCACTGAAATGATGGGTTGGTTAAAGTGTGCATGTCCTGTTTTGTTTATACAACATAAGGGTGGGTGGGAGGGCCCAAGGACAATTCCATCTTGCACCTCTTTTTTCTTTTATTTTTCTTTGCGTCATGTGCTGTTTGGGGAGGGTTTTTTGGAAGGGACATCCTGCGTGACACTGCAGTGCCACTCCTAAATGGGCCCGGTGTTTGTGTCGGCCACTAGGGTCGCTAATCTTACTCACACAGTCAGCTACCTCATTGCGCCTCTTTTTTTCTTTGCGTCATGTGCTGATTGGGGAGGGTTTTTTGGAAGGGACATCCTGCGTGACACTGCAGTGCCACTCCTAAATGGGCCCGGTGTTTGTGTCGGCCACTAGGGTCGCTAATCTTACTCACACAGTCAGCTACCTCATTGCGCCTCTTTTTTTCTTTGCGTCATGTGCTGATTGGGGAGGGTTTTTTGGAAGGGACATCCTGCGTGACACTGCAGTGCCACTCCTAAATGGGCCCGGTGTTTGTGTCGGCCACTAGGGTCGCTAATCTTACTCACACAGTCAGCTACCTCATTGCGCCTCTTTTTTTCTTTGCGTCATGTGCTGATTGGGGAGGGTTTTTTGGAAGGGACATCCTGCGTGACACTGCAGTGCCACTCCTAAATGGGCCCGGTGTTTGTGTCGGCCACTAGGGTCGCTAATCTTACTCACACAGTCAGCTACCTCATTGCGCCTCTTTTTTTCTTTGCGTCATGTGCTGATTGGGGAGGGTTTTTTGGAAGGGACATCCTGCGTGACACTGCAGTGCCACTCCTAAATGGGCCCGGTGTTTGTGTCGGCCACTAGGGTCGCTAATCTTACTCACACAGTCAGCTACCTCATTGCGCCTCTTTTTTCTTTGCGTCATGTGCTGATTGGGGAGGGTTTTTTGGAAGGGACATCCTGCGTGACACTGCAGTGCCACTCCTAAATGGGCCCGGTGTTTGTGTCGGCCACTAGGGTCGCTTATCTTACTCACACTGTCAGCTACCTCATTGCGCCTCTTTTTTTCTTTGCGTCATGTGCTGATTGGGGAGGGTTTTTTGGAAGGGACATCCTGCGTGACACTGCAGTGCCACTCCTAGATGGGCCAGGTGTTTGTGTCGGCCACTAGTGTCGCTTAGCTTAGTCATCCAGCGACCTTGGTGCAAATTTTAGGACTAAAAATAATATTATGAGGTGTGAGGTATTCAGAATAGACTGAAAATGAGTGGAAATTATGGTTTTTGAGGTTAATAATAATATGGGATCAAAATGACCCCCAAATTCTATGATTTAAGCTGTTTTTTAGTGTTTTTTTAAAAAAACACCCGAATCCAAAACACACCCGAATCCGACAAAAAAAATTCGGTGAGGTTTTGCCAAAACGCGGTCGAACCCAAAACACGGCCGCGGAACCGAACCCAAAACCAAAACACAAAACCCGAAAAATTTCAGGCGCTCATCTCTACCATATACATGTTATAATTTTTACTACTTGTAAAACCTTGGGGTGTTACAATATCATCAGTCTTATATCATTCTAAAGCTATCAATTACACATACAAACTAGTTATATTTATGAGCTATCATTTAAATTCATAGTACATGACTATCAGTGGTTGGCACCAAATGTAATAAACTCCCATGCTTCGATTCGTGTGATTGATACCATTCCCCTTCTCTGTTGTTGATTATAAATTTATCTTGTAATGCCAGAGAAGGGGAAAATGCTTCTTCATCAACTGTGCCAAGTATCTCTGGTACAAGTTCAATAGTTTCCCTTTATCCAAGCATGCAATAAGAGAAGACATATGTTATCTGCAGATTAGACCCTCAGCACATGTATTAGAATATGACTCATACTTAGAGGAATAGTTACTAAAGTGTGGTTTTATAGAGGTGGAGATGTTGACAGGGCCACCTTTTGACCTGGGATCAATGGGTAGTTGCCCTAGGGCACCAGGAGCATAAGGGCCATAGGCTGATAGCTGATGGTCCCCTTTTTCCAGGGGTACCAGATTTTTGAAAATCGGCCCCGGGAAACCAGAAATATCCAACTTCAAAGCAGTGGTCCCCGTCCAAGCATTTTAATTGATCTCCCTAGCCAGATATGTTGGGTTCTCTCTGACTTAGAGTTTTCCTGAGGGTATACTCCAAAAGCTGGGACTCTCTCCTTTCGGTGGACACTGGCAGATTGTCTTTACTATGCCCAGAACCAGATACATATATCAGCCTCCCAGCAGCTGGTCCCTGCTCCAGCTCCACACGCCTGGTATGCAGTTTTATATTTTCTTTGGTGGATTGCTCTGGCTCCTGAACTCTGATCCCGAAGTTCCCAGTACCTCCTGCAAGCTAAGAAATCTATTTCCAGTAACTGAAGATATCTGCAGTCAGGCAAGCTGCCCTCCCACTGGAAAATTATGAATATTAAGCACACTCCACTATCCACCACTCCCCTGCATATTTAACACCCCCTACCACCCTCGAAGTCATGTACTGGGGCCCCTTAATTCAACCCAATGCCCCCTTCTACAGTTTAGTGTTCTCCCTCCCGTCTCATCTCCAACCATCTGTGCAGTAAAGGAGTAATTAGCAGAAATTACTGCTTCAGGTCCTACATGCTGAGCGGAAGATAGAACACCCTCTACTGCCCGCGGACATCAAAGCTGCCGCTGATAGCACCCCCCACCCCTACCGCTAGAGGATGGGTAGGGACCCCAGTGCACTTCTTTGCTCAGGGGCCTACACTGTTGTTAAGACAGCTCTGGATGTTGCCATAGCAATCAGTCAGATTCTAGCTATTATCTTCTAGAAGGTGCTAGATAGATGATAAGTAGAATCTGATTGGTTGTTGTGGGCAACAGCTTCACTTCTACAAACCTGCCCTTTAGCAAATGTACCCTTCATGATTCACATTTCCTTACATAATAATACATAACTATATATATGTGTCTAGGTAACAAATTCTATAAAACAATATGAACTTTATTCTTGCCAAGCAGTAATGCATTATATATTCTTGAGGAATAACTGTTATAACGCTTCCAGGTCGACCTCGTGTCAAGTGCTACATACTGCATAAAAGGATGCAGTGATGTGTGGTCAAGGTAGGCAGATCCTAGGTAGGCAGGCAGAGTTTTGAAAAACGTATAAAATAATAAAAAGAAAATATTTATAACTTATAGTATTATATTTGTATTATTCTAAATAATACAATAATCTTTGTATTGTTATAATCAATTTTAGTCATAGTTATATTATTCTAATAATTGTTATATGAGTTAATCTGGCTCTGGTACTAGCCAGTGCCTCCCCAGCCATTGTCTGCCCTGCACATCATTAAAAGGATGATTAAATTAAACCTCCAGCAGCAGTTTATAATAAACCTCTGTGGTTTCTAAACATTAAATGGTTTCAATACTGTAGATCCAATAACAAATTTTTACTGTATCACAAATAAAAGCAACAATGTTGCAGAAAGTAAATAAAATCACCATCAACGTTTCAAAAACTAAAATCAACACCTGTGTATTCTCAATTGGTCTATTGTATAAATACAACCAGTTAGATAATACTTCTGCTGAGTAAAATAGTATTCTGTGTTCACAAATGTTCATCTGAAATGACCAAGCGATACATAGGTAATATGTACTATAAATCTGGAGAATCAACTGTGTATATTTATAGCGGACCTTAGTCCTTCAGTCTCATAATAATATCTTCAATGGTGATAAAGTACACTATAACTATGATTAATTGCTAGTGGCAGGGGGCATCCCAAAATAGCTGCATGGGTATAACACTCCTTTCAGATGTGACCCCTGCTTCCACAGCCCCATACTCAACTGATAGTTGTATGTAAGGGATGCGTTTAGCACCCAAGCTGTCATGTGGTCATGTGATCCACTGCAAACATCCCAAAGGTAAGTATCGGGGTATGGGTTAGAGCCAAGGGATGGGGGGCTATGGATAGGCACTAGGGAGGGGTGTTAGCCTTAGCTGCCAACTCCCGAGGGTTAGCCTTAGCCGACTCCGCTGGATGGTTAGCCCTAGCCACCAACCCCCTAAGGGGGGTTAGGGACGGGGAGGTTAAAAATACCCCATCTGGTGTCTGGTTCTGCAATGTCGGGATGCCACAGTCGGTCATGTGACCACCGGCATCCCAACCACCGGCATCTAGCATGTATTCCATATGTAATTAGCCTAAAGTGACTGGCACTGTATATAGAACAGACCTCATTGAAACCTATGGGGGGGGGAGGAGGGAGGTGCAGACATTAGAAAATGTTGGAGAAATCAGTGACTTCTCCACACCTTTATCTATACTAAATATATGCTCACCAGGAAGATTCTGTGGGGTTATTTTATACAGTATGTTGTCATGTGACCCCGCCCCCACATGACAGTCAGCCCACTGCACTGTCCCCATTCATTCTGTTATTCCATCTCTGCAGTGCAGTAACTCTGCCATTCAGTGACTCTGCCATGGCTACACGGTATGTTATACCTCTTGTGCTGCCCATGTCGCGCCACTTCTAAAAAAATTTATAAGGCCAATTTTAGTTCCCAATCCACCCCTGCTCTGAGACACAACTGCAGCAAAAGATGCAAGGAAGGCCGCAAATACGTACAATCCAGCCCTATGAGGAGGGATCCTGCCCCCCTCAACAAACCCTGCCCCCTCATCAGACCGCTCCCCCCATTAGGCTGCTTCCATAAATTTCCAGAGCTGGTGTTCTGTCACAATCCACCCCTGAATATATGGAGACATCATCTCTCTCTATTTTATTCCCTTCTCAAGCTAAACAATACTAGAGAAAAGCCTTTTTTAAGTTTACTAAATCGTCCCCTAAGTTTGGTAAACCGTTATATGTGCCTCTCAAGTGAAGTGGCAGTTTACTTCTCCAAATAAAAACAGGTCATTAAAGTACACAATTATTGGGTCTCCTTGTGTCTTCAACCATGTACTATTGTTTATAAAAAGAAAGCTCCTTTATAGTAAATACCATTTAGGTTTAAATCAATGTCCAAACAAGTAATGACTCACTCACAGCTTTGTTAAATGAATTAAATGATAAAGACACATAGCTCTTTTTCTTGCTATTGTAAATAAAAGCATTAGAATCTCTTGGTGACCTTTAAGTCTACAAGTTGTGGTGCGAGTCGCATGATGAGTACAATAAATTGCCCTGTATATTTTCACATGCAAGGACTTCCATGATTATTTTGCCACTTAGCATTGAGCAAGAGGTCACCTACGGAACAGCGGTGGCTGACCCTCCACAGATGAGCCTATTTGGTTGGTAACAATGGAAGTTTTCTAGCTCATTAGATGCAGAGCTGCGGATTTGTTTTGAATTTTTTTTTATTAAAACGTAGGATGAAGATTTGAAGATCATGTTAAGAAGGTTTGCAGAAGTGCGTTTCAAAGACGTGCGCATTAACAACATAATAAATGGGTTATTTGAGTGTAATGGCTGCAGAAGATCTACTGATCATTTATAAAAATGTCATTTTTTTACATTGAACTATACTTTTGAGATATATTATTCTGAACCTTGTTAGCCTCAAAGGTTGGGAAAGAGTAACAAGCAAAGGGGTAGCAGTTGATTTACTGACAGACACAATATCGACAGGTCATAATCTCGACACTTATTGACCGACAATCAAAATACCATAACGGTCCAAATACTGACATTCATTACGACATGTTCAAAATGCCAACATAGTCAGAATACCGACATTTGAAATACCAACATGTCAAAATGCCGATATACATTTTTAAGGAATTTTTGGCCCAAAATAGACTTGTTCATACTTTACCATCCCAATGGACCTGGAGGGGGAATATAATAGTGTGCCGAGCACGGCAAGTGTGCCTTTCCAAATTATGTCCAATCATCTGAATTTACAACAGGTGGACTCCAATTAAGCTGTTGGAACATCTCAAGGATGATCAGTGGAAACAGGATGCACCTGAGCTCAATTTTGAGCTTCATGGCAAATGCTGTGAATACTTATGTACATGTGATTTCTTAGTTTTCTATTTTTAATAATATATATATAAATAATATATTTAATAAGCCTGCAGTTCTTTATTCTCAGTCTCGTTTTTAACTACAACTCACTGACTCCTAGCTCTGCCTACGTCTTCCACTTGACCTTTTGTCTTATGAGAAGGAACTATATACAGCCCCCTCGTCTCATTCATCCACAGACAGTCGCTTCCTCAGGCAAATCTCAGTCGCAGGATTCTCAGTTCCAGCCGAGCGTGACAGTGAGCACTGGCCCAGTGGATCCGACGGGTGATCAGGCTTCAGGAGGTGATGCCACTGCAGATATTTTGTCATGCTTGAGTAAGCAGGAGGCTACCCAATCTCAAATTGTGCAGCTCATGCAGAATATGTCCAATCACCTAGACTCTCTCCATGCAGCCATGGCGGCAAACCAAGTATCTACGGCCGCTCCTGCAATAGCGTCTCCAGCTCCAATTCCTACTGTACTAGTCCCACTTCCTCGGTTGCATTTGCCATCACTCAGCAAATTTGATGGAAATCCGAAACAATGCTGCAGATTTCTCAACCAGTGCGAAATCCAGATCGAGTTGCAGTCTGCTAATTTCCCGTCAGCGTGGACCAAGATAGCCTACATAATTTCTCTTGTCATGGGGCAAGCTTTGGAATGGGCTTCACCGTTGTGGGAGAAAGCGGATCCCATCCTCTCAAATTATCCAGAGTTCGTGTCCACTTTTTGTAAAATCTTCGATGAGCCAGATAGGACCACTGCCGCTTCACTGGAGATCCTGCTCCTACGTCAGGGCACTCATACCGTTAGCCAGTACGTGATCCAGTTCCGTACTCTCTCCTCAGAAGTAAACTGGAATGAAGAAGCCCTCATTGCAGCATTTTGAAATGGTCTCTCCTATAAGATCAAGGATGACCTGGTTACTCAGGACGTACATGGCAAGTTGGATGAACTAATCTCCCTATGCAATAAATTAGATCTAAGATACAGAGAACGCTGCCTGGAGAAAGCAAGGTCGGATCGTCCCAAGCCTCGAGTCAACACGCCTCCTCAGCCACCGTCTCCAACAACAGAGGAACCTACAGATGGGTCCACAGTTATTTTGACTAGTTTGCTGCGCCTAGGCACAACATGGTTTATTAACATAAACCCTTCATCTATTGTTCTCAGCTGCAATACAATACAGAGAACAATACAGCTGGGGATTAAGTCATTACAGCAGGGGATTAAGTCCGACTGGCCAGTCTCAGTTAATCCTACTAAAGGTCAAGATAAACGTGGACCCATCTGTATGCAAATCAATAGTTCTCATCTCACCAGCAAGGAACGCCAGAGACGGCGACGAGGGAACTTGTGTATGTATTGTGGTGCATCTGATCATTTTGTTAAATCCTGTAATCAACGTCAGGGAAACGCCCGCTCCTATCTTATGCCGGAGAGGTTAAGGTTAGGAGAGTCCCCAGAATTATTTGCTAACTCATTGGGAGCTTGCTTCCTCCCTCCTTCTCATCCCTGCACTACTCGATTCTGGAGCCGCTAAAAGCTTCATTACATCAGCTCTGGTTAAATGATGTGGAATACAAATGGTCAATTTGGATCGAACTATCTCTGTTATTGCGGTAGATGGTAGTTATATTCCTGAAGGGATTATTTATTTCCGTACTGTACCCCTTAAAATGAGGGTCTGAGCTCTTCATTCGGAGCACATCTCTATCTTTGTAATTTCTAAAGCCTCTCACGAACTGATCCTAGAATTTCCGTGGTTACATAGACACAATCCTCACATTGATTGGCAAACTATGGATGTGCTTGCTTGGGGGAAATCCTGTTTCCAGAGTTGTTTATCCACGGTGAAACCTCTCTGTACCTCCAGTTCCTCCAGCCTTACCAGGAATACCAGTCCTTCTTGGATGTCTTCAGTAAACAAGGGGCCGACACCTTGCCTCCACATCGAAGTTGGGACTGTCCCATTGACCTGGTACCAGGCAAGACTCCACCCAGAGGTAGGACTTACCCCCTTTCACTCCCTGAGATGCAAGCGATGTCTGAGTATGTTCAAGAGAATTTGGATAAGGGTTTCATTTGGCCTTCTAACTCTTTTTCGTTAAAAAAAAAGATGGGGACCTGCAGCCCGGTATAGACTATAGAGGTCTCAATGAGATAACCACTAAAAACAGAAATCCTTTGCCTTTGATCCCAGAATTATTCGACAGAGTGAAAGGGTCTACTATATCCTCGAAATTGGACTTATGGGGGGGGGGGCCTACAATTTGATACACATTCGCTCGGGAGATGAATGGAAGACGGTGTTTAATACCCGCGATGGGTATTATGAATACCTAGTAATGCCCAGCGGATTGTGTAATGCCCCAGCAGTCTTTCAAAATTTTGTCAACAAAATTTTCAGAGACCTCCTTTACAATTGCTTGGTTGTATACTTGGACAATATTCTAATCTTCTCTAGGGATCTAAAGACCCATTGAGAGCAAGTTAAGAAGGTTCTGACCTGTTTGAGGAAGAATCAGTTATTTTGCAAACTTGAGAAGTGTACTTTTGAAGTGTCCTCGATTCCATTCCTCGGTTATATCATCTCGGGAGAGAAGTTACAGATGGACCCTGCTAAAGTTCAAGCAATCCAGGATTGGTCGCTACCTACTACCCTTAAGAGGGTTCATGTTTTCTAGGATTTGCCAACTTCTGTCGAAAATTCATTAAGAATTATTCGTCCATCATAGCGCCCATCACTGCATTGACTAGAAAAGGAGCAGATAATACCAAGTGGTCTCTGGAGGCATTAGAATCCTTTTCATCTTTAAAGAAAGCCTTCATAAGTGCCCCTATACTCCAACAACCTGATCTCGGTCACCCATTCCTGGTCAAGGTTGATGCATCCACTGTGGGAGGGGGGAGCAGTTTTGTCTGAGCTCTTCGAGGACAAGAAGGTCAATCCCAGTGCATTCTTCTCGCAAAGGTTTTCTCCCACTGACCAAAACTACACTATTGGAGAACAGGAATGACTGGCTGGACTATCTTCCATTTGAGGAATTTGTCCATAACAACCTCCTTCATTCAATTACTCAGCCTACTCCATTCTACATAAATTACGGTTACCATCCAAGAGTTCCTGACTTTCAACTTTTACCCACACTTAAGGTTCCTGCCGCGGAGTTAGCACTTCGACAGTTTACCAAAACTTGGAAACAAGTTCACAAGGCTTTGCTTAGGACTTCCAAGAGATATAAGACCTATGCAGATTGAAACGAAAGGGTTTCCCAAGCTTCAAAGTGGGAGACCAAGGGGTTTATTTACTAAACTTCCGATTTTGTCAGAGTTTTTTTTTTTCTAAGTGGCAACACGGGAATTTACTAAGCACAAATCTCGGCAGTGTTGGGGATATTCGTAATGGTTTTCACGGCAGAGGGCAGAAATATGAATGAATAGACCATCGGTCAAACGCGCCTGTTTATTCATACAACACGGTAATTTTACTATTCATTCATATTTTGATGTTTGTCCATGAATGTTCAATTGCGGTCAGATTTTTTGGTGACTCGTGAAAAAAAGCAGCACAAAAATAGACCTGCTTATTCCTGGCGTGTTTACATGTGTGTCAACTTCTAAATCAATCACACCTGAATTAGGATGCCTATAAAAGGGCCCTAGGCACTTTTGAAACATCCCTCACTCAGAAATGGCTGGTGTACTATGGTGCAGTGATGTTTTGTGTGCTGTGGGATTCCTCAGACTGCGACATCAGGCTAGAAGAAACCAGGGCCAGGAAACTGAACATGGTCAGCAGGTTGTACAGGTGCCGTGGAGGCTGCGCAGACCTCGTTTTTTTAGGGGGCATCTAAACTTAAACGCATTGGCAGATGACAAGGTAATACAGATGTTCCGCCTAAATTGAGCAAACATTTTTCACCTGGACCTAGACCCTGAGACCGCATGCTCTCGCCCTGTCTCAGGCCTGCACAAACTCCTGGCTGTGTTGCACTTTATGGCACTTTTCAGCCTATGTCTGGTGATGTCATTGGGATCTCACAGCCCTCCTTTTCCAGAATCCTAAACCAGGTGATCAATACCTAACATCCTCATCTATTGTGTTGTAGTAATGTCCTTACACAGTGATGTTGTGGTTGTATTTCATCTCACTACCCTCCTTTTTTTTACAAATACACACAGGTGTTGGATGCTTTGCAGCCCCATATTGATGCCTCAATCTGCTTCCCTACCCAGGAGTCTCAGTGGCATGCCATCAGGGTAGCTTTCTATGGGCTTGCTGGCATGCTCAATGTTCTGGGAGCCATAGATTGCACACACATTCAGCTGAGACCACCTAGGGGCAGGCAGCATATATATACAAATAGACATCTTGACCACTCTACAAATGTCCAGGTGGTTTGTGATGCAAAACTAAAAATCCTAAGTGTTGATGCTGGTTACCCTGGTGGCTGCCATGACTCCTTCATCCTCAGTCAGTCATCCCTCTTTGATAAATTTGAGGATGGACAAATGCCAGATGGATGGCTGCTGAGTATGTGACTTCATATGTGTTGGACTTGGTATACTAGTGCTAAATCCACTCTGTTAGTTATGTGTTTCTGTATATGTACATTACACGTGTTATATATATGTTTTTCAGGTGATAGGGGATATGGCTGTTTCTCTTGGCTTCTGACTCAATTGTCCTGCCCTGATTCCCCTGCTGAACACAATTACAATAATGCACATAAGTCCATGCGGAATGTGATAGAAAGATGTTTTGGTGTGCTGAAATCTAGGTTTCGGTGTCTGGATAAGTCTGGTGGCCTTTTATTGTATAGTCCCTTAAAGGTGACCAGGATTGTGTTCTGATGCTGTTTTCTTCATAATGTTTTTGCAACAACATCTACCACATGTTGTTGTTGTTGTTGAGGAGGATGAAGAAAACAGTCAGCAAGCAGAGGAGTTAAATACATCTGACGACACTTGGAGTACATATGTAGGGAGGCAGGTAAGGTAAGAACTGATAATTCGTCATTTTTAAGGTAAGTATGTGTGTATCACAATGTTTTGTTGTTAAAATTTTGACCCATAATTATTAATCTGTGCAAAGTCACACATGTTACTTCTCCTGAATGTGCATTTTTATAAACACAATCAAACATACAGTGCCTTACTGGCATACAAATGCAGCATGTGTATTGTGTGTTTTTGTTTGGAGTACACAGCATATTATGCGGCAGATGGATTAAGGCTGGAGAAGTCATTAAGCAGGATTAAGTGGCAGGTGCTAAAGCACTAGGTAAGCCTGACTGTTTTGTAAAAGCAAGTTACTATCTGAATGGCAGTTCCGTATTCACTTTCCACTTATAACTCTTTTTTTGCTTCTCCATGCTGACTACATCTGGCCCTATGTGTGGTGTTCCAGGGTGTTTAAGGGACACAAACTTCGTACAATACAAAAAGTGTTTATTGTTCAGTATTGCCAGCATGTTTTGACATGAAAACACAGCAAACAATATGTAAACATTATTACACACATTACTTTTGTGGCTGCAAGGCAAACATAGAATAGTTTGGAGCATGCTAACAAATGCTGGCATAACACCTTTTTAGCACAGACAAACATGGCAGGAAATAAATGTCAAAACAGGCTAAAACACAACTCCCAATCCTCCCATTGCCATATAGCAATATTCGAACACTTGCTCTGTGAGCAAGAGTGTTATTGTCCTAATGATGTGAAGTTTCCCCAAATTTCCCATCCATACAAAACCCAACAATTGCTGGTATGGTTCATGTGTTAATGTGCATGCCTGTGTTGTAGACAGGCAGTTTGATTGTTGTGATTGGCTGGTTTAGTTGTCAAAAAAGAGAATCAAAAGAAGAAGACTGATTAATGCATGTCTCACATAATGGGTAGCACAGAGAGGATAGCAATCAAAACACATTTCCAAACACTTGTAATAAGCGTAGTGATGAACAACTACACCTGTGAACTAATTTATAAGTTAATTGATAATGAAGATTTAATTAGTGAGCTGGTAACAGGGCAATCTATAGTGTCCATCATACTCTTAGTAACTCGTTTTTTTTCCCTTCAAACAGGAACAACATCACCTGACAGTCATTTTTTGGGTGTAGCCTGTTTGGATGCCAATTTGCCTTTTCCACTATCGTGTTTCCGTGTTCTGGTGGAGCACCTTGATGGTGACACCATTGGCGATACAAGTGGAGTTGTCATATCAGAACTGGTGCTTCGTTGGTGTTGTTGTTGGCCACTGAGTGTTTGATTGAGGTTAGTGAGTGTTGCAATTAGTTCACGTGTTGCTGCAGTGTGGTTCTCCATAATGCATGTTATTGATTCAATGAGCATTTGATTTGTTTCTAAAATGTTTAGGTAGCTTTGTTGTTGTCTGTGATGTTCATCCATTAGGCGTTGGAAGTTGCCTATTACATGTGTCATGTCTGCCCGCATTATTTCCATGGTGTTTGCCATGCGCATTGTTGACTCATTTTGTCGGCTGATATTGAGGCTTATTCTATTGAGGTGAGATGGGAGACTTGCAAAAATGTGTGTCTGTCTACGCAGGCAATCCTGATTAGTGGCCTGCTGTGTAGCCTAATTGTCCCAAAACACTTGATCTGGCCCTTGCGCAACTGGTGTTGTTGGGCTCAGTTGTGCTGGTGGTGTATGTTGCAGGGGAGGTGTACTCACAGGTGGTGTGGGTGTGGCAGCTTGGCTTATTGGCTGCAGTTGTAAAACAATTGTTTCCTCCATTTCACTGTCTTGCTGGTGTGTTGGAGCGGTGCTGGGCTCGTTATTTGCTTCTGGAAGGATAAAGCATTTTTGATTAGTTTGGCAGATATATTTTTAATATGTTGGGCAAACAAAGGAGACTCTACACATATGAATGCATATTGCATTTGTTGTGACTTTCAACAACATCACTACTGCCTTTAAAGGTTGCACATTCCTCTCTCATTGTTAGTTTGTTGTGTTGTTCAATGTAAGAGCAAACACATAATTTGGTTATAGTGTCCTACAGATTCCTCGAGAATTGATTGTTTTTAAAGACAAAATGTTTTTCTATTGTTGTGAGGCAGTAAAACATACTTATGATTTTGCATGTACTAAACAATGTTTTGAAAAGCAACAACACACAACAATGTATACAGCCTTACTCCTTGTCAAGCTTGCCCATCTGTTCATGTTGCAGCATCTTCCAGACAATATGCTACTGTATGGCTGAAGTGGACACACATACCTTTACCGGAGTCAGGAATCTATCTTCCACTTTGTGGACATTTTGTGCTTGGTGTTCTTCAGTACGTATTTTTTAGGGTGCTGTGTATGCAGTTTTTGGAATGGGCCAAAATGTATAATTTCTATATGTGTAATGTTTTTTAGATTCCTACTCACCATCCAGATGAGGGGACTGTGGTTGGCGTTGTGGTGGAGTATCCAAAATTTGCCGTGGTGGCTTGGAAGACACTAGAGTAATTCTGCGTTGTGGTGGAGACTCCTGTGGTTTAGAATGCACATCCGACCTTGGTCTCTTGGGTGGCACATGTGTCCTTTTTTGTGGGGATCTGGAGGGCACCTCCTGCTTGCAAAGCTTTGTGTTGAGGAGCCTTACCAGAAAATAGAAATTGTTAGAGGACCATTCCTGACCAAACATAACATGTGCTACAATGGACACTTTTACCTGCTGCTGCAGCATCATCATCATCATCATCATCAGATGTAGTTGGACTGACTGGAGTTCTGGAACTTTTGGCTTTTTTCGAGACTGTACAATGGGAGAAGAAATTTGTGTAATGTTGTAATTGTCCTATACAGTTGATATGTTTTTGAGGCATTAATATTACATTTTTACCAAAAAAAAATTATAGTTTGTGTGCGTGTACATTTACAAACATTATAACAATTACAAAACAGCTGATCTGTCCACCATACCCAAAGCCATTAGCAAAACAATAGTGGCAAAAAGGCCATGTGCACTCAGGAAAGTACAACGCTTCTCCAGAAATCGTGGACACAAACATGGACCAACATTCCAACTTAAAAAAAACACACAACAAAGCACACACATATTGTTGAAGAATTTAACACTAAAAAATAAAGTAAAATATTTGGGTAAACCTGTGTGATGCGGCACAGCAACTACACACTAGGCCAACATAACAACAAAATGAAGGAACAAATTGAATACATGTATTAACCTGCCAAAGACAGAAGTCACTGATAAACCAGTGTTGTGTAAGGTGAGAAATGCAGCAGCCAAGCCTCAACAATATGTGCATCTAATTTTGGGACACATTAGATGGTGGTTGGATTACCTTGCACATGTCACTGATTGAACATTTACTTATGCCTTCTCCAGCCTATTACAAATGATCCACTGTGTGTGATACATTGCACCTGGCAATCTTGAGCTAAATTCAGTGATGCATGCATATTGCGGTTAATGTGATGCAGGGCAAGCTTGAGGTTTGCAAATCAAAGGCTGAACACAACAAGTTAACACTCATTTAAAAAATAAAAAATGTTATAAAAAAAACCCACATTGCTGTTATGTTGTAAATATGCATTTTGGATAGCCAGCAACAATGCCAATGGTTTAGCAGCCATATCGTCCAAGCAACGAGTAAGGGCCGATGCCACATGAAACACATTTCACAAACCCTAAGTAATGAATAAAATACACAGAGTATGTTATAAAAAAACACATGGTCACCATCCTGCCTGGGCCGATCTGAATCCCGGACATTTGTTGCAGCCACAACTTCAGGAGGCACCGCATGGGCTCCTCGTACTCCAGATATCTGGCAATGAAGGGCTGACCCCCACTGGTCTGCCGAGCAGACTTTGCTTCCTTGGCCATTTTGGACTTCACACTGCGCTTTATATCATAGTACCGTTTGCGGCACGGGTCCTCAGTCCGCTTGACCACCCCATCACTGTTAACAGCAGCAACACAGTCTTCTTCCGTGAAGACACCTTTGATGACTCAGGCCCAAATAGGTAACGCTAATATTTCAACAGCTCACACACCATAGCCACATTCTCAGCATAACTAAACTTGACATTGCGGCCAGTCTTAGTAGTGGTGCATGGCTGCGGAGCTGCTTCACTGTCACTATCACTTAGTGATGAGCGGGTTCGGTTCCTCGGAATCCGAACCCCCCCGAACTTCACCCTTTTTACATGGGTCCGAGGCAGATTCGGATCCTCCCACCTTGCCCAGTTAACCCGAGCGCGGCCGAACATCATCATCCCGCTGTCGGATTCTCGCGAGATTCGGATTCTATATAAGGAGCCGCGCGTCGCCGCCATTTTTCACTCGTGCATTGGAAATGTTAGTGAGAGGACGTGGCTGGCGTCCTCTCACTTTGTTTCAGGGGGCTGCAGTGCAAATATCTTTATTCTGGGGACCAGCAGTATTATAGGAGGAGTACAGTGCAGCGTTTTGCTGACCAGTGACCACCAGTATTATACGTTGTCTGCCTGAAAAACGCTCCATATCTGTGCTCAGTGTGCTGCATATATCTGTGCTCACACTACTTTATTGTGGGGACTGGGGACCAGCAGTATTATATAGGAGGAGTACAGTGCAGAGTTTTGCTGACCAGTGACCACCAGTATACGTTGTCTGCCTGAAAAACGCTCCATATCTGTGCCCAGTGTGCTGCATATATCTGTGCTCACACTGCTTTATTGAGGGGACTGGGGACCAGCAGTATTATATAGGAGGAGTACAGTGCAGAGTTTTGCTGACCAGTGACCACCAGTATTATACGTTGTCTGCCTGAAAAACGCTCCATATCTGTGCTCAGTGTGCTGCATATATCTGTGCTCACACTGCTTTATTGTGGGGACTGGGGACCAGCAGTATTATATAGGAGGAGTACAGTGCAGAGTTTTGCTGACCAGTGACCACCAGTATTATACGTTCTCTGCCTGAAAAATGCTCCATATCTGTGCTGCATTGTAGTATATAGTAGGAGTACAGTGCATAAGTTTGCTGACCACCAGTATATAATATATAGGAGTACGGTATAGAAGGCCACTGCTCTACCTACCTCTGTGTCGTCAAGTATACTATCCATCCATACCTGTGGTGCATTTCAGTTTTGCACAGTTTGCTGACCACCAGTATATAATATATAGCAGTACGGTACAGTAGGCCACTGCTCTACCTACCTCTGTGTCGTCAAGTATACTATAAATCCATACATGTAGTGCATTTCAGTTTTGCACAGTTTGCTGACCACCAGTATATAATATATAGCAGTACGGTACAGTAGGCCACTGATCTACCTACCTCTGTGTCGTCAAGTATACTATCCATCCATACCTGTGGTACATTTCAGTTGTGCGCAGTATATATAGTATTAGGCCATTGCTATTGATACTGGCATATAATTCCACACATTAAAAAATGGAGAACAAAAATGTGGAAGGTAAAATAGGGAAAGATCAAGATCCACTTCCACCTCGTGCTGAAGCTGCAGCCACTAGTCATGGCCGAGACGATGAAATGCCATCGACGTCGTCTGCCAAGGCCGATGCCCAATGTCATAGTAGAGAGCATGTAAAATCCAAAACACAAAAGTTCAGTAAAATGACCCAAAAATCAAAATTAAAAGCGTCTGAGGAGAAGCGTAAACTTGCCAATATGCCATTTACGACACGGAGTTGCAAGGAACGGCTGAGGCCCTGGCCTATGTTCATGGCTAGTGGTTCAGCTTCACATGAGGATGGAAGCACTCATCCTCTCGCTAGAAAAATTTAAAGACTTAAGCTGGCAAAAGCACAGCAAAGAACTGTGCGTTCTTCTAAATCACAAATCCCCAAGGAGAGTCCAATTGTGTCGGGTGCGATGCCTGACCTTCCCAACACTGGAAGAGGTGGCGCCTTCCACCATTTGCACGCCCCCTGCAAGTGCTGGAAGGAGCACCCGCAGTCAAGTTCCTGATAGTCAAATTGAAGATGTCACTGTTGAAGTACACCAGGATGAGGATATGGGTGTTGCTGGTGCTGAGGAGGAAATTGACAAGGAGGATTCTGATGGTGAGGTGGTTTGTTTAAGTCAGGCACCCGGGGAGACACCTGTTGTCCGTGGGATGAATATGGCCATTGAAATGCCTGGTCAAATTACAAAAAAAATCAGCTCTTCGGTGTGGAATTATTTTAGCACAAATGTGGACAACAGGTGTCAAGCCGTGTGTTGCCTTTGTCAAGCTGTAATAAGTAGGGGTAAGGACATTAACCACCTCGGAACATCCTCCCTTATACGTCACCTGCAGCGCATTCATCATAAGTCAGTGACAAGTTCAAAAACTTTGGATGACAGCGGAAGCAGTCCACTGACCACTAAATCCCTTCCTCTTGTAACCAAGCTCCTGCAAACCACACCACCAGCTCCCTCAGTGTCAATTTCCTCCTTACACAGGAAAGCCAATAGTCCTGCAGGCCATGTCACTGTCAAGTCTGACGAGTCCTCTCCTGCCTGGGATTCCTCCAATGCATCCTTGAGTGTAACGCCTCCTGCTGCTGGCGCTGCTTTTGTTGCTGCTGGGAGTCGATCGTCATCCCAGAGGGGAAGACGGAAGACCACTTGTACTACTTCCAGTAAGCAATTGACTGTCCAACAGTCCTTTGCGAGGAAGATGAAATATCACAGCAGTCATCCTGCTAAAAAGCGAATAACTCAGGACTTGGCAGCCTGGGGGGTGAGAAACGTGTTTCCGTTATCCACCGTTAATTCACAGGCAACTACAGACTTGATTGAGGTACTGTGTCCCCGGTACCAAATACCATCTAGGTTCCATTTCTCTAGGCAGGCGAAAATGTACACAGACCTCAGAAAAAGAGTCACCAGTGTCCTAAAAAATGCAGTTGTACCCAATGTCCACTTAACCACGGACATGTGGACAAGTGGAGCAGGGCAGACTCAGGACTATATGACTGTGACAGCCCACTGGGTAGATGTATTGCCTCCCGCAGCAAGAACAGCAGCGGCGGCACCAGTAGCAGCATTTCGCAAATGCCAACTCGTTCCTAGGCAGGCTACGCTTTGTATCACCACTTTCCAGAAGAGGCACACAGCTGACAACCTCTTAGGGAAACTGAGGAACATCATCGCAGAATGGCTTACCCCAAATGGACTCTCCTGGGGATTTTTTGACATCGGACAATGCCAGCAATATTGTGCGTGCATTACATCTGGGCAAATTCCAGCACGTCCCATGTTTTGCACATACATTGAATTTGGTGGTGCAGAATTATTTAAAAAATGAGATGCTGTCGGTGGCCCGAAGAATTGCGGGCCATTTTCGGCATTCAGCCAACGCGTGCCGAAGACTGGAGTACCAGCAAACACTCCTGACCATGCCCCGCCATTAGCTGAAGCAAGAGGTGGTAACGAGGTGGAATTCAACCCTCTATATGCTTCAGAGGATGGAGGAGCAGCAAAAGGCCATTCAAGCCTTTACATCTGCCTACGATATAGGCAAAGGAGGGGGAATGCACCTGACTCAAGCGCAGTGGAGAATGATTTCAACGTTGTGCAAGGTTCTGCAACCCTTTGAACTTGCCACACGTGAAGTCAGTTCAGACACTGCCAGCCTGAGTCAGGTCATTCCCCTCATCAGGCTATTGCAAAAGAAGCTGGAGACATTGAAGGAGCAGCTAAAACAGAGCGATTCCGCTAGGCATGTGGGACTTGTGGATGGAGTCCTTAATTCGCTTAACCAGGATTCACGGGTGGTCAATCTGTTGAAATCAGAGCACTACATTTTGGCCACCGTGCTCGATCCTAGATTTAAAACCTACGTTGGATCTCTCTTTCCGGCAGACACAAGTCTGCAGAGGTTCAAAGACCTGCTGGTGAGAAAATTGTCAAGTCAAGCGGAACGTGACCCGTCAACAGCTCCTCCTTCACATTCTCCCGCAACTGGGGGAGCGAGGAAAAGGCTAAGAATTCCGAGCCCACCCGCTGGCGGTGATGCAGGGCAGTCTGCAGCGAGTGCTGACATCTGGTCCGGACTGAAGGACCTGCCAACGATTACGGACATGTCGTCTACTGTCACTGCATATGATTCTCTCACCATTGAAAGAATGGTGGAGGATTATATGAATGACCGCATCCAAGTAGGCACGTCAGACAGTCCGTACGTATACTGGCAGGAAAAAGAGGCAATTTGGAGGCCCTTGCAGAAACTGGCTTTATTTTACCTAAGTTGCCCACCCTCCAGTGTGTACTCCGAAAGAGTGTTTAGTGCAGCCGCTCACCTTGTCAGCAATCGGCGTACGAGGTTACTTCCAGAAAATGTGGAGAAGATGATGTTCATCAAAATGAATTATAATCAATTCCTCCGTGGAGACATTCACCAGCAGCAATTAACTCCAGAAAGTACACAGGGACCTGAGATGGTGGATTCCAGTGGGGACGAATTAATAATCTGTGAGGAGGGGGATGTACACAGTGAAAGGGGTGAGGAATCGGACGATGAGGAGGAGGTGGACATCTTGCCTCTGTAGAGCCAGTTTGTGCAAGGAGAGATTGATTGCTTCTTTTTTGGTGGGGGCCCAAACCAACCAGTCATTTCAGTCACAGTTGTGTGGCAGACCCTGTCGCTGAAATGATGGGTTTGTTAAAGTGTGCATGTCCTGTTTATACAACATAAGGGTGGGTGGGAAGGCCCAAGGACAGGACAATTCCATCTTGCACCTCTTTTTTCTTTCATTTTCTCTGCATCATGTGCTGTTTGGGGACTATTTTTTTTGAAGTGCCATCCTGCCTGACACTGCAGTGCCACTCCTAGATGGGCCAGGTGTTTGTGTCGGCCACTTGTGTCGCTTAGCTTAGCCATCCAGCGACCTTGGTGCACCTCTTTTTTTTCTTTGCATCATGTGCTGTTTGGGGACTATTTTTTTGAAGTGCCATCCTGTCTGACACTGCAGTGCCACTCCTAGATGGGCCAGGTGTTTGTGTCGGCCACTTGGGTCGCTTAGCTTAGTCATCCAGCGACCTCGGTGCAAATTTTAGGACTAAAAATAATATTGTGAGGTGTGAGGTGTTCAGAATAGACTGAAAATGAGTGGAAATTATAATTATTGAGGTTAATAATACTATGGGATCAAAATGACCCCCAAATTCTATGATTTAAGCTGTTTTTGAGGGGTTTTTGTAAAAAAAAAAACACCCGAATCCGACAAAAAATTTTCAGGGAGGTTTTGCCAAAACGCGTCCGAATCCAAAACACGGCTGCGGAACCGAATCCAAAACCAAAACACAAAACCCGAAAAATGTCCGGTGCACATCACTACTATCACTAGAGGCTGCAGCACCAACATCGCCCACCTCCTCCACCTCACTAACCTCCTCCCTCTCACTCACCTCCTCCACCTCACCAACCTCCTCCACCTCACTCACCTCCTCGACCTCACTCACCTCCCCCACCTCACCCACCTCAGACATAATTGGGACAAACAACAATTAACACTGAAAAATTAAAAGACAAAGAAAACACTCCTCCACTACCACTACACAACACTCAACACACACACACACACACACACACACACACACACACACAAATACTGACAAGAGACTCCAAAAAAAAATGAAGACAAACCAAAAATAAACACAACTACAAGAATGACAAGACTACTTTCAAACACAATACAACACTCAGAACTCGCCCAAAAAACTCCAAAACCTCTAAACTACTCACCAACTCAAAAGCACAACCTCTTTCCTCACCACTAACTAAACCCACGAGGTGCGGATGGTTTGGGGCGTATTTATATGGTTGCGCACAGACACTTCTACATGAGAAACCCAACCAATCACGGATGAAGGCCAAAATCGAAACTACAATTGGAACTGCGCCAGTACTTATGAAAAACCCTGCCGCGTTTAAAATAGTTCAAATCAGGGGTAAAAAACACAATATCCATCCACAAAACTGATTTGCGCCCGCAAAAAGAGAAAAAAAAACACGAACAACATCGCCATTGGAAAATACGAAAATAGAAACCTCAACACCATAGTAAATTAGCGTATATGATTTCAAAAAGTTGCAGCAACATACGTCCGATAACATTTGAAAAAAAATACACTACAAATCATCACAAACACGAATATTAGTAAATAAACCCCCAAGTCTGGATAGCCACTCAAAAAGTAAGACTCAAAGTACCCTCTAAAAAATTTGCTCTAAGGTTCATTGGACCATATCCTATAGAAAGAATACTGAATCTGGTTTCGTACAAGGTGAAGTTGCCTCCCTATTTAAGGATTCCTAATGCTTTCCGCATTTCTCTGTTAAAGCCTCTAGTTTTAAATCGATTCTGGGCTGCGCTTCCTAAATGTCCCAAGCTCGAAGCCACTCAAAGTGAGGAATTTGAAGTTCATAGGATTCTTGACTTTTGTAAGAGGTATGGTTGTCTCCAATAACTCATCGATTGGAAGGGTTATGGCCTGGAGGAGAGGTCCTGGGCAGGGCCAAAACTAGGATTTTCGTCACCCGGGGCATGGCAGTAATTTGACGCCCCCTCCCCCTCAAAAAAACCCCCACAAAACAAAAAAAACAGACAAACAAACCATATCACACTAAAATGATCAGATCATAAAAAGTTTTGAAAAAAGGGGATACTATTGGACAATATTCACCTATGTGCCTCAAATGCCCTATGCGTCACATGCCCCACCAGCGTGTTTAACTACATGCTCCTCTGTGTTTCCCATACAATGCACTATATCATAACACTTCATCACTGCACTACATTCTCCTATCCACTGCACTACATTGCTATAATACATCCCCTACATGCTGAAATACATCACTACACTACATGCCCCTATGCACTGCACTACATACCCTATATGCTACACTACATCACTACACTACATCCCCTGATATATGCTACACCACATCAGTGCACTACATGCCCCTTTATATTGCAATGCATTACTACACTATATACCCTATATGGTACACTACATCACTACACTACATCCCCCTATAAGCTACACCAAATTCTCCCATCTGGGAGGCAAAGCGGGGCTTGATATTGCTAACTGGGAGCACAGTGCGCTTCTATAGCTTGTAGGGTGCACCGCAACGCTAGTCACAGCATTGCATGGCAAAGAAGAGAGTTTAAGACAGAAGCCGACATAGGAGAGATCCCAGGTACTGGAGCTCACCCACACAGCGTCGCAGCCAGCTGCGGGCAGACAGGTGGGTCAGATACATTGCCCTGGGAGCTGTCTGCTGTCTCACTGGAGCAGCACAGCACTACCAGTAAAAAAATAAAAATAAAACTGTTTCTCTGTAACTCCTTGGCTCCCCCTCAAATCCTGCACCCGGGGCGCATGCCCCATTAGCCCCCCCCCCTAGTTACGGCCCTGTCCTGTGTTTCCGCGGAGGATGTCCATGGTCCAAGCTTGGTCCGAGCCTCTCAATCCAAAAATCCGACCAAAGCACATGGGTGTTCGGAGCCCAACATGAAAAGGGGGGGTACTGTCAGTGACTGGAACCTTACCTCTGGCCAGGGGTCCCGGGTATCACCGCTCAGGCGCGTGGCAGGGCCGTGGCGCGGACCTCTGGTGCATCCGTCCGGCATCTGGAGGCTGGGGACCTGAAGTGCTGTGGTAGGGAGCTGCTGCAGCAGATGGATCTGGTGGGGAGCGCAGCTTCCGGCTGGCAGGGAGTCCAGTCTGCATACTGATTCCCTGTGTGTGTGTGTCCTCTCTGCTGGGGGCCGCTGTGTTGGAGACCAAGCAAAGCCAATTGAATCCCACTCTGAGTCCAGCCAATCCAGGGCTGGCTTCCCTTACAAAAAGGGTCTAGTTCAGAGTAAGGGTGCCAGTGCTTCAAGTTGCTTACTTGCGTAAAGTGTTCTAGCTCTGTGCTCCCAGGTTGCTTCAGTTTTCACCAGGTGCCCTGGTTCTGGTTATTATCTTTCGCTGCAGCAGTCCTATTGCCTTCAGCCCGCCTCTTCTCGTAGAGTGCCCACCGGGACCCTAAGCCGTGAGGAATCCCGGGCGCTACGGGGACCTCCGCAGTCTTCACTTCTTTAAGGCAGAGTTCTTCAGCCTCGTCTTTCAAGCTACAGTTCACAATTCCGCAGTTCATTATCTTCAGCCTCGTCTTTCAAGCTACAGTTCACAATTCCATAGTTCATTATCTTCAGCCTCGTTTTCCAAGCCACAGTTCACAATTCCGCAGTTCATTATCTTCAGCCTTGTCTTTCAAGCCACAGTTCTCAAGTCCGCAGCTCATTATCTTTAGCCTCATCTTTTCAAACCACAGTTAACAAGCCCGCAGTTCTTTATCCTCAGTCTCGTTTTTTAACTACAACTCACTGACTCCTAGCTCTGCGTATGTCTTCCATTGACCTTTTGTCTCATGAGAAGGAACTATATCCAGCCCCCTCGTCTCCTTCAGTCACAGGCAGTCGCTTCCTTGAGCAAATCTCAGTTGCCGGATTCTCAATTCCAGCCGAGCGTGGCACTTGTGAGGAGAAATAGAAAATGTCCACACAAAACAGCAGAACCTCTGTTAGCACAAAGGTATTGCAGGCCATATAAAAAATATGGACAGAGTCCTAACATAGCCCCTTCTCTATGGAGCTGATTCCAGATGCACCACAATGTCTCTGATTTCAGGCTTTTCTTTTCTTTTCTTTTTTGGGTTGTTCTTTCCTGAGAGGGCCTTATGATCAAATGTGGGCTCAAGAAAAAGATGTTTCTAAAAAAAAGTCAATTACTGGCAATGGGTAAAACTTTTAGGACAGCGAGATTGAAGGCAACAAGATCTTGCAGTGTGGATTCCATGATGCGCAGACCCCGTGTTTTGATTTTGCCAAAACCACCCTGTGTTTTGTTTTTGTTTTCCAATTTTCCAAAGGCTTGCTGGCTAAACTAAGCAACAGAGCAACAACACAAACACATGGCATGTATATCTATTTAAAAATGTGTTGCAAATTAGTACTGTATTACAGCAATAACCAATTAAAATGGTTGTCTATATAAAAAAATACCATCACCAATGCCCCTCCAAACTACAGCTCATAATGAAAAGAAAAGTGGTGCAAGATGGAATTGTCCTTGGGCCCTCCACGCACCCTTATGTTGTATATTATGAATGACATGCACAGTTTAACTATCCAAGCACTTCAGTGCTTGGTTTGTTTGGGCCTCCACAAACCAGTTTTTATAAGGAGGAGGTTGATGATGAAGAGTGTTGGTGGTGGAGATTGCATGTGCTGGTCCAAACTGCTGATAACTTATACTGGATTGCTTGTTATTATTTTACAGGATTTTTTCAGGGTTTGATAATTAACTTGCTTGAACCCACTTCAAATGACGTAACAGGAGGAGGTACCTAGATGGTTAACATCCCTAACAATAGTAACTTTGTCCTCACAAATGGTACAGATGCCTTCACAAATGTTCGGATTTATGTAAAAACAATTCCACACCAAGAGGAGGCTTTTTTTGGTCTTATGACCAGGCATGACAGTCACCTTCTTATTAACATGGGCAAGAACTGATACACTGGTGGCTGACTTACTTTGACACAAACAACATCCTCATCATCAACATACTCATTAGCGTCAGATAAACAAATATCCCCCTCATCCTTTTGCACTTCCACACCAACATGCTCAATTTCCCTGTCACCATATTGACTTGTACTGTTCATCCCCACATTTGCAGTGGGTGTAGAAATTGTGTACAGTGTCATAAATGTCAGACTCACATTTAGCTAACATGGACAGCCATAGACACTCCTCGGATGTTTATGAACACACGTTTGTTCTTCAGCCTTACTGTTTGTTTTTTGGACAGGGATTTGTCTATTTTAAATGTTACACATCTACTAGACTAGAAAAGGTGTTGCATCATCATATGAGGTTACATAAGAAGATGTCTTACTGTGTTTGGCGCTGGCTTCCACAATAGGCATTCAGGGTCTTGGCAACTTTCAAATATATCAAGGGTTTTAACAAACATCCAGGAGGGAAACATTCTCCAAATTAAGAGAAGCAATAGGACACGAGTACATGCACTGAGACTGGAGGGGGGAGGTTCAGGGGAAATTTGTGGAAAAATTACTTCACAGAAAAGGTAGTGGACAAGTGGAATAGCCTCCCATTAGAGGTGGTAGAGGCTAAGACAGTAGAGCAATTTAAACATGCATGGGATAGACATAAGGATATCCTTACAAAGAAATAAGGATCAAATAAGGTTAGAGACAAAAATAATGTAAAAAAAAAAAAAAAGGGGCAGACTAGATGGGCCAAGTGGTTCTTATCTGCCGACAAATTCTATGTTTCTATGGTGGTCATTCCAAGTTGTTCGCTCATTGCCGCTATGCTGCGATTTGTTGCAAAATGCGCATGCGCAAGGCACGCAGGGTGCATGCGCTTAGTTATTTAACTAAAAACTTAGTAGATTTGCTGTGGATCCTGCTGCGCTTTTCAGTCGCACTGCTGATCGGTGAGTGATTGACAGGAAAGGGGCGTTTCTGGGTGGTAAATGAGCGTTTTCCGGGAGTGTGCTAAAAAACGCAGGCGTGTTAGGGAAAAACGCGGGAGTGTCTGTAGAAATGGGGGAGTGGCTGGCCGAACGCAGGGCGTGATTGTGACGTCAAACCAGGAACTAAACGGACCGAGCTGATCGCAATCTGTGAGTAGGTCTGGAGCTACTCAGAAACTGCAGGGAATTATTTAGTAGCAGTTCTGCTACTCTTTCGTTCGCTATTCTGCTAAGCTAAGATACACTCCCAGAGGGCAGTGGCCTAGCGTTTGCAATGCTGCTAAAAGCAGCTAGTGAGCGAACAACTCGGAATGACCCCCTATGTTTCTAAAATAAAAAAACAAGATTCCAACCCAGCAGACTGGCAAGCGGCTATATATAAATAATGTACATACATCCGCTTACCTGAGAACTACATTTCTCACATGGGGTATGCACTGATTGGCTCTAATGTCACTCCCTGCTGTGGCATTACACCCACCTAGGAAGAGCCCAGTGCTGGTTATAGAAAATACGGGGGACCCCTACTCTTTTTGTCCCCTGTATTTCCACAAACAGGACAGGCTCACAGAGCCTGGTGCTGGTTGATAAAAATACTGGGGAACCCTACGTATTCTTCCCCCCCCCCCTCCCCCACACACACACACACACATACACACTCACATACACATTTTCACAACCAGGACCGGCTAACAGAGCCCGGTGCTGGTTATGATTTTGGGTGGGTGGAGGGCACATGTTTTAATTTTTTTTACCACTTTCATTAACTTTTAACACACAAAATCCTGCATGTATCTCACTGATCGGTGCAGGCTCCTGGCAAAATCGCAGCTTGTTATGAAACTCGCATCACAATGTGAATTTTCCCGCAGTAACAATAAGATAAAACTCACATGTTTCAGATAAACTTGCACCCGGGGGCCTAATTCAGATCTGATCGCAAAAGCAAAATCTTTCTCTAATGGGCAAAACCGTGTGCACTGCAGGTGGGGCAGATGTAACATGTGCAGAGAGATTTTGATTTGGGTGGGTTATATTGTTTCTGTGCATATTAAATACTGGTTGCTTCATTTTTACATAGATTTAAGTTTGAACACAACCCACCCACATCTAACTCTCTCTGCACATGTTAGACCTGCCCCACCTGCAGTACAATATATTTTTGCCCAGTTGCTTGATTATTTGCTTTACTTACAAACATGAAACAGGCCCATTGTGCAAAGAATGCTACAGATGAAGGTAGTAAATCTCACATTTACGCTCATAAAGAACACAAGAAAAAAAAGTGGCATAAAATCAAAGATCATTAGTTTTGAATATGACGCCTTCCTTATACAGTACACTTGCATTACATGCAGATCAGATCACGGGATGCAGGTTTTCCTACTGGGGTCTCCAGATACAGTACATCATGCAGATATACCTGTAGTAGCTCTCTTCTTCCAGCTCCTCTGTACTGTATCTCCTCTCAATGACCTATATGACCGTCAGATATCACTAGTCATTAAAATACCAATTAATGACAACTGAAGTATCCAGGTCCCATCCATCACTTGTTCCGGAATAAAATAATGAAACAAACATTCCAGGTAATCAGACAATGACAAACTATTGTATGACCAGAACTCTGCTGAGATCAGCAACTCACAAACTTGTGACATGACACAACAATCACTCAGGCAGGAAGATGCTGAGCGACAACAATATCCAGCGGAGCCGACAAGATACATTTTTATTTATAACCTTCCCCGTTTATGTAGATTTATGACTCTATTAATGAGTTTTATATGAGCACTGTGTTTTGCACTACAATAAGAGCCAAACTAAACCAAAAGAGAGCTGAAATTAGGATCCTAAGTATTAGTAGAGCCTGTGTGCCCATGTCCGCTGAAGCCACAAAATCTTCCCTGCAGGAACTATTTGTTTTTCATTTAAAGGCACAGGACCTTATGGACGCAAAGGACCGGCATATGCGGACGTCCATCTGTCGTATGTGCGTATATTAGTCGGTCTTCATGCGTATACATCACTCCGTTCAGTTTTCCCTGCCACAGCCATATCCATAAGTTATACCCAGTCCATGCTATATGCAAAGATCCATCTGAAAAAGGCGTCCCCTCTCCGTACACAGTGTCAGACTGGGGTAGGAAGGGCCCACCTGGGGAATACATTTGTAGGGGCCCATGTTTATGGGTGTGGCCAGTCTCCAGAGGTTTGGCTAACCATTAGAGAGTGCATGGTCTGGGCCAATTAATTAATATATACAGTAAAATTGCTAGTGCATTCATGATAATGTACCAGTTAATAGCAATGAACTGTAGAAAATACACCATAGTCCTGTGCAGTATAAGGTAATCTATGAATAATGTATAATTCAAATGCACAATCTGGAACCTGATCTCCAGAGGAGGAGGAGGTGGGCCCCAGGCAGTGGGGCCTACTGGGGTTTCCCCTATACCTCTGTGGCCCAGTCCAACACTGTCCGTACACATGTCTTAAGTGAGCACTGAAGTCTGGCTACACGCATACACTGAGCATGCACCTGCAGTACATCAGCTGTTTACAGGGGTATATTTACTAAGATGGAAGTTCCATTTAAGATGGGATGTTGCCCATAGCAACCAATCAGATTCTACTACTCATTTATCTAGCCCCTTCTAGAAGATACTATCTGGAATCTGATTGGTTGCTAGGTGCAACATCCCCTTAAATACTCCCATCTTAGTAAATTTACCCCATACTCTTGAGTATTTACAGATAATCAGAAGATCAGAAGAATATTCACCTATATACATTAATCAAAAGTGTATTACTCAACTGAATTATAGTCATATATTTTATAGTGTTTTACAGGGGCGGATTCTGAGTTGGACACAAGTGGAAATGCGGATCTCGTAGATACAATGGGGTATATTCAATTAGGGTCGAAAGCTGCAGTCTGTCGAAAAGACGGCAGTTTTCAACTTTTTAAAGTCGAATCGTGATTCGACCTATTCAATTCCAGCTATTTTTATTCGACAAGTGGAATAGTACGTGAATCGGCAGTATAGCTGCCGATTCACGTACTTTTGAGGGAAACGGGGCCAAATTCGACAGGATTTTGCCCCGTTTCGGACCATCTCAGTCCGACATAAAAAAAAGTCAGACTGAGATGAGGGATCTTAGAGGAGGAGAGGGGGGAGAGCCGCGGGGAGAGTGGGTAGAGCCGCAGGCAAACAGGGGAGAGCAGCGCTACAGCACAGCGCTGCAGGAGGATGTGTCACAGCCGCACCACTTACGGCAGCATCCACCCGGCTCCAGCAAGTGAGATCACGCTTGCTGGAGCCGGGTGGACACTGCCGTGAGATCTGGCGGCTGTGAGACATCCTTCTGCAGCGCTGCTGTAGCGCTGCTCTCCTCCGTCTGCCCGCGGCTGTCCTCGCTGGTCTCCCCCTCTCCTCCGTTCACAGGTCTCATCTCAATTCGACTTTTTTTAAAGTCGAATTGAGATGGAATTGAATAGGGGTTGTCGGATACATTCCAACAAATGCATGTCGGAATGGATCCGACCGTAATATCTGCAAACTGCACATGTAGAAAGAAAACACTGGCTGCATCTCACCAGCAGAAAGAATGATCCATCCATCAAGGGATTACTCATTCCATGAAATAGGTGTTTATGGGTGGCAACTGGGCTGAAGCCAAGCGAAAACACAGAAGTGTCGTGGGCAAGTAGCCAAACGTTTGAGCTTATTCGTGGTATGCAGATGGAGATGGGACACCTGCAGATACTCACATTAGCATAAGGTAGTAAGCGAGATGGATAAGAATCAGTTTCATAATGTTTATTCTTACTGTATATGTTTATCATTCTCTCTTTTCTTTGGCTACTATGCATATCATCATGGTAAGTGGGAGGTGTCAATGATGTCACAGCAGCTCAACTGACTGCTTTCTCATTTATTTTCTCTATCCGCTGTAATGAATTACTTTTTTTAACAGAGCTACAGTGGAAAGTCAGGTTAGCATTAATTGTTAATGTGTGCACATTTCAATTTTGGAGCTAGGGGTGAGATGTACTAAGCAGTGATAAAAGTGGAGAGGTGAGCCAGTGGAGAATTTGCATATGGCAACCAACCAGCATTGATGTAACATTTATAATTTGCATACTATAAAAGTACAATAAAGAGTTAATATCCCGCACCGGACATATAATGATATTACAATGAGAAAAATTTTTCAGCACATTGGATATGAAACCAGCTAATTGCAGTATATCTCCACTTGGATTTTACATTTAAGAAGCTGGAGGTGCTTCTGCAATCAAAAACCAAACCATGTAGCAGAGTATTTGTTGATTAGAGACAACAAAAGAAATAGATTGCTTTTTGGAGCACTCTGTTAAACAAAAAATTGTTAATATATATGAATATGATATGATTATGGTAATTTAAAACGTAACCTTTAATATTCCTCCCTAAAATAAATGGGATAGTTAAAGTGACAAGACCTATCTATGTGTGCCACTCAAAATGTGCATGTATTCTATTGCACCCCCTATAAATTTATGAATATCAGTACATTAAATAGAACAATAGATTATAAGTGGTGAAAATATTAGTAAGCTTAATTACAGTGATATCAATAAAAAAATATTTTTTATATCATATAATTATTAATCAATTTTAGTATTAATAACTCGTAGCCAGTGATAATAATTGATATAATAATTGATGAAGCGTTTTGAATCAATGCTTCAGTAAGTACCTTAAGTCATCATATTTGACCAACTGAGCTTTCTACTAAATACATTTGTAACATAGCCTGCATCCAAAATTGTGTCAATATTTCGACTAATATCCACATGAAACAATTCTCTTGTGTGAATACTCAGTCAGCTCTAATCACATGTATCAACATAGTTTCCATATTCCATTGCATTTAGTCATTTGCCTTCCGCAAGAGATTAGATAAAAATAAAATGAAAATAAATGTAAATAGCTCGATTACTTCTTGATATTTTTGGTAAGTGCTCTGCACAGACTTGCACAAACATTATACCTCTTAACACCTTAACTGTAATGTAATTGTTTGATTAGAGCATATCAACAGATTGTTATTAGCAAAACACGCAGTATACCCATAGTGCAGCTCAAAAGCACATATATTAGCTGTAATTTAATATGTCTCGCAACCCATCCAGACTTATAGAGTTGATATCATCAGATGACATTTCTTAATATCCACAAATCCATAGTTAATTACATTCGCATTTTTAAATAGGATTAGCTATATTACCCTGACAGCAGACCTCCTGCCTTGCGCACATGGACACCTTTAATTATGCGCAACCATGGTTCAGTCATAGATTAATATAATGTGTTACCCTGAACACTTTAATCAGCATTCAAACCAGCACTGTTTCTTCCTTCCGGGGTACCCCTATTCTTGGTATGATTGCAGACAGCTCACAGTGAACCACATTAATTATGTCACTGTGTAGTTGGCTGCCATTTCACCAGATAATTAATTAATTCATGCGGTCTGAACCGTATACAGGGTGCATATATGATAACCATATAAATCGTTGTCGCACAAATGTGTCTGTATAGAATAGTACAGTCCGTATTGCACTACTCATCTGCTGCCCATCATCATCAATGAGCGGATGAAGGGTGAGAGTAAGGGTAATTGCCGGACTGATAGAAAGAAAGTTTCAGTGCCACTTGATCAACCTGTGTCTGGTGTTAGATGGATCCTGCTGCCAACGGCATTGCAGGGTCCAAATGCACCAGCAGTTAACAGGTGAATGCCAGGAAAGAAGAAAGAATTATAAGAAAAAATAATAAGATAGCGTGTGTGTATATATAAAGCCTCAATTGAGGCAATTAATTGTCTGGTGTGGATAATGCAACATAATGACTAGGACAGCATGTATAAGTCTAAATTAAAACTGCCCAATAAATGCAGGTAGTGCAGTACAACAAATTAAACAGCATGTATGATGAATTTAGATTAGAGCTGACCACATCAGAGACACCTGTCCTGTAACCACAAATGGTCATGCTACATTCACTGCATGCAGATGTCACAGGTAAATATATCAAGGGTATAACACTTGTTACCAGACTGTAGATGTTTGCTACAAGTATTGGAAGCGCAAGCCGCTCGGCTGTCAGTAGCGGTACTCTCCGTTTATAGTACGCGGCTTCCTCCTGCAGTGATGTGCCGCGAGTCATCGGCTGTGATTTCCGGACTGAGTCATCGGCTACGATCCCGGACTGGACTGAACGTACGTTTCACCACGTCGGCTTGATCACCAGTCAGCCTGACGTGGTACAAACGGTCACATTAGTTAAAGTTCCACTGACCAATCTCGTTCAAACTCGTTGTGTCAGCATAAAGGAAATCACCTGTAGTGACTTGATTGAAAGATCTAACTTTCCCAGGAAGCCCAAACTGCTGCATATGATTAAGTATTCTATACACATATGTGTAAATCCTTAACTTTAATTACATGAATGCAAGAAACACAGTTCCTTACTTATTTTGCAGCTCATCCGTCAAATTAATTTTTAGCACAAAAACTTCTATGTTAGTACACTAGCAATCATTATCCGGGTACTAGGTTTTAACCCCATATTCTCTAAAATATCTAATCTGGTGTTGGAGAGCGATACCCTCCATTTATTAAATATCAACTATTAAGGAAATAAGAGATATATACATTGTTAATTAATTTGTTAGAGATCCCAACGAACCCCTGGTTTCTAATTATTATGTCAATTAAATAGCTTTAATTTGACAGATGAACGTGCATAAAAAGGTTTATACCGAGCATATACTGGTCTAAAATTGAGAGGGGATTACAGTTGATATAAAAAAAGAGGAGTTAGCATCATGGCCCACTTTAAAAGAGAACAGAGGAGTATTCACCTGTAGTAAAAAAAAAAAATTTTAAATAAAAAAAGAGGGAAAATAGAAAAAGCTATGAAAAAAGCTATAGAAAATTGGTGTGGTGGGTCCAATTAGTGAAATCCGTGAAGTGTATAATGTGTTGTTCTGACCATTATAAAGCCAAAATTAAAATTTGTGCTGATAAGCATTTGCTGGTGCAGAAGATATTAGAAGACAGTGCTTCTAGCAATGGACAAATGTAGTGTTTATTATATTATCGTGAGGTGAGAAAACTTTTTTTGTGTCAACATGAGTTTAGAGAAAAAATGTGTTAGAAAATAAGCAAATGTGCATAGTATGTTCATTGGTAATCTATACATAGTTTTTATTAAAAATTAAAAAAGGTGGGGGGGAAGGGGGGTTCTTTTTAAAAACAACAGAAAAGAAAAAAGGGGGGGGGGCAGGGAAATATTTTTATTCATGTATGTGCATACTTAGATGTGCACACTAGGGAAAATGGTGCACATATTATTACGTGAAAAAGCGCAACCATCACACGTGAGAGTGACCAACTATACATCTAGGGCAGTGAGAGAGGAGAAGAGGAAAAAGTGAAAATGAAGGGCATGAGATAGTTGAAGGACTGAAAATTAAAAAAATTAAACATTAATCGACCGAAAATTAATTTAGTTAGGGAACTGTAATAATTGTAAAATGATAAAAAGTTGGAAGAGAACTGTGTAACAGAGAATTACTACCAATTAATATATGCCTGGCTAACCGTATGTTCATGTATCTTCGTGTATGTTCCTCCTAATGTACTGGGGAAGAATGTTTCCTAGGATACTAAATAGAGCCAAAAATTGACTTCTCACTTGTATATGCAGTATAATTTAAAGAAAAACAGAAGAAGGGGGGAAGAGGCAAATTTGATAAAATGGGGGGGTGGGGGAAGGAAGGAGGGAGTGGGGATAAGAGGAAAAGAGAGAATATGTGACAGGTAATTTATATGGATATATCTCTCATTTCATCCGTATATGAAGAATGTTACGTCATTCCAGAATCATAAAAAGACAGTATAATTGATGTGTTTATTCAAGCCTGCTGGCGCTAGACTGCCTAACCTGAATGTCCACTCGTTCTCCTTTTTTAGCAATTCCTTCATTGTATCTCCTCCTCGAATGCCCATTTTAATTCTCTCCAAGCCGAAGGACTGGATTTGATGTGAGCTATAATTATGATGTTGATGGAAATGTCTCGCTACTGTTGTAATCTGCTTAAAATTAGATATATCCTTGGCTGCATTCCGGATGGTTACCACATGTTCCAGAACTCTCGTTTTGAACATTCTTGTAGTGACTCCTACATATCTCTTACCACATGTGCATAGTAGGCAGTAAACCACATTTGTAGTTCTACAGTTGAAATATTCATGAATCTTATACAGGTTCCCATCTCCATCTGTGATTTCTTGTCTGGATACCATGTACCTGCATGCCCTGCAGGAGCCACAGGGGAAATTTCCCTTAACTGTGGGGATTCTAGATGGATTTCGAATGTAGTGGCTGCAGACAAAGTGATCTTTGAGGTTAGGGCATCTTCTCCAGCTCATTTAAACTTTTTCCTTTAGGTTATGGACAAGATCTGGATCAGATAAGAGAATATGCCAGTGTTTTTGAATCCCATTTTGGAGTTGTCTCCATTCCCTACAGAAGTCGCCCACAAATCTCATCTCATCTTTGTCAGATTCTGGTTGTCTTTTTTCATGAAAAATCAAGGAATTTTTTTCAGTTTGTTTGAGAGAGGTCTTTGCTTTCTTAATAAGCCTATGGCTATATCCCCTTTCGCGTAAACGTTCCTCGAGTTCATTGCTCTTTTGTTGGTAAATTAGAGCATCTGAGCAATTCCTCTTGAGTCTTAGGAATTCACCTTTTGGGATATTAGAGATTGTCGGGGAAAAGTGTGAGCTAGAATTGTGGAGTATACTATTTGTGGCTGTATCTTTGCGATGGAGTTTCGTTGCCACACTGTTAGTCTCATCACGGTATATTTTCAAATCCATGAATGATATTTCATCCCGGTCATACTCCATCGTGAGTTTGATGTTATATTTGTTGATGTTGAGACTCTTAACAAATTTAATCAACTCCTCTTCTGTGCCTTCCCACATCATAAACACATCATCTATATACCTAAGCCACATGATTATGTGTTGGGTCTGTGTTTCATGGTTGTCAGCAAAGACCACCTCTCTCTCCCACCAACCCAGTAAGAGGTTGGCGTACGTGGGGGCGCATGCTGCCCCCATCGCCGTACCCCTTACCTGGAGGTAGAAGTGATCATTAAAAACAAAGTAGTTCCTATTCAAGGCAAAGTCAAGTAATCTGAGCAGAAGATTTTGAAATTCCCCTTCACCTTCCATTTTCAGGGAGTATTGTGCGGCTTGTAAGCCAAGGTCATGCGAGATACATGTGTACAATGACTCCACAGCTAAGCTCACTAATATGTGATTGTTTTCCAGCTTGATGTCATTTAGTTTTTTCAAGACATCCGGTGTGTCTTTCACATATGATGCCAGTTGTACAACAAAAGGCCAGTTCCTTGTGTCACACTCACAGCTATGTGTGAGTCTTCAAGCTGAGCTCCCTAAAGCTATACAAAGGACTTGTTCCGACGCTGATGCTTACCAACGAGGGGATCTGGTAAATATTTACCCAGTACAGTGAATGCACAGAGGGAGGCTGTCCTAGCCTTTAGGAATGGACAATTCTAACATTGGAGAATGTGAAATTTATGAAATCCTGTCCAAATAAGTTATACCTAAGTTTTTACTGCCACCTTGTGGCAAGAGGAATTCCTTCTTTTTTAGAATTGTTATATGTGATATGTTATTAAATTGTTACTTTTTTACATAGAACAAACCATCCGTATTATTATTATTATTTTTATTATTATTATTAATATATTATTTTTAAACTTCATTCAGCCAGCGCTGGTACACATTTCCTTTTTTCTATTGTCTAGTTTTGAGGAATTGACCTTCCTCCTACCTGCTGCTGTTGGCCGCGCACCTGCATATTTGCTATTTGTACAACAAAAGACCTCAAATGAGTGTCAATGAAAATGCTTGCTTTTTCAGACAGACTCCCTAGACCCAAGACAATCGGGCGTCCTGGGGGCTCCACTAAGTTTTTATGAACCTTAGGGAGTAAGTAAAAGGTGGGAATTTTTGGATTCTCCACCTTTAAAAACCGATATTCTTCCTTGGAGATAGTATGGTTTGTCCATGCTTGTTCAATTATCCTATTGTAGACCTCTATATACTTGGAGGTAGGATTCAATAAGAGTCTTCAATAGCACTGTGGATTGTTAAGTTGTTTCAGAGCTTCCTTCATGTACATCGCTCTCGGCCATAATGCCGTGTTGCCCCCTTTGTCTGAGGGTTTCACTATGACATCTTCCCAAGATTTAATCTCCATTATGGCTTGTCTCTCACGGAAAGATACATTCCTGGGGAATTTCTGATATCTGGATTTCTTGTGAATTATATCGAATTCTTTAGAGACCAAGTTTAAAAACACTTTCGTCTCAGGGCTGATACTATCTGGAGGAAAAAAGACGGATTTATTTTTGCACCTTGGTCGTTTAATGGTGCAATCTGTTGTCTCCCTACTCTCTGCAGAGAGCTGTTCTAGGGATTGTATGGCCTCCATTTCTTTGGAGGACCATATCTGTTGTGTGTTTGAATTATCAGAGTCAGATAATTGTGGGAGGGTCACTCCTCTTTGTTGGTTGGAGAAGAACTTCTTGAGCAGTAACTTTCTGCCAAAAAGTTGTAAGTTCTTCTCCCACATAAATCGATTAAATGGCTTGGATGGTGAGAATGATAAACCCCTCATTAAAACTTGTTCCTGATCCTTTGTTAAAACATGATCTGACAAGTTAATGATATTAAGCTGGTTACTCTCCTTCATTTGTTCTTGTACGTCCTGGCGGAGTACCTTGTTGGGGAGGTTGATTACCTTCTTTGCCTGTTTCTTGTTCTTCTTACCTCCCCTCCTCTTCCTCCTCTGGGTGGACGATCTCGGGGCATCCGGCCTGGTTCTAAAAAAGGCTGCCTCTGACTCATATCTACTCTTCGTTGTTTATCATTTCTCAGTCCATGTTCCCCTCCATCCTCATTCTCCGAGGAGTCAATCTCAGAGGAGGTATAATTCTCTCCAGGATCTCTCCGTGGGTATTTATCCACATTCTTATTCCATTTGAATATCCTGTATGTGGCAAAATCCTGTTTATCCCTCACAAATTTCTGTTTTTTCCTATCCACAATCATGGACTCATATTGTTGGAGTTCCTTCTTGTGATCTTCAAAACACTTTTGAAATATGGTGCTTTCTTCCCATACCTCCAGTTTTTTGCCCAATATGTTAATATCTTTTTCACATTCTTCCAGTATCAGATGATTGTACTTTATAAGTATATTCATAAGATCTTATGAACACTTCAATAGCACACTTTCCCATTCCTTTTTAAGATTTTCAGTCGCTAATTCAAAAGTGGGAAGTGTCCTTGGACGTAAACCCCTAGGTGCTATCTTCTGTCTTAGATAATTTTCCAAGATGGTTAAATCCCAGTTAGTCCTAATCTGTCTCTGCTGTAATTTACGTAATTTAAAGAAATCACTTTCCCATGTGGGTTCTAATTCTGAGAGACTAGTATCACTGGAGAAAATATCATCTAGATTATCAGTTTTCCTTTTCACAGTTAGTTCAGAAAGTAATTTGAACTGTGACATGTTTATACCTAGTCAGAGCAAAACTTTCAGGACCCAAACGGGTAGTAAAGGAAGGATATTCGGATACGAGAAATTATTATTCCGCATGACCTTTCGTATAGGTGGCCTATCTTGGGTGGTCCTATAATTTATTTAGTCCGTGCTGGGAGAAAGAGCTGAGTTAAAGATACTCAGTAGTCAATATACAATAACGAGTTAATATCCCGCACCGGACATATAATGATATTACAATGATAATTTTTTTTCAGCACATCGGATATGAAACCAGCTAATTGCAGTATATCTCCACTTGGATTTTTATTTAAGAAGCTGGAGGTGCTCCTGCAATCAAAAACCAAACCATGTAGCAAAGTATTTGTTGATTAGAGACAACAAAAGAAATAGATTGCTTTTTGGAGCACTCTTTTAAACAAAAAATTGTTAATATATATGAATATGATATGATTATGGTAATTTAAAACGTAACCTTTAATATTCTTCCCTAAAATAAATGGGATAGTTAAAGTGACAAGACCTATCTATGTGTGCCACTCAAAATGTGCACCCCCTATAAATTTATTAATATCAGTACATTAAATAGAACAATAGATTATAAGTGGTGAAAATATTAGTAAGCTTAATTACAGTGATATCAATAAAAAAATATTTTTTATATTATATAATTATTAATCAATTTTAGTATTAATAACTCGTAGCCAGTGATAAATAATTGATATAATAATTGATGAAGCGTTTTGAATCAATGCTTCAATAAGTACCTTAAGTCATCATATTTGACCAACTGAGCTTTCTACTAAATACATTTGTAACATAGCCTGCATCCAAAATTTTGTCAATATTTTGACTAATATCCACATGAAACAATTCTCTTGTGTGAATACTCAGCCAGCTCTAATCACATGTATCAACATAGTTTCCATATTCCATTGCATTTAGTCATTTGCCTTCCGCAAGAGATTAGATAAAAATAAAATGAAAATAAATGTAAATAGCTCGATTACTTCTTGATATTTTTGGTAAGTGCTATGCACAGACTTGCACAAACATTATACCTCTTAACACCTTAACTGTAATGTAATTGTTTGATTAGAGCATATCAACAGATTTTTATTAGCAAAACAAGCAGTATACCCACATAGTGCAGCTCAAAAGCACATATATTAGCTGTAATTTAATATGTCTCGCAACCCATCCAGATTTAAAGAGTTGATATCATCAGATGACATTTCTTAATATCCACAAATAATGGGTATAAACACCGCTTTGAAATCCATAGTCAATTACATTCACATTTTTAAATAGGATTAGCTATATTACCCTGACAGCAGACCTCCTGCCTTGCGCACATGGACACCTTTAATTATGCGCAACCATGGTTCAGTCATAGATTAAAATAATGTGTTACCCTGAACACTTTAATCAGCATTCAAACCAGCACTGTTTCTTCCTGAAAGGTCATACGGAATAATAATTTCTTGTATCCGAATATCCTTCCTTTACTACCCGTTTGGGTCCTGAAAGTTTTGCTCTGACTAGGTATAAACATGTCACAGTTCAAATTACTTTCTGAACTAACTGTAAAAAGGAAAACTGATAATCTAGATGATATTTTCTCCAGTGATACTAGTCCCTCAGAATTAGAACCCACATGGGAAAGTGATTTCTTTAAATTACGTAAATTACAGCAGAGACAGATTAGGACTAACTGGGATTTAACCATCTTGGAAAATTATCTAAGACAGAAGATAGCACCTAGGGGTTTACGTCCAAGGACACTTCCCGCTTTTAAATTAGCGACTGAAAATCTAAAAAAGGAATGGGAAAGTGTGCTATTGAAGTGCTCATCAGATCTTATGAATATACTTATAAAGCACAATCATCTGATACTGGAAGAATGTGAAAAAGATATTAACATATTGGGCAAAAAACTGGAGGTATGGGAAGAAGGCACCATATTTCAAAAGTGTTTTCAAGATCACAAGAAGGAACTCCAACAATATGAGTCCATGATTGTGGATAGGAAAAAACTGAAATTTGTGAGGGATAAACAGGATTTTGCCACAGACAGGATATTCAAATGGAATAAGAATGTGGATAAATACCCACGGAGAGATCCGGGAGAAAATTATACCTCCTCTGAGATTGACTCCTCGGAGAATGAGGATGGAGGGGAACATGGACTGAGAAATGATAAACAACAAAGAGGAGATATGAGTCAGAGGCAGCCTTTTTTAGAACCAGGCCGTCCACCCAGAGGAGGAAGAGGAGGGGAGGTAAGAAGAACAAGAAACAGGCAAAGATGGGAATCAACCTCCCCAACAAGGTACTCCGCCAGGACGTACAAGAACAAATGGAGAGTAACCAGCTTAATATCATTAACTTGTCAGATCATGTTTTAACAAAGGATCAGGAACAAGTTTTAATGAGGGGTTTATCATTCTCACCATCCAAGCCATTTAATCGATTTATGTGGGAGAAGAACTTACAACTTTTTGGCAGAAAGTTACTGCTCAAGAAGTTCTTCTCCAACAAACAAAGAGGAGTGACCCTCCCACAATCATCTGACTCTGATAATTCAAACACACAACAGATATGGTCCTCCCAAGAAATGGAGGCCATACAATCCCTAGAACAGCTCTCTGCAGAGAGTAGGGAGACAACAGATTGCACCATTAAACGACCAAGGTGCAAAAATAAATCCGACTTTTTTCCTCCAGATAGTATCAGCCCTGAGACGAAAGTGTTTTTAAACTTGGTCTCTAAAGAATTCGATATAATTCACAAGAAATCCAGATATCAGAAATTCCCCAGGAATGTATCTTTCCGTGAGAGACAAGCCATAATGGAGATTAAATCTTGGGAAGATGTCATAGTGAAACCCTCAGACAAAGGGGGCAACACGGTATTATGGCCGAGAGCGATGTACATGAAGGAAGCTCTGAAACAACTTAACAATCCACAGTGCTATTGAAGACTCTTATTGAATCCTACCTCCAATTATATAGAGGTCTACAATAGGATAATTGAACAAGCATGGACAAACCATACTATCTCCAAGGAAGAATATCGGCTTTTGAAGGTGGAGAATCCAAAAAGTCCCACCTTTTACTTACTCCCTAAGGTTCATAAAAACTTAGTGGAGCCCCCAGGATGCCCGATTGTCTCAAGTCTAGGGAGTCTGTCTGAAAAAGCAAGCATTTTCATTGACACTCATTTGAGGTCTTTTGTTGTACAACTGGCATCATATGTTAAAGACACACCGGATGTCTTGAAAAAACGAAATGACATCAAGCTGGAAAACAATCACATATTAGTGAGCTTAGATGTGGAGTCATTGTACACGTGTATCTCGCATGACCTTGGCTTACAAGCCGCACAATACTTCCTGAAAATGGAAGGTGAAGGGGAATTTCAAAATCTTCTGCTCAGATTACTTGACTTTGTCCTAAATAGGAACTACTTTGTTTTTAATGATCACTTCTACCTCCAGGTAAGGGGTACGGCGATGGGGGCAGCATGCGCCCCACGTACGCCAACCTCTTCCTGGGTTGGTGGGAGAGAGAGGTGGTCTTTGCTGACAACCATGAAACACAGTCCCAACACATAATCATGTGGCTTAGGTATATAGATGATGTGTTTATGATTTGGGAAGGCACAGAAGAGGAGTTGATTAAATTTGTTAAGAGTCTCAACATCAACAAATATAACATCAAACTCACGATGGAGTATGACCGGGATGAAATATCATTCCTGGATTTGAAAATATACCGTGATGAGACTAACAGTGTGGCAACGAAACTCCATCGCAAAGATACAGCCACAAATAGTATACTCCACAATTCTAGCTCACACTTTCCCCCGATAATCTCTAATATCCCAAAAGGTGAATTCCTAAGACTCAAGAGGAATTGCTCAGATGCTCTAATTTACCCACAAAAGAGCAATGAATTCAAGGAACGTTTACGCGAACGGGGATATAGCCATAGGCTTATTAAGAATGCAAAGACCTCTCTCAAACAAACTGAAAGAAATTCCTTGATTTTTCATGAAAAAAGACAGCCAGAATCTGAAAAAGATGAGATGAGATTTGTGGGCGACTTCTGTAGGGAATGGAGACAACTCCAAAATGGGATTCAAAAACACTGGCATATTCTCTTATCTGATCCAGATCTTGCCCATAACCTAAAGGAAAAAGTTTCAATGAGCTGGAGAAGATGCCCTAACCTCAAAGATCACTTTGTCCGCAGCCACTACAATCGAAATCCATCTAGAATCCCCACAGTTAAGGGAACTTTCCCCTGTGGCTCCTGCAGGGCATGCAGGTACATGGTATCCAGACAAGAAATCACAGATAGAGATTGGAACCCGTATAAGATTCATGAATATTTCAACTGTAGAACTACAAATGTGGTTTACTGCCTACTATGCACATGTGGTAAGAGATATGTAGGAGTCACCACAAGAATGTTCAAAACGAGAGTTCTGGAACATGTGGGAACCATCCGGAATGCAGCCAAGGATATATCTAATTTTAAGCAGATTACAACAGTAGCGAGACATTTCCATCAACATCACAATGATAGCTCACATCAAATCCAGTCCTTCGGCTTGGAGAGAATTAAAATGGGCATTCGAGGAGGAGATACAATGAAGGAATTGCTAAAAAAGGAGAGCGAGTGGACATTCAGGTTAGGCAGTCTAGCGCCAGCAGGCTTGAATGAACACATCAATTATACTGTCTTTTTATGATCCTGAAATGACGTAACATTCTTCATGTACAGATGAAATGAGAGATATATCCATATAAATGTTACGTTCCTGGTGCTCAGAACAAGAGAGATGTTGTGTAGTGAGTCCAGAGCACCGGAACGTGACGCTGAAATAAGGTAAGGTATGGAAATAGCCCCTAGCAGCCTACCTCCATTGTTTCACCCGTGTGGTCAGTGCACGCCTGCGTGACTATGGTTTCTTGGGCCCACGGTGGCCGCGTTTGAAGGGCGGATTAGGTCTGCCCAACTGCGATGCCCCCAGGTCTTAGTGTGAGACAAGGCATGAACTGAGACAGGATAATAACAAGGGGACCTCTAACTAAAGCACACAGAAGGCTAGGAGCTACTAACAACCCTAAAATTACATATATATGCGGCACGCCGCCAAAGGAAAAGAACAACAAAAGATACCACTGTCCACACCCCACACGGCACCGTCGTGTACTGGGGAGGACAGTGAGAGCGGAAACCTCCGCAAAAACACCAGTACAAAACCAACACAAGGACTAGCGGCCTAGGCCGCAACACGCGGCAGAAGCCGCTACTCACGAAACCGGTAGAGAACCCCAAGATGACGGCAACAGGTTCACTTGGACTGGAAGGATTCCCAGGACCGGCTTAAGAACTCCAGGACTCAGGACCACAGGGAGCAGGATCGACCAGATAACAGCAGACTAGGAACTAACTTTGCAAGGCAGGAACAGCATACAGGAAGCTATCACCGGCGAGGCTGCAATGTGCTGGCTCCCATAAAAAGACCCTGCTGGCCAATGACAGGAGGGCCAGCAAGACCAGCCCCCAGACCCTAATTAATAGTTGTCGTGCAGCTGCCCTGCTGCACGCACAACTAATCAAGTTTTATCTGGCAACGGGGAACGCGGTCCGCCAATGGCGTCCCCGTTGCCATGGACCCGTCGGCTGTGGACGCCCGGCGTCCTAGCGTTGCCAGGGACCTGGCGGCTACAGTACGCACAGCGTCTTGGCGTTGCTAGGTGCCGGGTGGGCAGTGAGGGAGGTGCGGCGGCCGTGAGCGTCGCTCGGAAGCAGTCTGAGCGGCGCCGTGGACCGCTGCACCTAACAATAAATTACCTGTCACATATTCTCTCTTTTCCTCTAATCCTCACTCCCTCCTTCCTTCCCCCCCCCCCCCCCATTTTATCAAATTTGCCACTTCCCCCCTTCTTCTGTTTTTCTTTAAATTATACTGCATATACAAGTGAGAAGTCAATTTTTGGCTCTATTTATTATCCTGGGAAACATTCTTCCCCAGTACATTAGGATGAACATACACGAAGATACATGAACATACGGTTAGCCAGACATATATTAATTGGTAGTAACTCTCTGTTACACAGTTCTCTTCCCACTTTTTATCATTTTACAATTATTACAGTTCCCTAACTAAATTAATTTTCGGTCGATTAATGTTTAATTTTTTTAATTTTCAGTCCTTCAACTATCTCATGCCCTTCATTTTCACTTTTTCCTCTTTTCCTCTCTCACTGCCCTAGATGTATAGTTGGTCACTCTCACGTGTGATGGTTGCGCTTTTTCACGTAATAATATGTGCACCATTTTCCCTAGTGTGCACATCTAAGTATGCACATACATGAATAAAAATATTTCCCTCGCCCCCCCCTTTTTTCTTTTCTGTTGTTTTTAAAAAGAACCCCCCTTCCCCCCCTTTTTAATTTTTAATAAAAACTATGTATAGGTTACCAATGAACATACTATGCACATTTGCTTATTTTATAACACATTTTTTCTCTAAACTCATGTTGACACAAAAAAAGTTTTTTCACCTCACGATAATATAATAAACACTACATTTGTCCCTTGCTAGAAGCACTTTCTTCTAATATCTTCTGCACCAGCAAATGCTTATCAGCATAAATTTTAATTTTGGCTTTATAATGGTCAGAACAACACATTATACACTTCACGGATTTCACTAATTGGACCCACCACACCAATTTTTTATAGCTTTTTTCATAGCTTTTTCTATTTTCTCTCTTTTTTATTTAAAAAATCTTTTTTTTACTACAGGTGAATACTCCTCTGTTCTCTTTTAAAGTGGGCCATGATGCTAACTCCTCTTTTTTTTATATCAACTGTAATCCCCTCTCAATTTTAGACCAGTATATGCTCGGTATAAACCTTTTTATGTACGTTCATCTGTCAAATTAAAGCTATTTAATTGACATAATAATTAGAAACCAGGGGTTCGTTGGGATCTCTAACAAATTAATTAACAATGTATATATCTCTTATTTCCTTAATAGTTGATATTTAATAAATGGAGGGTATCGCTCTCCAACAACAGATTAGATATTTTAGAGAATATGGGGTTAAAACCTAGCACCCGGATAATGATTGCTAGTGTACTAACATAGAAGTTTTTGTGCTAAAAATTAATTTGAGGGATTAGCTGCAAAATAAGTAAGGAACTGTGTTTCTTGCATTCATGTAATTAAAGTTAAGGATTTACACATATGTGTATAGAATACTTAATCATATGCAGCAGTTTGGGCTTCCTGGGAAAGTTAGATCTTTCAATCAAGTCACTACAGGTGATTTCCTTTATGCTGACACAACGAGTTTGAACGAGAATGGTCAGTGGAACTTTAAATAATGTGACCGTTTGTACCACGTCAGGCTGACTGGTGATCAAGCCGACGTGGTGAAACGTACGTTCAGTCCAGTCCGGGATCGTAGCCGATGACTCAGTCCGGAAATCACAGCCGATGACTCGCGGCACCTCACTGCAGGAGGAAGCCGTGTACTATATACGGAGAGCACCACTACTGACAGCCGAGCGGCTTGCGCTTCCAATACTTGTAGCAAACATCCACAGTCTGGTAACAAGTGTTATACCCTTGATATATTTACCTGTGACATCTGCATGCAGTGAATGTAGCATGACCATTTGTGGTTACAGGACAGGTGTCTCTGATGTGAGCAGCTCTAATCTAAATTCATCATACATGCTGTTTAATTTGTTGTACTGCACTACCTGCATTTATTGGGCAGTTTTAATTTAGACTTATACATGCTGTCCTAGTCATTATGTTGCATTATCCACACCAGACAATTAATTGCCTCAATTGAGGCTTTATATATACACACGCTATCTTATTATTTTTTCTTATAATTTTTTCTTCTTTCCTGGCGTTCACCTGTCAACTGCTGGTGTATTTGGACCCTGCAATGCCGTTGGCAGCAGGATCCATCTAACACCAGACACAGGTTGATCAAGTGGCGCTGAAACTTTCTTTCCATCAGTCCGGCAATTACCCTTACTCTCACCCTTCATCCGCTCATTGATGATGATGGGCAGCAGATGAGGAGTAGTGCAATACGGACTGTACTATTCTATACAGACACATTTGTGCGACAACGATTCATATGGTTATCATATATGCACCCTGTATACGGTCAGACCGCATGAATTAATTAATTATCTGGTGAAATGGCAGCCAACTACACAGTGACATAATTAATTTGGTTCACTGTGAGCTGTCTGCAATCATACCAAGAATAGGGGTACCCCGGAAGGAAGAAACAGTGCTGGTTTGAATGCTGATTAAAGTGTTCAGGGTAACACATTATATTAATCTATGACTGAACCATGTTTGCGCATAATTAAAGGTGTCCATGTGCGCAAGGCAGGAGGTCTGCTGTCAGGGTAATATAGCTAATCCTATTTAAAAATGCGAATGTAATTAACTATGGATTTCAAAAGCGGTGTTTATACCCATTATTTGTGGATATTAAGAAATGTCATCTGATGATATCAACTCTATAAGTCTGGATGGGTTGCGAGACATATTAAATTACAGCTAATATATGTGCTTTTGAGCTGCACTATGTGGGTATACTGCGTGTTTTGCTAATAACAATCTGTTGATATGCTCTAATCAAACAATTACATTACAGTTAAGGTGTTAAGAGGTATAATGTTTGTGCAAGTCTGTGCATAGCACTTACCAAAAATATCAAGAAGTAATCGAGCTATTTACATTTATTTTCATGTTATTTTTATCTAATCTCTTGCGGAAGGCAAATGACTAAATGCAATGGAATATGGAAACTATGTTGATACATGTGATTAGAGCTGGCTGAGTATTCACACAAGAGAATTGTTTCATGTGGATATTAGTCGAAATATTGACACAATTTTGGATGCAGGCTATGTTACAAATGTATTTAGTAGAAAGCTCAGTTGGTCAAATATTATGACTTAAGGTACTTACTGAAGCATTGATTCAAAACGCTTCATCAATTATTATATCAATTATTTATCACTGGCTACGAGTTATTAATACTAAAATTGATTAATAATTATTTAATATAAAAAATATTTTTTTATTGATATCACTGTAATTAAGCTTACTAATATTTTCACCACTTATAATCTATTGTTCTATTTAATGTACTGATATTCATACATTTATTAGAGATGAGCGGGTTCGGTTTCTTTGAATCCGAACCCGCACGAACTTCACTTTTTTTTTCACGGGTCCGAGCGACTCGGATCTTCCCGCCTTGCTCGGTTAACCCGAGCGCGCCCGAACGTCATCATGACGCTGTCGGATTCTCGCGAGACTCGGATTCTATATAAGGAGCCGCGCGTCGCCGCCATTTTCACACGTGCATTGAGATTGATAGGGAGAGGACGTGGCTGGCGTCCTCTCCATTAGAATAGATTAGAAGAGAGAGAGAGAGAGAGAGATTGTGCAGACAGAGTTTACCACAGTGACCAGTGCAGTTGTTGTTAAGTTAACTTTTATTTAATATATCCGTTCTCTGCTATGTCCGTTCTCTGCCTGAAAAAAACGATACACAGCAGTCACACAGTGTGACTCAGTCTGTGTGCACTCAGCTCAGCCCAGTGTGCTGCACATCAATGTATAAAAGCTTATAATAATTGTGGGGGAGACTGGGGAGCACTGCAGGTTGTTATAGCAGGAGCCAGGAGTACATAATATTATATTAATTTAAAATTAAACAGTGCACACTTTTGCTGCAGGAGTGCCACTGCCAGTGTGACTAGTGGTGACCAGTGCCTGACCACCAGTATAGTAGTATATTGTTGTATACTATCTCTTTATCAACCAGTCTATATTAGCAGCAGACACAGTACAGTGCGGTAGTTCACGGCTGTGGCTACCTCTGTGTCGGCAGTCGGCAGGCAGTCCGTCCATCCATAATTGTATTATAATATATACCACCTAACCGTGGTTTTTTTTTCATTCTTTATACCGTCATAGTGTCATACTAGTTGTTACGAGTATACTACTATCTCTTTATCAACCAGTGTACAGTGCGGTAGTTCACGGCTGTGGCTACCTCTGTGTCGGCAGTCGGCAGGCAGTCCGTCCATCCATAATTGTATTATAATATATACCACCTAACCGTGGTTTTTTTTTCATTCTTTATACCGTCATAGTGTCATACTAGTTGTTACGAGTATACTACTATCTCTTTATCAACCAGTGTACAGTGCGGTAGTTCACGGCTGTGGCTACCTCTGTGTCGGCAGTCGGCAGGCAGTCCGTCCATCCATAATTGTATTATAATATATACCACCTAACCGTGGTTTTTTTTTCATTCTTTATACCGTCATAGTCAGTCATACTAGTTGTTACGAGTATACTACTATCTCTTTATCAACCAGTGTACAGTGCGGTAGTTCACGGCTGTGGCTACCTCTGTGTCGGCACTCGGCAGGCAGTCCGTCCATCCATAATTGTATTATAATATATACCACCTAACCGTGGTTTTTTTTTCATTCTTTATACCGTCATAGTGTCATACTAGTTGTTACTAGTATACTACTATCTCTTTATCAACCAGTGTACAGTGCGGTAGTTCACGGCTGTGGCTACCTCTGTGTCGGCAGTCGGCAGGCAGTCCGTCCATCCATAATTGTATTATAATATATACCACCTAACCGTGGTTTTTTTTTCATTCTTTATACCGTCATAGTCAGTCATACTAGTTGTTACGAGTATACTACTATCTCTTTATCAACCAGTGTACAGTGCGGTAGTTCACGGCTGTGGCTACCTCTGTGTCGGAACTCGGCAGGCAGTCCGTCCATCCATAATTGTATTACAATATATACCACCTAACCGTGGTTTTTTTTTCATTCTTTATACCGTCATAGTCAGTCATACTAGTTGTTACGAGTATACTACTATCTCTTTATCAACCAGTGTACAGTGCGGTAGTTCACGGCTGTGGCTACCTCTGTGTCGGAACTCGGCAGGCAGTCCGTCCATCCATAATTGTATTATTATAATATATACCACCTAACCGTGGTTTTTTTTTCATTCTTTATACCGTCATAGTGTCATACTAGTTGTTACGAGTATACTACTATCTCTTTATCAACCAGTGTACAGTGCGGTAGTTCACGGCTGTGGCTACCTCTGTGTCGGCAGTCGGCAGGCAGTCCGTCCATCCATAATTGTATTATAATATATACCACCTAACCGTGGTTTTTTTTTCATTCTTTATACCGTCATAGTCAGTCATACTAGTTGTTACGAGTATACTACTATCTCTTTATCAACCAGTGTACAGTGCGGTAGTTCACGGCTGTGGCTACCTCTGTGTCGGAACTCGGCAGGCAGTCCGTCCATCCATAATTGTATTACAATATATACCACCTAACCGTGGTTTTTTTTTCATTCTTTATACCGTCATAGTCAGTCATACTAGTTGTTACGAGTATACTACTATCTCTTTATCAACCAGTGTACAGTGCGGTAGTTCACGGCTGTGGCTACCTCTGTGTCGGCACTCGGCAGGCAGTCCGTCCATCCATAATTGTATTACAATATATACCACCTAACCGTGGTTTTTTTATACCACCTAACCGTGGCAGTCCGTCCATAATTGTATACTAGTATCCAATCCATCCATCTCCATTGTTTACCTGAGGTGCCTTTTAGTTCTGCCTATAAAATATGGAGAACAAAAAAGTTGAGGTTCCAAAATTAGGGAAAGATCAAGATCCACTTCCACCTCGTGCTGAAGCTGCTGCCACTAGTCATGGCCGAGACGATGAAATGCCAGCAACGTCGTCTGCCAAGGCCGATGCCCAATGTCATAGTACAGAGCATGTCAAATCCAAAACACCAAATATCAGAAAAAAAAGGACTCCAAAACCTAAAATAAAATTGTCGGAGGAGAAGCGTAAACTTGCCAATATGCCATTTACTACACGGAGTGGCAAGGAACGGCTGAGGCCCTGGCCTATGTTCATGGCTAGTGGTTCAGCTTCACATGAGGATGGAAGCACTCAGCCTCTCGCTAGAAAACTGAAAAGACTCAAGCTGGCAAAAGCACCGCAAAGAACTGTGCGTTCTTTGAAATCCCAAATCCACAAGGAGAGTCCAATTGTGTCGGTTGCGATGCCTGACCTTCCCAACACTGGACGTGAAGAGCATGCGCCTTCCACTATTTGCATGCCCCCTGCAAGTGCTGGAAGGAGCACCCGCAGTCCAGTTCCTGATAGTCAGATTGAAGATGTCAGTGTTGAAGTACACCAGGATGAGGAGGATATGGATGTTGCTGGCGCTGGGGAGGAAATTGACCAGAAGGATTCTGATGGTGAGGTGGTTTGTTTAAGTCAGGCACCCGGGGAGACACCTGTTGTCCGTGGGAGGAATATGGCCGTTGACATGCCAGGTGAAAATACCAAAAAAATCAGCTCTTCGGTGTGGAGGTATTTCACCAGAAATGCGGACAACAGGTGTCAAGCCGTGTGTTCCCTTTGTCAAGCTGTAATAAGTAGGGGTAAGGATGTTAACCACCTCGGAACATCCTCCCTTATACGTCACCTGCAGCGCATTCATAATAAGTCAGTGACAAGTTCAAAAACTTTGGGTGACAGCGGAAGCAGTCCACTGACCAGTAAATCCCTTCCTCTTGTAACCAAGCTCACGCAAACCACCCCACCAACTCCCTCAGTGTCAATTTCCTCCTTCCCCAGGAATGCCAATAGTCCTGCAGGCCATGTCACTGGCAAGTCTGACGAGTCCTCTCCTGCCTGGGATTCCTCCGATGCATCCTTGCGTGTAACGCCTACTGCTGCTGGCGCTGCTGTTGTTGCCGCTGGGAGTCGATGGTCATCCCAGAGGGGAAGTCGTAAGCCCACTTGTACTACTTCCAGTAAGCAATTGACTGTTCAACAGTCCTTTGCGAGGAAGATGAAATATCACAGCAGTCATCCTACTGCAAAGCGGATAACTGAGTCCTTGACAACTATGTTGGTGTTAGACGTGCGTCCGGTATCCGCCGTTAGTTCACAGGGAACTAGACAATTTATTGAGGCAGTGTGCCCCCGTTACCAAATACCATCTAGGTTCCACTTCTCTAGGCAGGCGATACCGAGAATGTACACGGACGTCAGAAAAAGACTCACCAGTGTCCTAAAAAATGCAGTTGTACCCAATGTCCACTTAACCACGGACATGTGGACAAGTGGAGCAGGGCAGGGTCAGGACTATATGACTGTGACAGCCCACTGGGTAGATGTATGGACTCCCGCCACAAGAACAGCAGCGGCGGCACCAGTAGCAGCATCTCGCAAACGCCAACTCTTTCCTAGGCAGGCTACGCTTTGTATCACCGCTTTCCAGAATACGCACACAGCTGAAAACCTCTTACGGCAACTGAGGAAGATCATCGCGGAATGGCTTACCCCAATTGGACTCTCCTGTGGATTTGTGGCATCGGACAACGCCAGCAATATTGTGTGTGCATTAAATATGGGCAAATTCCAGCACGTCCCATGTTTTGCACATACCTTGAATTTGGTGGTGCAGAATTTTTTAAAAAACGACAGGGGCGTGCAAGAGATGCTGTCGGTGGCCAGAAAAATTGCGGGACACTTTCGGCGTACAGGCACCACGTACAGAAGACTGGAGCACCACCAAAAACTACTGAACCTGCCCTGCCATCATCTGAAGCAAGAAGTGGTAACGAGGTGGAATTCAACCCTCTATATGCTTCAGAGGTTGGAGGAGCAGCAAAAGGCCATTCAAGCCTATACAATTGAGCACGATATAGGAGATGGAATGCACCTGTCTCAAGTGCAGTGGAGAATGATTTCAACGTTGTGCAAGGTTCTGATGCCCTTTGAACTTGCCACACGTGAAGTCAGTTCAGACACTGCCAGCCTGAGTCAGGTCATTCCCCTCATCAGGCTTTTGCAGAAGAAGCTGGAGGCATTGAAGAAGGAGCTAACACGGAGCGATTCCGCTAGGCATGTGGGACTTGTGGATGCAGCCCTTAATTCGCTTAACAAGGATTCACGGGTGGTCAATCTGTTGAAATCAGAGCACTACATTTTGGCCACCGTGCTCGATCCTAGATTTAAAGCCTACCTTGGATCTCTCTTTCCGGCAGACACAGGTCTGCTGGGGTTGAAAGACCTGCTGGTGACAAAATTGTCAAGTCAAGCGGAACGCGACCTGTCAACATCTCCTCCTTCACATTCTCCCGCAACTGGGGGTGCGAGGAAAAGGCTCAGAATTCCGAGCCCACCCGCTGGCGGTGATGCAGGGCAGTCTGGAGCGACTGCTGATGCTGACATCTGGTCCGGACTGAAGGACCTGACAACGATTACGGACATGTCGTCTACTGTCACTGCATATGATTCTCTCAACATTGATAGAATGGTGGAGGATTATATGAGTGACCGCATCCAAGTAGGCACGTCACACAGTCCGTACTTATACTGGCAGGAAAAAGAGGCAATTTGGAGGCCCTTGCACAAACTGGCTTTATTCTACCTAAGTTGCCCTCCCACAAGTGTGTACTCCGAAAGAGTGTTTAGTGCCGCCGCTCACCTTGTCAGCAATCGGCGTACGAGGTTACATCCAGAAAATGTGGAGAAGATGATGTTCATTAAAATGAATTATAATCAATTCCTCCGCGGAGACATTGACCAGCAGCAATTGCCTCCACAAAGTACACAGGGAGCTGAGATGGTGGATTCCAGTGGGGACGAATTGATAATCTGTGAGGAGGGGGATGTACACGGTGATATATCGGAGGGTGAAGATGAGGTGGACATCTTGCCTCTGTAGAGCCAGTTTGTGCAAGGAGAGATTAATTGCTTCTTTTTTGGGGGGGGTCCAAACCAACCCGTCATATCAGTCACAGTCATGTGGCAGACCCTGTCACTGAAATGATGGGTTGGTTAAAGTGTGCATGTCCTGTTTTGTTTATACAACATAAGGGTGGGTGGGAGGGCCCAAGGATAATTCCATCTTGCACCTCTTTTTTCTTTTCTTTTTCTTTGCATCATGTGCTGATTGGGGAGGGTTTTTTGGAAGGGACATCCTGCGTGACACTGCAGTGCCACTCCTAGATGGGCCCGGTGTTTGTGTCGGCCACTAGGGTCGCTAATCTTACTCACACAGCTACCTCATTGCGCCTCTTTTTTTCTTTGCGTCATGTGCTGTTTGGGGAGGGTTTTTTGGAAGGGACATCCTGCGTGACACTGCAGTGCCACTCCTAGATGGGCCCGGTGTTTGTGTCGGCCACTAGGGTCGCTAATCTTACTCACACAGTCAGCTACCTCATTGCGCCTCTTTTTTTCTTTGCGTCATGTGCTGTTTGGGGAGGGTTTTTTGGAAGGGCCATCCTGCGTGACACTGCAGTGCCACTCCTAGATGGGCCCGGTGTTTGTGTCGGCCACTAGGGTCGCTAATCTTACTCACACAGCTACCTCATTGCGCCTCTTTTTTTCTTTGCGTCATGTGCTGTTTGGGGAGGGTTTTTTGGAAGGGCCATCCTGCGTGACACTGCAGTGCCACTCCTAGATGGGCCCGGTGTTTGTGTCGGCCACTAGGGTCGCTAATCTTACTCACACAGCTACCTCATTGCGCCTCTTTTTTTCTTTGCGTCATGTGCTGTTTGGGGAGGGTTTTTTGGAAGGGACATCCTGCGTGACACTGCAGTGCCACTCCTAGATGGGCCCGGTGTTTGTGTCGGCCACTAGGGTCGCTTATCTTACTCACACAGCGACCTCGGTGCAAATTTTAGGACTAAAAATAATATTGTGAGGTGTGAGGTATTCAGAATAGACTGAAAATGAGTGTAAATTATGGTTTTTGAGGTTAATAATACTTTGGGATCAAAATGACCCCCAAATTCTATGATTTAAGCTGTTTTTTAGTGTTTTTGGAAAAAAACACCCGAATCCAAAACACACCCGAATCCGACAAAAATAATTCGGTGAGGTTTTGCCAAAACGCGTTCGAACCCAAAACACGGCCGCGTAACCGAACCCAAAACCAAAACACAAAACCCGAAAAATTTCAGGCGCTCATCTCTAACATTTATAGGGGGTGCAATAGAATACATGCACATTTTGAGTGGCACACATAGATAGGTCTTGTCACTTTATCTACCCCATTTATTTTAGGGAGGAATATTAAAGGTTACGTTTTAAATTACCATAATCATATCATATTCATATATATTAACAATTTTTTGTTTCACAGAGTGCTCCAAAAAGCAATCTATTTCTTTTGTTGTCTCTAATCAACAAATACTTTGTTACATACTATAAAAGTACACAGAGCAGCTGATTGGTTGCGATGGGCAACTTCTCCACTGGCTCATATCTCCACTTTTATCACTGCTTAGTACATGTCCCCCTTAGTGATCTTTTAAGGGTATAAAATAGCTTTCTCTAAATTTCCTACAAATTAGATACAAAGGAATCTGAAAGTATAAGTCCATCACATTTCTCAAAACTCAGGGGTATATTTACTAAGGTAATATTTTAGAAGTGGTGACGTTGCCCATATCATCCAATCAGACTATACTGTAGCTATTACCTTGTAGAAGCAGCTAGATAAATGTTAAGTGGAATTTGATTGGTTGCTATGGGCATTGGGCAACATCACCACTTCTAAAAAAAACTCATACCTAGCTGTTTAGAAGAGAACATTCAAGATTCTCATGTGAACCGAACTTCTCTCAGGCTAAGCATTCCACGGTATTCTTTTTTAGATCTCATATAAGGTTCTACATCATGACATTAATTTCTTTTGACCATGATTTTAAATTGTGGGAAAATAACTATTTTGAGTAACACATTTAAATGATAAGGAGATTATCATGGGAATCAGGGCTGCCATTAGAAACTGTTGGACCCAGGACCAATGTAACTTACAATCACTATTTTCACTATATATGTAAAGACCGTTAGGATCCTTATAATTCATCTAAATCTTAGGCAACTGCCGCGGGCAACAGAATGTTACATACAGTATGGGCCCTCTTAATTACAATAAACTGACTGTACACTGACCTAGCTTGTTTGATTATTTGGGCATGCTTGTATCCTTATAAAAGTTTGTGGGCAAATGACTTAGCCTGCGCTGTATAGATGAAATCTCAGTCACGGCAATCTTCCCAGACCTCAATTCACGTCACAATCAGTTCCACCATGGGACAATGAAACAAAAAGTGATAATAGTGAAGCCTGTTTTAATACAATTCTTTTAAAATACAATTAAAAATGCAATTAAAAATGCTGTGCATGAATGAATCAAAAAGAACATCAATTGGATTCCTGGTGTGAGGTAAATGCAGTGAAATTACCGGAGATGAATGGAACCGTGGCCAAACAGTCCCAAACAGCGCATGAATGGTTGATTAAAACCAACACTGGTCCAATCGGCAAGCTGCTCTGGTCACCAAGTTTCAGACCCTGCGTTCCCTTTACACCAGGAGGCTACCGACGCGTTTCCACCCCTATCTGGGGTCTTTTTCAAGGTATCCAAGTGAATGGTGAACTCTCCTGTTCCCTGTGTATTTAAATCATCAATGTCCAATCACATGCCAGGGTGCACAGCTGGACCCTATACACAGATCATCTATAAGTCCCATGATCCCATGCTGTGCGTCGCCCTGATTGGCTGTGATGCAGTGTGTATGACCGTTTCCATAGTTACCCGGACCGTGTTCTTCTTCCCATCGCGTCACTTCCGGGAACGTACATCCTGCTTTGTTGCTAGTTACCTAGTCCGTTCTGTTCTCATCCCCTTCTTCTTGCGTACTGCCGCTTCCGGGTTGCCATGGTGACCTAGTGTGTTCCGTCGCGTCACTTCCGGTGACGCGTGTCCCCGTCACCATGGTTACCCGGCTCTGTTCTTTATACATAAACGTGTACTGAGTGGATGTAAAATATGCAATGTAATCGTGCAAAACCGGGTTCAATACCTATGCAGGATCATTGAAAAGAATAATATTAAGAAAGGGCTCACCACCCATGCTCTTTCGGAACATTTTAGGGTTCACCACGGTTGCAATTCCACTGCCATCAAACAATTCTGCGGCTTGAGACACATTAAGGGCCATTGGAGGAAAAAGGATTTTGCCAACCAATTGGCCCAAGCCGAGATGAAGATGATTTTTGAATTAGGCACCCTTACACCGGGTGGCCTAAATGTTGATTTTGAGATCAAGTGGTTTTTATGACTTATTATAATTCTTATCAAATTTAAACTTCAACATTTTCTTTTTAGATTTAGTTTTAAAGTATAATATGGAGTATGCACCTTTAATCTCTCATACACGGTTTTTTACAAACCAGTACTTTGCATTGTGCACTTTACCAAACATGCACTTTATCAGTTTGTATCAATTGCCATTCAATGTATATAAATCTATTGGTTTTAATATTATTCTTTTCAATGATCCTGCATAGGTATTGAACCCGGTTTTGCACGATTACATTGCATATTTTACATCCACTCAGTACACGTTTATGTATAAAGAACAGAGCCGGGTAACCATGGTGACGGGGACACGCGTCACCGGAAGTGACGCGACGGAACACACTAGGTCACCATGGCAACCCGGAAGCGGCAGTACGCAAGAAGAAGGGGATGAGAACAGAACGGACTAGGTAACTAGCAACAAAGCAGGATGTACGTTCCCGGAAGTGACGCGATGGGAAGAAGAACACGGTCCGGGTAACTATGGAAACGGTCATACACACTGCATCACAGCCAATCAGGGCGACGCACAGCATGGGATCATGGGACTTATAGATGATCTGTGTATAGGGTCCAGCTGTGCACCCTGGCATGTGATTGGACATTGATGATTTAAATACACAGGGAACAGGAGAGTTCACCATTCACTTGGATACCTTGAAAAAGACCCCAGATAGGGGTGGAAACGCGTCGGTAGCCTCCTGGTGTAAAGGGAACGCAGGGTCTGAAACTTGGTGACCAGAGCAGCTTGCCGATTGGACCAGTGTTGGTTTTAATCAACCATTCATGCGCTGTTTGGGACTGTTTGGCCACGGTTCCATTCATCTCCGGTAATTTCACTGCATTTACCTCACACCAGGAATCCAATTGATGTTCTTTTTGATTCATTCATGCACAGCATTTTTAATTGCATTTTTAATTGTATTTTAAAAGAATTGTATTAAAACAGGCTTCACTATTATCACTTTTTGTTTCATTGTCCCATGGTGGAACTGATTGTGACGTGAATTGAGGTCTGGGAAGATTGCCGTGACTGAGATTTCATCTATACAGCGCAGGCTAAGTCATTTGCCCACAAACTTTTATATTGTATCACTGTGGTGAGGGGTGAAGGAAACCTCATAAGGGCATCTGTAAGCCAGCAGCAGTTGTTTGCGCACAGAGTTATCAATACCACCTTTTGTTCACAATGCTTGTATCCTTGCCTGTGAAAGGGCTGGCAACTTTTGCACAGGGGACAAAGAGGAGCAAGTGGCCCAGAATTTCTACCCATGTGCCGCAACATAAGATGGTGTGAAACAATAAATGTTCGGACATACATTGTTTAATTGGGGATAGTTTAGCCCATGAAATAGTATATGAAAAAGTGTTATGCCACAGATTTATAATGAAATACAACACTCACCAACCCAATGTGACTAGTATTCAATGCAGAAACTATTCTGGTTATGCCGATAAAGTATAAACAGCGTTATAGTGCCTATATACAATACAGAGAGCATCATAATGACCGCTATAAAATATACAGAGTTATGGTGACCTATATACAACACAGCTAAATCCTAGTGACCTTTGTACAATACAAAAGTTTTAAAGTGACCTATATACGATACAGATAGCATCCTCATGACCTCTATAACATATGGAAAGCCAGGGCAGGTAACAGCAAATTCAGTCACTGTTGTAGAAGCGTATTTTCTACCCCAGGGCTACATATGTGAAGTGGGGCCTCAGAAATTTGATATGGCACTGATCCCACTACACTATTCCCCTTTCCGTTCATTTGTACAGTAGTATTAAAATAGTGTCATCCCACAAATTAAAATCAATATAGTATGTTTCCATGTTGGTGCAAAAGTAGACCCATTCATGCACCCAAGTTATACTCCCCAACACCCCATCTCCTCCCATTGGCCAGTGCATATTTCTGCACACCCACAAATGCCACCACCTTGGCATGTAAAGTTAGCATAAATGAAGGTGCAATTGAATAAAAGTAGAGTGTATTTGCACTTGACTATTCATTAACGGCCTTGAGTGTACAAGTACTGACCCTGCTCTGGTTCTACCTCATTTTATCACTACTACAATCATATAAATATAGTATATTATAATAAACTTGCAATCAATTTACTAAAAGGACATCACTAGCTGAAATATTTTGTCAGATTATACACAAAAAAAGGGATTTCTGTTTAAAGAACAAATGCTTAAGGGTTCCGTTACAGACTCCATGAGAGTACATGCATCTTTTGTGCAAGCCGACCATAATTTCCCTATACCTTAAAACATTCTGCAATCATTTTCTAGGACATTGGCTCAATCACCGAACCACTGGCTCCAAATGTGATGGTGAAAATTAATGCTGCTGGAGGGAATGAATGATCATTATTCATCCCCAGTTTCTTCCCAGTACAATGCAGTAAAATGCAGTAATTTATTGCTATTTTTACAGGCAGCAGACTGTACATTGCACTGCTTGAGATGTTTGAAGAATTGATGTTGACACTGTGGTGATCTAGGACACTTCTAGTAAGAATAACGAGAGGAGGACAGAGGAAGAGATTTATTGTGAAATCGACATCAGTGCTTCTTAAAGGGGAAATACTGTATACTCCCAAAAGAGTCATCTATTGCATTGCAAAGCTTTATATATTATATATAGCTATATGTCTATGTCTTTTTATATATATATATATATATATATATATATATATATTTGTTTTTTTCAGATATGAAACAAACGGAAGTGTTGACTTGGTATTTTACTGCAGCTCTGCTAAAAAGTAATACCTATACAGTGTCCCAGAAGGATCTGGTGCAGCAAAAATCATTCAGTCAATTGAGCACCTTTGACATTACTAGTCAGTAGAGATGTGCAGCGGGCACTTTTCGTGTTTTGGTTTTGGTTCTAATTCCCCGCTAGTGTTTTGGTTTTGGATTGGTTTTGCCAAAACCACCCTTTCGTGTTTTGGTTTTGGTTTTGGATCTGGATGATTTTTGAAAAAAACATAAAAACAGCTAAAATCATAGAATTTGGGGGTAATTTTGCTCCTATGGTATTATTAACCTCAATAACATTAATTTCCACTCATTTCCAGTCTATTCTGAACACCTCACACCTCACAATATTGTTTTTAGGCCAAAAGGTTGCACCGAGGTGGCTGTATAACTAAGCTAAGCGACACAAGTGTGCGGCACAAACACCTGGCCCATCTAGGAGTGGCACTGCAGTGTCAGACAGGATGGCACTTAAAAAAACTAGGCCCCAAACAGCACATCATGCAAAGAAGTAAAAGAGGTGCAATGGGGTAGCTGTATGACTAAGCTAAGCGACATAAGTGTGCGGCACAAACACCTGGCCCATCTAGGAGTGGCACAGAGAGATCACCTTTGATAAAGCTGCAGGACCTGCAGCGAAACGCGTCAGATGTTGCTGTGCAAATACCTATCACTAACTACACGCTGCCTGTTTTGTGCCCGGACCATACTGGAAACTCAATCTCTGCAGTACCATTGTTTGGTGAATGGATTCGCTTCCTGGCATCATTTCCCCACGCTATTCCACAAAAAAGGCTCCGCATTCTGGTGAGGACCCCAGTACCAACCACCATCTTAAGGAATTTCTTCAAGGGACTCTGCCTCCAGCGGTGCTTGTGCGGTAATGTTAACATTGGACTGTGCCTTCAGCCTGTATTACAGATTCCTAATCCTATCTGCAGTCCAGTAACTTGTTAAAGGAACGGACACATAAAATCAAGCAGCTTATGTCGGTGTTATTACTGATTTCTTAGCCGCTGTCTTGCTTGCGGAGGAGTAGCATCATCTCTGCCACGACCTTGGTGAACACCCTTGGTGCTGTGGAGAGGCCAAATGGCAGTGTCTGGAACTGATAGTGACACAAACACCTGGCCCATCTAGGATGGCACTTAAAAAAACTAGGCCCCAAGCAGCACATGATGCAAAGAAGAAAAAGAGGTGCAAGAGGGAATTGTCCTTGGGCCCTCCCACCCACCCTTATGTTGTATAAACAGGACATGCACACTTTAACAAACCAATCATTTCAGCAACAGGGTCTGCCACACGACTGTGACTGAAATGACTGGTTGGTTTGGGCCCCCACCAAAAATGAAGCAATCAATCTCTCCTTGCACAAACTGGCTCTACAGAGGCAAGATGTTGACATCATCCTCATCCTCCGATTCCTCACCCCTTTCATTGTGTACATCCTCCTCCTCACAGAGTATTAATTCGTCCCCACTGGAATCCACCATCACAGGTCCCTGTGTACTTTCTGGAGGCAATTGCTGGTCAAGGTCTTCCTGGAGGAATTTATAATTCATTTTGATGAACATCATCTTCTCACATTTTGTGGAAGAAACCTCTTATGCCGATTGCTGACAATGTTACCGGCTGCACTTAACACTCTTTCGGAGTACACACTGGAGGGGGGGAAACTTAGGTAAAAAAAAGCCAGTTTGTGCAAGGGCATCCAAATTGCCTCTTTTTCCTGCCAGTATACGTATGGACTGTCTGACATGCCTACTTGGATGCTGTCACTCATATAATCCTCCACCATTCTTTCAATGGTGAAAGAATCATATGCAGTGACAGTAGACATGTCAGTTATCGTTGGCAGGTCCTTCAGTCCAGACCAGATGTCAGTACTCACTCCTGACTGCCCTGCATCACTGCCAGTGGGTGGGCTAGGAAATCTTATCCTTTACCTCACAGCCCCAGTTGCGAGAAAAGATTAAGGAGGAGCTGTTGACGGGTCACGTTCCGCTTTAGTTGACAATTATCTCACCGCCAGATCTTTGAACCTCTACAGACTTGTCACTGCCAGAAAGAGAGATACAATGTAGGCTTTAAACCTAGGATCGAGCATGGTGGCCAAAATGTAGTGCTCTGATTTCAACAGATTGACCACCCTTGAATCCTGGTAAAGCGAATAAAGGGCTCCATCCACAAGTCCCACATACTTTGCGGAATCGCTCCGTCTTAGCTCCTCCTTTAATTTCTCCAGCTGTTTCTGCAAATGCCTGATGTGGGGAATGACCTGACTCAAGCTGGCAGTGTCTGAACTGACTTCACGTGTGGCAAGTTCGAAGCGTTGGAGAACATTGCACAAGATGGAAATCATTCTCCACTGTGCTTGAGTCAGGTGCATTCCCCCTCCTTTGCCTATATCATAGGTGGATGTATAGGCTTGAATGGCCTTTTGCTGCTCCTCTATCCTCTGAAGCATATAGAGTGTTGAATTCCACCTCGTTACCACCTCTTGCTTCAGGTGATGGCAGGGCAGGTTCAGGTGTATTTGATGGTACTCCAGTCTTCGGCACGCAGTGGCTGAATGTCGAAAGTGGCCCACAATGTTTTGGACCACCGACAGCATCTCCTGCACGCACCTGTCATTTTTCAAAAAATTCAGCACAACCAAATTAATTGTATGTGCAAAACATGGGACGTGCTGGATTTTGCCCAGATGTAATGCACGCACAATATTGGTGGCGTTGTCCGATATCACAAATACCCAGGAGAGTCTAATTGGGGTAAGCCAACTCGTTCCTTGTCAGGCTACGCTATGTATAATCGCTTTCCGTAAGAGGCACACCGCTGACAGCCTCTTACGGAAAGCGATGATACATAGCGTAGCCTGCCTAGGAACGAGTTGGCATTTGCGAGATGCTGCTACTGGTGCCGCTGCTGTTGTTGATGCGGGAGGCCATACATCTACCCATTGGGCTGTCACAGTCATAGAGTCCTTAGTCTGCCCTGTTCCACTTGTCCACATGTCCGTGGTTAAGTGGACAGTGGATACAACTGCATTTTTTAGGACACTGAGGACACTTTTTTTTACGTCTCTGTACATTCTCTGTATCGCTTGCCTAGTGAAGTGGAACCTAGATCGGATTTGATACCAGGGACACAGTACCTCAAACAATTCTCTAAGTCCCACTGAACTAATGGCAGATAGCAGACGCACGTCTAGTACCAACATAGCTGTAAAGGCCTCAGTTATCCACTTTGCAAAAGGATGACTGCTGTCATATTTCATCTTCCTCACAAAGGACTGTTGGACAGTCAATTGCTTAGCTGAAGTAGTGCAAGTGGTCTTCCGACTTCCCCTCTGGGATGACGATCGACTTACAGCAGCAACAACAGAAGCGGCAGCAACAGCAGGCGTACCACTCAAGGATCCCCCGGAGGAATCCCGGTTAGGAGAGGACTCCTCAGTCTTGCCAGTGACATGGCCTGCAGGACTACTGATGTTCCTGACTGAGGAGGAAGTTGATGTTGATGGAGTTGGTGGTGTGGCTTGCAGGAGCTTGGGTACAAGAGGAAGAAGGGATTCAGGTGTCAGTGGACTGCTTACACTCTTACCCAAAGTTTCACATCTTGACACTGACTTCTGATGAATGCACAGCAGGTGACGTATAAGGGAGGATGTTCCTAGGTGGTTAACATCCTTACCCCTACTTATTACAGATTGACAGAGGCAACACATGGCTTGACACCTGTTGTCCGGATTTGTGGAGAAATAATTCCACACCAAAGGAGTGGCTTTTTTGGTATTTTGCCCAGGCATCACAATGGGCTTCTTCATCCCATGGACAACAGGTGTCTCCCCCGGTGCCTGATTTAAACAAACCACATCACCATCAGAATCCTCATTGTCAACCTCCTCAGCGCCAACAACACCCATTTCCTCCTCCTGGTGTACTCCAACAGTGACATCTTCAATTTGAATATCAGAAACTGGACTGTGGGTGCTCCTTCCAGCACTTGCAGGGGGCGTGCAAATGGTGGAATGAGCCAACTCTTCCCGTCCAGTGTTGGGAAGGTCAGGCATCGCAACGCCGACACACTTGGACTCTCCTTGGGGATTTGTGATACCATCTTAGAATGCACAGTTCTTTTCTATGCTTTTTCCAGCTTAACTCTTATAATTTTTCTAGCGGCAGGATGAGGGCTTCCATCGTCATGTGAAGCTGAACCACTAGTCATGAATATAGGCTAGGGCCTTAGCCGTTCCTTGCCACTATATGTCGTAAATGGCATATTGGCAAGTTTATGCTTCTCCTCAGACCATTTAAATTTATATTGGGGGGTCTTTTTACTAAACTTTGGCTATTTGGATTTTACATGCCCTCTGCTATTACATTGGGCATCGGCCTTGGCAGACGACGTTGATGGGATTTCATCGTCTATGTCATGACCAGTGGCAGCAGCTTCAGCACTAGGAGGAAGTGGTTCTTGATCTTTCCCTATTTTATCCTCCAAATTTTTGTTCTCCATAATTTTTCTGGGGTTATATAACAATATGCGGTACAGGAGAGCATACCTCTACACCACACAGGGCAAACCCTGTGAAAATTATTTGGATTAACTAGAAATAACCCCTTTATTTGGAGTTAATAATATACAGTACAGGACAGCACCACTGAACTTATATGGCAGCACCACAGGACTGGATTTATATGGAATTATATGGATTTATATGGAATTATACGGCAGGATCCCTGGAATTATATGGCAGGATCACTGGAATTATACAGCAGGATCACTGAATTTATTCGGCAGTACCGCTGGACATATACGACAGTATCAATGGACATATGCGGAAGGATCACTGGATTTATTAGGCAAGATCACTGGATTAATACGGCAGTACTGCTGGACATATACATCAGTATAAATGGACATATACGGCAGGATCACTGGACTTATACGCCAGTACCACTGGAACTATACTACAGGGTCACTGGCATTGTCTTTCTATAATGGGTACAATGTGTACGGTGCACATGGGCCCCTGGGTCCAGGGGGGCCCACACCACACACATTTCACCCATTTAAATACTTACCTTACCGGAGTCCAGCGGCGGGGAAACAGCGTTCGCGTCAGAAATTGCTGCCAAAATGGCCGCCGCGCATGCGCGGTAGCCAAATTGGTCTCCGGATCATGGCGGGCGCCATGTTTCCGGAGACCTGCTCATGCGCAATGCCGGAGTCTACAGCGCGTTAAGAGGAGGGGGCCCACCCGGAGGTGCACACGGGCCCCCTCCTCTGTAGAAACGCCCCTGATCACTGGAATTATACAGCAGGATCACTGGACTTATACGGCAGGATCACTGCAATTATACGGCAGGATCACTGGAATTATACAGCAGGATCATTGGACTTATACGCCAGTACAACTGGAATTATACGGCAGGATCACTGGATTTATATGGCAGTACCGCTGGACATATACGGCTGTACCGCTGGACATATACGGCATTATCAATGGAGATATACGGCAGTATCACTGGACTGAATTTATATGACAGTACCACTGTAATTATACGGCAGGATCACTGGATTTATACGTTAGTACCACTGGAATTATACGTCAGGATCACTGGAATTATACGACAGGATCATTAGAATTATACGGCATGATCACTGGATTTATACGGTAGAATCACTGGACTTATACGACAGGATCACTGCAATTATATGGCAGGATCACTGCAATTATACGGCAGGATCACTGGATTTATACGCCAGTACCACTGGAATTATATGGCAGGATCACTGGATTATATAGCAGCATCACTGGATTTATACGGCAGTATCACTGGATTTATACGACAGGATCACTGCAATTATATGGCAGGATCACTGCAATTATACGGCAGGATCACTGGACTTATACGCCAGTATCACTGGAATTATACGGCAGGATCACTGGATTTATATGGCAGTAATGCTGGACATATACGGCATTATCAATGGACATATACGGCAGTATCACTGGACATATACGGCAGTATCACTGGACTGAATTTATACGCCAGTACCACTGTAATTATACGGCAGGATCACTGGATTTATACGCCAGTACCACTGGAATTATACGGCAGGATCACTGGAATTATACGGCAGGATCACTGGATTTATACGGCAGTACCGCTGGACATATACGACAGTATCAATGGACATATACGGCAGGATCACAGGACTTATACTGCAGTATCACTGGAATTATACAGCAGGATCACTGGAATTATACGGCAGGATCACTGGATTTATATGGCAGGATCACTGCTATTATACAGCAGGATCACTGCAATTATACGGCAGGATCACTGGACTTATACGCCAGTACCACTGGAATTATACGGCTGGATCACTGGACATATACAGCAGTACCGCTGGACATATACGGCAGTATCAATGGGCATATACAGCAGGATCACTGGATTTATACGTCAGGATCACTGGAATTATACGGCAGGAACACTGGAATTATACTGCAGGATCACTGGATTTATACGGCAGTACCGCTGGACATATACAGCAGTATCAAAGGACATATACGGCAGGATCACTGGACATATATGGCAGCACAGGGACACCACCACTGGACTGATGCAGGACAACACAGCACCACTGCAATGGACTGAACTTATACAGCAGCACTGGACATATGGCAACAGAGGACACCACCACTGTGACTGGACTGATGCAGCACAACACACCACCACTGGACTGATGCAGCACAACACACCACCACTGGATTGTACTTATACAGCAGCACTGGACATATGGCAGCAGAGGACACCACCACTGTGACTAGACTGATGCAGCACAATACACCACCACTGGACTGATGCAGCACAACACACCACCACTGGATTGTACTTATACAGCAGCACTGGACATATGGCAGCAGAGGACACCACCACTGTGACTAGACTGATGCAGCACAATACACCACCACTGGACTGATGCAGCACAACACACCACCACTGGATTGTACTTATACAGCAGCACTGGACATATGGCAGCAGAGGACACCACCACTGTGACTGGACAGATGCAGCACAATACACCACCACTGGACTGATGCAGCACAACACACCACCACTGGATTGTACTTATACAGCAGCACTGGACATATGGCAGCAGAGGACACCACCACTGTGACTGGACAGATGCAGCACAAGACACAAAAACTGGGGACACTGAGGACGGGGACACGTCCTCTCTCTACACTCTCCAATGCCAGAGTGAAAATGGCGGCGACGCGCGGCTCCTTATATGGAATCCAAGCCCCGCGAGAATCCGACAGCGGAATCATGACGTTTTGCCTCTTTCTGTTTTCCAAGTCAGGCGGGAAAACCAGAGCCTGATTCGGATCCTGGCTCGTGTGGTGAAGTTCGGAGGGACCCGAAACCGCTCATCTCTACTAGTCAGCTGTGTACGACTCACCCAATCCACACCAAAGCATTTCTGCCAGTCTGAAAGAGAAGCACCTCCATTCTATCACAGTAGCTTACAGCAGATGAGTGAAATAGAACATGGTTTGATTTGATTGGCTAAGTATAAAAGTTATTTCACATATTTCAGTTTAATAACCTTTACTATACATTATGTATATTGTTGGCTTCACGAGTTAACTCATTATCTATTTAATATATGGCCAACATTTTTTTTATATAACCACAAAGAGTTGTGAAAATTCATGTGGGAAAAATTGTTAAGCGGCGGCCTATGCAAGCCACCAATCCTGGGCCCTAAATTTAGCATGCCACTGATATTAAAAGCAAAAAACATGACAGTGAGAATCAACTGTAATCCACATAATGGAAATACAACTAGAGATGAGCGGGTTCAGTTCCTCGGAAACTGAACCCCCCCGAACTTCACCCATTTTACACGGGTCCGAGGCATACTCGGATTCTCCAGTATGGCTCGGTTAACCCGAGCGTGCCCGAACGTCATCATCCCGCTGTCGGATTCTCGCGAGATTCGGATTCTATATAAGCAGCCGCGCGTCGCCGCCATTTTTCACTCGTGCATTGGAAATGATAGTGAGAGGACGTGGCTGGCGTCCTCTCACTTTGTTTCAGGGGGCTGCATATCTTTATTCTGGGGACCAGCAGTATTATAGGAGGAGTACAGTGCAGAGTTTTGCTGACCAGTGACCACCAGTATTATACGTTGTCTGCCTGAAAAACGCTCCATATCTGTGCTCAGTGTGCTGCTTATATCTGTGCTCACACTGCTTTATTGTGGGGACTGGGGACCAGCAGTATATATAGGAGGAGTACAGTGCAGAGTTTTGCTGACCAGTGACCACCAGTATACGTTGTCTGCCTGAAAAACGCTCCATATCTGTGCTCAGTGTGCTGCATATATCTGTGCTCACACTGCTTTATTGTGGGGACTGGGGACCAGCAGTATTATATGGGAGGAGTACAGTGCAGAGTTTTGCTGACCAGTGACCACCAGTATATGTTGTCTGCCTGAAAAACGCTCCATATCTGTGCTCAGTGTACTGCATATATCTGTGCTCACACTGCTTTATTGTGGGGACTGGGGACCAGCAGTATTATATAGGAGGAGTACAGTGCAGAGTTTTGCTGACCAGTGACCACCAGTATACGTTGTCTGCCTGAAAAACGCTCCATATCTGTGCTCAGTGTGCTGCATATATCTGTGCTCACACTGCTTTATTGTGGGGACTGGGGACCAGCAGTATTATATAGGAGGAGTACAGTGCAGAGTTTTGCTGACCAGTGACCACCAGTATTATACGTTCTCTGCCTGAAAAATGCTCCATATCTGTGCTGCATTGTAGTATATAGTAGGAGTACAGTGCATAATTTTGCTGACCACCAGTATATAATATATAGGAGTACGGTACAGAAGGCCACTGATCTACCTACCTCTGTGTCGTCAAGTATACTATTCATCCATACCTGTGGTGCATTTAAGTTTTGCACAGTTTGCTGACCACCAGTATATAATATATAGCAGTACGGTACAGTAGGCCACTGCTCTACCTACCTCTGTGTCGTCAAGTATACTGTCCATCCATACCTGTGGTGCATTTAAGTTTTGCACAGTTTGCTGACCACCATTATATAATATATAGCAGTACGGTACAGTAGGCCACTGCTCTACCTACCTCTGTGTCGTCAAGTATACTGTCCATCCATACCTGTGGTGCATTTAAGTTTTGCACAGTTTGCTGACCACCATTATATAATATATAGCAGTACGGTACAGTAGGCCACTGCTCTACCTACCTCTGTGTCGTCAAGTATACTATCCATCCATACCTGTGGTGCATTTAAGTTTTGCACAGTTTGCTGACCACCAGTATATAATATATAGCAGTACGGTACAGTAGGCAACTGCTCTACCTACCTCTGTGTCGTCAAGTATACTGTCCATCCATACCTGTGGTGCATTTAAGTTTTGCACAGTTTGCTGACCACCAGTATATAATATATAGCAGTACGGTACAGTAGGCCACTGCTCTACCTACCTCTGTGTCGTCAAGTATACTGTCCATCCATACCTGTGGTGCATTTAAGTTTTGCACAGTTTGCTGACCACCATTATATAATATATAGCAGTACGGTACAGTAGGCCACTGCTCTACCTACCTCTGTGTCGTCAAGTATACTATCCATCCATACCTGTGGTGCATTTAAGTTTTGCACAGTTTGCTGACCACCAGTATACAATATATAGCAGTACGGTACAGTAGGCCACTGCTCTACCTACCTCTGTGTCGTCAAGTATACTATCCATCCATACCTGTGGTGCATTTAAGTTTTGCACAGTTTGCTGACCACCAGTATATAATATATAGCAGTACGGTACAGTAGGCCATTGCTATTGATATATTACTGGCATATAATTCCACACATTAAAAAATGGAGAACAAAAATGTGGAGGGTAAAATAGGGAAAGATCAAGATCCACTTCCACCTCGTGCTGAAGCTGCTGCCACTAGTCATGGCCGAGACGATGAAATGCCATCAACGTCGTCTGCCAAGGCCGATGCCCAATGTCATAGTAGAGAGCATGTAAAATCCAAAACACTAAAGTTCAGTAAAATGACCCAAAAATCTAAATTAAAAGCATCTGAGGAGAAGCATAAACTTGCCAATATGCCATTTACGACATGGAGTGGCAAGGAACGGCTGAGGCCCTGGCCTATGTTCATGGCTAGTGGTTCAGCTTCACATGAGGATGGAAGCACTCATCCTCTCGCCAGAAAACTGCAGTGCCACTCCTAGATGGGCCAGGTGTTTGTGTCGGCCACTTGGGTCGCTTAGCTTAGTCACATAGCGACCTTGGTGCGCCTCTTTTTTTCTTTGCATCATGTGCTGTTTGGGGACTATTTTTTTGAAGTGCGATCCTGTCTGACACTGCAGTGCCACTCCTAGATGGGCCAGGTGTTTGTGTCGGCCACTTGGGTCGCTTAGCTTAGTTACACAGCTACCTCATTGCGCCTCTTTTTTTCTTTGTATCATGTGCTGTTTGGGGACTATTTTTTTGAAGTGCCATCCAGTTTGACACTGCAGTGCCACTCCTAGATGGGCCAGGTGTTTGTGTCGGCCACTTGTGTCGCTTAGCTTAGTCACACAGCTACCTCATTGCGCCTCTTTTTCTTTTTTTTGCATCATGTGCTGTTTGAGGACTATTTTTTGAAGTGCCATCCTGTCTGACACTGCAGTGCCACTCCTAGATGGGCCAGGTGTTTGTGTCGGCCACTTGGGTCGCTTAGCTTAGTCACACAGCTACCTCATTGCGCCTCTTTTCTTCTTTGCATCATGTGCTGTTTGGGGACTATTTTTTTGAAGTGCCATCCTGTCTGACACTACAGTGCCACTCCTAGGTGGGCCAGGTGTTTGTGTCGGCCACTTGGGTCGCTTAGTTTAGTCACACAGCTACCTCATTGCGCCTCTTTTTTTCTGTGCATCATGTGCTGTTTGGGGACTATTTTTTTGAAGTGCCATCCTGTCTGACACTGCAGTGCCACTCCTAGGTGGGCCAGGTGTTTGTGTCGGCCCCTTGGGTCGCTTAGCTTAGTCATCCGGCGACCTCGGTGCAAATTTTAGGACTAAAAATAATATTGTGAGGTGTTCAGAATAGACTGGAAATGAGTGGAAATTATGGTTATTGAGGTTAATAATACTATGAGATCAAAATGACCCCCAAATTCTATGATTTAAGATGTTTTTGAGGGTTTTTTTTGTAAAAGACACCCGAATCCAAAACACACCCGAATCCGACAAAAAAATTTCAGGGAGGTTTTGCCAAAACGCGTCCGAATCCAAAACACTGCCGCGGAACCGAATCCAAAACCAAAACACAAAACCCGAAAATGTCCGGTGCACATCACTAAATACAACTAGTCTTGGTATATATTGTAACTTGTAGGTGGCATTGGAATGGTAGCTAGAGGTGCTTGGTGCCTTGTCTTTCACACAGTTTTCAAAAAAGGTGAAACAGTTAAACATTTGTAAAGGCTGAAGAGAATTACAAGAGGTGCCAAGGAGTGTCTTCTCACCAAGAACAGGGTTACTTTGAGGATTTAGCTGAGTGGACAAAATGTCTGCACTATATACAGTATTTAGCAGCAAATACAATGCCAAAGCAAAACATTGGTCAGATAGCTACAAGAGCAACTAGCCCGAGGTCAGGGACACACTGACTGTAAAGCAGCACAATCACGTACCGTTTGACATCTAACTCAAGAACAATGTGGACTCAGAGGAGGCTCCTGGCATTAACAAGCACCTAGATTGCCCAGGCAACACAGAAAAATTAACCCCCTCCACAACCAGAAGAAGCAGAGAGTCATGCAAATGGTGAAAGACAGATACTGTATGTCCATTGCTGGGGTGTGGATTATTAGATCTACACTGAAAAGGTCTAATGCATGTCTACCACATGCATTAGGTCGACAGGGTCAAAAGGTCGACATGTAAATGGTAGACACAATTTTTTTCGTCTTGCAGGCTGCTTGGAATGGCATCCTGCATCCCAGATTACAACCTTAGGACACTCTGGGCACTTAGCACCTTCCTGGTAACTGTTTGGGGAGTGGGGCTGGCACAGGGCAGATTTTCACCATGCAGTGACCCTGCTATCTTGTATTCCCCTCATGAATCTATCCCTGCTTCAATCCATCGTAAATACCACTGCAAGGCCCATCTGTCTCCTCTCTCCATAGCACATCAGCTGCACCACTCTACTAATGTATACACTGTCCTCTATAATCCAGTCCACATTTATCAATGAAGATTCCAACATTACCACTCATTCACACTGTGTGTGTGTACAGGCTGAGGATGTACTGTAGAAGAGTTTCTGTACACAGCAGCGGATGCCTTATAACTGCAAGCAGCCCAGTTACTTACCCAATGGAGTGGTTTTATTGCAGATAAAGCAGGTACAGCTGTACTCACTGTTATACACACAGGTAGATGGAGCGGACCCTGGTGTCATACAGATCATCAGTCAGGAAGTGTATGATGGTACCGGGTAGCAGTGCAATATGCTTAAACAGCGTCTAAACCTGCAGGTAGACGCAGGTCTCAATGGATCCAAGTGGAAGAATCCTGTCTTTCACCGTGACACTCTCATACCATCGTAGGATAGCTCTGCACATGCTCAGTAGTAGCCTCTGTGGCCATCTTGGTGCAGGGAATGAAGCTTCCCTGGTGGAGCAGCAACATGGAGTCTGTGCACATTTCAAATCTCCTCTGTAATGATACTAATAATATGCTAGATCACTGATAGCAGAATGCAGATCGGTTGCTATTAGCAACACCTTCACTTGTCTTCTTTGATAATTTGACACTTCTTACCCACTGTCTCAAAGGGGAAGTGAGCAGGGTATATAGTAAAGTAGGAGTAGAAAATGAGTAAGCAATATATACTACATACAGTATGTATAAGATCAGTCTGTGTATAAAATACATGTTAAAATTACATAATTTGGCCAAAACATTAAAACGACTGATGTTAATTTATTTCTATAATGCACTTCTATTATTATTATTATTATTATTATTATTATTATTATTTAAATGAACATAATCTATGGATTAATAAATTATTTAAATATACATTATCTATGGATTAATATCTTGTGCTGAGTTTCCTGCTTAAGCCCGTTAAACTATGTGGACAAACAGAAGCAAATCTTGTCCCTCACCTCACAATAAAACCTAAGCATGATGTATAAACACAATTTACTTAATTTAATATTTCTTTCTAAATTTCTCAGTAAGGAACTTTTGGCCTAGGGGTGCCGTGAAAACAATTCTAGTACTCAAGGGTGCTGTGGTTCAAAAAAGTTTGAGAACCAATGCACTATAGTGTTCTCCTGCTTTTCAGCGTGCACATTCAGTTTACTAGCTTGCTTACCACTACAGTGTGCTTCTGTTCTCCAGCATATCATCCATTATGCTAGCATGCTGTTCACTACTGAGGTTCCCTACATGTTCAGCATATATTCCACTACAGCCTACTCAATGCCAGTGTCAACGTGACTTTCCCTGTGTTCCAAGCTTCTAGTCCAAGCTAATCAGAACTGGTGCTCATCCAGGGAGCCGTGACAGTTGTAGTGCTGAATAGCATTCTGAGCACCTCCAGTACAGTTTCATGGGCGGTACCACTGAAAACCTACTCAGCTGCAGATGATGGTTAACAACTAAATATCAATTTGTTGTACCAACTTAAAGCCCACAATCACTTGCCATAATGACTGTATACAGTGGGCCTGAAGAATGTCTCTCCCATATTGGGCCTAATTCTGAGTTGACCGCAGCAGCAAATTGGTTAGCAGTTGGGCAAAACCATGAGCACTGCAGGGGGGACAGATCTAACATGTGCAGAGAGAGATAGATTTGGGTGGGGTGTATTCAAACTGCAATCTAAATTGCAGTGTAAAAATAAAGCAGCCAGTATTTACCCTGCACAGAAACGAAATAACCCACCCAAATCTAACTCTCTCCGCACATGTTACATCTGCCCCCCCCCTGTAGTGCACATGGTTTTGCCCAATTGCTAACAAACTTGCTGCTGCGATCAACACAGAATAACCCCATTGTTCACAGAATAAATGTGATTATATACCTGTGACACTAACACTTATGCCACCGGTATTTAACATTCAGTAACTTTAACTTCTCCGGCAAGGTCCTGCAGTGTCCCCCTCTTTGCCATCATCCTCAGTTTTGCCGCCGGCAGCCTACCGCTGCTGGCAATCAGCTGCTGGATAATTCCCATGCACGTGGAACATCTGCTTATGCACATTATGCTTTCACCCTGGAAGGCGTTGCTGGAGCAGGAAGGGCTCTGCTGGTCCATGCCACTATTGTCATTTATATATTTAGATGTTTGCTAAATACTAAAGTAGTTATAACTCCTTTAGTGAGTGCTAAATGGGTTAGTTATTATGTGTTCTTAAATGCAGCCCAAGGTGCAAAATATATGCTGGAAACAGGCGTATTTACGCTTATTTCAAACTGCGCATAGACAACAGTTTCATCGGAATGCTTTCACTGAGCTTTGCCTGTGTGATAACTCCCTATTACAACCCCATCTTTCGTGCTCAGTATTGAAACTTTTGCAGTGCAAAAACACTCACGATTTACTCCCCAGACAGGCATATGTTCAACTCTGTATCAGCCCCAGTAGGGGGCAGCAAAGGGTTAACAACACGGGGGATGGGGGGATGAGCAATGTATCAAGCCTTGGAGAGTGATAAAGTGTGCTTCTGACTGTCGATTATAGAGTATAGTCTTTGAAATGACAGCTAGAAGCTGATTTGGTTGCTTTGGGCAACTGCTCCACTTATCTCTCTCAGAGGCTTGATACATTTCCCCCTGGCTGAAGACAAAGAGAATATGTAAAGATAATGCTTTAACATTTTGCCACCAAGTCATGTACAGCGAAAGTAAACAGTTATCTTTTTAGTATGTCTACAAGGTGCAGTATTATACAAATAAATTAAAATAATTGAATTCTCTATGTTTTCTTATTTAGAAATATAAAGATATAATGTCTTCAGAAGTAAAGATAAGAAGTAAAACTTGAGATGTAACCTCCAAATCATTGTTAAATTTCTCCTAGAGCTTTCAGTTTTCATTGTCTTACGACACCAGGACTAAATCACAGTTATTATACTATAGGAAATGAACTTTTCATTACATCGGTCATTACAATGGATCCATGTCTTTCATGCAGTGTTATGTACTGGCTGATACAAATAATTACTATTAATTGGGCGCTACTTTGACTCTAAAATATATATATATATAAATGACAGATAGATAATACTACAATAAAAAGTTACATTTTATATAAACAATTAGAACTTTTAAACACAATATACAATATATTATTATTATAATATATTAATATATTATTGTCTACTTTTGAGCACTAAAGTCTATTCTAAGGCCCTCATTCCGAGTTGTTCGCTCGCTAGCCGCTTTTCTGCAGCAGTGCACACGCTAAGCCGCCGCCCTCTGGGAGTGTATCTTAGCTTAGCAGAATTGCGAACGAAGTATTCGCAAAATTGCGAATAGAAATTTCTTAGCAGTTTCTGAGTAGCTCGAGACTTACTCTGCCACTGCGATCAGTTCAGTCAGTTTCGTTCCTGGTTTGACGTCACAAACACACCCAGCGTTCGCCCAGGCACTCCCCCGTTTCTCCAGCCACTCCCGCGTTTTTCCCAGAAACGGCAGCGTTTTTTCACACACACCCATAAAACGGCGAGTTTCCGCCCAGAATCACCCACTTGCTGTCAATCACACTCCGATCACCAGAACAAAGAAAAATCCTCGTAATGCCGTGAGTAAAATACCAAACTTCTTAGCAAATTTACTTGACGCAGCGCGAACATTGCGCATGCGCAGTTAGCGGAAAATCGCACCGATGCGAAGGAAAATAACGTGCGTACAACTCGGAATGAGGGCCTAAATCTGCACACCTGCAACATATAATTGCTGCACTCTGTGGATTGGTTAGCTGACCAGTTAAATACTAGATCTGCTGGAGACCAATTCATCCATTCCTTCTGATGAAACCGCTTCACAGCAACAGCGAAGAAACGCGTTAAGGGTCACCCCCTGTGGAGCTGAAGATCCTCATCTGGAGATTGCCATTTAAAACATACCAGCACTATCCCTTTGGTCCCTTCACCTCCAAGTACTTTACAGCTGTGCTCCGCATTGCGGCTGTGATCTCTTCCCCGGTGGCCAGTAGATGCCAGCCACTTTGCCTCTACTTTCAAGTGCTCCATGGCTCCATGCTGCACCGTACTTGCGAAGCTCTGTCTTGGCAGTCAGACCCTGACAGCTGCTCTTCCAAGTGACTCGCCAGCCTTGATACAAACCACTGCATTATTCTAGCTTTAAACTTACAGCTGCGGAGCACACTAACTCGGCTGTGTTACCCTGGTGCCTGCACTTTTGACAGCTGTTTACTATTCCAGCCATTTCACAGAGTTATTGTGCACTCACCTGTGTTTCCATCTTCAATTGTGTCAACCGCAGCCTATGTTTCAATATCACAGCTGATCTGCAAATTGGGAGTTTCAGAAAGGGACCCCTACATCAACTACTTCATATTATGTGGCATCATATAACTCCATACTGGATATCAATAATTTAAACTCTAGCACTCCGGATGTTATACATTGTTACAATTCCACATATCAGTTGTGCTTCATTACTTCACAGGAGGTGTTTAGCAGTTAAATTTTATGTTCTGACTGATCTAAATATTTATGCCGGTGCTATTTAAGGTGCTGACTTTTTCAATTATTACATGACCTAGAAAACCTCTTCTATTACAGAACGTCTTGTTTTTTAATCTGTTAAATAAGTTTAGCAGCTGGAACTTAAAGATGAATGTTTCTGGAACCTGACGGTTAGATTCCCCCCACTTGAATGGCCAGCTTACTTCTACAGCACATCCAGTCCGAGGACATCCAGTGATGGCCAACCCTACACTGCCTTAGGTGGCAACAGAACAAATTACTAACCTTGTATGGTACCCTGTGATCTAAAGGAATTTGATTCTGAATATACTAACAGGGCCCTGATCCAGAGGTAGAGGCAGACTCAGCTGCATTTTATGGCAGTCTTCGTCTTTATGCAAATGCCACTGGTGTACATCCATGCATAAGAATGTACAAGGATTAAAATGCCCATTTACAGCATCCGAAGATGATGTTATATCACCTGGTGTATCTTTAGATTAGATCGGTCACACAATCGAAACTTGCATCAGCTCTATGGCACGCATAGATTTACCATCTGAATATGGCCCCCAAAGTGAGCCATTGATGTCTGTGTATGCAGCCAGTTCAACAATACATCGACGACGCTCTCATAACATGTTCTTAAGACAAATCTTCATTTGTCTATTTACCCACCTCCCAGTTACTGCTCAGGAACACTCAGCATTCTTTCAAGACATCTCTGATATTGTGCAAGTTAATTTGAACAGTGCCTGTGTACATACACACTGTGTAAAGCATGCGCCATAGGCATTATTAGCTTTTGCACATACACAGTAGCAATAAAAGATTAACTATGTGATCATAGGCTTTGTCTGGGACTCAGGCCCACAATGCTGAGGATTGGATGTTGTCAGATGATGACGTCCCACTTCTACAAACGTCATCTTCCTTTAAAACCTTCACTCCAAGACAGAGAGGTAAAGGTCTCCACCATCCAGACACAATAAATTGTACACAAATATTTTCTCTATCGTCCTAAGTGGATGCTGGGGTTCCTGAAAGGACCATGGGGAATAGCGGCTCCGCAGGAGACAGGGCACAAAAAAGTAAAGCTTTACTAGGTCAGGTGGTGTGCACTGGCTCCTCCCCCCATGACCCTCCTCCAGACTCCAGTTAGATTTTGTGCCCGAACGAGAAGGGTGCAATCTAGGTGGCTCTCCTAAAGAGCTGCTTAGAGAAAGTTTAGTTTAGGTTTTTTTCTTTACAGTGAGTCCTGCTGGCAACAGGATCACTGCAACGTGGGACTTAGGGGGAAAGTAGTAAACTCACCTGCATGCAGAGTGGATTTGCTGCTTGGCTACTGGACACCATTAGCTCCAGAGGGATCGAACACAGGCCCAGCCGTGGAGTCCGGTCCCGGAGCCGCGCCGCCGACCCCCTTGCAGATGCTGAAGCGTGAAGAGGTCCGGAAACCGGCGGCTGAAGACTCCTCAGTCTTCATAAGGTAGCGCACAGCACTGCAGCTGTGCGCCATTTTCCTCTCAGCACACTTCACTGGGCAGTCACTGAGGGTGCAGAGCGCTGGGGGGGGGCGCTCTGAGAGGCAAATATAAACCTTATACAAGGCTAAAAATACCTCACATATAGCCCATAGGGGCTATATGGAGATATTTAACCCCTGCCTGACTGGAAAAATAGCGGGAGAAGAACCCGCCGAAAAAGGGGCGGGGCCTATCTCCTCAGCACACGGCGCCATTTTCTGTCACAGCTCCGCTGGTCAGAACGGCTCCCAGGTCTCTCCCCTGCACTGCACTACAGAAACAGGGTAAAACAGAGAGGGGGGGCACATTAATGGCTATATATATATATATATTAAAGCAGCTATAAGGGAGCACTTAATATAAGGATATCCCTTGTATATATAGCGCTTTGTGGTGTGTGCTGGCAGACTCTCCCTCTGTCTCCCCAAAAGGGCTAGTGGGTCCTGTCTTCATTAGAGCATTCCCTGTGAGTTTGCGGTGTGTGTCGGTACGTGGTGTCGACATGTATGAGGACGATATTGGTGTGGAGGCGGAGCAATTGCCAAATATGCAGATGTCACCCCCCAGGGGGTCGACACCAGAATGGATGCCTTTATTTGTGGAATTACGTGATGGTTTATCTTCCCTTAAACAGTCAGTTGAGGACATGAGGCGGCCGGACAATCAATTAATGCCTGTCCAGGCGCCTCAAACACCGTCAGGGGCTGTAAAACGCCCTTTGCCTCAGTCGGTCGACACAGACCCAGACACGGGCACTGATTCCAGTGACGACGGTAGAAATTCAAACGTATTTTCCAGTAGGGCCACACGTTATATGATTTTGGCAATGAAGGAGACGTTACATTTAGCTGATACTACAGATACCGTAAAACAGGGTATTATGTATGGTGTGAAAAAACTACAAACAGTTTTTCCTGAATCAGAAGAATTAAATGACGTGTGTGATGAAGCGTGGGTTGCTCCTGATAAAAAGTTGATAATTTCAAAAAAGTTATTGGCATTATACCCTTTCCCGCCAGAGGTTAGGGCGCGCTGGGAAACACCCCCTAAGGTGGACAAGGCGCTCACACGCTTATCCAAACAAGTGGCGTTACCCTCTCCTGAGACGGCCGCACTTAAGGATCCATCAGATAGAAAGATGGAAGTTATTCAAAAGAATATATACACACATGCAGGTGTTATACTACGACCAGCTATAGCAACTGCCTGGATGTGCAGTGCTGGAGTAGTTTGGTCAGAATCCCTGATTGAAAATATTGATACCCTAGATAGGGACAATGTTTTACTGTCGTTAGAACAAATAAAGGATGCATTTATCTATATGCGTGATGCACAGAGGGATATTTGCACACTGGCATCTCGGGTGAGTGCTATGTCCATTTCAGCCAGAAGAGCCTTATGGACACGACAGTGGACAGGCGATGCGGATTCAAAACGTCACATGGAGGTTTTGCCGTATAAAGGGGAGGAGTTATTTGGAGTTGGTCTATCAGACTTGGTGGCCACGGCTACTGCCGGGAAATCCACTTTTTTACCTCAAGTCACTCCCCAACAGAGAAAGGCACCGACCTTTCAACCGCAGCCTTTTCGCTCCTACAAAAATAAGAGAGCAAAGGGCTTGTCGTACCTGCCACGAGGCAGAGGAAGAGGGAAGAGACACCAACAGGCAGCTCCTTCCCAGGAACAGAAGCCCTCCCCGGCTCCTGCAAAAACCTCAGCATGACGCTGGGGCCTCTCAAGCGGACTCGGGGACAGTGGGGGGCCGTCTCAAAAATTACAGCGCGCAGTGGGCTCACTCGCAGGTAGACCCCTGGATCCTGCAGATAATATCTCAGGGGTACAGGTTGGAATTAGAGACGGATCCTCCTCATCGTTTCCTGAAGTCTGCCTTACCAACCGTCTCTTCCGAAAGGGAGAGGGTGTTGGAAGCCATTCACAAGCTGTACGCTCAGCAGGTGATAGTCAAAGTACCCCTATTACAACAAGGAAAGGGGTATTATTCCACTCTATTTGTGGTACCGAAGCCGGATGGCTCGGTAAGGCCTATTCTAAATCTGAAGTCCTTGAACCTCTACATAAAAAAGTTCAAGTTCAAGATGGAGTCACTCAGAGCAGTGATAGCGAACCTGGAAGAAGGGGACTTTATGGTATCCTTGGACATCAAGGATGCGTATCTACACGTTCCGATTTACCCCGCACACCAGGGGTACCTCAGGTTCATTGTTCAAAACTGTCACTATCAGTTTCAGACGCTGCCGTTCGGATTGTCCACGGCGCCTCGGGTCTTTACCAAGGTAATGGCCGAGATGATGATTCTTCTTCGAAGAAAAGGCGTATTAGTTATCCCATACTTGGACGATCTCCTAATAAGGGCAAGGTCCAGAGAACAGCTGGAGACAGCTTTAGCACTATCTCAAGAGGTGCTAAGACAACACGGGTGGATTCTGAATATTCCAAAATCCCATTTAATCCCGACAACTCGTCTGCTGTTCCTAGGAATGATTCTGGACACGGTTCAGAAAAAGGTTTTCCTTCCAGAGGAAAAAGCCAAGGAGTTATCCGATCTGGTCAGGAACCTCCTAAAACCAGGAAAAGTGTCAGTACATCAATGCACAAGAGTCCTGGGAAAAATGGTGGCTTCTTACGAAGCAATTCCATTCGGCAGATTCCATGCAAGAATATTCCAAAGGGATCTGTTGGACAAATGGTCAGGGTCGCATCTGCAGATGCACCTGCGAATAACCCTGTCACCAAAGACAAGGGTGTCACTTCTGTGGTGGTTGCAGAAGGCTCACCTATTAGAAGGCCGCAGATTCGGCATTCAGGATTGGATCCTGGTGACCACGGACGCCAGCCTGAGAGGCTGGGGAGCAGTCACACAAGGAAGAAACTTCCAGGGAGTATGGACGAGTCTGGAAAAGTCTCTTCACATAAACATTCTGGAACTAAGAGCAATCTACAATGCTCTAAGCCAGGCGGAACTTCTCCTGCAAGGAAAGCCGGTGTTGATTCAGTCGGACAACATCACGGCGGTCGCCCATGTAAACAGGCAGGGCGGCACAAGAAGCAGGAGTGCAATGGCAGAAGCTGCCAAGATTCTTCGCTGGGCGGAGAATCACGTGATAGCACTGTCAGCAGTGTTCATCCCGGGCGTGGACAACTGGGAAGCAGACTTCCTCAGCAGACACGATCTTCATCCGGGAGAGTGGGGTCTACATCCAGAAGTCTTCAACATGTTAATAGACCGTTGGGAAAGACCAATTGTAGACATGATGGCGTCTCGCCTCAACAAGAAACTGGACAAATATTGCGCCAGGTCAAGAGATCCACAGGCAATAGCTGTGGACGCACTGGTAACTCCTTGGGTGTACCAGTCAGTGTATGTGTTTCCTCCTCTGCCGCTCATACCAAAGGTATTGAAGATCATACGGCAAAGAAGAGTAAGAACAATACTAGTGGTTCCGGATTGGCCGAGAAGGACTTGGTATCCGGAACTTCAAGAGATGCTCACGGACGAACCGTGGCCTCTACCTCTGAGAAGGGACCTGCTACAGCAGGGTCCCTGTCTTTTTCAAGACTTACCGCGGCTGCGTTTGACGGCATGGCGGTTGAACGCCAGATCCTAAAAGGGAAAGGCATTCCAGAAGAAGTCATTCCTACCTTGATTAAGGCACGGAAGGAAGTCACCGTGAAACATTATCACCGCATTTGGCGAAAATATGTAGCGTGGTGCGAGGATCGGAAGGTTCCGACGGAGGAATTCCAACTGGGTCGTTTCCTACATTTCCTGCAATCAGGATTATCTATGGGTCTCAAATTGGGATCCATTAAGGTTCAAATTTCGGCCCTGTCAATATTCTTCCAAAAAGAATTGGCCTCTGTCCCTGAGGTCCAGACTTTTGTCAAGGGAGTACTGCATATACAGCCTCCTGTGGTGCCTCCGGTGGCACCGTGGGATCTAAATGTAGTTTTAGATTTCCTCAAATCCCATTGGTTTGAACCATTGAAAAAGGTGGATTTGAAATATCTCACATTGAAAGTGACTATGTTACTAGCCCTGGCCTCTGCCAGGAGAGTATCTGAATTGGCGGCTTTATCTTATAAAAGTCCTTATCTAATCTTCCATTCGGATAGGGCAGAACTGCGGACTCGTCCGCATTTTCTCCCTAAAGTGGTATCAGCATTTCATCTGAACCAACCTATTGTGGTGCCTGCGGCCACTAGCGACTTGGAGGACTCCAAGTTGTTGGACGTTGTCAGAGCCTTAAAAATATACATTGCAAGGACGGCTGGAGTCAGAAAATCTGACTCGCTGTTTATATTGTATGCACCCAACAAGTTGGGCGCACCTGCTTCTAAGCAGTCGATTGCTCGTTGGATTTGTAACACAATTCAACTTGCACATTCTGTGGCAGGCCTGCCACAGCCTAAAACTGTAAAAGCCCACTCCACAAGGAAGGTGGGCTCATCTTGGGCGGCTGCCCGAGGGGTCTCGGCATTACAACTCTGCCGAGCAGCTACGTGGTCGGGGGAGAACACGTTTGTAAAATTTTACAAATTTGATACCCTGGCAAAGGAGGACCTGGAGTTCTCTCATTCGGTGCTGCAGAGTCATCCGCACTCTCCCGCCCGTTTGGGAGCTTTGGTATAATCCCCATGGTCCTTTCAGGAACCCCAGCATCCACTTAGGACGATAGAGAAAATAAGAATTTACTTACCGATAATTCTATTTCTCGGAGTCCGTAGTGGATGCTGGGCGCCCATCCCAAGTGCGGATTATCTGCAATACTTGTACATAGTTATTGTTAACTAATTCGGGTTATTGTTAAGGAGCCATCTTTAAGAGGCCCTTTCTGTTGTCATACTGTTAACTGGGTTTAGATCACAAGTTGTACGGTGTGATTGGTGTGGCTGGTATGAGTCTTACCCGGGATTCAAAATGCCTCCCTTATTGTGTATGCTCGTCCGGGCACAGTACCTAACTGGAGTCTGGAGGAGGGTCATGGGGGGAGGAGCCAGTGCACACCACCTGACCTAGTAAAGCTTTACTTTTTTGTGCCCTGTCTCCTGCGGAGCCGCTATTCCCCATGGTCCTTTCAGGAACCCCAGCATCCACTACGGACTCCGAGAAATAGAATTATCGGTAAGTAAATTCTTATTTACTACAGTATCTAACATTCTTCATTCAGGGAAATTACTGTTACGCACACCAGTGCTAACAGGAGTATACCGGTGTATGAACAGAGAGGGATGCGAGGCAAAACGAACTCACAGACAGTATAACACAACATACACAGGAGGTGATGGAATAACTAATAAACACAAAATGAACTGGGAAGCCCAAAGGCTCAGGAATTGGGTGTCTCCCTAGTGTCAGGAATGCTCAGATGGAATAGAGCGGACAATGAAGCGATGTGTAGTGATTTAACATGTGGAGCACCCAAAATGATGTTGCTAAGAGCAACAGAAAAAACCCCAAAGGGTTACCAACGGGTGTGGGAATAAACTCCTTGGTCAGAGATAGAAATATAGACACAAGGAGAGTATCCACAATCCTAACCCCAACTTGCAGGGCACAGGTTCAGCTTACTGCCACTAAACTGACACCTGGACGCCCTGCACAGTGAGGGAGGATTAAGCAAGCAGGTCTGAGAGTACAGCCGCAAACCTGCTGGGTTCACAGAATAGCAAAAGAACCCCAGCAGGTTAAACAACTGACTCCAGTCTTACTGCTAGGTCCGGATTGGCAGAATGAAGTACCGAATCCCAAGGCCTATTCGCAGTAAGCAACAAGTAAATACAAAGTCACACAGTACTAGCTAACTCTCTGGAACTGACTAACAAACAAAGATTCAGCAGCATTTGCCTAGCCTGAGAGGATGGTTTATATAGCAGGTGCTGTCCACGCCCCACTCAGACCTCACAGACTGTGAGCACAAAACCAGCGCCGGATTCCCTGCCGTGCACAGAGCCTGTAACCACTATACAGTAAAAACCCGGACCGGAGTATCAGCTGCGCTCAGGTTACTTCGCTAACACTTGCCTCCCGGTTGCCATGGCGACGTGGCAGTACAGAACAGGAGATCCTAACAATTACCAAATAGATATAAAAACGTTTTACTATTTTCACACAGTATGTACTCTTTATTAACTAACTAGATATTTAGCATCAGAAAGCTAACATATCTCATAATGAGACTTAGGGCTAGATGCATCATCGCTTGGAAAGTGATAAAATTAAGAGTGAAAAAGTATCAGCCAATCAGCTCCTAACTGACATTTTTCAAACACAGCCTGTGACATGGCAGTTAGGAGCTGATTGGCTGGTACTTTTTCACTCTCCATTTTATCACTTTCCAAGCGATGATGCATCTAGCCCTTAATCTATCCTGTATCTGATTGCATGTTCCTGCGAGTTGGCCGTGCCGCACAGTTAATCAGAATATATCGTTAACGAAGCCATGCATTCATCGACCCGTCGTACCACTGCATCCTGAAGTGTGTACACACGATATGATATGTCAGCCTGTCGGCCGGCATATCGGCAGTGAACACACCGTTCTGATGTGCACCCGGCCTAAATCTATATTGTATTTAATGGTAACGTAAAATTATGAATTTCTATTTGTTTCAAATAATGACAGTGTTACACATTAATAAAAGAAACCAATGCAACTTACTAACTTTCTGCTAACAGTATCCCGCATTACTGCTACTTAACACTGGTACTTCATTACTCGATACTATTAAACTAAACATACTGGGTGGGCTCAACTCAATTAGAAGTGACGGGGGCGAGTTGCCTTTGTAACAGCATGGAAATTTCACCAACCGCTGCACAACTCAATCCCATCACTATGGAAAAAATAGTTTTTATGAAGGTTCTCAATGTTTGCGCAAAGCAGCCTGTGTTAGCATCAAACTCAAAGTGGATTTCACCTTATCCACAAAGTAATCTATAGAAAAGGAGGAAAGGGAATGAAACAGTTACGGGCACTAAAAAAAAATAGTACCTAACCTAGCACACAAGTCATTTGTATATTATTTATTTTGTATGGAGTGACAATTTAGGAAATACTATACATTGGTGTTTGTTTATTTGTTTCATGCTGGAATTTGCAAATGAGTGAACAATTCTGAACAACAGAGAAACAACAAAAGCATGACACAATTTCTAAAGGAATGTATCATTTTTATTCTTAATATGTGTACAAATTGAAAAGATAAGTGCATGCTGAAATTGGCACCATTAGCACCCATGACTGTGTCATTCCCTTCCTCTTTTTCCTTCCTCTCACGACCTGATTTTGCTAAGGATTCGTAGACGTGAATAAATTGCATCTAAGTAAATTGATCCCCATGCTGTACATCATGTTTAACAATTGTATGATGTTAAAAGTACACTGTTTTTGCCTGCTGAGAGCAAGTGTAACTGGCCAAATGAAGTTGGTGCACATATGTTGTTTCAAACTGCAGTTGAATCATGGACTTTGGCTTTTACTCTGATGATACGAATATAAAAGCACAATCTGATCAAAATAAAAGTTAAATTATCAGAAGAATTTTTAGCAGTTCAAAGGAGCTTGCTGAGACAGCTGATTACTCTTGCTGGATGAGATGTTCTCCTCTTCTCCCCAGGAGCGGTCTCCAGATGTCAATCACCCCCCTCCCCCTCCCCCCCCCCCCCCCCCCCCCCAGCCATGCCTATTCACATCCGAGAAAATCCTCTCTGTGAGGGTGCTGGTAAAGGTGTGATGTTCCATTTCAACATATTTGGTGTAGATCCTACCTTGTTTCAAGCATGTCCCCCCAAAATACTCTTCTTTCTTCTGAAAATCCCAAACTGACCTCTTACTATACCCGCACACATATTCTATGGGGCTCAGTGGATAACACAGATAAAGTACACGTAGATTGATATCAGATGAAGAAAGCATATGCACGAAATAAGCACAATTTAGAACAATCCCATCTGACATTGGTGGGCTACACAGAGAACAAAAAAATCCTTTACTGTCACCACACTCATTGAGTTTCTAACTTATTCTCAATTTCCAAGGTGCAACACTGGAGCAGCTTAATTGTCTCTAGGTTTATGGTACCACAGCAACTGCAGTCTTGGGATGGGCAGATACAGAACACATCTGGATAGAGAGCGGAACGGCTTGTACGCAGAACTCTAGCTTGACCTTTTAATGACCCCATCACCCGCAGGAGATCTGATGGGCAATGCCCATTGCAATGTTGAGATTTGTGATATTTACTAACTTACAAGTAGCTGCAAATGTTTGATAACTGATAATAACATGGGATGTTTGCTTTCTTTGACTAGCTGGCAGTAGATCTATCAATATGTAATGCTGATTGGTTGCTATGGGTACTGCATATTTTCACTTTTGCAATGTTAGTAAATAAACCCTCCAGAGTCTATTTATTTATTTATTTGAGAAAATACTCCCCTCGTGAAACTTCTAGTACATCCGATTAAAGGAGAGACAGCCAATCACAAAACTGTACTTTGTACTTCTTCTTCTTCTTTTGTTGTGGGTATTATTATTATTATTATTATTATTATTATGTTTATTGCTGTGGTTATTATTATTATTGTTGTTTTTATTATTATTATTATTATTATATTTGCAGGTATTTTGTAGCAACAAAACCCAGCTTATATTGGCAAGCTGTTGTCAGTGTACTGAGACCTGGAAAATGAGCCGGATTTCATAAACTAGAAAATAAATACTTTTCTATTTTTGGATGGGAGGGGGGGATGGGTAAAAAAACAGACCCTACAGTCAGAACCTGATGAGGAAATTAATCCTGCAACAAATCTCACTCATTGGAGACCAGGTAAAAATAAAGTGTAGTCTATATAACTGCATCTTATCAGCTTGTTCCCATGGAACGCATTTCCAGACCAATTTGGTGGATTGAACATACTGTATATAAAATAACTGTCAAATACAGCACAAATTGAAGTAGGCTTATATTGATGGGCAGAATAAGAGAACAGTGTGTGACTATCAAGTGTTACAAGTCAATTTGGAACTGGATAGGACGCAGAATGCTGAGTAAAAGTTATTGGCTAATATCAGAGAGTGAAACATGGCTTAATAAGGCAGCAGCTTCCAAAGCGTCTTCAGCATGAATAAATACTTCCTTGGAATTTTCAGGGTCAAAGATGTAACACTACAAACCTACTGTATATCTGTGCATGTCCCTCCTCTACTGACCTGTAGAGAACCTAATGCTATTTTATTGTGTAACACAGCCTTTCCGGATTGCTAAGTGATAAACGGCAATATTAGATGAAGCTGAGATTGTTTCACCACTCCAATATTACTCAATATTTCTAATATCCCAAATGACAGTAACATTTCTGATCCTCCAGGAGTAATATTTGATTAAACTCATTACCTTACAAGCACGTTGCAGCTTTGCCCTGAATCCTCCTCTGAATCCTGTTGATTTTGGGCCTTATTCAGGTATGTTAGCAAACCAAAAAGCACACTAATGGCAAAACCATGCTGCACGTGGGGCAGATGTAACATGTGCGGAGAGAGTTAGATTTAGGTGGGGTGTGTTCAAACTGAAATCTAAATTGCAGTGTAAAAATAAAGCAGTCAGTATTACCCTGCACAGAAACAATATAATCCATCCCAAATCTAACTCTCTCTGAACGTTACATCTGTCCCACCTGCAGTGCAGCATGGTTTTGCCTAGGGAGGCCAATCACGGGGCATTATTCAATCCCGGGATTCGGGATTGAAAAATGCTCAATCCTGGAATTCCCGGGATCCTGGGATTGCAGTAGGGATCAGTGTAGGGACCAGGGAGCATATAAGTGGAGGGCAGCAAGGGAGGGTGGATGTAGGGAGCAAGGGAGGGTGGGTGTAGGGAGCAAGTAAGGAGCAGGAAGGGAGGATGGGTGTAGGGAGCAGCAGGATAGTGGGTGTAGGAAGCAGCGGGAGGGTGGGTGTGTAGGGAGTGGCGGGAGAGTGGGTGTAGGAAGCAGCGGGAGGCTGGGTGTGTAGGGAGCATGTAAGGAGCAGGAAGGGAGGGTGGGCGTAGGGAGCAGCGGGAGAGTGGGTGTAGGAAGCAGCGGGAGAGTGGGTGTAGGAAGCAGCGGGAGGGTGGGTGTGTAGTGAGCATGTAAGGAGCAGGAAGGGAGGGTGGGTGTAGGGAGCAGCGGGAGAGTGGGTGTAGGAAGCAGCGGGAGGGTGGGTGTGTAGGGAGCATGTAAGGAGCAGGAAGGGAGGGTGGGTGTAGGGAGCAGCTGGAGAGTGGGTGTAGGAAGCAGTGGGAGGGTGGGTGTGTAGGGAGCATGTAAGGAGCAGGAAGGGAGGGTGGGTGTAGGAAGCAGCGGGAGGGTGGGTGTGTAGGGAGCATGTAAGGAACAGTAAGGGAAGGTGCCGGTGGGTGTAGCGAGCAGGGAGGATGTCTGGAGCATTTCAAATGTAGCACTGGCCGCCAGCCAGTCACAACTGGCAGTCCGGCAGCCAATCAGGAGTCGCGGCTGCTGCCGCTTCCCTGATTGGCTGCCGGTCTGCCAGCTCTGATTGGCTGGCAGCCGGCGCTACATTTGAAATGCCGCCAGCGTGGTCAGTGTGTGTGTGTCCATAGCTGCTGTAACTACTTCGCTGACAGCCGGGCAGCGCTGTGCTATAGTGCTCAGCGTTGTCCGGCAAAACTGCGCATGCGCACTCTAATCCCGTGAATCCCGGGATTGAAGCCTCCAATCCCGGGATTCAAATCCTAGCATTTTTGTGCCCAAATCCCGGGATCCCGCCGATCCCGATCCCGGGATTGGCCTCCCTAGTTTTGCCCATTAATGTGCTTTTTTTGTTTTCTAACAAACTTGAATAACCCCTTTTGTTTGTAGTGTGGATGCCCAGAACTTATCTCTCTGTGGCACCCACATAGAGATAAATATTATGAATGGATGCAGGGTGTGAGGTGTGGGCCCCCATTGACCAAGGGGCCCGTGTGTTTGGTATTATACAGCTATTATAGATACACACAGGACCCTAGTCTGTGCGTTAACAGGTACAACCTCTTTATTTTCTTTATTCCTATAAAGAATTATGGGAAATGAATGGAAGAGAAATGAAAAACATGTTGATTGAAATGAAAAAAAAAAGTGAAAACTAAAGCACATGATCCAGAGCTGTTTTTTCATACCATGTAATTAGAACAGACTGCATGACATTAAATGGAGCAACTACTAGCAAAATTGGAACTAGTCCCATCACAGGTTTCTCTTTATGACAGGAAAGATGAAAACCACAAAAATATTGAACAAGAACAATAATTTTGTCCTGCAACTGCATCATAAAAAAAATGCAGTTATGAGTACCAAATACACAAAATGCAATAACAACGGTTGCAAGTAAAAACCTTCTGTACTACATACAGAGCAGTGTAACTAAGCCCACAAGATAAAATCACCACCATTTCTGTACACTGCCACTTCAAGGCAGTGCACAGTTTCTCCAAGAGCCCCACCCCCTTCCCTCCTCAGTATTTATACTGCCACACATTTGGTCACACCCCCTGTAGTATCATGGACTGACTAATGTCTTAGCAGTCCCGATGTGCTAATGTCCTACCAAGACATTGCAATATAAACCTGGTTTTGACCTATTGTAGGAGTAGCCTTTTGGGAGGCATAGTCAGGATACCAGGAATTAAGGGGTACCTGTACTAAGCAGTGATAAAAGTGGAGGAGTGAGCCAGTGGAGAAGTTGCCCATGGCAACCAATCAGCATTGACGTAACATTTATAATTTGCATAATATAAAAGTTTACAGAGCAGCTTATTGGTTGCCATGGGCAACTTCTCCACTGGCTCACTTCTCCACTTTTATCACTGCTTAGTACATGTCCCCCTAAATCACAAGCAGATCAGAAGGTTTATTAGCTTAAAACATGCAAACTTTGACAATGGTGTGGAGTCTTTTGGCCGGTGAATTATTTCGGGAATAGTCTGGGTAAACAAGAGTGAGGAACTCACGATGATTTATGGGTAGCAGAGTGTCTACAACTCACAATTGCACACTGACAGCGGAATTAGGATATCAGGATCGGGCAAGGGTAAAAGAGTGTCGTCACCCAGGTAACAGAGAGTAAGAATATCACAATAGCACTCTGATAGAAGGTTATCAAGAGCTAGATAGTACACTGATAGCAAAGTGCTAGGAACTTAGGATATCACATGAATAGTAGAGCGTAGGAAACTATGTATAGTACTCTTGTAATAGTGCCTGAAGAACTAAGAATAGCACTATCATAGCAGCAGAGTATCAGGAATTCAAGGTAGCCAGGTGTCAGGATCTGAGACTAGTATGTTGGTAACAGGATGTCAGGATTTCAGGATAGACTCAATAATGATCTATCTCCGATTGGTAGGAGGGCAGAGTTTTAAAGGCCAGACAACACTTTGTTATGTGCTGGACACTACAGCAGGGCTTATTTACTACAGCATTGCTTTAAAAAAAAAAAAAATACAGTGATGCCCCTGGCTGCGCTCCAAGCATGGACAAGTGCTGCAAAAGCTTTGTAATTCCCACTTGCCTGGTGTGAGTTTGCAAATTAACGAAGGTGACGGTCAGATGTATCTATAGAAAGAAAGTTACAAAAAAGAAGGAAAAACAGTAAGGCCAATAGAGGAAGAAGAGGTAGTGGGGAGTAGAATAGACAGAAAGAGAAATTATGCAAAAATGTTCTTTGTAAGATTCATAATTCCTGGGACTATTGATCCGGTATTACTCAGTGAAAACATGATATTATAGGGCTCTTGTAGAGTCTAACATTAATTACTTTGTGTAAGATACTGTATGTCTTTCTGTGCTGCACATACAGAAAAAAATGCATAGGCTCATACTGTATATTCATATTTGTACATCATTCACCTTCTCCTCACCCCCTCTCCACCTCTCCTGCTTACCTCAATGCTCAGTCTTAGGCCCCTACACTTTTCACTCGACATGGCCTCACATTGTGAAGTAATCAGCTCTGTCAGTCTCCAGTACTATATTCATGCTGATTATACCAAACTGTACTTTTCCTCCCATGACTTCTTTCCCCCCTTTCATGCATTTCTAATTGCTATTCACTACAGTAGCTCTCCTTGTATATCCAAGACTCCAGGGGTTATTCAGGTTTGTTAGCAAACCAAAAAGGTTAGCAATTGGGCAAAACCATGCTGCACTGCAGGGGGGGGCAGATATAACATGTGAAAAGAGATTTAGATTTGGGTGAGGTGTGTTCAAACGGAAATCTAAATTGTAGTGTAGAAATTGAGCAGCCAGTATTTACCCTGCACAGAAACAATATAACCCACCCACATATAACTCTCTCTGCACATGTTACATCTGCCTCCCCTGTAGTGCAGCATGGTTTTGTCCAATTGCTAACCTTTTAAGTTTGCTAACAACTCTGAATTACTCCCTCCGCTCATTGTCTTCCAATCTTCTTGTGTCTCCACCACTCCCCCTCTCCATCTCACCCTACCAAAAGACAACACCACCGTCTCCTCAGTTCACCTTAGATTTCTGTTTAATTGCTAGATATAAAATGGCAGTGGTATTTAATATAAAACACATCATAAAAATGTGAGTCTTTTTGCGTGTCTATCCATGTGGTTTTGCAAACCACCACTTTATACTGTACATTGCACCATTTTTTATTAAGACCCATATTTCTTTCTAGAAATGTATATTCTTAAAAATTATTCTACAGGGTCTGAACAAAGTTCATATGCTCTCAAAACTTCAAATTATTTGAAAAGTCAAAGGCAAAAGTCGGCTGATCCCAGCAGGAGGAAGAATGAAGATAATGTTTCCAGAAACATTCATGTTGAGATGAAATTGCTCTGCATTTGAAACTTGAAACGTGCTGTACAATTAAAGATTTTAATGACAGGCTTAAGTTAGCATTTATGGGAAAATATTTGACATTTGCATTTACATAGAACAAAGACATTGAAACATGGCTGTCTTGTTAACTTTCTGTTGAAGTAAAATTGTTTTGAGTGTCAGTTAGCAATCAATGTGTTATTATAATATGTATACTCTACCAAATGATCAATTATAAATTACAGTATTAACTCCAGTTACACTTTACATTTCAAGCAGGAATGTTTTTGCCAATACCAAATTTAAAATGAGAGTAAAAATAAAGTAGATGCGCCAAAACCAAATTTAAAATGAGGGTTAAAATAAAGTAGATGCGCCAAAACCAAATTTAAAATGAGAGTAAAAATAAAGTAGATGCGCCAATACCAAATTTAAAATGAGAGTAAAAATAAAGTAGATGCGCCAAAACCAAATTTAATATGAGATTAAAAATAAAGTAGATGCGCCAAAACCAAATATAAAATGAGAGTAAAAATAAAGTGGATGCCACAAAGAAGGTATCTATTACTGGGGTGATTACTGGGGTGATTACAGGTGCCCAGAATATAGTGCCCCCCCACCAACCCTCCCCCCCCCCCCATAAAAAGGGTATTCTCCAAAATAATCTAGTAATAAAACAGGGGAAAGTTATGACATCCGAGCCATACAATTATACAACAATTGATTTAATAAACTTCACTAGGACAGGATTTTCTTATACCATACTCCTGTGTCTATTATATGTATGTAAGGCTTATATATATAATATCATCTAATATTTAACAGATAGTAATAGGTTAATGTTGCTCATAAAAAATTATGTATTGACACTATAATATGTTGCATCTTGTCAGAATTGTTACATTTGGAAACCTACTCCAAAATATTCTAAAATCTTGAAATGTCATATAACTAAATTACTCAACATTGGAAGGCTATGGAACAAGACAATAGTTTTAGAAACTACAGAAATAGATTACTAAGGTCATTGAAAACATATCTGGCTATTAGACAATCTCTCTCTTAAAAACAGAATATTATCCTTGTCCGTCCTCTACTGCATTATTTGCCTGCTATCCGATTACTGTCCTTTTCCTGATTGTTTATATTATTTTTAGTAATTAGCCTGATTGTTATCTTGATTTTCATATTTAAATATAATTGCCTAAATCTCACAGAATTGATTGGCAATGGCAACTCAATACAAAATGGATATAAGCTGCTCAGTTGCAACAGCGAATTCTATTACTGTATAAGCAAGTCTATATATAAAACTGACCAGCATGGAAGTGTTTATTATGTCTGTTTGTAACTGTGCAGGTACTAGGTGATGGCTAATAGTTTAAGATATTCTATGAAATTATTAGTGGAATTTTTAAAAAACAGTTTATTTATCAAATGCATCACGAGCATCTTAGCAGCTGGTTACATGGGAAACAAGGAGAAGCAGTTGGACAACAGATAGAAAAAGGAAAGTAACATGAGGGAAAGAGAGGGGAAGTGGGGGTGTACTAGCTGAATAAGGTACAATAAGTTAGCACCATATTAGTGGTCATTTTAATTTAAGGCATGTACAGAATATGTATGCTTTGTTCTTTTGGAAACCAATACTTTTGACCCAGTGACAACGTATGTTGCTGTCTATGGTGCTGAAAATGTATTTCTGTTAATCTGTATGTAATATAACAGTACTACAGTAGCTGTTCTACTCGTTCTTCGCACGGAAGTTTCTGATTTTCACGGTTGTAAATATAAATGAGTGTTAAAAATCTGGTAAATCTGTAGAGCTGTAAATTTGAGACGTCTTAATGTAAGTAAATATTAATCCATGGTTCTTGCCATTACCCAAGAAGCACCCGTAGCAGATACGGTAAAAAGTGACAGGACCATTTTTGTAATTTATTAAATTTTACCCAATGGAGGTGGAATCCAAATTTTGATCCGATTGTCTGTTTGGGCATTATCATTCACGGAACGCAAGCCACGCATCGGTAATGATGTCATTATGTCAACCCCGTTTTTATCCCCTTCGGGGAGGTTTATTAAAATGCACATTACGTAGTTTTCATATTTCCCACCTGCAGAATACCTATGTTACATTTAACCTTCCTAACATATCGGGAAGTAAGAGAATTAGTGATGAGTGAGTGAGTGATGGCTTTGGCATTTTTGTAGTTTTTTAAATTCTACACACTGGAGGTGCAATCCAAATTTTGATTCAATTGTCCATTTGGCCGTTAATGCGAGCCACGCATCGGTAATGAAGTAATTATGTCAACCCCCTTTTCATCTTCTTAGGTGAGGTTTATTAAAATTAAAATTACGTAGTTTCCCACCTGAAGAATACCTATGTTAAATTTCGGGTGTAGTACGGGTGACCGGCGGTCTCCTGACCGCCGGTCACCTTACCGACGCCGGGATCCCGGCAGCATACCGACGCCGGGATCCCGGCGGGGAGGGGCGAGTGCAGCAAGCCCCTTGCGGGCTCGCTGCGCTCGCCACGCTGCGGGCTCGGTGGCAACCTGCGGTCGCCACGGGTTCTATTCCCACTCTATGGGTGTCGTGGACATCCATGAGTGGAAATAGTCCCTGTTGGTTGGCATGCCGACCATCGGGATAGTGAGCCGTCGGGCTCACGGAGGAGGTCATGTGACTGTCGGTCAGCCGACCGGCGCTCACATGACTACCACCCTTAAATTTCAGCTTCCTAACATATCAGGAAGTATGAAAATTAGTGATCAGTGAGGGAGTGAGTGAGTGAGTGAGTGAGTGAGTGAGTGAGTGAGTGAGGGCTTTCGCATTTATATATATTGATAACAATGACTGATTTTCTGAGCTATATCAGGAAGTGAATCTAACCGACTCACATTAGTCTAAATCTCAGTAGTAGGTTAAATTTATACATATAATCAATGACAGACACCTTTGTGTAATAACACATCTGAAGGTCTTAAATAAGCAGCCACAACAAATATTACAACAGCGCAGGAAAAAACTGGGGGCTGCAAGTGATGGTTCAGAGGGCCACATGCTGCACCAGGACCACCTTTTGCACATCACTGGTCTACATACTAGCAGTGTCAGATTAATGATAGGGTGGATATGGTGGCTGCACAAAGGGTCCCAATCATTGTCACAGATGTTGTCATAATTGGTGTGACTATGCAGTGTAGCTAGGACTCATAAGAGCAGCATCAGACATGGTAAATTACTGCTATCCCACACTTATGGATGGTGGGTATGGGGGAACTAGGGAATGGGGAAGTCATTATAGGGGAGCTCTCACAAACAAGTTGGAATGAGGTCCCCACAGATTTTAAATTGGCCATGCATATTACTATATCGACTCACACTTAGATGGACATTTAGTTTTGCTGTTTGCAAAACTGCCACATCTTTATTGACCAAGATTTATAAACCTGCATTTTTGGAGGCTGAAATCTTAAACTGCTCCTGAATTGTTTGCAAATAAATAAAAAAAAATCATCCTCCCTTCCTTAAAGTGCTATGAAGTCTATTTGCTTTGTCACTAAACCAGGGAGCCAGAAAATCACATAGTGGTGTAAAATATCACCAGGGCTGAGCTTTTTTAAAGATGTAAACAGCATCTATTTTTCCTTTCATTATATAAAAAAGTACAGCATGGACTACACATGGCTGCCTGTAGATTTGAAAAAACACTGGCAATTTTGCAACTAGACAATATTCTTAAAATCAGTCTAATAAAACACTAAAAAGTTCACCATTGTACAAAAAGGAATAGTTCATAAGCTATATTTTTTTCTTCAAAAACAATAAGCAAAATGAAAACCCTTATTGGCCGGCTGAGCTGCTTCAGAAGATCTTGGACCACAGAATGAGTTGAACTCCAGTGACCCTTTCTAGGAAATAGATGGGCAGCCATTTATAATCAGTGTGCCTCACCACTCAGCCAATCACGATTGGCCATCTACAGAAATAGGACCTTCTCTTAGCTGACACATAAACTTGTCAATGTCTATATTATATCAAGCAACCATTTCCTACTTACCCCTTACCCAACTTTATTAATGTTTAATAGCAGCTGCTTTGACTATAACCGGGATATATGCTTCAGCTCATGTCTTCAAGAAAGTGAGGGTCTCTAGCCATAGTTGTTACAGGACCTATATTCCATAAACCTCAGACTGAAATGCAAGAATGCTGTCTTCAAATAAGCATGGAGGTTATTTTCCTATTTCAGAATGAATTCCCCGACTTTCACTGGTTTCTAAATATTTGGCAAATCATAATTTATTGTCCATCAGACAGTTAACAAGAATAATTAGCCTACATTTTTAAGAGGGACTTTAAATATTCCCTCTTACTCTGTCTCTGTCACATCTGAGATGTAACAGTAACCCACCTCCCAATTATCTCTGTATTAATTATCAATTTAATTATCTGAGATAATCCCTTTAGGATAGATTATGCATATTGCTAGATCAAAGTTATATACTAATCCCACTGGATTTAAATCCAGGTTCATTGCCCAATATACTGTAGTCTAAATAAAATGATGAATTTCATGTCATTTCATTTTTAGAATGATTTGCGTGATCTGTTCAATAGTGATTAGTTAATCCATAAATATGTTGATAACGGTTCAGACTAAATTATTTAACCACATTTTACAATTATAAAAAAAAACAGCCATGGCTGGCGGCTTACTATATATTTGCAAATGTATGTAACAGAAATCTCTGCGTTACTATTATCATGTAGGATGTATGTCTCTTTGCTGGTCTATTGTGGCGTGCTGGGGGAAATTGTTTGTTTTTTTAGTCTAGATTAACCCCTCACTCACCTGCACCTGTGATGGACCAGTCAATTGATTTGATCAGCTACCATTATGTGTGTCACTGTCCTGGAGGCATAGGCGTGCGCAGAACATTTTATTAGGTGGTGCACCGTCGGAGGGGTGTGTTTGGCACCACCTACTGGGCGTGTCTAGCACCGCCTATTGGCACTCAAAGCAATATAAACATATGCCCCCAGCAGTGCCAGATACACACTTGCCAGATATATAAACTTGCTCCCAGTGGTGCCAGATACATGCCCCCAGAGGTGCCAGATGCACAAATGCCCCCAGCGATGCCAGATACACATGCCCCCAGCGGTGCCAGATACATAAATGCTCCCAGTGGGGTCAGATACATATGCCCCCAGCGGTGCCAGATACATATGCCCCCAGTGGTTCCAGATACATATGCCCCCAGTGGTGCCAGATACATATGCTCACCCACCTCTGTTGCCAGTGCCGCCGATTTCCGTCTCTGCCGCTGAGTGGGGGAGAGCGCAGCGCACGTCTCTCCTGTGCCTCACTTCACGGAGTCCCTGGCTGTCTCCGGTGGCCATTTGAAATATGGCACCAGCTTACTGCCGAGAGACATTGGCTGACAGCCGAGAGACATTGTAAATGACTGCTGGAGACGGGGACACACAGTGAGGGGCAGGAGAGACGTGCGCAGTGCTCTCATCCCTTCAAGTTCAGCATCAGACTGAGACGGGGATCATCGGCGGCAGCAGCAACAGGCGGGCACGTGTGTGTGGGGGGTGCTGGACATTAGGGGGTGCCTGTGCGCACCAGGCACCCCTCTTGCGCACGCCTATGCCTGGAGGCATGATGGGATCAGTAGTTGGAGGGTAGGCTGATCCTTGTGGGGCAATATTGGAGGAATTTGGGGGGCCTTCAGGCGAGTTTGCTCTAAATTTAGAAATACATAAATGTATGTTTTAAATAAGGTGCTTTTATCATGTAGCAAATGTTCACTATTACAAAGACACCTTGGCATGGTTGGTGACTAACCATACACTTACAAATGCATCTAGCTGAGGTCTCTGCATAACTATTATCATGTAGAATGTACTGTATGACTCTTTTGCTGGTCCATTGTGATATGCTGTGGAATTTGTTTGTTTCTTTATTTCTAATCTATATTAACCCCTCCCTTAATGTGTTGGACCAGTATTGATTTGAGCAACTCACATTTTTGATGTACAGTAGTTTCAAATTACAATTTTATTTCATATTTCTTTCTTAAATTCAGTTACTTTTTAATAAATCATACACTGAAAGCAAAAATGTTGAAGTTTGTGGAAAGTTTTATATTATTTCTAAATATACCTTAAAGGAACAAGAGAGGAAGATTCCATTTAAGGGATTGAGATGAGACTCAATTCTGCATATAACATACATCATTTTATTTACCAATAAAAATGATTGCACATAACACTTACAGAGGGCAACACAAAGTAGCAAGGTGACAAAGCATCCCTTCTCCAAACATTTGCAGAACAACAGATTAAATGTGCATTTTATTCTTTATAGTTTGTTCAGTTATATTAGGACAGAAGACAGCAGGGGGTGAGTATCTATGTTTAATTACTTTTCGAAAGACCACAGTGTTTCAGTGATCGGTTTATCTCTGGGTATCACCAGGCTGTTATGTTGCATAATGTAAACACCTTCCTAGTTTCTGCCTTTGTGGAATTATTGTATTTCCCACTGGGCGGAAGCCGCATGATCTCCTAATATTGAATATTACTTTCAGCAAAATCACCTGGTGGTAGAAAATAACTGAAGAATTCCTCTATCCTGCCGAATACACATCAAAGGTGCATTCATTATGTTGGTTATCAGGAGTAACATAGGAGGGGGAAGGAGCAGAATAAAAAGAAAATACTGTATAGAAATAAAACACAAGAACATCAGATGTTTTCACCTCTTAAATACAATATGGTACATTGGCCCTGGTTTAGAACCGGCCCAAAAAAACCTGTCTGAACATAAACAAAACAATGGCCAGATGTATTGAGGTCTGAGTTCACTGGTCGTGCGGTATACTGGCTGAACTCGGACATTTTTTAAAGGAGCAATCATCTTCAAGGCTTAAACATGCTTTGTACATAATTGCCCCTTTAAAAATAGCCCAAGTTCAGCCAGCATCCCGCACGGCCACCGAACTTGAACTGCATTACATCCCACCCAATATGTCCGTATCTGTGTTTATGAATATACATACAACTTGTAATCAACTGTATAGATACGTCACTCACAAATACGTGGAGAACATAATCATCATTAAAAGAAAGTGACACCATGCATATCGAGAATCCAATGGGTAGCAGGGGCAAACGCAGGATATGCAGGAGGGGGTTTCAAGATGGGGGTGAAGCCAAGCACAGGGGTGGAGACTGCGGAGACCCAGTATATGCCAGGTCCGTTAAACTAGCATAGATGGATAGGCCTACATAAGATGACAGACAGACAGACAGACAGACAGACACTTGTAGAAGGACCAAATGTATTTTAGAATAGTCATAGAGCTATTCTAAAAATGTATTAGAAAACCATCACTGTATAGAAACATGACAATGCAAGGTGCTAGACCTTGAAGGGGTTAGCCAGATATGGAAACCAATATGTATATATATATATATATATATATATATATATATATACACACACACACACACAAGTTGAGCTCGGCACTTCTCCGCATTAGGAAAATACTTTTACCCGTTGCCTTCCGCTTGAAGGAAACCTCTGCAGCTTCCTTATAGAGACTAGCATGTACGGCGGCACTCAGGATAATAAAGACAGGACAAACAGCCTCTGCTGCCAACGTTTCAAAGATTTCTCTTTTTCGTCAGGGCATAAAAACAAGCATGTACCCTCAACCTATTTAAGTGCTCACCATTCACAACATTCTCCAGTGCCGCCGGCGTCTCTTCCGGGAATGCAGCGCACACTTTAATGACGTCACCAGTGCATCCCGTCACCATGGTAACAACAATACACAAAACATGTAGACATAACAAACTAACAGGGTATTCCAAAAGCATGATCCTCAATAGAGTATCTATTCTATACGAAAAGGCATTATTCATCTGGAAATAGAGGCCAGCATGGCACTAAATAATCTTAATGTCAAAAATGAACTTAATGTAAAAATGAACAGAACACGGAACCCGGCCGCCATCTAAAGTTAAACATGGTACATGATTAACTGGACAATAAATCATATCTAAAAGGCAACGGCATCCCATTCATCAAAGGAAACTATTGAAACCACTATTCTCATTTAGACCTCTAGGACTAATAGTGTCTAATAAGAAGATCCACTTAGCTTCACGCTGCAACAACAATTTAGACCTATTGCCCCCCCTGGACAATGGGGGTATATGGTCAACGATAATGTGTTTAAGGAAAGTTGGTGAGTGACCAGCCATAGCAAAATGTCGAGGCACAGGCTGTACACTCTTCCAGACAACACTGTTTCACGAATTGCATATCTATGTTGCCCCATTCTGACCTTAAACTCACACTCGGTCTTGCCGATGTAATATTTGCCACATGGGCAAATCAATGCATAAACAACAAATTTTGAAGAGCACGTCACAAAATGCTGGATCTTAAATGTTTTGTTTAAAGTAGGATGCTTGATAGTGTTACCTGTCAGCATATAGCTGCAGGTAACACACCCAAGACACTTAAAGCATCCCTTTTTTCGATTACCAAACAACGAAGAGGTGTTACGCTTGCCAAAGTCAGTAATATCAGTATGGACCACAAAGTCACGTATATTCCTGCCCCTAGAATGACTACACATAATGCGTTTATTCTTAAGGCCCACCAACTCCTTATCGGATGATATAATATGCCAATACGTCTGAACAACCTTCCTGACCTTTTGACTAGTCACATTGTATCTAGCTGGTCAGATAATTTGATTAGTAATAGACTTAGCCCCTTTAGACACCAGTGTGCTTGATCTAGGCTTGGCTAAAACTCTGTGTTTTATTTCAATCAACTCTTCCCTTTTATAGCCACTGGCTGAAAATTTGTCAATCATCAGATCAAGTGATGCATCTGCCTCTGCATCATTGCTACTTGCGTCTTACGCGCAAAAATTGATAAAAAGGCAACCCCCTGCGAGTAGGTAGAGGGTGATGGCTAGAGGACAGCAACATAGAATTACGGTCAGTAGATTTAACAAAAAGAGAAGTTTTAAGACCGCCAATGGTTTTCTCTATTCTGACATCAAAAAAATCGATAACAACAGGATCAATCTTGCAAACTAATTTGACTGGGCTAGCACTGAGATTTTGAGATTCAATCACTGCATTAAGACTTTCATAACTACCCAACCAAAAGAGAAGCATGTAATCAATATATCTAGAATAATGAAATACCTTTCCGGCCACCTCTGGATTAGCAAAAAATATATAATTCTCTGCTAGCATATAGGTATTTGCGTATGATGGGGCCACAGAGGACCCCATCGCACATCCTGCCAGCTGTAGGTAATGTTTACCATCGTAATAATAATAATAGTTGTTACACAACACCATCTCCAGAAGCTCACAAAAAAATTCACATCAGGGCCCTTGTTCCATATATCGTTGGTAATGAGACGTCTTGTTGCAGCTATCCCCTCACTATGCAGGATACACGTGTACAAGGAGCTGACGTCAATGCTAGAAAGCAACATATCAGGTGGAACAACTTCAATCTTATTAAGCTGCAAAAGTAAAGCCGTAGTATCCTTCAGAATGTATTGTGCATTCTGAATACAAAGAGTAATCTTTGAAATGTTGGCATCAGAGGCTGTTTGTCCTGTCTTTATTATCCTGAGTGCCGCCGTACACGCTATATATATATATATATATATATATAAAATATTACTGCATGCTGTATGTATATTTATGAATTAATCTAAGCTTTAAATAAAGTACCTTCCTCCAGGAAGGTAGAGGATCAGACAGTGGGCTGAGTGAATAGAGGCAGCACGGAATGTAAGGACTGTGGCAGCATCAGAGACAACAGCAGCTGCAGCTGACATACAGCAGGTGTACAACCCACGATTCGCGGGTCTCTAAAAGGGGGCGGATCCAAACCTCAAAGGGGCAGGGCTTAAATTGCAGGATGCGGCAGCGGCTTTTTTACAAAAAAAAATTATTTGGCCTGTCAGGGGGGTTTCTGGGTACTCAGAAACTCCCCCTGTGTGCGCTAGTTGGTTGGTCGACAGTAACAAGTTTGAAAGCCAATAGATCTACCCCATATGGTCAACATGCATTAGGTTGACAGGTACAAAAGGTCAACATGGTCAAAAGGTAGACAGGTAAAAGGTAGACCGTACTTAAAGACAACAGGTTCAAAACCTCGACAAGTTCAAAGGTTGACTTGACAATGTTCAATACACATTGTCAACATGTTTTTTGGGGGGGTTTCATGTTTTTTCAACTTTGGCTTGATTTACTATCCATATGGACTATAATTGGGAATAGTAACCGGTGGCAAGTGCAGTGGTAGTGGAGCGAGCCATCTTGCCTGAAGCGTGAGGAGCAAAGCAAGCCTATGAGGTTACACGATTCTACTAAATGGGGTCCCAGATGGTTAAACATACAATATGACACCCAATAAAAAAAACTTGTGTAGACCATTATATGTTGTTGACCAATTCCATGTTGACCTTTTGACCCTGTCGACCTTTTGTACCTGTCAACATATTCCACTGTCTAACTTTTCCATGTCAACCTTTTGACCCTGTTGACCGTTTGACTCTTTCTGCCTAATGCGTGTCAACCATATGGGATTGACCTAATGACAGTCTATTTACTGCAGATCTTCTATACCACACCCTCTTAGTGGACAAGAGGGTGCCATCTTCAGGATTTGTGTGAGTCATAATTTGACTTATGTTTTCGGGGCACAGTTGTCCTATCTCTCCACAAACTAGCTACACTCTAAGTTCATATGATTGCCCGCAATGATCCTCTCCCAGCGACAGAGGCCACAATACTAAAATGCACTTTGAATATAGTGACATGTTAGGTATGTACACATTGTATGGAGATTTCTCTCTCCAAAAGGGGCTTACATCCATCTAAAACTCTGGCGCATATATATATATATATATATATATATATATACCCATCCACAGTATGCCGGCACTCAATATAAAACGTCCCAACTGCTCAGGTGCCTTTCCAGAAGAGTAAATATCCAGCAAAAAAGATGGCACTCCGAGACTTTTAAAGTGGTGAAAAAGACATCTGTATTAGATGTTAAGACATCAAACGTTTTCGGAGCTGTTGCCCCGTCCTCAGGATAACATCTACAGCTGTAGATGTTATCCTGAGGACGGGGCAACAGCTCCGAAAACGTTTGATGTCTTAACATCTAATACAGATGTCTTTTTCACCACTTTAAAAGTCTCGGAGTGCCATCTTTTTTGCTGGATATATATATATATATATATATAAGACGTTTTTGATAGATCAGTGCGCTTATCCTACAATCGGAAATTCCCTCTAGGGGTCAGTCACTAGTAGTTTATAAAGTCTTAAAAAACGTCACTGTCCTCAGTGAATTGGCCGGATCATCACCTATGGGCCCACTCCAGACTTCCTGGCGGCAGCTCAGTTCCTCAGTAAATGACCCGGGTATACTCAGTCATGGAAATTAAATGGTACTAGGAAAGAAGAACAAGCGCCTTATGGTGCAGTAATTTTGTTAATAGTGTATTTACAAACACAAATAATGGAAAGATCCGTACCAGATAGCAACTTGTGTCAAGGCCTATCAATTCCTTATCCAGTGGCTGTTCTCCACCAGATAGCAACTTGTGTCAAGGCCTATCAATTCCTTATCCAGTGGCTGTTCTCCACCTATATATCAGGAGACATAGAACATCGCCATATAGTGTAGTATCTTAGTGTATCAACCAGGGGTCCCACCCCTATATATCATGCGTACCAAATCGAATCTTTAACCTGCACGTGTCAGATAAACCTTTATCCAATCCGTATAAAACAATGGAAGACTCCCCTTCCACAGTCCGTGCAGCAGCAGCAGCCAGCCCTGGATAAGGAATTGATAGGCCTTGACACAAGTTGCTATCTGGTACGGATCTTTCCATTATTTGTGTTTGTAAATACACTATTAACAAAATTACTGCACCATAAGGCGCTTGTTCTTCTTTCCTAGTACCATATACATATATATATATATATATATATATATGTGTGTGGCAGCCCTCACTCACACACTAATTCTCTTACTTCCCGATATGTTAGGAAGATGAAATTTAACATAGGTATTCTTTAGGTTGGAAAAGGGAAAACGACTTTATTAGAATTTAACCACTTGCCTGCAAGTGCTCTATCTGACCTGGTCGCACCAGGGACGTGCAGTCAGGGGAGGCAGGGGAGGCAGTGCCTCCCATGTCATTAATGATTGAAATAATACAAAGAAGATACTTATGGCATATATTGTGTGCTATAAGTATCATCTTTATATTATGTAATTAATTTGAATACTTTAAATTGGTTTTGGAGGCACTGATAGCAGTGCCTCCCGTTGACAATGGGAACGGGAAAATGCGGGGGGCGAGGCCAAGCACTTGGGCTGTAAAAGCCCATTAAAAAATATGCTGAAAGCGGCACTTCTTTAAGTGCCGCGTTGACAGGGAGGCAGCTGTGATTGGACAGTGGATCCAGTCCTGGATCCACTGTCCAATCACCGATGCGTCGCGGCGGGCGGAAGTGGCAGTGGGACCCGGCAGCAGAGCCAGATTACAGGGGGGTGCATAATCCGGAGGAGAGTGTGCGCTTGATTCATTGCCACTGCCCCTGGCCACTGCAGGAAGGGTGAGTCCGCCAGCGGCTTCCACCGCCGCTTACCCAGCGGGACACATCCCTTCCCTTCCCAGCCGCAGCTCAGGCGGCAGTGGCAGCGGGTTCCCCAGCGCACCTAACATAGGAAGAGGGTGAGTCCGCCAGCGGCTTCCACCGCCGCTCACCCAGCGGGACTCATCCCTTCCCAGCTGCAGCTCAGACTTCAGTGGCGGCGGGTTCCCCAGCGCACCTCACATATGAAGAGGGTGAGTCCGCCAGCGGCTTTCACCGCCGCTCACCCAGCGGGACTCATCCCTTCCTAGCCCCAGCATCCACAGTTCAGGTGCCTTAGATAGAAGTAGTGCACAGGAGGATTGGTCCATACGCGGCCAATCTTCACTGTTAATCCAACCACAATTACAGCGGTGTGGTGGGTTCAATATAGCGCATCCTTTGCTCCCCGTCCCTGCACAGCGGCCGGCGGCTGTATAGAGCGCTGTATTAGCTCACAACTGCTCACCGCCGCATGCCGCTCACCGCCGCCAGTCACTCGCCGCCCGCTGTTGCCAGCCACCCGCCGCCGCCAGCAGCCCACCGCTACCAGCAACAAATGCAGTAATGTTACCCTGCTGTCACCTCTCTCCCTGTCGTTACTGTCCCTGTCCCTACTGTCACTCTCTCCCTGCTGTCACTGTCGTCACTGTCTCTCCCTGTCGTCACTGTCTCTCCCTGTCGTCACTGTCTCTCCCTGTCGTCACTGTCTCTCCCTGTCGTCACTGTCTCACCCTGTCGTCACTGTCTCTCCCTGTCGTCACTCTCTCTCTATGTCGTCACTCTCTCTCTATGTCGTCACTCTCTCCCTGTCGTCACTCTCTCTCCCTCCCTGTTGTCACTCTCGCTCTCCCTGTCGTCACTCTGACTGTCCCTGCTGTCACAATTTCAGCTCATTCAGTGTGCTATAATGTGAATTTCGGCTCATTCAGTGAGCTACAAGGTGAATTTCATATCATTCAGTGTGCTACAATGTGAATTTTGGCTCAGTCAGTGTGCTACAATGTGAATTTGGGCTCAGTCGGTGTGCTATAATGTGAATTTCGGCTCATACCGTGTGCTACAATGTGAATTTCGGCTCATTCAGTGTGCTACAATGTGAATTTCGGCTCATTCAGTGTGCTACAATGTGAATTTCGGCTCATTCAGTGTGCTACAATGTGAATTTCGGCTCATACCGTGTGCTACAATGTGAATTTCGGCTCATTCAGTGTGCTACAATGTGAATTTCGGCTCATTCAGTGTGCTACAATGTGAATTTCGGCTCATTCGGTGTGCTACAATGTGAATTTCGGCTCAGTCAGTGTGCTACAATGTGAATTTCGGCTCATTCAGTGTGCTATAATGTGAATTTCGGCTCATTCAGTGTGCTACAATGTGAATGTCGGCTCAGTCAGTGTGCTACAATGTGAATTTCGGCTCATTCAGTGTGCTACAATGTGAATTTCGGCTATGTCAGTGTGCTACAATGTGAATTTAGGCTCAGTCAGTGTGCTACAAGGTGAATTTCGGCTCATTCAGTATGCTACAATGTGAATTTCGGCTCATTCAGTATGCTACAATGTGACTGTCGGCTCATTCAGTGTGCTACAATGTGACTGTCGGCTCATTCAGTGTGCTACAATGTGAATGTCGGCTCATTCAGTGTGCTACAATGTGAATTTCGACTCATTCAGTGTGCTACAATGTGAATGTTGGCTCATTCAGTGTGCTACAATGTGAATGTCGGCTCATTCAGTGTGCTACAATGTGAATTTCGGCTAATTCAGTGTGCTACAATGTGACTGTCGGCTCATTCAGTGTGCTACAATGTGAATTTCGGCTCATTCAGTGTGCTACAATGTGAATTTCGGCTCATTCAGTGTGCTACAATGTGACTGTCGGCTCATTCAGTGTGCTACAATGTGAATGTCGGCTCATTCAGTGTACTACAATGTGAATTTCGGCTCATTCAGTGTGCTACAATGTGACTGTCGGCTCATTCAGTGTGCTACAATGTGAATGTCGGCTCATTCAGTGTGCTACAATGTGACTGCCTGCTCGTACCGTGTGCTACAATGTGACTGTCGGCTCATACCGTGTGCTATAAGGTGAAAGGGGCATCAGTACTAGATAGTATAAGGGGTTTTACTACACTGGACACCCCCCTATTGGGTGACCACGCCCCCTTTTCTGCATAATTGCATCCTTAACTTTTGCATACCCCCACTTCAAAATTTCCACTTCGACCACTATATATATATATATATATATATATATCAGTGCCTCCCCAGCCAATGACCTCACCGCACGTCACTGGGTCGCACAGGATGCGGCCAGTCAGATAGAGAGTGTTAGCAGCGGCAGGGAAGATAAACTTCCCTCCACTGCTGCTGTCAGAGGGACCGGAAGGTCCCTCTGCCTCCCTGCACTCTCCCCCTGTGTCTGCCAAGCTGCTGATCACTGCTGATCAGTCAGCATGGCAGGATGCCCCACCCCCCTTCCTCCAGCAACTGCAGATAATGTCAGCCGCTGGGGAGAGTACATGAACCCTCCCAAGCCACCCCCTGATCCCCCCCCCCCCCCCCCCCTGCATACCTGCAGGCTTTCCCGGCTTTCAAATTGAAAGCCGCAATAGTTGCGATGTTCCCTATGTTCCGATGGTTGCAATGTTCCCAATCAATGTTTCGATGTTTGAAAAATATTTAAAAATAAATAAATAAAAATATTTTTTTTTTTTTTTTTTAACTAAAATCAAATGGGATACTCACCACGTGCACAGGGAAACCGCCGCAGCCGCCCGCTCCGGAGTCCACATGTCTTCACTCCCCCCGCCCCACACCCCTGCGACAGATCCTGGGCTGCCAATGACGTCATGTGGACTTCGGAGCGCGCGGCTGCGGCGGTGTCCCTATGCACGTGGTGAGTATACAGTAAGGTGTTTAAATGTATGTTTTGTCAGTATCTTTTAAGTCTTGATAAAGGAGCACTGCTCCGAAACGTTGGCTATCATTTCTGGCTTTTGTTGGATTTATTTACAAGCTGGAGTGCCGTCCGTTACACCACATTCTATATACACGTGTTTGGACTGGGAGCACCGAGGTATTTGTGTTTTATTATATTGAGTGTCGATCTGCTGGAAGTTTTATATATATATATATATATATATACAGTGGTCGAAGTGGGGCGGTATATGGCGGCCACCGCGCAGGGACGAGAGGGCAATGTGCAGCAGGATGGCCACTTCCTTCGCCTCCTGCTGCACTTGCATTTCCGGGTCAGTGGAAGAAGTGGACCATACCGCCACTTCTTCCACTGACCCGGAAATGCAAGAGCAGCAGGAGGCAAAGGAAGTGGCCATCCTGCTGCACATTGCCCTCTCGTTCCTGCGTGGTGGCCGGCGGCTGTGTAGAGCGCTGTTCTCGCTAACAGCCGCTCACCGCCGCCAGCCGCCCTGCACTCTCCCCGCCGCGGTCCATCTGCTCTGCTCCCTCCGCTCAGTGCCCGCCTCCGGCCTCAGTCAGCAGCGCTAAGTTGCTGCATATAGCTGTTGCCCTCGGTTATATACATTGCTGGCATAGGCCAGCAATGTATATGCCGTACCATTGGCCACCAATGCTTACGCTTTTTTTTATTTTTAGCCAGTAATGTATACATTGCTGGCACAGGCCAGCAATGTATATATTCCTGTCACCACTGGCCACCAATGATCAATAAAGCAGTAATATATACATTGCTGACACGTGCCAGCAATGTTTATATTACTGGCACCACTGGCCACCAATGATCAATACAGTAATAGTCAGCCGCTGCCAGCCACCCTCCGCTCACTGCCGCCAGCCGCAAAAAAATGGCGGTCAGAGGGACCTCACCGCACCAAAGGCCTCCTAACCACCGCCGCTGCCCATGGGTGCCTCCGCCGACCACAGTCAGGTAATGTTCCCCTGCTGTCACCCTCTCTCCCTGTCGTTATTGTCCCTGTCCCTACTGTCACTCTCTCTCCCCCTGCTGTCACTGTCGTCACTCTCTCTCCCTGTCATCACTCTCTCGCTCCCTGTCGTCACTCTCTCTCTCCGTCGTCACTCTCTCTCCCTGTCGTCACTCTCTCTCCCTGTCTTCACTGTTTCTCCCTGTCCCTGCTGTCACTCTGGCTTTCCCTGCTGTCACAATTACAGCTCATTCAGTGTGCTATAATGTGAATTTTGGCTCATTCAATGTGCTACAATGTGAATTTTGGCTCATTCAGTGTGCTATAATGTGAATTCCGGCTCATTCAGTGTGCTATAATGTGAATTTTGGCTCATTCAGTGTGCTACAATGTGAATTTCGGCTCATTCAGTGTGCTACAATGTGAATTTTGGCTCATTCAGTGTGCTATAATGTGAATTCAGTGTGCTACAAGGTGAATTTCGGCTCGTACCATGTGCTACAATGTGAGTTTCGGCTCGTACCGTGTGCTACAATGTGAATTTCGGCTCGTACCGTGTGCTACAATGTGAATTTCGGCTCGTACCGTGTGCTACAATGTGAATTTTGTCTCGAACCGTGTGCTATAAGGTGAAAGGGGCACCAGTACTAGATAGTATAAGGGGTTCTACTACACTGGGCACGCCCCTTTTGGGTGACCACACCCCCTTGTGGGTGGTCATGCCCCTTTTCTGGAGCGCGCATAATTACTTCCTTGACTTTTGCATACCCCCACTTCAAAATGTCCACTTCTACCACTGTAGATAGATAGATAGATAGATAGATAGATAGATAGATAGATAGATAGATAGATAGATAGATAGATAGATAGATAGATAAAGGGAAATACTAATTTATAAACAATGTATCTGAAAGTGAAGGCTATTTTACTGTGGCATGGCAGCTTTTGGTTAAATCAGTGTTAACTTTTTCGCAAAAAATTATTTAGTTGCGTTTATATTAAATTACATATTTCAAGGTATTTTCTTCATCCAAGAAAGTTCACAGTAAGAAATATTTGGCAGCAGTTTTGCAAAATGACTTAAAGAAAAATATTGCTTCTTGGCAACAACACTAGACTGTTGGGGCTGATGAATTCCAGTGCTATACAGAATTTCTACATTTTAATTGTCCTTTTTTTATTTAAGTTGGATGTTTTTCAGTACTAGGGTACTAGGCTCAGAGTGACAATGAAACAAGATTCTGGCAGAGCACATCATTTCGTGTTCAATGTAGTTATTTTATCCCTGTAAAACTATGTATATTTATTCTTTATTGATAAAATGTCTCACCTCTTTTGCTGTCTATTAGAGAAATCTCAAATATAGAATTATAAAATATATAAAACATTGTTTAAAATAGGCAGTGGAGAGGCCACTAGAAATAAAAATAAAAAATACATTTCCATTTTAGAAAACTTTTGAAGTTGGCTGTTGAAAAGTTAAATGCAATGGCAGCTCCAGCACAGTCCAAAATTCAAATAGGGGAGCCACACCAACTGCCAGTGAGTCCTGGATGGCGATGTTTGGCAGCGTTGGGGTGGCAGTTGGTGTAGCTCTCCTCTGCAGCCCCACCTCTGAAGCTGCCAATGGAAATGCCCCCATAATTTGGTAGAGATGCTGGTGCCTAATGGATAGGATCTTAATACTTGCAGTATTGAGTAGCACAGATGGAAGATACAGGCAGAAGCATGCAGAATACAGTACCTAGTCTGGTAGTTAGCACTTCTTCTACTTTGCGTACTAAACCATATCTGGATGAAGGCTCAACTGCCAGAACCCTAAGGGTGCCAAGTGGTCCAAGGGTGATAAAGCTGTATAGATAAGTATTCCCTGGAACTTTATCTCTGTGAGACGCCACCATACAGCTTCATTACCCATTTCCTGAAAAAGAGACTTAAGGCCCATACACACTTGATGATAAAATGAACGACGTCGTTCATTTCAGCCCTCATCAACGACGTTGCTCATTATATCGTCAAGTGTGTATGCATCCGACGACCACCGATGCGCGGCCCTGCGGGACGTTAACGACCCTCGCTTATCTGTGGAGCATGTATGCTCAATTTCCACTATGGTCGTTACCGACCAGAGACGTCGTTGAATGTGTATGGTGTGAAAGACCAACGACCAAGCCACTGTTCACCAGCCCTGTTCCCAGCTCATTATTTTAATAAACTGTTCAGCTTGGGGGGCGTGGCCACGGCAGCAACGGAGTAGGGAGCGGATCTCGGGAGCTCCCCGAACAAACTTCTCCTGTCACCCATCCTGACCCTCCTGGTGAGCCTGCCCGGGCTGCATACCTCCCCTGTGCTGCCGTGCGCTGCGGGAGGCCGTTTGTCGCGGTCTCCGGGACTCGAGGGACGGTGCTGGCTGATTTCCGGCCCTGCGGCCTAGGCCTCCTCCGGATCCCCGGCCTCGATTTCGGCGCCCTCGGCCGCGGAAAAACCGGAGCTAGAGCGACGGGAAGATTACATCCGCAAACACCCTAAGAAGGCTGGGGGGTGGAAGCTGCCTCTCCTCTCCCAGTTTGGCTGCGGCCCGGAGCCCTAACACCCAGAGAAGAGGAGAAAAATAAAAGGTACCTCTGGGGAAGGGGAAGAGACACTGCGGCCATTTTGTGAGAAGGGAAACTGATCTCCATGCTTGGAAGGGCTGCTCTCATCTCTGCTGCCCAGTGATCTATTTATGCACACAGGAACTTTTTTCATACATTCTGATATCTCCTTCTACTACTCTCCTAATAACTATGCTAATACCTACCTGAGATTGGAGACAAAGCCAGCTATTTATATTGCACGGCCCTCCCAATATAACATCAGGAACTGCACATAGATCAGATCTGCCTACATTGCTGTGCTGCATCAGCCTCCCACAGTGTACTACGTACCATCATCCTACTTTATTCCTCTGACATATTGACTGGACGATTGATTCCCGCCACTGATTATACGTGGCCTGGCTGCGCCCGTTATCTAGCTACAACCCTATACTATAGCCTTACTCTGGGAAGAGTGTGACTGCTCCCGCTCAACATGGTGGGGGGCGGCCGGAGTGCGGCCGCGGCCAAACTTGAAAAATTTACCAGACAACCCAACCCTAGGGCTGCACCGGCTCCTTCTCGTGAAGCCTCTCCAATACATTCGACCTCCCCTCCTGAGACAGCGGTTAATTCCCCGGAAGCAGTGGGGGCGCCGTCTATTCAACAAGTGCTGGAGGCTATAGCCGGCAGTGAACAACGTCTCTCCGATAAGATGGAAAAGGTGCAGTGTGATCTCTCCTTGCTCCGCCAAGATGTACAACGTATCCGAGAGCGAGTGGGTGAGGCGGAGACACGGGTCTCCAACCTGGAAGATTTATGTGGCCCCCTTAAGCAGTCTGTATCCACGGTGACCCAGCAGGTCTCCTCACTTCAAACCAAGCTCTTAGACATGGAGGGACGGCTGCGTAGGAACAACGTCAGATTCGTAGGCCTGCCTGAAAAAGAAGAGGGTTCGCAGCCGGAGGAATTCCTTGAATCCTGGCTTAAAGAAATGTATGGCGCTGAGTCCTTTACGGCCCAGTTTACGGTGGAGCGAGCACATAGGATACCATCTCGGCCTTTACCCCCAGGAGCCCCTCCTCGCACCTTCATCGCTAAATTCCTGCACTATAAGGACCGTGACTCGGTTCTCCGCTTAGGTCGCACGAAGGGCTCACTGGTCCGCAATGGAGTCAAGGTGTCGGCCTTCCCGGACTTTGCCGCAGATGTCCAGAAGGATCGTGCCCAGTTTATGCCCATCAAAAGACGACTGCGAGACCTTAACATTTCATATTCCATGCTGTTTCCCTCAAGGCTCCGAGTCGTGGCGGATGGGGAGACCAAGTTTTTCAACTCCCCTAGAGAGGCGGCCCAGTGGCTGGACAGATTTGCACCGGGTGCTCGGCAACTGGCTCCGGACTGATCTCCTATGAAAGCAGCCCGGGACCTGGTCTGCCGGAGGCTTGATCATGGTTCGGGGAGCCCCCCCTCTTTGCGTTGGTGGCTCAAGACTTGCACGGCCAAGCGGCATTGGTCAGAGAAGGTTGGAGGTTCAGCTAAGAATCTAGCCTTCCTAGCGCTTGGTAGTTAGCTTGATTGTTCGGGATATAAGTATGCCGAAGTTCGGGGTGGTATACGGGGTGGGAAAGGTTAATTGGGAAGCTGCTAGTTGCGCCTCCCTTTGCTGTTTTTGGGGTTTTATTTTTTTCTTTAGTTTGTTATTTTTCTTATTCAAGTATTTACTGAGGCAAGGATGTTTTATATTCAGATGCTATGGCTTACAATGCAGGGCTCATATACGTCATGTTTTGTGGGTGTTGATAATGCTTATACTCAAAATGTATTCTGGGAGAGGTCCATCCGGAAGGTGTTTAGAGCATATAGGGGGTCATGATTAATCTGAAAATTCTGGCATGGAATGTTCGAGGTCTGAATAACAACATCAAACGTTCTTTGATACTTAATATGATTAAGAAATATGACCCGGATATTGCATGCCTCAGTGAGACCCACTTGGAGGGACATAGGTTACTGTCCTTACGACGGGCCTGGGTGGGCTGGGCATATCATGCCTCCCACTCCTCCTTTTCTAGAGGTGTCTCCGTTCTGATTAAAAAGACAGTGCAGTTCGAGTTGATATCGATTAAAACTGACCCGTATGGAAGATATGTATTTATAGAGTGTAAGCTGAACTCCCAGCCATATTACATCTTAGCAGTGTATGTCCCCCCTCCGTTCTCATATAATGTGCTGCAACAAGCTGCGTCCTTCATAGCTCCCTCCCCTAATACCCCAGTGATTTGCTTGGGGGATTTTAATAACGTCCTGGATATGTCTATGGACCGATGGCACTCCCCACAGGCTGCGCTGGTGGGAGGTGGTCCTACCAAGTTTGCGGATTTTTTGAATAGTTTGCAATGGGTAGATGTGTGGCGACTTCGTCATCCCGCGGCTCGTCAGTTCTCCTGCTTCTCCAGCACTCATGGCTCCTTCTCCAGAATTGACCTGATGCTGGTGTCCCCCACCCTCGTCCCTAGGATAATTGACGTTCACTACGAGGCTCGAGGGGTTTCCGACCACTCCCCTCTGATGATGACTCTTGCTGTGGAAAGTCAGAGGGGGCACTCCTATTGGAAATTGCACCCCTCTTGGCTGACCCAGCTGGGGAACTGCGGTGACTTGGAGACTCAATGGGAGGGGTACTTTGGCGACAATGTAGGGTCTGCCCCGGGTACAGTAGTTTGGGACTCGTTTAAGGCGTTCTTGAGAGGATCATATATTGGACGAATAGCGGCTCATAAAATGGCCTCTAGGGAGAGAGAACAGGCCCTTGAAAAAGATGCTAGGGACCTAGAGTCCCAATATCTATCTGACAGCGCCCCCGCGACAAAGACAAGATGGCTGATGGCTCAGTCAGTTTGGTTGGCCCACCTGTCTGATAGAAACTCTCGCTCCCTTCTTTTTAAAGCTACTAATATATATATGCAGGCTGATAGAACGGGAGGCCTCCTGGCCCGTCTTATACATTACGATCGTCCTGGGACCACAATCACCCAAATGTCCGGAGCGGATGGCTCTCTTGTCGACACCACACCGGACATTGCGCTGTTATTCCGTTCTTACTTCTCTGAGGTTTATAATTCACAGTTGCAGCGCTCTGCTTCAGATCTGTCATGCTACATGGGGGGTGTTCCGCTGCCCGCGCTCTCCTCTGAAGCCCGAGAGCTGCTGGAGGCACCTTTGACGTTGGAGGAGGTGACTGCGGCCATTGGTATGTCCCCTAATGGCAAGGCTCCGGGATGTGACGGAATCCCCTCCGAGGTATACAAGAATCATATTGATTTTTTTGGCCCCAAGCTGCATGCCCTGTACTTAGATATATTTGCCAGTAACGATCTCCCCCCCTCCATGTCAGAGGCAATTATAATAGTGATTCCAAAACCCGGTAAAGACCCTAAATCTCTGGACTCCTATAGACCGATTTCCCTGATTCCCACCGATGCCAAGATCCTGGCAAAGATATTGGCAATACGGCTCAACTCAGTGATAACCTCCCTAATTCATCCGGACCAGACCGGCTTCATGCCAGGAAAGTCCACGTCTATCAATTTACGTAGACTATATACCATTTTACAGCTCCCGCATGAATCCCCCTCTGACTCGGCTGTGGTCTCGTTGGACGCGGCCAAGGCCTTTGACAGCATTGAGTGGGCTTATTTATGGGAGGTGTTGGCTCGTATGGGATTTGGACCCAATTATATAAAATGGATTAAACTATTGTATCAACATCCGACTGCCAGGATCTTGGTGAACGGTTATGTGTCCCCATCTTTTCAATTGACCCGAGGCACTAGGCAGGGTTGCCCCCTGTCCCCTACGCTGTTTGCCTTGGCCATCGAGCCCCTGGCATGCTTGATTAGATCGCACCCGGATATTGTGGGAATATGTACAGGTTCACGTGAGGATAGGATAGCTCTATATGCCGATGACATGTTGATGTTTTTGCAGGATTACACCAGGTCAATGCCCAGCCTGCTGAGTGTGATAGAAGGCTTTGGAGATCATTCGGGCCTTAGAATTAACTGGCCTAAATCATACATTATGCCAGTTATAGGCCCCCCTCCTACTGTTTCCAGAATCCCCCTGCCTTTGAGTTGGACGGTACAATTTAAGTACCTTGGAATCCAAATAACTAATGACCCTTCTGATTTTGTCCCCCTGAATCTAGATCCGACCACTCAGTGGGTCATGGGCAAATCTAAGACTTGGTGTAAGCTTCCACTAACGGTCTCTGGCAGGGTTAATCTCATTAAAATGATTATACTCCCCAAGCTCCTGTATATTGTTCTCCAATCCCCGGTGTATATCTATCCAATATTCTTTAGAAAATTGAATAGCGTTCTGTCCTCACTGATCTGGGCTAATAAAAGACCTAGGATACAGCTAAATACCCTTACCAGACAGAGATCTGACGGCGGCCTGGCTCTACCTAACTTTCAGATATATTACTTCGCTGCTCAGCTGACTCATATCACTATATGGGCACAAAACTCGGGGACTGACTCTTTGCATTGTGAGTTTATCCGTTGTTACTTTCCCTACCTCTCTCCTATGCAGGTGTTACTAAGTGGGAGCATAGCTAGATTTCTTCCCCCTATCATTTTTCAGGCCCTAAAGATTTGGCGGGCCCTGAGAGACCTTTTGAGATATGACGACCTAGACCCGGATACCCCCTTGTGGTACTCTGACTGGCTCCCTGAACTGCATGCACTTGAGGGGCGGGAGGTGTGGGCCCCTAGATCGGTGATATCTGTCTCTCAACTTTATCTAGATAATACATTAAAATCCTTTCAACAACTGAGGGATGAGTTTGACCTACCCAATTCCTACTTCTTCAGATACCTCCAGCTTCGGCATGCCCTCCAGACCCAATTTGCTGAATCACCTCCGCGAATCCTCCCATTTCCCATCAAGACATTTGTGACCACTTTGGGTCAGGCTAAGATGGTCTCACTTGCGTATGGATATCTTCTTACCAAGCTCCATACGGACCCTTTGACGCGTCTCCGTGGAAGGTGGGAGGAGGATTTGGGTCTAATAAATGAGGAGGACTGGGCCCTCGCTTTAGAATACCCTGCTAAGGTTACCAAGTCCCTTAGATATCAGCAGATTCAATTCTTCATCTTACACAGAACATATATGACTCCAGCTAGGCTGGCTACGTTCGGGACGGGCAGATCTAATCTCTGTCCTAAGTGTGGGGGGGCGGTGGGAACATTCTGGCATCTGGTGTGGGATTGCCCGAGGTTGAGGGTGTTCTGGTCGGGGGTCGGGTCAATTCTGGAGAGTACGGGAGTGCCTGGCGGACTGCTTACCCCACAATTCTGTATCTTGGGAATGGGGTGCCTTGCTCCTGGGTCAGTTTCAAGGGGTCTCTATGCTCTAAATGTATGTGCCTTGGCTAAGGTTTGCATTGCAAGAATGTGGATGGCCCCCAAAGGACCGTTAATATCTGCACTTAAGGCCTTAATTAATGACACTATAATTAAGGAAAGATATGTTTACATGAAGCAAAGTGCATCAGCTAAGTTTGAAAGAGTTTGGTCTCCATGGCTAGATTCCCCCCACTCTCGTCTTGTTCCCCAAATATAGTAGACACTGAAGTGCAAGCTTGTCAATAACCTAATGCGCCTGATGTGTACTGAGATGATGACGGCTGGGCCCTGCGAGCCCTCTTACTTACTTATGTGTATGACTAGTGGAGCCCTGAATCTAACTCTCCTTCTTAAATTGCCTCCCTTGCCCTTTCTTTAGTTGTTTGTTATTTTCTTATAGGTTAGGTTGCGGGTTTAAATATAAAAATTAATGAAGACTAATATAGATGGTTGCGGACTTCGTAGATCATGAGAGTCTGAACATTGGGAAATCCTAGTATACATCTTTATTGAAAATATTCTGATATCCTATTGATGTAGGATATGTGTAAAACATGGCTTTGATTCAACATGAATGGATGTAATGTTTGAGATATGATTATGATATGCAATGTCTGTACCTTAAATCTCCAGACTATTGAATAAAAATTACTTTATTAAAAAAAAAACTGTTCAGCTTGGATGCTTCAACGATGAATGGTCTATGGTATTTGGTCTTTGTCTTTGGTCTTTGGTCTTTCGTCGTTGGTAGTGTGTATGCTCATGTCATTTGCTCAGCTGTTCAAGGGAAGTTCAAGGGAAGTCGTGTGCATCGTCAAGTGTGTATGGGCCTTTACACTGTGCGGTATTTACATTCTGCTTATGCAATTTAATATGTATGTTTTATGGCATTAAAATTTATATTTTTTATAGTATGATGGACGGATTATCTCTATTAAGTGTTCTTAGAGGGATTGTACTAAAGCCAATACTATTCTTTGATGAGCTCTTTTGTTATGTAAAGAAGGTACGCATTCTGAGAGACACTTCTGGTATGGATATATAAATAATTAACCTGCGCTGCATTCATTTCATGAACCTGCTACACTATTGTTGGTTGCTATGTTTTGGATATTGCGTTCTCCTTGGAACAGTATAAAGTTAGAGGTACGAAAGACACTGCCTACTGCTTTATCTTCTTGAAGTTGCTGGAGCCATAAAGATATTTTGGGTCTGTTTTTGAGATGGGAGCAAAGCAAAATAAGCAAGTATCTTTGTATCTAGGGCAAACCAAGTTGCAAAGGGTTCTGGTATGAATAGTCGAACATGTTAAGATTGACATTCACTAGGTCGACCACTATTGGTTGACATAGACATAATCGACATGGACTAATAGTCTGCACATGAAATGGTCGACAAGGGACAGGTCGACAACTGAAAAGGTCGAAATGGATTTTTTAACTGTTTTTGGTGTAATTTTTTCTGTAACATGACCAGGAACCCCAATTAGTGTACCGCGTCCCCTTGCATATCCAGCAAACTGCGGGCAAGGTGCCTCGCTCCGCTACCACTGTGCTCGGCACAGGTTACCATTCCGAATCATAGTCCATGTTGATGGTAAAGTATGAAGAAGTTAAAAATCTATTTTTATTAAAAAAGCCATGTCAATCTTTTCATGTGTCGTCCTGCCCTGTGTCGACCATTTTCATGTGTCGACCATTTGTCCATGTCGACCATGTCAATGTCAACCAATAGTGGTCAACCTAATGACTGTCGACAGTAACATGGTCGACCATCCAAACGGATACCGTTTGCAAAGCAAGGGTTGCAAATTCTATTTTTTTTTCATGCAGGGTAAATACTGTCTGCTTTGCATGTAGCCCACAAATGCTTTGCTTTTACATAGCAATTCAGATTTCAGTTTGGATAGCCCCTCCCAAATCTAAATCTCTTTGCACATGTTACATCTGCATCACCTGCAGTACAACATGGTACTGTCAAGGTGCACAGCTGCATGTTTGTTTTTGCTTTGCTCCCAACTGAGACCCCGCCTCTCAACAGATAAACAAATTACCAGGGGCAATGAGAGGGTGATGGAGTGGGTACTGAATACCCAGGTCATCTGGAGAGGCCCGGCAGCTGCTGTAGGGGGACAAATGAACCACTTTGCAGTGCATTGTGCCTATTTTACATAATCATTTTTCCAGAGGGAGCATGGCCACACCTCCCAGATCTGGACACACTCTCTAGGTGCCCGGGCTCCGTGGCTGTCTCAACGACCATGCACATTTCAGTAAATGGCCATAGAGTGCAAGTAATAAGTACCTAACTTGCATGGAACCTGCTAAATGCAGAATAAAAAATATAAAAAAATATCAAACACACTATTAAACATATGGGCCTTCTTCCTCATCCCAAACATCTAAATGTACTTTATTTTTATAAAGTAAGTGTTCTATACACTGTAATCTGTGCTTTATAATCATATCTGCACCATTTTACTTCATCTGCATTACTGGGTGTGTCTTAGATGCATTTAACCAATCAAATGCCGACTGAGGCCGTCATTATCATTACGCTCCCGCCTATTAGATTTTATAATTACCAGTCAATAAAAACCCTACAGTACCTGCAGCAAATAAAGAACAGGAATATTTGCTAACTCCAAAAACACAAGAAATCTTAATAGGACACTGCTGAAGATCACATTTTTAAATATATAATACAAAATCACATACTGTATGTACAAGGCACACTAAAATAATATCACACAACAGTTAAAGTAATATTAAACAACAGATTTGAGTACCGCCAATCACAAACAGGTGGATTTGTGCTTTTACAACAGCCATGTGAGCTGCATAGCTGTTTTTTGGCATGCGTCCACACAACCCACGTCCCGGCCTGCCCTCTTCTCAGTTGTAGGTGCACCCTGCCTCGAAGCAAATAAATTAGCAGGTGCACAGTTAAGAATTTATAGCATGCTTTTACATTCACTGCGAATGAGGCCCTTATGTGTATTTGATTTACACTATGTTTGTAACCCCGTCTTTTCTAACCACTATAAATATATTATTTTAGAAAAACGATGGTCATAGCAATGTGGAATCTGGTAACCTGTGGAATCCGGTACTAATAACCTGTGGAATCTGGAACTGATAACTTGTGGAATCTGGTAACCTGTGGAATATTGTACTGATAACCTGTGAAATCTGGTACTGATAACCTGTGGAATCTGGAACTGATAACCTGTGGAATCTGGAACTGATAACCTGTGGAATCTGGAACTGATAACCTGTGGAATCTGGAACTGATAACCAGAGGAATCTGGTACTCATAACCTGTGGAATCTGGTACTGATAACCTGTGGAATCTGGTACTGATAATCTGTGGAATCTGGTACTGATAACCTGTGGAATCTGGTACTGATAACCTTTGGAATCTTGTACTGATAAACTGTGGAATCTGGTACTGATAATTTGTGGAATCTGGTACTGATAAACTTTGGAATCTGGTACTGATAATCTGTGGAATCTGCTACTAATTAACTGTGGAATCTGATTTTGATAACCTGTGGAATATGGTACTGATAACCTTTGGAATCTGGTACTGATAACCTGTGGAATCTGGTACTGATAACCCGTGGAATCTGGTACTGATAACCTGTGTAACCTGGTATTGATAACCAGTGGAATCTGCTACTGATAACCAGTGGAATCTGCTACTGATAACCTGTGGAATCTGGGACTGATAATCTGTGGAATCTGCTACTGATTAACTGTGGAATCTGATTCTGATAACCTGTGGAATCTGGTACTGATAGCCTGTGGAATCTGGTACTGATAACCTGTGGAATCTGGTACTGATAACCTGTGGAATCTGCTACTGATAACCAGTGGAATCTGCTACTGATTAACTGTGGAATCTGATTCTGATAACCTGTGGACTCTGGTACTGATAACCTGTGGAATCTGGTACTGATAACCTGTGGAATCTGCTACTGATAACCAGTGGAATCTGCTACTGATTAACTGTGGAATCTGATTCTGATAACCTGTGGACTCTGGTACTGATAACCTGTGGAATCTGGTACTGATAACCTGTGGAATCTGATTCTGATAACCTGTGGACTCTGGTACTGAAAACCTGTGGAATCTGGTACTGATAACCTGTGGAATCTGATTCTGATAACCTGTGGAATCTGGTACTGATAACCTGTGGAATAATGGTACTGATAACCTGTGGAATATGGTACTGATAACCTGTGGACTCTGGTACTGATAACCTGTGGAATATGGTACTGATAACCTGTGGACTCTGGTACTGATAACCTGTGGACTCTGGTACTGATAACCTGTGGAATATGGTACTGATAACCTGTGGACTCTGGTACTGATAACCTGTGGACTCTGGTACTGATAACCTGTGGACTCTGGTACTGATAACCTGTGGAATATGGTACTGATAACCTGTGGACTCTGGTACTGATAACCTGTGGAATATGGTACTGATAACCTGTGGAATCTGGCACTGATAACCTGTGGAATCTGGTACTGATAACCTGTGTAACCTGGTACTGATATGTACTATATTTCTGGCTACATCCTTCTGCTGTAGTACATCCTGATGGCTTGCGCATGCAATAAACACAAGACTGTATCATTTCCCTCTATATAGGTGGGTCATACTCATTACACATCTTTATTTTCCCAGTACAAGTATCTTAGTGATATGGTAGTTTCTTTGGGGGCAGATGTATCAAACCTTGTGGAGAGATAAAGTGGAGAGAAATAAAATACCAACCAACCAACCAACCAACTCCTGCCTTTTTGTTGCCTGTAATATGGCAGTTAGGAGCTGATTGGCTGGTACTCTATCTCTCTCCACCTGTCTTCAAACTTTGATACATCTTGCCATTTTAATTACATTTCTAGAAATGATTGAATGTGTTTTGTTGATAGAAGCGGTTAGCCTTCCTTTGATTTAGTAGAAGTTTTGAGTCACTCTTTCCAGTGTTTATACCAACAAATTAGACTATCTGTGCCGTGGATAGGGGTACCGAGAGGGAGGGGGGTTTGTCACGAAGTCTCTGAGTTTGTCCTGGGGATGACCATTGACCATCGATAATTCCTAATCATCGATGGTTTACAGCCAATGTCAAATAGTTTTGCCATCAATGGGAGAGAACCAGATGGTTTCTCTCCATTGGTGGCTTAGCCTAAACAAATAGTTTTTTTTTTTAAAAAGAAGTCGTCACACGGAGCATAGCTCCGCCCCCAGCACCCATGAAGCCCTGCACCCGATATGTGATTGATCCGCGGGTCATTCACGGAAATAACAGGAATGGCCATCGATTAGTGAAACCATCAATGGTCTCCCTTAGCATAGTTAGTGACCATCAATGGCCACTCACAGGTTCGCCATCGATAGCAAACAAAATGGTGGCTTAATTAGCATCTGGATGTATAGAAAACAGACAAAATAACCTGCGTCCTCAGACTGCAGCTAAGGTCCACACTCAGGGGCACCACCCGCTTACACAATACAGACAATACACAAGAAGAGTGGTCCAAAAAGCGCTGTCTCTTGAGGAGTAGAGTATAATTCCTCCTTCTCTAGTGATCACTCCAGACAGGTGTCCATCAATCTCTCAGAAGCAAGGGAAGGAACAAGACAATATATTAAATCAAGGTGGGATTTGTACTGATGATGTCAATTCTCCACCAAACACTCACCTCTGATGGGAGTCCTTTCTACTAAAACATCAAGGATGTGAATCTACCCATACGATAACCCCTTAAATTAGACACTCACCCAGGACCAGGTGTAAATGTTCCTCAAAAGGTATCTTTACGGTGGTTTCACCTTCCCTGGTATATTCCTCCAGCAATAAATCAGAAATGTAATATTTATTCCAGGGTGCAGTCTTTGTTTTTTTTAAAAAACCACAGTCCTTCCGACAACAGTACAGCATTTATTCCCAAAATATCCACGAACAACAGTTAAAAAACATTAAAAGGCTCTCCGCAAAAGCACAGGAATAAAAAGACACCGCTTCTCTATCTCACCCGGACTGAGAGGAGTTTACAGTGTCCATAGCCTAGATGACGTCCGGCTAGTCCATATGCATCCCCCTTTTTTTTTTTTACCACCAACTCGTTTCTGACACAAAGATCCTTCCTCAGGGTATACAGGGGTTCACTACACTAGACATATATATACCTGACCACTAAATCACATGATCAAAGTGGGCAGTGCATTCCATAATAGTAAATCGTAAAACATGGTTATTCACATACTACAATTCATACCAAATTCCAGCTATATATACATATATTAAAAAAAATTACATAAATTAATATAAAATATATCACAAAAAACCTTCTTTAAATGTGCTTATTACTAAAACATTTATACATAAACATAACAATAAATCCAGTCCATGTCTTTTATTCATTCTCTCTGTGATGTTTGGCGCCAAAGCAGTAGTACTACATGTCCCAAAAGGCATCCACGATGTTTCCAGCGGCTATTTGCGACGACTTCCGGTCCTTAGAACGCAAACAGGAAGTTCCGATGACCACCTCCGGTCCAATGGAACGCAAATCGGGAAAATGCCATTTTGGAGCTCAGAAGACCCAGAAGGGTTTTAGCGCTATCCATATCATAACTAGAGATGTGCAACGGAAATTTTTCGGGTTTTGTGTTTTGGTTTTGGATTCAGTTCAGCGGCCGTTTTTTGGATTCGGACGCGTTTTGGCAAAACCTCCCTGAAATTTTTTAGTCGGATTCGGGTGTGTTTTGGATTTAGTTGTTTTTTTTCAAAAACCCTTCAAAAACAGCTTAAATCATAGAATTTGGAGGTAATTTTGATCCTATAGTATTATTAACCTCAATAACCATAATTTCCACTCATTTCCAGTTTATTCTGAACACCTCACACCTCACAATATTATTTTTAGTCTTAAAATTTGCTGGATGACTAAGCTAAGCGACCCAAGAGGGCGGCACAAACACATGGCCCATCTAGTAGTGGCACTGCAGTGTCAGGCAGGATGGCACTTATAAAAATTGGCCCCAAACATCACATGATGCAAAGATTAAAAAAAACAAAAAAGAGGTGCAAGATGGAATTGTCCTTGGGCCCTCCCACCCACCCTTATGTTGTATAAACAGGACATGCACACTTTAACAAACCCATCATTTCAGCGACAGGGTCTGCCACACGACTGTGGCTGAAATGACTGGTTGGTTTGGGCCCCCACCAAAAAAAGAAGCAATCAATCTCTCCTTGCTCAAACTGGCTCTACAGAGGCAAGATGTCGACCTCATCATCATCCTCCGATTCCTCACCCCTTTCACTGTGTTCATCCCCCTCCTCACAGAGTATTTATTTGTCCCCACTGGAATCCACCATCACAGGTCCCTGTCTACTTTTTGGAGGCAATTGCTGGTGAATGTCTCCACGGAGGAATTGATTATAATTCATTTTGATGAACATCATCTTCTCCACATTTTGTGGAAGTAACCTCATATGCCGATTGCTGACAAGGTGACCGGCTGCACTAAACACTCTTTCAGAGTACACACTGGAGGGGGGGGGGGGGGGGGGGCAATTTAGGTAAAATAAAGCCAGTTTGTGCAAGGGCCTCCAAATTGCCTCTTTTTCCTAGCAGTACACGTACGGACTGTCTGACGTGCCTACTTGGATGCGGTCACTCATATAATCCTCCACCATTCTTTCAATTGTGACAAAATCATATGCAGTGACAGTAGACAACATGTCAGTAATCGTTGGCAGGTCCTTCAGTCTGGACCAGATGTCAGCACTCGCTCCAGACTGCACAGCATCACCGCCAGCGGGTGGGCTCGGAATTCATAGCCTTTTCCTCGCAGCCCCAGTTGCGGGAGAATGTGAAGGAGGAGCTGTTGATGGGTCACGTTCCACTTGACTTGACAATTTTCTCACCAGCAGGTCTTTGAACATGTGTAGACTTGTGTCTGCCGGAAAGAGATACAACGTAGGCTTTAAACCTAGGATCGAGCACGGTGGCCAAAATGTAGTGCTCTGAATTCAACAGATTGACCACCCGTAAATCCTGGTTAAGCGAATTAAGGGCTCCATCCACAAGTCCCACATGCCTAGCGGAATCGCTCTGTCTTAGCTCCTCCTTCAATCTCTCCAGCTGCTTCTGAAAAAGCCTGATGAGGGGAATGAGGCTGCGCTATATTTGATCAATGTAACAACAATAGTATTAAAGTTAGTAAAAGCACATTTTATTCCTAAAAACAATATGGTAGGTTTAAATTCAAAAATGAATACATATTATAAAAATGCATGCATATCAGAAACAGATAATTGATGATATATGTTTCATAGAAACAATTGAATGGGATTACCCAATTCGCCAGGATGTGTGATATTGGAGTATTGAGGGGTATCCGTTCACATGGTCGACCATGTTATGGTCGACAGTCATTAGGTCGACCACTATTGGTCGACATTGACATGGTCGACATGGACACATGGTCGACACATGAAAGGTCGACACATGAAAAGGTCGACATGAGTTTTTTAACTTTTTTTTTCTTTTGGGGAACTTTTCCATACTTTACGATCCACGTGGACTACGATTGGAACGGTAATCTGTGCCGAGCGAAGCGGTAGCGGAGCGAAGGCACCATGCCCGAAGCATGGCGAGCGAAGCGAGCCATGCGAGGGGACGCGGTGCACTAATTGGGGTTCCCAGTCACTTTACGCAAAAAACGACACCAAAAAAAGTAAAAAAACTCAAGTCGACCTTTTCATGTGTCAACCTTTCATGTGTCGACCATGTGTCCATGTCGACCATGTCAATGTCGACCAATCGTGGTCAACCTAATGACTGTCGACCATAACATGGTCGACCATTCATACCGGAACCGTATTGAGGTTACCGTTCCAAATGTTTCCCCTACAAGGCTAAAGTCCAGCATAAGCAAGAGTCTCAGAGATCTGCAATATCCAGTGGATAGGCAAATTACCGTTAGAGGGTAGTGAGCTCCAGGATCTTTTGGTGGAGAGCTCCTCATGCAATACGGTTGATGCAGTCCTTTCGTGCGGTTATTGCTATTTGGATTCTCAGAGTTTAGATGGATCGTCTGGACAAGGTTTAGGGGATGGTCCGGTCCTCCTTTGGAAAAGTTCCTGGCGGGGGTCCCTTGCACAATTGACGCGTTTCGCTGCAGTGAGCTTGCAGCTTTATCATATGACTTCCCTCTTCCTAGAGACCGCAGCTTGGTGAAACATCTCTTATCCAAAGCGTCCGAGCACCCTTGGATAACCTATCTCTTTGATGAGGGGAATGACCTGACTCAGGCTGGCAGTGTCTGAACTGACTTCACGTGGGCAAGTTCAAAGGGTTGCAGAACCTTGCACAACGTTGAAATCATTCTCCACTGCCCTTGAGTCAGGTGCATTCCCCCTCCTTTGCCTATATCGTAGGCAGATGTATAGTCTTGAATGGCCTTTTGCTGCTCCTCCATCCTCTGAAGCATATAGAGGGTGGAATTCCACCTCGTTACCACCTCTTCCTTCAGCTGATGGAGGGGCAGGATCAGGTGTGTTTGCTGGTGCTCCAGTCTTCGGCATGCGGTGGCTGAATGCCAAAAGTGGCCCGCAATTCTTCGGGCCACCAATAGCATCTCTTGCACGCCCCTATCATTTTTAAAAAAATTCTGCACCACCAAATTAATTGTATGTGCAAAACATGGGACATGCTGGAATTTGCCCACATGTAACGCACGCACAATATTGGTGGTGTTGTCCGATGTCACAAATCCCCAGGAGAGTCCAGTTGGGGTAAGCCAATCTGCGATGATGTTCCTCAATTTTAGTAAGAAGTTGTCAGCTGTGTGCCTCTTATGGAAAGCAGTGATACAAAGCGTAGCCTGCCTAGGAACGAGTTGGCATTTGCAAGATGCTGCTACTGGTGCCGCTGCTGCTGCTGTTGCTGCGGGAGGCAATACATCTACCCAGTGGGCTGTCACAGTCATATAGTCCTGAGTCTGCCCTGCTCCACTTGTCCACATGTCCGTGGTTAAGTGGACATTGGGTACAACTGCATTTTTTAGGACACTGGTGACTCTTTTTCTGATGTCTGTGTACATTCTCGGTATCGTCTGCCTAGAGAAGTGGAACCTAGAGGGATTTGGTACCGGGGACACACTACCTCAAGAAATTCTCTAAGTCCCTGTGAATTAACAGTGGATACTGGACACACGTCTAACACCAACACAGCTGCCAAGGCCTGAGTTATCCGCTTTGCAACAGGATGACTGCTGTGATATTTCATCTTCCTCGCAAAGGACTGTTGGACAGTCAATTGCTTACTGGAAGTAGTACAAGTGGTCTTCCGACTTCCCCTCTGGGATGACGATTGACTCCCAGCAGCAACACAGCAGCGCCAGCAGCAGTAGGCGTTACACTCAAGGATCCATTGGAGGAATCCCAGGCAGGAGAGGACTCGTCAGACTTGCCAGTGACATGGCCTGCAGGACTATTGGCATTCCTTTCTAAGGAGGAAATTGACACTGAGGGAGTTGGTGGTCTGGTTTGCAGGAGCTTGGGTACAAGAGGAAGGGATTTAGTTGTCAGTGGACTGCTTCCGCTGTCACTCAAAGTTTTTGAACTTGTCAATGACTTCTGATGAATGTGCTCCAGGTGATGTATAAGGGAGGATGTTACTAGGTGGTTAATGTCCTTACCCCTACTTATTACAGCTTGACAAAGGCAACACATGGTTTGACACCTGTTGTCTGCATTTCTGTTAAAATAATTCCACACCGAAGAGGTGACTTTTTTTGTCATTTGACCAGGCATGTCAATGGCCATATTCATACCACGGACAACAGGTGTCTACCCGGGTGCCTGACTTAAACAAACCACCTCACCATCAGAATCCTCCTTGTCAATTTCCTCCTCAGCGCCAGCAACACCCATATCCTCATCCTGGTGTACTTCAACAGTGACATCTTCAATTTGACTATCAGGAACTGGACTGTGGGTGCTCCTTCCATCACTTGCAGGGGGCGTGCAAATAGTGGAAGGAGCCACCTCTTCGCGTCCAGTGTTGGGAAGGTCAGGCCTCGCAACCGCCGACACAATTAGACTCTCCTTGGGATTTAGAAGAACGCACAGTTCTTTGCTGTGCTTTTGCCATCTTAACTCTTTTCAGTTTTCTAGCGGGAGGATGAGTGCTTCCATCCTCATGTGAAGCTGAACCCCTAGCCATGAACATAGGCCAGGGCCTTAGCCGTTCCTTGCCACTCCGTGTCGTAAATGGCATATTGGCAAGTTTACACTTATCCTCAGACGCTTTTAATTTAGATTTTTGGGTCATTTTACTAAACTTTAATTTTTTGGATTTTACATGCTCTCTACTATGACATTGGGCATCGGCCTTGGCAGACAGTGTTGAAGGCATTTAATCGTCTCTGCCATGACTAGTGGCAGCATCTTCAGCACTAGGTGGAAGTGGATCTTGATCTTTCCCTATTTCACCCTCCTCATTTTTGATCTCCATTTTTTAATGTGTGGAATTATATGCCAGTAATATTATTATATCAATAGCAATGGCCTACTGTACTGTATAACTATATACTGTTGGTCACCAAAATGCTGCACTGTACCACTATATATACTGCTCACAAAAATGCAGCACAGGTATGGAATGGATACTTGCAGTGACACGGAGTTGCAAAATACAGCAATGGCCTACTTTACAACTATATACTGTTGGTCACCAAAATGCTGCACTGTACTACTATATATACTGCTCACAAAAATGCAGCACAGATATGGAATGGATACTTGCAGTGACACGGAGCTGCAAGATACAGCAATGGCCTACTGTACTGTACAAATATATACTGTTGGTCACCAAAATGCTGCGCTGTACTACTATATATACTGCTCACAAAAATGCAGCACAGATATGGAATGGATACTTGCAGTGACACGGAGCTGCAAGATACAGCAATGGCCTACTGTACTGTACAAATATATACTGCTGGTCACAAAATGCTGCACTGTACTATTATATATACTGCTCACAAAAATGCAGCACAGATATGGAATGTGTTAGGTTCCTGGTGCTCAGAACAAGGGAGATGTTGCGTAGTGAGTCCTGAGCACCAGAACGTGAGGCTGAAATAAAGTGTGGCGTGGAAATAGCCCCTAGCACCCTACCTCCGTTGTCTTACCCGTGTGGTCAATTCACGCCTGAGTGACTATGGTTTCTTGGGCCCACGGCAGCCACGTTTGAAGGGCGGATTTGGTCTGCCCAACTCTGATGCCCCCAGGTCTTAAAGTGAGACAAAGCATGAACCGAGACAGGATAATAACAAGGAGACCTCTAACTAAAACAAACAGAAGGCTAGGGGCTACTAACAACCCTAAAACTAAATATATGTGCGGCACGCCGCCAAAGGAAAAGAACAACCAAGGAAATGCTGTCCACTCGCCGACACAATATTGTTGTGTACCGGCGGTGACAGCATAAGCAGAACCCTCTGCAAAACACCAGTAACCAAATATAACCAAAGAATACTGCGGCCTAGGCTGACGGACGCGGCGAAGCCGCTACTCACGCAACCGGTACAAATACTGGCAAACGGACAGGAACCCCCAATGCAGCCGACACAGACTCTCAGAACCGGAGGACAGGCAGAATCCCAAACGACAGACCGGTGGACACCAAGAAGCCAGACACTCGCCCAGGCACAGACAAAGCCACAGGACTCCTGGACAGGAACGCTTCACGGCAGGACACAGGATCAGAAACTGGAATCGACACTCAGGAACCGACACTCAGGAACCGACACTCAGGAACCGACACTGGAAGCAGCTAGACAGATACTGCTAGACAGGAGCTCAGGAACTGGCAGAGACTAGCTCAGAACTCAAGAACTCTGGAACTCAGGAAATATCACCAGCATCTGTGAATTGCACTGAGCCAGAATATAACAGAGAGTCTTAATTAATTATGTCGTGCAGCTGCCCTGCTGCACAGCTGAGAGGTGCAATCAACAGAAAGGTGAGGCTGAACACATGGGAACAAGCTGCAATTACACAGACTCACCACCGGCAGCAAACAAGAGTATTCTTAAACCAGAGCAATGGGAAATCCTGGCCTGCAAGACAACTATAAACATAAAATAGGAATGAACCACTACCTGTGGTTCATAACAGTACCCTCTCCTTAAGGGTGAGCTCCGAACACCCCATGACACCCACAGGGAACATAAACAGAAGTATAACATAAAATACATAACCAAAATGCAAAACAGGAATGAGCCACAGCCGTGGCTCATAACATTACCCCCCCCCTTGAGGAGGGGTCAAAGGACCCCAAAATTCAGACTTTCCAAAACAAGAGATACAAAAAAAAAACCTGACACACTGGTCTAACAGAAACAAGCTGTGGCAACAGCTTGTAACGGTGACCCCCCCCCCCCCCCCTCAACGGTGGCCACTGGACACAAGACAAGGAAAAAAAAAATTTTTATATCAAGGTAAGAGTCAATAATTATTTCTTTTTCTTCTTCTTCTTATTTTTACAAAGTTCTTGAGGTCTGACCAAGGTAATTCCCCAAACATTGTCTGAACTGATGGTACCTCCCAGCAAGGCTAGGTTAGAGATTGGTTTCTTAACCTTGGGAGCTGAACTTTCAGGCAAAGTACTGCTATTAGAAGAAGACAGAAAAGCACATCCTGCAGTCAAAACAACGGGCTGAGACTCTTGTGCCGAGTTTACAGTATTTGGTGGACTCTCAGCAGACAAGACGGGTGACTTAGAGGAACCTGAACCAATTTCTTTGGAACCATATATTTTAATAACTGCATCACTGAATGCTGGGGGATCCTGAAGAAGGGGATCTTCAGCTTTCATTAGGCTGGTCGCCCATTCAAAAGGCTCTCCTCTAAAGGAAGATATCAGATAGAGCACAAGGTTCTCTGTAGTGATGCCCAGAAATGGTCTAGACAACATAATGATGTAATAGTGTTTGTAAAGCGCCAGAAATTGGACTATGTCCCCATCAAAGATTAAAGATGTTGAGATATCAACAGAGTCAGGATCTGCTTCCTTCCCATCTGACTGACTAGAGTGCTTTGCTAGGACCTGGTCACTATTGACCTTACTCGAGGCTGAGACTTTCTGAACCCCACCTGGGGCAGTGACTTTCTGAACCCCACCCGGGGCAGTGACTTTCTGAACCCCACCCGGGGCAGTGACTTTCTGAACCCCACCCGAGGCAGTGACTTTCTGAACCCCACCCGGGGCAGTGGCCTTCGGGAACCCCGCTGGGGCAGTGGCCTTCGGGAACCCCACTGGGGCAGTGGCCTTCGGGAACCCCGCTGGGGCAGTGGCCTTCGAGAACCCCACTGGGGTCAGCACCTCGGATTCTTTTACTGGGACCGGGCCGTCGGCCTCCCTCTCTGAGTCGATAATTATCGAAACTTCTCCCGGGACTATGACTTCCGGGACTTTTGCTGAAGCTATAACCTTCAGAACCTCCACTAATGCTATGCCTCTTAAGTACTTTCCTGGGGAAGCGACCTCTAGACCCTTCTTTGGGGCTGCGTCTCTCGAGACCGCACTTGGGGATATTACTTCAAAGATCCCTTCTGGGGTTTTGCTTCTCGAGTTCCCTTCTAGAACTATGGTTTTAGATACCCTTTCTGGGGTTGCGCTTTTCAAGTCCTTACCTGGGGTAACAGCTTCTGAGACCCCTTCTGGTATTGACACCTGAGCTATAATATTCGATGTCCCTCTATAACCTAGAGCATCGGGTACCGCTCCAGGACTCTGGGCACCGGGTACCTCTCCAGGACTCTGGGCACCGGGTACCGCTCCAGGACTCTGGGCACCGGGTACCGCTCCAGGACTCTGGGCATTGGGTACCGCTCCAGAACTCTGGGCATCGGGTACCGCTCCAGAACTCTGGGCATCGGGTACTGCTACAGGACCCTGGGCATCGGGCACCACTCCAGGACCCTGGGCATTGGGCACCACTCCAGGACCCTGGGCATCGGGCACCACTCCAGGACCCTGAGCATCGGGCACCACTCCAGGGGTTTGCAACTTTGCTTCAACAGGAAAATCAAGAGAGGAGAGAAACATTCTCCTTTTGTTCCTGAATCTATAATGGGGTTCCCTAGCCCAAGGACCCCAATTATAGGACAGAGTGCTTTTTAGTGTGGGTTGTGTGACAAGTACCTCTGCCACAGTAGAGACAGGACTAGGTCTTGTATCCTGACTCAACTTGGCCAGAGGGCAAGACTTGTCGCCACACTTTGGCTTGCGCAACTCACAGGTCTGCAGATAGTGGCATAAACCACCACAATATAGGCATAAATCTAAGCTTCTGCGATGCAGACGCTCCTCTTCTGAGAGCCTGGGCCACAGAAAACTTTCAAACTTTTTCTCTCTAATTAAACCTGAGGATTCTCTTGTCACCATATTGTGAGCAAGAGTCTCTTTAGAGGTAGATGAACTCTCAACGACTTCTGGCAAGATAAGCAAAATTTTAGTCAGAAGGTTTTGCAGTTGCTTTAAGGATTGCTGCAAAACTTCCAGTCGCTCAGGTTTCAAAGCACTGAAAGCAGAGTTCAGGGCTGAGAGAGACACCTGCAGGGCTTACATAGTTGGCATAGGAGGATTTTAAACTAGACAAGACAAGACTGGATTTTTAAACACCGGACTGGATTCTGCACACTGAGTTCTAGACAGGACTGGATTCTAAACACCGGACTGGATTCTGCACACTGAATTCTAGACAGGACTGGATTCTAAATACCGGACTGGATTCTAAACACTGAATTCTAGACAAGACACTGGACCAAAAAAGAAAAAACTACTATTTAGCTTTGTTTCTTTTTTGTTGTATGGCTGGTGATAATGTTAGGTTCTTGGTGCTCAGAACAAGGGAGATGTTGCGTAGTGAGTCCTGAGCACCAGAACGTGAGGCTGAAATAAAGTGCGGTGTGGAAATAGCACCTAGCACCCTACCTCCGTTGTCTTACCTGTGTGGTCAATTCACGCCTGAGTGACAAGGGTTTCTTGGGCCCACGGCAGCTGCGTTTGAAGGGCGGACTAGGTCTTCCCAACTCCGAAGCCCCCAGGTCTTAAAGTGAAACAAAGCGTGAATCGAGACAGGATAATAACAAGGGGACCTCTAACTAAAACAAACAGAAGGCTAGGGGCTACTAACAACCCTAAAACTAAATATATGTGCGGCACGCCGCCAAAGGAAAAGAACAACCAAGGAAATGCTGTCCATTCGCCGACACAATACTGTTGTGTACCAGCGGTGACAGCATAAGCAGAACCCTCTGCAAAACACCAGTAACCAAATATAACCAAAGAATACTGCGGCCTAGGCTGACGGACGCAGCGAAGCCGCTACTCACGGAACCGGTACAAATACTGGCAAACGGACAGGAACCCCCAATGCAGCCGACACAGACTCTCAGAACCGGAGGACAGGCAGAATCCCAAACGACAGACCGGTGGACACCAAGAAGCCAGACACTCGCCCAGGCACAGACAAAGCCACAGGACTCCTGGACAGGAACGCTTCACGGCAGGACACAGGATCAGAAACTGGAATCAATACTCAGGAACCGACACTCAGGAACCAACACTCAGGAACCAACACTCAGGAACCGACACTGGAAGCAGCTAGATAGAAACTGCTAGACAGGAGCTCAGGAACTGGCAGAGACTAGCTCAGAACTCAAGAACTCTGGAACTCAGGAAATATCACCAGCATCTGTGAATCTCACTGAGCCAGAATATAACAGAGAGTCTTAATTAATTATGTCGTGCAGCTGCCCTGCTGCACAACTGAGAGGTGCAATCAACAGAAAGGTGAGGCTGAACACATGGGAACAAGCTGCAATTACACAGACTCACCACCGGCAGCAAACAAGAGTATTCTTAAACCAGAGCAATGGGAAATCCTGGCCTGCAAGACAACTATAAACATAAAATAGGAATGAACCACTACCTGTGGTTCATAACAGTACCCTCTCCTTAAGGGTGAGCTCTGAACACCCCATGACACCCACGGGGAACATAAACAGAAGTATAACATAAAATACATAACCAAAATGCAAAACAGGAATGAGCCACAGCCGTGGCTCATAACAGAATGGATACTTGCAGTGACACGGAGCTGCAAAATACAGCAATGGCCTACTGTACTGTACAACTATATACTGTTGGTCACCAAAATGCTGCACTGTACTACTATATATACTGCTCACAAAAATGCAGCACAGATATGGAATGGATACTTGCAGTGACACAGAGCCGCAAGATACAGCAATGGCCTACTGTACTGTACACCCAGAGCCGGATTAAGGGGGGGGGCCTGGGGATAAGTACCCCGGGCCCCCCATTCCAAAAGGGCCCCCGCCACGCCGCAGATCGGATCTCTCTCTGTCGATCTGATCTGCGGTGCAGCGCTCCCGAGTCCCGTCCCCACTCACTGGCAAAGCCGGCGCACAGATAAGCGGCAGCAGCAAGCACAGACAGACGGGACAGCTGAGCGACAGCTCAGCTGTCCAATAATATATGAAGAAGCAGCCTGCCGCTCAGTCATTGGCTGGGCGCGCAGGCTGCATGGAAGGAGGAGGGATCCCTTCCCTTGCAGCTGTGATGTGGAGCCAGCGTCCCCGGAGTTTGTGTGGCAGTGAGCAGCTTGGAGGGTATTGTCAGCAGATCAAAAGTAAGGCTGGCTGTGTGTGTATACTGTGTTTTTATATATATATATATATATATATATATATATATAAATAAATGTTCATGTAAACATCTGCACTGTTTAGAGATCCCTTTTGTCTGTACCAAATATAGTCCAGAAAAAATATGTATTTGAAAAAAAAGAGGCACTCATTCATCATTTCCCATAGAAAAAATCTTAGCAATTTATTTTCACCCGCATAAGGGCATATCAGACAAAATCACATCAGTGGTGGTGGCTCCACCACCACTGATGTGATTTTGCCTGATATGCCCTTATGTGGGTGAAAATAAATTGATAAGATTTTTTCTATGGGAAATGATGAATGAGTGCCTCTTTTCAAATACATATATATATATATATATATATATATATATATGTGTATGTATATATAAGTATGGTATGTAGGCGGCACTCGTGGACTTAATTCAAATAAGAAACCCGGACACTCCTGGGTTGAATACAACGTTTCGGATTTATTATCCTTCGTCAGGTATATAACAAATGCAAGAAATCAAGCTTACCTTTATGCAGTTAAGAAACACCAAGTGAAAGTGAAAGTAAGTGCAAAAACACTCCCCATGCTGCTGCTGCTGACGTCATCACCAATAGACGGCGCCTGAGCAGTGACTGGGACAAAGTGAAAATGAAAGTGAAAGTAAAAACCGTTACCATGGTTACAATGATACATTGTGCAAACGGGCATTACTACAAATGATCTTACAGCAATACTACAAAAAATAGCAACATAACCATTATAAGAAACAATTAAAGGAAATCATTTCATTCAGTCCATGCGGGGAAACAGTATTCAAAAGATGTATCCATTTAATTTCTAACTGCAGAAGGATCTTTCCTCTATCACCCCCCCTGATATCTTCCTTGACATGGTCCAACATCATGTAGCGTAATGAGGAGAGACTGTGCTTGCAAGTTTTAAAATGTTTGGCAACAGGCTGATCTATGTTTTTCCCTTCCAATATCTGCTTAATGGCGCTACGGTGTTGTGCCATTCTTTCTTTGAACTGGCACACCGTTTTGCCTATGTAATATAAGCTGCAAGGGCACCTAATGCAGTAGATCACATATTTGCTGGTGCAAGTAAAAACATGTTTTAATTTGATCTGTTTACCACTATGTGGATGCCTGATATAATTGCCGGTGTCCAGATAGGTGCAAGTAGTGCAACCTAAGCACCTGTAGTTTCCTGGTTTTTTAGTCATGAAGTGTTTAGGATATGTGGGTGACATGTTAGCAATGTCAACATGTATCACATGGTCCCCGATGTTTTTACCCCTTGTATAGCAAGGTAGTAACACACTTTCAGACAATTCTGCAAGGTCTGGGTCTGCTTGGACTACTGGCCAAACCCTTTTAGCGGTACTGACAATGGTCTTAGTAGATACCGTGTAATTGTTGACCCAAATCATGGTAGTGTCTATTTTATTAGGTTTGGGACAGGTGATATTCTTTACTTTAGGTGCTTTGAGTGCCTTAATTTTAGCTGATTGTAAATCCTTGTTGCTGTACCCCCTTTCTAGAAATTTTTTAGTCATAAGTTCCATTTTATTCACCTCATTAACAGGATCACTGCAAATGCGGTGAACCCGTAAGAATTGCGAATAGGGGAGACCTCTTTTAAGGGAGCTCGGATGGTGGCTGGAGGCATGCAGCATATTGTTGCAATCAGTGGGTTTCTGGTAAATAGATGTACTGAAGTCAACACCACGTATTTTTACCTCTACATCTAAAAAATGTATGTTTTCCTTTTGAATGTTCCACGTAAACTTGATGTGTCTGTCCCTAGTGTTGGCCAGTGACATCATATTAGTGAATTCCTCCTCTGTGCCCCTCCATAGGAGGAACACGTCGTCTATATATCTTGTATATAGGGGTATGAGATTGGCCAGGTCCTGGTTATCAAAGAACAATTGGTGTTCAACTAGGAACATGAAAGCATTCGCGTAGGTTGGTGCGACACAAGATCCCATCGCACAACCCCGGGTCTGCAGGAAAAATTCATTGTTAAAAATAAAATAATTTCTCTCCAAAACCAACCTCAAAAGTTGCAAGAAAAAATCCACATTAGGACCAAGATAGAGGGTGTTATTGGTAATCAAACTTCGTACAGCCTCGAGTCCCCTGTCATGAGGAATACTAGTGTATAGGCTTACTACATCAATAGTGCCTAGCCAGCAGTCTTCAGGTATAACACCAAAAGATCTGAGTTTATGCAAAAACATTGTCGTGTCTTTCAGATATGTAGATTGATTCTGAACTACCGGCTGGAGGTAAAAGTCAAGATATTTGGATACTTGATAGTACAAGGAGTCCCTGGCAGACACAATGGGTCTGCCAGGTGGCTTCTCACTGTTTTTATGCAATTTGGGAAGCATATTGAATACGGGTACCCGGGGATAATTACAACACAAAGCATTCTTTACAGATTCAGTAATATGTCCAGCCTCAACCGCAGACAGCAAGACATCCTCAAGCTCCCTTAGATACATAGCAGTGGGATCAGCCTCTAGCTTGGTATACACATTATCATCACATAACTGTCTGTAAGCTTCATCTCTATAATCACATAAGTCTTGCACCACAATGCCCCCACCTTTGTCGGCAGGGCGTATTGTTATGTCATTACAGGTCGCAAGATCACGCAATGCCTGCCATTCAGCAGGTGATAAATTCATGGTGCTAGTGACATTTTCTTTTTCACATAAATCAATACAATTAGTGACAGTTCTAGTGAAAGCTTTTATGGCTGTGTTGGAAGAATAGGGGTCAAAGTTAGATTTTGGTTTAACAGGACATGCTGGTTTATCAATTTTAGTTAAAGGTTTATCAGAGTCATTTTTACTAAAGAATTCTTTCAGTCTCAGTTGCCTGTTAAGGCGACTCAGGTCAACTTTGCTTTTGAGACTATTATGGGGGTTAGTCGGAACAAAATTCAAACCTTTACTCAACACCGCAGTCTCAATGTCAGTCAATGTGCGTGATGATAAATTATATATCATTTCTTTGTTGTTTTTGCAGCTCGCTTTGGTCTCCCTTTGGCATTGGCCGCCACGTCTGGTTCTTTGTCTACTGCGCCGTCCTCCTTTGCTCTCGTTTTTACCCCTAAAGGGGAACGACCTCTGGAATTGGTGCGACTGGTGCTTGGTAGTTCTGCTTCACTGTGAGAAGTTCCACTGGAGGTGTCAGTATCTTGAGATGATCGTCCAGATTGTTTATTAAATTTATTGAACCTCCTGCGGTATGGTCTCCGTCCGCCCGGTTGCGGATTCGCCCAGTAGTATACCCGGTTCTCATCATAGTCTCTATTGACAGTAGCCAATTTTTTGGTTTTAAATTGAATTAATTCAGATCTGTATTTTTCTACCTCTGTGTTTAATTTAGCGATCCAGTCCACAGAAGTATCTGAGATCAGAGCATCCAGGCTGTTCTGCTCCAGAGTTTTAATTTTCTCTCTGGTGATGGCTAACTCCCTTGTGGATTCTTCAATGACGAGCAGCATTAAGTCAAACGAGGCTTTATTTAAAACGGCTGCCCATTTCCGACAGAAATCTGTGTTGAAGCGTCCAATGGTGGGCATGTTTTTAATGCGAAAGCCCCTGGGGATTTTTTTCTCCCGAAAATAGTCCGATAAGCATACTCCATGTAGGTAGAAATCAGTTTCCCTGTTTCTGAGTCTCGGAAAATCAGTATAGATTTGTTCACTGGTTTTGACTCCAGTAGTTTGTGCCAGCTTGTCTGTAATCAGGATCCTGTTGGCATCAATATCAGATAAGGATAGAATTTCCCCAGTTAGTAGTGTAGTTGCTCTGTATCCTGGAACGTCCTCTGGTATCGTATCCATGATGTGCGGTCAGGTGCAGGATAAAATCAAAGAAAATATACTGACCCACTTGGTTCAAAGAAGTGCGGTTGCCTTAGCAATGGTGTGGATATGGCAGTCCAACCTATAGTAGAGTAAAGATACACTCGGCACTCCGCCAAATAAATGTAGACATCTTGCCCGGTGCCTTCCTTCTGAGTTTGATATAAGTATGGTATGTAGGCGGCACTCGTGGACTTAATTCAAATAAGAAACCCGGACACTCCTGGGTTGAATACAACGTTTCGGATTTATTATCCTTCGTCAGGTATATAACAAATGCAAGAAATCAAGCTTACCTTTATGCAGTTAAGAAACACCAAGTGAAAGTGAAAGTAAGTGCAAAAACACTCCCCATGCTGCTGCTGCTGACGTCATCACCAATAGACGGCGCCTGAGCAGTGACTGGGACAAAGTGAAAATGAAAGTGAAAGTAAAAACCGTTACCATGGTTACAATGATACATTGTGCAAACGGGCATTACTACAAATGATCTTACAGCAATACTACAAAAAATAGCAACATAACCATTATAAGAAACAATTAAAGAAAATCATTTCATTCAGTCCATGTGGCGAAACAGTATTCAAAAGATGTATCCATTTAATTTCTAACTGCAGAAGGATCTTTCCTCTATCACCCCCCCGATATCTTCCTTGACATGGTCCAACATCATGTAGCGTAATGAGGAGAGACTGTGCTTGCAAGTTTTAAAATGTTTGGCAACAGGCTGATCTGTGTTTTTCCCTTCCAATATCTGCTTAATGGCGCTACGGTGTTGTGCCATTCTTTCTTTGAACTGGCACACCGTTTTGCCTATGTAATATAAGCTGCAAGGGCACCTAATGCAGTAGATCACATATTTGCTGGTGCAAGTAAAAACATGTTTTAATTTGATCTGTTTACCACTATGTGGATGCCTGATATAATTGCCGGTGTCCAGATAGGTGCAAGTAGTGCAACCTAAGCACCTGTAGTTTCCTGGTTTTTTAGTCATGAAGTGTTTAGGATATGTGGGTGACATGTTAGCAATGTCAACATGTATCACATGGTCCCCGATGTTTTTACCCCTTGTATAACAAGGTAGTAACGCACTTTCAGACAATTCTGCAAGGTCTGGGTCTGCTTGGACTACTGGCCAAACCCTTTTAGCGGTACTGACAATGGTCTTAGTAGATACCGTGTAATTGTTGACCCAAATCATGGTAGTGTCTATTTTATTAGGTTTGGGACAGGTGATATTCTTTACTTTAGGTGCTTTGAGTGCCTTAATTTTAGCTGATTGTAAATCCTTGTTGCTGTACCCCCTTTCTAGAAATTTTTTAGTCATATATATATCTATATATATATATACACACACGTGTGTGTGTGTGTGTGTGTGTGTGTGTGTGTGTGTGTGTGTGTGTGTGTGTGTGTGTATATATATATATATATATATATGTCTATATCCATATATATATTAGTGGTATTCAGTATACTGGCTGTTGGGATCCCGGCGCTCAGTACGCAGGAATCCCGACTGCCAGCATACCAACACCTATTCTCCCTCTTGGGGGTCCACAACCCCCCTGGAGGGAGCGTAAATAGCGTGAGGCTCATTTGCGCTAGCCCCGCTGTCAGCATGCCGGCGGTCGGGATCCCTGCGCTGGTATGCTGGGCGCCGGGAACCCGGCTGCCGACAAACCATACTACACCCATATATATATATATATATATATATATAGTGACATTTGGCACGCTGGATAAATTACTAAATAGTGCCAGGGTGCCTTCTTTATAAAGAAATATAGAATGAATCTTCTTGGGAGGTATGGCAACCTCCACTATAGAAAGAATGAGGCAGCATCCTCCAGTCTGGTTTCAAAATCTATATTGTGCACTTAGGGCATTGTTAACATACAAGCAAGAACAATGTTTCAAGGTCCCATGGCCTTTCCATCAGGTTGTGCTGTCTAAAGATAAATATGAAAAGGCCATGGGGCCTTTAAACGGGTTTACTACGATGTCTCGGCGCTCGGGATCCCAGCGCCCAGCATACCGGCTTGGCGCCAGGATATTGAGTGCCACCCCATTTAAACGAGTGTGATAGAAAATCCCGACGGTCTGGATACGGGTGGTCACTTGGCCAACAGCGGCATCCCGACAATTAGAATGCATACAGGGCCCCCCTGTCTTAAGTACCCCGGGCCCCCCAAAGCCTTAATCCAGCTCTGTGTACACCTATTTACTGTTGGTCACCAAAATGCTGCACTGTACTACTATATATACTGCTCACAAAAATGCAGCACAGATATGGAATGGATACTTGCAGTGACACAGAGCTGCAAGATACAGCAATGGCCTACTGTACTGTACAACTATATACTGTTGGTCACCAAAATGCAGCACACTGAGCACAGATATTTGCAGCACACTGAGCACAGATATGGAGCGTTTTCAGGCAGAGAACATAGATATTTGCAGAACACTGAGCACAGATATTTGCAGCACACTGAGCACAGATATTTGCAGCACACTGAGCACAGATATGGAGCTTTTCAGGCAGAGAACATAGCCACGTCCTCTCCGTTCAATCTCCAATGTACAAGTGAAAATGGCGTTGACGCGCGGCTCTTTATATAGAATACGAATATCGCAAGAATCCGACAACGGGATGATGATGTTCGGCCGCATTTGGGTAAACCAAGCAAGGCGGGAAGATCCGAGGCTGCCTCGGACCCGTGTAAAATAGGTGAAGTTCGGTGGGGTTCGGATCTCAATGAACCGAACCCGCTCATCTCTAATCATAACACTTCTTCCTAGCCACATCAACTACCCTTTTAACATAGCCTTTAGATAGAAACTGTTCCTTTAAATCTCAGCCTGTTCCTAGAATTTCTCCGAAGAAGTGTTATGATATGGATAGAGCTAAAACCATGGCAAAAACCCATAAATCAAGAAACAACTTGAAGGATCAAAAAATAGCTTTTGTTTCCAAGTACAGTATAGCAGTCAGTCTAAACAGATTGAACAAGTCATTAAAAGGCATTGGGGTATTCTAAATAAGGACCCACTACTAAGGAAGTAGCTGGAACCTCGTCCAGTATTTATCTATAGAAAAGCCCAGAATCTAAAGGATCAGACTGTTAGTAGTGCTATAAATATCCCATCCATTCATAATAATATTAAATCCAAGGGCTTTAACCGCTGTGGAGTATGCAGCATGTGTAGAATATGTAAAAGTAAGGAGTCTAAGATAACACACTATAAATCAACCCAAACCAATAAGGAGTTTGCCATTGACGATTTCGTAACCTGTAATACTAAATATTTCATTTATGTACTTGAGTGTACGTGTGGTAAACAATATGTGGGTAAGACCACCCGCATGCTTTAGGAGAGATTATCTGAGCATGTGAGAAATATGAAGAAGTGTCTGGAGACCCATAATGTATCCCTACTTTTTAAACAGGTACATCAATGCAATATTAACCAGCTAGCTCCTTTTTGTGGAATGTGTGCAATAAAACTCCATCAGCGAAGTGGAGATAAGGATAGGAGGTTGGCTCAAAGAGAAATGATAAACCATCTACATGTTGAGAACGTTAGTACCCAACGGTCTAAATGCAGATTTTGAAATTATGTGGTTTTTGTGAATTTTTATATGTATATGTCATGTTGTTAACTCTATAGCGATTGTATATTAATCTTTATTTATTGTGTTTACTTTTATGTGACATCCGGACTTTTGGGATGCATAAGTATCTCATTCAGTGATGTATTTTGACCTATTCCGTCCCTGCTGCACTATTAGAATGGGAGGAATGGTCTTCTGGACTCCAAAATGGCATTTTCACGATTTGCATTCAATTGGACCGAAAGTGGTCATCGGAACTTCCTGTTTGCATTCCAAGAACCGAAAGTCGTTGCAAATAGTCGCTGGAAACATTGTGGATGCCTTTTGGGACATGTAGTACTACTGCTTTGGCGCCAAACATCACAGAGAGGTTGAATAAAAGACATGGACTGGATTTATTGTTATGTTTATGTATAAATGTTTTAGTAATAATCACATTTAAAGAAGGTTTTTTGTGATATATTTTATATTAATTTATGTAATTTTTTTAATATATGTATATATAGCTGGAATTTGGTATGAATTGTAGTATGTGAATAACCATGTTTTACGATTTACTATTATGGAATGCACTGCCCACTTTGATCATGTGATTTAGTGGTCAGGTATATATATGTCTAGTGTAGTGAACCCCTGTATACCCTGAGGAAAGACCTTTGTGTCAGAAACGCGTTGGTGGTAAAAAAAAAGGGGGGACTCTCTGATGCATATGGACTAGCCGAACGTCATCTAGGCTATGGACACTGTATACTCCTCTCAGTCCGGGTGAGATAGAGAAGCGGTGTCTTTTTATTCCTGTGCTTTTTCTGAGAGCCTTTTATGTTTTTTAACTGTTGTTCTTGGGTATTTTGGGAATAAATGCTGTACTGTTGTCGGAAGGACTGTGGTTTTTAAAAAAAACAAAGACTGTACCATGGAATAAATATAAAAATTTCTTTGAGGAATACGAATGGCCTGATTTATTGCGGGAGGAATATACCAGGGAAGGTGAAACTACCGTAAAGGTACCTTTTGAGTAAAATTTACACCTGGTCCCAGGTGAGTGTCTAATTTAAGGGGTAATCGTATGGGTAGATCCACATCCTTGATGTTTTAGTAGAAAGGAATCCCATCAGAAAGAAACCTTTATGTGTATGCATCTCATTTCATTGAGGTGAGTGTTTGGTGGAGAATTTACATCATAAGTACACATCCCAGCTTGATTTAATATATTGTCTTGTTCCTTCCCTTGCTTCTGAGAGATTGATGGACACCTGTCAGGAGTGATCACTAGAGAAGGAGGAATTATACTCTACTCCTCAAGAGACAGCGTTTTTTCGACCACTCGTCTTGTGTATAGTCTAGCACCTGGATGTGTAGTTCCATTGATCAAATGCAATATACATAAAAACTATTTTTACGCGGCGCAGCAGAGAATGTTCGACTGGAGGATCTAAGTGACATCATACAGCGGTACTGGGATGGCTTTGTACTCTGGGCATATTCTATTGTATTGGCTACCCTTTGATCTCCAATGTGTTGAATTAAGGCATCTGTCCAGTCATGTGACTGGCCATCACATGACATGGAGCAATCACATGATTCCCTTCTCGGCCTATTATAGAGTTCCAGGAACTGTTGCCCAGACTACACTGGGAAAAACAAATTCAAATATTGGGTGAAATGTATCTCCTTCATAAGTAAAATACTAATAAAACTACGAAACATCAATGTGTTTCTATTGGTTGTCCCCCTGCAGGGATTGGTCTGTCTCCTATATATGTTTTAATAGTTTTTATATGTATATTGCATTTGATCAATGGAACTACTGTACACATCCAGGTGCTAATTAAGCCACCATTTTGTTTGGGGTATATAAACCCCAAACATAGACAACTCATTATACCTTTGAAAAACTTGCAAGCTATATGCAGCAAAACGCGTCAGCTGTTATCTACTGAACCAGGACGACTTCTCCACTGGGATCCGAACCAGCCCTTGTCATTTGCCAGCCAACCAAAAGAGTTTCAGAGAGGTATCATCTATTCCAAACACCGTACTGCATGAGGTACCCACCAACTATACGGGACTATTTCCATTGCCAATCCCTCTAACGGTGCACGTAATTTACATATTGGACTCTCTACACATATAGAAGACTCTTGCTTACTGGATTCTTTTGCAACAAAGATCATTCTTTGGAACGTACTCCTTCTACTGTATTACTAATACACGTCCTGACCCAGTATCTAGGGTATTCTATTCCTTTTTAAATCACATGAGTTCATGTTGTATGTTGTTGAATGTATATTATTATGGCTTTTATTAAATTGTATTTTTTAATTGATAAATGTGGAAATTAGTTATCACTGTTCTTTCCAATTTTCAGCGCAGCCTCCATTTTGTTGTATTGCCCAGCAGAGAGATGTTACCACTCTCACAGCATGGTGCAGTCACGCCCGCTTTTGCGACATACTTCTGCAATGCCCATGTTATGCAAAACAGGGCATTGGCCACATCCCGCAATAATTCAAATTGCATGTCAGCCATCACTTAACTTTTTAGTTGCTTTCTTAATTCTTTTTATTTATTCTACACTCTTTCCTGAAAACTCTGTCATGGCATACTGTACACATTTCCATTTCTTCTTGTATTACAGAAGTTGGTAGCATAATTACAATTAAATGAATTTATTTCAAATACAAAAATGATTGATATTCTTAGAGGTTTTTTTTTTGCAAGATAATGGGACATAATTAAGTCTAAATTAATTATGTGTATTACATTTAAATGTGGTATATTATATAGTAATTATATTTGAAACGTTAATTGAGATGCACAAAGCATAACCATTAACGAGCATTATGGTGTATTTGCATCTGTAATGATGATGTACATAATTTATTTATAGTTCTAATAACACCAGCGGTTATATCTTTAATGACAATGTTAAAAGGCCGTTGCTTCTGCATAAAGAGATATTTGCTGCGAGTTTCAAGACTTTTATCCCTTGCCCAACCGTTTTAATAAATATTACAGTGTACACAAAATAATATTTTACTTGCAGCTTGCAGATATCATTATCAGATTATATTTGTATTAATAGCTATCACTTACTGTACATAGTGCCAGTATACTCTGCATCTCTTTACAATTGGGAACAAACAGTAATAAGACAAACAGACACTGGAATGGCTGTAACTCTGATTTCTGAAAAAAGTTTGCGATTTTGGGGTGGGATGTAATGGCGTCCAAGATCTCCGGGAGGTGAGAGATGCAGGACAATCTCAGGTATTTTTTAAAGGAGCAATCACTTACAAGGTATGGTTGTGCCTTGTAAGTGATTGACCCTTTAAAAAAACATCCAAGATCGTCCGGCAACCCTCACCTCCGACGAACTCAGATGCCATTTCATCTCGCCAATGTTATTTGTTGTCAAATATATGGATGTAATCAAATGCAAATGGCCTCAAAGTCCCCAGAGACCCAGAAGACAAACTCAGGTAAAGCGCAAATTCCCATCCTAATCCATTCTGGCCACTGAAGGAGACCTCCCCCAGGCACATAGGTAATGGTGACCGCAGCACGTAAGTGGTTAACCCTCCCTGCCCGGCGACATTTTTAAAAGGAACAATTGGCTATAGGCATCATCCACTGTACATGACTAAATGTATGTTTAATAATGTGTTTATATTTAATGCTCTATGCACAGTTCTAGAATTGCACATTTAAAATGTATTTATATCTAAGATGTGTTTAAATGTATTTTGAAGGGGAAAATGCACTTACTATATATGACTGAATAAGGATCCCCTATCTTCTGTGACTAGGAGATGGGACGCTAATTGCCATTTCCTAACAGGAGGACTGGTGAATGACAAAGCTTTTGATATGGGCCAGTGTACTCACCCTTTGGAGACTGCAGCTCCCTGAGGGAAGGTGTTAATAATAGGGGACTTCTTTGTTCCTATACAGTATGTAAGGTGCCAAATGGAGTTGAAAACAAATGTATTCCTGTACATATATATTGTAGGAGGAGAAAGAGGAAATTGGGTTTGGGATCTGTATTGATTCATGTAGCTGGTTTAATTGATTTACAAATCCTAAATGATATACAGTATGCAAGAAAAAGATGAGAAACATTTGTTAGTTTGAGAAATCCAACACCAACCTTATTTTGAATCTATGTGATAAATATATTAAAGGAGAATTGTAAATTACCAGTTGGTAAAATGAACTATATTGGGTCTTCTGACTATACATAGGGGGGCAGAAAGCCTGAGAGGGTATTCCATCTTACTTAATTCTGCTGTGAACATCATTTTGTATGCTGTTTCCCCTTGCACCAGGGAGGGCCCTTCTCAGGGCTTGATTTGAGCAATAAACATCCTTGCCTCTAGGCGCCGATTGCCAGCCATCTTGCAACACCCAGGAATGCCCAATAGTAGTCCTGTTCTCCGGCAGTCCCAGGTAAACTCAGCGTCTCCGAGTTCAGCCTTCCGCCATGCTACCGTGCAGAGGCCTGGTCAGTGAGCAGTGGGGGCCAGCCAATGCCAAACAGAAGGTGTGACAAAAGCGTGTCAACGCATACACAGCAGTAAGCGGTTATTCTGGCGCTGGCAGTAGGAGCCTGAGAAGAACCGTGTTTCCAGACGCCAAGGAAATAAGGAGTCTGGTGGTGGCAGCATTGTACCCACCTGCTGTGCAGTGGGTGGAGTCAGTAACAGGCAGTTACTGATGTAAGTGGGAATCCCCAAAGCAGTCAGGTCCCATGTGACCCAAACTCATTCTGTATAGCAGTACGCAGCCTGTGAGCGCAGGAAGGTATCTTGTCACAGGGCCCTGCTTGAAAGCAAACTATCTATACAAAAATATAAGTTTGATACAGGAGATTAAGGGGTTAATGTACCAAGTAGTGAAAAGAGTGGAGAGGTGGATCACTGGAGAAGTTTCCCATAGCAACCAATCTTCTACCTATCATTTTATAGAATGCACTTGATAAATGCTTCCACAAAGCTGGTTGGTTTTCTCCCCAAGAACTTACCCTGGTGGCACTTTCCCATTGAGGTCCCACTGCAGCAAGGGAGAGGTACTGTATTTCTGAGGATTTGTCACCCGCTTGATATCCTGAATGCTGGATCCCAGGCAAGTAGACTTGGAAAACAGAATTTAAACTATTCCACCCGAAACCATAGGCATGGGTACATTTATTATAACTGTACTGCAACAGTGTTACAATGTTAATGTTGCGGTGTTACATGGGTTAATGCTGGAGTTGCAGACTACAGATGACAGGACAGGGCCGAAACTAGGAGTTTTGTCACCCGGGGCAAGACAATAATCCCCCCCCCCAAAAAAAAAAAAAAAAAAAAAACAACAACAAACAAACTCTTTCAGAAACTAAAATAATCAGATTATCAAACATTTTTAAAAAAGGGATACTATAGGACAATATTCCCCTATGTGCCCCAAAATCCTCAAGCATCACATGCCCCCCCAGCAGTGTGTTCCTCTACATGCAGGGGGGCATATATGTCCCCATACATTGCACTATATCATAACACTACATCACTGCACTACATTCCCCTATCAACTGCACTACATTACTATAGTACATGCCCTACATGCTGAACTACATCACTACACTACATAGGTGCCTGCACCTGTTAACAAGCAAAAGCCTGGGGCAGCATGTCCTCTCAATGGTGTGTATCCGGCAGGTTGTTATCGGTTGATGCTGGACAGGCAGCCGGATCATAGCCTGCTGAAAAACACATTACCGACAGCTCGCTTCCATAGCTTGCATGGTGCACCACGTGCTAGTCGCTGCACTGCATGGAAAAGAAGACAGTTTAAGACAGTAGCCAGCATAGGAGAGATCCCAGGCACTGGAGCTCACCTGCACAGTGTTGGAGCCAACCGACAGGTGGCTCTGAGACACTGCCCCGGGAGCCGTCTGCTATGTCAGTGGAGCAGAACAGCACTGCTGGTTTAAAAAAAACAAAAACCTGCTCCTCTGTAACTCCTCAGCGCCCCCTCAAATACTGAACCCGGGTTGCATGCCCCCTTAGGACCGACTCTCTCCCCCCCCCCCCCCCTCCCCTCACCCCTCCCCCCCTCAGTTGCAGCCCTGGATAGGATGATGGTTACACGGATAAATACAGGAGTTGCACAGATGACAGGTGATGATGGTTTAAAATAAAACTGTATTGAAGCATAATTCCAAATAAGGCATACAGGATAACTGAAGAAACATGAAATAGGCATACAGGATCAGGTTAACTTCACCTGAACACATGGATGGCAAGGAAAACAGTCACTGAAATTAGGTGCAGGCAAGGTTCAAGATTTCGGCTACGGCAGGGATTCTGGCACAGGACAAAGCAAACAAGGACTCCAAAACTGTGACAAATAAACTGGCTAGGAACAGACTAGGAATAACATAAATTAACATGAGCTGGAAAAAAGCTATAGCTGGCCCTGACTCTCAGAGCTAGCTCATACTTAGCATAGGTCAGGGCCAATCACTAGAGCACACACAAACTCACACACGCTGCAGCTGGAAAAGGTGATCAGGAGAGAGCATGTTCCACCTGATTAACCCAGCTGGTACTGCTCTTCCAATAGCAGCACCCCTGGCTGCTCAGAGGTACTGCAGGTGAGAGACATAACAGCAGCACCCCTGGCTGCGCAAAGGTACTGCACTCCAGAACATCATAGATGGCAGAGTCGTAGCAAACAACAACAAACAGGACAGATCAAAAGATTATTTAGAATATCCTGTTTACAGAAAAGTGATAACTATGGGGGTCATTCCTGGTTGAACGTAGCTGTGCTAAATTTAGCACAGCCACGATCATTCACACTGACATGCGGGGGGATGCCCAGTACAGAGCTAGTCCGCCCTGCATGTCAGTCCCCCCCCCCCCCGCAGAAGTGCAAAGGCATCGCACAGCGGCGATGCCTTTGCACTTCAAGAGTAGCTCCCGGCCATCGCAGCTTTAGCGTGCTGGCTGGGAGCTACTCAACGCTCCCCGGCCCGCAGCGGCTGCGTGTGATGTCACACAGCCGCTGCGGCCCACCCCCCGTTCGGTCCGGCCATGCCTGCGTTGGTCAGATCGCACCCACGAAACGGCGGCTAAACGCCGCCATTCCGCCCCCTCCCACCTGGCGATTGCCTCTGCCTGTCAATCAGGCAGATGCTAACGCATCCCTGCTATGGCCTTCGCCCATCTGGCATGACTCGGCCCTGGCGCATGCGCAGTAGGGACCCATTCGCTCTGCTGCGTAAAAATGCAGCGAGCGAACGGGTCAGAATGACCCCCTAAATACAGTAGCATCAGCAGATCAAGTAGTGAGATATGCTGCATGCTCAGAATAACATTACATTTCCCAAGCACAGTAATAAGCACAGAATGGAGGAGGCTGTATATTTTATGGCAGTACTGCAGTTCTATATCAGATTACAACATGCACAAATTTACACTGCTGGAAGGAGAAAGTAATATGCAACATACAGTAATAGTACTAATGATGTCACTACCTCACCATGCAATGGGCAACCAAGACTAAATAACGGGGGAGATAAAAGATGAAAAATACAGAAAACTACTGTACTAAGGAAAAATGAGAATTAACTACCGGCACACCTTTGGATGAAACATTTACTATGCTATCCTCAACAAATTTACAATTTATACTGTAAATACTTAAAGCTTGTGATTAATACAACGATGCATTATAAATCTCTTAATGCGTACCCGTCAAGTGCTGCCTTCCATTTGGGTGATAAATGCATTGAATGATTTATAGCAGACTATTAGCACGGCACTTAGACACCTAAATATAAATGTGTAGACTATATTTTAGGATAATCTACATTCTGAGCTAAAGAATTTCTGTTGCCAAGAGTGGTCTGTCTTGAAAACTGAGGACACTTAGGATTCCTATAGGGAAAGGGGACAGGCAGTGCCAGATTGGGCCACAGGGGTACAGGGGAAACCCCCGGTGGGCCCAACTGCCTGGGGCCCCTCCTTCTCTAGTGATCAGGGTCCAGACTGTATTCTTGAATTATACATTATACATATGTTACCTTATACTGTACAGGACTATGGTGTATTCTCTACAGTGCATTGCCAATATTTATCTGGTACATTATCATGCACGCACTAGCAGTATTTATATATTTGTCAAGGGGCCCAGCCCAAGCACTTACTAATGGTTAGGCAAACCAATGTAGCAGCTGGCCACACCCCCTCTGGAGACTGGCCATACCCCTAAACATGGGCCCCTACCACTGCATTCCCTGGTGGGCCCTTCATGCCCCAGTCTAACACTGGACACAGCTGCTCTATCCAAGCTGCTAACTTTTGTTTAATGAAGCCCAATTTAGAGGTCCCATGCCAGGGACTGAATCTGTTTGTACCTACGTATTATCTCTGTGATTGTCCAAGATTGTACTATTAATGTGTTGGGTCATGATAACTAATTTCCTGATCAGAACTGCTTGGGTATTCGCTGCTGTACGTTTGAGACCTCTCAGCTGGCATATTTCATGTGAATTAGCCTTCATAGCTGCCTTGTATGATATCAACCTGGCTTGTTTGCTCTATTACAATTTTATTTTGCTTTGATCCAACTCTGCCACCAAAATTTGAGGTTATGTGGGTATTCAATCACTTGGACTGACAAGTGGAGCTGGCTCAGTAAGATGTATTTAGTAAGGATGAAATGTGTTCACACAGCAAACCCAACTCCTCAGCTAACAAAAATGGCTGACCAACCCAACAAATCAGGCCTTAGAACATTGATGCACATGGAACTTTGGTTTGGGAACTGCCTATGGGCTCTCTTGTGTCTATAATGCAGAACAAAACTAGTAGCAACACCTGGCTTATTTAAAAAAAAGCAATACCATACTAAATCTATGTACTAATTTATTATATTGAAACTAAAATAACTGACACATACAACAGGTCCCCATTGCTTAATTTAAACATGGTAGTAGATTAATTGGCACTAAACTAAATTGGATTTAGTGTTGTGATTGCACAGGTGAGCTTGTGTAAGGGAAAGTACACTGATAAGCCAAAACATTATGACTGTCTGCCTAATATACTGCTGTTCATGAGGGCATGGACTCTACAAGACCTCTGAGGGTGGTATATGGTACCAGCAGATCCTTTAACTTCAGTGAATTGTGATGTGGAGTCTCCATGGATTAGACTTGTTGTTCTAACACATACTATAGATGCTCACTTGTATTAAGATCTGGTGAATTTTCAGGTGAATGTAACACCTTGAACAATCCAAGTAGTGTGGCTGGGCACATTATTCTGCTGAAAGGGGCTATTTCCATTGGAGAATACTGTGTCCATAAAACTATGTACAGAGTTCCCAACAATGTTTAGGTACTGTAAGTGGTATGTGACAAATTAACATCCACACGAATCACGCAAGATAGCTGTCAATGAACTCTCTCATCAAAGAAGTCTTGGCTGCCCAACACCCTGTCAGCAGCTTGAGGTTTTTGTCAGTAAGTACTAGCCATAGCTGACACTGAGCACCGCACATGCAATGCCATTTAAAAAATACCCAGTTGTCTGTCTATAGACATTTGGCCCTTATCAACAGGCTTGGACTGGCCCACAGGGGTACAGGGGAAACCACTGGTAGGCCCCACTGCCTGGGGGCCCACCTCCTGCTTTAAGGATACGGTTCTAGACTGTGCACTTGAATTATACATTATACATATGTTACCTTATACTGTACTATGGAGTATTTTCTACAGTGCATTGCTGTTATTAATCTGTTATTAATCTGGTACATTATCATGCATGCAGCAGCTGAATTTACTGTACATATTTATGAAGAGGCCCAGACGTTGTACTCTGTAATGGTTAGTCAAACCAATGAGGTGGCAGGCCACACACCCTGAGCAAGCTGGCCACACCCCTAAACATGGGCCCCTACCACTGCATTACCCCGGTGGGCCCTACATGCCCCAGTCCGACACTGCTTATCAAAGTCACTTAGGTCTACACACCTGCCCATATCTTCAGTATACTATGAGTAACTAATGTCAAGTTACCATCTTATATATCCTTGGCCCTGACATGCACTGTTTTTATGTAATTGACGATACGATTCACTTCATATGGTAGTAGGCATGATGTTTTGGCTCATCATTGCATATTGCAAGCTCCTTTGGGACAGGTGCTGATGAAAATGAAAATATTATCCTCTGGGAAAATAAAAAAAAGTATTTTGAAAACTCTCAGCACTGTCCTTATTAGGTCGTGATACCTCCTTACACCTGGATTTTGCATGTATGCAATTCAGCCAGCACAAAATTGTATAAAAACATTGAAAAAATGTATTCATAAAAAGTCCCTCTAAAAATAGCAAGATGATTCTTCATATAATTACTAATTGGGGATACACCATTCAGCTTTTCAACATCAACTGTTTAAATCAGGGAATTGCCTCAACGGACCTCTCGGACACCGATATACAATACAGCTCAGTCTGTCTGCTTATAATCGGGTGCTGTTGATAGTTCCCAGACCTCCCGAACATCAATGTGAAATAAAGCTTTTACTCTCTACCTGGAGTTTTCATTACCAGGTGCCTTGCAAGCATAAAGTGGTCTCTGGCCGCTGGTCGTCCGCCGGTCCCTCCTCCCAGGCACTCTCCCTATATTGTGGTGTCGATCCTCCCACTGTGGTGCACGGGTATCCTCAGCTCTAAAACAAATGTGACCAATCCGCCTGTCGCTGCCACAGCAGTTGCCATGTGCATTTTGGCAACTGCTGTCTAATGATGTTTCTAAGTGATGATAGATCATAGACAATCCTGAAGTTTATAGCATCGTGCTGCAGGCAATAGTATACTGCAGAATACCTGGTACTAGGTAATGGTGGTACTGTACATACTGTAATTTCAGGGAGGCTCCATGCAATGGTTTCTACACAGAGTCCAAGTTAATTCACTATAGGCCTTTTATGAAAAATACTATGGAATCGAAACTCAAATTAAATTTCAATTAATTTTAAAGTTTTACTTTTAATAATGCATTACCACTTTTTTTTCTTGCTTATATCTTATCTTAAATCTAATAAATATATTTCCCTTTGAGAAATGATTGATCAGTACTATTATTTATCTCCATTACTTATTCTATAAGATACACTAAAATAGAAAAATAGGAATGTAAACTTATTATCCTGTAGTCACAGATAAATCATATTTGCTGACAAACACTGCTCAGTATAGAAAAAGAGTATAGATTTGGTTTGTTTTGATCTGATTATCTAGATTTGTTTAAATGGATATTCACAATTACTGTACAGTCAAGTACTATTATGGGATATATAAAAATGCAAATTGGATTAGAAAAACAAGCTCAGATCTCAATATTAAGGTTTTAACTGTCTAGTTGTTGAGGCAGTAAGCGATATAATAAACTCCAGAGCATATTCTGGAAAATGAGTTTCCTCTAGAGAAAAATTATAGGATTGCATGTTTACAGCCATACATTTGGTGACCAAGATCATTTCTTTTCATTCCCAAGATACAAACATTGTCACGAGCCAAGGCTTGGACTTTATGTATGTGCAGAAATTTTAGGATGTCAGTGGAATTATATCCATTAATAACTATTGTAAAAAATATCTTCATGGATCAACAGGGCCTGTCCCTTTTTACAGCACTTATGTTGCATCAGCTCTAGTATTGCAATACAATAGTATAATAAAACTTAGAGATGAGCGGCTTCGGATCTCTAAGGACTGAACCCACCTGAACATTGAGATACGAGTCGGATCTGAGTCCAGCTCGGGACTTTCCGTCTTACTCGGATTCCAAAGCGAGACCGAAAGCCAGGATTCTTGCTGATTTTGGATTCTATATACAGTAAGTCCCCGTGCTTCGGCGCCATCTTCATTCTGGCTGTGGAGAGTATACTGGACGGATGTGTCCGTCTCAGTACTGTGTTGTCTGGCAAGGGGTGTATGTCTATTGTATCTGAAAGGGGTGCTCTGCTGTATCAGCCAGGGCTGCTCTGTCTGCTCTATCAGTCCAGGGGTGCCCTATCTGTTGTATCAGTCCAGGGGTGCCCTATCTGTTGTATCAGTCCAGGGGTGCCCTGTCTGCTGTATCAATACAGGGGTGCTCTGCCTGCTGTATCTGAATAAGGGGTACCTTGTCTACTGTATCTGAAAGGGGTGCGCTGCCTGCTGTATATGAAAGGTGTGCTCTGTCTGCTGTATCAGCCAGGGGTGCTCTGTCTGCTGTATCAGTCCAGGGGTGCTCAGCCTGCTGTATCTAAAAAAAGGGGGTGCTCTTTATGCTGTATCTGAAAGGGGTGATCTGTCCATCTATCCAGAGCCTCCGCCCCAGTGTTAAATTAAAATAATAAAAACTAAAAACAAAAAGCCTAAAATTATAATAATTAAAAAAAAAAATATTTTTTTGCTTGTGCTGTACCCCAGTGTACTATACAATTTTTATTTTATTGTCATAAGTACTGTGACACTGCTGGTCAAACCGCAGTATATTATTTTGTAATCCCACACGTATTGTGCAACGCTGTTGGGGAAGGTCAACTGCAGTGTTCGACTACCATTTCTGACTCATACACGTATTGTGCGATGCTGTTGGTGAAGCTAAACCACAGTGTGTAATAATATATATTTCTGACTTATTTGTGTGAACCTGTCGGTGAAGCTAAACCACAGTGTATAAAAATATATATTTCTGACTCATTTGTGCGACACTGTAACCGCCGGTGTGTGAAAAAAATAATAATAATACATATTTCTGACTCATTTGTGCGACACTGTTGCTGTACCCCACTTTGTGTTGATAGAAATGGAGGACAAACAATTGAAAGATCAAGAACCACTTCCTACTACTAGTGCTGAAGCTGCTGCCACTAGTCATGACATTGACAATGCAAGTCTGTCAACGTCATCTGCTAAGGCCGATGCCAAATGCAAACAATACAAAAACAATATAATCTCGAACCCGCGCTCCAATTCAACGGTGCTGCAGCGCCTGCTGGAATGGTCACCTCCACTCCAAAGAGTCCACAATAAAAGTTCACAATTTGCAGATGCGCGCTCCTTCTGGAATAACTTCGGATATATAACCACTGGGAATCTTCCAACAATCCTGCGGTCTTAAGATTAAATACAATTCGTCTCCAGAATATTATCTCCCCATGTCCATATCCCTCAAACAAAATAGAGGTGGGGGGATAATAGTGAAGTACAGTTTAATAAGATATTGGTATAATAAAACAACTCCAATAAAACAAATCCGAATAGAAATCCACCACAATTCTAGGTCAATGTGTGCGTACCAAAATACGTGGAGTGTCATAAGATGCCCACCCAATAGTGCTTGTAAAACGTTACTCAGGTACCTCCCGGGATATCAGAACCCTTTCACCACTGGCCAGGCACCTTTGTCCTCATATTTGGTCTGCTGCAGTCTGTCCTAGATACCACCAACGCGTTTCTGCTCCTCAGAGCCTTTTTCAAGGTGTATGGTGGACTGAACAATCCCTGGGTATTTAAACCATAAGGTATAGTATCATTGGTCCAGACTGATCAGACCCTAATTAGTCCTATTAGGTTTATATTTTCCCAAAAGGCAACATAAACTTCATGGTGTATGTTCAATAATGCTCATCATATATACATTATTCCAATCCTTCTGTAAAAACAGCTTAAATGTTTTATAACACCGCTCATGCGGTCCACCTGGAACGCACGCACCCCCCTTCGGCTTCCGCCCACCGTCCACTCTCTCTGGCGGCAGAAGTACGTTATTGTTACCACTTCCGTCTATTGGGACGCATGCATCTCATGCATTCCATAGCTGTATCCGGAAAAATCAAAGAAACAATATTTTACGGTGATTAAAAAAAAAGTAAAGTTAGCTGATGAGAAACTTTTAATTGGCAATATGCCATACACTAAACAAAGATGCAAGGGAAAGCTAAGGCCTTGGCCTGTGTTTATGACTGGTGGTTCTGCGTCTCATAATGATGATGTTATCTCTCCTCACTGTAGAAGATTTTTAAAAAGGAAACTTGTTAAGGCACAGGAACTAATGATGCATTCAGAAATAACACTAATCCCCAAGGAGAGTTCAAGTGTGTCCACGGTTGCGATGTATAAGCCTGATCTTTCCAATACTGTATGAGAAGAGGATGCTCCTTCCACCATTTGCACGCTCTCTGCAAGTGTTGAGAGGTGCAGCTACAGTCAACATGCTGACATTGAGATTGAGGATGTCACTGTAGAAGTTCACCAGGATGAGGAGGATATTGGTGTATCTGGCGCTAATGAGAATATTGATGATAAGAATTTTGATGATGGGGATGTGGTTTGTTTAAATAAGGCACCAGTGGAGACAGTTGTTGCCCATGGTATGAAAAAGTACATTGTTATGCCTAGACAAAAGACAAAAAAATCCACCTCTTCTGTGTGGAATATTTTTTCACAAACCCGGACAATATCTGTGCAGCCATTTGTAGCCTTTGCAAAGATTGTAAGTAGAGGTAGGGACTGTAAGCACCTAGGACCCTCCTCGCTGTCATGCTAGACACATTCAGAAACTTCTGCTAAGAACGTAACCAGTCCAGCAACACCTAGCTCCCTTTTCTCTGTTGGATCCAAGCACCTGCAATCCCCACCACAAACACCCTCATCATCAATTTCCTCCTCAACCAGTATTGGACGTAGTCCTATATCCAATTTCATAGCCATGACTAACTCCTCTCCTATCCAGGATTCCTCCAGAGGATAATTGAGGCTACACCGACTGCTGCTGCTGTTGTTGCTGGGAGTCGATCTTCATCCCAGAAGGGGATCAGGAAGACTACATGTAGTTTAACAAAACAATTGACTGTTCAGCAATCCTTCGCAAGGAAGATGAAGTATAACAGCAGTCACCCAGTTCCAAAGTGGATCACTGAGGCCATAACAACTATGCTGGTGTTAGACGTGCGTCCAGTATCTGCCATTAAAGCAATGGTATTTAGACAGTTGATTGACGTACTGTGTCCCAAATCCCATCTAGATTCCACTTCACTAGACAAGCAATTCCCAGTTTGTACAAGGACATTAAAAAAGTGTTATTAGTGCATTAGAAATGCCATTGTCCCCACTGTCCTCTTAACCATGTATATGTGGAAAAGTGGAACAGGGCAAATGAAAGACTATGACTGTGACATCCCACTGGGTAGATGTATTGACTTCCGCAGCACCAACGCCAGAAGTAGCACCAGCAGCATCTCACAAATGCCAACTCATTCAGAGTCAAGCTATGATGTGTACCACCGGTTTCAGTAAGAGGCACACCACTGAGAACGTCTTAGAAAAACTCAGGGAAATCATTGCACAATGACTTACCCCACTTGGACTCTCCTCAGGGTTTGTGATATCTGACAAAGCCACCAATGTTGTGAGAGCATTACATCTGAATGTATTCCAACACATCCGATGTTTTGCTCACACTATTAATTTGGTGGTGCAGAATTTTTTTTTAAAATGACAGGGCCGTGCAGGAAAAGCTGTCAGTGGGCAAAAAAATTTCAGGACATTTTTGACATTCAGCAACTGCATGTCGAAGACTGGAGCACCAGCAAACACTCTTGAATTTGCCCTGCCATCATCTGAAGCAAGAGGTAGTAACAAGGTGGAATTCTACCGTTTATATGCTTCAGTGGATGGAGGAGCAGCAAAAGGCCATTCAAGCATACACATTGACCTATGACATAGGGAAAGGAGCGGGAATGTACTTGAGACAAGCCCAGTGGAGAATAATTTCCATGTTGTGCAAGGTTCTCAAAGCCTTCGAAGTTGCTACAAGTGAAGTTAGTTTGTACACAGCCAGCTTGAGTCAGGTCATTCCCCTCATCAGGCTTTTGCAAAAGCAACTGGAGAAAGTGAAGGAGGAGATGAAATGGAGTTATTAGGCTAAGTATGTCGGACTTGTAGATGAAGCCCTTCATTCGCTTTGCAAAGATTCAAGGGTTGTCAATCTCTTGAAATCAGATCACTATATTTTGTACTTGATCTAAGTCATACGTTGTGTCTTTCCAATGGGGACAAATCTGTAGAGATGCAAAGAGCTGTTGGTGAGAAAAGTGTCAGCTCAAGCAGGCCGTGACACGGCAACATCTCCTCCTTCATTTTCTCCGGCACCTGCATCTGGCGGTTATGCAAATCAGTCAGGAACAAGTTTTAACATCTGGTTCAGACTGAAGGAGCTGCCTACAATTACTGACATGTCTACTGTCACTGCATATGACGCTGTCTCCATTGAAAGAATGGTTAATGATTATTTCAGTGATAGAACACAAATAGGCATGATTGTCAGCCAGTCCGTTTCAATACTGGCAGGAAAAAGAGGCAATTTGGAAACCCTTGCACAAACTGACTTTGTTTTACTTAAGTTGCCCAGCCCCTTCTGTACTCAAAAGGCATTTTTAGAGCAGCCAGGAACCTTGTCAGCAATCGGCGTAGGAGGTTACTTCCCCAAAATGTGGAAAAGATGATGTTCATCAAAATGAATTACAAATTCCACGAGGAAGACCTTTACTAGCAATTACCTTCAAAATGTACAGAGGGACCTGTGATGGTGGGAACTAATTTATAGTCTGTGAAGAAGAGGATGTACACACTGATGGGGGTGAGGAATCGGATGCTGATGACAACATCGTGCCTATTTAAAGTACTAAAGCCAGTTTGTGCACTGCCCATTGCTAGCTTGTTTTGTGTGGGGTCCAAACTAACCAATCATTTCAGCCACAAGTGATAGCCCCTGTCGCTGAAATGATTGGTTTGTTAAACTTTGCATGTCCTGTTTAATATACAACATAAGGGTGGGTGGGAGGGCCCAAGGACAATTCTATCTTGCACCTTTTTTCCTCGCATTATGTGCTCTTTGAAGCATTTTTTTGGCATAGTTTGTAAAACTGATATCCTGTCTGCCACTGCAGTGCCACTCTTAGATGTGCCACGTGTTTGTGCTGCCCATTTCTTTCACTTAGCTTAGACATCCAGCTACCCGTGTGGAACCTCTTGGCCTTAACTTGATGAAAACAATATTGTGAGCTGTGAGGTGTTCAAAACTGACTGGAAATGAGTGGAAATTATTATTGAGGTTTGCAGGAACAAAAACACCTCCAACTTCTGTTATTTTAGCTGTTTTATGATTTTTTTAAAAATAAATTCAGATCCAAAACCAATACAGATCCAAATCACAAAGGAGTTCCAGATCAAAAAACAAAGCAAAAAACATGAAAAATGGCCTAACGCGCACCCCTAATAAAAAATGACAGTTTATGGAAGTAAAAAGTGATAAAAGGAGATTTATGGTAGACTTACCATGGTTGAATCTCTTTCTGCGAGGTACACTGGATTCCACAGGGAATAACATCAGGGTATAGAGTTGGATCTTGATCCAAGGCACCAACAGCCTAAAGCTTTGACTGTTCCCAGGATGCATTGCACTGCCTCCTCTATAGCCCCGCCTACAGGCACTGGAGCTCAGTTTGTAAGTTGATGCCTGCAGAACAGGTCACTTACAGGAGGGGCTGCGCTAGGCAGCCCTGAAAAGACTTTTTTAAGAAGATTTCAAGGGCCGCAGCACTTTCTATGTCATTCTGACATGCTGTGCTGCAGCTCCATCACCTCCCCCAGCAGCACTGCATACTCCTGTGACCTGGGTCCCGGGCAATTGTAGCGGAGGCGCACCGGATTTCAGGCACACACCGCTGTCCTAAATGTTATTCCCTGTGGAATACCAATGTACCCCGCTGCAGAAATGAAAATATGAATGTAAGCTTGTTGTATCATTAAGGACAGGTACATAATTGGTCACATATGGCTGGGGCTGTCTGTAAATCTAGTGGGCCCTGGTACTGGTGGGTTTGGCCAAGCATGTGGGGACATAGGGCCTAATTCAGATCTGACCGCAGCAGCAAATTAATTAGCTAATGTGCAAAACCATGTGCACTGCGGGAGAGGGGCGGGGGGAGGGCAGATATAACGTGCAGTGAGAGTTAGATTTGGGTGGGGTGTGTTCATACAAATCTAAATTGCAGTGCAAAAATAAGGCAGCTAGTATCCACAGTACACTGAAACAAAATAACCCACCCAAATCTAACTCTCTCTGCACATGTTATATCTGACCCACCTGCAGTGTACATGGGGGGTCATTCCGAGTTGATCGCACGTAGCAACTTTTCTGCTCGTACATTCAACTAGACGCCGCCTATGGGGGAGTGTATTTTAGCATAGCAGGGCTGTGATCACTTGTGCATCCCTGCTATGCTAAAAAAAAATTGTGTGAAACAAGACCAGCCCTGACGTTACTTACCCAGTGCGACGGATCCAGCGATGAAGATCCCGAAATTGACGTCAGACATCCGCCCTTCAAACACCTGGACACGCCTGCGTTCGCTGCTCCACTCCCAGAAAACGGTCAGTTGACGTCTTCCTCCTGTCACTCTTCTTGCGATCGCGGCAGCGATTGCTTTCTTCGTTATTCTTGTTGTTGCACAGCGATGGCCGTCGCTGGGCAATGACGCGCATGCCCATTGTTGCTGGCGCACATGCGCAGAACCTACCCGTTCGCACCACTGTGAAGAACTACAGCGTGCGAACGGGTTGGAATGACCCCCATGGTTTTGCAAATTTGCTGCTGCAATCAGATCTGAATTAGGCCCATAGTCACACCTTTTTGCATACTTCCCAACATTTCAGCGCTGACAAGCAGGACTGTCTCCTGGTGCACAAAGCATGCCCGCTCCTGAAAAGGGCGTGGCCTAAATGAAAGGTGGGTGGCCTACGGCAGTGCCGCGTTGCGAGTCGTGCCCCCTTTTACTGTCACTAAAGGGGGCATGACCAGCGCTCTGTGAGCCGCTGGCTGGCCCCAGTCCCTCTCTTCACTGAATAAACGCTGTGCACATGCTGCTCGAGTGAAGCTGCTCGAGTGAAGGAACCTCACAACTACCCCCCCCACACACACACACCCATACACACACTGCGGGACACTGCAGCCCGTGGGTAGGACAGCGGAAAAGTCTAAAAAAATGGGACAGTCCCGCGAAAATCGGGACAGTTGGGAGATATGTTTTTGGGGATATCAGAGCCCCCTTTACATGCTACTGTGCCCGCTGAAACAGGTGTGGCCATGCCTTCCTGGGGTAATGCTGTGCTTTCTCAGCAACCCACACCAATTGCTCTGTCTGTATATCCCCCTCAGTACATCTGCATATGGGTCTTGCCTCAGATACTCAATCTCCACCTATTTCATTACTTGTTCAACCAATTTTTAGCTACAGTAAGTCTATACATTATTACACACAACACAACACACAATTCTAGTAGAGTTGCAGCAACATCCCCATGTGTCTCTGGTCATGGAACGTTAGGGCAAAGTTCAAAGATTATTTTACAACTAGCTAAGCAATAATGAGAAAATACTGTAACTGATGCTATGAATTAATAATACCACTGCTGTAACTATATATCCAAATACGTACTTAACCTCAGCTTGGCAACATACATACCATTTGGTAGTTTGAAGGTACTTCGGGGAGATGTACTAAGCCTTGAAAAGTGATGCATTTCCCAGTGATAAAGTACCAGCTAATCAGCTCATAGCTGCCATGTTACAGGCTGGGTTTGAAAAATGACAGGAGCTGGTTATGTCCTGCATGCTGGTACTGTGGTTTTCCAAATACCAGCATGTGGAGGAGACTTGCTGGGACTTGTGGTCCCCCTGTAAAAGACAATATTACTAAAATCTATATTTTACTGAAAGCTATCAATTCCGCACCCACTGTCCAGGGGTACGGGAGATAGCCCCCAGCTTCAGACCAGGCATGGGGTACACTGGACAGGAGGGACCCTTCTATTGGGGAAGGATCCCCACCTTCCCAGGAATCCCTGACCTAACTGACCAGTTGGGGTGGCGGGATACTTCTTTGGCCAGGTTGACCCTGTGAAGTGTGTCCCGTGGCTGTGGCATCACTTTCCTGCTAGTGGAGGGCAGTGATAGTTCTAAAAATACATGGGACCCCTACACATTTTGTTTCCCATATTTTTTTAGCCAGGGCTGTCTCAAAGAGCCTAGGACTGGTTATGCTTCTGGTTATGCTTCCACGCGTTTTTTCTTTCTTTCTGTTTTTAGCACTTTCCTTACTTTTCCACAGAGAAGCACTGCATGCAGGGGTGTAGCGAGGGTGGCTCTGGTGAAGCGCGAGCTCCAGGCACCGGAAAAGTTAGAGGGCACATCACAGAGCAGGAGGTAGAGAAGCAGAGGGGGCATACACTGACTCGGACTCTGAGACTAGGTAGGGAACAGAGCAGGCAGAGGCGACAGCAGGAGGTACTGACAGTCAGCACATGTTAGAACTCTCCCTGTCTCTCAGGCTGCTGCAGAGCAGCTATTTCTGCCCCTCAGGCAATTCTGGGACATTATTTTCATTGAGAAATTAAAAGATTATATGATCTGGGGAGGGAATCAGTTTTGGGGCATTATTTTCATTGAAAGATTGGGGGGATTATCAGGTCTGTGTGAGGTCAATGAACATCTGGGGCATTATTTTCATTAATGGATTGGGGGGTTGTGAGGTCAGATCAGTTGGGTCATACATAGTGTTTCTAATTCATTTAAAGTAAAAAAGTAAATAATGTACTACAGCTACTTCCATAATGGCTCTATTGTGATATAACATGTATGAGGGGCTTTGCCATGGTGTAACATTTATAAGGGGCTCTACTATGGAATAATATGTATGAGTGGCTCTATCGTGGTGTAATGTGTATAAGCAGCTCTACTGTGTGGCGTAACATGACTAAGCAGCTCTACTGTGTGGCGTAATGTGTAAAAGCAGCTCTTCTGTGGTGTTACGTGTATAAACTGTATGCTGTAATGTGAATTGGTACTATTATGTGGCCACCCCCCCATATTTTAGTTGCGCGCACTGTCCATATTTTAGACACGGGGGCACGCAAAAGAAACTTTCGCAATGAGCTCTGCAAGGTCTAGAACTGACGTTGTCACCAATTTAAGTATTGTTTCTTTTCAAATGTAACATGCAATCACATGTTGGCCAGGGGTTGGGTTTGTTATGCCAGCTGGTGGGATCCCGGCGGTCAGCATACCGACACCAGGATCCTGGCAGCAGTATTCCGGTGGGAAGCAAGCGCTATAAAACCCCTTGTGGGCTCGCTGCTCTCGCCACGCAGCGGGCTCTGTGTCTCACTACTCCCGCCATAGGTTCTATTCCCACTCTATGGGTGTCATGGACACCTACAAGTGCGTATAGACCCTGTGTGTTGGCATTCCGACTGCCGGCACTTTTAGCAATCGGGATTCCAGCATCAGCATGCTGACCACTGGGATCCCAAGCGCAGGCAACATAACCACATCCCGTTGGCCAGGCCCCCAATTCAGTACAGGGGAGAGGGGTGCCAAAACATACCCTTGCTCCAGGCACCATGGCACCTAGCTACACCTCTGACTGCACAGATCACACTGATCTTCGCAGGCTTCTGCAGAACACGCTGCTCACAGGCAGGACTATACTGTATAATTCGGGCACAAACATGGCTGAACATGCAAACTATTAAACATGACTAAACCTGATTGCATGCACCATTGGAAAACACGATTCCATCAAGCACGAATCTTAGTAAATGTGAGCATTTGGTCTTGAATAACTGTCACATATCCCAGCACTGCTGATCGCGTTTAAATTAAGGCCAAACAAGATTCTTAGCAAATTTACCCCCTAACACAAACACCACCTTCACAATTATAAGATAAATTGTCCACAATGTATGCTCTTCCCATTTCAGATCATCTACTTCCCGATGTATGAAATTAGCACCAATTTATCTAACACATTGCACTCAAGTAAGGTCTACCCGTGTTGCTACACTTAAAGATAACCAGAAGCTAAGCTGTATTTGCTCAGAGGTTGCTCACGTTGGGGCGATTTACAATTGCATGAAAGTTGGCTGCAACTACACTTGCACTGGGTGCATAGATCTGAGTGTGGGTATTCACCCTTTAGCTAACTTATACCTATGTATGCAGCCACACTGCCACTATCAATCGACTTAGCACAGCTAAATGTAGCCATCATTATTATCAGCAAACACAAGTCATGTACCTGGTACAATAGATCTGCCTGACATCAGATGGATCTCAGTGTACACACGGTTCTATGTAGCCCACAACTCTGATTACACACTCACAACATGTCAACAAAGAACAGATGTGCGGACACCACATTACCACCTGGCTTCACCCAATTAGCCACAAGCGGAGCAGCATACAACTCGGAAATCACCTGTACATGTGAGCACATGGCTGCCGAGCAGGCTAGGTGCTAAACATCGCAAGATCCATCTGAAGGACAGACCTGTCTGCAACTCACAATCAGTCACATTGTAGTCAGAGCTGGATAAAATTTAAATATTAAAACCAGCGTAATTAAAACCTAGCAGGCTCGGCAGCCACGTTTCCACAGGTACAAGTGATTTCTGAGAAGGTTAAGGAACAAATGGATAAAATAAAAAAAAAGTGCTTTCAAAGCGTTTAAATTTGATGGGAAGGCAGTGTCATTCCAGTACTACAAGGAATGCAACAAAAAATGCAAAAAAATAAATAAGAGCAGCTAAAATAGAAATCGAAAAGCAAATCACCAAAGAGAGTAAAACAAACCCTAAAAAGTTTTTCAAGTATATAAACGGTAAAAGGTTAAATAAGAAAAATATAGGACCATTAAAGAGCATGTTGGGTGTCTTGATAAATTATGACAAAGATAAAGCAGATTTATTGAGCAATTTTTTTTCATCAGTGTTTACTAGAGAGGACCAGTTGGTGGGAGTAGTGCACAACAAAAGATATGATAACATCCCATTGCTAAGTACTTGGTTAAATGAGGAAGCAATCTGGGAGAGACTAAGTAAAATTAAGCTTAATAAATCTCCTGGTCCAGATTGACTTCACCCTTATGGAGCTTAACTCAGAACTAGCAAGGCCTTCATATTTGATTTTCTATGATTCAATTACATCAGGCATGATACTGAAGGACTGGTGAATAGCAGAGGTAGTCCCAAGATTTAAAAAGGGAATTAAAACTCATCCCGGTAACTATAGACTGGTAAGTTTGACATCTATATTGGGGAAAATACTTGAAGGTATAATAAGGGATAGCATACTAGAGTACTTGGAAACCTCCAAAGTTATCTATAGGAACAAGCATAGTTTTGTGAGGGTCAGGTAATGTCAAACTAACGTAATTAGCTTCTATGAGAAAGTGTGCAAAAATATTGACCAGGGTAAAGCAGTAGATGTGGACTATTTAGATTTTGCTAAAATATTTGACATGTTACAACACGAGACTGATTTTCAAGTGAAGAAAGCTTGGTTTAGAAAACACTATTTGTACTTGGGTAAGTGATTGGCTGGATAACAGGGAACAGTGAGTATTGGTTAATGGGATGTTTTCCGACTGGGCCCCGGTACTCAGTGGAAAACTGCAAGGGTCTGTACTCGGGAAACGGTGAAGATACCGCCGCACAGGATCCTGGAGATCACAATGCAGACGCTGGGATCCCACACAGTGGTACAATACCGGCACCACAGGCTTTTATCCCTCTATGGGTGTCCACGACACCCATAGAGTGAGAATATAACCTGTGGTGTGCGCAGCCAGCCACCGTGCTAGCAGTGAGCCCACAAGGGGATTACTAGCACTTGCACCACTGCTGGCTTCCTGGTGGCTGGGATGCTGCTGTCAGTATACTGACAGCTGGCATCCCAGACATCAGTATTACATACTGATTCCCCATACTTGGGCCACTACTGTTTAACATATTTATTAATGACCTAGAAGAACGTCTGGAAAGCACAGTGTCAATTTTGGCAGATGATACTAAACTGTGTAGAATAATTCATTCAGACATAGATGTTGAGTCTCTACAGAACAACTTATTTAAACTGGAAGTATGGGCAGATAAATGGAGAATGAGGTTCAATATAGAAAAATTTAAAGTTATGCACTTTGGGACTGAAAACAATCATGCAACCTATAAACTAAATGGGGAGAAATGTAGAGGAAACGGTAGTTGAAAAAGATTTGGGGGTGCTTATAATAGACATAGGGGTCTATTTACTAAGCTTTTAATAGAGATAAAGTGGACAGAGATAAAGTACCAGCCAATCACTTTCTAACTGCCATGTCAGAGGCTGTGTTTGAAAAATGACAGTTAGGAGCTGATTAGCAGGTACTTTATCTCCATCCACTTTATCTTCATCATAGGCTTAGAAACAGACCCCTTAGTAGCATACCCAATGTCATAATGCAGCATCAAAGGCAAATAAGGTGTTAGAATGCATAAAACGGGGAATGTATAAAACGGGGTATAAGAGTGTCATCCTGCCATTGTACAAATCATTGGTACGGCCGCACCTTGAATATTGTGCTCAGTTCTATAAAAAAGGGATATCTTGGAACTTGAAAGGGTTCAGAGGCAAGCCACCAAATTGATTAAGGGGTTAGAGGCACTGGATTATGAGGAAAGGCTTACTAGGTTAGATATGTTTACACTCGATAAGAGGCGGCTAAGAGGAGACATTATTAATATTTACAAATATATAAAGGGACAACACAAGGATCTATCAGGAGATTTGTTTATTGAAAAATATCTACACAGGAAATGCTGACACCCTCTGAGGTTAGAGGAGGGAAAATTTCACACCCAGTGAAGGAAAGGGTTCTTCACAGTAAGGGCAGTAAGGATTTGGAATTCTCTGCCAGAGAATGTAGTAATGGTGGACTCAGTCAATATCTTTAAAAATGGATTAGATAAATTCCTAACTGAAAGAAATATCCAAGGATATAGCATTTAAAGAGAGTGTATTTTAGAAAAAGCACAAATTATAGTTGTCAGTTACTGTAGACTTAACTTCATTTGGGTTATTATAGTTAAACTATTGTTACATACAGATTTGTGTAAGAATTATAATATAGGTTGAACTCGATGGACATTATGTCTTTTTTCACCCTCATTAACTATGTTACTGCGTTACATATGGAAGTGGTGATCAAAGTTTAATGAAGAAGCCTTTTTATTGGCTTATCATTGTCACTAATTATGACTGCTGACTAGCTTGGCTTTGCACCCTCTGCAGCATTCCATGGCTTTTATACACCATTGTATCTCACACCATAATATGGGCTCATTTCTATGTTTCTCAGAGCTGGAGCACTAAGAATACAACAAGCTGGGCTCTGCCGGTTCCGCTGTCTGGGGAAATACTCCATTTGATTTTACTAGTTAAAAGATATTTGATAAAAATAAATAACAGGATATTTTCTATGTATTGCGTGGAATTTTGTAGTACCAATGTTTTATAGTGTACTTTAAAAAATAATAATAATATGAAAGTGAGTATAATGTAGTTTAATGACATTTTTATACCATTTACAACACAAAACAACATAATTGTACACTGTTCTTCATCATGACTAATAAAAACCATTCTATCTAATCATTAGCAGTAGAGCGTTATAATCATATATCAATTAGGACTACTTACAAATGAAAGAATAATTGTTCTGCTCACTTGGGAGTGAAATTCTAAAACACATATTACATTTTAATCAGTGTTTGCTACTAAATATCCATATAGTTATTTAGTAAAATGAATATAACAGCTTCATACATCAAAAAAGAGGAGAAGAACAAGCGCCTATGGTGCAGTAAGTTTTGTATGTGTTGGACAACACTGTAGCGATATATATAAATGCGTACCAGATAATTTCTTTAAACCACGTCAAAATAGATAGATGTCAATCAGGATATTTCTTGCAAGCAACACCATCTAGAAGTCAAAGAAGACGAAATCGCCACATGGCGCAGTATTGCAGGGTAAAAGATAATTTTCCCCAAAATAATTAATCTGCGTACCAGATGATTTCTTTAAACCACGTCAAAATAGATGGATGTCAGTCAGGATATTTCTTACTAGCAACACCATCAGATTTAAATGTATAATCAGCATGGACATCTATTAATTGTGTGTCCAGAGATATCCCATTCAGTCCAGTACACGGGGAAGTTGTAAAATCAGTCGAAGGACTGGAAAATTTATTTAAATTAAATGGCTATAAAACATCAATCAAATATAAATAAGTTTTAAAAGTGAAATAAAGTAATGCTTAGCTTAGTGGCAGTTTGATAGTCTGCTCAGGTCTCAACGCGTTTCGCCAAACAAGGCTTCATCAGGAGATAGGAGTACAGTGCAAAATGATGCTTTTTTATAGCTAGCTGAGCTAATTTGATCATCAACTTCCGGTTTGCGGCATTTCCGGAACCGGAAGTGACGTCAATTCCGTCGAAAGTGAAAGTAAAAACAATTACAAATCATTACTAATACAATATAATCAAGATCTAGCCATCTTGCATACAAGACAAATGGTAGGTAGGGACATCGACATTGTTTACATGCAGTAATTTTGGTGAAACTACATATACGTGTTTATTCTTGGACCCGGAAGTGACGTCACTTCCTGTTGGCGATAGTTTAATTGTAGTGAGGACACCTTGATGAAATAGTGGATGCCCGGATACTGGTGATATAATTACACATAGACAGCCTGTGCTGGGCATATATATATCTATGGTACACCAGGACCGGAATTAGGGTGGACGGCTGGTGCTTTGCGCCGTTCGTGTATGTGATTACATGCGGTTCACAGGGCCGGAACCGGAAGTCGCGTCACTTCCTGTTCTCGGAGGAGATGATTATTATCTTTTAGCTCTTAGAAGATGATAAATATTAGAGGACACTACTTGATGTAGGTCTTACAACGACTTTATATACACGGAAAAAGTTTTAACCGTGCGGTCGACTCCAGAAGAAGCGCACCAGTCTACACACATCTTTTCTCTGTCTATTATTTGGTAACGTAGACTGGAGCTGCTCTCTAATTCTCGACCTTGAATATTACAGTAAACTATCTTTCTTCTGTGTTATTAAAATGTTACGTCTGTGTGGCCTGAGCAAAAAAAGATCAGAGCTATGCCAACATGTCTTCAATGAGGAAAAATCACGGGGTAACATAATAATAAATGAGAATATTGACTCCCTTTTTTGGGACATTGAAAAATCACTGATTAAAGAAATTAGAACATGGTGGGACATAAAAGGCTTAGAGCATTATCTCAAAGTGAACAGAGTACCGAGAGGTCTTAGATTGATGAAGAATCCTACATTTGGTTCAGATAGGACAGAATTTATGGGCGAATGGGATAAAATCCTGCATGATTGTTCTATTAATCTTATGAAATTAATTGTAAAAGAGAAGAAGAAAGAACTTTCAACTATAGAAGATAACCTCAAAATCAAAGATTTGGCACTCACTAAATTTAAAGATAGTGAGGAGTTCAAAATAAACGAAAAAGTCCTGAACAAAAAACTGGAAAAAGTGGAAGAAGATGTGATCAAAAACAAAGAACATAAATTCCTGAGAGACAAGAAAGACTATGAAACAAATAACATCAAGAATTGGGCCCGACTCCGACCCCAGGACAGGAGTAGAGGACGAATACCCTCCCATGGAAGAGACAGCTCACGAAGTCGGCTAAAACATAGAACCGACTCACCATCAATCCACAAACAACCACCTAGGCAAAGGGATGACACAATAAGAACGGAAAATCGATACTCTACACTGGAACAACCCTCTACAAGCATACAAGCGGACGTAGGAGAACGTTTTTTAGAACAAAGACCACAAAGACCATACAGGGACAAGGATCTCCACACAAGAATAAAAGAAGTTACCCAAACAGCATCACCATTAAAAAGAAGACTACGAGAAGGGGAAAACGAGGAGGGCGAAGAAGAAAATCCCAGAAAAAGATATTACCACTAGTGAATCCACAAGACAGAGGCATTTTCAACTTATCAAATCATAAATTGACACAACCCCAAATTTCGCTACTTAGCAAGGGGATAACATTTGCACCGACACAGAAACCGGATAAATTTTCAATGTTTATAGATTTGAATAAGTATATAAGAAATCTGACTTTGAAAAGACATTTTGCAAGGAAAGACACAGCAATTTTGACCAACTTTAATACATCTAAATCAGGGCTAAAACCTCCTTCAAAATTTTATCCATTAGAATCAAAGGGACCTCATAAACTATCGCCAACAGGAAGTGACGTCACTTCCGGGTCCAAGAATAAACACGTATATGTATATGTAGTTTCACCAAAATTACTGCATGTAAACAATGTCGATGTCCCTACCTACCATTTGTCTTGTATGCAAGATGGCTAGATCTTGATTATATTGTATTAGTAATGATTTGTAATTGTTTTTACTTTCACTTTCGACGGAATTGACGTCACTTCCGGTTCCGGAAATGCCGCAAACCGGAAGTTGATGATCAAATTAGCTCAGCTAGCTATAAAAAAGCATCATTTTGCACTGTACTCCTATCTCCTGATGAAGCCTTGTTTGGCGAAACGCGTTGAGACCTGAGCAGACTATCAAACTGCCACTAAGCTAAGCATTACTTTATTTCACTTTTAAAACTTATTTATATTTGATTGATGTTTTATAGCCATTTAATTTAAATAAATTTTCCAGTCCTTCGACTGATTTTACAACTTCCCCGTGTACTGGACTGAATGGGATATCTCTGGACACACAATTAATAGATGTCCATGCTGATTATACATCTAAATCTGATGGTGTTGCTAGTAAGGAATATCCTGACTGACATCCATCTATTTTGACGTGGTTTAAAGAAATCATCTGGTACGCAGATTAATTATTTTGGGGAAAATTATCTTTTACCCTGCAATACTGCGCCATGTGGCGATTTCGTCTTCTTTGACTTCTAGATGGTGTTGCTTGCAAGAAATATCCTGATTGACATCTATCTATTTTGACGTGGTTTAAAGAAATTATCTGGTACGCATTTATATATATCGCTACAGTGTTGTCCAACACATACAAAACTTACTGCACCATAGGCGCTTGTTCTTCTCCTCTTTTTTGCTACAGAATCCATGCCATATACCTCTGGTATACTGAGGAACTGAGCTGCCGCCCTGAAGAGCGGAAGGTGCCTAATATAACTGATTTGAAGCTCACGAGACTTTGCTAGGACTTACATAAACCTATGAAACTTTGCTACTATCCATTTTTGAGGCTATTATACCACCGACTTTATATACACGGAAAAAGTTTTAACCGTGCGGTCGACTCCAGAAGAAGCGCACCAGTCTACACACATCTTTTCTCAGCTTCATACATCAATTTACTTTGATAGAATATTGAGGAAAAAACTAAGATTCTTTTCAGTTGAACATAAATATGTTTGACATTATTTCTGTCACTTTCATGTTCATAAACTTTAAATACTCTGCGACATCATATCTCCAACTGGTGACCTCCCCCACAGAACGTATAGCATAAATAAACCACTAGCACCCAGGTACAGTGCAATCCATGGGGCAAACCAGGCTGCAACCTTTCTCCATAAATGGAACCAGTGACCCCTCCCCTGTTGGTGTAGCAACATTCCTGACTCCTAATATTGGTAGCGTGGTACTTGGCTTCTCCTTAGTGTTCTGCGCTCCCAGTGAAGTACAACGGGGACATTAGATTTGCATGCCACTGGAGATGTCACTGTCCAACATGGGGTGTAGCCACAACAGCGCAATTGTGTAACCATACCCTCAGCACCACCGCTTATGCCCCCCTAAGTGCTGAAGTTACTAACCAGGTGAGAAGTCTGCTGGGATCTCTAATAATATGCCAAGCTGGTTCTAGTAGCACCAATCAATGAAACCCCTAGCTGAACACAGAGGACATGGAACTAGTGCAGAGTTCAGCACTTACTAACAGGATAGCAGCTCCACTACAGGAAAAAGAGTCAAACACGTTGTCAAACTTATTTTCCTTATCTAGTCAAAGTCTAGTTCACGTACAGTGCACTGAAGTCTTACAAGTAACTCTGTAGTTGGCCTCATGGCAGTACTGGCAGATATTAGGGCATACATCTGCTGGATTTCATAAGGTGTACAAGAGGTGCAGTTATCTTAGGAACCTTTGGCAAGGAAGTCTTCCGAGGTGAGACACTTCACTTGACTCAAGGACCTTGGGTTGTCTCAGAGACTTAAGACACAGCTGCTGTCCCTGAGACTGCAGGACTGGGGCATGAAGGGCCCACAGGGGTATTGCAGTGGTAAGGGCCAATGCTTAGAGGCTTGGCTAACGCTTAGTGCATGGTCTGGGCCCTTTGGTAAATATATATAGTAAATACTGCTAGTGCATGCATGACAATGTACCGGATTAATACCAGCAATACACTGTAGAAAATAGTCCGATAATGGGAACACCGCTAAGTTTCCACTGATTGCTGAATCACTTTATCTCTGGTTGATTTCCATCATACTCACCTCCAAGATTTCTTCCACTGTGCCCTTGTACGTCACCCGGTCTCCTCAGCATAAAATGCACTCTGAAAACACCTTTTATATTAATGCTTACCTGCCCTCATTCAACAAGGCAGAATGGAGAAGAGAAAGGAGAGGGGCGTGAGGAGTGCAGTTATTTTATGTTTGTTAATATTGTTGTTTCCTGACAGTTACTTGTATAACAGACTAAGCGAGACAGAGAGGAATCTTTACAATTATGTTGGTATAGTTCATTATGGCTGAATGTAATGGAGAACATTAGATCATACTGATTTGTTGCATCCTGTTCTGCAACATAAAGTGCACATTTTCGCAGTGGGATTTTATGACTGCATCCTCTGTTTTCATTGTTTCTCTTGTAAATGATTGTACCGCAGAGAGCAGATAATTTCTCGCATACAGACATTATATGCCCTTTTTAAAAAGTAGGGTTTGTTTATGCTGTATTGTTTAGTATAACTATAAACATATGGCATAATTTATCCTGCTCAAAGAACCACATCAGCATATTCTGATTTATTAACATATGGAAACAAAGAGGCAGATGTGTATTGTGGTCTCTGTTTGTCTCTGTGGCAGCCCTGTGTTTGTCTGATGTATGTGTGTGTTGTGATTTGCTGTAATACTTTAAGCTACAGTAGAATTATGTACTGTTAATAAAACATCATAGATCCTATTCTATCACACAGAGGGTTCTATTAATTTTATTGTTATATTTTATTTATAAGATGCTACAAGGGTTCCGTTGAGCTGTAAAAGGCGGAAAAAACTTACAAGTAATATAATTACAAAGAGTCATAGCATAATTATGACAAGAAGATAAAGGGGAAATGGCCCTGATGAAACGAGCTTACACTCCATCAGGATATGGGGGGACACAATGGGGAGAAGAGGAAAGGATGCAGAGATAGGAGGTGGTTGGGTAAGCTAATATGAAAAACCAAAAGAGATGTAAGGGCACACTTCAGGGATGTCTTTTCGTATGGGCTTAATGGGCAGTTGCCCAAGGGTCCAAGGGCCCCAGGGTTATAAAGTTACTAGGCTAATAGCTGAGGATACCCATTTTCCAGGGGTACCAGATTTTTGAAAATCAGCCCTGGGGAACCGGAGATATTCGACGTCAAAGCAATGGTCCCATCCAAGCTTGTTAATTGCTCTTCCCGGCCAGATATCTCAGGTCCTATCTGACTTAGAATTAGGCAACTTGTCTCTACTGTTATGAACCACAGGTAGTGGTTCATTTCTATTTTATGTTTATTTTGTTGTCTTGCATGCCAGGATTTCCCATTGCTCTGTTTTAGATTACTCTTGTCTGCTGCCACTGGTGAGTCTGTGCAATTGCAGCTTGTTCCCATGTGTTCAGCCTCATCTGGCTGCTAATTGCATCTTGTCAGCTTGGAGTCCTGCAATAGGCCAGCTGCACTGGATTATTAATTAGGCCTCTCTGTTATATGCTGGCTGATTGCAGTTCGCAGATGCTGGTGATATTTCTGGGTTTTCAGTCTGCTTGAGTTCTGAGCTTGGTTCCTGCTAGTTCCTGAGCTTCCTGAATGCTGAATCTGTTTGCTGAAAGTGTTTCCAGTCCTGCTGTATCCGGTCGTTCCTGTTCTCAGTTGTCCTGTACTCGGAAGTCGTCATCTGTTCCTGGAGTCCTGACTGAGCACCTTTGAACATCCAGTGGTGTTCGTGAGTCACGGCGTAGCCGTGTGTTGCGGCTTGGGCCGCTTAATTATTTATCTTTTATTATTTGTGTTCCGGAGCTTTTGCGGAGGATTCCGCTCCCACAGATCCACTCTGGTATCCAGCGGTGCTGGGTAGGAGTACGGACTAGTGGATTTTGGTTGTCCTTTTCCCTGGTGGGTTACCGCACATACCTCAGGTTTAGTCAGTTAGCTTGTAGCCCCTGGCCTGGTTGTTTAGTCAGAGGGCCCCTTGTTATCACCCTGTCTCGGATTTCCCTTTGTCTCCCATTAAGACCTGAGGGGGCATCGGAGTTGGGCAGACATAATCCGCCCTTCAAACGCGGCTGCCATGGGCTCAAGCAACCATAGTCTCGCAGGGGATTTCTGACCACACGGGCGAGACAACGGAGTTAGGGCGCCAGGGGCTATTCCCTTTCCATTCCCCTTTCCCAGCATTACGTCCTGGTGCTCTGGACTCGCTTCATAACATCTCCCTTGTTCTGAGCACCAGGAACCTAACATTATCACCAGCCATACCACAAAAAAGAAATAAAACTTTTTTTTTCTTTTTTGGCCCAGTCCAGTGTCTAGTCTAGAATCCAGTCCGGTGTTTTGAATCCAGTCCGGTGTTTTGAATCCAGTCCGGTGTTTTGAATCCAGTCCGGTGTTTTGAATCCAGTCCGGTGTTTAAAAAAAAAAAAAAGTCTTGTTTTGTTTAGCAAAATTTAGTCTTGCCTTGCCTTGCCTTGCCTTGCCTTGTCTTGCCTTGCCTTGCCTTGCCTTGCCTTGCCTTGCCTTGTCTTGCCTTGCCTTGCCTTGTCTTGTCTTGTCTCGTCTAGTTTTAAATCCTCCTATGTCTACTATGCAAGCCCTGCAGGCATCTCTCGCAGCTCTGAACTCTGTATTCAGTGCTTTGAGACCAGAGCGACTAGAAGTTTTGCAGCAATCCCTAAAGCAACTGCAAAACCTTCTGACTAAAATCTTGCTCATTTTGCCAGAAGTCGTTGAGAGTACATCTATCTCTAAAGAGACTCTTGCTCACAGTATGGTGACAAGAGAATCCTCTGGTCTAATTGAAGAGAAAAGGTTTAAAAGTTTTCTGCGGCCCAGGCTCTCAGAAGAGGAGCGTCTGCGTCGCAGAAACTTAAACTTATGCCTATATTGTGGGGGTTTAGGCCATTATCTGCAGACCTGTGAGTTGCGCAAGCCAAAGTGTGGTGACGAGTCTTGCCCTCTGGCCAAGTTGAGTCATGATACAAGACCTACTCCTGTCTCTACTGTGGCAGAGGCACTTGTCACACAACCCACACAAAAAAGCTCTCTGTCCTATAATTGGGGTCCTTGGGCAAGGGAGCCCCATTATAGATTCAGGAATCAAAAGAGAATGTTTCTCTCCTCTCTTGAGGTTCCTGTGGAAGCGGAGTTGCAAGTCCCTGGAGTGATGCCTGATGCCCAGGTTCCTGGAGTGGTGCCCGATGCCCAGGTTCCTGGAGTGGTGCCCGATGCCCAGGTTCCTGGAGTGGTGCCCGATGCCCAGGTTCCTGGAGTGGTGCCCGTAGCCCAGGGTCCTGGAGTGGTGCCCGTAGCCCAGGGTCCTGGAGTGGTGCCCGTAGCCCAGGGTCCTGGAGTGGTGCCCGTAGCCCAGGGTCCTGGAGTGGTGCCCGTAGCCCAGGGTCCTGGAGTGGTGCCCGATGCCCAGGGTGCTGGAGCGGTGCCCGATGCCCAGAGTGCTGGAGCGGTGCCCGATGCCCAGAGTGCTGGAGCGGTGCCCGATGCCCAGAGTGCTGGAGCGGTACCCGATGCCCAGAGTGCTGGAGCGGTACCCGATGCCCAGAGTGCTGGAGCGGTACCCGATGCCCAGAGTGCTGGAGCGGTACCTGATGCCCTAGCTTATAGAGGGACATCAAATATTATAGTTCAGGTGTCCATATCGGAAGGGGTCTCAGAAGCTGTTACCCCAGGTAGGGACTTGAAAAGCGCAACCCTAGAAAGGGTCTCTAAAACCATAGTTCTTGAGGGGAACTCGAGAAGCAAAACCCCAGAAGGGATCTTTGAAGTAATATCCCCAAGTGGGGTCTCGAGAGACGCAGCCCCAAAGAAGGGTCTAGAAGTCGCTTCCCCAGGAAAGAACTTAAGAAGCATAGCATTGGTGGAGGATCTGAACGTTATTGCTTCAGCAAAAGTCCCGGAAGTCATAGTCCCGGGAGAACTTTCGATAATTATCGACTCAGAGAGGGAGGCCGATGGCCCGATCCCAGTCAGGGAGGCCAACGGCCCGGTCCCAGTAAAAGAATCCGAGGTGCTGGCCCCAGCGGGGTTCTCGGAGGCCACTGCCCCAGCAGGGTTCCCGGAGGCCACTGCCCCAGCGGGGTTCCCGGAAGTCACTGCCCCAGCGGGGTTCCCGGAAGTCACTGCCCCGGGTGGGGTTCAGAAAGTCACTGCCCCGGGTGGGGTTCAGAAAGTCACTGCCCCGGGTGGGGTTCAGAAAGTCACTGCCCCGGGTTGGGTTCAGAAAGTCTCAGCCCCGGGTGGGGTTCAGAGAGTCTCAGCCTCGAGTAAGGTCAATAGTGACCAGGTCCTAGCAAAGCACTCCAGTCAGTCAGATGAGAAGGAAACAGATCCTGACTCTGATATCTCAACATCCATAACCTTTGATGGGGACTTCGCCCAATTTCTGGCGCTTTTCAAACACTATTACACTATTATGTTGTCTAGACCATTTCTGGGCATCACTTCAGAAAACCTTGGGCTCTATCTGATTTATTCTTTTAGAGGAGAGCCTTCTGAGTGGGCAACCAGCCTAATGAAAGCTGAAGATCCCATTCTTCAGGATCCCCTAGCATTCTGTGATGCAATTGTTAAAAGATACGGTTCCAAAGAAATTGGTTCAGGTTCCTCTAAGTCACCCGTCTTGTCTGCTGAGAGTCCACCAAATACTGTAAACTCTGCACAAGAGTCCCAGCCCGATGTTTTGACTGCAGGATGTGCTTTTTTGACTTCTTCTTCTTCTAATAATAGTACTTTACCAGAAAGTTCAGCTCCCAAGGGTAAGAAACCTGTCTCTGATTTGAACGCAGCCTTGCTGGGTGGTACCATCAGTTCAGACAATGTTTGGGGAATTACCTTGGTCAGACCTAAAGAGCTTTGTAAAAAGAAGAAGAAGAAAAATAAATAATTTTTTGACTCTTGCCTTGATTTAAAAAAAAAAAAAGATTTTTTTTTTCTCTCCTTGTCTTGTGTCCTGTGGCCACCGTTAGGGGGAGGGCACTGTTACAAGTTGTTGCTACAGCTTGTTTTTGTTTTCTTGTCTGTTAGACCAGTGTGTCAGGTTTTTGTTTTTTTTTGTATCCCTTGTTCTGGATAGTCTGAATTTTGGTTTTTTTTGACCCCTCCTCAAGGGGGGGGTAATGTTATGAGCCACGGCTGTGGCTCATTCCTGTTTTGCATTTTTTTAATGTATTTTATGTTATACTTCTGTTTATGTTCCCCGTGGGTGTCATGGGGTGCTCGGAGCTCACCCTTAAGGAGGGGATACTGTTATGAACCACAGGTAGTGGTTCATTTCTATTTTATGTTTATTTTGTTGTCTTGCATGCCAGGATTTCCCATTGCTCTGTTTTAGATTACTCTTGTCTGCTGCCACTGGTGAGTCTGTGCAATTGCAGCTTGTTCCCATGTGTTCAGCCTCATCTGGCTGCTAATTGCATCTTGTCAGCTTGGAGTCCTGCAATAGGCCAGCTGCACTGGATTATTAATTAGGCCTCTCTGTTATATGCTGGCTGATTGCAGTTCGCAGATGCTGGTGATATTTCTGGGTTTTCAGTCTGCTTGAGTTCTGAGCTTGGTTCCTGCTAGTTCCTGAGCTTCCTGAATGCTGAATCTGTTTGCTGAAAGTGTTTCCAGTCCTGCTGTATCCGGTCGTTCCTGTTCTCAGTTGTCCTGTACTCGGAAGTCGTCATCTGTTCCTGGAGTCCTGACTGAGCACCTTTGAACATCCAGTGGTGTTCGTGAGTCACGGCGTAGCCGTGTGTTGCGGCTTGGGCCGCTTAATTATTTATCTTTTATTATTTGTGTTCCGGAGCTTTTGCGGAGGATTCCGCTCCCACAGATCCACTCTGGTATCCAGCGGTGCTGGGTAGGAGTACGGACTAGTGGATTTTGGTTGTCCTTTTCCCTGGTGGGTTACCGCACATACCTCAGGTTTAGTCAGTTAGCTTGTAGCCCCTGGCCTGGTTGTTTAGTCAGAGGGCCCCTTGTTATCACCCTGTCTCGTATTTCCCTTTGTCTCCCATTAAGACCTGAGGGGGCATCGGAGTTGGGCAGACATAATCCGCCCTTCAAACGCGGCTGCCATGGGCTCAAGCAACCATAGTCTCGCAGGGGATTTCTGACCACACGGGCGAGACAACAGAGTTAGGGCGCCAGGGGCTATTCCCTTTCCATTCCCCTTTCCCAGCATTACGTCCTGGTGCTCTGGACTCGCTTCATAACATCTCCCTTGTTCTGAGCACCAGGAACCTAACATCTACTATACCCAGAACCAGAGATATCAGTCTTCTAGTAGCTGGTCCCTGCTCCAGCTCCACACGCCTAGTATGCAGTTTTATATTTTCGTCAGTGGATTGCTCTTGCTCCTGAACTATGATCCCAAAGTCCCCAGTACCTCCTGAAAGTTGAGACTCCCTAGATTTTTCTGTCATATTGAAAGCTAAGAAATCTATTTCCAGTAACTGCAGATATCAAGCAAGCTGCCCTCCCACTGGAAAATTATTAATTTAAGCCCACTTCACTATCCATCCCTCTCCCCTGTGTATTAAACCCCCCACCCCCACCCCACTACCTTGGAAGTCATGTCCCAGGGCCCCTTCACTCAGCCCAATGCCCCCTTTAACAGTTAAGTGTTCTCCCTACCTCCCCCTCTCCCACCATTTGTGCAGTAAAGGAGCAATTAGTAGAAATTACTGCTCCAGGTCCTACATGCTGAGCCAGTAGATAGAACACCCCCTACTTCCCACGGGACATCAAAGCTTCTGCTGATAGCACCCCCCACCCCTACCACTGGAGGATGAGTAGGGGCCCCAGTGCATTGCTTGTCCAGGGGCCTACACTGCTGTTAAGATGGCCCTGGCACACTTGAAGGTTGGGAGGCTGGATGAAGGTCTAATAGAACAAGGCAGGGCATTTCAGAGGTTAGGAGCAGCTCTGGAGAAATCCTGAATGTGAGAATGGGAAGCAGGTGTCAGGAGGTGAGGCAGCAGTCACTAGTAGAGTGAAGAGGATGGGAGAGAGAATGTGAGGAAATGAGGCTGGAGATGTAGGTAGAATCAGTGAGGGTGAGAGCTTTGTAGGTTAGAGAGAGGAATTTTTTATTTAATTCTGACTGGTATACGGGTGCCGATGGAGTAAATAACCAAGAAACAATTCATGCTTGCGCAGTGTAAGAAAAAAATAGTTGCTAATGGTAAATACTGCTACTACTTTGATGAAATTGTTACACGGACACAGAGATGCATTAGGGAGCAGCACTAGTTTCCTTACTACTTGCTGGCACTCTTTGCAAGCCATTGGATGTTATCCTATCTCTGAAATTTGGGTAATTAATTAAAAAGGTTTACAATTACCTGAACACTAATTACTCCAAAGAGGATTCTGGGTATACATATGAGAGTACCTACATAATTCACTCAGCACACTGTATGTATGTATATATATATATATATATATACAGTGTATATGGTTGAGACATTTTACATTTATGATGATGATGATGATGATGATGATGATTATTATTATTGTTATTAAATTAGTATAATGCATCTGTGGAATTGAAGCCAATATGTGATGTCTATAATTGATATTAAAATAAATTTATTTTTTTGGCACTCCTGAGCTTTTACTATTATTGTTTAGAGCATAAAGCGGAGGTTTATATTCTTACCTTGAGCCAGCGGAGTGACTGTCAGGGAGAGGCAGCATACCTCAGGTAGAGCGACAAGAGTCAGGAAGGTTACAGAAGGTTAGGAAGGTTAAAGAAAAGCAGATTACAATGATCATGGCGGGCAATGATAAGGGCATTAATGATAGTCTGCAGGTAGAGGAAGGCCCGATTCTAGGAATTAGTTCAGTATGCTCCCTCTGCTTTGTCATTGTGTACGCACCTAATAAAAGAGCAATGTCAGATCTTATAGGTTGTCATGGTCAATAGGCATTCAGTATGTGTGTGCCTACAGTACACAGCCACCATCTATGCAGAGAAAGGTTGTTGTTCTTTTTAAGGATGGTGCGTGTGGCTTGTGTGTATTTCATCACATTAAAGGTCTGCCTTTAATATTATAACTTGGGTGTGGTATCTTTTTTAACATTATAGTGGGGCTCCAAGATGGAACAATTGTCACTTAATGGTTTCTACATATATATTATGTTCTACTTACCTACAGTGGCGGCTCCAAAGATGGGGCTACAGCACAGTCTAAAATTCAAATAGGGACCCACACCAACTGCAAGTGAGTCCCGGCAGGAGATGTTTGGCAGCATTTGGGGTGGCAGTTGGTATTTGAATAGCCCCACCTCTGGAACTGCCACTGGTTACCTGCTATTCATATCCCAACAGGACCTGAAAAAACACTGAGCTTTTCTGCTCTTAGTTGATTGCTACCAGAAAAGGGAGTTATTCACATTTTTCATGATTCATGAACTAAAGCTGGGTATACACTGAAGCGACTTGAGGGCAGACCTGCCGTTACGCCAACAGAGCGGCTGATTCAGGTAAGCATATACATTTATTAATTTGCCACTCGATATGTCAGCCCTTATATCACAGCTGGGCGGCAATCTGAATTTGCCTGCCCAGCTGTGATGTCAGTCCCGCAACAAGTTGTACGGGTGGTTGGTGGACAGCCCGTACACACTGCCAGATATGCTGTATCTGAATATATATTGGGCATCAACTGTGCTGCAGAACCGACGCGATATGTCTCTGAACGACACTCATTCACGATATATTGGCCGAATGCTCGCCTAGTATGTATACAGCCTAAGACAACCAGCTTCCTGCTGCTCAAATGATGGGGCTGGTTAGCATTATTGCAAGGAATACCAATGAAAGCGTGTTTGTATTTTTCTAAATTGCTCACACATATGCTTAGCACTGAAATGATGTATAAGGGCCGGTATATACTGTATCCTGCCACCATCATCCTAGAATTTCCTACATATATTAATATAAATAATCCTACTAGGGCATCACAGGTGGTCTAATAGTTAGCATTACTGCTTCCCAGCACTGAGATCATGGGTTCAATTCCCACCATGGCCTAGCAGTGTAGAGTTTGTATATTCTCCCCGTGCTTGCGTGGGTTTTCTCCGGGTACACACTCCAAAAATATACTGCTAGGTTAATTGTCTCCCAACAGAATTAACCCTAGCATGAATGTGTGTGTGTATACATGTTGTAGGGAATATAGATTGTAATCTACACTGGGGCAGAGTTAATGGACAAATACTCTCTGTAAAGTGCAGCGGAATATGTGTGCGCTATATAAATAACTGGTAATAAAACTACAAAACTATATCATACTCACTGCTGTGTAAAGTGGTGAAGTTATCATTTTGCTTATTTTTTGTGTAAGCAAACGTGATACATTGTCTTTGATTTGTGCTATTTGTAGCCATTAAGCAGCAAGTGAATTGAATCACTTCATCATTGTGTAGTGTGTTATTTCCTAAAGCAATTTACTTAAACTGTACACCAGCATTACATGTTAAATATAGAAACAGTAATACAGTTTATTTTCCGTGAAGGATGTCTCTGATTTGTATCTAAACAGCAAATTGCATGCTGAACATAACTGTTTTAAGGACTACTTGTCTTAATACACTTCATGGTGTCTTCATTTCTATTTATATGTAAGGTACCGGTTAAAAATTGAAAGCATGCAGTTTTCTGTAGATACGATTTTACATACAGCTTCAAAAGTGTCTCATATGTTGCGATTCAATCAGTAAATGGACACATACTGTACATTTAGCAATTTAATGTAATGGTACTGATTCAGAGTTGCACAAATGGAACTGTATACTAAGGGGATGGTTCAGACCTGATCGTTGCTGTGCATTTTCGTACAGCGGGCGATCAGGTACTAACTGCACATGTGTATGCAACGCAATGCACACGCATGCCGGACATAAACAAAGGGCATCGTCGGTCAGTGACGGGATGGTGTGAAAAATCAGATTGCGCAGGCGTTCGCAAGGCGACTGACAGGAGCTAGCCGTTTGTGGGTGGCAACTGGCCATTTATTGGGAGTGTCCGGAAAAATGCAGGCGTGCCAAAGCGTTTTCAGGGAGGGTGTCTGACGTCAGCTCCGTCTCCGATCAGCCTGATCTCATCGCACTGTAGGAGTAAGGGCTGCGCACACACTGCACACAGTGGATTTTTGCAGCTCGGCGTACACATGGGATCGCACACTTGCACGGCAAAATCACACTCCCCCTAGGGTGGCGACTATCTGAACGCAGGACAGCAAAGATAGCAGCCCAGCGATCAGGTCTGAATCATCCCCTAAATTCGGACACTGGGCATGATTCATATTTGTAAGTAAAGCAAAAAAGCAAGCAACTGGGCAATTCATGTTGCACTGCTGGAGGGGCAGATGTAACATGTGCAGAGAGATTTAGATTTGGGTGTGGTGTGTTCAAACTGAAACCTAAATTTCAGTGTAAAAATGAAGCTAATATCTGTGGGCTACATGCAAAAGCATGAAACAGAAACAATATGCAGAGTATGTATTTGCTCCCCTTGCATTGCAATATGGTTTGCTCCAAATACAGTATAAAGTTATGTAACTTTTTTGCTTTACTTACAAACATGAATCAGGCACAGTCTCCCATACATTGAGTTACAGGTGTCTGGATTTGGTGTGTGGATGTCTCCAGCGGTTGGGGCCATGTTACCAGCGGCCAGGATCCTGTCGGTCAGCATCCCAACGCCGGGTTCCCTGCTGCAGAATGCCAGTGGGGGTTGAGCGCAACAAAGCCCCTTGCAAGCTTGGTGGTGAGCTGCGCTCGCCGCAGGTTCTATTCCCACTCTATGGGGGTCGTGGACACCCATGAATGGGAATAGTTCCTTCTAATCGGCATGCCGACTCTCGGTATTGTGAGGGGTCGGGATGCAGGGGAAGTTATTGTGTCATAACTATATCCTATCTCCAGACCAGTGTCAGAGTTACGAGCAGCTGGAGTAGTGTTGTGCTTGAAACTGTGTGGTCTAATATAATTGCTACTCATAGGAAGGAGTTACGGCACTTTACTCCAGCTGTGACTATGAGTAACAGAATCTAGTCTCAGGTAGTTGACTGGACCATGAACAGAGGAGCAGAGTCTTACCCCATCAAGGGTAAGGAGGATTTTGGTTTCACTGCAACTGATGGGCCATTCGCAGACCCCTGTCTGAGTTATCTGGGCTAGCACTAGAAGAGGTATTGGAACTATAAAATCCAGATGAGAACTACCAGATAGCGAAGCAGACTGTAGTTTAGAGGGTTAACTCCGATGGCTGAAGATATTTGTCTCTATCAGGGACATGCAGTAAGGTAAATGGCTCAGGAGGCAATGGCTAGCACCAGAGCCAGATTTACACGCAATATATGAGCCCAAGGGTTCATGTGGACATTATACACATGTGGAACAGTATAAACTCCTGGAAATTTGGTGACTTTAATTAGAGATGTGCGGAAAAGATAGGCAGGGGAGGGAGGCACTGCCTCACCAGCCATAGACTTTTTACTCCAGAGTTTTGGCTATAAAAATGATTAGAATAATGCAAAGAAGATATTTCAAACATATTATTGGTATTTTTCATATATTTTATATAGTCAAAACTATGGAACAAACATTAGTATAAGAGGAAAGGCTCTGACTCACCTGCCTCACCCCACCGCACGTCACTGGTCTCTATGGCAGAGTGGGTCTCTCCCACATGTTGAGGAGAGGGTTAATCACCTGCAGCTCAGGGAGGAACAACACCCTTTCCTTAATTAAGGCCAGCTAAGGTGTAAAAACCAGGCCTGAGTTAGCAGTGTGGAATGTGTGGTAGAGGCTGTACCGTCTCTCTATTCTGGAGAAATCTGCACACTGAAACTGCTGTGAATACTCTGCCTGTTTGCACTGCTGTCTTCAAGTAAGCTGAACTGTTATATTTGAATTGTTGATGGTACCCTTTGTAAGAAGCAATTACAGTGGCTATGCCTGTCAGCTGGAAATAAAGCTTTCTTGTTTGCAATACCTCTGCCTCCCATTGGTCGTCTGGAACTTAAGGACCCTACACACTTAAAGATTATCTGTCCAATCTGTCTGATTGGAAAGAAAATCTGGCAATGTCTGGGAGAAAATGACAATCAACCATTTGCTCCCAAAATCCAGAAATTGGACAGAAATGGTTGTTGATCAATTGTTTTAATGAAACAAACTTAACCAAATTGTTTAAGTCCATTTTTGTCTGTTGTCCAGTGATTGAGAGCAAACGGTCAATTGTCATTTGCTCCCATACATTGCCAGATTTTTGTTCCAACCAGAAAGATTGGACAGATAATCTTTAAGTGTGTAGGGCACTTTACCCGCTACAGTCTCACACTGAAGGTCAGGAATATTGATCTTGCACCGATGGTCTGGATTATCAGACTAGGACTGGAGTGTTGACTGGGCTGGATCTGGAATGATGACACTGAGTAAACCCAAGGAAATGCAGATGGTATTGCAGGTAGTAGAATAGAAGCACAATGTAGGAACAAAGAAGTAACTGATAACTCAGAGGAGCACAGCTATAAGGCTCACACACAGACAGAGGCGGATCGGCCATAGGGTTTACAGGGAAGATTCCCGGTGAGCCGATGCACCCATGGGGCCTGTTTTGTTTGAGGACATGTGGTCCTTTTTATAGACATAATGAATAAGATGCAAAATAATTTACATATATGAAAATGACTTTGCCACTTAGCCTGTGATTGCAGATGATCTAGTGTATGCTCTGTCTGCCTGCTTCGCTGACATATAAGATTGAGTGAATAGTGATTGGGATACGGTTGGTGTAATAAGCAAGAAAATATATCTTTCTACAGAATGATATAGTTTCCTTAATTCTGAAGGTGTATCATATAATGTGCTCATAATATTTTTTTTTATTTTTTTTAACTTCCCCCTTGATGCTGGACATGCCCACTATCTGGAAAGTCTTGGGGGGAGGGTGCTGCTGCCATGGCCCATGGCTAGACCTTACACCTCTGGTGCTGCCCATGTGGGGCCACTAGTACAAATTTTTCCAGGGCCGCTTTTTGTTCCCAATCCGCCCCTGCACACAGAGCTGTGTTACTCATGGCACTGGCAACCTGAACACTGAGAAGCAGGAAGCTTTAACCACCTTGGTGACACAGGATTGGCTGGGAGTGTCAGCTAACACTCAGGCTGCATGGAATTGGTCAGAGACTGGTCAGCTGACACTAAGCAAGATGGCGTTGTCCATGTTGCTAGGCCTATAGAAGAATTGCACACAGAGGACCCAGTCCCAATTGCTGTGACTACTGCCGCTGGACTGCCAGAGCATACTGGAAACTCACAAGTGGCCTGACAGGTAGGAAACGAGGACTGACCTTAGCAGCATCCCCATCTATATGCTTATTTAAATAGCCGTCAACATGCACCAAACCTATACCCAGGTCCAGAGCTTCCACTAGGGGCCCCGGTATCTGGGGGGGGGGGGGGGGGGTGGCCTGTTGCAGCTGCCTGAAAAAGGTAGCGTGGTCCTACCTCTCACAGCCACCGCAATCCCCCTGGCACTCGTATCTACAGTAGCCACGACTGGCAAGCTCCTGTATTGCAGCCTCCAGCTCTGACTCCACCCGGCACATGTAGTAACTTTGACAGCTCCTAGAGTCCTGGCTGGGGGTGACATGCGGTGCTTCATTCCAGGCTTTTTCACAGACTACTCAGTCCCAACTCTGCATTGTAGCCTGCAGGTAAGGTGGCTGCACAGTGCACTGTCTGCAATTGATAGATGAAAGATGGGGAGAACAGTCTTGGTGGAGGGGGATGGAGATGAGCAGCAGGCATGCACACAGTGGGGGGGGGGGATGAGCAGCAGCATGCACACAGATGGTGGAGGGGATTGAACAGAAGACATTTAAAAGAGTGTGTGTGTGTGTGTGGGGGGGGGTGAGAGCAGCAGGAATCCACACAGACTACGGAGATGGGGAAAAGAGAGCAGCGATGCAACAGAGTAGGGGTGGGGGAGAGCAGCAGTATGCCTCTCACCTGAAGGCCGGGTAGGGGGAAGGGGCAGTAGACGGAAGTTTTGCCTAGGGTGCCGAGAAGCCTTACACCACCACTGCCTATACTTGGTTCAAGAGATCAATTTGAAAATAAATGGTTACACACAACTCAGCATATCCCTCAATTCCATTTACAGCCCCACAACAGCCTATAGTGTGTGCGAATGACTCATTGCTGCTCAGTTGCACCAGACACAAGTGGAGATTTAAGTGAGATGTTTACAATATGGAATCACCTGTAGATACTGTACTTGTTCCTAGCTGGAAATTGCACAAAAAAATTGCAAGAACCATCTGCAAAATGGGTTTGTGTGTAACTCGTAACCTTGTAGTGAATGAGCAGTTAACTATTGATATGTAATAGCCCAAAGACTAATGTGACACAGTGCCTTCAGTGGTAGATATGGAAATTACAGGTAGTTTCTTAACACCAATAATTTGGGAATATACTACAGTACATCGGGCATGGATAATATTTTGCTTCAGCTAGAAGGTGCTATGGCAAAAGTTTTGCTGTTGTTACATGGCCGGTAACTTAGAGGTGAGGGAAGCTTACTCTAATTAAAGTTTCATAATTTGAAACAAATTTGTTTTAAAGATTATAGGCCTGATTTAGAAATGTACATTAACCTGATCATTTACAGTACGTATATCTCTGATGGTGAGACGTACATCCCGGATGGTGCTTCCAAGTCTAAAAGACAGGCTGACGGAATTTGGGGATAGCCAGAGCTTGCCAGCATTCCGGATAATGGGGGATTGTTGCTCTCGTTATTGGGTGGTGGGGCCAGGGTCTATGTCTTTGCACACAGATATTCTGACCCCGGCAGAGCAGTGCCGGTGGTCACTCTGAGTAAGCTTCAGCTTACTCAGATGGTCAATGTTGCCAACATCACAGCCAATGGTCACAATGGTGAACCAATGCTGCATCTACGGATGTAGCACTTGGATTGCAGATGCTGGCAGGTGGTGTATTTTTCCTACAGACATCTCCTGATGCTTTAGCATATTAGCTGCCACTTCCCTGCAGCTGTGCAATACCATACAACTATGAATAAGGCCCAATGTTTCTCAACAAACTAGTCTCTTACAGGCCAATTCATTTAGGGCCAATGCATTAGTAAACATCCCCCAATGTTCTGCTGCATGCATATATTCACATTACATAAGTGGAACATTACTATTTACTTCTACTGGGTGCAAGGAAAAACTAGTGATGCTGGTGGCCATAGTGCATCATTCAAGAACAACACATTGCAACCAAGCCGCTAATTGAACTGGGCCAATTGTGATGGTGGAGGCTGGAGATGAGGAGCAGCTCCAGAGCTGAGACAGAGCAGCTCCAGACGGTATGATCCCATGTGAGTATCCATCCAGTTCGGCCTGCTTCCGCTATGAGACTGCACACAGTGCTCCAGCCAAGGGGGCCCCTCTGAAAGAGGAGAGCCCAGGGGCAGTTGCCTCATCTGTCCCCTCTGCCCCCTCTTAGTCCAGCTCAGGTCCTCCATGATATAATAATTTGCAACCAGACTGCTCAGCAGAGTATTGGTGTTTCTAACAGAGGAGAGGAGGGTAAAAAGCTGCAAGATTTTACTAACAAGTGCTGGTAAATCTCTTGACTCCCTAGGGCAGAGGAGTTCTATTATAAATCAATGGTGTAGGATTCTCTTTGAGATCCATGTGTAATGGACTAGAGATCCATAACCCTCTACCCATTTATTATACCTAGAGAAACAAGTAAGAAACACCTCTAAACATAACCACATCTCTTACTAAAAATAGATTTAAATAAAACAAAGCACACAAGCTTTATGACGTTGTTACGTTTTTGAAGATAATCAAGGAACAAAACCATTTGCACCGTAGCACAACCTTGGACTGGCCAATCATGTTTAGGTATGCAGTACACTTATGCCAGGGCTCATAGGTTTACAGAGCAAAATGATGACAGTACCCTACCGTCTAATAAACCATTTTTGGACCTGTTCTTGACCTGAGTATTGCATTATGCTACTAACATTTATTTATTTATTTATTTATTTATTTATTTATTAGCAGTTTCTTATATAGCGCAGCATATTTCGGTGCGCTTTACAATTAGAACAACAGTTATAGACCAAAACAGGGCAAAGACAGACATAGCGGTAGGAAGGCCCTGCTCGCAAGCTTACAATCTAGAGGGAAATAGGTATTGATACACAAGGATAGATGCAAAATGTTACATAATGTTTCCCCAGATTGCTAGCTTCCGTGTGGGTTGTATGATATGATCACCCAGCAATGTTGGAAGACAAAATGTGAGGTTATGGGGACTGTGCAGAGGGAATGTAACTGGATAGGGAAGCATTGAAGGTTATGTGTGTGGGTCAGGAATTTGGTAGGCTTGTCTGAAGAGATGAGTTTTCAGGGAACGTTTAAAGGTTTGGAGACTAGTGGAGAGTCTTATTGTGCGTGGGAGGGCATTCCACAGAGTGGGTGAAGCCCGGGTAAAGTCCTGTAATTTTAAGTGGGAACAGGTAATACATCTGGATGAGAGACGCAGATCTTGTGCAGAGCGGAGGGGTCTGGTAGGGAGATATTTTGAGATGAGTGAGGAGATGTATGATGGTGCAGTTTGGGTAATAGCCTTGTATGTAAGTGAAAGTATTTTATATTTGACACGGTAGAATACCGGTAACCAATGGAGGGACTGACAGAGCGGATCAGCAGACGAAGAACGTCTGGCAAAGAAGATTAGCCTCGCAGTTATACTTCAACACTTACCATGGCAGAACACAAGGCCCATCCTGACCAAATACTGTAGGCTGATAAACTGGTGCTTAGAGCCAAGCCCCGGGCACACTTGCCGACCTTTGAGCTACAGGAAATCCACCACTGCTCAGCCTGTCTGAATAAATGGCATGATCAGTCTATATAGGGGTTGCCAACAGTTTGTAGAAATGTGACTGATATGGGACAATTGGATAGAGAAAGTGTATTGACAAGAATCAGGCATGTGAAATAGAGAATTCCTTGCTTTCAACAGAAATTACAAAACCAAGCTACACTATCGCTACCCAGCTGGTAATATCACATTCAAATTAAAACCATTTATATTCTCTTTAATTCTGTTTATTGGGCTGTCCCAGTGAGATTTGCATGTGAGCCCCACTCTACTATTTATGAGTCTTTAAATTACTGGATATGCTTGGCAAGCAAGAGTTAGTAATATTATTAATATTTCCAAATACATTTTTAATGAGTTCTTTTATACAGTTTCACACTCTTACAATTATTCAATTAAGAACAATGCAGTGGAAATTAATTAATCTAGAGATGTGCTGTTTGAGGATGAAATGCTATTGTTGTCTCTATGGAAACGCACATTTAAAGAAGATATAGGAGCAGTGTTGAGTAACAAATCTTTAAGCATTTACCACTGGTATGTATCAAGTCAATATGATTCAGTGGTTTAATCTAGAATTACTTGTAATTTGTTTATGGTATTTAATATTATGTTCGTACTCACTCAAGTAATGATAAAAACATGGGCCCTCATTCCGAGTTGTTCGCTCGCAAGCTGCTTTTAGCAGCATTGCACACGCTAAGCCGCCGCCTACTGGGAGTGAATCTTAGCTTAGCAAAATTGCGAACGAAAGATTCTCAAAATTGCGAATAGAAATTTCTTAGCAGTTTCTGAGTAGCTCGGGACTTACTCTGCCACTGCGATCAGTTCAGTCAGTTTCGTTCCTGGTTTGACGTCACAAACACACCCAGCATTCTCCCAGACACTCCCCCGTTTCTCCAGCCACTCCCGCGTTTTTCCCAGAAACGGTAACGTTTTTTCACACACTCCCATAAAACGGCCAGTTTCCGCCTAGAAACACCCACTTCCTGTCAATCACATTACGATCACCAGAACGAAGAAAAAACCTCGTAATGCCGTGAGTAAAATACCAAACTTCTTAGCAAATTTACTTGGCGCAGTCGCAGTGCGAACATTGCGCATGCGCAATTAGCGGAAAATCGCTGCGATGCGAAGAAAATTACCGAGCGAACAACTCGGAATGAGGGCCATGGATTTGCCATTTAAATTAAGACAATGAAGAGTGTTAAAGCCTTTTAGCAAAATATAATACAGCACTTATTTATACTATGTGTACCAGATGCGTTAAAGCATCATCCTGGCCAATTGTGACCTAACTTGGATCTCAGGCTTTTTTTTTTTTAAATATATTTCTGGGGTCTATTCATGAAGCAGTGAAAAGTGTGGAGAAGTGAGCCAGAGAAGAAGTAGCCCATGGCAACCAATCAGCATTGAGGTAACATTTATAATTTGCATACTATACAATTGTGCGGAGCATCTGATTGGTTGCCATGGGCAACATCTCCATAGGCTCACTTCTCCACTCTTTTCACTGCTTCATGAATAGACCCCTTAAATCTGCAAAAGCCACAACTGAAGTCATTGTAACCGACATTGGGCCAGATTCATGTTTGGAAGGAACTGCACAGGCGCAAGGAAACGTCTGTGTAATTCTGTCTAATTAAAATTCTAATTCAGCAGGGGGTGTCTGTAGCAGATAGATGACTTCAGAGAGGATTAGCGTGGATCCGAGTGATGCATCTGAGGACGCAGCCTTGTTCACTATCGCGACCATTGCTTGCGATTCGTGATGGTTACAAGTACTGGACAGCCTACGTAAGCTGTAGCTTACTCAGGCTGGCTGTACAATCTGTACACCAGGGTCCGGGTAATCTATGTCCAACAATGCAGGCCCTGAACCCATCATGCCTTCAAAACGGGGAAGATACGTCCCTGGTTTGAACAATGGTGCCAGGTACCGCCCCGTCAAACATGCTGCAGCTGACAGGGGGTGGCAAGTGACACTGCAAGACCCGTTATGCAAATGTGCTCAATGGGTCTTGCGTCTGCGCATGACCCCCAAACATATTTGTATGCAAACCATCAAGCCCATTGTCCAGTTCCCAACTGTATTACATATTTATACAGAGGGCCTGGTCTAGCTAAGTTTTATATAAGATAATGTATCTTTGCAATATATTTAATTTCACATTTACCAATACAACCTGAACAGATAAAGGAGTTGCCTGGATTTCATACCCACTCAACATACTGCAACCCCTGGAAGCCATAAGCCTTATCTCAGTGTAAGATCTTAGTACAGGAGGTCTCCATAATATTTACTAGTGAACAAGATTTCTCTATGAATGTAATATCCCCCAGACACATCCATGGCCGTATGCCCATGGCAGGCAGCTTAATTACAGTACTTATGCCAATGCAAAAATCCACCCATGTATGATGAAGATCTGTTTGCATGTGGAAGGCTGTCCGACACCACTGTATTTACAGTGCATCGGGAAAGTATTGACAGCGCTTCACTTTCCACATTTTGTATGTTACAGCCTTATTCCAAAATGGAATAAATAATTTTTTTCCCTCAACATTCTACATGTATGAAAAAATCATGTCGACCTAGTACATGTCGACCTAATGGCCATGTCAACCTAAGGGCAATGTCGACCTTCAGTGGTCAACCTAATGAGTGTCGACCTAAGTTGGGTTGACCAAATGACCGTATCCCCTCCCAGGGCATCACAGTACTTTCTGAGGCTACCTTTCAGAGTAGAGAGAAGTCCTCCACTGCACGGAGGATTTTCTGGGGACTATTTGTAGAGAACTAAATGTAGAAAACAGGAATATGGAGAAGCGGAAATAGACAGCTGAGAGTTATACAGTGAAATAATAACAATAGAGGACAGCATAGATTTAATGAGAATAAAATGAGTCAGAAAGGGACATAATCCGGAGACTTGAATGTAAAGATAACATATTGTAGAGAACTAGTCAAGTGTCTTTCTACTGAGTATAGACTGTCATTGAATAAAAATAATGATTAGAAAGATACGCTAAAGGACACACTGAGAGGTAAGATATAGAAAACAAAGAAAAACAAAACACTCTGCAGTAGTGTAGCAGTAAAGAAACTCTGTGACACTAGGAGGCTAAATACCATCCAGCAGCAGGCGGCAAAGGCTGTATTACTATATATGGGAAGCGACAGGATGTACAGACGGCATATCAACTGAAACAACCTTGAAACATATCCAGCACTAGGGAAAGCACACATCTAACATCATCCAGCACCAGGAACAGCACACATCCATCACCATCCAGCACCAGGAAAAGCACACATCCATCACCAGGAAAGCACACATCCATCACCAGGAAAGCACACATCCATCATCAGGAAAAGTACACATCCAGCACCATCTAGCACTAGGGGAAGTATACATCCAGCACCAGGAAAAGCAGACATCTAACACCATCCATCACCAGGAAAAGCACACATCCAGCACCATACATCACCAGGGAAAACACACATCCAGCACCAGGGAAAGCACACATCCATCACCATCCAGCACCAGGAAAAGTACACAGCCAGCACTAGGAGAAGTATACATCTAGCCCGAGGAAAAGCATACATCTAACACCATCCAGCACCAGAGGAAGCACACATCCAGCACCAGGAAAAGCACACATCCATCACCAGGAAAAGTACACATCCAGCACCATCTAACACTAGGGGAAGTATACATCCAGCACCAGGAAAAGCAGACATCTAACACCATCCAGCACCAGAGGAAGCCCACATCCAGCACCAGGAAAAGCACACATCCATCACCAGGAAAAGTACACATCCAGCACCATCTAACACTAGGGGAAGTATACATCCAGCACCAAGAAAAGCAGACATCTAACACCATCCAGCACCAGAGGAAGCCCACATTCAGCACCAGGAAAAGCACACATCCAGCACCATACATCACGAGGGAAAACACACATCCAGCAACAGGGAAAGCACACATCCAGCACCATCCAGCACCAGGGAATGCACACATCCAGCACCAGGAAGAGCACACATCCAGCACCAGGAAGAGCACACATCCACCATCAGGAAAAGTACACATCCAGCACCATCTAACACCAGGGGAAGTATACATCCAGCACCAGGAAAAGCACACATCCAGCACCATACATCACCAGGGAAAACACACCTCCAGCAACAGGGAAAGCACACATCCAGCACCAGGGAATGCACACATCCAGCACCAGGAAGAGCACACATCCAGCACCAGGAAGAGCACACATCCACCATCAGGAAAAGTACACATCCGGCACCATCTAGCACTAGGGGAAGTATACATCCAGCACCAGGAAAAGCAGACATCTAACACCATCCATCACCATCCATCACCAGGAAAAGCACACATCCAGCACCATACATCAACAGGGAAAACACACATCAAGCAACAGGGAAAGCACACATCCAGCACCATCCAGCACCAGGGAATGCACACATCCAGCACCAGGGAAAGCACACATCCATCACCATCCAGCACCAGGAAAAGTACACATCCAGCACTAGGGGAAGTATACATCTAGCCCGAGGAAAAGCAGACATCTAACACCATCCAGCACCAGAGGAAGCACACATCCAGAACCAGGAAAAGCACACATCCATCACCAGGAAGAGCACACATCCATCATCAGGAAAAGTACACATCCGGCACCATCTAACACTAGGGGAAGTATACATCCAGCACCAGGAAAAGCAGACATCTAACACCATCCAGCACCAGAGGAAGGCCACATCCAGCACCAGGAAAAGCACACATCCAGCACCAGGAAAAGCACACATCCAGCACCATACATCACCAGGGAAAACACACATCCAGCAACAGGGAAAGCACACATCCAGCACCAGGAAGAGCACACATCCATCATCAGGAAAAGTACACATCTAGCACTAGGGGAAGTTTACATCCAGCACCAGGAAAATTACACATCCAGCACCATACATCACCAGGGAAAGCACACATCCAGTACCAGGGAAAACACACATCCAGTACCAGGAAGAGCAAACATCCAGCACCAGGGAAAGCACACATCCAGCACCAGGGTAGGCACACATCCAGCACCAGGGAAAGCACACATGCAGCACCAGGCAAAGCACACATCCAGCACCAGGGTAGGCACACATCCAGCACCAGGGAAAGCACACATCCAGCACCAGGGAAAGCACACCTCCAGCACCAGGAAAAGCACACCTCCAGCACCAGGAAAGCATACATCCAGCACCTGGGAAAGCACACATCCAGCACCTGGGAAAGCACACATCCAGTACCATCCAGCACCAGGGAAAGCACACATCCAGCGCCGGGGAAACCACACATCCAGTACCATCCAGCACCAGGGAATGCACACAACGAGAACCAGAAAAAGCACACATCCAGTACCAGGAAAGCACACATCCAGCACCAGGGAAAGCACACATCCAGCGCCGGGGAAAGCATACATCCAGCACCAGGGCAAGCACACATCCAGTACTATCCAGCACCAGGGAAAGCACACATCCAGCACCAGGGAAAGCACACATCCAGCACCATCCATCACCAGGGAAAGCACACATCCATCACCATCCATCACCAGGGAAAGCACACATCCATCACCAGGGAAAGTACACACCAAGCACCATACATCATCAGGGAAAGCACACATATAGTACCAGTGGAAGCACACATCCAGTACGATCCAGCACCAGGGAAAGCACGCATCCATTACCAGGGAAAGCACACATCCAGCACTAGGGAAAGCACACATCAAGTACCAGGGAAAGCAAACATCCAGTACCATCCAGCACCAGGGAAAGCATACATCCAGCACCAGGGAAAGTACACACCAAGCACCATACATCATCAGGGAAAGCACACATATAGCACCAGTGAAAACACACATCCAGTACCATCCAGCACCAGGGAAAGCGCACATCCAGCACCAGGGAAAGCACACATCCAGCACTAGGGAAAGCAAACTTCCAGCACCGGGGAAAGCACACATCCAGTACCAGGGAAAGCACACATCACTGCCAAGGAATGCACACATCCAGCACCAGGAAAAGCAAGCAGCCAGCACCAGGAAAGGCACACATCCAGCACCGGGGAAAGCACACATCCAGCACCAGCTAGAGCACACATCCAGCACCAGGGAAAGCACACATCCAGCACCAGGAAGAGCACACATCCAGCACCAGGAAGAGCACACATCCACCACCAGGAAAAGTACACATCCGGCACCATCTAGCACTAGGGGAAGTATACATCCAGCACCAGGAAAAGCAGACATCTAACACCATCCATCACCATCCATCACCAGGAAAAGCACACATCCAGCACCATACATCACCAGGGAAAACACACATCAAGCAACAGGGAAAGCACACATCCAGCACCATCCAGCACCAGGGAATGCACACATCCAGCACCAGGGAAAGCACACATCCATCACCATCCAGCACCAGGAAAAGTACACATCCAGCACTAGGGGAAGTATACATCTAGCCCAAGGAAAAGCAGACATCTAACACCATCCAGCACCAGAAGAAGCACACATCCAGAACCAGGAAAAGCACACATCCATCACCAGGAAGAGCACACATCCATCATCAGGAAAAGTACACATCCGGCACCATCTAACACTAGGGGAAGTATACATCCAGCACCAGGAAAAGCAGACATCTAACACCATCCAGCACCAGAGGAAGGCCACATCCAGCACCAGGGAAAGCACACATCCAGCACCAGGAAAAGCACACATCCAGCACCATACATCACCAGGGAAAACACACATCCAGCAACAGGGAAAGCACACATCCAGCACCAGGAAGAGCACACATCCATCATCAGGAAAAGTACACATCTAGCACTAGGGGAAGTTTACATCCATCACCAGGAAAATTACACATCCAGCACCATACATCACCAGGGAAAGCACACATCCAGTACCAGGGAAAACACACATCCAGTACCAGGAAGAGCAAACATCCAGCACCAGGGAAAGCACACATCCAGCACCAGGGTAGGCACACATCCAGCACCAGGGAAAGCACACATGCAGCACCAGGCAAAGCACACATCCAGCACCAGGGTAGGCACACATCCAGCACCAGGGAAAGCACACATCCAGCACCAGGGAAAGAACACCTCCAGCACCAGGAAAAGCACACCTCCAGCACCAGGAAAAGCATACATCCAGCACCTGGGAAAGCACACATCCAGCACCTGGGAAAGCACACATCCAGTACCATCCAGCACCAGGGAAAGCACACATCCAGCGCCGGGGAAACCACACATCCAGTACCATCCAGCACCAGGGAATGCACACAACGAGAACCAGAAAAAGCACACATCCAGTACCAGGAAAGCACACATCCAGCACCAGGGAAAGCACACATCCAGCGCCGGGGAAAGCATACATCCAGCACCAGGGCAAGCACACATCCAGTACTATCCAGCACCAGGGAAAGCACACATCCAGCACCAGGGAAAGCACACATCCAGCACCATCCATCACCAGGGAAAGCACACATCCATCACCATCCATCACCAGGGAAAGCACACATCCATCACCAGGGAAAGTACACACCAAGCACCATACATCATCAGGGAAAGCACACATATAGTACCAGTGGAAGCACACATCCAGTACGATCCAGCACCAGGGAAAGCACGCATCCATTACCAGGGAAAGCACACATCCAGCACTAGGGAAAGCACACATCAAGTACCAGGGAAAGCAAACATCCAGTACCATCCAGCACCAGGGAAAGCATACATCCAGCACCAGGGAAAGTACACACCAAGCACCATACATCATCAGGGAAAGCACACATATAGCACCAGTGAAAACACACATCCAGTACCATCCAGCACCAGGGAAAGCGCACATCCAGCACCAGGGAAAGCACACATCCAGCACTAGGGAAAGCAAACTTCCTGCACCGGGGAAAGCACACATCCAGTACCAGGGAAAGCACACATCACTGCCAAGGAATGCACACATCCAGCACCAGGAAAAGCAAGCAGCCAGCACCAGGAAAGGCACACATCCAGCACCGGGGAAAGCACACATCCAGCACCAGCTAGAGCACACATCCAGCACCAGGGAAAGCACACATCCAGCACCAGGGTAGGCACACATCCAGCACCAGGGAGAGCACACATCCAGTACCAGGGAAAGCACACATCCAGCATCAGGGAAATCACACATCCAGCACCAGGGAAAGCACACATCCAGCACCAGGGAAAGCACACATCCAGCACCAGGAAAAGCACACCTCCAGCACCTGGGAAAGCACACATCCAGCACCTGGGAAACCACACATCCAGTACCATCCAGCACCAGGGAAAGCACACATCCAGCGCCAGGGAAACCACACATCCAGTACCATCCAGCACCAGGGAATGCACACAACGAGAACCAGAAAAAGCACACATCCAGTACCAGGGAAAGCACACATCCAGCACCAGGGAAAGCACAATTCTAGCGCCGGGGAAAGCACACATCCAATACCATTCAGCACCAGGGAAAGCACACATCCAGCACCAGGGCAAGAACACATCCAGTACCATCCAGCGCCAAGGAAAGCACACATCCAGCAGCAGGGAAAACACACATTTTGCATCAGGGAAAGCACACATCCAGCACCAGGAAAAGCACACATCCATCACCATCCATCACCAGGGAAAGCACACATCCAGCACCATCCATCACCAGGGAAAGCACACATCCATCACCATCCATCACCAGGGAAAGCACACATCCAGCACCAAGGAAAGCTCATATCCAGCACCATCCAGAACCAGGTAAAGCACACATCCAGCACCAGGGAAAGTACACACCAAGCACCATACATCATCAGGGAAAGCACACATATAGCACCAGTGAAAGCACACATCCAGTACCATCCAGTACCAGGGAAAGCACACATCCATTACCAGGGAAAGCACACATCAAGTACCAGGGAAAGCACACATCCAGTACCATCCAGCACCAGGGAAAGCATACATCCAGCACCAGGGAAAGTACACACCAAGCACCATACATCATCAGGGAAAGCACACATATAGCACCAGTGAAAACACACATCCAGTACTATCCAGCACCAGGGAAAGCGCACATCCAGCACCAGGGAAAGCACACATCCAGCACGGGGGAAAGCACACTTCCAGCACCGGGGAATGCACACATCACTGCCAAGGAATGCACACATCCAGCACCAGGAAAAGCAAGCATCCAGCACCAGGAAAGGCACACATCCAGCACCGGGGAAAGCACACATCCAGCGTCGGGGAAACCACGCATCCAGTACCATCCAGCACCGGGGAATGCACACATCACTGCCAAGGAATGCACACATCCAGCACCAGGAAAAGCAAGCATCCAGCACCAGGAAAGGCACACATCCAGCACCGGGGAAAGCACACATCCAGCGTCGGGGAAACCACACATCCAGTACCATCCAGCACCAGGGAATGCACACAACGAGAACCAGAAAAAGCACACATCCAGTACCAGGGAAAGCACACATCCAGCACCGGGGAAAGCACACATCCAGCGTCGGGGAAACCACACATCCAGTACCATCCAGCACCAGGGAAAGCACACATCCAGCGTCGGGGAAACCACACATCCAGTACCATCCAGCACCAGGGAAAGCACACATCCAGCGCCGGGGAAACCACACATCCAGTACCATCCAGCACCAGGGAATGTACACAACGAGAACAAGAAAAAGCACACATCCAGTACCAGGGAAAGCACACATCCAGCACCAGGGAAAGCACACATCCAGCACCGGGGAAAGCACACATCCAGCGCCGGGGAAAGCACACATCCAGCACCAGGGCAAGCACACATCCAGTACCATCCAGCACCAGGGAAAGCACACATCCAGCACCAGGAAAAGCCCACATCCAGCACCAGGGAAAGCACACATCCAGCACCAGGGAAAGCACACATCCAGCACCAGGGAAAGCACACATCCAGCACCGGGGAAAGCACACATCCAGCAAAGGGGAAAGCACACATCACTGCCAAGGAATGCACACATCCAGTACCATCCAGCACCAGGGAAAGCACACATCCAGCACCAGGAAAAGCACACATCCAGCGCCGGGGAAACCACACATTCAGTACCATTTAGCACCAGGGACTGCACACAACGAGAACCAGGGAAAGCACACATCCAGCACCATCCAGCACCAGGGAAAGCACACATTCAGCACCAGGTAAAGGACACATTTAACATCAGGGAAAGCACACATCCAGCACCAGGGAAAACACACATTTAGCATCAGGGAAAGCACACATCAAGCACCAGGAAAAGCACACATCCAGCACCAGGGAAAGCACACATCCAGCACCATCCATCACCTGGTAAAGCACACATCCAGCACCAGGGAAAGCACACATCCAGCACCATTCATCACCAGGGAAAGCACACATCCAACACCATCCATCACCAGGGAAAGCACACATCCAGCACCAAGGAAAGCTCACATCCAGCACCATCCAGAACCAGGGAAAGCACACATCCAGCACCAGGGAAAGTACACACCAAGCACCATACATCATCAGGGAAAGCACACATATAGCACCAGTGAAAGCACACATCCAGTACCATCCAGCACCAGGGAAAGCACACATCAAGTACCAGGGAAAGCACACATCAAGTACTAGGGAAAGCACACATTCAGTACCATCCAGCACCAGGGAAAGCACACATCCAGCACCAGGGAAAGTACACACCAAGCACCATACATCATCAGGGAAAGCACACATATAGCACCAGTGAAAACACACATCCAGTACCATCCAGCACCAGGGAAAGCGCACATCCAGCACCAGGGAAAGCACACATCCAGCACTAGGGAAAGCACACATCCAGCACCAGGGAAAGCACACATCACTGCCAAGGAATGCACACATCCAGCACCAGGAAAAGCACGCATCCAGCACCAGGAAAGGCACACATCCAGCACCAGGGAAAGCACACATCCAGTACCATCCAGCACCAGGGAATGCACACAACGAGAACCAGAAAAAGCACACATCCAGTACCAGGGAAAGCACACATCCAGCACCAGGGAAAGCACACATCCAGCATCGGGGAAAGCACACATCCAGCGCCCGGGGACAGCACACATCCAGTATCATCCAACACAAGGGAAAGCAAACATCCAGCACCAGGGCAAGCACACATCCAGTACCATCCAGCACCAGGGAAAGCACACATCCAGCACCAGGAAAAGCCCACATCCAGCACCAGGGAAAGCACACATCCAGCACCAGGGAAAGCACACATCCAGCACCAGGGAAAGCACACATCCTGCACCGGGGAAAGCACACATCCAGCGTCGGGGAAACCACACATCCAGTACCATCCAGCACCAGGGAAAGCACACATCCAGCGTCGGGGAAACCACACATCCAGTACCATCCAGCACCAGGGAAAGCACACATCCAGCGCCGGGGAAACCACACATCCAGTACCATCCAGCACCAGGGAATGTACACAACGAGAACAAGAAAAAGCACACATCCAGTACCAGGGAAAGCACACATCCAGCACCAGGGAAAGCACACATCCAGCACCGGGGAAAGCACACATCCAGCGCCGGGGAAAGCACACATCCAGCACCAGGGCAAGCACACATCCAGTACCATCCAGCACCAGGGAAAGCACACATCCAGCACCAGGAAAAGCCCACATCCAGCACCAGGGAAAGCACACATCCAGCACCAGGGAAAGCACACATCCAGCACCAGGGAAAGCACACATCCAGCACCGGGGAAAGCACACATCCAGCACCGGGGAAAGCACACATCACTGCCAAGGAATGCACACATCCAGTACCATCCAGCACCAGGGAAAGCACACATCCAGCACCAGGAAAAGCACACATCCAGCGCCGGGGAAACCACACATTCAGTACCATTTAGCACCAGGGACTGCACACAACGAGAACCAGGAAAAGCACACATCCAGCACCATCCAGCACCAGGGAAAGCACACATCCAGCACCAGGTAAAGGACACATTTAACATCAGGGAAAGCACACATCCAGCACCAGGGAAAACACACATTTAGCATCAGGGAAAGCACACATCAAGCACCAGGAAAAGCACACATCCAGCACCAGGGAAAGCACACATCCAGCACCATCCATCACCTGGTAAAGCACACATCCAGCACCAGGGAAAGCACACATCCAGCACCATTCATCACCAGGGAAAGCACACATACAGCACCATCCATCACCACGGAAAGCACACATCCAGCACCAAGGAAAGCTCACATCCAGCACCATCCAGAACCAGGGAAAGCACACATCCAGCACCAGGGAAAGTACACACCAAGCACCATACATCATCAGGGAAAGCACACGTATAGCACCAGTGAAAGCACACATCCAGCACTAGGGAAAGCACACATCCAGCACTAGGGAAAGCACACATTCAGCACCAGGAAAAGCACACATCCAGCGCCGGGGAGACCACACATTCAGTACCATTTAGCACCAGGGAATGCACACATCCAGCACCAAGGAAAGTACACACCAAGCACCATACATCATCAGGGAAAGCACACATATAGCACCAGTGAAAGCACACATCCAGTACCATCCAGCACCAGGGAAAGCACACATCAAGTACAAGGGAAAGCACACATCAAGTACCAGGGAAAGTACACATTCAGTACCATCCAGCACCAGGGAAAGCACGCATCCAGCACCAGGGAAAGTACACACCAAGCACCATACATCATCAGGGAAAGCACACATATAGCACCAGTGAAAGCACACATCCAGCACTAGGGAAAGCACACATCCAGCACTAGGGAAAGCACACATCCAGCACCAGGGAAAGCACACATCCAGCACCATCCAGCACCTGGTAAAGCACACATCCAGCACCAGGGAAAGCACACATCCAGCACCATTCATCACCAGGGAAAGCACACATCCAGCACCATCCATCACCAGGGAAAGCACACATCCAGCACCAAGGAAAGCTCACATCCAGCACCATCCAGAACCAGGGAAAGCACACATCCAGCACCAGGGAAAGTACACACCAAGCACCATACATCATCAGGGAAAGCACACATATAGCACCAGTGAAAGCACACACCCAGTACCATCCAGCACCAGGGAAAGCACACATCATGTACCAGGGAAAGCACACATCAAGTACCAGGGAAAGCACACATTCAGTACCATCCAGCACCAGGGAAAGCACACATCCAGCACCAGGGAAAGTACACACCAAGCACCATACATCATCAGGGAAAGCACACATATAGCACCAGTGAAAACACACATCCAGTACCATCCAGCACCAGGGAAAGCGCACATCCAGCACCAGGGAAAGCACACATCCAGCACTAGGGAAAGCACACATCCAGCACCGGGGAAAGCACACATCCAGCACCAGGGAAAGCACACATCACTGCCAAGGAATGCACACATCCAGCACCAGGAAAAGCACGCATCCAGCACCAGGAAAGGCACACATCCAGCACCAGGGAAAGCACACATCCAGTACCATCCAGCACCAGGGAATGTACACAACGAGAACCAGGGAAAGCACACATCCAGTACCAGGGAAAGCACACATCCAGCACCAGGGAAAGCACACATCCAGCACCGGGGAAAGCACACATCCAGCGCCGGAGGAAAGCACACATCCAGTATCATCCAACACCAGGGAAAGCAAACATCCAGCACCAGGGCAAGCACACATCCAGTACCATCCAGCACCAGGGAAAGCACACATCCAGCACCAGGAAAAGCCCACATACAGCACCAGGGAAAGCACACATCCAGCACCAGGGAAAGCACACATCCAGCACCAGGGAAAGCACACATCCAGCACCGGGGAAAGCACACATCCAGCACCGGGGAAAGCACACATCACTGCCAAGGAATGCACACATCCAGTACCATCCAGCACCAGGGAAAGCACACATCCAGCACCAGGAAAAGCACACATCCAGCGCCGGGGAAACCACACATTCAGTACCATTTAGCACCAGGGAATGCACACAACGAGAACCAGGGAAAGCACACATCCAGCACCATCCAGCACCAGGGAAAGCACACATCCAGCACCAGGTAAAGGACACATTTAGCATCAGGGAAAGCACACATCCAGCACCAGGGAAAACACACATTTAGCATCAGGGAAAGCACACATCCAGCACCAGGAAAAGCACACATCCAGCACCAGGGAAAGCACACATCCAGCACCATCCATCACCTGGTAAAGCACACATCCAGCACCAGGGAAAGCACACATCCAGCACCATTCATCACCAGGGAAAGCACACATCCAGCACCATCCATCACCAGGGAAAGCACACATCCAGCACCAAGGAAAGCTCACATCCAGCACAATCCAGAACGAGGGAAAGCACACATCCAGCACCAGGGAAAGTACACACCAAGCACCATACATCATCAGGGAAAGCACACATATAGCACCAGTGAAAGCACACATCCAGCACTAGGGAAAGCACACATCCAGCACTAGGGAAAGCACACATCCAGCACCAGGAAAAGCACACATCCAGCGCCGGGGAAACCACACATTCAGTACCATTTAGCACCAGGGAATGCACACATCCAGCACCAGGGAAAGTACACACCAAGCACCATACATCATCAGGGAAAGCACACATATAGCACCAGTGAAAGCACACATCCAGTACCATCCAGCACCAGGGAAAGCACACATCAAGTACAAGGGAAAGCACACATCAAGTACCAGGGAAAGCACACATTCAGTACCATCCAGCACCAGGGAAAGCACACATCCAGCACCAGGGAAAGTACACACCAAGCACCATACATCATCAGGGAAAGCACACAAATAGCACCAGTGAAAACACACATCCAGTACCATCCAGCACCAGGGAAAGCACACATCCAGCACCAGGGAAAGCACACATCCAGCACTAGGGAAAGCACACATCCAGCACCGGGGAAAGCACACATCCAGCACCAGGGAAAGCACACATCACTGCCAAGGAATGCACACATCCAGAACCAGGAAAAGCACGCATCCAGCACCAGGAAAGGCACACCACCAGGACCGGGGAAAGCACACATCCAGTACCATCCAGCACCAGGGAATGCACACAACGAGAACCAGAAAAAGCACACATCCAGTACCAGGGAAAGCACACATCCAGCACCAGGGAAAGCACACATCCAGCACCGGGGAAAGCACACATCCAGCGCCGGGGAAAGCACACATCCAGTATCATCCAACACCAGGGAAAGCAAACATCCAGCACCAGGGCAAGCACACATCCAGTACCATCCAGCGCCAGTGAAAGCACGCATCCAGCACCAGGAAAAGCTCACATACAGCACCAGGGAAAGCACACATCCAGCACCAGGGAAATCACACATCCAGCACCAGGGAAAGCACACATCAAGCACCGGGGAAAGCACACATCCAGCACCGGGGAAAGCACACATCACTGCCAAGGAATGCACACATCCAGTACCATCCAGCACCAGGGAAAGCACACATCCAGCACCGGGGAAAGCACACATCCAGCACCAGGAAAAGCACACATCCAGCGCCGGGGAAACCACACATCCAGCACCATCCAGCACCAGGGAAAGCACACATCCAGCACCAGGTAAAGGACACATTTAGCATCAGGGAAAGCACACATCCAGCACCAGGGAAAACACACATTTAGCATCAGGGAAAGCACACATCCAGCACCAGGAAAAGCAAACATCCAGCACCAGGGAAAGCACACATCCAGCACCATCCATCACCTGGTAAAGCACACATCCAGCACCAGGGAAAGCACACATCCAGCACCATTCATCACCAGGGAAAGCACACATCAAGCACCATCCATCACCAGGGAAAGCACACATCCAGCACCAAGGAAAGCTCACATCCAGCACCATCCAGAACCAGGGAAAGCACACATCCAGCACCAGGGAAAGTACACACCAAGCACCATACATCATCAGGGAAAGCACACGTATAGCACCAGTGAAAGCACACATCCAGCACTAGGGAAAGCACACATCCAGCACTAGGGAAAGCACACATCCAGCACCAGGAAAAGCACACATCCAGCGCCGGGGAGACCACACATTCAGTACCATTTAGCACCAGGGAATGCACACATCCAGCACCAAGGAAAGTACACACCAAGCACCATACATCATCAGGGAAAGCACACATATAGCACCAGTGAAAGCACACATCCAGTACCATCCAGCACCAGGGAAAGCACACATCAAGTACAAGGGAAAGCACACATCAAGTACCAGGGAAAGTACACATTCAGTACCATCCAGCACCAGGGAAAGCACGCATCCAGCACCAGGGAAAGTACACACCAAGCACCATACATCATCAGGGAAAGCACACATATAGCACCAGTGAAAGCACACATCCAGCACTAGGGAAAGCACACATCCAGCACTAGGGAAAGCACACATCCAGCACCAGGGAAAGCACACATCCAGCACCATCCAGCACCTGGTAAAGCACACATCCAGCACCAGGGAAAGCACACATCCAGCACCATTCATCACCAGGGAAAGCACACATCCAGCACCATCCATCACCAGGGAAAGCACACATCCAGCACCAAGGAAAGCTCACATCCAGCACCATCCAGAACCAGGGAAAGCACACATCCAGCACCAGGGAAAGTACACACCAAGCACCATACATCATCAGGGAAAGCACACATATAGCACCAGTGAAAGCACACACCCAGTACCATCCAGCACCAGGGAAAGCACACATCATGTACCAGGGAAAGCACACATCAAGTACCAGGGAAAGCACACATTCAGTACCATCCAGCACCAGGGAAAGCACACATCCAGCACCAGGGAAAGTACACACCAAGCACCATACATCATCAGGGAAAGCACACAAATAGCACCAGTGAAAACACACATCCAGTACCATCCAGCACCAGGGAAAGCACACATCCAGCACCAGGGAAAGCACACATCCAGCACTAGGGAAAGCACACATCCAGCACCGGGGAAAGCACACATCCAGCACCAGGGAAAGCACACATCACTGCCAAGGAATGCACACATCCAGAACCAGGAAAAGCACGCATCCAGCACCAGGAAAGGCACACCACCAGGACCGGGGAAAGCACACATCCAGTACCATCCAGCACCAGGGAATGCACACAACGAGAACCAGAAAAAGCACACATCCAGTACCAGGGAAAGCACACATCCAGCACCAGGGAAAGCACACATCCAGCACCGGGGAAAGCACACATCCAGCGCCGGGGAAAGCACACATCCAGTATCATCCAACACCAGGGAAAGCAAACATCCAGCACCAGGGCAAGCACACATCCAGTACCATCCAGCGCCAGTGAAAGCACGCATCCAGCACCAGGAAAAGCTCACATACAGCACCAGGGAAAGCACACATCCAGCACCAGGGAAAGCACACATCCAGCACCAGGGAAAGCACACATCAAGCACCGGGGAAAGCACACATCCAGCACCGGGGAAAGCACACATCACTGCCAAGGAATGCACACATCCAGTACCATCCAGCACCAGGGAAAGCACACATCCAGCACCGGGGAAAGCACACATCCAGCACCAGGAAAAGCACACATCCAGCGCCGGGGAAACCACACATCCAGCACCATCCAGCACCAGGGAAAGCACACATCCAGCACCAGGTAAAGGACACATTTAGCATCAGGGAAAGCACACATCCAGCACCAGGGAAAACACACATTTAGCATCAGGGAAAGCACACATCCAGCACCAGGAAAAGCACACATCCAGCACCAGGGAAAGCACACATCCAGCACCATCCATCACCTGGTAAAGCACACATCCAGCACCAGGGAAAGCACACATCCAGCACCATTCATCACCAGGGAAAGCACACATCCAGCACCATCCATCACCAGGGAAAGCACACATCCAGCACCAAGGAAAGCTCACATCCAGCACAATCCAGAACGAGGGAAAGCACACATCCAGCACCAGGGAAAGTACACACCAAGCACCATACATCATCAGGGAAAGCACACATATAGCACCAGTGAAAGCACACATCCAGCACTAGGGAAAGCACACATCCAGCACTAGGGAAAGCACACATCCAGCACCAGGAAAAGCACACATCCAGCGCCGGGGAAACCACACATTCAGTACCATTTAGCACCAGGGAATGCACACATCCAGCACCAGGGAAAGTACACACCAAGCACCATACATCATCAGGGAAAGCACACATATAGCACCTGTGAAAGCGCACATCCAGTACCATCCAGCACCAGGGAAAGCACACATCAAGTACAAGGGAAAGCACACATCAAGTACCAGGGAAAGCACACATTCAGTACCATCCAGCACCAGGGAAAGCACACATCCAGCACCAGGGAAAGTACACACCAAGCACCATACATCATCAGGGAAAGCACACAAATAGCACCAGTGAAAACACACATCCAGTACCATCCAGCACCAGGGAAAGCACACATCCAGCACCAGGGAAAGCACACATCCAGCACTAGGGAAAGCACACATCCAGCACCGGGGAAAGCACACATCCAGCACCAGGGAAAGCACACATCACTGCCAAGGAATGCACACATCCAGAACCAGGAAAAGCACGCATCCAGCACCAGGAAAGGCACACCACCAGGACCGGGGAAAGCACACATCCAGTACCATCCAGCACCAGGGAATGCACACAACGAGAACCAGAAAAAGCACACATCCAGTACCAGGGAAAGCACACATCCAGCACCAGGGAAAGCACACATCCAGCACCGGGGAAAGCACACATCCAGCGCCGGGGAAAGCACACATCCAGTATCATCCAACACCAGGGAAAGCAAACATCCAGCACCAGGGCAAGCACACATCCAGTACCATCCAGCGCCAGTGAAAGCACGCATCCAGCACCAGGAAAAGCTCACATACAGCACCAGGGAAAGCACACATCCAGCACCAGGGAAAGCACACATCCAGCACCAGGGAAAGCACACATCAAGCACCGGGGAAAGCACACATCCAGCACCGGGGAAAGCACACATCACTGCCAAGGAATGCACACATCCAGTACCATCCAGCACCAGGGAAAGCACACATCCAGCACCAGGAAAAGCACACATCCAGCGCCGGGGAAACCACACATTCTGTACCATTTAGCACCAGGGAATGCACACATCCAGCACCAGGTAAAGGACACATTTAACATCAGGGAAAGCACACATCCAGCACCAGGGAAAACACACATTTAGCATCAGGGAAAGCACACATCCAGCACCAGGAAAAGCACACATCCAGCACCAGGGAAAGCACACATCCAGCACCATCCATCACCTGGTAAAGCACACATCCAGCACCAGGGAAAGCACACATCCAGCACCATTCATCACCAGGGAAAGCACACATCCAGCACCATTCATCACCAGGGAAAATACACATCCAGCACCATCCATCACCATCCATCACCAGGGAAAGCACACATCCAGCACCAAGGAAAGCTCACATCCAGCACCATCCAGAACCAGGGAAAGCACACATCCAGCACCAGGGAAAGTACACACCAAGCACCATACATCATCAGGGAAAGCACACATATAGCACCAGTGAAAGCACACATCCAGAACCAGGGAAAGCACACATCAAGTACCAGGGAAAGCACACATCAAGTACCAGGGAAAGCACACATTCAGTACCATCCAGCACCAGGGAAAGCACACATCCAGCACCAGGGAAAGTACACACCAAGCACCATACATCATCAGGGAAAGCACATATATAGCACCAGTGAAAACACACATCCAGTACAATCCAGCACCAGGGAAAGCACACATCCAGCTCCAGGGAAAGCACACATCCAGCACTAGGGAAAGCACACATCACTGCCAAGGAATGCACACATCCAGCACCAGGAAAAGCACGCATCCAGCACCAGGAAAGGCACACATCCAGCACCGGGGAAAGCACACATCCAGTACCATCCAGCACCAGGGAATGCACACAACGAGAACCAGAAAAAGCACAAATCCAGCACCGGGGAAAGCACACATCCAGCACCAGGGAAAGCACACATCACTGCCAAGGAATGCACACATCCAGCACCAGGAAAAGCACGCATCCAGCACCAGGAAAGGCACACATCCAGCACCGGGGAAAGCACACATCCAGTACCATCCAGCACCAGGGAATGCACACAACGAGAACCAGAAAAAGCACACATCCAGTACCAGGGAAAGCACACACCCAGCACCAGGGAAAGCACACATCCAGCACCAGGGGAAGAACACATCCAGCAACGGGGAAAGCACACATCCAGCACCAGGGAATTCACACATCACTGCCAAGGAATGCACACATCCAGTACCATCCAGCACCAGGGAAAGCACACATCCAGCACCAGGAAAAGCACGCATCCAGCACCAGGAAAGGCACACATCCAGCGCCGGGGAAACCACACATCCAGTACCATCCAGCACCAGGGAATGCACACAGCGAGAACCAGGGAAACACACATCCAGCACCAGGGCAAGCACACATCCAGTACCATCCAGCACCAGGGGAAGCAAACAACCAGCACCAGGGAAAGCACACATCCAGCACCAGGGAAAGCACACATCCAGCACCAGGAAAAGCACACATCCAGCACCAGGGAAAGCATACATCAAGCATCAGGGAAAGCACACATCCAGTACCATCCAGCACCAGGGAAAGCACACATCCAGCACCAGTGAAAGCACACATCCAGTACCAGGGAAAGCACACATCAAGTACAAGGGAAAGCACACATTCAGTACCATCCAGCACCAGGGAAAGCACACATCCAGCACCAGGGAAAGTACACACCAAGCACCATACATCATCAGGGAAAGCACACATATAGCACCAGTGAAAACACACATCCAGTACAATCCAGCACCAGGGAAAGCACACATCCAGCACTAGGGAAAGCACACATCCAGCACTAGGGAAAGCACACATCACTGCCAAGGAATGCACACATCCAGCACCAGGAAAAGCACGCATCCAGCACCAGGAAAGGCACACATCCAGCACCGGGGAAAGCACACATCCAGTACCATCCAGCACCAGGGAATGCACACAACGAGAACTAGAAAAAGCACACATCCAGTACCAGGGAAAGCACACATCCAGCACCAGGGAAAGCACACATCCAGCACCAGGGAAAGAACACATCCAGCAACGGGGAAAGCACACATCCAGCACCAGGGAAAGCACACATCACTGCCAAGGAATGCACACATCCAGTACCATCCAGCACCAGGGAAAGCACACATCCAGCGCCGGGGAAACCACACATCCAGTACCATCCAGCACCAGGGAATGCACACAACGAGAACCAGGGAAACACACATCCAGCACCAGGGCAAGCACACATCCAGTACCATCCAGCACCAGGGGAAGCAAACAACCAGCACCAGGGAAAGCACACATCCAGCACCAGGGAAATCACACATCCAGCACCAGGAAAAGCACACATCCAGCACCAGGGAAAGCATACATACAGCATCAGGGAAAGCACACATCCAGTACCATCCAGCACCAGGGAAAGCACACATCCAGCACCAGTGAAAGCACACATCCAGTACCAGGGAAAGCACACATCAAGTACCAGGGAAAGCACACATCAAGTACCAGGGAAAGCACACATTCAGTACCATCCAGCACCAGGGAAAGCACACATCCAGCACCAGGGAAAGTACACACCAAGCACCATACATCATCAGGGAAAGCACACATATAGCACCAGTGAAAACACACATCCAGTACAATCCAGCACCAGGGAAAGCACACATCCAGCACCAGGGAAAGCACACATCCAGCACTAGGGAAAGCACACATCCAGCACCGGGGAAAGCACACATCCAGCACCAGGGAAAGCACACATCACTGCCAAGGAATGCACACATCCAGTACCATCCAGCACCAGGGAAAGCACACATCCAGCACCAGGAAAAGCACGCATCCAGCACCAGGAAAGGCACACATCCAGCGCCGGGGAAACCACACATCCAGTACCATCCAGCACCAGGGAATGCACACAACGAGAACCAGGGAAACACACATCCAGCACCAGGGCAAGCACACATCCAGTACCATCCAGCACCAGGGGAAGCAAACAACCAGCACCAGGGAAAGCACACATCCAGCACCAGGGAAAGCACACATCCAGCACCAGGAAAAGCACACATCCAGCACCAGGGAAAGCATACATCCAGCATCAGGGAAAGCACACATCCAGTACCATCCAGCACCAGGGAAAGCACACATCCAGCACCAGTGAAAGCACACATCCAGTACCAGGGAAAGCACACATCAAGTACAAGGGAAAGCACACATTCAGTACCATCCAGCACCAGGGAAAGCACACATCCAGCACCAGGGAAAGTACACACCAAGCACCATACATCATCAGGGAAAGCACACATATAGCACCAGTGAAAACACACATCCAGTACAATCCAGCACCAGGGGAAGCAAACAACCAGCACCAGGGAAAGCACACATCCAGCACCTGGAAAAGCACACATCCAGCACCAGGGAAAGCATACATACAGCATCAGGGAAAGCACACATCCAGTACCATCCAGCACCAGGGAAAGCACACATCCAGCACCAGTGAAAGCACACATCCAGTACCAGGGAAAGCACACATCAAGTACCAGGGAAAGCACACATCAAGTACCAGGGAAAGCACACATTCAGTACCATCCAGCACCAGGGAAAGCACACATCCAGCACCAGGGAAAGTACACACCAAGCACCATACATCATCAGGGAAAGCACACATATAGCACCAGTGAAAACACACATCCAGTACAATCCAGCACCAGGGAAAGCACACATCCAGCACCAGGGAAAGCACACATCCAGCACTAGGGAAAGCACACATCCAGCACCGGGGAAAGCACACATCACTGCCAAGGAATGCACACATCCAGTACCATCCAGCACCAGGGAAAGCACACATCCAGCACCAGGAAAAGCACACATCCAGCGCCGGGGAAACCACACATTCAGTACCATTTAGCACCAGGGAATGCACACAACGAGAACCAGGGAAAGCACACATCCAGCACCATCCAGCACCAGGGAAAGCACACATCCAGCACCAGGTAAAGGACACATTTAGCATCAGGGAAAGCACACATCCAGCACCAGGGAAAACACACATTTAGCATCAGGGAAAGCACACATCCAGCACCAGGAAAAGCACACATCCAGCACCAGGGAAAGCACACATCCAGCACCATCCATCACCTGGTAAAGCACACATCCAGCACCAGGGAAAGCACACATCCAGCACCATTCATCACCAGGGAAAGCACACATCCAGCACCATCCATCACCAGGGAAAGCACACATCCAGCACCAAGGAAAGCTCACATCCAGCACAATCCAGAACGAGGGAAAGCACACATCCAGCACCAGGGAAAGTACACACCAAGCACCATACATCATCAGGGAAAGCACACATATAGCACCAGTGAAAGCACACATCCAGCACTAGGGAAAGCACACATCCAGCACTAGGGAAAGCACACATCCAGCACCAGGAAAAGCACACATCCAGCGCCGGGGAAACCACACATTCAGTGCCATTTAGCACCAGGGAATGCACACATCCAGCACCAGGGAAAGTACACACCAAGCACCATACATCATCAGGGAAAGCACACATATAGCACCAGTGAAAGCACACATCCAGTACCATCCAGCACCAGGGAAAGCACACATCAAGTACAAGGGAAAGCACACATCAAGTACCAGGGAAAGCACACATTTAGTACCATCCAGCACCAGGGAAAGCACACATCCAGCACCAGGGAAAGTACACACCAAGCACCATACATCATCAGGGAAAGCACACAAATAGCACCAGTGAAAACACACATCCAGTACCATCCAGCACCAGGGAAAGCACACATCCAGCACCAGGGAAAGCACACATCCAGCACTAGGGAAAGCACACATCCAGCACTAGGGAAAGCACACATCCAGCACCGGGGAAAGCACACATCCAGCACCAGGGAAAGCACACATCACTGCCAAGGAATGCACACATCCAGAACCAGGAAAAGCACGCATCCAGCACCAGGAAAGGCACACCACCAGGACCGGGGAAAGCACACATCCAGTACCATCCAGCACCAGGGAATGCACACAACGAGAACCAGAAAAAGCACACATCCAGTACCAGGGAAAGCACACATCCAGCACCAGGGAAAGCACACATCCAGCACCGGGGAAAGCACACATCCAGCGCCGGGGAAAGCACACATCCAGTATCATCCAACACCAGGGAAAGCAAACATCCAGCACCAGGGCAAGCACACATCCAGTACCATCCAGCACCAGGGGAAGCAAACAACCAGCACCAGGGAAAGCACACATCCAGCACCAGGGAAAGCACACATCCAGCACCAGGAAAAGCACACATCCAGCACCAGGGAAAGCATACATCCAGCATCAGGGAAAGCACACATCCAGTACCATCCAGCACCAGGGAAAGCACACATCCAGCACCAGTGAAAGCACACATCCAGTACCAGGGAAAGCACACATCAAGTACAAGGGAAAGCACACATTCAGTACCATCCAGCACCAGGGAAAGCACACATCCAGCACCAGGGAAAGTACACACCAAGCACCATACATCATCAGGGAAAGCACACATATAGCACCAGTGAAAACACACATCCAGTACAATCCAGCACCAGGGGAAGCAAACAACCAGCACCAGGGAAAGCACACATCCAGCACCTGGAAAAGCACACATCCAGCACCAGGGAAAGCATACATACAGCATCAGGGAAAGCACACATCCAGTACCATCCAGCACCAGGGAAAGCACACATCCAGCACCAGTGAAAGCACACATCCAGTACCAGGGAAAGCACACATCAAGTACCAGGGAAAGCACACATCAAGTACCAGGGAAAGCACACATTCAGTACCATCCAGCACCAGGGAAAGCACACATCCAGCACCAGGGAAAGTACACACCAAGCACCATACATCATCAGGGAAAGCACACATATAGCACCAGTGAAAACACACATCCAGTACAATCCAGCACCAGGGAAAGCACACATCCAGCACCAGGGAAAGCACACATCCAGCACTAGGGAAAGCACACATCCAGCACCGGGGAAAGCACACATCACTGCCAAGGAATGCACACATCCAGTACCATCCAGCACCAGGGAAAGCACACATCCAGCACCAGGAAAAGCACACATCCAGCGCCGGGGAAACCACACATTCAGTACCATTTAGCACCAGGGAATGCACACAACGAGAACCAGGGAAAGCACACATCCAGCACCATCCAGCACCAGGGAAAGCACACATCCAGCACCAGGTAAAGGACACATTTAGCATCAGGGAAAGCACACATCCAGCACCAGGGAAAACACACATTTAGCATCAGGGAAAGCACACATCCAGCACCAGGAAAAGCACACATCCAGCACCAGGGAAAGCACACATCCAGCACCATCCATCACCTGGTAAAGCACACATCCAGCACCAGGGAAAGCACACATCCAGCACCATTCATCACCAGGGAAAGCACACATCCAGCACCATCCATCACCAGGGAAAGCACACATCCAGCACCAAGGAAAGCTCACATCCAGCACAATCCAGAACGAGGGAAAGCACACATCCAGCACCAGGGAAAGTACACACCAAGCACCATACATCATCAGGGAAAGCACACATATAGCACCAGTGAAAGCACACATCCAGCACTAGGGAAAGCACACATCCAGCACTAGGGAAAGCACACATCCAGCACCAGGAAAAGCACACATCCAGCGCCGGGGAAACCACACATTCAGTGCCATTTAGCACCAGGGAATGCACACATCCAGCACCAGGGAAAGTACACACCAAGCACCATACATCATCAGGGAAAGCACACATATAGCACCAGTGAAAGCACACATCCAGTACCATCCAGCACCAGGGAAAGCACACATCAAGTACAAGGGAAAGCACACATCAAGTACCAGGGAAAGCACACATTTAGTACCATCCAGCACCAGGGAAAGCACACATCCAGCACCAGGGAAAGTACACACCAAGCACCATACATCATCAGGGAAAGCACACAAATAGCACCAGTGAAAACACACATCCAGTACCATCCAGCACCAGGGAAAGCACACATCCAGCACCAGGGAAAGCACACATCCAGCACTAGGGAAAGCACACATCCAGCACTAGGGAAAGCACACATCCAGCACCGGGGAAAGCACACATCCAGCACCAGGGAAAGCACACATCACTGCCAAGGAATGCACACATCCAGAACCAGGAAAAGCACGCATCCAGCACCAGGAAAGGCACACCACCAGGACCGGGGAAAGCACACATCCAGTACCATCCAGCACCAGGGAATGCACACAACGAGAACCAGAAAAAGCACACATCCAGTACCAGGGAAAGCACACATCCAGCACCGGGGAAAGCACACATCCAGTACCATCCAGCACCAGGGAATGCACACAATGAGAACTAGAAAAAGCACACATCCAGTACCAGGGAAAGCACACATCCAGCACCAGGGAAAGCACACATCCAGCACCAGGGAAAGAACACATCCAGCAACGGGGAAAGCACACATCCAGCACCAGGGAAAGCACACATCACTGCCAAGGAATGCACACATCCAGTACCATCCAGCACCAGGGAAAGCACACATCCAGCGCCGGGGAAACCACACATCCAGTACCATCCAGCACCAGGGAATGCACACAACGAGAACCAGGGAAACACACATCCAGCACCAGGGCAAGCACACATCCAGTACCATCCAGCACCAGGGGAAGCAAACAACCAGCACCAGGGAAAGCACACATCCAGCACCAGGGAAATCACACATCCAGCACCAGGAAAAGCACACATCCAGCACCAGGGAAAGCATACATACAGCATCAGGGAAAGCACACATCCAGTACCATCCAGCACCAGGGAAAGCACACATCCAGCACCAGTGAAAGCACACATCCAGTACCAGGGAAAGCACACATCAAGTACCAGGGAAAGCACACATCAAGTACCAGGGAAAGCACACATTCAGTACCATCCAGCACCAGGGAAAGCACACATCCAGCACCTTGGAAAGTACACACCAAGCACCATACATCATCAGGGAAAGCACACATATAGCACCAGTGAAAACACACATCCAGTACAATCCAGCACCAGGGAAAGCACACATCCAGCACCAGGGAAAGCACACATCCAGCACTAGGGAAAGCACACATCCAGCACTGGGGAAAGCACACATCCAGCACCAGGGAAAGCACACATCACTGCCAAGGAATGCACACATCCAGTACCATCCAGCACCAGGGAAAGCACACATCCAGCACCAGGAAAAGCACGCATCCAGCACCAGGAAAGGCACACATCCAGCGCCGGGGAAACCACACAACCAGTACCATCCAGCACCAGGGAATGCACACAACGAGAACCAGGGAAACACACATCCAGCACCAGGGCAAGCACACATCCAGTACCATCCAGCACCAGGGGAAGCAAACAACCAGCACCAGGGAAAGCACACATCCAGCACCAGGGAAAGCACACATCCAGCACCAGGAAAAGCACACATCCAGCACCAGGGAAAGCATACATCCAGCATCAGGGAAAGCACACATCCAGTACCATCCAGCACCAGGAAAGGCACACATCCAGCACCGGGGAAAGCACACATCCAGTACCATCCAGCACCAGGGAATGCACACAACGAGAACCAGAAAAAGCACACATCCAGTACCAGGGAAAGCACACATCCAGCACCAGGGAAAGCACACATCCTGCACCGGGGAAAGCACACATCCTGCACCGGGGAAAGCACACATCCAGCGCCGAGGAAAGCACACATCCAGCACCAGGGAAAGTACACATCCAGCACCAGGGAAAGTACACATCCAACACCAGGGAAAGCACACATCCAGCACCGGGGAAAGCACACATCCAGCACCGGGGAAAGCACACATCACTGCCAAGGAATGCACACATCCAGTACCATCCAGCACCAGGAAAAGCACACATCCAGCGCCGGGGAAACCACACATTCAGTACCATTTAGCACCAGGGAATGCACACATCCAGCACCAGGGAAAGTACACTCCAAGCACCATACATCATCAGGGAAAGCACACATATAGCACCAGTGAAAGCACACATCCAGTACCATCCTGCACCAGGGAAAGCACACATCAAGTACCAGGGAAAGCACACATCAAGTACCAGGGAAAGGACACATTCAGTACCATCCAGCACCAGGGAAAGCACACATCCAGCACCAGGGAAAGTACACACCGAGCACCATACATCATCAGGGAAAGCACACATATAGCACCAGTGAAAACACACATCCAGTACCATCCAGCACTAGGGAAAGCACACATCCAGCACCAGGGAAAGCACACATCCAGCACTAGGGAAAGCACACATCCAGCACCGGGGAAAGCACACATCCAGCACCAGGGAAAGCACACATCACTGAAAGCACACATCCAGTACCATCCAGCACCAGGGAATGCACACAATGAGAACCAGAAAAAGCACACATCCAGTACCAGGGAAAGCACACATCCAGCACCAGGGAAAGCACACATCCAGCACCGGGGAAAGCACACATCCAGCACCAGGAAAAGCACACATCCAGCGCCGGGGAAACCACACATTCAGTACCATTTAGCACCAGGGAATGCACACATCCAGCACCAGATAAAGGACACATTTAGCATCAGGGAAAGCACACATCCAGCACCAGGGAAAACACACATTTAGCATCAGGGAAAGCACACATCCAGCACCAGGAAAAGCACACATCCAGCACCAGGGAAAGCACACATCCAGCACCATCCATCACCTGGTAAAGCACACATCCAGTACCAGGGAAAGCACACATCCAGCACCATTCATCACCAGGGAAAGCACACATCCAGCACCATTCATCACCAGGGAAAGTACACATCCAGCACCATCCATCACCAGGGAAAGCACACATCCAGCACCAAGGAAAGCTCACATCCAGCACCATCCAGAACCAGGGAAAGCACACATCCAGCACCAGGGAAAGTACACACCAAGCACCATACATCATCAGGGAAAGCACACATATAGCACCAGTGAAAGCACACATCCAGTCCCAGGGAAAGCACACATCAAGTACCAGGGAAAGCACACATCAAGTACCAGTGAAAGCACACATTCAGTACCATCCAGCACCAGGGAAAGCACACATCCAGCACCAGGGAAAGTACACACCAAGCACCATACATCATCAGGGAAAGCAAACATATAGCACCAGTGAAAACACACATCCAGTACAATCCAGCACCAGGGAAAGCACACGTCCAGCACCAGGGAAAGCACACATCCAGCACTAGGGAAAGCACACATCCAGCATCGGGGAAAGCACACATCCAGCACCAGGGAAAGCACACATCACTGCCAAGGAATGCACACATCCAGCACCAGGAAAAGCACGCATTTAGCACCAGGAAAGGCACACATCCAGCACCGGGGAAAGCACACATCCAGTACCATCCAGCACCAGGGAATGCACACAACGAGAACCAGAAAAAGCACACATCCAGTACCAGGGAAAGCACACATCCAGCACCAGGGAAAGCACACATCCAGCACCAGGGAAAGAACACATCCAGCAACGGGGAAAGCACACATCCAGCACCAGGGAAAGCACACATCACTGCCAAGGAATGCACACATCCAGTACCATCCAGCACCAGGGAAAGCACACATCCAGCACCAGGAAAAGCACGCATCCAGCACCAGGAAAGGCACACATCCAGCGCCGGGGAAACCACACATCCAGTACCATCCAGCACCAGGGAATGCACACAACGAGAACCAGGGAAAGCACACATCCAGCACCAGGGCAAGCACACATCCAGTACCATCCAGCACCAGGGGAAGCAAACAACCAGCACCAGGGAAAGCACACATCCAGCACCAGGGAAAGCACACATCCAGCACCAGGAAAAGCACACATCCAGCACCAGGGCAAGCATACATCCAGCATCAGGGAAAGCACACATCCAGTACCAGGGAAAGCATACATCCAGCATCAGGGAAAGCACACATCCAGTACCATCCAACACCAGGGAAAGCACACATCCAGCACCAGGGAAAGCACACATCCAGCACCACAGAAATCACACATCCAGCACCATGGAACGCACACATCCAGTACCAGGGAAATATCATATCCAGCATTAGGGAAAGAACACATCCAGCACCAGGGAAAGCACACATCCAGTACCATCCAGCACCAGGAAAAGCACAACTGAAGCACCAGGGAAAGCACACATCCAGCACCAGGAAAAGCACACATCCAGCACCAGGGAAAGCACACATCCAGTACCATCCAGCACCAGGGAAAGCACACATCAAGCACCAGGGAAAGCACACATCCAGCACCAGGAAAAGCACACATCCAGCACCAGGAAAAGCACACATCCAGCACCAGGAAAAGCACACATCCAGCACCAGGAAAAGCACACATCCAGCACCAGGGAAAGCACACATCCAGCACCGGGGAAAGCACACATCCAGTACCATCCAGCACCAGGGAATGCACACAACGAGAACCAGAAAAAGCACACATCCAGTACCAGGGAAAGCACACATCCAGCACCAGGGAAAGCACACATCCTGCACCGGGGAAAGCACACATCCTGCACCGGGGAAAGCACACATCCAGCGAAGAGGAAAGCACACATACAGCACCAGGGAAAGTACACATCCAGCACCAGGGAAAGCACACATCCAGCACCGGGGAAAGCACACATCCAGTACCATCCAGCACCAGGGAAAGCACACATCCAGCACCAGGAAAAGCCCACATACAGCACCAGGGAAAGCACACATCCAGCACCAGGGAAAGTACACATCCAGCACCAGGGAAAGCACACATCCAGCACCGGGGAAAGCACACATCCAGTACCATCCAGCACCAGGGAAAGCACACATCCAGCACCAGGAAAAGCCCACATACAGCACCAGGGAAAGCACACATCCAGCACCAGGGAAAGTACACATCCAGCACCAGGGAAAGCACACATCCAGCACCGGGGAAAGCACACATCCAGCACCGGAGAAAGCACACATCACTGCCAAGGAATGCACACATCCAGTACCATCCAGCACCAGGAAAAGCACACATCCAGCGCCGGGGAAACCACACATTCAGTACCATTTAGCACCAGGGAATGCACACATCCAGCACCAGGGAAAGTACACACCAAGCACCATACATCATCAGGGAAAGCACACATATAGCACCAGTGAAAGCACACATCCAGTACCATCCTGCACCAGGGAAAGCACGCATAAAGTACCAGGGAAAGAACACATCCAGTACCAGGGAAAGCACACATCCAGCACCAGGGAAAGCACACATCCAGCACCAGGGAAAGAACACATCCAGCAACGGGGAAAGCACACATCCGGCACCAGGGAAAGCACACATCACTGCCAAGGAATGCACACATCCAGTACCATCCAGCACCAGGGAAAGCACACATCCAGCACCAGGAAAAGCACGCATCCAGCACCAGGAAAGGCACACATCCAGCACCGGGGAAACCACACATCCAGTACCATCCAGCACCAGGGAATGCACACAACGAAACCAGGGAAACACACATCCAGCACCAGGGCAAGCACACATCCAGTACCATCCAGCACCAGGGGAAGCAAACAACCAGCACCAGGGAAAGCACACATCCAGCAACAGGGAAAGCACACATCCAGCACCAGGAAAAGCACACATCCAGCACCAGGGAAAGCATACATCCAGCATCAGGGAAAGCACACATCCAGTACCATCCAACACCAGGGAAAGCACACATCCAGCACCAGGGAAAGCTCACATCCAGCACCACAGAAATCACACATCCAGCACCATGGAACGCACACATCCAGTACCAGGGAAATAACATATCCAGCATTAGGGAAAGAACACATCCAGCACCAGGGAAAGCACACGTCCAGTACCATCCAGCACCAGGAAAAGCACACATGAAGCACCAGGGAAAGCACACATCCAGCACCAGGAAAAGCACACATCCAGCACCAGGGAAAGCACACATCCAGTACCATCCAGCACCAAGGGAAGCAAACAACCAGCACCAGGGAAAGCACACATCCAGCAACAGGGAAAGCACACATCCAGCACCAGGAAAAGCACACATCCAGCACCAGGGAAAGCATACATCCAGCATCAGGGAAAGCACACATCCAGTACCATCCAACACCAGGGAAAGCACACATCCAGCACCAGGGAAAGCTCACATCCAGCACCACAGAAATTACACATCCAGCACCATGGAACGCACACATCCAGTACCAGGGAAATAACATATCCAGCATTAGGGAAAGAACACATCCAGCACCAGGGAAAGCACACGTCCAGTACCATCCAGCACCAGGAAAAGCACACATCCAGCACCAGGAAAAGCACACATCCAGCACCAGGAAAAGCACACATCCAGCACCAGGGAAAGCACACATCCAGCACCAGGGAAAGCACACATCACTGCCAAGGAATGCACACATCCAGCACCAGGAAAAGCACGCATCCAGCACCAGGAAAGGCACACATCCAGCACCGGGGAAAGCACACATCCAGTACCATCCTGCACCAGGGAATGCACACAACGAGAACCAGAAAAAGCACACATCCAGCACCAGGGAAAGCACACATCCTGCACCGGGGAAAGCACACATCCTGCACCGGGGAAAGCACACATCCAGCGCCGAGGAAAGCACACATCCAGCACCAGGGAAAGTACACATCCAGCACCAGGGAAAGTACACATCCAACACCAGGGAAAGCACACATCCAGCACCGGGGAAAGCACACATCCAGCACCGGGGAAAGCACACATCACTGCCAAGGAATGCACACATCCAGTACCATCCAGTACCAGGAAAAGCACACATCCAGCGCCGGGGGAAACCACACATTCAGTACCATTTAGCACCAGGGAATGCACACATCCAGCACCAGGGAAAGTACACTCCAAGCACCATACATCATCAGGGAAAGCACACATATAGCACCAGTGAAAGCACACATCCAGTACCATCCTGCACCAGGGAAAGCACACATCAAGTACCAGGGAAAGCACACATCAAGTACCAGGGAAAGCACACATTCAGTACCATCCAGAACCAGGGAAAGCACACATCCAGCACCAGGGAAAGTACACACCGAGCACCATACATCATCAGGGAAAGCACACATATAGCACCAGTGAAAACACACATCCAGTACCATCCAGCACTAGGGAAAGCACACATCCAGCACCAGGGAAAGCACACATCCAGCACTAGGGAAAGCACACATCCAGCACTAGGGAAAGCACACATCCAGCACCGGGGAAAGCACACATCCAGCACCAGGGAAAGCACACATCACTGAAAGCACACATTCAGTACCATTTAGCACCAGGGAATGCACACATCCAGCACCAGATAAAGAACACATTTAGCATCAGGGAAAGCACACATCCAGCACCAGGGAAAACACACATTTAGCATCAGGAAAAGCACACATCCAGCACCAGGAAAAGCACACATCCAGCACCAGGGAAAGCACACATCCAGCACCATCCATCACCTGGTAAAGCACACATCCAGTACCAGGGAAAGCACACATCCAGCACCATTCATCACCAGGGAAAGCACACATCCAGCACCATTCATCACCAGGGAAAGTACACATCCAGCACCATCCATCACCAGGGAAAGCACACATCCAGCACCAAGGAAAGCTCACATCCAGCACCATCCAGAACCAGGGAAAGCACACATCCAGCACCAGGGAAAGTACACACCAAGCACCATACATCATCAGGGAAAGCACACATATAGCACCAGTGAAAGCACACATCCAGTCCCAGGGAAAGCACACATCAAGTACCAGGGAAAGCACACATCAAGTACCAGGGAAAGCACACATTCAGTACCATCCAGTACCAGGGAAAGCACACATCCAGCACCAGGGAAAGTACACACCAAGCACCATACATCATCAGGGAAAGCAAACATATAGCACCAGTGAAAACACACATCCAGTACAATCCAGCACCAGGGAAAGCACACATCCAGCACCAGGGAAAGCACACATCCAGCACTAGGGAAAGCACACATCCAGCACCAGGGAAAGCACACATCACTGCCAAGGAATGCACACATCCAGCACCAGGAAAAGCACGCATCCAGCACCAGGAAAGGCACACATCCAGCACCGGGGAAAGCACACATCCAGTACCATCCAGCACCAGGGAATGCACGCAACGAGAACCAGAAAAAGCACACATCCAGTACCAGGGAAAGCACACATCCAGCACCAGGGAAAGAACACATCCAGCAACGGGGAAAGCACACATCCAGCACCAGGGAAAGCACACATCACTGCCAAGGAATGCACACATCCAGTACCATCCAGCACCAGGGAAAGCACACATCCAGCACCAGGAAAAGCACGCATCCAGCACCAGGAAAGGCACACATCCAGCGCCGGGGAAACCACACATCCAGTACCATCCAGCACCAGGGAATGCACACAACGAGAACCAGGGAAAGCACACATCCAGCACCAGGGCAAGCACACATCCAGTACCATCCAGCACCAGGGGAAGCAAACAACCAGCACCAGGGAAAGCACACATCCAGCACCAGGGAAAGCACACATCCAGCACCAGGAAAAGCACACATCCAGCACCAGGGCAAGCATACATCCAGCATCAGGGAAAGCACACATCCAGTACCATCAAGCACCAGGGAAAGCACACGTCCAGCACCAGGGAAAGCACACATCCAGCACCACGGAAATCACACATCCAGCACCATGGAACGCACACATCCAGTACCAGGGAAATAACATATCCAGCATTAGGGAAAGAACACATCCAGCACCAGGGAAAGCACACATCCAGTACCATCCAGCACCAGGAAAAGCACACATGAAGCACCAGGGAAAGCACACATCCAGCACCAGGAAAAGCACATATCCAGCACCAGGGAAAGCACACAACGAGAACCAGGGAAAGCACACATCCAGCACCAGGGCAAGCACACATCCAGTACCATCCAGCACCAGGGGAAGCAAACAACCAGCACCAGGGAAAGCACACATCCAGCACCAGGGAAAGCACACATCCAGCACCAGGAAAAGCACACATCCAGCACCAGGGAAAGCATACATCCAGCATCAGGGAAAGCACACATCCAGTACCATCCAGCACCAGGGAAAGCACACATCCAGCTCCAGGGAAAGCACACATCCAGCACCACGGAAATCACACATCCAGCACCATGGAACGCACACATCCAGTACCAGGGAAATAACATATCCAGCATTAGGGAAAGAACACATCCAGCACCAGGGAAAGCACACATCCAGTACCATCCAGCACCAGGAAAAGCACACATGAAGCACCAGGGAAAGCACACATCCAGCACCAGGAAAAGCACACATCCAGCACCAGGGAAAGCACACATCCAGTACCATCCAGCACCAGGGAAAGCACACATCAAGCACCAGGGAAAGCACACAACCAGCACCAGGAAAAGCACACATCCAGCACCAGGAAAAGCACACATCCAGCACCAGGGAATGCACACATCCAGTGCCATCCAGCACCAGGGAAAGCACACATCAAGCGCCAGGGAAAGCACACATCCAGTACCAGCCAGCACCAGGGAAAGCACACGTTTAGCATCAGGTAGAGATGTGCGGCGGGCAATTTTCGTGTTTTGTGTTTCAGTTTTGATTTTGGTTCCATGCTCATGTTTTGGATCTGGATTGGTTTTGCCAAAACCCACCCTTTTGTGTTTAGGTTTTAGTTTTGGTTTTGGATCTTGATGATTTAAAAAAAAACCCATAAAAACAGCTAAAATCACAGAATTTGGGGGTAATTTTGATTCTACGGTATTATTAACCGCAATAACATTCATTTCCACTCATTTCCAGTCTATTCTGAACACCTCACACCTCACAACATTGTTTTTAGGCAAAATGGTTGCGCTGAGGTGGCTGGATGACTAAGCTAAACGGCACAAGTCTGCAGCACAAACACCTGGCCCATCTAGGAGTGGCACTGCAGTGGCAGACAGTATGGCACTTAAAAAAACTAGTCCCCAAACAGCACATAATGCAAAGAAAAAAAGAGGTGCACCTAGGTCACTGTATGACTAAGCTAAGTGACACAAGTGTGCGGCACAAACACCTGGCCCAACTAGGAGTGGCACTGCAGTGGCAGACAGGATGGCATTAAAAAAAAAACTAGTCCCCAAACAGCACATCATGCAAAGAAGTAAAAGAGGTGCAATGAGGTAGCTGTATGAATAAGCTAAGCAACACAAGTGTGCGGCACAAACACCTGGCCCATCTAGGGTAGGCACTACAGTCCCACTGCACTAATGGCGGATACCGGATGCACATCTAACACCAACATAGCTGTCAAGGCCTCAGTTATCCACTTTGCAACAGGATGGCTGCTGTCATATTTCATCTTCCTCGCAAAGGACTGTTGGACAGTCATTTGCTTAGTTGAAGTAGTACAAGTGGCCTTCTGACTTCCTCTCTGGGATGACGATCGACTCCCAGCAGCAACAACAGCAGCGGCAGCAGCAACAGTAGAAGGAAGTGGTTTTTGATCTTTCCCTATTTTATCCTCCAAATTTTTGTTCTCCATAATTTTTCTGGAGTTATATAACAAAATGCAGCAAAGGAGAGCGTACCTCTACACCACACAGGGCAAACCCTGTAAAAATTATTTGGATAAGATATTTATAGCCCCTTTATTTGGAGTTAATAATATACAGCACAGGACAGCACCACTGAACTTATATGGCAGCACTACTGTACTGGGCAGATACGGCAGTATCACTGGACTGGATTTATATGCCAGTACCACTGGATTTATACAGCAGTACCATTGGACATATGTAGCAGTATCACTGGATTTATACAGCAGTATCACTGGATTTATATGGCAGTATCACTGGACTGGATTTATACGCCAGTACCACTGGACTTATACGGCAGTACCACTGGACATATATGGTAGTATCACTGGATTTATATGGCAGTACTACTGGACACATATGGCAGTATTATTGGATTTATATGGCAGTATCACTGGACTTATACGCCAGTATTACTGGATTGGATTTATATGGCAGTACCACTGGATTTATATGGCAGTATCACTGGACTGGATTTATACGGCAGTACCACTGGACATATACGGCAGTACCACTGGACATATACAGCAGTATCACTGGATTTATACGGCAGTATTACTGGAATTATACAGCAGTACCACTGGACTTGTACGGCAGTACCACTAGACTGGATTTATACGGCAGTATCACTGGACTTATACGCCAGTACCACTGGAATTATACGGCAGTATCACTGGATTTATACAGCAGTACCTCGGGAATTATATGGCAGTACCACTGGACTTATATGGCAGTACCACTGGACTGGATTTATACGGCAGTATCACTGGACTTATACGCCAGTATCACTGGAATTATACAGCAATACCATTGGATTTATACACCAGTACCACTGTAATTATACGACAGTATCACTGGACTTATACGGCAGTGTCACTGGAATCATTGGAATTATGTGGCAGTACCACTGGACATATACAGCAGTATCAATGGATATATACAGCAGTTTCACTGGACTGGATTTATACACCACTACCACTGGATTTATACACCAGTACCACTGGAATTATATGGCAGTATCACTGGACTTATACAGCAGTAACACTGGAATTATACGCCAGTATCACTGGACTTATACGGCAGTATCACTGGATTTATATGGAAGTTCTACTGGACATATATGGCAGTATCACTGAATTTATATGGAAGTTCCACAGGAATTATTCGGCAGTAACACTGGAATTATAAAGCAGTATCACTGGATTTATATGGAAGTTCCACTGGACATATATGGCAGTATCACTGGATTTATATGGCAGTACCGCTGGACATATACGGCAGTATCACTGTACTGGATTAATACTGCAGTACCACTGGACATACTGTATATATGGCAGTACCACTGGACATATACTGCAGTATCACTGGATATATATGGCAGTATCACTGGACTGGATTTATACGCCAGTTCCACTGGATTTATACGGCAGTACCACTGGACATACACAGCAGTATCACTGGAGCTATATGGCAGTACCATATATGGCAGTATCACTGGACTGGATTTGTACGTCAGTACCACTGGACATATACAGCAGTATCACTGGACTTATACGGCAGTATAACTGGTCTGGATTTATACGCCCGTACCACTGGATTTATACGCCAGTATCACTGGACTTATACGGCAGTATCACTGGACATATATAACAGTATCACTGGACATATACAGCACTACCACTGGCCACTACCAAAGCACATATCCAGCACCAGGGAAAGCACACATCCAGCACCATCCATCACCAGGGAAAGGACACATCCAGCACTAGGGAAAGCACACATCTAGTACCATCCAGCACCAGAGAAAGCACACATCCAGTACCATCCACCACCAGGATAAGCACACATTCAGCACCAGAGAAAGCACACATCCAGTACCATCAAGCACCGGAGAAAGCACACAACCAGCACCAGGGAAAGCACACATCCAGCTCTAGAAAAAGCACACATCCAGTACCATCCACCACCAGGGTAAGCACACATACAGCATCAGGGAAAGCACACATCCAGTACCATCCACCACCAGGGTAAGCACACATACAGCACCAGGGAAAGCACACATCCAGTACCATCCATCCAGCACCAAGGAAAGCACACATCCAGTACCATCCATCCAGCACCAAGGTAAGCACACATCCAGTACTAAGGAATGCACACATCCAGCACCAGGAAAAGCACACATCCAGCACCAGGGAAAGCACACATCCAGCACCAGGGAAAGCACACATCCACACCCAGTACCATCCAGCACCAGGGAAAGCACACATCCAGCATCGGGGAAAGCACACATCCAGTACCTTCCACCAACAAGGAAAGCATACATCCAGTACCATCCAGCAACCAGGGAGAGCACACATCCAGCGCCAGGGAAAGCACACTTCCAGCACCAGGGAAAGCACACTTCCAGCACCAAGATAAGCACACATCCAGCATCAGGGAAAGCACACATCCAGCACCAGGGAAAGCACACATTCAGCACCAGGGAAAGCACACATCCAGCACCAGGGAAAGCTCACATCCAGCACCAGGGAAAGCACACATGCAGCACCAGGTAAAGCACACATCCAGCACCAGGGAAAGCACAAACCCAGCACCAGGGAAAGCACATATCCAGAACCTGGGCAAGTGCTACAACAAACCTCTACTGTGGAACTGCAGCAACAAGCCGGACAACTTTTCTTTGTCCACTAACAGAATGTGACCAAGTGATTTACTATATATTTTTATAGGACTAAGACTGAGGTTAGCAAATGATGAGCAGTAACATAAGCAAGTAACGAGGGTGAGCCAAGTGGCACAGTTACTTTATTAAGTAGACCACAGGTTCTCAAACTCGGCCTTCAGGACACCACAATGTTCATGTTTTCTGGGTCACCTGTGGGTTTTAAAATGTGACAGTTGGTCATGCACCAAACATGACCTGTGTGGGGTCCTGAGGACCAAGTTTATAAACCACTGATCTATAAAATCATTTAGCCTGAAACCCAGTAAGTGGTGGCTGGTTTCTAACAAACAGATAACTTTAACAGTAAGGTAGGAAATGGTGTGGAGTAATACATAACCTGTAAAATAATGGAAATTGAAATTAACTGAGCAAGATGTGGCAGGGACAAAGAGAATATGAGAATGCAGCAGGGTGCCACATATACGTAGAAGGCACATGTTAAAGGCCACCCCTATTTGGAGAGCTGCTGGGTCCCAGAGACAGATTAAGACCTCATGTAGCTCTGGGAAATATCCTAATTTGGGCCCACTACCTCGTAATCCAGTCATCCTTTAATGCATGACTTGATGATTTGATGAGTAATCCTTGTGCATCAGTGTCTCAAAACACCATTAGAGCATTTGCTATTGGGATTTTGATATTGATGGCTAGGACACTTATATTGTATCAATAAGGTCCTATTTTGTTCCTCAGCAAAATTATTATTATCAAAAGATTATGCTTACCTGCCATATTCAGATTCAGTTATGTGGTGTTGCACAAAGCTGTGGGACAAGAAGCAAGGCAAAAAAAGTAATTTGGAATACATCCCAGATGAAAAATGGGCATTCGGACAAATGACAGAAGAATGGTAACAAACATATAGGGATAGATAAGGACAGACGCAATCAAAGGCGAGACAGATGCACAAACACACAAAGAGGGGGAGTGGCAGAGGCACACATGTGGGATGAGAGATATGTGACACCCATAGTGGTGTTTTATTGTCCATTTGTAGTGTGGTTTGTATCTGGTCTCAGAAGGCTCTTCTCCATCTTCTTCCTGTCACACACAGCAGAGGAACAGAGAATCCACAAATTCCTAATACAAGCTAACATAGTAACATATAGTAACACAATTTCTGAGGTTCAAAAAAGTAAATATATCCATCGCGTTCAACCTGTTAGTTATCTCCGACACTGTATTTTTAAGATTAAGTTTAATGTCAATTTCATGTCAATTCCTTTTTTTTTTTATTATTATTATTTTTATTATTATTATTTTATTTTATTATTATAATGCATGATTTACTGTACCCACAATAACCCTGTATATCATTATCCATTAGGAATTTATCTTTCCCTTTCTTAAAAGTAATGGCCGAGTCCACCATTACTACTCTCTTTGGCAGGGAATTCCAAATACGTATTGTCCTTACTGTGAAGAAACCTTTCCGTCTCTGTGTGCAAAAACCTTTGTGATGATTTTACCAAAAACAAATCCCCCGCTAGATCTGTGTATTGACCCCTTATATATTTGTAAATGTTAATCATGTCCCCTCTTAATCTCCTTTTTTCCAGTGTAAACATGCCTAGCCTAGCAAGCCTTTCCTTGTATTCTAGCGTCTCCATACCCTTAATAAATTTGGTCGCCTGTCTCTGAACGTTTTCTAGGTCCAGGGTTTCCTTTTTGTAGTATGGTGCCCATAGTTGTGCACAGTATTCGCGATGTGGCCTTACTAGGGATTTATATAATGGGAGTATCACTCTCTCATCCCTTGCATCAGTTCCCCGCTTTATGCATGCTAATACCTTGTTTGCCTTTTATTCTGGACTCCAGGAAGTAAAGCTATGAGTCTGCCTGGCAGACTCAAATTATTTAAGGTTCCCGCTGGATTCTCCTGCCTCCCATATTCTTCCTGCAGCAGTGATCAGTGACCGCAGAGTCCTAGAGCCCAGCAGTGGACGCAGCTGCTGGGTATCGCAGAAACACATACAAAATTGAAGACAAGGAGGAAAACAGATAAGGGAATCAGACAGGAGAAAGGATAGATGGAGACATACACACAGAAGAGGGACAGATGAGAGCATGGTCACGGCTCATAGGGCATGACACAAGTCACAGAAGTCTGGCCTTGCATCACGCCTCTGTCTTTCTATCCCAGGCAGTAAAGCAGAGCTGGCCAGTCTCTGCCTACGAGAACCGGGCAGCCGAGCAAAATGCCGGGAGACTGAGCTGCTCAGCCAGCTCCAGTCTCTCTGCATGGCCGAACCATCCCATCAGGTCAACAGCACTTCTGGCATTTGACAAAAGTGCCAGCTGGGTAGTCCAGCTCTGGGAGCGATAGATGGAGATATACTGTATACAAAGATGGGGGACAGAATGTAGACAGGGGATAGATAGATAGATAGATAGATAGATAGATAGATAGATAGATAGATAGATAGATAGATACACATGGGGGACAGAATGTAGACAGGGGATAGATAGATAGATAGATAGATAGATAGATAGATAGATAGATAGATAGATAGACAGATAGATAGACAGATAGATACATACATACATACATACATACATACATACAGATGAGGGACAAAATGCAGACAGTTGAGCAATGCGGATAACAGGAGAATGAGAAGTGCTCAAGAGCATACCAGGGAACAGGAGTAGAGGTAGAGGTCCACTTGCACTGTACAGGGGTACAGTGGAAACCCTCGATGAGTCCCACAGCCTGCGGCCCCCTCCTCCTCCTATAGGGATCAGGTTCCAGACTGTGTACTTAAATAATACATTATACATGTTATCTTATAACTAGAGATAGCGGGGTCCGGTTCTCAGAGAACCGAACCCTACCGAACTTCACGTTTCGAGCCCAGATCCGAGTCCAGCTCGGGTTTTCCTGCCTGACTCAGAAACCAGAACGAGGCAACACGTCATCATCCCACTGTCGGATTCTCGCAGGGTTTGGATTCCATATAAGGAGCCGCGCGTCGCCACCATTTTCACTCCAGCATTGGAGAGTGTAGAGAAAGGACGTGTCTCTGTTCTCTCAGTGTCCTCAGTGTGCGAGTCTTGTGCTGCATCTGTCCAGTCACAGTGGTTGTGTCCTCTGCTACCATATGTCCAGTGCTGTCCAGTGGTGCTGTGTTGTGCTGCATCAGTTCAGTGGTGGTGTGTTGTGCTCTATCAGTCCAGTCACAGTGGTGGTGTCCTCTGCTGCCATATGTCCAGTGCTGCTGTATAATAAGTCCCTTACAGTGGTGCTGTGTTGTGCTGCATCAGTCACAGTGGTGGTGTCCTCTGCTGCCATGTGTCCAGTGCTGCTGTATAATAAGTCCCTTACAGTGTTGCTGTGTTGTTCTGCATCAGACCAGTGGTAGTGTCCTGTGCATCAGTCAGTCCAGTGACCAGTCACAGTGATGTCCTCTGCTGCGATATGTCCAGTGCTGCTGTATAAATTCAGTCCATTGCAGTGATGCTGTGTTGTCCTGCATCAGTCCTGTGCTGCCGTATATGTCCAGTGGTACTGCCGTATATGTCCAGTGATCCTGCCATATAATTCCAGTAATCGTGCCGTATAATTACAGTGATCCTGCCAAATAATTCCAGTGATCCTGCTGTATAATTCCAGTAATCCTGCCGTATAATTCCAGTGGTACTGGTGTATAATTCCAGTAATCCTGCCGTATAATTCCAGTGATCATGCTGTATAATTCCAATAATCCTGCTGTATAATTACAGTGATCCTGCCGTATAATTCCAGTAATCCTGCCGTATATTTGAAGTAATCCTGCTGTATAATTACAGTGGTACTGCTGTATAATTCCAGTAATCCTGCCGTATAATTACAGTAATCCTGCCATTACAGTGGTACTGTCGTATAATTACAGTAGTCCTGTCATATAATTACAGTAATCCTGCCGTATAATTACAGTGGTACTGTCGTATAATTCCAGTAATCCTGCCGTATAATTACAGTGGTACTGTCGTATAATTCCAGTAATCCTGCCGTATAATTTCAGTAATGCTGCCGTATAATTCAAGTAATCCTGCCATATAATTACAGTGGTACTGGCGTATTATTCCAGTAATCCTGCCATATAATTACAGTGGTATTGGCGTATAATTACAGTGGTACTGGCGTATAATTCCAGTAATCCTGCCGTATAATTCTAGTAATCCTGCCGTATAATTACAGTGATCCTGCCATATAATTCCAGTAATCCTGCCGTATAATTCCGGTAATCCTGACGTATAATTACAGCGGTACTGTCGTATAATTCCAGTTATCCTGCCGTATTATTACAGTAATCCTGCCATACAATTACAGTGGTACAGGCGTATAATTACAGTAATCCTGCCATACAAGTACAGTGGTACTGGTGTATAATTCCAGTAATCCTTCCAAATAATTACAGTGGTACTGGCGTATAATTCCAGTAATCCTGCCGTATAATTCCAGTAATCATGCTGTATAATTACAGTGATCCTGCCGAGTAATTCCAGTAATCCTTCTGTATAATTACAGTAATCATGCCGTATAATTCAAGTGGTACTGTCGTATAATTCCAGTAATCCTGCCGTATAATTACAGTAATTCTGCCGTATAATTACAGTGGTACTGTCATATAATTCCAGTAATGCTGCCGTATAATTCAAGTAATCCTGCCATATAATTACAGTAATCCTGCCGTATAATTACAGTAATCCTGCCATATAATTACAGTGGTACTGGTGTATAATTCCAGTAATCCTGCCATATAATTACAGTAATCCTGCCATATAATTACAGTGGTACTGGAGTATAATTCCAGTAATCCTGCCATATAATTACAGTGGTACTGGAGTACAAAATTTGGAGGATAAAATAGGGAAAGATCAAGAACCACTTCCTCCTAGTGCTAAAGCTGCTGCCACTAGTCATGACATAGATGATGAAATGCCATCAATGTTGTCTGCCAAGGCCGATGCACAATGTTCAGTAAAAAGACCCAAAAAAATAAATAATCTGAGGAGAAACGTAAAGGAATGGCTAAGGCCCCTGCCTATGTTCATGACTAGTGGTCACATGATGATGGAAGACCTCATCCTCCCTCTAGAAAAAGAGTTAAGATGGAAAAAGCACAGAAAATATCTGTGCGTTCTAAAATGGTATCACAAATCCCCAAGGAGAGTCCAAGTGTGTCGGCGGTTGCGATGCCTGACCTTCCCAACACTGGACGGGAAGAGGTGGCTCCTTCCACTATTTGCATGCCCCCTGCAAGTGCTGGAAGGAGCACCCACAGTCCAGTTTCTGATACTCAAATTGAAGATGTCACTGTTGAAGTACACCAGGATGAGGATAAGGGTGTTGCTGGCGCTGAGGAGGAAGTTGACGATGAGGATTCTGATGGTGATGTTGTTTGTTTAAATGACTGAGGAGTCCTCTCCTAACCGGAATTCAGCCACCGCGTGCCGAAGACTGGAGCGCCATTAAACGCGTTTGAACCTGCCATGCCATCACCTAAAGCAAGAGGTGGTAATGAGGTGGACTTCAACACTCTATATGCTTCAGAGGATGGAGGAGCAGCAAAATACCATTCAAGCCTATACATCCATCTACGATAAAAGGAAGGGAGGGGGAATGCACCTGACTTAAGCGCAGTGGAGAATGATTTCCGTCTTGTGAAGTCAGTTCAGACACTGCCAGCTTGAGCCAGGTCATTCCCCTCATCAGGCTTTTGCAGAAGCAGCTGGAGAAATTAAAGGAGGAGCTAAAATGGAGCGATTCCGCAAAGTATGTGGGAGTTGTGGATGGAGCCCTTCATTCGCTTTGCCAGGATTCAAGGGTGGTCAACCTGTTGAAATCAGAGCACTACATTTTGCCCACCATGCTCGATCCTAGGTTTAAAGCCTATGTTGTATCTCTCTTTCTGGCAGACACAAGTCTGCAGAGGTTCAAAGACCTGCTGGTGAGAAAATTGTCAACTCAAGCGGAACGTGACCCGTTAACAGCTCCTCCTTCACTTTCTCCCACAACTGGGGCTGCGAGGAAAAGGATAAGATTTCTAAGCCCACCCGCTGGCGGTGATGCAGGGCAGTCAGGAGAGAGTGCTAACATCTGGTCCTGACTGAAGGACCAGCCAACAATTATTGACATGTCTACTGTCACTGCATATGATTCTGTCACCACTGAAAGAATGGTGGAGGATTATATGAGTGACAGCATCCAAGTAGGCATGTCAGACAGTCCGTACGTATACTGGCAGGAAAAAGAGGCAATTTGGATACCCTTGCACAAACTGGCTTTATTTTACCTACTGTAAGTTGCCCCCCCCTCCAGTGTGTACTCTTTCAGAGTGTTTAGTGCAGCCGGTAACCTTGTCAGCGATCGGCATAGGAGGTTACTTCCACAAAATGTGGAGAAGATGATGTTCATCAAAATGACTTATAAATTCCTCAGGGAAGATCTTTACCAGCAATTGCCTACAGAAAGTACACAGGGACCTGTGATGGTGGATTCCAGTGGGGACAAATTAATACTCTGTGAGGAGGAGGATGTACACAGTGAAAGGGGTGAGGACTCAGAGGATGAGGCTGAGTTCGACATCTTGCCTCTGTAGAGCCAGTTTGTGCAAGGAGAGATTGATTTCTTCTTTTTTGGTGGGGGCCCAAACAAACCAGTCATTTCAGCCACAGTCATGTGGCAGACCCTATCGCTGAAATGATTGGTTTGTTAAAGTGTGCATGTCCTGTTTATACAACATAAGGGTGGGTGGGAGGGTGGGTGGGAGGGCCCAAGGACAATTTCATCTTGCACTTCTTTTACTTCTTTGCATCATGTGCTGTTTGGGGACTAGTTTTTTAAAGTGTTATCCTGTCTGACACTACCGTACAACTCCAGGGGTACTGCCATATAAGTCCAGGAGTACTGCCGCATAAGTCCAGTCCAGTGGTGCTGTCTTGTGCTGCATCAGTCCAGTGGTGGTGTCTTGTGCAGCCATAAGTCCAGTGGTGGTGTCCTGTGTTGTATATCATTTACTCCAAATAAAAGGGTTATATACATTACTTATATTATTATCCAAATAATTTTTACAGGGTTTGCCCTGTGTGGTGTAGGGGTACGCTCGCCTGTGCTGCATGCTATTATGATAGCTTCAAATGAAAGGGTTATTATTATCCAAATTAATTTTACAGGCTTTGCTGTGTGTGTGTTTGGTTTAGGGGTGCGCTATCCTGTGCGTGTATTACATCTGGGCAAATTCCAGCACATCCCATGTTGTTTGTGCCACACACTTGTGTCACTTAGCTTAGTCTTACAGCTACCTCATTACACCTCTTTTTCTTCTTTGCATGATGTGCTGTTTGGGGCCTAGTTTTTTAAAGTGTCATCCTGTCTGCCACTGCAGTGCCACTCCTAGATGGGCCAGGTGTTTGTGCCGCACACTTGTGTAGCCTATTTTAGTCATCCAGCTACCTCATTGCACCTCTTTTTCTTCTTTGCATCATATGCTGTTTGGGGCTTATTTTGTAAATCTGCCATACTGTCTGCCAAAGCAGTACCACTCCTAGATGGGCCAGGTGTTTGTGCCGCACACTTGTGTCGTTTAGCTTAGTCATACAGCGACCTCGGTGCAACTTTTAGGCCTAAAAACAATATTGTGAGGTGTGAGATGTTCAGTATAGACTGGAAAAGAGTGGAAATGAATGTTATTGAGGTTAATAATAATACTGTAGGATCAAAATTTTCCCATAATTCTGTGATTTTTAGCTGTTTTTATAGCTTTTTCAAAAATCATCCAGAACCAAAACCAAGCACGCCACCGAGCCAGAAGCGTGGCAAATATAGCGAGCCCTCGAGGGTACATTTTGGGTCATGGATCCTCCCCTTGGTGATGTGGCTCCTCCCCCTTGTGACGTCAGAGGTCCCTTACCCAACTTGGATTTAGAACTAACCGTAACATAACTGTCCCCCTCAGCCACCTACTGGCGGTTCCAGCAGCTAATTCATGTGAGCTGCTGCAGACTCACCACACCATCACTCACTCCTCCCCTCTTCCCCCTCTCGGCTTTGGGTTTCCAGTGAATAAACAACAATAGTTGGGTATGACACATCCCCTGCTGCTCTCTCTGCAGAGCAATACATCCGGCACTACAGGGTCCAAGCACACAGCGGCTGCTGCAACAGTGTGCTCCGACCATGGGTGGACTTTGAGACTTAATCCAGCTCTGTATGAAACCTACTCTGTTTACGAATATCCACATTTTTCTCTGTGAATGCAGTCTAGGTGTAATTATGGCTGACTTGAGTTTAACGCTAAATCAATCAATGAAAGTAATTATTAGTTAAATGGTGACCTATGCGTAACATACTTACCAACTCTTCCTGCATGTCAGGGAGACTCCCTGATATAGCAGCAATCTTCCTGACATATTGGGGTACACAGCCATTGATGAGCTTGCGATATATCAGCCATTTACTCAAATGGCTGATATTTTGTTTAGTGTATACCCAGCTTTACATACTTCAAATCAAAAGAAACCAAAGATATATACTGTACATTCCAATGGGACCATCAGTGCAATTTCCCTGCATTGATTAAAAGACACAATAATTGGCGATAGTCTGCTAGGGACCAGTAGGATTATATGTTTATACTAAACCTAGGGGGTTTCCATTAAACAATAAAAATTAAGGATGTAAGAAAAAAATAACCAATTTGTTTTGAGAAGTGTTCAATTTTCAACTAGGAATTAAGAAAAAAAATCATTGCAAGCTGGCAGTGTGGGCGTTCTGTAATATTAGCAAAAATTGTTTAGAACATTTCCTACCTGGCTATATTTAATGTGTGTAGAGCAGTTGTGCCCATTGGCGTAATTATAATGGGTGCAGTGTGTGCGCCCAGGGTCCAGGGGGGCCCACCCCGCGCACACTGCACCCATTTGTTTAATACTTACCTCTCTGGAGACCCGCGTCGAAGCCATTCCTTCTCGGCAGCGTAATAGAGTTTGAACACTAGGGGGAACAAACTCTATTGCGCCTGCTGAAAACTCCGGAGAGATGGCATGGTGGCCATTTTTCCGGAGTTTTGCGCATTAGCAAATGGCCACCGCCCAGTGTTCCCGGAGGTTTGCGCATGCGCAATAGAGTCTGTTCTCAGACTCTATTACCGCTGCGGAGAAGGATTGCACTGCCGGGGGGCTCCAGAAAGGTAAGTACTAAAACACCTGTGCATCAGAGAGGAGGGTACCCCTGAAGCAGAAGGCTGCACACGGGCCTCCTCCTCTCTTAAAACGCCCCTGGTGGTTCCCCAACTTTTTTGAATCACAGCGCCCTAGAGTATCAGAATTTTTTTCACGGCTTCCCTAGGCCAAAGGTTTCTTATTGAGAACTTTAGAAAAATATAATAAATTAAGTAAACTGTGCTTATATGTCATCCTTAGTTTATGAGGTGGTGAAGGACAAGATTTGCTCCTGTTTATCCACATATTTTATGATTGGAAGCCGCCAGCACTGGTTTTGCCTATTACATTGACCATAACTAATTTGAATTGGTCCTGGATCACCAACCTAAAGCACCCATGCAGGTGTCCTGAGGCACCCCAGGGAGCCTAGGCACACAGTTTGGGAACCACTGATGTAGAGGCATTTTTCGTTTGTTTATTTTCATGGGTTAAATCTGATTTTTTTCATGAAGGTCTACCTGTCCCCTTCATACAACATGACTCAGTTACAACGCCAAAAAAGCTTTACATTTACAAAGCACAAATTGGCAGCACTTGCTGAGGATTAAAAGTTTGAATAAGCCAAGGGGGGTCTAGATGGACTGCACCTACTTTTGCAGAGCAACAAAAACTGAAGCAATACTAATGAAAAAGAGGCAGTATAATATCTGGAGCATTTACATTTTTACTGTATGTAGCCATTTTCTGACTGCTAAAGGACTTTGATTTTGTACCAGCTTAGAGTTGACCGTTTTCAAGTTTTGTCCTTTACTTTAAATGGGACACATTATCCACTTTGATGTGTTTTGGGCATGCCATCTGTATGCAAAACCAGTTCCTTTTGTGGTGTGCATCCAACTCACTTTGTATAAGGACTCCAGTTTAGGTAGCATTTTGAAGCTAAACTAATATTCAATTTATTCATTTTCCAGGGGCAACTGAACCATCTTTCCAGCCTAAGACCAGCCGACCTTAAAGAAGTGTTCAGTGACCGTCAGAGGGCCTCAGCCGGGTCTCAAAGCTTATACCAATCCATTGATTATGCTCTGTATTATTCACACTCAATATTGAAAATTCAGTGCAGGGTAGAAAACTGACCTCTAGTAGCCTGATAGCAATATGTTTGATACATCTCCCTCTTTATAGTATACACTAAGCATGAGATAATGTGCTTTGCTTTGTACACTAGCTACGCAACTCTGTATAGTCCACCACCCTAAACAGGGCTGGACTGTCCCAAAGGGGTAGAGGGAAAACCACTGGTGAGCTCCACTGCCCGAGGGCCCAGCACCTCCTTTAGAGATCAGGTTCCAGGCTGTGCACTAGAATTATACATTATATATGTTACATTATACTGCACAGGACTATGGTGTATTTTCTACAGTACATTGCCATTATTAATCTAGTACATTATCATGCATGCACTAGCAGTATTTACTATACCGTATGGTACAAAATCAAAGTCTTTTAGCAGACTGAAAATGGCTACATACAGTAAAAATGGTTTAGGCCCCTTTATTTATTTATTTATAAAGGGGCCCAAACCATACACTCTCTAATGGTTAGCCAAGCCTCTGTGGTAGCTGGCCACACCCCATCTGTAGGCTGGCCACACCCCTAAGTATGGGTCCCTGCCACTGCATTCACCTGGTCGGCTCTTCCTGCCCCAGTCCGTCACTGACCACAAATCAATTAAGCACTTGCCATTTCTCCTATACGTGTCTCATTTCTTTAACTGCTGAACTTGGAATTTTAGTATGCCTGTAATTAGAAGAATGCAGCACATTTAAGCAGAGTGTTTATTGCTTCAGCTCACAAATGACAGGATGTACAGTACTTCGGCTAAAATGATGTCAAAAATCAGAAAACTGCAGTTTTTCCGATATGAACATGGCTCCAGAAACTGAAACTTTCTGGACCTTGTACCCAAAAGGCAACACCATCTATAGATTCTTTTTGCATTACTCTTTGCGAGGGATCTAATCGGATCTCTCCCAGTGTCCCCTGCAGATTATACACCATCCGCTGCATGCAAAGAAGAACTGCCAGGTCATAAACCCGGAAATCCTATCCTTGCAGAGGACGGCTCTTTTCGGGAGAGCAGTCCTTTGTGATTTTAATTGCAATTCTATGAGCATGCCGCCGCTGTTAACGCTGACATGCATGCGATAATTGGAAGTTTTATTCCAAAATGCGATGCATAGTCATAGGCGTGCACAGGGGGGGGTGCCTGGTGCACACAGACACCCCCTATTGTCTGTCACCCCCTCACACACACCTGCTGCTGCAGTGATCGGCGATCGCCGAGTGTGCTCATTCCTGTCCTCCTGCCCGTTGTGCCCGCCACCCCCTCCGCTCAGTCTGGCTGCCCGGACACCCGGGATGGTTAATCATTCATTTATATGGGTGAAGCATCACTGACATAATCCTACTCCCAGTTCCTCTAACTGTGTGATGTGTCGTGATGATGTCATGCTCCCACCCACGCTCTCTCTCTCCTCATCACGTGCCACTCCAACGCCACAGAATACAGCGTTCAAATTCAATATCAATATATATTTCGAGAGATTAGGATATAATCTATGGTAATACAATATACAAATTTCACATATATATTAAACAGATTTTATATATCTGTGCATCGATTCTCTACATTATTTAGTTTGCATTGAGTGCCAATATGCGGTGGTAGACACGCCTGATAGGTGGTGTTAGCCATGCCCAATAGGCAGTGCTAAACACGCCCTTCTAATCGTGCACCCCCTAATAAAATGTCCTGCGCACGCCTATGTGCATAGTACATCGTACCTAGAATGTCACTGTGTGATGGCTACAGGTGCTATGTGTTCTGATAAAATCAGGAGGGTTGAGAGGTATGAAGGTAGCTTGCTCTAATGCTGTTGCTACAATTTTTTAGACAGCATAGGTGATTGGTCTATAGACATAGTAATTTATATAGTCTAGGTCCAACAAGGGGCTTCTATTAATGCTAATAAACAGTAATACTTATAGGAGCCGACAGTACCAACACTAGTCTCCAGGGCCAACCCAGCATCTCCGGGGATGCTAGGCATGCCCCATGGTGATGTAATCAGGATTCCCTGTCAGGTCACACCCCTTTATGGGTCCTACACCCTTTTTTCAGGCACACATGCCTCATGTGTGTGCGTGAGTGCGTGCGTGCGCGCGCGTGTGTGTGTGTGTGTATATGAGTGTGAATTGGTGTTACTAGATGCAGTGACACCTCTGACTATTTGTACAGATAGAAAATACACAATAAGGCCTAGATTTATCAAGCCTTGGAGAGTGATAAATTGCACGGTGAGGGGTCTAAGCCTTGAAAGGAGATAAAGTACCAGTAAATTAGCACCTACAGTAACTGCCAAGTCACAGGCTGGGTTTGAAAAATGGCAGTTACTGTAGTAGACTGGCTGGTACTTTATCTCTGTCCACTTTATCTCCATCCTAGGCTAAGTAATAGGCCCCTGAGTCTGAAAAATGACAGTTAGGAGCTGATTGGTTGGTACTTTATCACCGTGCAATTTATCACTCTCCAAAACTTGATAAATGTTGGCCTAAGAATTGTAGATACAGGGGCTAATTCAGACCTGATCGTAGATGTGCTAAATTTAGCACATCTACGATTAGTCACACTGACATGCGGGGGGACGCCCAGCACAGGGCTAGCCCGCCCCGCATGTCAGTCCCTGCCCCGTCACACAAGTACAAAAGCATCGCACAGCGGCAATGCTTTTGTACTTGGAGAGTAGCTCCCCACCAGCGCAGCTCCTGCATGCTGGCAGGGAGCTACTCGTCGCTGTAAGGGTCACAGCGGCTGCGTGTGACGTCACATAGCTGCCGCGGCCAGCCCCCACAACAGTCCAGGCACATTTTCCCCCGTTTTCGGTGGATTAATCACATTTTCGTATGCACAAACACCCGACCGCCGCGTTTTCGCCGCACAGGGTATCACCATCTTTTGCGATACCCTATAGAAGCCTATGTGCTTCTTATCTCCGGCATATGCATCCCACCGCCTCCGCCACCCCCCCCCCCCCCCACCCCCGCTGCAGACGCCGACATCCCCTCCTCCCCGGCATACCTTCCTCCAGGAAGCCTAGACCCGGAAAGTGATTTCCTCCTCCCCCTAGCAACGCAGCTGGAGGTCCTTCCGGCTGAGGGGGGAGGAGGAGGCAACGGGGACAGCCTGCTGCCTACATTCCGGCACTGATGTAGCTAATGTACGTTGCGAGTATTTATTTACCTGTACATTTAGAACATATTACCAACCCCAGGCTGGAAATAAACACTTATTTTGCTATTATTTCCTCTAATTCATTCTTGTTCTCTAAATGCTTTTTTTTCCAGATTTTCCACACTTGAACTTGAACAAACCTAAAACATTCAGACATGCAGTTCCTGCAATGCGTGCAGAAATATAACACTGAGGTACTGCTGAATTATTTATGTGTGAGGAAAAGTGCTTATTCCATGAGCACATTGATGAGGAAACAATTAGAACTGTGCTCAGATCTGGGGCCATACTGTATCTCCAGAATGACCTGAATACATGAAGAGATAGTGCTAAGGGTGGTGCACAGCCTACATCACAAAATGTACTAGGAGAGGCTGAGGACCTCAGTATGTAGAAGCCTGGAGAAGAGATGTCAGAGGAGGGTATGACTATGACACATACTTGCCTACCTGACCCTCTCCATGAGGGAGAAAATGCTCTGTTCCTGGACTTTCCTGGTAATGTATGATTGCCATCACCTGTGGTGAAACACCTTTCATATCAATTAACTAGCTCACCACAGGTGATGGAAATCATACATTACCAGGAAAGTCCAGGAACAGAGCATTTTCTCCCTCATGGAGAGGGTCAGGTAGGCAAGTATGGCTATGACAGAAGGTTTCAAATACAGTATATACAGTGCGTCCGGAAAGTATTCACAGCGCTTCACTTTTTCCACATTTTGTTATGTTACAGCCTTATTCCAAAATGGAATTAATTATTTTTTCCCCTCAAAATTATACACACAATACCATACCTCCCAACATGACCCTCTCCAGGAGGGACACAATGCTGTGCTTCTGGACTTTTCTCTTCATTTATTATTGCCAGCACCTGTGTTGAACAGATTAATGGATAAGAAAGGTGTTTCAGCACATGTGATGGCAATCAAAAATTAATAAGGAAATCCAGGAGCAGAGCATTCTGTCCCTCCTGGAGAGGGTCATGTTGGGAGGTATGCAAAACCCCCTAATGACAACGTGAAAAAAGTTTTGTGTTTTTTTTTTAGAATTTGCAAATTTATTAAAAATAAAAAGCTAAGAAATCACAAGTAGTTAAGTATTCACAGCCTTTGCTCAATACTTTGTTGATGCACCTTTGGCAGCAATTACAGCCTCAAGTCTTTTTGGATATGATGCCAGAAGCTAGCGAAAAGGGGCCTGACGGTGGATGTCTTGTGGGAGAATGTGCTAAGGTTAGCAGGTGTGGTTTTCTCACCACTGCAAAGCTGCTCATTGCTGGTACACACCAGGCGTTTGCAGCACAGGAGTAGGTCTAGGGCTGCGCACAGCTAGCGAACACTTGCTAAAGGTGCCTGACAGGGTGTAGCTACCTAATCATTGGCAATAGAATGCAGCTGATTGACATGCTAACGCATCAACACTGCAATTGTAGCTGAAGCACTCTCACAGATGGTATGTACATTTACACTCCCAGGAAATGTTTTGATGTTAAACTTTAGCAAACTAGGTTACACTGACAAGCAGCACACATGTGTATTATTAGCAAATACATGTGTATTGCCTATGTTCCACATGTCTGCTTTGTGTAGAAAATATGTGTATTTTGTAAGTGTTGAAACACAAATAATTACCTTAAAATGCAACATACATGCCATGTTTTCAAGATTCCCACATTAGTTTTGTGGTGAATATAACAACATTACCCACATAGGCCCTCATTCCGAGTTGTTCGCTCGCAAGGCGATTTTAGCAGAGTTACACACGCTAAGCCTCCGCCTACTGGGAGTGAATCTTAGCTTCTTAAAATTGCGAACGATGTATTCGCAATATTGCGATTACAAACTACTTAGCAGTTTCAGAGTAGCTTCAGACTTACTCGGCATCTGCGATCAGTTCAGTGCTTGTCGTTCCTGGTTTGACGTCACAAACACACCCAGCGTTCGCCCAGACACTCCCCCGTTTCTCCAGCCACTCCCGCGTTTTTTCCGGAAACGGTAGCGTTTTTATCCACACGCCCATAAAACGCCGTGTTTCCGCCCAGTAACACCCATTTCCTGTCAATCACATTACGATCGCCGGAGCGAAGAAAAAGCCGTGAGTAAAAAAACTATCTTCATAGCAAAAATACTTGGCGCAGTCGCAGTGCGAACATTGCGCATGCGTACTAAGCAGAAAAACGCTGCGATGCGATGAAAATTACCGAGCGAACGACTCGGAATGACCCCTGATAAAGCTAAATATTTATCGTATATAAAACACTTTAAGAGGTCTAAGAACACTGTACGCTATCTACGTAAGAAGTACCGTAAGGGTACGCAAGTTGTGTAGCGATCGCTCAACCGTAGTCGAGACGCTCAAGCGTCACGTTCGCTTACGGCCCAGTGATCACAGGCAGGCACGCTATTGGCTGCCGACTAACGTGATGATTCGCTATAGCGTAGCGTACGCTCGGGACCACGAGGAGATCACCAGCGGTGGAGACGCTTACAACGTTAAACCTTTATATCTATACCTTTAACGATGAGATACACAGTATACCTTAGTGTAGAGACAGAGTGTAAGTGCAACCTGGTGTAACCTGATTAACTACAAAGCTGCTTGAGCGTCACCGACGCTCAGAGAATACTTAACCCTTATAAAGAATACACAGATACCTGGGCTTAGGGTCCAAAACCTATTATATGTATTATAACTATTATACTTGCAAAAAGAATCACAGTACAAATGATACACTACAATATAACATAAACCAACTAACCAGATAAACTACACAGGAAATACAATACAATACAATTCAAGGAAAATACGAGAGAGATAGAGGGAGAGAGAGAGAGATGGCTCACAGTAAGACAATATGATTACGGAGAAAACTTACGCACAAAGGGAAACGATCGCATGCGCCTCGATATCCAGCTCCCGATTATCAGCAATGAGAACCGTTGAAGAGAGTGAAGTTGGATATGGTCGGCCTGCCTATTTATGCCCCACACACAATACAATTCAGTGGTCCCTACAATCTCATTGTTCATTGGACACAGGAATTCGGCTTCGCATTATAACAAAAGGTCATAGGTTGATTCATACAGGTGGGCTGTGACTATTTCCAACTGCTCAGGTGGGAGGGAAACTGGGTTTCCCGCCGCATGGGTAATAAAGTGCAAATAAAGTAAATGTTCATAAACTTCTTATGTCCATAACTATTCGCACGAGCGATTGATCTGCTTCAAACCAACACCGGAATATTTCTAATTAAATATTCTTCCGATGGATACTAAACACCACGGTATTACTCCTGTCTGACCCTTCGTATCAAACAAAGAGGGATTCCTCTGTTCATAAACATTCTATATTAACCATACTTTCAGAATCTATCAAAGGGACCATGATCTACAAAATACATTATTACTGAAAATATGTAACGATTGAGTCGCACGCTACAACCACATAAACTCTACCGTAAATACGCATACCATGCGCCTGCGGGTGCCCGCGACTGTGAGTATGCGCACGTACGGGAGAGCGTACGCATGCGCAGCACAGACCTGTGTGAGGTGCAAATATGGTAGTGTGCATAGAGATATTTTTCTGACTTTGACAGTCCACCCTTTGGCAGTCAATAATAACTGCCACTTCCTGAAAACATTTCAAAAGGAGAAAAATATATGTTAGGGGTTAATTCATTTCCATGGTTGGGTAAGGGAGGAGAGAGGAGTAGGTGGGAAGAGGGTATGACCTAGTGAGATAGCAGAAGCATGTGTGTATGAGTCCATGTTTGGGGGGTCATGTATCATCGTGCCGTACGTGTTGTAAATCAAGCTTCGAGGTATTGCGAAGTATACATTTGAATTCCTTCTTATCCCGTGGTACGGGTCTGTGGATGGGCTGTCAAACTTTACCGAGCTCTTTTCGGATTTTGAACAAAATGGGGAGCACATTTTAGTTGATGATACATGAATGGGGGAATATGTGATTGCTGATATCTGTGCCTGTATTCCCTATACTATGTGTGTCATTACCTGAGGGTTGTAGAAATGAAGAAAAGACATAATTACGGTAAATGCGGTGGTATTCTATGTCAGGTTAATGTACATCTGTCGGTTGAAGTTTTGTTCGGTATCAGTTGAAAGTCGTCTTCTTTGCGCTGTGTTGCCCATTAGGTGTGAGCAAAAAGCTTTGTCAATGCCATTAGATTTACAAAAAATGTTGGGCTAGCGTAAGTTTAAGAATTCTAGGGAAACTGGGGATCCATGGCAAAGTTCATCAAATGTCCATATCTCAAGTGGTCAAAACTTCTTCTTTGGTCTATCCGTTGTCTGTATAGCGTCTCGTCAACTTCCTCGTCCAAGTGGGTCTTTTTATCTTGGAGAAAAACCAGAAAAAACAGGTGAAAGAAACGGACCATAGAAATCGCATTTTCATCACATCATTGTTTCTATCATTGGGTCATAAATCAAATCCAGGTTAATTACAGTTTCCTCACTCCTTAAACTCATTACCCTGGTACGATGTTTGCACTTCATTAAAGCCTGACCGCATCTAAATATCAAGCCAATTGATATGACAACACCTAAGATACATAGGAGAAACTTCCCAACATCCATTATGACTCCTTGAGCCCAGTCTCCCAAACCGGAGAACCAATTTCGCGGGTTCAACCATGACACCCAACCAGTCAGCTCATTACCTACAGCAGCAAGAGTGAGATTGTGTTTTCGGCGAAATTCCCACTTCAATTGGAGAATATCGTCCATCTTTTGGTCTATGACCTCGACCGGATCCTCGGTGCTATTCGTGATATACGTGCAACACTTCACGCCGTACTGTGTTGCTAATGTAACACAATATCCGCCTGTCACTGCTGTGAGGTAATTAAGAACCATTCTATGCTGCACCAGTTCTGTTTTATAAGCTTGAAGTTCCCTTCCAGTATATCTAAACGTGTCATCATACATTTCAGTGATATTATCTAACAAATTTGCGAGCGCCGATATGTATTTATAATTTAGCACTCCTCTAGCGGTGCGGGTGAAATCTAACGCGATTAAAAATTGAATCCCGGTGGATTCACTTATCAGATCAGAGGCCGGATGCTCTGTCTTCTCTATCAGGTGCCTTTTAACAACGTGCTCGTAGTGGGTGTGAGTATAAGGAGCTTGGGCACCACGATGTATGTCTTTCATTTTATCATGTGTTACAGTCATCACTTCAGGCAATACTTTTCCAATATAACACAATCCTTCAGAGTTTGGGGCAAGCCACTTGTACGCCTTTCTTCCGCATATGAAATATGCATCATCGGGGAGAACATATGGGACGGAGAAGGACATAACCATATTACACACCTTCCAGGTGAACTCTCCTAACCCTAATTCTTCCATCTGCTTAATACACGTATCAGGTTGTACGATATGTGCACAGTATCCTGGTGATACTTCTCCAACTCTCGTAATCCTATTTCCTAAGGTGTACCTATACCGGAAAGATTTTCCTCTACTGGCTATGTGGCGTACAAGCTCTGTATCTGTAGGCATTCTATCTGCTCTATGCGAAAAGGTCATGGTGTGGTTACTCCATGACACTTCCCAATTTCCCGGCTTTCTGGGATTGGAGATGTTGAAACATAATAGGGACCTATCCACATGGTATTGGTGGAGCTTCAAACTAGGAGGGCTGGAGATATTAAACCTCCTGTCCACCGGTCTCCCACCATTTAACTCAAGTACCTCCCCTATCGTTAAAGGAAATGGCACTAGCCCTGATTTGCTATGACCTTGAGGTACTTGAGAGCATACCCAACAATCTGTTTTGTTTAACACATTACCCACTAAGGAGTGATAGTCACTCAATGGATGCCGGTCCATATGGATATTAAAACTGGATTGGCATTTCTTAATGCACCCATCTTCAATGACATTGTTTCAGAGCCTACAGATACAGTTTTCCTCAGCTAACAATCCGTCACAATTCCTTCTATGGTCAATGCTATCGGATCGTTTTCTGATACTCGCCTTTGCTTGTTGGTTAGGTTGATCTTGGAAAACTACGCCTCCATCTTTATCATCAGAACCCATTCCAGAACCTCTATCGACCTCCATGGTACTCTCGCCGGAACAGACTGCTCTGGTCAACATCATGGTCAACAGGAAAATCCGGATCACAGTCTCTTGGGGCAAGTCCATCTTATAGGAGGAAATGGAGAAGAATGAGAAGGAGGAAAAAGAAATTTGAGGGAGAGGGGATGGGAAGTGGAGGAAAATAATAAAAGGGAGTGGGGAGTCGACAACAGCTCTCGGTCTTCAAGGCTCAGGTGCCGCCTCAGTCCTCCTGGAACAGACACTCCAGTGATACAACCTCTACCGTCTGTTCCTTATCACGGGACTTCTCTGGATCAGCAACCTTCTTGCAGTGGGATGAATGGACCCAAGTCTCTCTCTCAGCAACCTTCAATGCTGTAGTGCTAGTCAATAAGACCTGGTATGGTCCTTCCCATCTGTCAATAAGGCAACCTGAGCGTAGAAAATTCCGTATCATTACATAATCCCCAGGTTCAATTTCATGACAATTACTATCAGGTAGATCAGGAATCACCAACTTCAGATTATCATTTTGATTCCTTAACTGTTTACTCATGTTAATCAAGTACTTTACAGTTACTTCATTGTTACATTTCAAATCATCCTGAGGGTTAATCATAACATGCGGTTGTCGACCAAACAAGATTTCAAAGGGAGACAGATTAAGAGGGGACCTGGGAGTGGTTCTGATACTGTACAATACAATGGGTAAAGCTTCTGGCCATGTCAATCCTGTCTCTGCCATCACTTTACTCAATTTATTTTTAATAGTGCTGTTCACTCTTTCGACCTTCGCACTCGCCTGTGGACGGTACGGAGTGTGCAGCTTGCTATCAATTCCCATCAACTTACACATTCCTTGAAAGACATCACCTGTAAAATGGGTACCCCTATCACTTTCGATTATTCTAGGGATACCATATCTACATACAAATTCCTGCACAATTTTCTTAGCAGTAAACATAGCGGTATTTGTAGCCGCAGGAAATGCTTCGACCCAATTTGAGAAAACATCTATACAAACAAGTACATATTTCAAATTCCGACAAGGGGGTAATTGTATAAAATCAATTTGTATTACCTGGAAAGGGCCGCCGGCAGGTGGGATATGGGATGGTTCTGTAGGTATTGCCTTTCCAATATTCTTTCTCAAACAGGTAAGGCATGACATTGCTCTTTTACTCGCATGAGAGGAGAATCCTGGGGCGCACCAATATGCTCTCACCAATTTGCACATTCTCTCCTTGCCTAGATGAGTCAGCCCGTGAGCTGCTTCAGCCAGACATGGAAGATATGCTCTGGGGGCCACTGGTTTACCATGTCCATCCGTCCAGAGTCCTGAGGACTCCTGGCCACATCCCTTTGCCTTCCAGACTGCCTTTTCCTGTGTGGAACACAAATTTTGCATTTCACACAACTTCTGTGTGTTAATGGTATTAAATACCATCAATTGTGTGGTGTCTGTCTGTATGGGGGTAGCAGCTGCTAACTTAGCAGCTTCGTCTGCTCGGCTGTTACCAAGTGATACCGGGTCTTGGCTATATGTGTGTGCTTTACATTTGATAACAGCCACTCTGTCGGGTTCCTGTATCGCTGTTAGAAGCCTTTTTATGTGAGCTGCATGCGCTACCGGTGTACCAGCGGCCGTCATGAAATTTCTGAGACGCCATAGGGCTCCGAAATCATGGACTACCCCGAATGCGTATCTAGAATCGGTGTAGATATTGGCTGACTTACCCTTAGCCAATTCACATGCTCTGGTTAGGGCGACCAGTTCAGCAACCTGGGCTGAGTGAGGTGGGCCTAGCGGTTCCGCTTCTATGGTGTCTTGGTCATCTACGACTGCGTATCCAGTACACAAGTCTCCCGAGTCTGACTGTCTATGGCAACTACCGTCCGTGTAGAACGTGAGTTCTGCATCTTCCAGTGGGTTGTCACTGATGTCAGGCCTTGCGGTAAAATTTTGGGTCAAATATTCCATACAATCATGTGTATCTTCCTTTGTATTAAATCCTCCTTCCCCATCACTCTCACCTTCCACCCTTTGTGCCTGCCCAGGCACACCTGGGAGATACGTTGCAGGATTTAATGCACTGCATCTCCTTATGGTGATGTTTACGGGGGCCATTAGTGCCAATTCCCATCTTGTAAACCTCGCTGATGAGACGTGTCTGGTTTGGGCAGAATTCAATAAGGCTGATACTGCATTTGGCGTATGGATTGTGAGGTTGTGGCCTAGCACGACGTCTTCGCTTTTTGTCACTAGCAATGCTATCGCAGCAACGCTTCGCAAGCATGTGGGGAGGGATCGCGCTACCGTGTCTAGCTGAGCGCTGTAGTATGCAACTGGCCTGCTGGCATCACCGTGTTTTTGGGTTAGTACACCTGCCGCGCAACCAGCACTTTCTGTTCCGTATAGTTCAAAGGGTTTCCCATAGTCTGGCATACCTAGTGCTGGTGCCTGCGTTAGGCACTGTTTGAGTCTCTCAAATGCTGTTTCGGACTCGTCTGTATGCGAAATCCTATCAGGTTTGTTTGAGGAGACCATTTCCTGCAAAGGTAACGCCAAAATGGAAAACCCTGGGATCCAATTACGGCAATACCCACACATTCCTAAAAACGTTCTGATCTGTTGCTGGGTTTGTGGCAGAGTCATGTCTCTAATTGCTTGGATTCTATCAGCGGTCAGGTGTCTCAGTCCTTGTGTTAGACAGTGTCCCAAATATTTTACCCTAGTTTGGCATAATTGTAACTTGTCTTTGGACACCTTGTGTCCTGTGTCTGAAAGATGAAACAGGAGCTGTTTCGTATCCTTCAGAGATGCTTCCAGTGAATCTGAACACAGTAATAAATCGTCCACATACTGTATCAATACTGATCCACTGTCTGGTTGGAAAGACTGTAAACAATCATGCAAAGCCTGAGAAAATATACTTGGACTATCTATGAAACCTTGGGGTAATCGAGTCCACGTGTATTGGACTCCTCTGTATGTGAATGCAAACAAATATTGGCTGTCAGGGTGCAGAGGTACCGAAAAGAAAGCGGAGCAGAGGTCAATAACAGTGAAAAATTTGGCAGTGGGAGGGATTTGCATTAGGATGACAGCTGGATTTGGCACTACGGGGAACTGACTCTCAACTATTTTGTTAATCCCCCTTAGATCCTGCACTAGTCTGTAACCCCTCCCCCCACTCTTTTTCACAGGGAAGATGGGACTATTAGCAGTGCTGGACGTTCTTACCAGAATGCCCTGTTGTAGCAAGCGCTCTATTACTGGGTAAACTCCTAACTCCACCTCTGGCTTCAGAGGGTACTGTGGGATTTTTGGAGCTATCCTACCATCTTTTACTTGTACAACTACTGGAGCTACGTTTCCCATTAATCCAGTGTCTTGTCCGTCTTTTGTCCAAAGTGACTCTGGTATCTGAGATGTCATCTCTTCTATTTGGGATGGATTCCTATTTGTCATAATGGTATGTGACATTAATTTTGATGGGGAGTCTAACATGTCTCGCACTTCCTGAGCGTGTTTCTCAGGTATGTCCAAGAATACACCTTCAGGAGTACAATAAATGACGCACCCCATTTTACACAGTAAGTCTCTTCCCAGGAGATTAGTTGGTGCCGATGCAGCCAGCAAAAAGGAATGCTTGGTATGCAAAGGCCCTATTGTAATCTCGGCTGGTTTGCTAACAGGGTAGTGCTGGACTACTCCTGTTACTCCCATGGCTGGAATTGTCCTACCAGTGGTTCTCATGCCCACTGTCGAATTTATCACTGACTTGGCCGCCCCTGTGTCTACAAGAAAGTTTAAAGTTTTACCAGCTACATTAATTGCGATCTCGGGTTCACTTCCAATGTTGGCAATTAATTTTACTGGCTGCAGATTACAGGTATGGCCACACCCCTATTGGGTATGGTGACCTCCCTGAATCCCGCTGGCAGCAACTACTTGTGAGGGAGATAGTTGGGAACTACCAGAGGCATGCCAGTCTCTGTTTGGGGGATATCTTTTTGTTTCCCCTGTATGTGGCTCATAACTCCGTTTCTGCGGACCTTGCTCCCAATGTCGTGTGTCGTGTCGTTGTCTAGGGGGTTGGTATGAGTTTCGTGGATTCTTTACTCTACAATCTCGTGCCATGTGTCCCTGTTTGTGACAAGAATAACAAGTAACCATACTTGACTTACCCACAGGATTTGGTGATACAAACAAAGGCTGCCTTGTGGTCAGAGCCTGTATACTTACTGACATTAATTTATCACCTTGTTGTTCCCTGTGTCTGGTGATGTTTCTATCGTGATCAATAGCAGCCTCTCTCAAAGTAGCCACAGACAGACCTCGCCAACATGGTTGTGTGGTCTGTACCCTAGTCTTCAATGACTCTTTTAAACCATCCATCAGTACCGATACTGCTACTTCCCGATGGTTTGTGTCTGTTTTAATGTCCTCTATGCCTGTGTATTTTGCCATTTCTAATAATGCTCTGTGAAAATACTCTGCAGCTGTCTCTGACTCCTTCTGTTTAATGGAGAATATCTTATTCCATTTAGCTACTGCTGGGAAATACTCTTTTAGCTGCAAGTTTATTCTTTTCACATTATCTTGGTTGTACACATCTGTAAGAGGTACATCATGATCTAGTCCGCAATCAGCTAAAAATTGAGTTGCGTCGACATTTGAGGGTAAACATGCCCTCAGCAATATCTGCCAGTCTTTATTGTTGGGCTCTGCAGTGTTACCTAAGTCTCTGATGTATTTTTGACTGGCAACTAAGTCTTTTCTAGGGTCAGGAAATTCAGACACTATGGTCCTTAATTCCATTTGGGAAAATGGAGTGTACATGGCAATGTTCCTAATGGGAGTGGCTCCTGATGCGTCTGTTTTCCCATTTGGCACTGCTATTACTCTGACAGGTGTAATTCTAACAACCTCATTCTGTGTAGATTCTACAAGCTGTGGTGAAATAGTTTCAGCATAATGCATGGTGCCGTACTTACCAGTTGATACGACCTCACCTATCCCTCCGCTAGGGGCCTTTACTAATCTCGTGGGTGGAGCTGTGCCTACTGTGGTCTCTGCTATGGTGGCTGCTAGAGAGAGCGCTGAAATCGTTGCCGATTCGTCCTCTTGATCACACTCCTGAGGAAAGTTCAAAACAGGGTACAACTTGCACGGGTTAATACTTGCATGGGTTAATGGGTTAACATTATCATTAACATTTACACAGTTACTAAGTGATTTTGTGTTACACCTTAGTGCGTCTTTCTCCGCAATCAACTTCACTCCTGATATATATGGTGGCGGTGGGGCCGTGGCAATCAGTTTTCTGTTAGAGCCAGATCTTGCCGCCTGAGCCAAACCTCTCTGTATCTCACCTTCCTGTTGCCACAACTGTAAATAATCATAATGCTGGATTCGTCTCTTTGTTGATTTTATGAGACATATCCTCCTCCTTAAATTTTGTAACACTTCTGAGCTGAAGCTCCCTACTCTTGGGAATTTCTCCCCGTCATGTACAGTCATTCTCTCCCATTCATCACATAAAGTTTCTGTGTGACTTCCATATTTCTCACACATTATATACCTGGCCGACCCAATTGGTCGGACCACTGAATCAACCCGAACCGAGGTTGATCGCCCCCTACCTGAACAAGTGGCCCCCATAGTTCGAAAGTGTTGCTTTATTTAGCCAACCCTTTACGCAAAACCAAATGCCAACAATAGGCTGACGGTGGCGGTTTACCGAGTACCCCACTCACTCGCCCACGCCGACCAATACGACCTGATCACACCGATATGGTGCTGGCGTACTCGACCTAGGGCCCCTGCGACCTGAACCTCTATTTACTGGAACCTGCGAGGGTTATCCGAAGAACACTTACTCTTTCCAGTAACTATTGGTTGCTGGATAGTTCCTGAGTGAGCAGCGAACTTCCCTTAAAATAAAAAAATTACACAAATCACGTTAGAGTGTACAGATAGCGTTTGTGACCCCTTTACTCTAATGGTATTAGGTCAGATTACTAACTACTGCACACACTTACGTGCGGTCCAGTCGTTCAGTACACAAACAACTAAGCTTATGTACGGAAAGACCAATGGAATCGAAACTTACGACTGCGAATTCCTTCAGCCAGAGCTTATATGGCCTATATGGGTGTTGCACCAACCCTTTTCGGTGTTGTGCCTGTGAACTGTATAGCGGACTTCCTTGTCGGCTGTACCTGGACCTCCTGGTCTGTTATGACCTCCTGGTCTTGTTACAGTATGACCTCCTGGTCTGCTATACTCTAATGCTCAAAATTGTATATTTAACCAGAGATGCCTCCCTAGCCACCGTGCACGTCACTTACACGCATGTACCTCACGAGTACTCGACTTTTCTTGTGGTTCAACCTTTAAAAATTGTAAAAACACTCACTCATCACATGTACACTTTTGTTTCTATTTCTATTTCTGCGCAGAAATTTTTCTTCAGATCAGGTGTGTTACCAATTAGGAGCAGGATCTGTTAATTAAATTTCGGACACCCAAAAATAGACTTGCGTTATTTCTCGCCTCGCGTTATTTATCGCTTTGCGTTATTTATCGCTTTGCGTTAAAAATCAACTTATCGTGACTTGAGCTACGTGGGCGTAACCGGACGCTCCGTTGCGTAACGTACGCTGCATGCGTCGGCCTTTGGATTGCGTACGCAAGTCTTTGTTAGAGACACGTATACGCAAAGCAAAGATCCACCGTAACACAATTTATACTTTTATCAATGTAGATGATCCTTGATCATCTACCACACAAACACACTGACTTCGCCTTATCTCCCAGGCGAAACTGTGTGTTTGTCTATCTTTTAACTATATTACCTTTACTCTTAAACTATGAAATAACGGCAACTCTCTTTTAGCACTTCTATCAACTATAAAAACTGGCAGACAGGAGAGTGATATACGAAAATGAAAAAGAAAAAGAAATGCAGATATATATATGTGTGCGTGCGTGTGTACGCAAGACAGAAAAATAAACAGTTTTAAAAGACACTAGCGTTTTGTTCTTACCTCCGGTTCCCGGATTCCTTCAGCACTCTTTACTTAAGCGAAGCAGACGCTTATCCTGTCAGCACTACGAGGGATACAACCTCCCGCCCTTTGCTGAGGGATAATGTCTGCTGATCTTCCTAGTGCAGATATGTGAAGGACGGGCGAGCCGCCAATTGATAAAGCTAAATATTTATCGTATATAAAACACTTTAAGAGGTCTAAGAACACTGTACGCTATCTACGTAAGAAGTACCGTAAGGGTACGCAAGTTGTGTAGCGATCGCTCAACCGTAGTCGAGATGCTCAAGCGTCACGTTCGCTTACGGCCCAGTGATCACAGGCAGGCACGCTATTGGCTGCCGACTAACGTGATGATTCGCTATAGCGTAGCGTACGCTCGGGACCACGAGGAGATCACCAGCGGTGGAGACGCTTACAACGTTAAACCTTTATATCTATACCTTTAACGATGAGATACACAGTATACCTTAGTGTAGAGACAGAGTGTAAGTGCAACCTGGTGTAACCTGATTAACTACAAAGCTGCTTGAGCGTCACCGACGCTCAGAGAATACTTAACCCTTGTAAAGAATACACAGATACCTGGGCTTAGGGTCCAAAACCTATTATATGTATTATAACTATTATACTTGCAAAAAGAATCACAGTACAAATGATACACTACAATATAACATAAACCAACTAACCAGATAAACTACACAGGAAATACAATACAATACAATTCAAGGAAAATACGAGAGAGATAGAGGGAGAGAGAGAGAGATGGCTCACAGTAAGACAATATGATTACGGAGAAAACTTACGCACAAAGGGAAACGATCGCATGCGCCTCGATATCCAGCTCCCGATTATCAGCAATGAGAACCGTTGAAGAGAGTGAAGTTGGATATGGTCGGCCTGCCTATTTATGCCCCACACACAATACAATTCAATGGTCCCTACAATCTCATTGTTCATTGGACACAGGAATTCGGCTTCGCATTATAACAAAAGGTCATAGGTTGATTCATACAGGTGGGCTGTGACTATTTCCAACTGCTCAGGTGGGAGGGAAACTGGGTTTCCCGCCGCATGGGTAATAAAGTGCAAATAAAGTAAATGTTCATAAACTTCTTATGTCCATAACTATTCGCACGAGCGATTGATCTGCTTCAAACCAACACCGGAATATTTCTAATTAAATATTCTTCCGATGGATACTAAACACCACGGTATTACTCCTGTCTGACCCTTCGTATCAAACAAAGAGGGATTCCTCTGTTCATAAACATTCTATATTAACCATACTTTCAGAATCTATCAAAGGGACCATGATCTACAAAATACATTATTACTGAAAATATGTAACGATTGAGTCGCACGCTACAACCACATAAACTCTACCGTAAATACGCATACCATGCGCCTGCGGGTGCCCGCGACTGTGAGTATGCGCACGTACGGGAGAGCGTACGCATGCGCTGCACGGACCTGTGTGAGGTGCAAATATGGTAGTGTGCATAGAGATATTTTTCTGACTTTTACACCCCCATAATTCAGCCTAAACTATACTGTTATTACCTGCTATTTTTCCTAATACATTGCTATGGATGACTTAGGTAACTTGTCAGTTATATTTAATAAAGCATGTTGCCCATAGTAACCAAACAACTTCTTGCCATTATATTGTGTAAGGAGCAACATACATGTTTTTGGTTTGAACATCATTTTGATATAAGCCACATGGGGGTCAATTCTATTCGGCAACTAAAGAATAGCGCCGGGAATTAGCTCCCGACGCTATTCAATTCAGCTAAAGTTAAGTCGGCGATGTCCCGTTCTCGCCGACTTAACAGGTAGTTTTGTCGGGAGAACGGGCATTCTCCGACTTAACTACCCGGCGCGAGGCTGATTCCCGACAGAATCAGCCTCGCGCCGGCCGCGAGGCAGCACTTTTGTCGGGTTTCTTCTCTCATCCCCCGGGGATGAGAGAAGAATTCCCGACAATTGCGGGCAACTAGTAGCAGAATTGAATAGCGTCGGGAGCTAATTCCCGGCGCTATTCTTTAGTTGCCGAATAGAATTGACCCCATGTTTTTTTATAGATTTTTTACAACCCATAAAAATTTTCAACACCTAAAAAAAATTAAACTCACACCCACAATAATAAGCACACCATTTCAAAACAAAGTATATTTATTCAAAATCATGTTACTATTTCTCCCAAAAAAATTTTGACAAATAAATATAAAAAAATGGCACAGTAACAAACATCTGCCAGTGCAAAAAATAGGAAGACTGTACCCATTAGTCAAGCTCTCTCCCCCCTCCCCCCCATCTAATGCCCAGCAAACACAAAAAGAGACTGGTGTCATGACCCTGCCTGAGCAACATGTGCGTCAAAAAGAGAAAGATTATGGCCACAATACCCAAACCAAAGTAGCCCGACCACAATATGAAGAGGACGGTGGAACAAGTTCACAGGCTAATCCCAAATAGATAAGTCAGCAAACCCCATTCAGCATGATGGAGTTTGGCATTCTTGTCCCACAAGCCATTGATAATCCATTTTGGAACAGATTCAACATGGGTGCTGGTAAATGTGACCGCATCTGGAGAAAATTTTTTTTTTCCTTTCTCTCGCCCGCCTGAAGTGGATATTGTTCAGTGCTCGGTCTGTCAACTGACCTTCGAGGGCCCTGTCCAGTGGGATCTGGTTCCTGGGCAAGGGTAGGGGTGGCCCAGGTGTTGGATCCTCCCTGACACTGTGGGCAAGGAGGCCAGTAATGGTCTGTATGCCTTGGCCAAGTGTGGTGTTTAATTGGCCAATTGTGCTGTTCAATTGTTGCACCGAAGAGGTGAAGTCGGGCTTACCTTGGCGAACACAGGTGGTCAGTTCAGTGAACCGTAAGGACATCTCACATAGCTCCCGGGTCACCACGGCACGGAATTGGGTGTTAATAACGCCATGACTCACTATTTCACTAAGAATCGCCGGGAGAGAGGGTTGGGTGGGGGTCGCCAGTGTGGGGCTGGGCAGGTGGTATTTCCTGTCTCACAGGTGTCACTGCCTCCCCCCGCCTCAGCCTCACTGAGATGCCCCTCCTGTGACTCTCTGAGCTACCCCTCCTGTGCTGTGTTTGGAAAAAAACAAAAAACAGATATAAAAAGATACTCTCAATTAAGGCAATTATACAGGAAACACTTTACAATATATGTTTGGAAACTTACCTGCCAAGTCATGTGGCCATAATATGTCAGGTATGTCGGTATCCATTTGTGACACACCTTCCACCTCCTTATAGGACACACAGACCGTCGCTCACTCCTTTAGATCTGTATACTCCACAGTCTCAGGGGCTGGCCCTCCCCCTGTTGCCCTCGAAGCATTCCAGTTCGCAGCCTTTTTCTGCTTCAGGCAGGACTTGAAGTCGGCCCAACTACATATGTTGTTTGGTTTTTGGGGAAAGGAGAGAAAATGAAATATAAGTTAATGTGAAGCCTACTTTTGTAACACATGTTGTGGTTTGTGTTGCTATAGGCAACCTCACTTGAAAAATGTTGTAGAAATCTTACTTAAGACATACTATAGCAGGAATGTCCAAACTGCGGACCTCCAGCTGTTGAGAAACTACACATCCCAGCATGCTTTGACACAGCTTTAGCATTCTCTGGCAGCAAAACTGTGTCAGGGCATGCTGGGATATGTAGTTTCACAACAGCTGAAGGGCCGCAGTTTGGACACAGGACACAGAGAGGACGGGTCACTGAGAATATCACCGAGACCATCCAAGTGCTCACAGGAGAAATACACCTGCTGTTCTATAATATCAAGTTGTCTGTAACCTGTTGCCGGCAATCAGCCTGCTTGTGAAGAGACCGGACTCTTCATTTCTTCACAATTTTTCACACCATCAGCCTGTCTTGCTGAGCATGGCTATTTCCAATCAGGGATAATACACGGCAGTTTAGCTTACCAACTCTGTGCTGTGTTAAAGAAAACATCCATCCCTGCGGGCGCCGCCGACGGATGTCTCACCCGTGCAAAGGGTGATAGAGAGCGGCTTTGCATTACCCACCGTGCATAGGAAAGCAAGGACAGCGATTCAGTGAGTAATTGAAACCGTACGGTTCTTTCATATCATATCCATCACGTGGAAAATTATACTTTACATATATGGTTACAGAGGCTGAATTTATTAGCCGGAGGACATATTCTTTCTGAACTGTGAGAGACTGAACAACTTAGAATCCAGTATATTGAAAGCTATATAGGTGAAAACCGGTGACCCACTCCTATATGTTTTTATTATAGGCATATATATGCTATTATCTGAGGTGTAATTACACCCAAGTTTTATGTGTTATATATTATTGTGGTCCATTATTAGTTTTTATTTTTCTATGTTTCTTTTTGTGTTTTATATATTTTTTTGCTAGCTAAATAAATTGTTTTATTATATTTGGCAGTATTATTGGATTTTCAAGCGCCGACCTGGTATTTGTTTGTTTTCTATTGCTAATTGCTGAGGAGGCTGGCTACCTCCTTACCAGGTGGCTGCTGATTCCAATTCACATTTACACAGTTCTGCCCAGCGCCAACAAACCTTATTTTTTGTTTCGCAGTTTGGACATGCCTGTACTATAGTGTTTGGCATTGTGTCTCATTATGTACTTACCGTCTTCGGACTTCCTGAGGTTTGCGGATAATTGGGCCAACGTCATTAATCCGGTCAGTTATTTCTCTCCAGATACGGTCTTTGGCAGCAGCCCCATGTTTTTGTTTCCAAAATAGATTTTATTAATGGCTTGTGGCACCAAAATACCCAACTCCCTCCTTGTGAATGGGGGCTGCTGCTTTCTCTTTTTGGCTGCTGCCTGTGAAGCCTCATCCTGCAAATTGTCGCCACCTTCCTCTTCAGTTTGTGGTTGACTTTGCTGGGTTTGGGTATTGTGACCAGAATCTTCATCAGTTTGGGCCAAATCATCCTCAGGCAGGGCCCTCACACCAGCCTCTTGTATTGTTTGTGGGCCAGTAGATGGGGATTGTTGAGCACTGGGTCCTGGTACTTCCTCATCTGGCAGGTGTTTATAGCTGTCATCTTTGTTGCGCCCCCTGTTTGCTCATTTGCAGGATGGCCCTCATCTCTTCATTCAGCCTGGCCATCTCCTTTTCCAAAGATTCCTGCTCCATGATGCTGAGAGCATGTGTGTATGGCTCTGTGGTGTGTTTTTATACCTGTGTGTCACACGCCATAGGCGGCGTTCACCGCGCTTACCCCTGCGTACCTGCTGGTCTGTGTTGCGGCCTCCGCCTTCAGTGGTCCACGGGCTCCGGCACCTGGCTGGCGCGGCCCCCGGCGGTTCCCCGGGGCAGGGGCGCCGCCATGAGACCCGGCATCACGTGGGCGGGGAGCAGGTGATGTCATCAGACTGTTCCACCAATCCAGCGGAGGCGGGAGATTCAAAGGCAGACGCCGGGCAGCGCCTCGGCGCCTGAGTATCGTATTTTCCCCTGAAGTGGATGCCAGTGCTTCTGTCCTCGGCGGATCTCTCTGCAGCATACCCCAGGGTCTCCGGAATTTCCAGGTGTCAGTTGTTGCACAGCGTCCAGCGTTCCCAGCCGCAGCTGGGTTCACCAGTGCTTCTTGGAGTCAGCGTGGGCTGCAGGTTAAACGTCGCTCTCAAGTTATACAAGTCCTCAGTGTCTTTAACCCTCGCTCTCAAGTTATACAAGTCCTCAGTGTCTTTAACCCTCACTCTCCAGTTATACAAATCCTCAGTGTCTTTAGCCACTGCTCTCAAGTTCTTCAAATCATCAGTGTCTTTAACCACCGCTCTCAAGTTCTTCAAATCATCAGTGTCTTTAATCACCACTCTCAAGTTCTTCAAATCATCAGTGTCTTTAACCACCGCTCTCAAGTTCTTCAAATAATCAGAGTCTTAACCACCGCTCTCAAGTTCTTCAAATCATCAGTGTCTTTAACCACCGCTCTCAAGTTCTTCAGTCACCAGTGTCTTTTGCCATCACTCACAAGTATTTCCTGGACATTTCTCCATACGCTCCTTCTCTGTTATGTGACATGGTGTTGCTCTCTTCCTGCAATAAAGTCCTTTAATATTTTCACCAAGCTTTACTGTCAGAGTCCTGTATGAGGAAGACCTATATCAAGCCATCCCTGTTCCGACCCAACTGTGGTTCCTCTCCCCTACCATCGAGAGAACCCCCGAGTTCACAACACCCCCAACCTAGGTCAGTGACAGTATACTCAGGCCTCATGGACCCGGGGGATCGGAGCCCAGAGGCAAGTACCATCCAGGACTTGATTTCTTGAGTACAAAGTCAGGAAGCAGCACAGGGCCAGGTGATGCATTATCTCCAGGAATTATCTGGCCAGCTGGATCAAATTCAGACTTCTCTGGCTTCAGTAGTACCGGCCCCAGCTCCAGTACCCGCTCCAGTGGTTGTCTCTAGTAATATTCCATCCTCCTCTGGAACCAGGTCACGCCTTCAGCTCCCTACTCCTTCTCGCTATAATGGGAATCCAAAGAATTGCCGTGGTTTTCTCAATCAGTGCGAGGTACATTTTGAACTGCTTTCACATAACTTCCCTACTGATCGGTCCAAGGTGGCATACATTATTTCTTTGCTCGAGGGTTCAGCGTTGGATTGGGTGTCTCCGTTACTGGTTTCTAGTTACACCAATTTCAGAACGTCATTCCGGAGGATCTTTGATGAGCCCGGCAGGACGACCGCTGCCTCTGCAGACTTGCTTCGTGTCCGACAAGGCTTTCGTTCAGTGGGACAGTATGTGATTAATTTTCAGACCATAGCCTCAGAACTGCGCTGGAATAATGATGCCCTTCGGGCTGCCTTTTGGAACGGGCTCTCCGATCGTCTAAAGGACGAGTTGGTCACTAGAGATTTGCCGGATTCTATAGAACAGTTGATCTCGCTCTGTGTTAAGGTGGATCTTCGCATGCAGGAACGAGGTGGCAAACGTAGTCGGTCAGATCGATCAAGGGTCCGATCTCTTCCGTCTAAGCAAACGATTATTCCAAGTCCTGATGAACCCATGCATATTAATCGATCCCGGCTGTCCCCAGAAGAACGTCAGCGTCGTTGTGAGGGTAGACTCTGCCTCTACTGTGGAGCCGCGGATCACTTTCTCAAGTTTTGCAAGTCTCGCCCGGGAAACGGGCAGTCCTAGCTTGTTCCAGAGGAGTTGAGCTAGGAGTTTCTTCTAAACCTTCTCCGCCAGTGGACTGTTTACTCTCCGTGTCTCTGTTCTCCGAGTCAATAGCCAAACCCGTTAAGGCTCTGCTGGACTCAGGGGCTGCAGGTAATTTTATTTCCCTTTCCTGTGCTCAGGATCTGGGTTGTCAGCTACGGTCAGTCAAACGACCTATTACGTTGACTGCTATCAATGGTACCCAAATTTCTAACGGTCTGATTTCAAGTTGTACTGTACCAATCAAACTGCAAGTGGGAGCTCTGCATCAAGAACACCTAGAGTTCCTAGTGATTCTGGAGATGCCCCACGATCTGGTTCTTGGCCTTCCTGGGCTTAAACTTCACAACCCTCACGTCGACTGGAGTTCGACACAAATAACATCTTGGAGTTCTTTTTGTCATTCAAATTGTCTCACTCCAGTCTATCCGCTCCGTGTATCTTCCAAGTCAGATGAAGGGCTCATTCCGGAGGCCTATCGGGAGTTTTCTGACGTGTTCTCGGAGCAAGCGGCTGATCAGCTACCACCGCATAGACCCTGGGACTGCCCCATTGAGCTCATTCCGGGGAAAATGCCAACTCGGGGTCGCACTTATCCCTTATCATTGCCCGAGACCCAAGCTATGTTGGACTATATCAAGTCTAATCTACAGAAAGGATTCATCCACCCCTCTACTTCCCTGGCGGGGGCGGGTTTCTTTTTTGTGAAGAAGAAGGACGGAGGGCTGAGACCATGTATTGACTATCGTGGTTTAAATGATGTCACCATTAAGAAGAAGTATCCTTTGCCGCTCATTACGGAGCTTTTTGATAGAGTTCGCGGAGCCCGAGTTTTCACCAAGCTTGATTTAAGGGGAGCTTATAATTTGATACGTATCCGACAGGGGGACGAATGGAAGACGGCCTTCAATACCAGGGACGGGCATTACGAGTATCTGGTAATGCCGTTTGGCCTCAGCAACGCCCCTGCCGTCTTCCAGGGATTCATTAACGAAGTCTTTCGGGATATGCTATACCTAAGTGTAGTGGTATATTTGGATGACATTCTGATATTTTCTAAAAATCTCACAGAGCACAGAATACAAGTCAAAGAGGTACTTCTTCGATTGCGAGAGAATCATCTTTAAGGCAAGATTTCCAAATGTACTTTTGAGATTCCTTCTATTCCATTTCTTGGTTACATCATTTCGGGCACGGAGCTTCGTATGGATCCAGAGAAACTCAGTGCCATCCGGGACTGGACTCAGCCTCTTTCCTTGAAAGCGGTACAACGATTTCTGGGCTTTGCAAATTACTACTGGAAATTCATAAAGGGATTCTCTACCATCGTGGCACCTATTACTGCCCTAACCAAGAAGGGTTCTGACCCAAGTCATTGGTCCTCCGAAGCTGTAGCAGCGTTCGCTCAGTTAAAGGCAGCCTTTATGTCCGCTCCAGTCCTTCAACAACCAAATTTTTCAAAACCATTCTTCTTGGAGGTTGATGCTTCCTCGATAGGCATAAGTGTCGTGCTTTCGCAGTACGCTCCAGATGGGAAGTTACATCCATGTGGTTTCCATTCTCGCAAATTCTCTCCTGCGGAACAGAATTACACCATTGGAGACAAAGAGCTTTTGGCAATAAAATCTGCCTTGGAGGAATGGAGATATCTTTTGGAAGGTGCTAAACACCTAATTAAAATTTTCACTGATCAGAAGAATTTGCTGTACCTCAAGACGGCCCAGTGCTTGAATCCCCGTCAAGCTAGATGGGCGCTCTTCTTTACCCGGTTTTCATTTGTTATTAAGTACCGGACTGGGACTTTTAACACCAAGGCTGATGCTTTATTCCGTTCCTTAACAGCTTCGTATGAGGAGAATTCCGTTGAGAAGGCTTTGATTCTCAGTACAGTTTCTATGTCAGCGGCTCCCACCGCTTTGGGTCCTCCTCCTGGGAGAATGTCTGTGCCAGCTAAATTTCGACCAAGGTTGTTGCTGTGGGCTCATGTTTCCAAGTTTTCCGGTCATCCTGGAGTTCAAAAGATGTGGGAGTTTCTACGAAGGTCTTACTGGTGGGACACTATGAAGAAGGATATTCAAGATTATGTCAACTCATGTCCTCAGTGTGCTCAGCACAAAATTCCTTGTTTGCCTCCTGCGGGGTTATTGCATCCATTGTCCATTCCTCAGAGGCCTTGGACCCATATCTTTATGGACTTTGTCACTGAATTGCCCCTCTCCAAGGGTCACAATACTGTCTGGGTAATTATCGACCGTTTCTCTAAGATGGCACATTTTGTACCTTTGACTGGGTTACCATCAGCTCCCAAGTTGGCTTTGTTATTTATCCGAGAACATTTCCGCCTGCACGGCTTACCTCAGAAAATCATCTCTGACAATTCACTGCAAGATTCTGGAGAGCTATCTGTACGGCCTTACAAATAAAACTCAAGTTTTCATCCGCTTACCATCCACAAACCAATGGGCAAACTGAAAGCGTCAATCAAGATTTAGAGACTTTTCTTTGTGTTTATCTTTCTCCTTCGCAAGATGATTGGGTGGAACTGTTGCCATGGGCCGAGTTTGCCCATAATCATCTGTACCACTCTTCGACTGGTGAGTCCCCATTTTTCATTAATTATGGGTTCCAACCTCAAGTTCCTGAATTACCCATTTGTCCTCCGGAGGATGTTCCTGCTGCAGCCTCTACTCTTCGGCACTTCAGCCAAATTTGGAGTCGAGTTCATGCTAATCTCAAGAGAGTTTCCGGCCGCTATAAGTTCTTTGCGGATAGGAAGCGACGAGCAGCTCCCCAATACAAGGTTGGTGACAGGGTATGGCTTTCCACCCGCAACCTCCGGTTAAGGGTGCCCACTATGAAGTTCACCCCAAAGTTTATTGGTCCTTACCCCGTGTTACAAGTCCTGAACCCGGTTGTCTGCAAATTGGGATTGCCTTCCCACCTCCGGATACCAAACTCCTTTCATGTCTCTCTCCTTCGCCCCCTTGTTTTAAACCGGTTCCATTTAAAGTCCCCGAGGCCAACCTCTGCAGAGTCTGAAGATGGAACGAACTTTGAAATCAAAACTATTCTTGACTCTCGTTATCTTCACAAGAATCTACAGTATTTGGTGGAGTGGAAAGGTTTTGGCCCCGAGGAGAGGAGCTGGGTCAAGGCTACTGAAGTTATGGCTCCCCGACTGGTGCAGATTTTCCATTCCAGACATCCAACAAAACCTGGAAAGTGTCCGGGGGCCACTCCTGGAGGAGGGGGTACTGTCACACGCCATAGGCGGCGTTCACCGCGCTTACCCCTGCGTACCTGCTGGTCTGTGTTGCGGCCTCCGCCTTCGGTGGTCCACGGGCTCCGGCGCTTGGCTGGCGCGGCCCCTGGCGGTTCCCCGGGGCAGGGGCGCCGCCATGACACCCGGCATCACATGGGCGGGGAGCAGGTGATGTCATCAGACTGTTCCGCCAATCCAGCGGAGGCGGGAGATTCAAAAGGAGACGCCGGGCAGTGCCTCGGCGCCTGAGTATTGTCTTTTCCCCTGAAGTGGATGCCAGTGCTTCTGTCCTCGGCGGATCTCTGTGCAGCATACCCCAGTGTCTCCGGCATTTCCAGGTGTCAGTTGTTGCACAGCTTCCAGCGTTCCCAGCCGCTGCTGGGTTCCACTGTGCTCTAGTCACCAGTGCTTCTTGGAGTCAGCGTGGGCTGCAGGTTAAACGTCGCTCTCAAGTTATACAAGTCCTCAGTGTCTTTAACCCTCGCTCTCAAGTTATACAAGTCCTCAGTGTCTTTAACCCTCGCTCTCAAGTTATACAAGTCCTCAGTGTCATTAACCCTCGCTCTCCAGTTATACAAATCCTCAGTGTCTTTAGCCACCGCTCTCAAGTTCTACAAATCATCAGTGTCTTTAACCACCGCTCTCAAGTTCTTCAAATCATCAGTGTCTTTAACCACCGCTTTCAAGTTCTTCAAATCATCAGTGTCTTTAACCACCACTCTCAAGTTCTTCAAATCATCAGTGTCTTTAACCACCGCTCTCAAGTTCTTCAAATCATCAGTGTCTTTAACCACCGCTCTCAAGTTCTTCAAATCATCAGTGTCTTTAACCACCGCTCTCAAGTTCTTCAAATTATCAGAGTCTTAACCACCGCTCTCAAGTTCTTCAAATCATCAGTGTCTTTTAACCACCGCTCTCAAGTTCTTCAGTCACCAGTGTCTTTTGCCATCACTCACAAGTACTTCCTGGACATTTCTCCATACGCTTCTTCTCTGTTATGTGACATGGTGTTGCTCTCTTCCTGCAATAAAGTCCTTTAATATTTTCACCAAGCTTTACTGTCAGAGTCCTGTATGAGGAAGACCTATATCAAGCCATCCCTGTTCCGACCCAACTGTGGTTCCTCTCCCCTACCATCGGGAGAACCCCCGAGTTCACAACACCCCCAACCTAGGTCAGTGACACTGTGTTTGCATGGTGATGCGGGAATCTGCACAGGTGATGCATACACAATTGGTATACAGTCTTTAATTGCATACACTATTTAACAGAGTTCAATGTGGCCTGTGTTTGTGGTTGTATGCAGGAGTTGGAGAGAGACAGAGAGACCGAGAGACTGAGAGAGAGGAAGGAAGAAGAGAAGTAGTGTTGTAAAGTTCTGTAAGAGGTCAGATATATTTGTCTGCTCCCACTGTGGTGCGTTGCGGTTATTTATTGTCTTGCGGATGCACAGCGTTTTTTTTTTATTGTATTTAAAATATTACTGTATTGTATAACATTTGTGGTGGTGATGTTCTTCATTGTAATAGTAATCTGTTTGCCTCTATTCTAATTGAACCAACAGTATATCTATATCTGCTGGTGAGTATGTGCATGTTGTTTGGTTTGGTGTGGGTGGTGGAGTCAGTAGCGGATCTTGCTACAGGCACACAGGATTTTTGCCCAGGGCGCTGCCTTCGGAGGGCGCCGGTGCCATCCGGAGGGTGCCGCGCCATGGCAAGATCCGCTACAGTTGTTCAGTGCCCTCCCGGTGCTGTGCGGTGCTGTGAAGGAAACTAGACGGGTAGACGCTACCCGTCTAGTTTCCCTTCGTGTAGAGGACCTTTGCTGTGCGGTGCGCGATGACGTCATCGTGCACTGCACAGCATTGTGGGATGGCACATAGATGCTAGGGGTCATAATTAACCTCTAGTGTCTATGCTGTGCTATGGGAGAGACGTCATGACATCTCTCCCATAGATCCGAGGAGCGGCGCGGTGGAGGTCAGCAGTGGTCGGGAATCAGGAGTGGGGATAGTAAGTATTAAATATTTTCTTTGTATTTTTTATTTTTAAGCGGCGCTACTCTACAGGGGGCACAAATGGGGGCACAACTCTACAGGGGGCACAAATGGGGGCACAACTCTACAGGGAGCACAAATGGGGGCACAACTCTACAGGGGGCGTAACTGACCACACCCCGGTATGAAGCCATGCCCCTATTTTTGCCCGGGGCGCCACAAGGGCTAGAACCGGCCCTGGGTGGAGTGTAGTTTGGTTAGAGTTTGCATCTTATTTTGTATTTTTCTTTGTCTTCTCTAGGGTGCATATTTTGAGTTTTTTTGTGCCAAGTGGGCTTTTTTGTTTTCTTATATGTGCCTTTTGCCATATACTGTTCTTGTCTTATATCTGCTGGTAAGTATCTGCATGTTCTTTTTTGTGTTGAGGGTGGTGGGGTGTAGTATTCTGTGAGTATGCTTCTTATGTTGTATTATTCTTGTTCTTCTGTAGGGTGCATCTTTAGCTTTGTTGTTTTTTGCCAAGTGAGGCCTTTATTGTTTCCAAAGTCGTATTTTTCTCTTATATCTGCTGGTAAGTATCTGCATGTTCTTTGGTGTGTTTAGGGTGGTGGAGTGTAGTGTTCTCTGAGTATGCTTCTTATGTTGTATTATTCTTGTTCTTCTGTAGGGTACATACTGTATTTTGCTTTATTGTTTGTTGCCAAGTGAGGCCTTTTTCATTTCCAAAGTAGTATTTTTCTCTTATATCTGCTGGTTTGTATCTGCATGTTCTTTGGTGTGTTTTGGGTGGTGGGGTGTTGGGTTATAGTTTTGGTTTTAGTTATCCATGTAAGTACATTTGTGTGTTATTGTATGTTTAAGGTAAGTATATGCATGCAAAGTGTGTTTGTTTTTAGTGTTATTTGTGTTTGTTGTTTAAGCATCCCATTTGTTTTCTTTTTTTGGCCTAATTATTTCAATTTCTTGCCTCCTGGTGTCTTACATTTAGATATGGATTATGAGATGGAAGTAAGTGTTTTTTAGATTAAGTACATATTTACATGTTGGAATTGTTGAAATATATTGGATGTTTTTTTTTATTACATTTTTGATCCTTTTCAAGATGCTGGTGGCCACATATCTAGCCTCTGAACCCGTCCCACCCCAACCTGCCCCTCATCCTCAAAGGCAATGGAGGCATGCAAGGCCTAGTATTTTCCGTACCCGTGAAACCCTTTTTGGTATGCCAGATGATGAGTTTGTGCGCCGCTACAGGCTGCCCCTTCATGTCATCCTAGAAACTCTCTCGATAATAGAGAGTGATCTAGATACATCAATTCGGTATCCTACATCAATACCAGCATTGACACAATTCCTTGCTGTGTTACATTTCTGTGCCACGGGTTCCTGCCACTATGTGGTTGGGGTGCTGGTAGGCATATCCAGGTCAGCAATTTCCAAAGTTCTAAGGCGCATCATTGATGCATTTTTAAAGAGAGTGAAGCAGTTCATATCAATGCCAATGGATGTTGGGTCCTTAGCTGTGTTGAAACGGCAATTCCAGGAAGGGGGTAGTCTCTTCCCACACATTATTGGGGTTGTGGATGGGACACGTGTTCCACTTGTTGCACCAAAACATAATGAAGAAATCTATAGGAACAGGAAATTGTTCCACTCTGAATGTGATGGTTGTTTGTGACCCATCCCTCCAGATCCTGTCCCTGAACGCCAAGTCCCCCGGCAGTGCACATGATGCCCACGTCATTAGTCAATCAGGGATATGGCAAAGATTAAGAATGATGGAAGGCCAAGACACGTGGCTATTGGGTGAGTTGTATTGGCATCATGTATTAAAGAGTTGGTTATTTATGTGATGTTTGGTTAATTTTATACTTATGCTTGTCTTGTATTTTAACAGGAGATCGTGGATATCCTTGCACCCCCTGGCTCATGACTCCTTACAGCACACCCAGGCCAGGGCCACAAAAAGCATTTAATTCCATGCCTACAGCCACTAGGCAGCTGGTGGAGTGCATAATAGGCGTCCTGAAGGGTTCACTACGATATGCCGGCGATCGGGCTCCCGGCGACCAGCATACCGGCACCGGGAGCCCGACCGCCGGCTTACCGACAGTGTAGCGAGCGCAAATGAGCCCCTTGCGGGCTCGTTGCGCTCGTCACGCTACGGGCACGGTGGCGCGATACGCGCGCCACACTATTTTATTCTCCCTCCAGGGGGGTCGTGGACCCCCACGAGGGAGAATAAGTGTCGGTATGCCGGCTGCCGGGATCCCGGCGCCGGCATACTGTGCGCTGGGATCCCGTCAGTCGGCATACAGAAGACCACCCGTCCTGAAAGGACACTTCCATGTGCTCCACCGCACTGGTGGCAACCTCATGTATTTGCCGGAAATGGTAAGTAAAATTGTGGTCCTGTGTGCAATCCTGCACAATATTGCTGTGAGGAGTCGTGTGGAGCTTCCTGAAATTGAGGAATTGCCCAGAGAGGATGAGGAGCCAGGGGTTGGGTGGACAATGATGCAGGGCATGGAGGCCCAGCTTTAGGGAAAGAATAGTGCGCCATTTTTCAGGTATGCTTATGTCCTGAACACATTATACAATTGTTTATGGTAGTATTGATATTTTAAATGGTGTGCGGTTTAACATATGTGACTCCAGCTTTGAGGACTAAAAAAATAAATTTTTCTGCCATACATTTTTAATACATGGTTGATATTAATGGGTGATGTGTATGTGTTTTGAGTAGTAAAATAACTTATACCCCTTTCACACCGCAGCTTGTACCCGGTAATTTGCCGTTTTTACTGGCTTCCTAAACGGTTCGAGCTGCGATGTGAAGGGGTCACCTTCAATTTACCGTTTACAAAATACTGGTATTCTGAAACGGTAAAAAAGCAGGGTCCTACCCGTTTCAGACCCGTTTAATTGTGCAGTGTGAAAGGGTCTGAAACGGTATTTGCAAGCCCCAGAAGGTGATAGGCTGTCTCCATGTGTGCAGAGCCGGTTAAGGGGGGGCCCAGGGGGTAAGTACCCCGGGCCCCCCTCTTGACAAGGGCCCCCCACCACCCGCCACAGATCGGACCTCCGATCTGCGGCGCTGCGCTCCCAGCGGCTCACTGTTGGTTGCACTGGTAACCTAACAGCAGTGGAAGCGGCGCCGGGACAGCTGAGTGACGGCTCAGCTGTCCAATGGTGTGTGAAGGCGCTGTGCTTCCAGCGGCTGCCTATAGGTTGCCCTGGCAACCTAATAGCAGCAGCAGCGTGGAGGAGCGTGGAGGATCGCGCTCTCACTCTCCTCTCATGGGTCACAAGCAGCCTGCCAGCGGCAGAGGGAAAAAAAGTAAGCTGGGTGTATTTTTTTTTTTTTTTATCATGTTGATAAATTGGAATTTTTGGCTCTGTCATGTTGCCATTATGTGTTTGTATGTATGTATAAAGTGTGTGTATATATATTAGAGATGTGCACTTAAAATTTTTCGGGTTTTGTGTTTTGGTTTTGGGTTCGGTTCCGCGGCCGTGTTTTGGGTTCGACCGCGTTTTGGCAAAACCTCACCGAATTTTTTTTGTCGGATTCGGGTGTGTTTTGGATTCGGGTGTTTTTTTCAAAAAACACTAAAAAACAGATTAAATCATAGAATTTGGGGGTCATTTTGATCCCAAAGTATTATTAACCTCAAAAACCATAATTTCCACTCATTTTCAGTCTATTCTGAATACCTCACACCTCACAATATTATTTTTAGTCCTAAAATTTGCACCGAGGTCGCTGGATGACTAAGCTAAGCGACCCTAGTGGCCGACACAAACACCTGGCCCATCTAGGAGTGGCACTGCAGTGTCACGCAGGATGTCCCTTCCAAAAAACACTCCCCAAACAGCACATGACGCAAAGAAGAAAAAATGAGGCGCAATGAGGTAGCTGTGTGAGTAAGCTAAGCGACCCTAGTGGCCGACACAAACACCTGGCCCATCTAGGAGTGGCACTGCAGTGTCACGCAGGATGTCCCTTCCAAAAAACCCTCCCCAAACAGGACATGACGCAAAGAAAAAAAGAGGCGCAATGAGGTAGCTGTGTGAGTAAGATAAGCGACCCTAGTGGCCGACACAAACACCTGGCCCATCTAGGAGTGGCACTGCAGTGTCACGCAGGATGTCCCTTCCAAAAAACCCTCCCCAAACAGCACATGACGCAAAGAAAAAAGAGGCGCAATGAGGTAGCTGTGTGAGTAAGATAAGCGACCCTAGTGGCCGACACAAACACCTGGCCCATCTAGGAGTGGCACTGCAGTGTCACGCAGGATGTCCCTTCCAAAAAACCCTCCCCAAACAGCACATGACGCAAAGAAAAAAAGAGGCGCAATGAGGTAGCTGTGTGAGTAAGATAAGCGACCCTAGTGGCCGACACAAACACCGGGCCCATCTAGGAGTGGCACTGCAGTGTCACGCAGGATGTCCCTTCCAAAAAACCCTCCCCAAACAGCACATGACGCAAAGAAAAAAAGAGGCGCAATGAGGTAGCTGTGTGACTAAGCTTAGCGACCCTAGTGGCCGACACAAACACCGGGCCCATCTAGGAGTGGCACTGCAGTGTCACGCAGGATGGCCCTTCCAAAAAACACTCCCCAAACAGCACATGACGCAAAGAAGAAAAAAGAGGCGCAATGAGGTAGCTGTGTGAGTAAGCTAAGCGACCCTAGTGGCCGACACAAACACCTGGCCCATCTAGGAGTGGCACTGCAGTGTCACGCAGGATGTCCCTTCCAAAAAACCCTCCCCAAACAGCACATGACGCAAAGAAAAAAAGAGGCGCAATGAGGTAGCTGTGTGACTAAGCTTAGCGACCCTAGTGGCCGACACAAACACCGGGCCCATCTAGGAGTGGCACTGCAGTGTCTCACGCAGGATGTCCCTTCCAAAAAACCCTCCCCAAACAGCACATGATGCAAAGAAAAAAAGAGGCGCAATGAGGTAGCTGTGTGACTAAGCTTAGCGACCCTAGTGGCCGACACAAACACCGGGCCCATCTAGGAGTGGCACTGCAGTGTCACGCAGGATGGCCCTTCCAAAAAACACTCCCCAAACAGCACATGACGCAAATAAAAATGAAAGAAAAAAGAGGTGCAAGATGGAATTGTCCTTGGGCCCTCCCACCCACCCTTATGTTGTATAAACAGGACATGCACACTTTAACCAACCCATCATTTCAGTGACAGGGTCTGCCACACGACTGTGACTGAAATGACGGGTTGGTTTGGACCCCCACCTAAAAAGAAGCAATTAATCTCTCCTTGCACAAACTGGCTCTACAGAGGCAAGATGTCCACCTCATCATCATCCTCCGATATATCACCGTGTACATCCCCCTCCTCACAGATTATCAATTCGTCCCCAATGGAATCCACCATCTCAGCTCCCTGTGTACTTTGTGGAGGCAATTGCTGCTGGTCAATGTCTCCACGGAGGAATTGATTATAATTCATTTTAATGAACATCATCTTCTCCACATTTTCTGGATGTAACCTCGTACGCCGATTGCTGACAAGGTGAGCGGCGGCACTAAACACTCTTTCGGAGTACACACTTGTGGGAGGGCAACTTAGGTAGAATAAAGCCAGTTTGTGCAAGGGCCTCCAAATTGCCTCTTTTTCCTGCCAGTATAAGTACGGACTGTGTGACGTGCCTACTTGGATGCGGTCACTCATATAATCCTCCACCATTCTTTCAATGGGGAGAGAATCATATGCAGTGACAGTAGACGACATGTCCGTAATCGTTGTCAGGTCCTTCAGTCCGGACCAGATGTCAGCATCAGCAGTCGCTCCAGACTGCCCTGCATCACCGCCAGCGGGTGGGCTCGGAATTCTGAGCCTTTTCCTCGCACCCCCAGTTGCGGGAGAATGTGAAGGAGGAGATGTTGACAGGTCGCGTTCCGCTTGACTTGACAATTTTCTCACCAGCAGGTCTTTGAACCCCAGCAGACTTGTGTCTGCCGGAAAGAGAGATCCAAGGTAGGCTTTAAATCTAGGATCGAGCATGGTGGCCAAAATGTAGTGCTCTGATTTCAACAGATTGACCACCCGTGAATCCTTGTTAAGCGAATTAAGGGCTCCATCCACAAGTCCCACATGCCTAGCGGAATCGCTCTGTGTTAGCTCCTCCTTCAATGTCTCCAGCTTCTTCTGCAAAAGCCTGATGAGGGGAATGACCTGACTCAGGCTGGCAGTGTCTGAACTGACTTCACGTGTGGCAAGTTCAAAGGGCATCAGAACCTTGCACAACGTTGAAATCATTCTCCACTGCGCTTGAGACAGGTGCATTCCACCTCCTATATCGTGCTGAATTGTATAGGCTTGAATGGCCTTTTGCTGCTCCTCCAACCTCTGAAGCATATAGAGGGTTGAATTCCACCTCGTTACCACTTCTTGCTTCAGATGATGGCAGGGCAGGTTCAGTTGTTTTTGGTGGTGCTCCAGTCTTCTGTACGTGGTGCCTGTACGCCGAAAGTGTCCCGCAATTCTTCTGGCCACCGACAGCATCTCTTGCACACCCCTGTCGTTTTTAAAAAAATTCTGCACCACCAAATTCAAGGTATGTGCAAAACATGGGACGTGCTGGAATTTGCCCGTATTTAATGCACACACAATATTGCTGGCGTTGTCCGATGCCACAAATCCACAGGAGAGTCCAATTGGGGTAAGCCATTCCGCGATGATCTTCCTCAGTTGCCGTAAGAGGTTTTCAGCTGTGTGCGTATTCTGGAAAGCGGTGATACAAAGCGTAGCCTGCCTAGGAAAGAGTTGGCGTTTGCGAGATGCTGCTACTGGTGCCGCCGCTGCTGTTCTTGCGGCGGGAGTCCATACATCTACCCAGTGGGCTGTCACAGTCATATAGTCCTGACCCTGCCCTGCTCCACTTGTCCACATGTCCGTGGTTAAGTGGACATTGGGTACAACTGCATTTTTTAGGACACTGGTGAGTCTTTTTCTGACGTCCATGTACATTCTCGGTATCGCCTGCCTAGAGAAGTGGAACCTAGATGGTATTTGGTAACGGGGGCACACTGCCTCAATAAATTGTCTAGTTCCCTGTGAACTAACGGCGGATACCGGACGCACGTCTAACACCAACATAGTTGTCAAGGCCTCAGTTATCCGCTTTGCAGCAGGATGACTGCTGTGATATTTCATCTTCCTCGCAAAGGACTGTTGGACAGTCAATTGCTTACTGGAAGTAGTACAAGTGGTCTTCCGACTTCCCCTTCCGACTTCCCCTCTGGGATGACGATCGACTCCCAGCAGCAACAACAGCAGCGCCAGCAGCAGTAGGCATTACACTCAAGGATGCATCGGAGGAATCCCAGGCAGGAGAGGACTCGTCAGAATTGCCAGTGACATGGCCTGCAGGACTATTGGCATTCCTGGGTAAGGAGGAAATTGACACTGAGGGAGTTGGTGGGGTGGTTTGCGTGAGCTTGGTTACAAGAGGAAGGGATTTACTGGTCAGTGGACTGCTTCCGCTGTCACCCAAAGTTTTTGAACTTGTCACTGACTTATTATGAATGCGCTGCAGGTGACGTATAAGGGAGGATGTTCCGAGGTGGTTAACGTCCTTACCCCTACTTATTACAGCTAAACAAACCACCTCACCATCAGAATCCTCCTGGTCAATTTCCTCCCCAGCGCCAGCAACACCCATATCCTCCTCATCCTGGTGTACTTCAACACTGACACCTTCAATCTGACTATCAGGAACTGGACTGCGGGTGCTCCTTCCAGCACTTGCAGGGGGCGTGCAAATGGTGGAAGGCGCATGCTCTTCACGTCCAGTGTTGGGAAGGTCAGGCATCGCAACCGACACAATTGGACTCTCCTTGTGGATTTGGGATTTCGAAGAACGCACAGTTCTTTGCGGTGCTTTTGCCAGCTTGAGTCTTTTAATTTTTCTAGCGAGAGGCTGAGTGCTTCCATCCTCATGTGAAGCTGAACCACTAGCCATGAACATAGGCCAGGGCCTCAGCCGTTCCTTGCCACTCCGTGTGGTAAATGGCATATTGGCAAGTTTACGCTTCTCCTCCGACAATTTTATTTTAGGTTTTGGAGTCCTTTTTTTACTGATATTTTGTGTTTTGGATTTTACATGCTCTGTACTATGACATTGGGCATCGGCCTTGGCAGACGACGTTGCTGGCATTTCATCGTCTCGGCCATGACTAGTGGCAGCAGCTTCAGCACGAGGTGGAAGTGGATCTTGATCTTTCCCTAATTTTGGAACCTCAACATTTTTGTTCTCCATATTTTAATAGGGACAACTAAAAGGCACCTCAAGTAAACAATGGAGATGGATGGATACTAGTATACTTATGGATGGACTGCCGAGTGCCGACACAGAGGTAGCTACAGCCGTGGACTACCGTACTGTGTCTGCTGCTAATATAGACTGGATGATAATGAGATGAAATCAATATATATGTATATATAATATCACTAGTACTGCAGCCGGACAGGTATATATTATATATTTATTATGTAATGACTGATGACGGACCTGCTGGACACTGTCAGCTCAGCAGCACCGAGACTGCTACAGTAAGCTACTATAGTAGTATGTATAAAGAAGAAAGAAAAAAACAACAACCACGGGTAGGTGGTATACAATTATGGATGGACTGCCGAGTGCCGACACAGAGGTAGCTACAGCCGTGGACTAACGTACTGTGTCTGCTGCTAATATAGACTGGATGATAATGAGATGAAATCAATATATATGTACATATAATATCACTAGTACTGCAGCCGGACAGGTATATATTATATATTTATTATGTAATGACTGATGACGGACCTGCTGGACACTGTCAGCTCAGCAGCACCGCAGACTGCTACAGTAAGCTACTATAGTAGTATGTATAAAGAAGAAAGAAAAAAACAACAACCACGGGTAGGTGGTATACAATTATGGATGGACTGCCGAGTGCCGACACAGAGGTAGCTACAGCCGTGGACTAACGTACTGTGTCTGCTGCTAATATAGACTGGATGATAATGAGATGAAATCAATATATATGTATATATAATATCACTAGTACTGCAGCCGGACAGGTATATATTATATATTTATTATGTAATGACTGATGACGGACCTGCTGGACACTGTCAGCTCAGCAGCACCGCAGACTGCTACAGTAAGCTACTATAGTAGTATGTATAAAGAAGAAAGAAAAAAACAACAACCACGGGTAGGTGGTATACAATTATGGATGGACTGCCGAGTGCCGACACAGAGGTAGCTACAGCCGTGGACTAACGTACTGTGTCTGCTGCTAGTATAGACTGGATGATAATGAGATGAAATCAATATATATGTATATATAATATCACTAGTACTGCAGCCGGACAGGTATATATTATATATTTATTATGTAATGACTGATGACGGACCTGCTGGACACTGTCAGCTCAGCAGCACCGCAGACTGCTACAGTAAGCTACTATAGTAGTATGTATAAAGAAGAAAGAAAAAAACAACAACCACGGGTAGGTGGTATACAATTATGGATGGACTGCCGAGTGCCGACACAGAGGTAGCTACAGCCGTGGACTACCGTACTGTGTCTGCTGCTAATATAGACTGGATGATAATGAGATGAAATCAATATATATGTATATATAATATCACTAGTACTGCAGCCGGACAGGTATATATTATATATTTATTATGTAATGACTGATGACGGACCTGCTGGACACTGTCAGCTCAGCAGCACCGCAGACTGCTACAGTAAGCTACTATAGTAGTATGTATAAAGAAGAAAGAAAAAAACAACAACCACGGGTAGGTGGTATACAATTATGGATGGACTGCCGAGTGCCGACACAGAGGTAGCTACAGCCGTGGACTAACGTACTGTGTCTGCTGCTAATATAGACTGGATGATAATGAGATGAAATCAATATATATGTATATATAATATCACTAGTACTGCAGCCGGACAGGTATATATTATATATTTATTATGTAATGACTGATGACGGACCTGCTGGACACTGTCAGCTCAGCAGCACCGCAGACTGCTACAGTAAGCTACTATAGTAGTATGTATAAAGAAGAAACAAAAAAACAACAACCACGGGTAGGTGGTATACAATTATGGATGGACTGCCGAGTGCCGACACAGAGGTAGCTACAGCCGTGGACTACCGTACTGTGTCTGCTGCTAATATAGACTGGATGATAATGAGATGAAATCAATATATATGTATATATAATATCACTAGTACTGCAGCCGGACAGGTATATATTATATATTTATTATGTAATGACTGATGACGGACCTGCTGGACACTGTCAGCTCAGCTGCACCGCAGACTGCTACAGTAAGCTACTATAGTAGTATGTATAAAGAAGAAAGAAAAAAACAACAACCACGGGTAGGTGGTATACAATTATGGATGGACTGCCGAGTGCCGACACAGAGGTAGCTACAGCCGTGGACTAACGTACTGTGTCTGCTGATAATATAGACTGGATGATAATGAGATGAAATCAATATATATGTATATATAATATCACTAGTACTGCAGCCGGACAGGTATATATTATATATTTATTATGTAATGACTGATGACGGACCTGCTGGACACTGTCAGCTCAGCAGCACCGCAGACTGCTACAGTAAGCTACTATAGTAGTATGTATAAAGAAGAAAGAAAAAAACAACAACCACGGGTAGGTGGTATACAATTATGGATGGACTGCCGAGTGCCGACACAGAGGTAGCTACAGCCGTGGACTAACGTACTGTGTCTGCTGCTAATATAGACTGGATGATAATGAGATGAAATCAATATATATGTATATATAATATCACTAGTACTGCAGCCGGACAGGTATATATTATATATTTATTATGTAATGACTGATGACGGACCTGCTGGACACTGTCAGCTCAGCAGCACCGCAGACTGCTACAGTAAGCTACTATAGTAGTATGTATAAAGAAGAAAGAAAAAAAAAAAACACGGGTAGGTGCTAGGTGGTATACAATATTATATATATATTATATACAATTATATATATATATATATAATATATATTAAACTCATAAACTGGTGGTGATTTATTAAACTGGTGGTCAGGTCACTGGTCACACTATCAGCAACTTGCAAGTAGTACTCCTGAGTCCTAAGCAGACAATCACAATATATATTATACTGGTGGTCAGTGTGGTCACAAACAATGGCAGTGTGGCTGGCACTCTGGCAGCAAAAGTGTGCACTGTACGTTATATGTACTCCTGAGTCCTGAGTCCTGCTCTCAGACTCTAACTGCTCCCCACTGTCAGTGTCTCCCCCACAAGTCAGATAATACAGTCACACTATCTCTCTCTATCACTTCAGCAAGTACTAGTAGTAGTAGTACTCCTCCTAATGCTCCCCAAATTACTACTGTGTCTCTCTCTGTCTCACTCTCTTCTCGAATCTCTATAAACGGAGAGGACGCCAGACACGTCCTCTCCCTATGAATCTCAATGCACGTGTGAAAAATGGCGGCGACGCGCGGCTCCTTATATAGAATCCGAGTCTCGCGATAGAATCCGAGCCTCGCGAGAATCCGACAGCGTGATGATGACGTTCGGGCGCGCTCGGGTTAACCGAGCAAGGCGGGAAGATCCGAGTTGCTCGGACCCGTGTAAAAAAACATGAAGTTCGGGCGGGTTCGGATTCCGAGGAACCGAACCCGCTCATCTCTAATATATATATATATATATATACACACACACACACACACATACATACAATATATATATATATATATATATATATATATATATACAGTATATATATATATATATATACATACACATACAGTATATATATATATATATATATATATACACACACAGTGTATATATATATATATAGTGTATATATATATATATATATATTGGGTAAGTGCGACCGGTCACCATAGTGACACCAGGATCCCGGCTTGGAGATGGCCGGGGGGGATGGCGAGCGCAACGAAGCCCCTTGCGGCCTCGCTGAGCTCGCCACACTACGGGCTCGGTGGTGAGCTGTGCTCACTACAGGTTCTACTCCCACTCTATGGCTGTCGTGGACACCCACGAGTGGGAATAGTCCCTGTTAGTCGGCATGCCGACTATCGGGATTGTTAGGGGGTGGGATCCCGGCGCACTTTGAAGTGCCCTGGGCCCCCCATAGTCTTAATCCGGCTCTGCATGTGTGATCTCACCAGGCAGAAGCAGGAAATAAACATTTAAAATGACAACCACTGTTTTGTATGGATGAAACGGGTTCAGTGTGAAAGGTACCAAAACGGTAATGAAATGGTAATATACTGGTTACAACATGCGATGTGAAGGGGGTTTAACTGCACAGACCCGTTTTAAGAACCGTTTAAAGGGGGTAATTCCAAGTTGATCGCAGCAGAATTTTTGATAGCAACTGGGCAAAACCATATGCACTGCAGGGGAGGCAGATATAACATGTGCAGAAAGAGTTAGATTTGGGTGGGTTATATTGTTTCTGTACAGGGTAAATACTGGCTGCTTTATTTTTACACTGCAAATTAGATTGCAGATTAAACACACCACACCCAAATCTAACTCTTTCTGCACATGTTATATCTGCCTCCCCTGCAGTGCACATGGTTTTGCCCAGTTGCTATCAAAAATCCTGCTGCGATCAACTTGGAATTACCCCCAAAGAACCGTTTCAAAAGCAGGTTTTGCGATGTGAAAGCAGCATTACTGTGAACTTGATAGGTCTGTAAATGCCCATTGAACAACAGTATTGTTGTGTGGTTATCAGATATATTTTAAATTAAATTAAACTTTTTTCATGTAAACATTTTGGTGTTCAAATTTCACATGCAAGCCTATTCTTTAATGTGTGTTTTTTGTTTTCCTAACAACATATTATCCACCTGGCCACACTAATACTACAATCCTGGATTGATTAGCTGAATGACGCTTCCAAATGTGGTGAGTTTGAAATATATGTATAGCAGTAAGATTTTTAGCAGTGAGATTTTTAGCTGTGTGAGAGTCGCTAACGGTCGCTTATGCGTACAAAAGGGGAGAACACAACATTGTTAATGTACAGTTATATTAATAAAGTTTATCAATACAGACGACACCATCACATTTTGGCCAATGAACACTTAGCATATAGTATAAATATTATCCCATGTTGAAAAAACGCCATTGGCACCATGCGAGCTGCAGCATTTTCCCTGAGGGAGCTGTGGCTCCTAACCGCAATAATGGACCACCGTGTAGGCCACGTAGGTCCTTACATTCCTAATTCGAGGAATCGTGCGGCCTACCCAGAGGTCCGCAGAGTACTGCGGGTGAGGGTCCGCAGCAAGCAGACGATCGTCCAACTTGAGCGCGGTGGTTGGACCTCCGCCACCGTCAGCCTGCAAATCCGTGCACGTGAGTAATCCACACTAACACCTCTGTTTGTGTGAGTGTGTATTTTAGCATTTAAATAGCTAACAATGGGGATCATTCCGAGTTGTTCGCTCATTATTTTTTTCTCGCAACGGAGCGATTAGTCGCTAATGCGCATGCGCAATGTCCGCAGTGCGACTGCGCCAAGTAAAGTTGCTATGCAGTTAGGAATTTTACTCACGGCATTATGAGGTTTTCTCTTTGTTCTGGTGATCGTAATGTGATTGACAGGAAGTGGGTGTTTCTGGGCGGAAACTGGCCGTTTTATGGGTGTGTGTGAGAAAACGCTACCGTTTCTGGGAAAAACGCGGGAGTGGCTGGAGAAACGGAGGAGTGTCTGGGCGAACGCAGGGTGTGTTTGTGACGTCAAACCAGGAACGACAAGCACTGAACTGATCGCACTGGCAGAGTAAGTGTCGAGCTACTCAGAAACTGCACAGAGAAGTCTTTTCGCAATATTGCGAATCTTTCGTTCGCAATTTTGATAAGCTAAGATTCACTCCCAATAGGCGGCGGCTTAGCGTGTGCAAAGCTGCTAAAAGCAGCTTGCGAGCGAACAACTCGGAATAACCCCCAATATTAGCACACATCATGACACATAAGACCTATACTGTATGCATATAGACTGTGTGGGGGAATGCAGTGGTAGGGGCCCATGTGTAGGAGTGTGTGCAGTCTCCACAGAGGATGTAGACAGACACCACTTTGTTTTGACATACAAGTTTAGAGTGCATGGAGTGTGGTCCTTCATAAATATATACAGGAATTACAGCAAGCAGGATAACCACAGTTCGTCCCATTAAAATGCCCATAGTCCTGCATAGTATAAGTTAACATATGTGTTATGTATAATTAAAGTGCACAAGCTGGAGCAGGAACTCTAGAGGGGCAGGTGGTAGGCCAAGGCACAGTGGTCCACCGCAGAACTCCTGTGTACTTCTGTGGCACAGTACATTTCTTTACATCTGTGGAATTTAGAAAAGAAAATAAATGTTACACCAAAAAAAAACAAACTTTTTATATACAAAAACAAAGGTATAAAAAATAAAACTAAGGGGGAAATTTACTAAGCTCCCGATTTTGACCGAGATGCCGTTTTTTCATCAAAGTGTCATCTCGGTAATTTACTAAACACTAATCACGGCAGAGATGAGGGCATTCGTAATTTTTTGCAAGTCCAAGTAAAAAATTACGAATGAATACACCATCGGTCAAAACGCGGCTGTTTAAGTATGAATCTCGGTCATTTACTAAGAAGTGCAAAGCAAAAAACAAACAAACACTGCCGTGAAAAATTACAACTCGTAAAAAAGTGCTAAAAAAAAACAGACCTACTTTTTTTTTCCGTGATTGGATAGGCATGCAGGGATCCATGAGATCCGTGCATGTATATCAGTGGGAAGGGGTGGGAAAGTTGTTATTTTATTAAAAAAAATTGCGTGGGGTCCCCCCTCCTAAGCATAACCAGCCTCGGGCTCTTTGAGCCGATCCTGGTTGCAGAAATATGGGGAAAAAAATGACAGGGGTTCCCCCATATTTAAGCAACCAGCATCGGGCTCTGCGCCTGGTCCTGGTCCCAAAAATACGGGGGACAAAAAGAGTAGGGGTCCCCCGTATTTTTAAAACCAGCACCGGGCTCCACTAGCTGGACAGATAATGCCACAGCCGGGGGTCACTTTTATATAGTGCCCTGCGGCCGTGGCATCAAAAATCCAACTAGTCACTCCTGGCCGGGGTACCCTGGGGGAGTGGGGACCCCTTCAATCAAGGGGTCCCCCCCCCCCAGCCACCCAAGGGCCAGGGGTGAAGCCCGAGGCTGTCCCCCCCCATCCAATGGGCTGCGGATGGGGAGGCTGATAGCCTTTGTTGTAAAAGAAAAGATATTGTTTTTAGTAGCAGTACTACAAGGCCCAGCAAGCCTCCCCCGCATGCTGGTACTTGGAGAACCACAAGTACCAGCATGCGACGGAAAAACGGGCCCGCTGGTACCTGTAGTACTACTACTAAAAAAATGCCCAAAAAAAGACAAGACACACACACCGTGAAAGTATAATTTTATTACATACATTACATACACACATACATACATACTTACCTTAAGTTCCCACGCAGGTCGGTCCTCTTCTCCAGTAGAATCCAAGGGGTACCTGTTGAAGAAATTATACTCACGAGATCCAGGGGTCCAGGCTCCTCGGGAAATCCAGGGGTAATCCACGTACTTGCATAAAATAAGAAAACGGAAAGCCGAGCCACGAACTGAAAGGGGCCCCATGTTTTCACATGGGACTCCTTTCCACGAATGCCAGAAACCCACTCTGACTTCTGTCTAAGTGGGTTTCTTCAGCCAATCAGGGAGTGCCACGTTGTAGCACTCTCCTGATCAGCTGTGTGGTCCTGTCCTCACTGACAGGCAGCATGCGGCAGTGTTACAATGTAGCGCCTATGCGCTCCATTGTAACCAATGCTGGGAACTTTCTGCTCAGCGGTGACGTCACTTTAGGTCAACCGCAGGGCAGAATGTTCCCATCATTGGTTACAATGTAGCGCATAGGCGCTACATTGTAACACTGCCGTGTGCTGCCTGTCACTCAGTACAGGAGCACACAGCCGATCAGGAGAGTGCTACAACGTGGCACTCCCTGATTGGCTGAAGAAACCCACTTAGACAGAAGTCAGAGTGGGTTTCTGGCATTCGTGGAAAGGAGTCCCATGTGAAAACATGGGGCCCCTTTCAGTTCGTGGCTCGGCTTTCCGTTTTCTTATTTTATGCAAGTACGTGGATTACCCCTGGATTTCCCGAGGAGCCTGGACCCCTGGATCTCGTGAGTATAATTTCTTCAACAGGTACCCCTTGGATTCTACTGGAGAAGAGGACCGACCTGCGTGGGAACTTAAGGTAAGTATGTATGTATGTGTGTATGTATGTAATAAAATTATACTTTCACGGTGTGTGTGTCTTGTCTTTTTTTGGGTATTTTTTTAGTAGTAGTACTACAGGTACCAGCGGGCCCGTTTTTCCGTCGCATGCTGGTACTTGTGGTTCTCCAAGTACCAGCATGCGGGGGAGGCTTGCTGGGCCTTGTAGTACTGCTACTAAAAACAATATCTTTTCTTTTACAACAAAGGCTATCAGCCTCCCCATCCGCAGCCCATTGGATGGGGGGGGACAGCCTCGGGCTTCACCCCTGGCCCTTGGGTGGCTGGGGGGGGGGACCCCTTGATTGAAGGGGTCCCCACTCCCCCAGGGTACCCCGGCCAGGAGTGACTAGTTGGATTTTTGATGCCACGGCCGCAGGGCACTATATAAAAGTGACCCCCGGCTGTGGCATTATCTGTCCAGCTAGTGGAGCCCGGTGCTGGTTTTAAAAATACGGGGGACCCCTACTCTTTTTGTCCCCCGTATTTTTGGGACCAGGACCAGGCGCAGAGCCCGATGCTGGTTGCTTAAATATGGGGGAACCCCTGTCATTTTTTTCCACATATTTTTGCAACCAGGATCGGCTCAAAGAGCCCGAGGCTGGTTATGCTTAGGAGGGGGGACCCCACGCATTTTTTTTTATTATTTTACAGTGTTTAATTAAAAAAAAAAAAAAAACCCCAGCACGGATCACACAGATCCGGCCGAGGTTGATTGTAAAAAAAGTCGGCAGTGTTTTGCTAATCACTGCCATAAAAATAGAAAAAAAACCACGAATGACATCGGAACAAAAGAAAAACCCGAATACGACAGCTTAGTAAATTAGTCGTAATCAATTCAAAAAGTTGCAGTTTTACACTTTCGATGTCATTCGTGATTGAACTTTGACCTGAATCTGGAAAATACGAATCTTAGTAAATTTACCCCCAAATGTCAATTCAAAAATAACACAATGGTACCATATGACAGAAACAGTTACAAAAAAACAAACTAAGAAAAAAAACCATAATTACATATTTGTATGTTTCTATCTTTTTAGGCACAGCACAAAGGCAGGAAACCCAAGAGGAAGAGGAAGACTCCTCTACCCCTCAACAATCCACACCCCATCAATCCTCCTCATCTGCCTCATCTCCCTCTCAACCATCCTCCCCCCCCTCAACAACCCTCCCCATCAATACTCCTCCTCATCCTATTCCTCCCCCTCTCAACCACCCTCTCCCTCTCAATCTAACCCCCCTCTCAACCACCCTCCCCCTCTCAATCTAACCACCCCTCTCAACCACCCTCCTCCTCTCAATCTAACCCCCCCTCTCAACCACCTTCCACTCTCAATCTGACCACCCCTCTCAACCACCCTCCCCGCTCAATCTGACCACCCCTCTCAAACACCCTCCCCGTCCAACCTCCAACACCCTTTCAAGCCCCTTCCCCCTTTCAAGCCCCTTTCGCCCATCCAACCTCCTTCCCCCATCCAACCTCCCATCCCCTTTCAAGCACCTTCCCCATCCAACCTCCCACCCCCTTTCAACCCTCTTCCCTCATCCCAAGCTACCCCGGAGAGTGGGCATCTGAGGCCTCTGAGGAGGTGGCGGGTGCTCTTCAGCCGTCGGGGGCGAGTAAGTAATTTCTACAACACAAATGTGTTTGAAATGTAGATACAGCTACATGTGTTTTCAAACTTTGCCCCTGCAAATGTTGTTCTGAAACACATACCAACATTCCCAGTCTCAGTTTATGGATTAAGGACCTGCTTGGATATGTAGTTCCACCAAAAAAAGGGAAAGGAAAGACAAAAGAAATCCTTTTTGGGAGCACTCTTAATTGAAAATTACAATGATATTATAATGATATTAGATCATGATATACAGTATGATGATGTGAAAATTAATAATCTAAAACTTAACATTTATTCTGTTCCTTAAAATATCGACCAAATATGGTCCAAATATTTCTATCTATAATACAATATAAAGATAGGAGGGTGAAAATAAGAGTGAGTAGTATAGGACTGCTCCACCAGTGTTAAATGAGCATTAAGGTGATCATCAAGATGACCATAATTGGACCATAATTGGTCGATAATTTAAGGAACAGAATAAATGTTAAGTTTTAGATTATTCATTTTCACATCATCATACTGTATATAGTTAATCTACAAAAGTATTTGGGAGCACCACCAATAAGTAAAGTGCTATCTTAAGAATTGACGATTAGCATTGTGTATATTGGTATTCTTATATTTATAATCATATTTGCTGACATTAAGGTGTGGTTATACAGCACACAGCTAGTGCAGAACTGACAAACCTTTCTACAAATGGATATGTAGTTCACCAGCAGATGTAGAGATGCAGTCTGCTGAGCCTGGGCCTACACCCGAAATGGTGAGCCCTGGCCACTCCAGATATGGCTGAAGTACACATCCCAGCATGGCCTGCACCTATTTTAGCATGGCTATTTTTGAGAGCAATTGCAGGCCATGCTGGTATGTATAGTTCATCAACAGCTGCAGGCCCAAATAGTCAACATCCCTGTCCTAGGTAGTCACCGGTTAAAGTGTGCTTAGTGCCTTGCTTCTATATTGCGTAATGTGAGTAAATAATTTTGTATTGTTTACATTCATTACAGATGCTGCATTTGGAGATCCCAATGTGGGAATATCCAACATATTGGACAGGATGGAGCACCACTGCCGTGGCCTCCTGGCTGAAATTGTGGCCCTGAAGGAAATGTTTAAATAATTGTTTTGCGTTCCTTTGAAAAATCCCCCCCCCCCCCAAAAAGAAAAAACCCAACAACAACCATGTTTGAAAAATAAAACGTTCAAAGGCAAAATTGGTGAATTATGTTCTCTAAAAGGCAAATAACATACATCTAGAGTAGAGATGTGCACCGGAAATTTTTCGGGTTTTGGTTTTGGGTTCGGTTCCGTGGCCGTGTTTTGGGTTCGAACGCGTTTTGGCAAAACCTCACCGAATTTTTTTTGTCGGATTCGGGTGTGTTTTGGATTCGGGTGTTTTTTTCAAAAAACCCTAAAAAACAGCTTAAATCATAGAATTTGGGGGTCATTTTGATCCCAAAGTATTATTAACCTCAATAACCATAATTTCCACTCATTTTCAGTCTATTCTGAACACCTCACAATATTATTTTTAGTCCTAAAATTTGCACCGAGGTCGCTGGATGACTAAGCTCAGCGACCCAAGTGGCCGACACAAACACCTGGCCCATCTAGGAGTGGCACTGCAGTGTCACGCAGGATGGCCCTTCCAAAAAACACTCCCCAAACAGCACATGACGCAAAGAAAAAAAGAGGCGCAATGAGGTAGCTGTGTGACTAAGCTCAGCGACCCAAGTGGCCGACACAAACACCTGGCCCATCTAGGAGTGGCACTGCAGTGTCACGCAGGATGGCCCTTCCAAAAACACTCCCCAAACAGCACATGACGCAAAGAAAAATGAAAGAAAAAAGAGGTGCAAGATGGAATTGTCCTTGGGCCCTCCCACCCACCCTTATGTTGTATAAACAGGACATGCACACTTTAACCAACCCATCATTTCAGTGACAGGGTCTGCCACACGACTGTGACTGAAATGACGGGTTGGTTTGGACCCCCACCAAAAAAGAAGCAATTAATCTCTCCTTGCACAAACTGGCTCTACAGAGTCAAGATGTCCACCTCATCATCATCCTCCGATTCATCACCGTGTACATCCCCCTCCTCACAGATTATCAATTCGTCCCCACTGGAATCCACCATCACAGCTCCCTGTGTACTTTGTGGAGGCAATTGCTGCTGGTGAATGTCTCCATGGAGGAATTGATTATAATTCATTTTAATGAACATCATCTTCTCCACATTTTCTGGAAGTAACCTCGTACGCCGATTGCTGACAAGGTGAGCGGCGGCACTAAACACTCTTTCTGAGTACACACTTGTGGGAGGGCAACTTAGGTAGAATAAAGCCAGTTTGTGCAAGGGCCTCCAAATTGCCTCTTTTTCCTGCCAGTATACGTACGGACTGTCTGACGTGCCTACTTGGATGCGGTCACTCATATAATCCTCCACCATTCTTTCAATGGGGTGAGAATCATATGCAGTGACAGTAGACGACATGTCCGTAAACGTTGGCAGGTCCTTCAGTCCGGACCAGATGTCAGCATCAGCAGTCGCTCCAGACTGCCCTGCATCACCGCCAGCGGTTGGGCTCGGAATTCTGAGCCTTTTCCTCGCACCCCCAGTTGCGGGAGAATGTGAAGGAGGAGATGTTGACAGGTCGCGTTCCGCTTGACTTGACAATTTTCACACCAGCAGTTCTTTGAACCCCTGCAGACTTGTGTCTGCCGGAAAGAGAGATCCAAGGTAGGTTTTAAATCTAGGATCGAGCACGGTGGCCAAAATGTAGTGCTCTGATTTCAACAGATTGACCACCCGTGAATCCTTGTTAAGCGAATTAAGGGCTCCATCCACAAGTCCCACATGCCTAGCGGAATCGCTCTGTGTTAGCTCCTCCTTCAATGTCTCCAGCTTCTTCTGCAAAAGCCTGATGAGGGGAATGACCTGACTCAGGCTGGCAGTGTCTGAACTGACTTCACGTGTGGCAAGTTCAAAAGGTTGCAGAACCTTGCACAACGTTGAAATCATTCTCCACTGCGCTTGAGACAGGTGCATTCCACCTCCTATATCGTGCTCAGTTGTATAGGCTTGAATGGCCTTTTGCTGCTCCTCCAACCTCTGAAGCATATAGAGGGTTGAATTCCACCTCGTTACCACTTCTTGCTTCAGATGATGGCAGGGCAGGTTCAGTCGTTTTTGGTGTTGCTCCCGTCTTCTGTACGTGGTGCCTGTACGCCGAAAGTGTCCCGCAATTCTTCTGGCCACCGACAGCATCTCTTGCACGCCCCTCTCGTTTTTTAAATAATTCTGCACCACCAAATTCAAGGTATGTGCAAAACATGGGACGTGCTGGAATTTGACCATATTTAATGCACACACAATATTGCTGGCATTGTCCGATGCCACAAATCCACAGGAGAGTCCAATTGGGGTAAGCCATTCTGCGATGATCTTCCTCAGTTGCCGTAAGAGGTTTTTAGCTGTGTGCGTATTCTGGAAAGCGGTGATACAAAGCGTAGCCTGCCTAGGAAAGAGTTGGCGTTTGCGAGATGCTGCTACTGGTGCCGCCGCTGCTGTTCTTGCGGCGGGAGTCAATACATCTACCCAGTGGGCTGTCACAGTCATATAGTCCTGAGTCTGCCCTGCTCCACTTGTCCACATATCCGTGGTTAAGTGGACATTGGGTACAACTGCATTTTTTAGGACACTGGTGAGTCTTTTTCTGAGGTCTGTGTACATTTTCGGTATCGCCTGCCTAGAGAAATGGAACCTAGATGGTATTTGGTACCGGGGACACAGTACCTCAATCAAGTCTATAGTTGGCTCTGCAGTAATAATGGATACCGGAACCACGTTTCTCACCGCCCAGGATGCCAAGGCCTCAGTTATCCGCTTTGCAGCAGGATGACTGCTGTGATATTTCATCTTCCTCGCAAAGGACTGTTGGACAGTCAATTGCTTGGTGGAAGTAGTAAAAGTCGTCTTACGACTTCCCCTCTGGGATGACCATCGACTCCCAGCAGCAACAACAGCAGCGCCAGCAGCAGTAGGCGTTACACGCAAGGATGCATCGGAGGAATCCCAGGCAGGAGAGGACTCGTCAGAATTGCCAGTGACATGGCCTGCAGGACTATTGGCATTCCTGGGGAAGGAGGAAATTGACACTGAGGGAGTTGGTGGGGTGGTTTGCGTGAGCTTGGTTACAAGAGGAAGGGATTTACTGGTCAGTGGACTGCTTCCGCTGTCGCCCAAAGTTTTTGAACTTGTCACTGACTTATGATGAATGCGCTGCAGGTGACGTATAAGGGAGGATGTTCCGAGGTGGTTAACGTCCTTACCCCTACTTATTACAGCTTGACAAAGGCAACACACGGCTTGACAAATGTTGTCCGCATTTCTGTTGAAATACTTCCACACCGAAGAGCTGATTTTTTTGGTATTTTCACCAGGCATGTCAATGGCCATATTCCTCCCACGGACAACAGGTGTCTCCCCGGGTGCCTGACTTAAACAAACCACCTCACCATCAGAATCCTCCTTGTCAATTTCCTCCCCAGCGCCAGCAACACCCATATCCTCCTCATCCTGGTGTACTTCAACACTGACATCTTCAATCTGACTATCAGGAACTGGACTGCGGGTGCTCCTTCCATCACTTGCAGGGGGCGTGCAAATGGTGGAAGGCGCATGCTCTTCACGTCCAGTGTTGGGAAGGTCAGGCATCGCAACCGACACAATTGGACTCTCCTTGTGGATTTGTGATTTCGAAGAACGCACAGTTCTTTGCTGTGCTTTTGCCAGCTTAAGTCTTTTCATTTTTCTAGCGAGAGGCTGAGTGCTTCCATCCTCATGTGAAGCTGAACCACTAGCCATGAACATAGGCCAGGGCCTCAGCCGTTCCTTGCCACTCCGTGTGGTAAATGGCATATTGGCAAGTTTACGCTTCTCCTCCGACGATTTTATTTTAGATTTTTGAGTCCTTTTTTTACTGATATTTTGTGTTTTGGATTTTACATGCTCTGTACTATGACATTGGGCATCGGCCTTGGCAGACGACGTTGATGGAATTTCATCGTCTCGGCCATGACTAGTGGCAGCAGCTTCAGCACGAGGTGGAAGTGGATCTTGATCTTTCCCTATTTTTGGAACCTCAACATTTTTGTTCTCCATATTTTAATACACACAACTAAAAGGCACCTCAGGTAAACAATGGAGATGGATGGATACTAGTATACTTATGGATGACGAGTGACTGACGACACAGAGGTAGCTACAGCCGTGGACTACCGTACTGCGTCTGCTAGTATAGAGATGATAATGATATAAAAAATATATATATATCACTACTGCAGGTATATATAATATAATGACGGACCTGCTGGACACTGTCAGCAGACTCCTAAACTACTAGTATGAAGAAGATAGAAAAAAAACCCCCACCACAGGTAGGTATACAATTATGGACGAGCACTGATGACACAGAGGTAGCTACAGCCGTGGACTACCGTACTGCATCTGCTAGTATAGAGATGATAATGATATAAAAAATATATATATATCACTACTGCAGGTATATATAATATAATGACGGACCTGCTGGACACTGTCAGCAGACTCCTAAACTACTAGTATGAAGAAGATAGAAAAAAAAACCCACCACAGGTAGGTATACAATTATGGACGAGCACTGACGACACAGAGGTAGCTACAGCCGTGGACTACCGTACTGCGTCTGCTAGTATAGAGATGATAATGATATAAAAAATATATATATATCACTACTGCAGGTATATATAATATAATGACGGACCTGCTGGACACTGTCAGCAGACTCCTAAACTACTAGTATGAAGAAGATAGAAAAAAAAACCCCACCACAGGTAGGTATACAATTATGGACGAGCACTGACGACACAGAGGTAGCTACAGCCGTGGACTACCGTACTGCGTCTGCTAGTATAGAGATGATAATGATATAAAAAATATATATATATCACTACTGCAGGTATATATAATATAATGACGGACCTGCTGGACACTGTCAGCAGACTCCTAAACTACTAGTATGAAGAAGATAGAAAAAAAAAAACCACCACAGGTAGGTATACAATTATGGACGAGCACTGACGACACAGAGGTAGCTACAGCCGTGGACTACCGTACTGCGTCTGCTAGTATAGAGATGATAATGATATAAAAAATATATATATATCACTACTGCAGGTATATATAATATAATGACGGACCTGCTGGACACTGTCAGCAGACTCCTAAACTACTAGTATGAAGAAGATAGAAAAAAAAACCCCACCACAGGTAGGTATACAATTATGGACGAGCACTGACGACACAGAGGTAGCTACAGCCGTGGACTACCGTAGTGCGTCTGCTAGTATAGAGATGATAATGATATAAAAAATATATATATATCACTACTGCAGGTATATATATAATATAATGATGGACCTGCTGGACACTGTCAGCAGACTCCTAAACTACTAGTATGAAGAAGATAGAAAAAAAAACCCACCACAGGTAGGTATACAATTATGGACGAGCACTGACGACACAGAGGTAGCCACAGCCGTGGACTTCCGTACTGCGTCTGCTAATATAGAGATGATAAAGATGATAGAGATGAACAAAAAAAATATAACACTACTGCAGGTAAATATTTATATAATATAATGAATGACGGACCTGCTGGACACTGTCAGCAGAATGCGTTTATAGAATAAAAAAAAAAAACACCACAGGAGTGTTTAACTTTTTCAGGCAGACAATATACTGGTGGTCACTGGTCAGTCACACTGGCAGCAAAAGTGTGCACTGTACTCCTGCTATAACTGCACCCCAGTCTCCCCCACAATTCAGCTGTGTGAGCAGTGAGCACTCAGCACAGTCAGATATACATAGATATATCATGCAGCACACTGAGGCTGAGCACAGATATGGTATGGAGCGTTTTTTTCAGGCAGAGAACGGATTAAAAAAAACTAGCAAAACTCTGCACTGACTGTACTCCTCCTAACAGCTCTCCCCAATCCTCCCCACAATAAGCTAAGCAGCAATTAGATCAACTAACTACTAACAGTAACTATAAACGGAGAGGACGCCAGCCACGTCCTCTCCCTATCAATCTCAATGCACGTGTGAAAATGGCGGCGACGCGTGGCTCCTTATATAGAATCCGAGTCTCGCGATAGAATACGAGCCTCGCGAGAATCCGACAGCGGGATGATGACGTTCGGGCGCGCTCGGGTTAGCCGAGCAAGGCGGGAAGATCCGAGTCTGCCTCGGACCCGTGTAAAAAGGCTGAAGTTCGGGGGGGTTCGGATTCCGAGGAACCGAACCCGCTCATCTCTAATCTAGAGATGTTTGAACACTTGCAAAGGGTTAAAATGAAGAGTGAAAAAGGATTAGTTAATCAACTACTAACCGACCCTTAAAAACCAAAGGCGGTGACATGACAGTTAGGAGCTGATTGTTTGGTACTTTAGCACTCCCCATTTTAACACCCACTAAACCAAAAAGCATATATGGCAAACTGTGTAATGTACATTGGCCCTCATTCCGAGTTGTTCGCTCGGTATTTTTCATCGCATCGCAGTGAAAATCCGCTTAGTACGCATGCGCAATGTTCGCACTGCGACTGCGCCAAGTAACTTTACTATGAAGAAAGTAATTTTACTCACGGCTTTTTCTTCGCTCCGGCGATCGTAATGTGATTGACAGGAAATGGGTGTTACTGGGCGGAAACACGGCGTTTCAGGGGCGTGTGGCTGAAAACGCTACCGTTTCCGGAAAAAACGCAGGAGTGGCCGGGGAAACGGTGGGAGTGCCTGGGCGAACGCTGGGTGTGTTTGTGACGTCAACCAGGAACGACAAGCACTGAAATGATCGCACAGGCAGAGTAAGTCTGAAGCTACTCTGAAACTGCTAAGTAGTTAGTAATCGCAATATTGCGAATACATCGGTCGCAATTTTAAGAAGCTAAGATTCACTCCCAGTAGGCGGCGGCTTAGCGTGTGTAACTCTGCTAAATTCGCCTTGCGACCGATCAACTCGGAATGAGGGCCATTATGTCAGTGAAGGATTACACACATTTAAATGATGTGGTATTGAGCAAATAGGCCTACAAATATATTTTTAAAAATATATTTTAAGCCTTAATTGAGGATTGTTATTGTGCAATTGGGATCAGTACGAAATCCCGCCGGACGGGATCCCGGCGGTCGGAATCCCGACACCGGAATCCCAACCAGCACAATCCCGTCAGGGGGGGCGAGCGCAACGCAGCCCCTTGCGGGCTCGCTGCGCTTGCCACGCTAATTTATTCTCACTCTATGGGTGTCGTGGACACCCACAGAGGGAGAATATGTCGGGATTCCGGTGTCGGTATTCCGACCGCCGGAATTCCGTCCGGCAGGATCTTGACCACATGTCATGCAATTAGGTGGCCAAACTCTTCACTTTGAAGACTTTGAACACTTAATTGGACAATCACATTACAAATCCTTAGCCTAATTGGTTTCTTAATTTAGAAAGGGATGGGATGAAATATTTAGTGAAAAACACCAAGCACTGTGCGAATATTTGCAAGCTAACAAAACCATGTGCATGTGCGAAGGGATAGCACATGCACGACAGTGTATGTGTTGCTAACGATGCGTTTGGCAGTCGTGCGAATGGATCGCTACCATGCGATGCTAAAAAATACACACCTACTTTGTGCTTTATTGCATGCTCGTTTGCAGTAGTACATGGTGGGCGTTTGTTTCATTCGTGCGATGTGTTTGCTGCTGCGCGAACACTGCTGTACGAACGCTGCTTGCACGCGAATCAAATAGCGATCAACTCGGAATGACCCCCAGTGTCTACAGTGACTTCTAATGAACCAACGGCTAGATAATTAAAACAGAACTGAAATTTCTCTGTTGTAAAAAACAATTATGCATGAAATAAAGTTTGTATATATACATGAAATTCATTTTATGGTTCATATACTCCTTATACACACAGGGGGTCATTACGAGTTGATCGCTAGCTGCCGTTGTTTGCAGCACAGCGATCAGGCTAAAAATCTGCATTTCTGCGCATGCGTATGCACCGCAATGCGCACGCATGACGTACGGGTACAAAGACCTTTGTGGTTTTGCACAGGTTCTAGTGAAGCTTTAAGTCGCACGGCACAACGCAAGAAGACTGACAGGAAGGGGGCATTTCTGGGTGTCAACTGACCGTTTTCAGGGAGTGTTTGGAAAAACGCAGGCGTGCTGGGGAAAACGCAGGCGTGGCTGGGCGAACGCTGAGCGGGTGTGTGACATCAAAAGCCAACCCTCCAACGTTAGAATCAATGCACATGAAGCGTAAGTCCAGGGCTGGTCTTGTTTTACACAAAATGTTTTTGCAGGCGCTCTGCTACACAGGCATTCGCACTTCTGCAAAGCGAAAATACACTCCCCGGTGGGCGGCGACAATGCGTTTGCACGGCTGCTAAAATCTGCTAGCGAGCGATCAACTCGGAATGACCACCACAGTCTGAAGTTAATTTGATACAATTTGTGTAATAATTTGAATTAAACAAAGTGTGCACACATTGAAGGGTCAGAAAGTAATGGTGTAAATTTACATATTTAAAAATTTTGGATATGGGATACTCAACCTGTATATAATTTTTTTTCCTCCTTCTCTTATAATAACCATCCTAACACAATTCAGGTGCTACAGTACTCTAGAGCGCCATACTCAGATATAGACCAATGTAGTTAAAAGTATAGATGTGCGCAACACCATTTTTGCTGGTTTTGGTTTTCTAATTCATCATCCGGTTTTGGTTTTGTATTCAGTTTTTTATTTTGGGCATGAATGTTTTTGGTTTTGGTTTGTATTTCTTAAAAAAAATTACCAAAAAAAGCTAAAATCATATATTTTGGCCCTTTTTTTGCCCCTAGAATATTAATAACCTCAATAACATTAATTTCCACTCATGTTAAGTCAATTTTGACCAACCCACACCTCACAATATTGTTTCCAACCACTTTAGGCCAAAGGCTGCAGTAAGCTGGCTGGTTACTAAGCGACACAGCACCAACACCAACACACAGCAGTTTATCGCACATCTAAGAAATGTTACCACACAGCAGTGGCAAAAATTAAAAGTGGTGCAAGATGGAATTGTCCTTGAACAAAGTGAACATAGTCGCACTGGGGTTCAGCGTACTGGGATGCAGTGCACAGAACAGTACAATCAAATTAGACAATATATTTTTTACTTTTTTTTCATTGGCAGCTCAGCTCACAATGTGTGGGGTCACAGGATTTTGAACAAAGTGCACAAGGGTAAAGCACACAAAATAGCACAAACTATAAATATATATATATATATATATATATATATATTTACAATTTTCTAACTCACAGCTTGATTCAAACCTTGTGGAGTCGCAGGATTTTTGAACAAAGTAGATTAGGCTAAAGTGCACTAAACAGTACAAACAATAGACATATACAGTATATTTATTTTTAACTTTGCAGCTCAACCCACACTGCAGCAATTTAATGGGCTTTCATTTGATTATATATGTGAATAATAAACGCAATTGGGTACAGCGCACACAGGTTGCGCAAACTTAAAACAATTAAGAAAATAACTTTTCTATTTTGTTACTTTTTTCGCAACTGACAATGACAATACACACTGTAGTGATGCTTGTGAACACACATCCATTTAGATGGACACAGCACAGTCAATTTAACCAGCAGAGAACAGCGTAGCACACAGCAGTGTGCCCCGTTTATACACTTATGCAGTGACCAAGCCACAGCGGTCAAACGCATGTCTGCCTATTGACCCTTGGACTGGAGCAGTGCACTGCTGGTCCTACTGAATCTCCTTGTATTGTATATACTAAAATTGAATATCATTATTTTATGTTTTTGCATATTTACATTATTTGTATCATCTGCATAGAGGACTTAGGGGGTAATTCAGACTGGATTGCTGCAGTGTACCCCGGGAGCGCAGTGAGATGCTAAAAGCAGCTCAGGGCTGCAATCGCCTCTGCCTGATTGACAGGCAGAGGCAGTCGCAGGGCAGAAGGGGGTGTGCCAACGGCATTAGAACGCTGTTGGCAGGGTGCGGTCCGGACAACGCAGGCATGTCTGGACCATTGCAGGGGTGGGCCGCGATGGCAGCATGACGTTGCACGCAGCCACTGCTACCTGGGATGCAGCGGGTAGCCGCCTGCCAGCGCAGCCAGGCTGTGCAGGCATGGAGCTACTCACCGGGTACGAAAGCATCGCCACTAGGAGGGGGGGGGTAGGGCCTGGGAGGGTAGGGCCGACATGCGGAGCTGACTAGCTCTTTGTTGGGGGTCCGCCCGCATGTCAGAGAAACTGGTCGTAAATGGCTAAATTTAGCACATCTACGATCAGATCTGAATTAGGCCCTTGTTCCATTTAGGGATTTCATTGATGCAAAAACAGACATACAGTACATATTTTCTGTTTGATACTTTGTAATACAATTCAAGTGTAAGTGTACATACAGCCTATAAATTTGTTAACTGATATGAAATGTCTTGCATCTCTACTTACCTTTTCATAACTCTGGCACCTTTGATTCCACACTGATGTGTGTTATTTCCTTCAATTATTGCAAGTCTCTTAATTAGGCACTGACACCATCACCTACTCTAAGTGTTACAATTATTTCTCTAACACTTACTAAAGTTTTGCTAAGTGTCACTCTCATTTTGATCCTGGCAACTTACCCCTGCACTGGATATTTCCCATTAAGGCTATTTCTAGGTTCTCACAAAAGCAGATTCCACCTCTGCTCTTTTTTCTGATCAGGCTGCGACTCATAGTACGCTCTCTCATTTCCAGGCTTCACTATTGCAAACACGGAGATAGCAGACACAAAACTTGGTCCTTGACAGCCTTATGTATTCCCTTCACATTGTTTTCAAGTCAGACTCTCATTGGGACACCAATACTCTGCCCCTGCACTGGAATACTCCATCAGGGACAGTCTCTGGGCTTTCTCAACAGTAGACTCCACATCTCTTCTCTCTTTCATCAAGTTCAGGCTGAGACATTAAGTATGCCCTCTCATTTCTGAGGTTCAGTGCAATTTTCTCTGCCTCAAATTAACTGGTACTAGCAGTTTACATTGTGTAATATTGGCACTCTGTTAAATGGAGGTGGAGGTTTAAACTTATAGACATAACTGTCTTTTTGCCTAACTACTCATACTATTATAAAAAAATCTATTCCTCGATTAATGTGGACACTACTTGGAAAGGTAAACTGTTAGCATTATTATACCTACAACCACACCATACTGGACACGCTCACTCTTGTCTGATCTTGGAAGCTAAGTAGTGTTGGGCCCAATTAGTATTTGGACGGGAGACCCCCAGGGAATACCAGGTGTTACAGACCTTTGATAAAGCAGGACGCGGCCACTCCAGGCACAAATAGTGTTCCACATGGGCTTTGCCACTTCATTTAAGCTATACTTACCTAATACATTATATTTTCCTCTGGAGACAATTTTATGGGGCAATTGGCAGTAGTTAAAAATGACTATACAATACAGATTTAAACTGAGACATGATTATGATATTTCAGACACATCTTGCTAAGGAGCATTCAAGAAATTATTTTATTTCAGATATTAAGTATATTACATAATCTATCTGTACCAGCTCAACCAATTAACAGCAGAGTGCAGCATAACACACAGCAGCATGCCCCTGTATACAGTTACACTTGCTAAATACTGAAAAACAACTCAGCCAATACAGGACTTACAGCAGATTACAGTGCAGCACACAGCAGCATGCCGCTGTATATAATTACACTGACTTTATAATACAGCTCAGCCAATATAGTAGTAACAGCAGAGTACAGTGCAGCACACAGCAGTGTGCCCCTGAATACAGTTACACTGACTATATAAAACAGCTCAGCCAATACAGTAGTAACAGCAGAGTACAGGGCAGCACACTGCGGCATGCCCCTGTATACAGTTACACTGACTATATAACACAGTTCAGCTAATACAATAGTAACAGGAAAGTACAGTGCAGCACACAGCAGCATGCCGCTGTATATATTTACACTGACTTTATAATACATCTCAGCCAATACAGTAGTAACAGCAGAGTACACTGCAGCACACAGCAGTGTGCCCCTGAATACAGTTACACTGACTATATAAAACAGCTCAGCCAATACAGTAGTAACAGCAGAGTACAGGGCAGCACACTGTGGCATGCCCCTGTATACAGTTACACTGACTATATAATACAGCTCAGCCAATACAATAGTAACAGGAGAGTACAGAGCAGCACACAGCAGCATGCCGCTGTATATAATTACACTGACTTTATAATACAGCTCAGCGAATACAGTAGTAACAGCAGAGTACAGCACAGCACACAGAAGCGTGCCCCTGTATACAGTTACACTAACTATATAATATAGGTCAGCCAATACAGTAGTAACAGCAGAGTACAGCGTAGCACACAGCAGCGTGCCCCTGTATACAGTTACAGTGACTATATAATATAGCTCAGCGAATACAGTAGTAACAGCAGAGTACAGCGTTGCACACAGCAGCGTGCCCCTGTATACAGTTACACTGACTATATAATATAGCTCAGCGAATACAGTAGTAACAGCAGAGTACAGCACAGCACACAGAAGCATGCTCCTGTATACTGTTACACTAACTATATAATATAGGTCAGCCAATACAGTAGTAACAGCAGAGCACAGCACACAGAAGTGTGCCCCTGTATACAGTTACACTGACTATATAATATAGCTCAGCGAATACAGTAGTAACAGCAGAGAACAGCACAGCACACAGAAGCATGCTCCTGTATACAGTTACACTAACTATATAATATAGGTCAGCCAATACAGTAGTAACAGCAGAGCACAGCACACAGAAGTGTGCCCCTGTATACAGTTACACTGACTGTATAACACAGCTTAGCCAAAACAGTAATAACAGCAAAATGTAGCGCAGCACACAGCGTGCCTGAGCAGAAGATAATGACTCAGAGAAACATCCATCTTATATAGAATCCAAAACCCACGAGAATCTAGTGCAGGGAGGAGGATGTTTTGTCTTGATGTGAAATCCAAGCCTGGCAGAAAAACCTGGGCTGCGGCTCAGATTGACTCGGATCCTAGAAATTCTGAGCGGTGCGGATGCCGGGTAGTCCAAACTGCTCATCTCTAGTTAAAAGCTGTATAAACATACTGCTGGGTAATTGGCTGCTGACTAAAGTCAACCCTAGTGTATGTGACTAAGTATTTTAAGGTATCTAAAGCCTAGTGCTGATTCACTGTGTCTCAATGCCCGACCAGCTCCACTGGGCATGTGTGAGATATCGCAACCATCGCAAGATCTCCTAAGCAGCCTGGCAGCCAGGCATAGTGGCTGTGAATGCGGCTGCTGATATTGATACTGTAGCTGTCACTGTCAGAATGGTCAATGCCACTGACATTGTCTGTCACTTCGATTGCTTTCTTACAGATACTGTAGCAGTGCCGATAATGACAGGGACATATAGCACCCCTGTCATTTACTGCACATCGCCACAGTAATACATGGGAGAAGAAGAGAAACCAGCACACAAAACGTGCACTGATACCACTTTAACCCATAAAGCCTGGTTATACATCTACGCCTTAGACTGTAAGCTGCAGTTGGGCAGGGAATTATATGAATGACAATTATTCCCTTTACAGCATTTGCATAATATACAGTGGCGCTATATACATATACAATGAGAATAATAATAAAAGACTATATATATATATATATATATATATAATTTTAATATCAATATCCCTAAAGTAAACGTCATTCAATTTATTTTATTTAAATTAGCTTGCTTCTATAATTTGATTGGTGTAACTTTTTTATAAGAGAGAAATTTCCGCACTGTTTTAATGATAAAGCGTTGGGTCATTAGAAGTCACTGTAGTCATTGTCTCTTGAGTAATACAAAATAGGAAAGTAATACTACACACTGAGGCTCATTCAGGTGCGGTTGCTGTTGCTGTCTTTGGCCATGTGCAATTGCGATTATATGTTGATATGGGCAGAAGCTAACCTGGGACACCCACTGATATTGCATAATTTCCGTGCAACACCGTACAACTGCTGAAACATCTGTACCATCATCTCAGTTTGTATCATGACGGAGAGTCTGAGTGCCTCTGTAGGCACGCAGGCTGAGTTGCTGTCCCGGAACACTGAGGGCTCTCCAGTAGCAAGTAAGATCGCAACTGCTAATTTAGGCATGCCCAAAACAACGGCGTCTGAACGGCCATGACACGCTAGCGTTTACCTGACCACTCCCTGTTCCCACCTACAAACGCTGTCTTCCTGTCACTCACTTTGCAACAAATTCTTTGGTGCAACCACGGTCTTGCTGCATATGTGCACTGTGGCTCAGACGCATGCGCAGTAAGAAAACATTGACCGATGTGCGTCATACTTGCCTACATTTTGGATACTTATTCCCAGGAGGGAGCTGCCAGGTCACATAGTTGTGGGCGTGGAGGAGGTGGTACGGGGGTGTGGTGATGAACTTGCATCATCGTAGCCCGGCCCGCACTTTATAATGCCTACATAACACTATTTAGATCAAAACTCTAGTAATCTCCCCACCTCCATCTGTGTGATGGATTGCCACGCAGCTGCGGTGAGCAGGAGTATGAGGTGAGTGGGGCATGCGGCAGGGGTTAGCAGCATGTGGGAGACTTGCCCACTTCCCCATGGGGGCAGGACTGCCTCCCGATATTCGGAGGCCTCCCGGCCTTTCCGGCAGAGTGGGCAAGAATGATCTGCGTACAATAGCACCTGAATGAGCCTCACCATTGTGTCAAGATCCGCCCGCCCCTCATCCTCCCCTCCCCTAACGGTGCAAGTAGTGTCTCCTCTCCGGGCTTCTCCTAGAGAGGAGACCCTTAAGGCAAGCAACCATGCTCCGGCCCACATTAGAGATCTTTTCCTTGCTGCCGTACAGTATGACCTGTAAGCAGTATTAACTGCACCAGGTCCTGTACATGGCATCCTCCTTCTGCATCCAACTCACATACTCCTCTGTGGATTCAGTCTCCCATTGGTTGCTTCACCAGGTGCCAGTTCTGAATCTCTGTTTGTACCAGCTCTGGGGTATATCATATTGGCTGCATGATTTTCGGCGCAAAAATGAATGTGTCCACTGCAAATCAATTTTTTGCCTCGGTGGGAATGCGTGTACCACGCTATACAATTGAAAAAAATCGGTAGAGAAAATTGTCTAAAAAATGTGGAGAATTAAAAAAATTATTGGGCAAGAGTTTAGATATCTAGCTCTAGATCTCTAGAATTTGGGGTAATTCGAGCCTAGATTAAATAAAAAAAAACACCTATATCTCCCACCTGCAATGTTTATAAAACCTGTCCCATCCATACAACACCCCCATATACTGTATGTGTCCCACTTCTTTTAATCCATTATACAGCACTAATGACATGTAATTAAGCTACTTGAAAACTACCATTTGCCTAATTAGTCATTAAAGGGGCATTGCCCAAAGGGTCTTAAACCAAGGCCCCATATTTTTACATTAACATAAAGATTTTCCCAGATTTGCACCTGTTCTGAAGCTCTGGAAATGTATTTCTAATTGTATAGCAAAAACCCTGGGGCTGCCTGAAAGTTTGCATGCTGTTTTGGAAAAAATTATCACGCTTAATTGGATATGACCCTCTGAGATCCCTGTAGCGGGCTCCAAGTCTGTGCAACTGTGTTCAGGTCTCAGTCCTCAGTGTCCCATGACCGGTTCCAGTCCTGAGTTTGCTGCTGTAGATTCCAGTCCTGGGGTCTTTGGATCAGACTCCAGTTCTGAATTTCATGTCTCAGGCCTCCAGTACCCACAGAAGTTGTGCCACTCTTCCAGGTAAGGCTCAGATAAGCAGGATCTTCCTCAAGACCCTCATCTTCAGCTTCTCAACTACTAACCCAGCTAAGCCCAAGGGTTCCAATCCAGATTTTCAAAACTCAGCATTTAGGCCAAACAGCTACTGTATATTGTACCTGGGAGCATATATGATTACAGTAATGGACAGTGGTGGACAAATCACAGAAACCAAGTAACCAATGCTTTAAAAATTATTGCAGGTACTGTACCTACCTTTTAGGAGTCATTTTAGTTTATAAATTGATTCTGAATTCTACATTATTTTGGGAAATGTGTGGGAGTTTCAATACACTGAAATGACTAACCTGAATGCCAGAGGAGTATGTGACAATTTCGGTGGGTATTCCGAGTTGTTCGCTACCTGCATTCGTTTGCTGTGCAGCCATGAGGCAAAAAAATGGCACTTGTGCGCATGCGTATGTGGCGCAATGTGCACGCGCAACGTACTATTACAACGAACGATGTAGTTTCACACAGGGTCTAGCAAAGCATTTCAGTCGTACTGGTGGCCGCAGAGTGATTGACATGAAGTGGGCGTTTCTGGGTGCCAACTGACCGTTTTCAGAGAGTGTTTGGAAAAACGCAGGAGTGCCAGGGAAAACGCAGGCGTGGCTGGGCGAATGCAGGGTGTGTTTGTGACGTCAAAACAGGAACTGAACAGTCTGAAGTGATCGCAAGCGCTGAGTAGGTTTTGAGCTACTCTGAAACTGCACAAAAAAACTTTGTAGCCGCTCTGCGATCCTTTTGTTCGCACTTCTGCTAAGCTAAAATACACTCCCAGTGGGAGGCGGCATAGCATTTGCACGGCTGCTAAAAACTGCTAGCGAGCAATCAACTCGGAATGACCCCCATTATTATTTGGTTAACGGTGGATCTTAGATTTATATTGGTGACTGAAACAGTGTTTTTTTATTTTATTTTTTTATTACTTTAATATCATGTGAAGGACAGACCATACGCCTGGTTATTGCCGTACTGGCTTCCTAGCTGTAGTAAAACATATGACTTTTAGGTAAAGAGGGAACATGTGCCATAATTGACTCCATAAAATAAGTTTAGTACTCCCGAAGTTAAGTACTAGCTGACCCCTATTGATTTAAAGCCTCAAGTCTTCATTGTCAAACCTGATGTGAAATGCCCTCTGCCATTGTCAGCCATGTGTATAACGCAGACAACAGCTTTCATTGGCTTTGATTTATAATCTTTAGTAGAAATGGCAGGAGGCATATGTCTGGGAAACGAATGAAGAGGCATTTATGTTAGATGGTTTATGATTGAATTCTACTTTATGATCCGTTGCAGTACACATCTGAAGAAGGGCAAGCTGTATACCATTGCATCAGAAGTTTTGAATGCAAATTATATTACAGAATATTCTGCTTTATTCAGAAATGAAGGCCAATTAATGAAATACATTTAGTTTATTAATTATATAGCATAACGGCAACAATATGTTTTAGAATGAAATTGTGAAATCATTTATTACATAAACAATGACTGATATATACACTTAGAGTTGATGCTGTTCATTACAGCTAATCAGTATCCGGTCTTTATGTCGACCACACTTAGGTCAACAGTCATTAGGTTGACCACTATTGGTCGACATGCTTTAGGTCGACATGGTCAGTAGGAAGGGGTGCCAGAATGTGTTGTGGTTGGGATGGCATAGATAAAAATATATTTTTATCTATGCTACCCCCCTTGAATCACCACCTCCAACCCCACCCCACCCCATGTGGGGAGCACTTACCCCCAGAACACCGTGAAGATGCCGACTTCAAAACTCTGGTGCCGCAATGTGCTGCCCTGTGTCCTGTCCTAGCCGTCTCTCACAGATGCATTACTGGTGTGGCCATGCTGAGCCTGCTGAGGCATCCCCACCTCCTCCCAGTAATGCCTCTGTAAAGAGCCAGATGGACAGGACACGGGCCGCATGCTGCGGCGCCAGAGTTTTGAAGTTGGCGTCTCCACGGTGATCTGGGGGTAAGCGCCCCCTCCTCAGTGCCTACGCTCCTGACATGTTTGGGGGGGCATGCTGCCCCCTTGCCCCCCCATTCTGACGCCAGTCAGTAGGTCGACATGGCAAAGGTTGACACATGAAAAGGTCAACATGAGTACTTCACAATTTTTTCATATTTTGAACTTTTTCATACGTTACGATCCACGAAGACTACGATTGGGGATATTAACCTTGCTCGAAGCATGGCGTGCGAAGCGAGCCATGTGAGGGTACATGGTGCACTACTTGGGGTTCCTGGTCACTTTACAAAAAAAACGACACCCAAATTTTACAAAAAAAACTCATCGACCTTTTTCCATGTCGACATTTTCCATGTCGACCTGATGACCATGTCAACCTATTTCAGGTGTCGACCTAGTTACTATCAACCAATAGTGGTCAACCTAATGACTGTCGACCTACTTAGGGTCGACCCAGTGAACCACACCCCAGTTAATCAGGCGTTTACCTGCACCTCTGCTCAACTGATTCATTATTTTGAGAAATTACCTTTTTTTTACACCAGTCTTTATAAGCATGCATTTTTGAGCAGTCCACAGGGCTCCCAGAAGAGTGGGTGGGTCCTTCAGCATCCTGCCCTCTTCACTAAAATAAAGAGAAACATGCCGGGATACATGGTCCATGGGGAAGAGATAGGGCCAATATGGTGCTGTTCTGTGGAAATTGTATCATTTTTGCTCCACCCTCTCCTCATAGAAGTACGAATCACTGAACTTTTCAGTGAGGGGGCGTGGTCTAATGGCACAAATAGTCTGTCCTCGCCTCACTTGCATCTCCTCTCCAAGATTCTCCTGGAGGCAAGTATGCTGAGTGAACACTGCTACAACTGGTGGAGTGTAGCTTCATTAATATTGCTTGGGTGTGGTATAATAGATCTACAGGTTTTAGATAGACAATCAATAGGTCAACTCCATATGGTCGACATGCAATAGGTGAACAGGTACCAAAGGTCAACAAGGTCAAAAGATTGACATGGTCAACACAAAAAGGTTGACACAAGTTTTTTTTTAAGTTTTTTCAGTGTAAATTTGTATGTTTCATCACCTGTGACCAGAATTATTGTGAACGTGTACCCTCACGGGTTTGCGTTGCCCGCCATACTTCAGGCAAGGTGTCTTGCTCCGCTACCGCTGCGCTCGGCACAGGTTACTATTCCCAATCATAGCAGCAGCACTCTCAGCACACCCACTTATGTGTAATGTGAAATGTGCTGCTCCTACGATTGCAGGGGGCAGAAGAAAAAAGTTGCAGAAAATTAGTATTTGGCACTTGCAGTATACAGCACTAAGCAAACATATTGCAGTAATGTGCGCCTACCTTCTGGAGGGGAAGCTTCATCCTAAAATCCTGCATTCTGCATCAGATTTAGGCCCAAATATATATTAAGCATGGAAGTGGAGATGGATAAAGAGTGATAAAGTACCAACCAATCAGCTTCCTAAATGTCATGTCACAGGCTGTGTTTAAAAAATGACAGAAGCTGATTGGCTGGCCATTTATCACTCTTTTTCCATCCCCATTCTATCACTTTGTAAGGCTTAATACATTTGGGCCTTAGTGAGAGGAAGCCATTTATTACACACACTGACAGTAGTTTTGTTACAACAACTTAGCTGCTATTATTTCTACAAGAGCCTGCAACAACACTATTGACCTAAAAACTGTATGTGCATGCATCATTTAAGGGCCACAATGTGTACACACAAAATGTGACCTGGGACTCCAGGTAGGGATGTAGTTCTGACAAAGGGGAGAGAATCCATGAAACTGGTTGAAGTTTTTATGTTGTGACGACCATCCATCAGCTGCGGGACGTGTGTTGCAGTAATCGTGTGTTTTTATGCTTCATGAATAAATTTGTGTACATTTTTAAGCACTACCGTCTGCCTGTCTCCTGTCTGCAGTGAGTGGAGAAATAAAAAGAAACCTTTCAGTGCACTCGAGACTAAACTTCAATGTAAGTGTCATTCTTATGGTTCACTGTGATTGAAAAGAGCACCAGCTATTTCCTATAGCCATAAAGATACCCTTATAGGAACGCGAGGCTGAATATTGATGTGAGTGTCTTTCTAAATACGTGGAGCTATTTGAGGGCAGATTGTGGATGAAGCATTTCGTTTCTAAAACTCCCCCATCAGATGTATCATTATGAAAGTTCTACTGTTTTAATGTTTTAATAATTTATAAAACATCAGCAGCGCTATTTTTTTTATAGTTTTTTTGTTTGCATGAGGGATGTAGTTGGCATATCATCGTACGGGATGCCAGTGGCTAGGAGACCGGTGCTGGAATCCTGACACCTGTCTGAATGCCGATGCCGGAATCCCAACAGCTGGAATCCTATATACCGTAGAAGGTTAGGCTGTGGGTGGAGGGTTAGGGTTAGGCTGCGGAAGGGCGGGGGGAATGGGGGGGGGGGATTTAGACTGGGGGGGTGTTAGGCTATGGAGGGGGGAGGGGTTAGGGTTATGCTGTGGGGTGGGAGGATTAGGGTTACTTTACTGTAGTTGAACGCCGCTGTTGGGATTATGGCAGTCAGGATGCTGGGTCAGTATTCCGAACACCTGCACCCTAATTGCCGCCATCCTGAACCCAATTCCTGCAGGTATTATAGTTGATGATAATTAATACAGAAGGAATACAGTAGTATTATTTTAGATACAGTGCATCCGGAAAGTATTCACAGCGCTTCACTTTTTCCACATTTTGTTATGTTGCAGCCTTATTCCAAAATGGATTAAATTCAATTTTTTTCCTCCAAATGCTACACACAATACCCCATAATGACAATGTGAAAAAGTTTTTGGGAGATTTTTGCTAATTAATTTAAAATAAAAAACTAAGAAATCACATGTACATAAGTATTCACAGCCTTTGCCATGAAGCTCAAAATTGAGCTCAGGTGCATCCTGTTTCCACTGATCATCCTTGAGATGTTCCTACAGCTTAATTGGAATCCACCTGTGGAAAATTCAGTTGATTGGACATGATTTGGAAAGGCACCCACCTGTCTAAACTCTATATAAGATCCAACACTTGACAGTGCATGTCTGAGCACAAACCAAGCATGAAGTCAAAGAAATTGTCTGTAGACCTCCGAGACAGGACTGTCTCAAGGCACAAATCTGGGGAAGGGTACAGAAAAATATCTGCTGCTTTGAAGGTCCCAATGAGTACAGTGGACTCCATCATCCATAAATGGAAGAAGTTCGGAACCACCAGGACTCTTCCTAGAGCTGGCCGGCAGTCTAAACTGAGCGATCGGGGGAGAAGGGCTATATTCAGGCAGATGACCAAGAAGCCGATGGTCACTCTGTCAGAGCTACAGCATTCCACTGTGGAAAGAGGAGAACCTTCCAGAAGGACAACCATCTCTGCAGCAATCCACCAATCAGGCCTGTATGGTAGAATGACCAGACGGAAGCCACTCCTTAGTAAAAAGTACATGGCAGCCCGCATGGAGGGGTGTAGTATGGTTTGCCAGCGGTCGGGGTCCTGACGACCAGCATACAGGCACCAGAATCCCGACCGCCGGCATACTGACAGCTGGGCGAGCGCAAATGAGCCCCTTGCAGGCTCGCTGTGCTTGCCACACTGCAGGCACGGTGGCACGCTATGCTATCTATTCTCCCTCCAGAGGGGTCGTGGACCCCCCAAGAGGGAGAAAAGATGTCGGTATGCCGACAGTCGGGATTCCGGCACCATTATGGTGGTCACCTTGAGCCCGGCAACCTGAAGCCCACCCCGCTTGGAGGTTGCCAAAATGCACCTGAATTACTCTTAGACCATGAGAAACAAAATTCTCTGGTCTGATGAGACAAAGATTGAACACTTTGGCGTGAATGTCAGGCGTCATTTCAGGCACCGCTCATCACCAGTCCAATACCATCCCTACAGTTAAGCATAGTGGTGGCAGCATCATGCTATGGGGTTGTTTCTCAGTGGCAGGAACTGGGAGACTAGTCAGGATAGAGGGAAAGATGAATGCAGCAATGTACAGAGATATCCTGGATGAAAACCTGCTCCAGAGCGGTCTTGACCTCATACTGGGGTGACGGTTCATCTTTCAGCAGGATAATGACCCTAAGCACACAGCCAAGATATCAAAGGAGTGGCTTCGGGACAACTCTGTGAATGTCCTTGTGTGGCCCAGCCAGAGCCTAGACTTGAATCCGATTGAACATCTCTGGAGAGATCTGAAAATGACTGTGCATACATGCTTCCCTTCCAACCTGATGGAGCTTGAGAGGTGCTGCAAAGAGGAATGGGTGAAACTACCTAGAGATAGGTATGCCAAGCTTGTGGAATCATATTCAAAAAGACTTGAGGCTGTAATTGCTGGCAAAGGTGCATCAACAAAGTATTGAGCAAAGGCTGTGAATACTTATGTACATGTAGTTTCTTAGTTTTTATTTTTGATAAATTTTCAAAAATCTCAAAAACACTTTTTTTCACATTGTCATTATGTGGTATTGTGTGTAGAATTTTTGAGGGGGAAAAAAATAATGTATACCATTTTGGAATAAGGCTGAACAACAAAATGTGGAAAAAGTGAAGCGCTGTGAATACTTTCCGGATGCACTGTAATTCCTAATTAAAGTGATATTGTATGTCTGACACTTGTATTGAATTTTGTGTGAACTCCTTATCACTGATTAATTTAAGTCAAACTGACCCATTCGATTCATCATTTTGCATCATTATTAGTAAATGCAGAATGCAGAATTTTTGTCTGCCATTCTTTGTGTGTCTGTTGGCACAATCCTTGCCTCTCTGCCATAATGTGGTCTGGGTTGAGAGTTACACTGAAGGAAGACTGTTCCATCAACACTCCAGCTTCTGCCCGTGCCACGACATTTGTTTTCTCACCTTGATGGAGTACTGCAGATGGAGCAGGGAGGACGGGGGACAATTCGATTTGCTTTATAGTAGCCCTGTCACCTCAGCCCAATGCCATGAATTGCCGCAGCACATAGAGAGGGTAGGAGCCATGATGACGCGATTTGCTGACATCATAGCAATCCTCTTCCCTCTCCTGCCTATTTCACTAAGTTGATGGAATGCAGTGACCTGCCCTACTGTGATTTTTGGAAATTCAGGAATCTTCAGGACATTCCAGAATAGAAAGCTAGTATGGCAGTTGTTTCATCTCTTTTTTTCTATTCTTGTCGTAACATTGTTATTACACTCTTACAAATTAGGTGGGATGTAATGGCGTCCAAGTTGGGGCTGGAGGTGCAGGATGTCGGTCTAAACTCGGATATTTTTTAAAGTGACAGTCATTTACAAAGCATGGTTTTGCCTTGACTGTCGCTTTAAAAAATGTCCGAGTACAGCCAGCGTCGCGCACCTATGGTCAACTCGGACACCATTACATCCAGCCTATTCTCTTTTATTTCTTGCAGACTTTGTGTCACAATCCGGGTACTGAGACATCATTTTTTACCCGTTAGGTGCCTCCTGAGGTTGGCTCAGTGCGCCGCGGCCGCCTCGGTTCATGTACTCACGGAGGTGCGGCACTCTCAGCCCCATCGCGGCCGTCGCCGCCGTGCCTGTGGTCCTCTACTGGATGTGCGTTCTCCATGGGTCCCTGTTGTCACTTCTGTCCCTGTGCGCGTCTGGGCGCGTGAAGTTCTGTTGTTGTGGCCTCCGCCGCCATTGCTACACACCTATAGTACTTAATTCCCCCTCTGTGTGTGTTCATGGGCGCAGCCATGTTGGACTTCAGTCACATGACATTGTTTCTCCTATCCGTGGTGCTGACAAGTGTTGGAGCCTAATTGCCCACCAATCCCTGCTCTCCTGTGGGTTTAAATAGCCTGGCCCAGCACTGAAGGGTTGTCAGTGCTTCATTTGTCATTTGTGATCCCAAGTGTGCAGTTCTCCTGTGGACTTTCTCTGCAGCTCAGCCTGACTCCCCAGTGGTTCCATCTGTGGTACAGCCTGCTCACCTTCAATTCCGCACCCTGTGCTAGTGGTGTACAATATTCTGGCTTCCCAGCAGCCATCCTTTGTTTACATTCTTCATTTACCTGAGAACCCCAGCTTCAATCCTCATTTACCTGCGAACCCCAGCTTCATTCTTCATTTACCTGAGAACCCCAGCTTCATTCTTCATTTACCTGCGAACCCCAGCTTCATTCCTCATTTACCTGCGAACCCCAGCTTCATTCTTCATTTACCAGAGAACCCCAGCTTCATTCTTCATTTACCTGCGAACCCCAGCTTCATTCCTCATTTACCTGCGAACCCCAACTTCATTCTTCTGCTACCTGCGGCCCCCAGCTTCATTCCTCATTTACCTGAGAACCCCAGCTTCATTCTTCATTTACCTGCGAACCCCAGCTTCATTCCTCATTTACCTGCGAACCCCAGCTTCATTCCTCATTTACCTGCGGACCCCAGCTTCATTCTTCTGCTACCTGCGAACCCCAGCTTCATTCCTCATTTACCTGCGAACCCCAGCTTCATTCTTCTGCTACCTGCGAACCCCAGCTTCATTACTCATTTACCTGCGAACCCCAGCTTCATTCCTCATTTACCTGCGAACCCCAGCTTCATTCTTCTGCTACCTGCGAACCCCAGCTTCATTCCTCATTTACCTGCGAACCCCAGCTTCATTCCTCATTTACCTGCGAACCCCAGCTTCATTCTTCTGCTACCTGCGAACCCCAGCTTCATTCCTCATTTACCTGAGAACCCCAGCTTCAATCCTCATTTACCTGCGAACCCCAGCTTCATTCTTCAGTTACCCACGGACACTATTATTATTTACAGTTTCACGTATCATCTTCATCATCACGTTAATCCTCACCTGGTTCCCCAAGCTTTATACAGAACTTTTATTTATTCCAGCAGTATGTTTTCTTATCCCCTGTGACAGTATTATTTCAGTGCACCTTATATGACTTTTTATTTAATAAAACCCTTCAAAGGTATTTCTGTTGTCGTGGTCACGCCTTCAGGCTTCTCATACTGCTACTGTGCGCATATCTAGGAGTCCACTCTCTCCTCCTAAATTCTAGTACCCCTCAGCCCCTACAACTGAGGCTTCTAGCTACCGTCATCAGCCCTCAGTTGTGACACTTTGTTTCAAAACTAGATCATCCATCAGGCAATCTAGGGACCAGTGGATACTGGGGGGCCAGAAAACTCAACCAATGAGAATTATGACATAGTAATGTCGACATTGACCATGACGATAATCATCATGTAGTCAGTAATGAAACGTCGACATGTCAGAATGTCAACATTTCATCCTGTGGCCCAGTGGTGACTTACCATCTCTTGGCAGCTCTAGGGTCCTAGTGGTAATTTGACCATCACTTCCAGGTCATAGCTCCGATTCCTCAGCAGTCCAGTAAGTATTTGACTGCTATCAATAACCCTATTCCTTCTGCTAGTGCCTAACCATAACCCCCCAAGCCTAATCCAAACCTCCCCCCTCGTTTTAACATTGTTGACATCATTGGGATGTCGACTTTATAAATGATGTCATTTCTATTGTCGGCCATTTGACTGCATCCCCTGATTGAGAAGTGCATGGAGTTGCATACGCAGCTTGCGATTTCCTAAGTAATAGACTTGTAAAAATATATTAATTATTAAGACGCTGTCTTGTATATAAAGACGCCCACTGTCGGCATCTAACATCGGATGCTTACACACAAACATCGAGTGCACATTAGTTGCACCATCGAACCTCTGAGAATTCTCTGCAGTGTCTCAAAATGTCCATCTCAACTAAGACGCTGGTGCCAGTACAACTACAAACGAATTTGCAGTGGCTGAGCAGGACTCGCCCAGTAAATCATGGTGACACACCTGCTTTTTTTTGTAGCCGCTCCCAGTTACCTTACCCAAATGGTCATTACCTGTCACTCACTTTGCAAATAAATCTTCACTGCATCCACCCTCACTAATCAGTTGCACGCACAGTGAGGCTCTGAAGATTGCGCACTGGACAATTATCTTTCCATTGTGTCTGGCATCGACATTGCGACCCCACCTGAAACAGGCCCTTAGGGGGGATTCCTGTGTTACTGGCTTACAGGCAAGGATGTATTTTTATGTTTTGTTTCCTTTTGTGCTCCTGATGTGTGCGGGGAAGGTGGGACTGGCGGGGGCCTTTTAGGTTTAGGCAGCAGAAGGGGGGGTTAGGGTGCATGGCCAGGAAGGTTAGGGTTAGGGACCGGGGAGGAAGGGTTAGGGTTAGGCACATAAAAGGGAAGATTAGGGCTAGGCATCAAGCAGAGAGGGTTAGTTCTAGGCAGCAGGGAAGGGAGGGTTAGGGTTAGCTACCACACATGAGGGTTAGGTTTAGGCAGTGGCGCCACAACCGGAGTACGGGAGGTGAGGCCCACACCCGGGTGTCACCCACCGATGGGTGTCACCAAAGTGTTGACTCCTGCTCAGTGACAGGAGCCGGGTACTGCACTGTAACATTACATGCAGTGCCCGGCTTCTGTCACTGTGAAGAAGCCGACACTGCAGTCTACGGGGTCAGCCAGCACCTCCCGCACGGGGGTCAGGAAGCATAGCCACGCCCAAGTGCATCCCAACCACGCCCCACCTTGCAAAGCCACGCCCCTTCTGACGGCACCCACAAAGCCACACCCCCTTTTGAACAGGAGCCGCACCGGGTGTCAAACATGTAAGTGATGCCTCTGGGTTTAGGCACCCACAATGGAGGGTTAGGTTAGGGGGCAGGGGATGATTAGGGTGGTTTACAGGAAGCTGTCGGGATTCTAATGGATGGGATGGCGATGTCAGTATACTGACCGCCTGCATCTCGTCCATCGGGAAATCATACTGATCCCTGCTGAACAAAACTAGCTGCAGCGGCTAGTACAAAGGCACTGGACTGGTGTGCTGTTACTCAGTCGCTTCATGATAAAGTGCTACCGTTTACGCCAGGCGACGGCTCCCCTAACCTGATCTCACAACAGAAGTATAGATTTTGTCATTATATTACAAATAATATACTTTATGTGGCCTTTTCTGTTACAAACAAGACAAAACAAAATGATATAGTAGCATGCATGGACATGATCAATAAACATTGCAGTGTATAGTAGGGGTCATTTATTACCTTTGTTTTTATAAGGCAGCTTTATTGAGTCATTATTAGACCAGGTCCCATAAAGTTGCCAGCAGCGCCTCCTGGTCTTTTACAGATACATTAGTCACTGGGACAGAAAAATGTCACTACATTCTGTATTTCTCCTATTATACTTGCTTAGCGACATTGGGGTTAATTCAGACCTGTTCACTGCTGTCCGTTTTCGGCGATCAGGTCCGAACTGCACATGCGTATGCACCGCAATGCGCAGGCGTGACGGTCCACAGCGACGGGGAGCAACGGGAAGTGACGGGATGGTGCAATAAAAAATTATCGCACCGGCGATCGCAAGAAGATTGACAGGAAGAGGGCGTTTGTGGGTGGCAACTGACCATTTTCAGTGAGTGTCCGGAAAAACGCAGGAGGGACCCGGCGTTTTGTGGGAGGAATCATAACGTGAGCTCCGGCCCGAATCATCGCAGAGGCTGAGTAAGTCCTGGGCTGTGCAGAGACTGCACAAACTTCTGTTTGTGCAGCTCTCCTGCACATGCGATCGCACAACTGCACAGCAAAATCTGCCCCCCCTGTAGGCGGCAACTACCTGATCACAGTTATGCAAAATACCCACCCTAGCGATCAGGTCTGAATTAGCCCCTTTGGGGGTAATGCAGAGTTAATTGCAGCAGCAAATTTGTTAGCCGTTGGGCAAAACCTTGGGGGTCATTCCAAGTTGATTGCTCGTTGACGTTTTTAGCAGCGCAGCGAACAGGTTACTACTGCGCAGGCATATGCACACGCATCATTACGGGTACAAAGCGGATCGTTGCTGAGCGATGGATTCAACGAAGAATCCATTCGCACAGCCGATCGCAAGGAGATTGACAGGAAGAGGGCGTTTGTTGGTGTCAACTGACAATTTTCTGGGAGTGTTTGGAAAAATGCAGGCGTGTCCAAGGGCGGGTGTCTGACGTCAATTCTGGGACCAAAAAGACTGAAGTGATCACAAGGGCTGAGTAAGTCCAGAGCTACTCAGAAACTACAAATATGTTTTTGTCCTGCTTGGCTGCACAAGCGTTCGCACACTTGCAAAGCGAAAATACACTCCCCTGTGGGTGGCAACTATGCGTTTGCATGATTGCAAAAAGTAGCTAGCAAGCGATCAACTCGGAATGAGGGCCCAGGTGTGCTAGATATAACATGTGCAGAGAGAGTTAGATTTGGGTGGGGTGTGTTCAATCTGAATTCTAAATTGCAGTGCAAAAATAAAGCAGTCAGTATTTACCCTGCACAGAAGCAATATAACCATACCTCCCGACTGTCCCGATTTTTGCGGGACAGTCCCATTTTTTTGGGACTGTCCCACCCGCGGGCCGCAGGGAGGCTGTGGGGGCGGGGAAGGGGGCAGAGCAGGGTTGAATAGACGCTGTCTGCAGGTGCACAGCATCTATTCAGTGGAGACAGAAGGACAGGGGGCATGCTAGCGGCTCACGGAGCGCTGCGCATGCCTCCTCAGTGATGAAAATGGGGCGTGGCTCACGATCGCGGGTCCTCCCGCAAAGCCTGCCCCTTTTCATAGTTCACGCCCTTTTTCGGGGTGTGTGTTCCTTTTCCTATGACGGAAAAGTTGGGAGGTATGATATAACCCACCCAAATCTAACTCTCTCTGCACATGCTACATCTGCCCCCTCCCCCCCCCTGCAGTGCACATGGGCCCTCATTCCGAGTTGTTCGCTCGCAAGCTGCTTTTAGCAGCTTTGCACATGCTAAGCCGCCGCCTACTGGGAGTGAATCTTAGCTTAGCAAAATTGCGAACGAAAGATTCGCAATATAGCGAAAAGACTTCTCTGTGCAGTTTCTGACTAGCTCGAGACTTACTCTTCCAGTGCGATCAGTTCAGTGCTTGTCGTTCCTGGTTTGACGTCACAAACACACCCAGCGTTCGCCCAGACACTCCTCCGTTTCTCCAGCCACTCCCGCATTTTTCCCAGAAACGGTAGCGTTTTTTCAAACACTCCCATAAAACGGCCAGTTTCCGCCCAGAAACACCCACTTCCTGTCAATCACATTACGATCACCAGAACAAAGAAAAAACCTCGTAATGCCGTGAGTAAAATACCAAACTTCTTAGCAAATTTACTTGGCGCAGCCGCAGTGCGAACATTGCGCGTGCGCAGTTAGCGGAAAATCGCTGCGATGCGAAGAAAATTAACCGAGCGAACAACTCGGAATGACCACCATTATTTTGCACAACTGCTAACAAATTTGCTGCTGCGATCAGATCTGAGTTAGCCCCACTGTGCAGTACTTCATGTGGATTATTGTGAGATATATTTTAGCCCCCTCCATTGTAAAATGTACTTTCTGTGAATTCACATATTCTCTCCTGCAAACGTGTTTGCTTCAGTTACACAGCTTACCTGTACAATAGAAGGATAACGGGGGTGATTCCGAGTTGTTTGCTCGCTAGCAGATTTTAGCAGCAGTGCACACGCTAAGCCGCCGCCCTCTGGGAGTGTATCTTAGTTTAGCAGAATTGCGAATAGAAATTTCTTAGCAGTTTCTGAGTAGCTCCAGACTTACTCTGTCATTGTGACCAGCTCAGTCCTTTTCGTTCCTGGTTTGACGTCACAAACACACCCAGCGCTTGCCCAACCACTCCCCCGTTTCAGCACGGCCATTAGATCGACATGGACTAGGTTGACATGGAAAAAGGTCGACAAGAGTTTTTGTTTTGGTGTCATTTTCTCTGTAAATTGAACGGGAACCCCAATTATTCACTGTATCCCCTCGCATGCTTCGGGCAAGGTGCCTCGCTCCACTACTGCTCGGCACAGGTTACTATTCACAATCATACTCCACGTGGATCGTAAAGTATGAAAAAGACCTATTCCCATGTCGACCTAGTGACCATGTCGACCAATAGTGGTCAACCTAATGAGTGTCGACCTAAGTGCTGTCGACCTAAAGACCGGATCCCAAATAACATATGTATTGCACCCTCGCATTGCAACATGGTTTGTCCAAGTGCAGAGTACAGTAACTTGCTGTTTTTGTTTTGCTCTTAACTTAGAATCAGCCATTCTGTATATTTCTGCATTTTTTATGTATATATCCTTGTGAAACTGAATTTTGTTAGAACTTCATGCTATGTGGGTAGGGTCAGGCACTAGAGGGTGGGTTAGGGTTGGGGTAAAGATGAGGGTAGGGGGGGAAAAACTCACCGGAATGCCGGAAACTATGTTTCTAACTTAAAGGTGATTGTCACATGGACGCCAGGGTCACAGGAGACACAGCTGGAGGCGCTGCAGCCGTCTATAGCAAGTGTCACCACTGGGCCACAAGGGACAATGGGGGTCATTCCGAGTTGTTCGCTCGCAAGCTGCTTTTAACAGCATTGCACACGCTAAGCCGCCGCCTACTGGGAGTGAATCTTAGCTTCTTAAAATTGCGAACGAAAGATTCTCAAAATTGCGACTACACACCTCTTAGCAGTTTCAGAGTAGCTCCAGACTTACTCGGCATCTGCGATCAGTTCAGTGCTTGTCGTTCCTGGTTTGACGTCACAAACACACCCAGCATTCGCTCAGACACTCCTCCGTTTCTCCGGCCACTCCCGCGTTTTTCCCAGAAACGGTAGCGTTTTTTCCCACACACCCATAAAATGGCCTGTTTCCGCCCAGAAACACCCACTTCCTGTCAATCACACTACGATCGCCTGAACGATGAAAAAGCCGTGAGTAAAATACCTAACTTCATAGCAGATTAACTTGGCGCAGTCGCAGTGCGAACATTGCGCATGCGCACTAAGCGGAAAATCGCTGCGATGCGAAGAAATTTACCGAGCGAACAACTCGGAATGACCCCCCATATGTCAGCATTCTAACATGACGACATTTCATAACTGAATACATGACGAATGTTGACATTATAAGTATTTCAACATAACATACCACACCTGTTAGGAGAGGTGTTGATCTGTGGGGGCAGGGTGTTTGTATAAAGGGGGCCGTACAGTGTCGGAGTGGGGCATGTATGGCCCACCAGGGGAATGCAGTGGTAGGGGCCCATGTTAGGGCTGTGGCCAGTCTGCGGAGGGGGTGCGGCCTGCCACCTCATTGGTTTGACTAACCATTAGAGAGTGCAATGTCTGGGCCCCTTCATAAATATATACAGTATGCAGATGCTGCATACATGATAATGTACCAGACTAATAACAGATTAATAACAGCAATGCACTGTAGAAAATACACCGTAGTCCAGTATATGGTAACATATGTATAATGTATAATTCAAGTGCACAGTATGGAACGTGATCCTTAGAGCAAGAGGTGGGCCCCCAGGTAGTGGGCGCCCACCGGTGGATTCCCTGTACCCCTGTGGGCCAGTCCAAGCCTGGGGCCGTATCACCTTTTAAGGTTTGGTTTTGTCAGCGATCAGTTTGTTGTTGTGATTGCCTTAAAAGTTGACAGCTCTGGAACTATGGGCGGGATGTAATGGAGCCCAATGTGCGGGATGCCAGCCAAACTCGGATTCCATTACATCCCGCCCTCTGTGTGGGTTAATTATATGGTAAAGTTTAGCTTCAAAAATTAAAAACAAATTTATTATGTATAAACATGCACGTACTGTATGTGTGATAAATACAGGCTTATACTGACCTTGGATCTAAGGAACGGATGTGTGTTAGTCATAAATGCCAAGAAGACATATGTACGTTATCTGTGTTCAATGTGCTTTCTTGCATCATTAGTGTGAGGGAAGTGAACAGTAACACAGGTCTTTTGAGTTACTACATATTGTTTTCTTTTTAATTAATGATAATGTACTTGTATACATTTGCTGTGCAAGCTAAAATGATCATGTACTGCATATGTAGGCTAAAGGTGAGGTCAATAGTTTTGTGATATATAATATTTGAAAAAAACCTGCATCCTAGATTGGAAGAGATATTGGACCTAATTCAGACCTGAGCGCAGTAGTAAAATCTTCCTCTAATGGGCAAAACCATGTGCAGTGCAGGTGGGGCAGATGTAACATGTGCAGAGAGAGTTAGATTTGAGTGGTGTGTGTTCAAACTGAAATCTAAATTGCAGTGTAAAAATAAAGCAGCCAGTATTTTCCCCACACAGAAACAATATAACCAGGGCTTAAAGTGGTCCTGGTGAGGTGGTGGAACTCATGGAGGAGGACCATGGAGGCACCAGGATCTGAGGAAGGAGTAGGTGGCTGCAGCTAATCAGCAACACTAGTGCCGCCTGTACCATCGATTGATGCAGAGGATGGGGTGGGCTTTTCTGTTGGAATTGGAGGAGGTGGAACTAGTTCCCCCTACCATTACAGGTGGTGGAACTCAGTTCCACCTCATTCCCCCCCCCCCCACACACACACACTTTAAACCCTGAATATAACACACCCAAATCTAACTCTCTTTGCACATGTTATATGTGCCCCACCTTCCTGCACATGGTTTTGCCCATTAGAGGAAGGTTTTGCTGCTGCGATCAGGTCTGAAGTAGGCCCATTAACCAATCATGTGAGACATCAGATTGCTCTCTAATTCATGAATTTGTACTTCACATATAATAAAATTCTAAAGTCTCTCAGAAGACTACAGTATCTTTAGCCCTACAGAAGTAACATAACAAGCTACAGTAGTCAAGCAAAGTATTGAAAAAACCCTAAATGACATGGCATCCAATACTTTGCCATTAGGCAACTAACTTATACCTTGGGGTAAATTTATAAAAAATCGTGTTGGCCCGAGTTTGCGAGAATAGCCTGTTTTTCAAACTGAGATTTACTAAAGCCAAACATGGGAGTAAAATCATGATTTGAACTGATTTATTCCTGCAGTATTATTAACCTCAATATAATTAATTTTCAGTCATTTCCAGTCAATTTTGACCACCTCACAATATTGTTTCCATCTGTTTTAGGCCATTGGCTGCATCGGGCTGGTTGGTTACTAACCGACAGAGCAGCAGCACAAACACACAGCAGTTTAAAGTACATCTATGAAACATTGCCACACAGCAGTGCAGAAATTAAAAGTGGTGCAAGATAGAATTGTCCTTGGGCTCTCCCACCCACCATTACGTGGAATATGAAAAAGGACATGCACAGTTTAACAATCCAAGCACTTCAGTAATGCTTTTGTGGCTGAAATTCTTGGTTTGTTTGGGCCCCCACAGAATTTTTGGGAAGGACTACCTCCGATCACTAATGAGGAGGCTGATAATGAGGGTGTTAATTACATATAATCTTGCTAGATGGCTAAGGTCCCTACCTCTACTAACTTCGGCCTCACAAATGGAGCAGATCACTCCACAAACATTGTCAGGACTTGGGCAAAAATAATTCCACAACCAAAAGGTGGCTTTTTTGGTCTTATGCCGATGCATCACAGTGGCTTTCTTTTTATAAGGGCAAAAACTGCAGCCACTGGTGGTTGACGTACACAAGCAACATCACCAACATCCTCAGTGTCAGATAGTATACACACATATCCTCCTTCTCCTGTTCCACTTCCACACATGAATCCTCAAGTTCTATTATGCCCTCATCACCTTCTTTACTTGTACTGCTCCCCACATGTTGTCAAAGTCGAAAAATATCATGAATCACTTGCCTTGTACTAACCCCATGCACATGCCCGCTGTTAGGCGCCGTGGTCCGCGATGTCCTCGTGGCCCGGCGCCTAGCAACTAGGGACGCCGAGCGTGCTAGCCGGCGGGTCCCTAGCAACGCTGGGACGCCGTGCGCGCTGAGCCGCCGGCTCCCTAGCAACGCTGGGATGCCGGGCGCGCTGAGCCGCCTGGACCCTAGCAACGGGGACACCACGGGCGGACCGCGCTCTCCGTTGCAGGGTCAATCAAGTTAACCACATACACTTGTCTTCTGGTCATGCAGCAAGGCAGCTGCACGGCATTTATGCTAATCAGGCTCTGAACATCTGATTGGAGGACTCCCTGCTAAATACCTTCTCAGTGCTTCACACAGACGCCGGTAATAGCTTCCTGCATGCTGCTTAGGTTTGCTGAACGTCTGTTCCAGTCCTGCTGTGTCCGGTCATTCCTGTCCTCAGAGTTCCTGAATCTTGGAGTTGTCATCTCATCCCAAGGAGTCTTCTGGTCCTCAATTGCCCGCAATAGTCGCCAGAGGATCTCGTGTGGTTTTCGTGAGTTGCGGCTCTGCCGCGTGCTGCAGCCTAGCCCGCTTCATTTTGTATTCTGTTTCGGAGCATTTGCGGAGGTTTCCGCTTCCACAAGTCCTCTCCGGAACTCGGCGGTGCCGGGTAGGAGAGTGGACAAGTGGGTATTTTGGTTGTCCTTTTCCCTGGCGGTTTTCCGCACATATTCTAGTTTTAGGTTAGTCTGTAGCCCCTGGCTTTGTTGTTTGGTTAGAGGGCCCCTTGTTATCACCCTGTCTCGGATTTCTCTTTGTCTCCCATTAAGACCTGAGGGGGCATTGGAGTTGGGCAGACGTAATCCGCCCTTCAAACGCGGCTGCCATGGGCTCAAGCAACCATAGTCTTGCAAGAGATTTCTGACAACACGGGCGAGACAACGGAGTTAGGGCGCCAGGGGCTATTCCCGTTCCCTTTCCCAGCATTACGTTCCAGTGCTCAGGTCCTTGCTATAAGATCTCCCCAGACCAGAGTGCTGGAATCATAACACCCGCTGCGCGTGCACACGCCCTGCCGTGCGTGCGCATATTCGCACTTTGCATAAAAGAGCTTCTACGGCCGTGCGCTTTGGCGCGTGGTATGCGCATTTATGGTAGGGTTTGTGAGCGTGTAGCGGGCGACTCGATCATAGCATATTTAACCCATATAGTGTGTTTTATAGATAATATTCCCCTTAACAATGTCAGCAAGTATGTTTAGTTTAAACGGTTCTTGGACAGAGAGATTCCTCTTTGCAAGATAGGAAGGGTCAGATAAAGGTTGAACGGTGGTGTCTAGTATCCAGCTGTAGAGTATTTTAAGGGTAACATTTCGGTGTTGGTTAGGAAGAAATTGCTCGCTCCTGTGTATAGTTATGTACAAAAGTAGTTTATAGACATTTACTGTATTTGCTGTTCATTATCCATGCGGCGGGAATCTTGAGGATACCTCCCACCTGAGCAGTTGGAGAAAGACACAGCCCACCTGTTCGAACCCACCTATGACCTTTTGTTATAATGCAGAGACACATTCCTGTGTCCAATGAACCATGAGATTATAGGGACCATTGTATTGTTACTGTATGCTGTGTATATAAAGACCACCATTGCCTGTCCAGTCACTCACTCTCTCTGAAAGGCTTTCTCATTGAATGCTGAGGGCTGGATCAAGGATGCGCTTGCGAATCATTCCCACATGTGTAAGTTTCTCTGTAGCCATTTTGTTATCCTTAGTGTTTGCCATTTATTCTCATTCTGTTTGCTCGTGTTTGCGATCGTTCGCTATTGTTCATATTATTCCTTGTTATTCTGTTTAGATTTTGATGTTAGTTTTGTAGTGTATAAGCTGTACTGTTTTTCCCTTTTTACTCTAAAGAATTATCCACTAAGGTGTTAGAGCCGGAGTGGTTTTTAAATCCAAACCAGGTCTTGTGTTTTCACTAGTTACTGTAAAGGGTTTTCTGAGCGTCTAAATCGCTCAAACAGCTTACATATTATCAAAGTTAATAAGCGTTACATCATTATAGTATTACATTGCCAAGGTTTAGAGTATAAGCATACCCTTACTGTGTGTTATTACTAAGGTTTACTGTGTATCATTCCGTGAGCGTACGTGTCGCTCGTGCGTCACGCCCACGGCCTAGTGTCTGCTACGCTAAGTGTGTACCCTTACGGTACTCAGTGCGCCAATAGCGTACTTAGTCCGTAATAGAATATAGCTTAATGTTTAAAGGTAATAACTGACATTATCAATTGGGGGCATCGTCCGGGCCTCCTCATATCCACAGCCTAGCGGAACCAGGCAGACTTTATCCATCAGCAAAGGGCGGGAAGGTAGTATCCCCTGTTAGCTGTTCGGTGGTCGGGGATACGGTAAGTGCTGATTAGATAAGCGTCTGCTCCGTTTGGTTTGTAGGGATGCTGGTGGGATCCAGAACCGAAAGGTAAGAACGTTAAGCTATTGTCTTTTAAATCTGTTTAAATTTCTGTATTGGTGCAAATTGCGCACACAACACAAGCACACACCTGTATTTTCTTTTGCGTATTTTCACATATCTACCTTTCTGTTTGCCATTAGCATTGATCACGTGCTGAGAAAATTTGTTGCTATTTAGTTAAAAGTAAGATTAATACTTAAGGGAGTAATTGTAAAACACGCACGCAGCCTGAGCCAGTTATAAAGGTTATACAGGAGATACTGTGTGGTGCTTGGTAAACGATTATAGTTAAATATCGTTTGCATTTATAGAAGCGTGTTATTTTGTGTTATTGCGGACGTATCTGGACTGTGTACACGTGTCTCTGACCGCGTGCGAGACAGCGTATGCTGCGCAAAGGCCTACACACATGGCGTATATCACGCAACGTGCGTACAGATACGCCCACTAAATACAAATCACACTATAGCATTGTTTTAGTAGGCTATATGGAAGCCACGAGATAATAGCACAAATTTGTTCAGTTTCCAAAATTCTAGTTTAAAAAAAGATCCTTCCCTCGTTGCATTACCTCTGGGATTAGCCTGTGTTACCTGAATGAAAGAAATTTTCTGTACAGAAAAATCAAAGTATATATGAAGTGAAAGAGCGTGTGTATGCAAGTAAAGTTTTCTTTGGTGTGAACCCCGGAATTCGAGATCTCGTAGAAGGACACCTGTGAAGTGAACACGTGGTGGCGTGGGAGAAGGCCATCTCACGTTAACAGTGAATAAGGTAAAAGGAGCAATTAGTGTTACAGCAGACCAAAAGGTCCGCAAAAGTCAGAAATCCGTTAAAAGTACCTATACGAAGTTCTGAAGACCTTGACTTAAGAAAGGTCAGAGGTAGTGAGCGCAGCCCTGGGGGTTGGCGCAGTACCCATATAGGCCCGTTTTGAGAAGACGCTCCGGCTGAAGGTTTCGCAGCCTAAACAACCGATTCCGCTGGTCATTCAGCGGATAAGTAATAGTTACTTATACGCAGTGCGACTGTACCGCGTGTAACTGTGTGCATTAGTTGGTTACCTTGATACCCATTACGCAATTTGCGTACGCTTTGCGGGATCATAAACACTATTTGTACACTTTGACGTGATTTGTTGAGGTTTTTTTTATTTTAAGGGAGGTTCGCTGATCACTCAGGAATTCTCCAGCAACTGATACTTACTGGGGAGGGTAGCATACTCCCACACACCCCAGTAAATAGAGGTTACATAGGGGCCCTGGGTTGGGTACGCCAGCGCTAAGGCAGTGTGTGGGCGTATTGGTCGACGTGGGCGAGAGTGGGTGAAGGCACTCGTTGGACTTTCACCATTGCCTTACCTCTGAGAACGTGGTTTTTGTAGGAATTCGCTGAGAAGGCAATACCTGCAAAGAATGGGGGCCAGTTGCTCAAGTAAGGGACGATCAACCAAGGTTCAGGTTGATATAATTCCGCGGCCAGCAGGGTCGGCGAGGTACATAATGTGTGAAAAATATGGATCACACGTAGAGGTTTTATGCAATGAGTGGGAACGTATGACTGTAAACGATGGGAAGAAGTTTCCCAGGGTAGGCAGTGTTAATCCTGAGGTTTTGCAAAATTTAAGGAGAAGGATATGTCTGATAAAATCCGGGAAGCAACGGATTAGACATTATGATTATTTACAGTTATGGCAACAGGAAGGTGAGATACAACGAGGATTAGCTCAAGCAGCTGGTTCCAACCCTATCAGGAAACTGATAGCTACCGCACCACCACCACCATACATAACAGGAGAGAAAGTGGCTACAGAGAATGGCATACTGGTATTAGAGATGTGCACTTGAAATTTTTCGGGTTTTGGTTTTGGTTTTGGGTTCGGTTCCGCGGCCGTGTTTTGGGTTCGACCGCGTTTTGGCAAAACCTCACCGAATTTTTTTTGTCGGATTCGGGTGTGTTTTGGATTCGGTGTTTTTTTTTAAAAACACTAAAAAAACAGCTTAAATCATAGAATTTGGGGGTCATTTTGATCCCAAAGTATTATTAACCTCAAAAACCATAATTTCCACTCATTTTCAGTCTATTCTAAATACCTCACACCTCACAATATTATTTTTAGTCCTAAAATTTGCACCTAGGTCGCTGGATGACTAAGCTAAGCGACCCTAGTGGCCGACACAAACACCGTGCCCATCTAGGAGTGGCACTGCAGTGTCACGCAGGATGGCCCTTCCAAAAAACCCTCCCCAAACAGCACATGACGCAAAGAAAAAAAGAGGCGCAATGAGGTAGCTGTGTGAGTAAGATAAGCGACCCTAGTGGCCGACACAAACACCGGGCCCATCTAGGAGTGGCACTGCAGTGTCACGCAGGATGGCCCTTCCAAAAAACCCTCCCCAAACAGCACATGACGCAAAGAAAAAAAGAGGCGCAATGAGGTAGCTGTGTGAGTAAGATAAGCGACCCTAGTGGCCGACACAAACACCGGGCCCATCTAGGAGTGGCACTGCAGTGTCACGCAGGATGGCCCTTCCAAAAAACATTCCACAAACAGCACATGACGCAAAGAAAAATGAAAGAAAAAAGAGGTGCAAGATGGAATTGTCCTTGGGCCCTCCCACCCACCCTTATGTTGTATAAACAGGACATGCACACTTTAACCAACCCATCATTTCAGTGACAGGGTCTGCCACACGACTGTGACTGAAATGACGGGTTGGTTTGGACCCCCACCAAAAAAGAAGCAATTAATCTCTCCTTGCACAAACTGGCTCTACAGAGGCAAGATGTCCACCTCATCATCATCCTCCGATATATCACCGTGTACATCCCCCTCCTCACAGATTATCAATTCGTCCCCACTGGAATCAACCATCTCAGCTCCCTGTGTACTTTGTGGAGGCAATTGCTGCTGGTCAATGTCTCCACGGAGGAATTGATTATAATTCATTTTAATGAACATCATCTTCTCCACATTTTCTGGATGTAACCTCGTACGCCGATTGCTGACAAGGTGAGCGGCGGCACTAAACACTCTTTCGGAGTACACACTTGTGGGAGGGCAACTTAGGTAGAATAAAGCCAGTTTGTGCAAGGGCCTCCAAATTGCCTCTTTTTCCTGCCAGTATAAGTACGGACTGTGTGACGTGCCTACTTGGATGCGGTCACTCATATAATCCTCCACCATTCTTTCAATGGTGAGAGAATCATATGCAGTGACAGTAGACGACATGTCCGTAATCGTTGTCAGGTCCTTCAGTCCGGACCAGATGTCAGCATCAGCAGTCGCTCCAGACTGCCCTGCATCACCGCCAGCGGGTGGGCTCGGAATTCTGAGCCTTTTCCTCGCACCCCCAGTTGCGGGAGAATGTGAAGGAGGAGATGTTGACAGGTCGCGTTCCGCTTGACTTGACAATTTTCTCACCAGCAGGTCTTTCAACCCCAGCAGACTTGTGTCTGCCGGAAAGAGAGATCCAAGGTAGGCTTTAAATCTAGGATCGAGCACGGTGGCCAAAATGTAGTGCTCTGATTTCAACAGATTGACCACCCGTGAATCCTTGTTAAGCGAATTAAGGGCTCCATCCACAAGTCCCACATGCCTAGCGGAATCGCTCCGTGTTAGCTCCTCCTTCAATGTCTCCAGCTTCTTCTGCAAAAGCCTGATGAGGGGAATGACCTGACTCAGGCTGGCAGTGTCTGAACTGACTTCACGTGTGGCAAGTTCAAAGGGCATCAGAACCTTGCACAACGTTGAAATCATTCTCCACTGCGCTTGAGACAGGTGCATTCCACCTCCTATATCGTGCTCAATTGTATAGGCTTGAATGGCCTTTTGCTGCTCCTCCAACCTCTGAAGCATATAGAGGGTTGAATTCCACCTCGTTACCACTTCTTGCTTCAGATGATGGCAGGGCAGGTTCAGTAGTTTTTGGTGGTGCTCCAGTCTTCTGTACGTGGTGCCTGTACGCCGAAAGTGTCCCGCAATTCTTCTGGCCACCGACAGCATCTCTTGCACGCCCCTGTTGTTTTTAAAAAAATTCTGCACCACCAAATTCAAGGTATGTGCAAAACATGGGACGTGCTGGAATTTGCCCATATTTAATGCACACACAATATTGCTGGCGTTGTCCGATGCCACAAATCCACAGGAGAGTCCAATTGGGGTAAGCCATTCCGCGATGATCTTCCTCAGTTGCCGTAAGAGGTTTTCAGCTGTGTGCGTATTCTGGAAAGCGGTGATACAAAGCGTAGCCTGCCTAGGAAAGAGTTGGCGTTTGCGAGATGCTGCTACTGGTGCCGCCGCTGCTGTTCTTGCGGCGGGAGTCCATACATCTACCCAGTGGGCTGTCACAGTCATATAGTCCTGACCCTGCCCTGCTCCACTTGTCCACATGTCCGTGGTTAAGTGGACATTGGGTACAGCTGCATTTTTTAGGACACTGGTGAGTCTTTTTCTGAGGTCTGTGTACATTTTCGGTATCGCCTGCCTAGAGAAGTGGAACCTAGATGGTATTTGGTAACGGGGGCACACTACCTCAAGAAATTGTGTAGTTCCCTGTGAACTAACGGCGGATACCGGACGCACGTCTAACACCAACATAGTTGTCAAGGCCTCAGTTATCCGCTTTGCAGCAGGATGACTGCTGTGATATTTCATCTTCCTCGCAAAGGACTGTTGGACAGTCAATTGCTTACTGGAAGTAGTACAAGTGGTCTTCCGACTTCCCCTCTGGGATGACCATCGACTCCCAGCAGCAACAACAGCAGCACCAGCAGCAGTAGGCGTTACACGCAAGGATGTATCGGAGGAATCCCAGGCAGGAGAGGAATCGTCAGAATTGCCAGTGACATGGCCTGCAGGACTATTGGCATTCCTGGGGAAGGAGGAAATTGACACTGAGGGAGTTGGTGGGGTGGTTTGCGTGAGCTTGGTTACAAGAGGAAGGGATTTACTGGTCAGTGGACTGCTTCCGCTGTCACCCAAAGTTTTTGAACTTGTCACTGACTTATTATGAATGCGCTGCAGGTGACGTATAAGGGAGGATGTTCCGAGGTGGTTAACGTCCTTACCCCTACTTATTACAGCTTGACAAAGGCAACACACGGCTTGACACCTGTTGTCCGCTTTTCTGTTGAAATACCTCCACACTGAAGAGCTGATTTTTTTGGTATTTTCACCAGGCATGTCAACGGCCATATTCCTCCCACGGACAACAGGTGTCTCCCCGGGTGCCTGACTTAAACAAACCACCTCACCATCAGAATCCTCCTGGTCAATTTCCTCCCCAGCGCCAGCAACACCCATATCCTCCTCATCCTGGTGTACTTCAACACTGACATCTTCAATCTGACTATCAGGAACTGGACTGCGGGTGCTCCTTCCAGCACTTGCAGGGGGCGTGCAAATGGTGGAAGGCGCATGCTCTTCATGTCCAGTGTTGGGAAGGTCAGGCATCGCAACCGACACAATTGGACTCTCCTTGTGGATTTGGGATTTCGAAGAACGCACAGTTCTTTGCGGTGCTTTAGCCAGCTTGAGTCTTTTCAGTTTTCTAGTGAGAGGCTGAGTGCTTCCATCCTCATGTGAAGCTGAACCACTAGCCATGAACATAGGCCAGGGCCTCAGCCGTTCCTTGCCACTCCGTGTGGTAAATGGCATATTGGCAAGTTTACGCTTCTCCTCCGACAATTTTATTTTAGGTTTTGGAGTCCTTTTTTTTACTGATATTTGGTGTTTTGGATTTGACATGCTCTGTACTATGACATTGGGCATCGGCCTTGGCAGACGACGTTGCTGGCATTTCATCGTCTCGGCCATGACTAGTGGCAGCAGCTTCAGCACGAGGTGGAAGTGGATCTTGATCTTTCCCTAATTTTGGAACCTCAACATTTTTGTTCTCCATATTTTAATAGGCACAACTAAAAGGCACCTCAGGTAAACAATGGAGATGGATGGATACTAGTATACTTATGGATGGACTGCAGAGTGCCGACACAGAGGTAGCTACAGCCGTGGACTACCGTACTGTGTCTGCTGCTAATATAGACTGGATGATTGATAATGAGATGAAATCAATATATATATGTATGTATATATAATATCACTAGTACTGCAGCCGGACAGGTAGATAATATATTTATTAGGTAATGATGACTGATGACGGACCTGCTGGACACTGTCAGCTCAGCAGCACCGCAGACTGCTACAGTAAGCTACGATACTCTATAGTAGTATGTACAAAGAAGAAAGAAAAAAAAAAAAACCACGGGTAGGTGGTATACAATTATGGATGGACTGCCGAGTGCCGACACAGAGGTAGCTACAGCCGTGGACTAATGTACTGTGTCTGCTGCTAATATAGACTGGATGATTGATAATGAGATGAAATCAATATATATATGTATGTATATATAATATCACTAGTACTGCAGCCGGACAGGTAGATAATATATTTATTAGGTAATGATGACTGATGACGGACCTGCTGGACACTGTCAGCTCAGCAGCACCGCAGACTGCTACAGTAAGCTACTATACTATAGTAGCATGTACAAAGAAGAAAGAAAAAAAAAAAACACGGGTAGGTGGTATACAATTATGGATGGACTGCCGAGTGCCGACACAGAGGTAGCTACAGCCGTGGACTAACGTACTGTGTCTGCTGCTAATATAGACTGGATGATTGATAATGAGATGAAATCAATATATATATGTATGTATATATAATATCACTAGTACTGCAGCCGGACAGGTAGATAATATATTTATTAGGTAATGATGACTGATGACGGACCTGCTGGACACTGTCAGCTCAGCAGCACCGCAGACTGCTACAGTAAGCTACTATACTCTATAGTAGTATGTACAAAGAAGAAAGAAAAAAAAAAACCACGGGTAGGTGGTATACAATTATGGATGGACTGCCGAGTGCCGACACAGAGGTAGCTACAGCCGTGGACTAACGTACTGTGTCTGCTGCTAATATAGACTGGATGATTGATAATGAGATGAAATCAATATATATATATGTATGTATATATAATATCACTAGTACTGCAGCCGGACAGGTAGATAATATATTTATTAGGTAATGATGACTGATGACGGACCTGCTGGACACTGTCAGCTCAGCAGCACCGCAGACTGCTACAGTAAGCTACTATACTCTATAGTAGTATGTACAAAGAAGAAAGAAAAAAAAAAACCACGGGTAGGTGGTATACAATTATGGATGGACTGCCGCGTGCCGACACAGAGGTAGCTACAGCCGTGGACTAACGTACTGTGTCTGCTGCTAATATAGACTGGATGATTGATAATGAGATGAAATCAATATATATATGTATGTATATATAATATCACTAGTACTGCAGCCGGACAGGTAGATAATATATTTATTAGGTAATGATGACTGATGACGGACCTGCTGGACACTGTCAGCTCAGCAGCACCGCAGACTGCTACAGTAAGCTACTATACTCTATAGTAGTATGTACAAAGAAGAAAGAGAAAAAAAAACCACGGGTAGGTGGTATACAATTATGGATGGACTGCCGAGTGCCGACACAGAGGTAGCTACAGCCGTGGACTAACGTACTGTGTCTGCTGCTAATATAGACTGGATGATTGATAATGAGATGAAATCAATATATATATGTATGTATATATAATATCACTAGTACTGCAGCCGGACAGGTAGATAATATATTTATTAGGTAATGATGACTGATGACGGACCTGCTGGACACTGTCAGCTCAGCAGCACCGCAGACTGCTACAGTAAGCTACTATACTCTATAGTAGTATGTACAAAGAAGAAAGAAAAAAAAAAACCACGGGTAGGTGGTATACAATTATGGATGGACTGCCGAGTGCCAACACAGAGGTAGCTACAGCCGTGGACTAACGTACTGTGTCTGCTGCTAATATAGACTGGATGATTAATAATGAGATGAAATCAATATATATATATATGTATGTATATATAATATCACTAGTACTGCAGCCGGACAGGTAGATAATATATTTATTAGGTAATGATGACTGATGACGGACCTGCTGGACACTGTCAGCTCAGCAGCACCGCAGACTGCTACAGTAAGCTACTATACTCTATAGTAGTATGTACAAAGAAGAAAGAAAAAAAAAAACCACGGGTAGGTGGTATACAATTATGGATGGACTGCCGAGTGCCGACACAGAGGTAGCTACAGCCGTGGACTAACGTACTGTGTCTGCTGCTAATATAGACTGGATGATTGATAATGAGATGAAATCAATATATATATGTATGTATACATAATATCACTAGTACTGCAGCCGGACAGGTAGATAATATATTTATTAGGTAATGATGACTGATGACGGACCTGCTGGACACTGTCAGCTCAGCAGCACCGCAGACTGCTACAGTAAGCTACTATACTCTATAGTAGTATGTACAAAGAAGAAAGAAAAAAAAAAACCACGGGTAGGTGGTATACAATTATGGATGGACTGCCGAGTGCCGACACAGAGGTAGCTACAGCCGTGGACTAATGTACTGTGTCTGCTGCTAATATAGAGTCTAGACTGGATGATAAATTATTGATAATGAGATGAAATCAAATCAATATAATATCACTAGTACTGCAGCCGGACAGGTACTATATATATTTATTATGTAATGACTGATGACGGACCTGCTGGACACTGTCAGGTCAGCACAGCACCGCAGACTGCTACAGTAAGCTACTATAGTAGTATGTATAAAGAAGAATGAAAAAAAAAAAAAACACGGGTAGGTGGTATACAATATTATATATATATATATATATATATATATATATATTATATACAATTATATATATATATATATATTAAACTGTTGGTGATTGATTATTAAACTGGTGGTCACTTCAGGTCACGTTGCAACTTGCAACTAGTACTCCGAGGCCTAAGCAGACAATCACAAAATATATTATTATACTGGTGGTCAGTGTGGTCACAACAATGGCAGTGTGGCACTGACTCTGGCAGCAAAAGTGTGCACTGTACGTTATATGTACTCCTGAGTCCTGCTCTCAGACTCTAACTGCTCCCCACTGTCAGTGTCTCCCCCACAAGTCAGATAATACACTTACAGTCACACTATCTATTATCTAATCTATAAATATCACTTCAGCAAGTAGTATAGTAGTATACAGTATAGTAGTACTCCTCCTAATAATGCTCCCCAAAATACTGTGTCTCTCTCTTCTCTAAACGGAGAGGACGCCAGCCACGTCCTCTCCCTATGACTCTCAATGCACGTGTGAAAATGGCGGCGACGCGCGGCTCCTTATATAGAATCCGAGTCTCGCGATAGAATCCGAGCCTCGCGAGAATCCGACAGCGTGATGATGACGTTCGGGCGCGCTCGGGTTAGCCGAGCAAGGCGGGAAGATCCGAGCCTGCTCGGACCCGTGTAAAAAACCTGAAGTTCGGGCGGGTTCGGATTCAGAGGAACCGAACCCGCTCATCTCTAACTGGTATATGATAAAAGTGCACTTAATAAATGTATTAATGATAAGAGTAAAGTAGATAAGTGTATTGATGCTAATGTTAACCCGTGCAAGTTGTACCCTGTCTTAAACTTCCCTCAGGACTGCGACCAGGAAGATGAGCCTACCACAATATCGGCACTCTCTCTAGCAGCCACCATACGAGAGACTACAGTGGGCATGGCCCAATCAGTAAGAGGAGTAGCAAAGGCCCCTAGTGGAGGGACAGGTTGCCTGATTGACCGGTGGGAAGGTCCGTACCAAGTCTTACTGACCAGCACGACAGCATTGAAGGTTGCCGAAAGAGAGACTTGGGTCCACTCATCCCACTGTAAGAAGGTCGCTGACCCAGAGAAAGCCCGTGACAGAGAGCAGAGTGTGGAGGAAATTATATCACTGGAGTGTCTGTTCCGGGAAGGCTGAGAGGCAGGACTGTTGTCACGGCACCTGAGCACAGAGAACTACAAGACCAGAGGCAGTTGTCACGCCAAGTTTTCTTTCCCTTCTAGTTGTTTTCTTTCCCCCATTACAACTCTTTCTTTCTCCTCCTGTAAGATGGACTCGCCCCTAGAGACTGCAGTCCGTGTATTCCTGTTGACCCTGTAGTTGACCAGAGCAGTCTGTTTCGGTGAGAGTACCAGTGAGGTCGAGAAAGGATCTGGAAAGGGTTCTGATGATCAGGATGGATTCGTAGAATTCCAAGAGCAACACATCCACCGAGCAAAGGCGAGTATCAGAAAACGATCTGGTAGCCATGACACTAACAGACATTGTGAAGGATTGTTAGCTGAAGAGAATTGTATATGTAGGAATTGTGACAACATAGTTGAGGACGGGTGCATCCAGAGATGTCAGTCCAGCATTAATATCAATATGGACCGTCATCCATTGAGTGACTATCACTCATTAGTGGGTAAGGTTTTAAACCAAACTGAATGCTGGGTGTGCTCACAAGTACCTCAAGGTCATAGAAAGTCAGGACTAGTGCCATACTCTTTAACAATAGATGAGGTACTTAAATTAAGGGGTGGGAGACCGGTGGACAAGAAATTTAATATTTCTAGGCCTCCTAGTTTGAAGCTCCACCAATATCATGTGGATAGGTCCTTAATATGTTTTAACATTTCCAATCCCCGAAAGCCGGGAAATTGGGAAGTGACATGGAACAACCAAACCATGACATTCTCACACAGAGCTGATAGAATGCCCGTAGACTCAGAGCTTATACGCCAAATAGCCAACAGTGGGAGATATTTTCAGTATAGGTACACTCTAGGAAGTAGGCCCATGCAAGTTGGAGAAGTATCACCAGGATACTGTGAGCATATCATACAACCTGATATGTGTACTAGACAGATGAGAGAGTTAGGGATAGGATTTTTCACCTGGAAGGTTTGTAATATGGTGATGACATATTCTGTCCCATATGTCCTCCCCGATTATGCATATTTCATATGTGGGAGGAAGGCGTATAAGTGGCTTGCCCCAAACTCAGAGGGATTGTGTTACATTGGAAGAGTGGTACCAGAAGTAATGACCATTACCCATGATAGAATGAAAGACGTTCACCGCAATGCTCAAGCTCCTTACACTCACACCCATTACGAACACATTGTAAAGAGACACCTTATAGATAGGACAGAGCATGCAGCCTCTGATTTGATCCACGAATCCACCGGGATTCAACTCCTGCTCGCGCTAGATATCACCCGTACCGCCAGAGGAGTTATAAATTTTAGGTATATTACCGCGCTAGCAAACCTGATAGACAATATCATCGAGATGTATGATGACACCTTCAGGTATACTGGGAGAGAATTGCAAGCTTACAAAACGGAACTGATCCAGCACAGGATGGTTCTAAATTACATCACAGCAGTGACAGGAGGGTATTGTGTCACCCTAGCAACTCAGTATGGTGTGAAGTGTTGTACGTATATCACAAACAGCACTGAGGACCCAACAGAGGTCATAGATCAAAAGATGGACGATATCTTGCAATTGAAGTGGGAGTTCCGAAGGAGACACAACCTTACCCTTACTTCTGTGGGTAATGAACTGACCGGCTGGGTATCATGGTTGAACCCACGCAATTGGTTCTCATGTTTAGGAGAATGGGCTCAAAATGTTATCGTTGCTGTAGGGAAATTTCTCTTATGTATCCTAGGAGTTGTCATAATGATTGGTCTGATATTCAGATGTGTTCGAATTTTAATGAATTGCAAGCGAAGTACCAAATTGATGAGTTTGAGGAGCGAGGGCATTGTAACAACAACTAGTTTAATTTATGACCTATCAATCGAGACAATGCTGTGATAAGATGTGATTCCACGGTCCGTTTCTTTCACCCGTTTCTCCTTTGTTTTTCTCCAAGGTAAAAAGACATCCACTCGGAAGAAGAATTTGATGACCCATTATACAGACCATTGATGAACTGTTTCACCGACAATTGATGAACCCTTAGAGACTTTAATTTTTATGGACACTTGAAGAGCTTTGCTTGCCACACAGCAAAGATACAGCAATCCGGACAAGACTTCAACAAGACATCAACAAGACTCCAACAGACGCCCAAGGACGACCATATATATATAATCATACGAATGCATTTATAACGCATGTTTCTTATCTTCATCTCTACTATCTTCAGGTAGTGACATACATAGTCGACAGGTAATATAGGCACATATATTAGCACTCACATATTCTCCCCTTCATGTATCATCAACTAATGTGCACCCCATTTGTTGGAACTAAAAAGCCGAAAAGAGCTCGGTAGAGTTTGTTAGCCCACTTACAGACCCTTAATACGGGATAAGAAGGATTCAATGTATACTTCGCAATACCTCGAAGCTTATTTTTAGAACATGTACGGCACGATGATACATGACCCCTCAGACATGGATTTCATACATACATGCTTTTTACTATCTCACTAGGTCATACATTTCCCACCTTCTCCTCTCTTCCCTACTCCCAATCAGAATAAGGTATTTCATGGTAATATATATTTTTCTGCTTAAATTGTTTAGATAGTGGCAGTTAATGTTGACTGCCAAAGGGTGGACTGTCAAAGTCGAAAAATATCATGAATCACTTGCCTTGTACTAACCCCATGCACATGCCCGCTGCGCGTGCACACGCCCTGCCGTGCGTGCGCATATTCGCACTTTGCGTAAAAGAGCTTCTACGGCCGTGCGCTTTGGCGCGTGGTATGCGCATTTACGGTAGGGTTTGTGAGCGTGTAGCGGGCGACTCGATCATAGCATATTTAACCCATATAGTGTGTTTTATAGATAATATTCCCCTTAACAATGTCAGCAAGTATGTTTAGTTTAAACGGTTCTTGGACAGAGAGATTCCTCTTTGCATGATAGGAAGGGTCATATAAAGGTTGAACGGTGGTGTCTAGTATCCAACTGTAGAGTATTTTAAGGGTTACATTTCGGTGTTGATTAGGAAGAAATTGCTCGCTCCTGCGTATAGTTATGTACAAAAGTAGTTTATAGACATTTACTGTATTTGCTGTTCATTATCCATGCAGCGGGAATCTTGAGGATACCTCCCACCTGAGCAGTTGGAGAAAGACACAGCCCACCTGTTCGAACCCACCTATGACCTTTTGTTATAATGCAGAGACACATTCCTGTGTCCAATGAACCATGAGATTATAGGGACCATTGTATTGTTACTGTATGCTGTGTATATAAAGACCACCATTGCCTGTCCAGTCACTCACTCTCTCTGAAAGGCTTTCTCATTGAATGCTGAGGGCTGGATCCAGGACGTGCTTGCGAATCATTCCCACGTGTGTAAGTTTCTCTGTAGCCATTTTGTTATCCTTAGTGTTTGCCATTTATTCTCATTCTGTTTGCTCGTGTTTGCGATCGTTCGCTATTGTTCATATTATTCCTTGTTATTCTGTTTAGATTTTGACGTTAGTTTTGTAGTGTATAAGCTGTACTGTTTTTCCCTTTTTACTCTAAAGAATCATCCACGAAGGTGTTAGAGCCGGAGTGGTTTTTAAATCCAAACCAGGTCTTGTGTTTTCACTAGTTACTGTAAAGGGTTTTCTGAGCGTCTCAATCGCTCAAACAGCTTACATATTATCAAAGTTAATAAGCGTTACATCATTATAGTATTACATTGCCAAGGTTTAGAGTATAAGCATACCCTTACTGTGTGTTATTACTAAGGTTTACTGTGTATCATTCCGTGAGCATACGTGTCGCTCGTGCGTCACGCCCACGGCCTAGTGTCTGCTACGCTAAGTGCGTACCCTTACGGTACTCAGTGCGCCAATAGCGTACTTAGTCCGTAATAGAATATAGCTTAATGTTTAAAGGTAATAACTGACATTATCAATGTGTAGATGGTCCAGAAATGGTGGAAGGAGGTGAAAGAGGCTTCTCTGTGAGGACAGTGTCAGAAATGACAGACTCACAAATAGCTAACATGGACACCCCTAAACTTTCCTCAGGAATGAGTGACGGTTCTGAACACACAGTTTGTTCTAATGCCTTAGTGGTTTTGTTTTTTTTTACACTTCTAGACTCTGAGTAAAAAGTTGCCTAAAGAAGAAGAAGATGCATCAATGACAGGTAGATAACCACCACTCATGCAGCTAACTTTCCTTTCGATGTTATTTTCTTTACCACTGTAGAATGATATTGCTTCTTTGATTTTATATGCCCTGACTTAAGACCTCTGTGCCCTTGGGTATCGGCCTTAGTAGATGACATTTACAAATTTGTATCATCATGACTGTGGCAGCAGCTGCAGCACTAGTATGTGGTTTCTGCTCTCCTTTCAATTGATCATCCTCCATGTCAACAAACACAAATTAAGTGGGTACAGCACACACCACAATTTGCACAATTTATTTTAAAAACGTTGTTCACAAATGTGTCACGCTCGGTGTAAGGTGGGGTTCCTACAACCAAACTTTGGCTGAAGAGACAGCTGCCTGTGAAGGGTTGGCTGAGTGTAATTCCTTCTCATGGGGTGGAGGCCTTAGTATGTGTTAGAGTTGGCAAAAGTACATAAGAAAAGAAAGAGGATTCCGTAGGAGGATAACTGTAGTTTTAATGAGAAGTAAACTGTACACTGATACTTGAGGGATTGAAAGACACTGAATTAAATATCTGGAGTCTATGGTTAATGATTTGAAGAATGAAGCTGAAGAACTCTGGTTTTGAAGGACTGTAGACTGTGATAGTGAGTTGAAAGATGACCTGAAGACTGTGGTTTGTGATTGAAAAATTAGGATGAAGGACACTGGTTTTGAAGAACTGAAGACTGTGGCTTGTGAGTGGAAGACGTCCGCGGAAACCACTGTTAGCACCCGAAACTCCTCTACAACCTGGGACCCTGTGAATGCTCCATGAGTGGTGACAGGCTTTAAGCAATTGGACTGCAGCAGCAATAGGTAACCGACAGATAGCAACCAGAACCAGGGCACCTGGAGCAACCTGGGAGCACAGAGCTTGAGCACCTTTTACACGAAAGTAACTTGAAGCACTGGCACCCTCTCTCTGAACCAGCCCCCTTTTGTAAGGAGAGACTACACTGGATTGGCTGGACACAGAGTGGGATTTCCCATTGGCAGAACTCAGGTCTCCAACATGATGTCACTGGCCTAGACTGAGGGTGTTGTGAACTCGGGGATTCTTCCGATGGTTGGGAAGAGGAACCACAACTGAAAAGGGAAGGCCTGATATAGGACTTCCTCATACAGGACGCTGACAGTGGAGTTTGATGAAATATTAAAGAGCTTTATTTGCAAAGGAAAACAACTTAAAGCCAAATGCCAAAAAGGAATAAATGAGGAAATGTCCAGACCCACTGAAGGGTTTAGTGAGCAGTATTGGGGATGCTGGTAATAGAAGAAACTGCGGGTGATGTTAGAAAGTCACTGATAACTTATGGAGCTTATGAATGATGATTATTAGCACTGATGGTTGAAGAACTTGTGAGTGGTGACAGAGACGCTGATGACGTGAGAAACTGAAGTGCAGGGGTTTTTGACGCTGTGAATTTGTAGAGCTTGGGAATGGAGACTGAGATGCTGATGACGTGAGAAATTGAAGTGCAGGGGTTTTAGATGCTGTGGATTTATAGAACTTGAGAACGGAGATTGAGACGCTGATGATTTGAAGTGCAGGGGTTTTAGACGCTGTGGATTTGTAGGGCTTGGGAACGGAGACTGAGACGCTGATGACATGAGAAACTGAAGTGCAGGGGTTTTAGACACTGTGGATTTGTAGAACTTGAAAACGGACACTGAGACGCTGATGATGTGAGGAATTGAAGTGCAGGGGTTTTAGACGCTGTGGATTTGTAGGGCTTGAGAACGGAGACTGAGACGCTGTTGGATTTGTGGAATTTGAGAACGAAGACTTAAGACGCTGTTGGATTTGTGGAACTTGAGAACGGAGACTTGAGACGCTGATTACTTGGAACACGGATGACTGGTACGCAGAGAGATTATCGGCTGCTGAATACACTGGAGCCAGTGTAGCGAACTGGCAGCTGGAAATGCCGGAGACACTGGAGTAGAACTGCAGAGATCCTTGCCGGGAACAAGAGCACTGGCATCTACGTCAGGGAAAGACGATACTCAGGCACTGAAGCTCTGTCCGGCGTCTGACTTTGAATCTCCCGCCAGCACTGGATTGGCGGAGCAGTCTGATGACGTCACCTGCTCCCCATTCACGTGATGCCGGGTGTCATGGTGGCGCCCATGCCCCGGAGAACCGCCGGTAGCCGCGCCAACCAGACGCCGGAGCCCGTGGCCCACCGAAGGCAGAGGCCGCAACACCGACCAGCAGACACGCAGGGGTAAGCGTGGCGAACGCCGCCTCTGGTGTGTGACAGTACTCCCTCCTCCAGGAGTGGTTCCTGGACACTTTCCAGGTTTTGTTGGATGTCTGGAATGGAACATCCGCACCAGTCGGGGAGCCGTAACTTCAGTAGCTTTGACCCAGCTCCTTTCCTCGGTGCCAAAACCTTTCCATTCCACCAAATACTGTAGATTCTTGTGAAGATAGGGAGAATCAAGAATAGCTTTGATCTCAAAGTCCGTACCATCTTCAGCCTCTGCAGAGGTTGGCCTTGGGGACTTGGAATGAAACCGGTTCAAAACAAGAGGGCGAAGAAGAGAGACATGGAAGGAATTTGGTATCCGGAGATGGGAAGGCAACCCCAATTTGCAGGCAACCAGATTCAGGACTTGTAACACGGGATAAGGACCAATAAACCTTGGAGCGAACTTCATAGTGGGCACCTTTAAACGGAGATTGCGGGTAGAGAGCCATACCCTGTCACCAACCTTGTACTGAGGAGCTGCCAATCGCTTCCTATCCGCAAAGAACTTATAGCGACCGGAAACTCTCTTGAGGTTGGCATGAACTCAACTCCAGATTTGACTGAAATGCCAGAGAGTAGAGGCTGCAGCAGGAACTTCTTCTGGAAGACAAATGGGCAATTCCGGAACTTGGGGATGAAATCCGTAATTAATAAAAAATGGAGACTCACCAGTCGAGGAGTGATAAAGATGGTTATGGGCGAACTCGGCCCAAGGCAACAACTCCACCCAATTATCTTGTGAGGGAGAGAGGTAAACACGGAGAAAAGTCTCTAAATCTGGATTGACGCGTTCAGTTTGCCCATTGGTCTGTGGATGATAAGCAGATGAAAATTTTAATTTTATTTGTAGAGCTGTGCAGACGGCTCTCCAGAATCTTGCCGTAAACTGTACCTCTCGATCCGAGACTATCTCCAGAGGTAACCCGTGCAGGCGGAAGTGTTCCCAAATGAATAACAAAGCCAATTTAGAAGCTGATGGTAATCCGGTCAACGGAACAAAATGTGCCATCTTAGAAAATCGGTCGATAATCACCCAGACGGTGTTATGACCTTTTGAGAGAGGTAGTTCAGTAACAAAGTCCATAGAGATGTGAGTCCAAGGCCTCTTAGGAATGGACAGTGGGTGCAACAATCCCGCAGGAGGCAGACGTAGAGTTTTGTGCTGAGCACATTGAGGACACGAGTTGACATACTCTTGGACGTCCTTCTTCATAGTGTCCCACCAGTAAGATCTACGCAGAAATTCCCACATCTTTTGAACTCCTGGATGGCCAGAAAACTTGGAAATGTGAGCCCACTGCAACAACCTAGGTCGAAATTTAGCTGGCACAGACATTCTTCCAGGAGGAGGACCCAACGCAGTGGGAGCCGCAGAGATAGAGACGGGACTGAGGATCAACGCCTTTTCAACGGTATTCTCCTCATCCGAAGCCATTACGGAACGGGATAGGGCATCCGCCTTGGTGTTAAAAGTTCCAGCCCGGTACTTAATGACAAACGTAAACCGGGCAAAGAAGAGCGCCCATCTTGCTTGACGGGGATTCAAGCATTGGGCCGTCTTGAGATACAGTAAATTCTTGTGATCCGTAAAAATCGTAATTAAGTGTTTAGCACCCTCCAAAAGATATCTCCATTCTTCTAAGGCAGATTTATTTGCTAACAGTTCTTTATCTCCAATGGTGTAATTTAACTCAGCAGGGGAGAACTTGCGAGAATGGAAACCACACGGATGTAACTTCCCATCTGGAGCGTACTGCGAAAGTACGGCACCTATGCCTACCGTAGAAGCATCAACCTCCAGAAAGAATGGTTTTAGGAAGTCTGGCTGCTGAAGTACCGGAGCGGTCATAAATGCTGCCTTCAACTGAGCGAACGCTGCCACTGCTTCAGAGGACCAATGGCTTGGGTCAGCCCCTTTCTTGGTTAGGGCAGTAATAGGCGCCACAATAGTAGAGAAACCCCTTATGAATTTTCGGTAGTAATTTGCGAACCCTAGAAATCGTTGCACTGCTTTCAGGGAAAGAGGCTGAGTCCAGTCCCGAATGGCAGAAAGTTTCTCCGGATCCATACGCAACTCTGTTCCTGAAATAATGTAGCCCAGAAATGGAATAGATGGGACCTCAAAGGTGCACTTGGAAATCTTGCCATAAAGATGGTTCTTTCGCAACTGAAGAAGTACCTCCTTAACTTGTGTTCTGTGCTCAGAGAGATTCTTCGAAAATATCAGGATGTCGTCCAAATATACCACCACATTTGGATGTAACATGTCCCGAAAAACTTAATTGATGAATCCCTGGAAGATGGCGGGGGCGTTGCTGAGGCCAAACGGCATTACCAGGTACTCATAATGCCCATCCCTAGTATTGAAGGCCGTCTTCCATTCGTCCCCTTGTCGGATACGTATTAAGTTATAAGCTCCCCTTAAATCGAGCTTAGTAAAGACTCGAGCTCCACAAACTCTATCGAACAGCTCCGTGATGAGCGGCAAAGGATACTTGTTCTTAATGGTGACTTCGTTTAGACCACGATAATCGATACATGGCCTCAGGCCTCCATCTTTTTTCTTCACAAAGAAGAAGCCTGCTCCTGCTGGGGAAGTGGAGGGGCGGATGAATCCCTTCTGCAGATTAGACTTGATATATTCTGACATGGCTTGAGTCTCAGGTACTGACAAAGGATAGGTACGTCCGCGAGGTGGCATTTTTCCCGGAATAAGCTCAATAGGACAATCCCAGGGTCTATGCGGGGGTAATTTATCGGCCGCCTGTTCCGAGAAGACATCTGAAAACTCCCGATAAGCCTCTGGAATAAGCTCTACGTCCATCTTAGACGATGCACGAAGTGGGTAGACAGGAGTAAGACAATTCGAGTGACAGAAAGGACTCCAAGAAATTATCTGTGTCGACTTCCAGTCGACGTGAGGGTTGTGAAGCTTAAGCCAGGGAAGACCAAGGACGAGATCGTGAGACATCTCTTGAATCACAAGGAACTCCAGTTGTTCTTGGTGCAAAGCTCCCACTTGCAGCTTGATTGGCATAGGGTACCATTAATAGCAGTTATCGTAATAGGTCGTTCGACCGACTGTAACGTCAATCCCAAATTCTGGGCGCAGGAAATCGAAATAAAATTCCCCGCAGCTCCTGAGTCCAACAGTGCATTAACGGTTTTGACTTCAGACTTAGAAAACAGAGATACTGAAAGTAGACAGTCTACTGCCGGAGAAGATTGAGAAACAACCCCTAGCTTGACTTCTCTGGAACAGGCTAGAACTGCCCGTTTCCTGGGCGAGACTTGCAAGACTTGAGGAAATGATCCGCGGCTCCACAGTAGAGGCAGAGTCTACCCTCACCCCGACGCTCTTCTGGGGACCGCTGAGACCGATTAATCTGCATGGGTTCGTCTGGACTGGAATTGACTGTCTGCTTAGACGGAAGAGATCTGAGCCTCGACCGGTCAGACCGACTACGCTCACCACCTCATTCCTGCATACGAAGATCCACCTTCACACAGAGTGAGAGCAATTGTTCCAAGGAATCCGGCAGATCTCTAGTAATCAACTCGTCTTTTAAACGATCCGAGAGCCCGTTCCAAAAAGCAGCCCGAAGGGCATCATTATTCCAGCTTAGTTCAGAAGCTATAGTTTGAAAGTGAATTACATACTGTCCCACTGTGCAAGAGCCTTGTCGAACTCGGAGCAAGTCAGCTGAGGCAGCAGTCGTCCTGCCAGGCTCATCAAAGATCCTTCGGAATGACGCCAAGAAATTAGTATAACTGGAAACTAACGAATCTGATCGCTCCCACAATGGTGACACCCACTCCAACGCTGAACCCTCAAGTAACGAGATAATGTATGACACTTTAGACTGATCAGTAGGGAAGTTGTGTGAGAGGAGTTCGAAATGTACCTCACACTGATTGAGAAATCCACTGCAATTTTTTGGATTCCCGTTATAACGAGGAGGAGTGGGAAGCTGAAGGCGTGACCTGGTTCCAGACAAGGAGGAAGCATTGCCAGGGACAACCACTGGAGCGGATACTGGAACTGGAGCTGGAACCACTGAAGCCAGCGAAGTCTGGATTTGATCCAACCGACCAGATAACTCCTGGAGGTAATTCATCACCTGATTCTCCGCTGCTTCTTGACTCTGTACTCGGGAAACTAGGTCCTGCATGGCGCTTGCCTCTGGGTTCCGATTCCCCGGGTCCATGTGGCCTGACTATACTGTCACTGGCCTAGACTGAGGGTGTTGGGAACTCGGGGATTCTTCCGATGGTTGGGAAGAGGAACCACAACTGAAAAGGGAAGGCCTGATATAGGACTTCCTCATACAGGACGCTGACAGTGGAGTTTGATGAAATATTAAAGAGCTTTATTTGCAAAGGAAAACAACTTAAAGTCAAATGCCAAAAAGGAATAAATGAGGAAATGTCCAGACCCACTGAAGGGTTTAGTGAGCAGTATTGGGGATGCTGGTAATAGAAGAAACTGCGGGTGATGTTAGAAAGTCACTGATAACTTATGGAGCTTATGAATGATGATTATTAGCACTGATGGTTGAAGAACTTGTGAGTGGTGACAGAGACGCTGATGACGTGAGAAACTGAAGTGCAGGGGTTTTTGACGCTGTGAATTTGTAGAGCTTGGGAACGGAGACTGAGATGCTGATGATGTGAGAAATTGAAGAGCAGGGGTTTTAGACGCTGTGGATTTATAGAACTTGAGAACGGAGATTGAGACGCTGATGATTTGAAGTGCAGGGGTTTTAGACGCTGTGGATTTGTAGGGCTTGGGAACGGAGACTGAGATGCTGATGACATGAGAAACTGAAGTGCAGGGGTTTTAGACGCTGTGGATTTGTAGAACTTGAAAACGGACACTGAGACGCTGATGATGTGAGGAATTGAAGTGCAGGGGTTTTAGACGCTGTGGATTTGTAGGGCTTGAGAACGGAGACTGAAACGCTGTTGGATTTGTGGAATTTGAGAACGAAGACTTAAGACGCTGTTGGATTTGTGGAACTTGAGAACGGAGACTTGAGACGCTGATTACTTGGAACACGGATGACTGGTACACAGAGAGATTATCAGCTGCTGAATACACTGGAGCCGGTGTAGCGAACTGGCAGCTGGAAATGCCGGAGACACTGGAGTACAACTGCAGAGATCCTTGCCGGGAACAAGAGCACTGGCATCTACGTTAGGGAAAGACGATACTCAGGCACTGAAGCTATGTCCGGCGTCTGACTTTGAATCTCCCGCCAGCACTGGATTGGCGGAGCAGTCTGATGACATCACCTGCTCCCCGTTCACGTGATTCCGGGTGTCATGGCGGCGCCCATGCCCCGGAGAACCGCCGATAGCCGCGCCAACCAGATGCCAGAGCCCGTGGCCCACCGAAGGCAGAGGCCGCAACACCGACCAGCAGACACGCAGGGGTAAGCGCGGCGAACGCCGCCTCTGGTGTGTGACACATGACGGCCCCCAGCACAGGGGACATTCACAGCTGCAGCACACAGCTTACCCTGCTCCGGCCTCTGACTCCCTGAAGCTGTGTATCCGCTAGAGGATCCAGCTTTAGCGGCACCCCGCCGCAGCGCTCGGCTCTTCAGACCATGGTCCCTGGCCTCCGGAAGGTGCACACATGTCACAGAGGACCCTGCTGCAAACAGCTCCCCGCCACCGCAGCCGCACCAACCACCGGTAAGGTAACCCCCGGGAGACCACACCGGAGGTAAGACTCCGGATGCCGCCAAAATGACACTGCAGAGTCACACCGCTTATGTGACTGCACTGAGGTACGACCTACGGTGACACAATATGTGTATGAATATTACACTGCGGTACAACCTACAGTGTCACAATACGCATATGAATATTACACTGCGGTACCACCTACAGTGTCACAATGGGGGGTAATTCAGACCTGATCGCTGCTGTGCGTTTTCTAACAGGCTGCGATCAGGTCTGAAATGTGCATGTGTATGCACCACATTGCACAGGTGCAACAGACTGCAGCAATGGGGAGCACCAGTCAGCATTGGGATGGTCCGGAAAATCCGAACGCACTGGCGATCGCAAGGAGATTGACAGGAAGACGGTGTTTGTGGATGGCAACTGATCATTGTTAAGGAGTGTCCAGAAAAACGCAGGAGTGACCAGGCATTTGGAGGGCTGGTTTCAGACGTCAGCTGCGGCCCCGATCATTGCTGCAGCAGAGTAAGTCCTGGGCTGAGCAGAAACAGCACAAACTTATGTTTGTGCAGTTCTGCTACAAATGCTCCCACACCTGCACACATCCAAAACCCTCCTCCTGTAGGCAAATACCTGATCGCAGGGATGTAAAAAATTTACCCTAGCGATCAGGTCTGAATTACTCCCAATATGTGTATGAATATTACCAGTGGCGTGCGGTGAGGTCAGTGGCTGGTGAGGCACTGCAGCCACAATGTCTGCCAAGTCCTGCCGACGACCCTAACCCAGGTTGAAATTACCGGGACTTCGACCCAGGAGTTCACCAGGGTCGGAGACACTGGAATTTCGACCCAGGTTGACCATTTCACACAGACGAAATACCCGTTTTGGTCTGCAATTACCGGGTCGAAATTCTTGACCCGGTCATTTGCTCTTCTGTGTGAAAGGGGGGGAGGTCAGACAGAGCCTGGCAAAACAACCCGGCACTAAAATGCCGGGTAATTACCGGAATTTCTGTCTGAAAAGGGTGTAAGTGTAACATAAAAAAAAATATATAATATCCGTCGGGAACGGGGAAAAACATGAGCAGACCACAGGGGGATGAGATGAACATAGGGGGAAACAGAGGTGGAGACCAGAGGAAAATGGGGAAAATCAGGCAGATGGGAAAAAAGAGAATGATAAACAATCAAAATGCATATATACATAAAATATCAGTGAGTGCCAGATAACAGATTTGTGTGTAACATACAGTATGTGTGTGTGCCCATCCACCGCAGATATAGCCATGAGTGTGGCTACATCTGTAAGTATCTATATATACTACATAGAAAGAGAGGGATAGTCCTCCAGAGTCCCGCACTCGCACCGTAGGCCGAAGCAGATTTTTTATATTATATATATATATATATATATATGCACTTTAAAAGTGTTTCGGAGGCACCGCTCTTGGTGCCTCCAGCTGTCAGTGTGAAGGGGCCGGAAGCGGGGGGCGGGGCCAGGCATTGGGCAGCAAAAACCCATTGATAAAATCCCTATAAGCTGCACCTAGCTGAAGTGTCGCTTTGACAGGGGCGTGCTTTCAGCTCATATGGAAAGCAAAGCACGTCCCTGTCACTGAGGAAGCTATAATTGGGCAGTGGTTGATTTGGGGAGGGGGCACCACAGAACGTGCCCGCTTGTCATCTAGTAAGTTTTTTATACTAAATATACATTATACTATTTGCGCCGTGACCGTCCGCCTGTTCCCCAGCCCGTCTCGCAGCCTATCTCCCTGCACCGTGTCAGCCCCGGCAGAGGGGGGCAGGGGCGTATATCTAACTGGTGGTGGTGCTACTCGTGGATCTGCGAGGGGGGGTGGGGGTCGGTCTGTCTGTGTGACAGGACAGAGGTGTAAGTATTTATATCATACATTAATATGGGGCCAGAGGCGGTGTATTTCCTGTGGGGTCTTAATCTGGCTCTGCCACTTATACATTTTATATGCTGCCACACATTGCTTTTATTTACCTTTGGTTGGCTGCGGCTGGGGGCAGTTCTTCCAGGATGGCAGGTTCCACTTCCTTCTGAAAGTTATTTCTCCGGGGCCAACAAAAGTGCAGGAGGCAGAGCCGACAGGGAGAAGAAGATGGAAGGAGTCAGGAACAGCTGAGGCCATGAGCATGTTCAGCGTGGTGGGTGCGCTCAGACAGGCACTGGCTGCACTACTCTCCCTTGTGTAGTGTGCGACGCAGCCCAGTCTTAAGACACAGAGGTAGCGGCAGACGGCAGCGGTGGGGACCCCTGTCCTGTGAGGAGAGAGGGAGGGAAAGCAGCGCAACTACGATAGTGATGGGTAGTTCATGAATGATTAGTTCAAAATGAACTAATCTTCAAAGTGAACTAGTTCGTTCAGTTCACAGCTTTGGCAAAGATTAGTTCATCAGGAAGGAGGAGTCAGACACAGACAGAATAGAGCCAGCATTAGGCTTCTCACTGTCTCATTCACTGGATTTTCACTTCCTGAATCTGATGCTGTGAAATGAAAGTTAAAAGTACAACACAGCCCAGCAATACAGATCTAATAAAAAATAGCATCTGCACTGCCTAGCCAAGGTCTATGGGGTAAATTTACTAAGGTGGGAGATTTTTAGAACTGGTGATGTTGCCCATAGCAACCAATCCGATTATATCTATTATCTGCTAGAAGCAGCTAGATAAATGGTAAGTAGAATCTGATTGGTTGCCATGGGCAACATCACCAGTTCTAAAAATCTCCCACCTTAGTAAATTTACCCCTATGTGTGTCTGTGAGTGAGCATGTGTGGTCATGCTGCTCACCTTTCTGTGATACAATCACTGTCCTATTAGTCCAGATGTCCAAACACTTGCTGCTACTTCTGGTACTACTGGCTCCTGTGCATACTGCTGTGCTAAATCTTCTGCTGTGTGTTGTGTAGGTGCTGCTGCAGCACTGTTTTTATTCAGCTGTCACTCAGCAATACTCATGAGTCAGTACATCTCTGCTGCCACAGGGGTCACTGCTGTGCTCAGACATGGAGTGGACTCACTCTGTGGAGCTGAGTGAACTGCATTGTCCTGACGACTCGTGAGTCATTCTCCTTGCAAGTAGTTCAGTAGTTCAGCAAGTAGTTCAGTAGTTCAGTGATTCATTACAGTTCACTGATCAGTTCACTGACTCAATGACTCATACAGCCATACGAGTCAGTGCAGTACTTCTCAGCTACCATGTGTGGCACTGCTGTGCACAGGCATATGCATTGTATGGAGCTGATGCTGAACTGCATATAGCCATGATTCATTCCCCCAGTATATTAGGTGACAAGCTACACTCCCAATCAGCTAAAGACACAGTGCTGAGTGCTGCATGCTATCCTGTAGGGCAGGCATGTCCAAACTGCGGCCCTCCAGCTGTTGAGAAACTACACATCTCAGCATGCCCTGACACAGCTTTAGCATTCTCTGACGGCAAAACGGTGTCAGGGCATGCTGGGATATGTAGTTTCACAACAGCTGGAGGGCCGCAGTTTGGACATGCCTTCTGTAGGGTATGATTACTCCACACAAGACACAGGGGGATATGTACTATGAACCTTCAAGTGACATAAAGTTGAGCAGTTGCCCCTGGCAACCAATCAGCTTCTGTCACTTTATATACTGTTGAAGATAAATGACAGAAGCTGATGGGTTACTTTGCAACATCTCCACTTTATCTCTCTAAGGTCTGTTACATTGGGGCAAAGGGACTTTTTCTTTTCTTTTAATTACTGTATTTTAAAAGCAGAAAAAACTAAAAGTGACATGACATTACTCTGGATTTGGGTCTTTCACATGCATATTATGAAGTAAAAAGGAGTACCAACAATGGGATTAATATTGCAGAGATACATATGTCACTATAAGGTTGCTATATAACTTATTGCTTTTCTTAAAAATAAAAAATCTGACATATTACACACATCTGATCATTTGAAAAAGATTATAACTCCTACAATGAGCTAGTATTAGAAATGCCTACTCAATGTGTAATAGTCTAGACTAGTTCTAAATCTAATCACTCCTTTCAGTCTCAGAGTCAGTGAGTGAAATGATGAACTAAATGAACTAGATGAACTAATCTTCTGAACTAATCTTTTTAGTGAACTAGATCATAATGAACTAATCACCGAACTGAACTAGATTTCCCATCACTAAACTACGACAATTCATCTTCTGCGCATGCGCAGAAGCTATTTCCCTACGTTGCCGGATCGGAGCTGAGCCCCGATCGCGGCAACCAGCCAGGCAAAGCAGTGAGTGATGGCCATGGAGGGGGAGTCGGGACCGGCCAAACAGGGACCGACCTGAAGTCCATGCGTCCCAGTCTGCCCCTGCGAGTCCGGCCCGTAGATCCACGAGTAGCACCACCACCAGTTAGATACGGCCCTGCCGGGGCTGACACGGTGCAGGGAGACAGGCTGTGGGATGGGCTGAGGAACAGACGGCCGCAAATAGTAATTGTAAATGAAGTATAAAAAACGTACTAGATGACAAGCGGGCACGTTCTGTGGTGCCCCCTCCCCAAATCAACCAATGCCCAATTAAAGCTTCCTCAGTGACAGGGGCGTGCTTTCCACATGAGCTGAAAGCACGCCCCTGTCAAAGCGGCACTTCAGCTAGGTGCCGCTTATAGGGATTTTATCAATGGGTTTTTGCTGGCCAATGCCTGGCCCCGCCCCCCGCTTCCGGCCGCTTCCGGCCCCTACACACTGACAGCAGGAGGCACCAAGAGCGGTGCCTCCGAAACACTTTTAAAGTGCATTTTTACAAATATAGCAATGATTAAAATAATATAAAGGCCAAAGCATTTACTTATGACACAGAATATGTGTCATAAGTATCTTCTTTGTATTATTTTAATCATTACTATCAGGGGAGGCACTGCCTCCCCTGCCTCCCCTGACTGCACGTCCCTGAATATTACACTATGGTACCACCTACAGTGTCACAATATTTGGATGAAATTGGGGTACCACCTGTTACAATACATGTATGGATATTACACTGCGGTACCACCTACAGTGTCACAATATGTGTATGAATATTACACTGTGGTACCTTCTACAGTTTCACAATATATGTATTAATATTACACAGCAGTACCACTTACTGTGAAACAATACGTGTATGAATATTACAATGTTGTACCACATGTCACAATACTTGGATGAAATTGGGGTACCACTTATAGTGTCACAATACGTGTATGAATATTAGTGATGTGCACCGGACATTTTTTGGGTTTTGTGTTTTGGTTTTGGATTCGGTTCCGTGGCCGTGTTTTGGATTCGGACGCGTTTTGGCAAAACCTCACTGACATTTTTTTGTCGGATTCGGGTGTGTTTTGGATTCGGGTGTTTTTTTCAAAAAACCTTAAAAAACAGCTTAAATCATAGAATTTGGGGGTCATTTTGATCCCATAGTATTATTAACCTCAATAACCATAATTTTCTATTCATTTCCAGTCTATTCTGAACACCTCACACCTCACAATATTATTTTTAGTCCTAAAATCTGCACCGAGGTCGCTGGATGGCTAAGCTAAGCGACACAAGTGGCCGACACAAACACCTGGCCCATCTAGGAGTGGCACTGCAGTGTCAGGCATGATGGCACTTCAAAAAAATAGTCCCCAAACAGCACATGATGCAAAGAAAAAAAAGAGGCGCACCAAGGTCGCTGTGTGACTAAGCTAAGCGACACAAGTGGCCGACACAAACACCTGGCCCATCTAGGAGTGGCACTGCAGTGTCAGGCAGGATGGCACTTAAAAAAAATTGTCCCCAAACAGCACATGATGCAAAGAAAAAAAGAGGCGCACCAAGGTCGCTGTGTGACTAAGCTAAGCGACACAAGTGGCCGACACAAAGACCTGGCCCATCTAGGAGTGGCACTGCAGTGTCAGGCAGGATGGCCCTTCAAAAAAATAGTCCCCAAACAGCACATGATGCAAAGAAAAATGAAAGAAAAAAGAGGTGCAAGATGGAATTGTCCTTGGGCCCTCCCACCCACCCTTATGTTGTATAAACAGGACATGCACACTTTAACGAACCCATAATTTCAGAGACAGGGTCTGCCACACAACTGTGACTGAAATGACTGGTTGGTTTGGGCCCCCACCAAAAAAAGAAGCAATCAATCTCTCCTTGCACAAACTGGCTCTACAGAGGCAAGATGTCCACCTCATCATCATCCTCCGATTCCTCACCCCTTTCACTGTGTACATCCCCCTCCTCACAGATTATTAATTCGTCCCCACTGGAATCCACCATCTCAGGTCCCTGTGTACTTTGTGGAGGCAATTGCTGCTGGTGAATGTCTCCACGGAGGAATTGATTATAATTCATTTTGATGAACATCATCTTCTCCACATTTTCTGGAAGTAACCTCGTACGCCGATTGCTGACAAGGTGAGCTGCTGCACTAAACACTCTTTCGGAGTACACACTGGAGGGAGGGCAACTTAGGTAGAATAAAGCCAGTTTGTGCAAGGGCCTCCAAATTGCCTCTTTTTCCTGCCAGTATACGTACGGACTGTCTGACGTGCCTACTTGGATGCGGTCACTCATATAATCCTCCACCATTCTTTCAATGGTGAGAGAATCATATGAAGTGACAGTAGACGACATGTCAGTAATCGTTGGCAGGTCCTTCAGTCCGGACCAGATGTCAGCACTCGCTCCAGACTGCCCTACATCACCGCCAGCGGGTGGGCTCGGAATTCTTAGCCTTTTCCTCGCACCCCCAGTTGTGGGAGAGGAGATGTTAACGGGTCATGTTCCGCTTGACTTGACAATTTTCTCACCAGCAGGTCTTTGAACCTCTACAGACTTGTGTCTGCCGGAAAGAGAGATACAACGTAGGTTTTAAATCTAGGATCGAGCACGGTGGCCAAAATGTAGTGCTCTGATTTCAACAGATTGACCACCCGTGAATCCTGGTTAAGCGAATTAAGGGCTCCATCCACAAGTCCCACATGCCTAGCGGAATCGCTCTGTTTTAGCTCCTCCTTCAGTGTCTTCAGCTTCTTCTGCAAAAGCCTGATAAGGGGAATGACCTGACTCAGGCTGGCAGTGTCTGAACTGACTTCACGTGTGGCAAGTTCAAAGGGTTGCAGAACCTTGCACAACGTTGAAATCATTCTCCACTGCGCTTGAGTCAGGTGCATTCCCCCTCCTTTGCCTATATCGTGGCCAGATGTATAGGCTTGAATGGCCTTTTGCTGCTCCCCCATCCTCTGAAGCATATAGAGGGTTGAAATCCACCTCGTTACCACCTCTTGCTTCAGGTGATGGCAGGGCAGGTTCAGGATTGTTTGGTGGTGCTCCAGTCTTCTGTACACGGTGGCTGAATGCCGAAAGTGGCCCGCAATTCTTCGGGCCACCGACAGCATCTCTTGCACGCCCCTGTCGTTTTTTAAATAATTCTGCACCACCAAATTCAATGTATGTGCAAAACATGGGACGTGCTGGAATTTGCCCAGATGTAATGCACGCACAATATTGCTGGCGTTGTCCGATGTCACAAATCCCCAGGAGAGTCCAATTGGGTTAAGCCATTCTGCGATGATCTTCCTCAGTTGCCGTAAGAGGTTTTCAGCTGTGTGCGTATTCTGGAAAGCGGTGAAACAAAGCGTAGCCTGCCTAGGAACGAGTTGGCGTTTGCGAGATGCGGCTACTGGTGCCGCTGCTGCTGTTCTTGCAGCGGGAGGCAATACATCTACCCAGTGGGCTGTCACAGTCATGTAGTCCTGAGTCTGCCCTGCTCCACTTGTCCACATGTCCGTGGTTAAGTGGACATTGGGTACAACTGCATTTTTTAGGACACTGTGGAGTCTTTTTCTGACGTCCGTGTACATTCTCGGTATCGCCTGCCTAGAGAAGTGGAACCTAGATGGTATTTGGTAACGGGGGCACACTACCTCAAGAAATTGTCTAGTTCCCTGTGAACTAACGGCGGATACCGGACGCACGTCTAACACCAACATAGTTGTCAAGGCCTCAGTTATCCGCTTTGCAACAGGATGACTGCTGTGATATTTCATCTTCCTCGCAAAGGACTGTTGGACAGTCAATTGCTTACTGGAAGTAATACAAGTGGTCTTCCGACTTCCCCTCTGGGATGACGATCGACTCCCAGCAGCAACAACAGCAGCGCCAGCAGCAGTAGGCGTTACACTCAAGGATGCATCGGAGGAATCCCAGGCAGGAGAGGACTCGTCAGACTTGCCAGTGACATGGCCTGCAGGACTATTGGCTTTCCTGGGTAAGGAGGAAATTGACACTGAGGGAGTTGGTGGTGTGGTTTGCAGGAGCTTGGTTACAAGAGGAAGGGATTTAGTGGTCAGTGGACTGCTTCAGCTGTCACCCAAAGTTTTTGAACTTGTCACTGACTTATGAAGAATGCGCTGCAGGTGACGTATAAGGGAGGATGTTCCGAGGTGGTTAACGTCCTTACCCCTACTTATTACAGCTTGACAAAGGCAACACACGGCTTGACACCTGTTGTCCGCATTTGTGTTGAAATAATTCCACACCGAAGAGCTGATTTTTTTTGTATTTTGACCAGGCATGTCAATGGCCATATTCGTCCCACGGACAACAGGTGTCTCCCCGGGTGCCTGACTTAAACAAACCACCTCACCATCAGAATCCTCCTTGTCAATTTCCTCCCCAGCGCCAGCAACACCCATATCCTCATCCTGGTGTACTTCAACACTGACATTTTCAATTTGACTATCAGGAACTGGACTGCGGGTGCTCCTTCCAGCACTTGCAGGGGGCGTGCAAATGGTGGAAGGTGCAAGCTCTTCCAGTCCAGTGTTGGGAAGGTCAGGCATCGCAACCGACACAATTGGACTCTCCTTGGGTATTTGTGATTTAGAATAACGCACAGTTCTTTGCTGTGCTTTTGCCAGCTTAAGTCTTTTCATTTTTCTAGCGAGAGGATGAGTGCTTCCATCCTCATGTGAAGCTTAACCACTAGCCATGAACATAGGCCAGTGCCTCAGCCGTTCCTTGCCACACCGTGTCGTAAATGGCATATTGGCAAGTTTACGCTTCTCCTCAGATGCTTTTAATTTTGATTTTTGGGTCATTTTACTGAACTTTTGTTTTTTGGATTTTACATGCTCTCTACTATGACATTGGGCATCGGCCTTGGCAGACGACGTTGATGGCATTTCATCGTCTCGGCCATGACTAGTGGCAGCAGCTTCAGCACGAGGTGGAAGTGGATCTTGATCTTTCCCTATTTTAACCTCCACATTTTTGTTCTCCATATTTTAATGTGTGGAATTATATGCCAGTATCAATAGCAATGGCCTACTACTATATATACTGCGCACAACTAAAATGCACCACAGGTATAGAATGTAGATGGATAGTATACTTAATGACGACACAGAGGTAGGTACAGCAGTGGCCTTCCGTACCGTACTGCTATATAAAGTATACTGGTGGTCACTGTGTCAGCAAACTGCAAAACTAAAATGCACCACAGGTATAGAATGTAGATGGATAGTATACTTAATGACGACACAGAGGTAGGTACAGCAGTGGCCTTCCGTACCGTACTGCTATATATAGTATACTGGTGGTCACTGTGTCAGCAAACTGCAAAACTAAAATGCACCACAGGTATAGAATGTAGATGGATAGTATACTTATTGACGACACAGAGGTAGGTACAGCAGTGGCCTTCCGTACCGTACTGCTATATATAGTATACTGGTGGTCACTGTGTCAGCAAACTGCAAAACTAAAATGCACCACAGGTATAGAATGTAGATGGATAGTATACTTAATGACGACACAGAGGTAGGTACAGCAGTGGCCTTCCGTACCGTACTGCTATATATAGTATACTGGTGGTCACTGTGTCAGCAAACTGCAAAACTAAAATGCACCACAGGTATAGAATGTAGATGGATAGTATACTTAATGACGACACAGAGGTAGGTACAGCAGTGGCCTTCCGTACCATACTGCTATATATAGTATACTGGTGGTCACTGTGTCAGCAAAACTCTGCACTGTACTCCTCCTATATAATATTATACTGGTGGTCCCGACTCCCCAGTCCCCACAATAAAGCAGCACACTGAGCACAGATATGGAGTGTTTTTCAGGCAGACAACGTATAATGGTGGTCACTGTCAGCAAAACTCTGCACTGTACTCCTCCTATATAATATTAATTATACTGGTGGTCCCCAGTCCCCACATTAAAATAAAGCAGAACACTGAGCACAGATATGGAGTGTTTTTCAGGCAGACAACGTATACTGGTGGTCACTGTCAGCAAAACTCTGCACTGTACTCCTGCTATATAATACAGCTGCTCCCCAGTCCCCACAATTAAGCAGTGTGAGCACAGATATATATTCAGCACACTGAGCACAGATATGGAGCGTTTTTTTCAGGCAGAGAACGGATAACTGGTGGTCACTGATCAGCAAAACTCTGCACTGTACTCCTCCTATATTATACAGCTGCTCCCCACAATTATACAGTCCTCCCCACAATTAAGCAATAAAGCACAATCAAGTTCAACAATAACGGAGAGGACGCCAGCCACGTACTCTCCCTAACATTTCCAAATGCACGAGTGAAAATGGCGGCGACGCGCAGCTGCTTATATAGAATCCGAATCTCGCGAGAATCCGACTGCGGGATGATGACGTTCGGGCGCGCTCGGGTTACCCGAGCCATACGGGAGAATCCGAGTATGGCTCGGACCCGTGTAAAAAGGGTGAAGTTCGGGGGGGTTCGGTTTCCGAGAAACCGAACCCGCTCATCACTAATGAATATTACACTGTGGTTCCACCTGCGGCATCACAATACTTGTATAAATATAATACACTATAGTCTGACCATCCGTGTCACAGTACTTGTATATGAAAAACAATAGTATAGTACAATGTATATATATATTATATATATTATATTATTATAATATAATATAATATAATATATAATATAATATAATATATTATATATATTATATATATATAATACTTTATAATATATATATAATACTTTACTAAGTTTGTGCACACCCCCTGAAATCGAAAAGAAGCTTGTTTATCGTACATTCTGCTACTTGTGTATGAATGGAGTATGATTAAAAATAACAAAATATATCATTGTTTTGAGGGAAGAAGGTTATTTTTTTGTGGCAAATCCACAAACAGTTGAAGGTATCCGTTGGGGCCGTGCGTCGGGCTATTGAACGAAAGTAAAAAAACGGTCAAAATGTTAATACAAACTGGTCGTCCAAAAACACCAACTATTAGTGAGGACAACTTCATTGTGACTACTAGCAAGCGTAACAGACGTTTGACCGCTCCAGAAATAGGTAGGGAGTTACGGAAAAGTCATTCCCGGCCTGGGTCCGATAGGACGGTTGCCAGGCACTAGCAGGAATATGGCCTTAGTGGTAGGATTGCGGTAAGAAAACCAGTTCTACATGCTATAAACGTAGCAGAAAGGTACGCATGGGCTAAGAAGCATAAGGATTGGACTGAGGAACAGTGGAAGAGGGTGCTTTGGACAGATGAATCAAAATTTGAACTTTTTGGCTCGCATCACCGGGCTTTTGTGCGTCGTCGTCCAGGTGAGCGCTTTCTCCCAGACTGTGTAGCGCCAACAGTTAAGCATGGAGGGTAATGTGATGGTTTGGGGATGTTTCACGGGAAACCAAGTTGGTGGCTCAGAATCAATGGAATAATGGATGAAAAGGTGCACCACAACATATTAGTGCTCCATGCGATTCCCTCCGAAAGGTGACTTGTGGGTCAGAACTTCATTTTCCAACAAGATAACAATCCAAAACATACGTCCAAGTTGTGTACTATTTATTTGCAAAAGAAAGAAGACGCTCAAGTCGTAACAAGAATGGAATGATGGCTACCTCAGTCCCAGATATTTCACCCATGGAGCTTGTGTGGAAAGAACTTGACAGGGAAGTCCGAAAACAGATGCCTGAGGGCCTCTGGGAGGCTCTTCAAAGCTGCTGGAGTCGAATATATCACCAAAAGCTGGAAAAATTAGTAAATAGGATGCCAAGGATATGCAAAGCCTTTATCAAAGCTAAGGGTCGTCACTTCGCTGAAAGCAGACTACCTAAATAAACTTGCCTAAAAGTCAAAACAAGTATTTTTTTTGTTTCCTTACTGTTCAAACAGTTGTTGATTTTGTAAACAAAGCCAATAAAACAGGTTTTATTTCGTTACTGTGCAGTTAAATTGAAAATTCCTTAAAATATACTGGTGTGCTCAGACTTTTGACAAGTACTGTATACAGGATAGATAGATAGATAGATAGATAGATAGATAGATAGATAGATAGATAGATAGATAGATAGATAGATAGATAGATAGATAGATAGATAGATAGATAGACTGGATAGATAGATAGATAGATAGATAGATAGATAGATAGATAGATAGATAGATAGATAGATAGATAGATAGATAGATAGATAGATATTTTTTTATTATATTTTTAGCTTTTATTTTTTGACACTTGGGCAGCACCCCTGGATGGAAGGACAGAGCACACTTGGACAGATAGAGCGCCCCTGGAGCACACAGCAGCCACTTTATGGATGGACAGAGTACACCTAGATGGACAGAGCACTCCTGGAGGACACAGCAGCACCTTTTCAGACACAGCAACCCCTTGATGGACAACACAGCACCCCTGCATGGACACACCATGGATGCAGCACTCTGGGCAGACACAGCACATATGCACTATACAAGCTCCACAGCCGGAGTGAAAATGTCACGATCACCGTGGAATACAAAACCTGCGAGAATCTGACAGCAGGAGGATTGATTTTTGCCTCGCTTTGGGATCTGAGTCAGGAGGGAAACCCCGAGCTGGACTCGGATCCCGCCTCGGGTCATGAGCCAGTTCAGCATATATCTCAGAAGCTGCCTGGCTCCCCCTGCCCTCGGCTGTGCAGCTGTGCACACTGTGCAGCGTGACGTGGTGTTAGAGGTCATGCTGTGCAGCACAGCGCAAGCCGCGCTGCATACCAGAATGACCATCACCTCGCACCCAGACTCGCCGCCTGCCGGACCTGCCGCCCGTACCCACCGACAGCATCGCCGACAGCCGGGCCTTTTCTTTTAGCCAATCCCGGGAATCTCAAGATTGAATGATTTTCAACAGCTCGGGATTGGCCTTCCTACTTCTGTGTATGTCAGTGTAAAGAAAGTGTTATAATCAGAATATTTTTTTGCTATGTCTGGATGCACACTGGACAAGATAACCGACTTGCACAGGGGTGCCTACTGGACAAGGGGACCAACCTGTGGCAGGGAAAAGGGGAGTTTCTGATTTTTTGGGTTCTCCTCCGTACCCCCGGAAGAAGTGGGCAGAATGGTGAGACAATTGCAGGAATCGCGTGTCCAAGTGACGTGGCCAGGGCTAAATTACACAAATTCATGTAATTTAATTCTGCCCCTTCACCATGGACCCACGAATTGTGGCAGTTTGCAGTGGCCGGGGCGGGGTTTAATGATGTCACAACCCAGTCCCTCCCCCTAAAGGGCAAGCATGCTGGGATCTTTAGTCCTACTGTAATGGACAAGATTCTTTCAAATGTAACTTTCACTGCTATCAACTTCGCACCCAGCACCCATGGGTGTGAGAGATAGCCCCGAGCTTCAGTCCAGGCCTGGGGTATGATCAGGAGGAGGAGCCCCTTTGTGGGCATGGTCCCCACTTCTGGAGGAATTCCTGGCATGGGCTGATTAGTTAGTGTGTCCACTGGCTGTGGCATTACCCCCTGCTAGTTGAGCCTGGTGTTCATTCCATAAATACGTGGGACCTCTACACAATTGTTTTCCCTGTATTTTTAGGACAACAGCCAGCTCTTTAGCCTGGTCCCGTTTATACCTTGGGGGGGAGTGGGACAACATGCGTTTACTGTTTTTCATTTTAAACACATTCTTTACACTGACACACAGAGAAGCACACTGCTCACAGGCAGGTCTAGTATTCAGGCACAACACGACTGAACTTGCACACAACTAAACACAATTGCATAGACCATTGGAAAACATGATTCTTTGTATATTTGAGTGTTAGATCATGAAAAACTTACGTATCCCAGCGATGCCCAGAGTGTTTGATCTCAGACTAAACTTGATTCTTAGTAAATTTGCCCCCAAGAATGAAAGAGAAATGTTACTGTTCTTATGCAAGTTTAAAATTACAGATTCCACAACAGACTCTATGGAAAATGTTGCATAAATATTTACAAATGTTTCCGCATAAGCTACAGTTACTGCAAGGTTTACGCAACAACAAACTCGTACTTCATTCTTTCTGTGTTTGGAACAAATTGGATTATCGTATCGAAAAGGCTCACACAGAACATTTGTAACTTGGAGCCCGATTCAGCATGGAACGCAGGTACGAATGCATTTGCATGCTGGGGCCTTTTGAAATTTGCACACTGCGCACCCTGTGAGCTGCGATGGCATGTCACATATGCGAAACACCTCTGCCTGATTGAAAGCAGCGTTGTGACATGGGGGCGCAGTCTGGACAACTCAGGCGTGTCCAGACCGTTGTGCGATGCACTTGCATGTTTGTAGGGGATGGGGCGAGGGGGGGGGGGGGGGTGGAGGACACGGCATGCCCTGAGTAATGGGTTGTAGATGTATGATTTTTCACACATCCAGGACCCATATTGAATTATGCCCTTAGTCTACTACATATCCATATAAGTATTTTGACTATATATGGCTTGGGGGCGCAGGGATGCGGGGGCGCCGCCACTGATTTAGCGCAGATTGACATGCGGACGAGCGTCCGCATGTCAATCTGCTGTCTCCTCTCCCTCCTTCTGTCCGTTGCTGTGATGGAAGGACACGAAGGGCACAGCGCACGCCTCTCCTGTGTCCCTCCTGGGTCTCCGGCGGGTCTAATAAATTAAGTTCCGTTCGTGAGCTCTGATTGGCTCATGAACCGGCACTTCCTTTAACAGACCCGCCTGGAGACCCAGGAGGGACACAGGAGAGGCGCATGCTGTGCCCTCCGTGTCCCTCCATCACAAAACAGCGGGGGAGCGCGTGGGGGGGGGGATTTAACTGGCACTGGGGGAGCATATTCGGCACAGGGGGAGGGGGGAGCACTTCAGGGGCATATGTGGCACTTCGGGGGATATGTGGCACTGGGGGGTATATGTGTACCTGGCACATGGGGGGGCTATATTTGGCACTGAGGGCATGTGAGTACCTGGCACTGTGGGGGAATATCTGGCACTGGGGGCATATGTGGCACTTGGGAGGTATATGTGTACTTGGCACATGGGGGGGGGCTATATTTGGCACTGGGGGCACGTGAGTACCTGGCACTGTGGGGGAATATCTGGCACTGGGGGCATATGTGGCACTGGGAGCACAGCTCTAGGAACAAGCACTACCCCCTAGCAACGAGCATGACACCCAGTGCATGAAACCCCTGGCAAAGAGCATGACACCCAGTGCATGAAAGCCCTGGCAATGAGCATGACACCCTGAGCATGAAAACCCCTGGCACCATGCATGGAACCAAGAGCATGAAACCCCTGGCAACGAGCATGACACCCTGAGCATGAAAACCCCTGGCACCGTGCATGGAACCAAGAGCATGAAACCCCTGGCAACGAGCAGGTAATTTAAAAGTAATTAGAAGCCTTACTGTAGGACTTAATGTGTAATGGGCATTACGGTGTGTGGCATAATGTATCACAGACATTACGGTGTGTGACATAATGTGTCACAGGCATTATGGTGTGTGGTATACTATATCACAGGCATTGTAGTATGTGGTATAATGTCTCGGGGCATTGCAGTGTGGCATAATGTATAACGGGCATTGCGGTGTGTGGCATAGGGTATAACGGGCATTGTGGTATGTGTCACAGGCATTACGGTGTATGGTATACTATATCACGGGCATTGTGATATGTGGTACAATGTCTCAGGGTCATTGCAGTGTGTGGCATAATGTATCACGGACATTGCGGTGTGTGTCATAATGTGTCAGGCATTACTGTGTGTTGTATACTATATCACGGGCATTGTGGTATGTGGTATAATGATCCAGGGTCATTGCGGTGTGTGTCATAATGTGTCACAGACATTGTATGCGCTATAATGTATCAGGGGCATTGTAGTGTGTAGCATAATGTATAACGGGTATTGCGATTCCTGTCATAATGTGTCACAGGCATTACGGTGTGTGGCATAATGTGTCGGGGGCATTACGGTGTGTGCATATTGTGTCATGTGCATTATTGTGTGTGGCATAATGTCTAAGGGCCATTGCAATATGTGGCATAATGTATACTGGGCATTACTATAAGGAGGAAAAATGACAAATAATGTAAGGGGCATGAATCAGGATTATTTTTCTTTCCTGTGGTGGCCAACGTCTGGGCGTGCAGGTTGCAAAACTGGGGTATAAGGTAGTCTTTCCCTGCAATGCCATGCCCCTTTATGCAACGCCACACCCATTTCAACAAAAACACGCCCCCTTTTTTGCGGCGCGCGCATGTTTGTCCCTTTACTAGTACCAATTATGGGGGATTGGGGGTGGTGGCGCCGAAGAATTTTTTGGCTTGGGGGAGAAAAATTTCTAGTTACGCCACTGTTGAAAGTGTCTATTTCTTTTATACTGTACTGACACAGACATGTTCCACAGCTTGGTGAGGCCCAGTTAGGTCATCACAAATGGGACTTCATGAGGTGAAGGCCTACCAGAGAAAATAGTGGCCCACCAAATAATGGGGCAGATGTATTAACCTGAAGAAGACATAAGGAAGTGATAAACCAGTGATAAATGCAAGTTGATAAACACCCCAGCCAATCAGCTCCAATATGTAAATTGACAGTTAGGAGCTGGTGCATTTATCACCTTGCACATATCACTGGTTTATCACTTCCTTATGCCTTCTCCAGGTTATTGTAGAGATGTGCCCTGTGGGCACATCTGTGGTGCTGTCCCTAGCTGGGGACAGCGCTGGGGCAGCTTGTCTGTCCCCAGCGCTGGGTGCGTGGCGGCGGGTGTCCGGTGCAGGGATCACCTTTTTCCCTGCACCGGACCAGAAACTGCAGGGGCGTTTGAATCTTGGCGCCCTCCGGGAGCCAATCGTGGCTCCTGGAGCGGCAGCCAATCGGAGAGGGACGCGGCGAGCCAATCGGCGCTCGCCGCGTCATAGGCCCCGCCCCTGGCGTCTGACGTCAGACGCCGGGCGGGAGCCAAGGTCTCGGCGCGCGCGGAAGAGCGCGAGGGAGAGGAAAGAAGACACCGCCGGGAGACGACGCCGGGCCGCGCCGGAGAGCGGTGAAGAGGTCCTGAGGCCGCGGAAGAGGCCAGAAGACGCCAGGCCCCTTGAAGAAGATGTCCAGCGGCGGCTGGACGCAGAGAAGAGTCGGAGGCGCCGCTGGCCAGGACGGGTCAGCGGCAGAAGACGGTGCCGGAGGCCCCCGGATTAGGTGAGGCCTCAGTGAGGCTATCCTTCCCCCTCCCCTTTTCCTCCCTTGACCACCAGGGACGGGCATTAGGCCCGAGGGCACAATTCAGGCACTAGGCCTGGGGCGCAGATAGGAGTTTGGGGTCACTATTTTATTAGGTGGTTTGGGCATTAGGCCCAAGCCACCCTCCCTGTGGCACAGTTAGGCGGGCATTAGGCCCGGGGGTGTATTTTGGCCGATTAGGGGTACGATAAGGTGACCTTGGGCACAAGGCCCAGGTCACCCAACGGGCAGCAAGTTAGGCGGGCGCTAGGCCCGTGGGCGAAGTCAGGCCTCCGGCCTGTGTGCAGTTAGGGGGCGCTAGGCCCAGTGAATCAGTGTTTCCCCGAGGTGAGTACAGGTGGCCCTGGGCGCTAGGCCCAGGCCACCCTGAGGTGTTAAGTAGGCAGGCCCGCTCGGCCTGAGCCCCTAAGGAGAGAGTACGGTAGGTGGGTGATCTGTGCGGCCCCCACTACTGGGTGTTCTGAGTCGGGTAGATAAAGGGACCGTACCGTCGCTTGCATTGTGTATCGTGATGTATGTTACCGTGCGGGGCGATGTGTGAGCTCGTTAAGTGTGTTAGTTTTGTTGCACCACACCCACAGAGCTAGTTTGAGGGCTCTGCCGTTGTAGTTAGTATAGGGTGTGACACTAGGTTAGAGTTAGGCCCTGCACGGCTGTTTGCTTGTTTGTTTATCTCCTTACAGGGACCTGTAAGAGAAGACGTTCGCAGTGCGAAACTGACGGTGAGTAACATCTGTGTGCGTTTGTCCCTTGTCTGTCCCCGAGCGCCGGAGTCAGGATTGCTCACGGACGTGAGAATCCCTTTCATCACACTACGTGCGAGAGCGCGAGTGTGTGAAAGCTGGGTGGCTGAGGCTTTGTGCCAGTGATGACCTTTCACCCAACCGGTGAAGGTCGCGGTCACCCCTGGGGTATCCCCTGTTCCAGTGGAAGAAGGGTCGATACCCCCCCTTAAGGTAAACCATTCTCTCCTCAGCTTGGTCGTCGGTCAGCTCCGAGAGGGAATCGCCGTGTCCGGATCCGATTGAAGATTTCCAGGTCCGTCGAGGGTTCCGGTACCTGAAGGTGAGAGAGAGCGGCGCCTGGTGAGTACCGAGTCTACACCTGCACGGCAGCAGGCACCACACGCACGGCAGCCGCACCTCTCACACTTGGCGTAGTCTGCAGGATCGAAGAGACCGGATCACGGACACGATGTGGAACGCCACCAAGAAGACCTCCCTGCGGACGGCTCCGGAGAAGACTCACCCCCGGATGTGTGCGGACCAGAGCGACTGGGTGACGGTGTCTGGGGCAGACATCCTGAAGATGGTGCAGCGGTCGATCCAGCGTGGAAAAGAAGAGCGCCGGGAGAAGGGGCGCAAGAAGGCCGCTGTGACGCCCTGCAAGAAATGTCGGCAAACAGGGCACTTTGCCAGCGAGTGTACTTGGCGAGAGACGTCCCCAAAGAAGGTGGTCCAGGAAGCGGACCGAAGACGTCAGCAGGGCCAAGCGAAGAAGGAGTCCTGGTGTTTGCTCTGCGGAAACTACGGGCATGAGCACAACAGTTGTCCTTGGGACGAAGAGTTGAGCGAAGACGAGGTTGATTCCCGGTGTGAAAGCTGTGGAGATCCCCGACATCGGCTCCTGGAATGTCCATGGACGGAAGACAGGACGGACTACGAAGCCACGGTGAAGCAGATGACGGAGTCTCGTCAGCAGCTTTGGGACCGGGTGGCTGCAGAGCCTGTGTGTGCGCTCTGCGAAGCGAGAGGACATGCGCTTCCCGATTGTCCGTGGGATGAAGACCATATGATTGCGGATGGTCGCGCCCAGAGATGGGAGGAGGAAACCAGGGAAATGGAGCGGAAGGCCTTGCTTGAAGTTAATTCGCAGGTGCCCATTTCCTCTGAGCCGGAACCAACGGGTGAAGATTCCCCAGTGAAGGAGGTGGACCAGGAACCCGTCTTGGAGAAGGTGGCAGTGGCCCTCCCTTGTTGGAAGTGTCGGCGACCAGGACATGCGGCCAGTGAGTGCCCCTGGGAAGATGCCGCGGACCTACTCTGTCCCAAGAAAGTGACCCCAGTAATGAAGGATCCTTTCCCGCAGCAGGCGGAGGTGGACGACTGGGAGGTGAAGAGACCACGCTGCGAAGAAGAGCGTGTGAAGACCCAGTGACGGAGATGTCCGGAATCTCCCCGCGATGGAACCGTCCACGACCAGGACGTGTGGAACAGGAGTGTCCTGGGTACCAAGAGATGCCAGCGGAAACTAAGGAGTACGCTGAGGAAGTAAAGATGCCAGCGGAAGCGAAGGAGTACGCTGAGGAAGTCACGATGCCAGCGGAAGCGAAGGAGTACGCTGAGGAAACAGAGGTGCCAGCGGAAAGGACTAAGTACGCTGAGGAGGAAAATGATACCCCAGTCCAGATATCGGAGGAGGACTCGGACTACGGTGAGCTGTCCGCCGACGAATCCCTCCAAGAACAGACGGAGGACGACTCTGGCATCGGAAGCGCCGACGAGAGTGACTGGCAGGATCGGGTGGAGTCATGCTCCCAGTTGAATGCCCTCCGTGAAGAGGAGGAGATAGTCCTGGAGCAAGAATACCTGCCGGGAGTGCCGAAATGGACGGACGTACGGGGAGAGGATCGCGATGCCGTGGGAGGACCCGTTCCAGAGGAAGACACAGGACCTTTGGAGATGCCCCACGAGGAAATGCGACATGTGGTGGCTGTTGCCCGGGAGGAAACGGATGCCCCGGAGGATTCCGCTGTTGGGTGGTGGTCGATACCACACCCGGAAGACAGGGACGAAGCCACAGACGATATCGAAGGTCAAGAGTGGGTGACTGTTGTCCCCGTGGAGGAAGATTCCCCTTGGTGGCCAACGTCGAGCGACCGTGAGGAGATGCCACTCCCCCAGAGGATCCGCCGATGGAGGTCAGGACATAAGAGGAACCCGGAGCTGGAGGTGGAAGGATGTGGGGTCACAGCCTGTCCGGGCTGGACCCTTGAACACAACCTCGCCGGAGGGACCTCGGAATTCCCTGACCCGCGGACAATGGACGTCGTGGAGAACTTTGTAGGGACTACAAAGGAAAAAAGGGGGGGAAATGTAGAGATGTGCCCTGTGGGCACATCTGTGGTGCTGTCCCTAGCTGGGGACAGCGCTGGGGCAGCTTGTCTGTCCCCAGCGCTGGGTGCGTGGCGGCGGGTGTCCGGTGCAGGGATTACCTTTTTCCCTGCACCGAACCAGAGACTGCAGGGGCGTTTGAATCTTGGCGCCCTCCGGGAGCCAATCGCGGCTCCCGGAGCGGCAGCCAATCGGAGAGGGACGCGGCGAGCCAATCGGCGCTCGCCGCGTCATAGGCCCCGCCCCTGGCGTCTGACGTCAGACGCCGGGCGGGAGCCAAGGTCTCGGCGCGCGCGGAAGAGCGCGAGGGAGAGGAAAGAAGACACTGCCGGGAGAAGATGCCGGGCCGCGCCGGAGAGCGGTGAAGAGGTCCTGAGGCCGCGGAAGAGGCCAGAAGATGCCAGGCCCCTTGAAGAAGATGTCCAGCGGCGGCTGGACGCAGAGAAGAGTCGGAGGCGCCGCTGGCCAGGACGGGTCAGCGGCAGAAGACGGTGCCGGAGGCCCCCGGATTAGGTGAGGCCACAGTGAGGCTATCCTTCCCCCTCCCCTTTTCCTCCCTTGACCACCAGGGACGGGCATTAGGCCCGAGGGCACAATTCAGGCACTAGGCCTGGGGCGCAGATAGGAGTTTGGGGTCACTATTTTATTAGGTGGTTTGGGCATTAGGCCCAAGCCACCCTCCCTGTGGCACAGTTAGGCGGGCATTAGGCCCGGGGGTGTATTTTGGCCGATTAGGGGTACGATAAGGTGACCTTGGGCACAAGGCCCAGGTCACCCAACGGGCAGCAAGTTAGGCGGGCGCTAGGCCCGTGGGCAAAGTCAGGCCTCCGGCCTGTGTGCAGTTAGGGGGCGCTAGGCCCAGTGAATCAGTGTTTCCCCGAGGTGAGTACAGGTGGCCCTGGGCGCTAGGCCCAGGCCACCCTGAGGTGTTAAGTAGGCAGGCCCGCTCGGCCTGAGCCCCTAAGGAGAGAGTACGGTAGGTGGGTGATCTGTGCGGCCCCCACTACTGGGTGTTCTGAGTCGGGTAGATAAAGGGACCGTACCGTCGCTTGCATTGTGTATCGTGATGTATGTTACCGTGCGGGGCGATGTGTGAGCTCGTTAAGTGTGTTAGTTTTGTTGCACCACACCCACAGAGCTAGTTTGAGGGCTCTGCCGTTGTAGTTAGTATAGGGTGTGACACTAGGTTAGAGTTAGGCCCTGCACGGCTGTTTGCTTGTTTGTTTATCTCCTTACAGGGACCTGTAAGAGAAGACGTTCGCAGTGCGAAACTGACGGTGAGTAACATCTGTGTGCGTTTGTCCCTTGTCTGTCCCCGAGCGCCGGAGTCAGGATTGCTCACGGACGTGAGAATCCCTTTCATCACACTACGTGCGAGAGCGCGAGTGTGTGAAAGCTGGGTGGCTGAGGCTTTGTGCCAGTGATGACCTTTCACCCAACCGGTGAAGGTCGCGGTCACCCCTGGGGTATCCCCTGTTCCAGTGGAAGAAGGGTCGATACCCCCCTTAAGGTAAACCATTCTCTCCTCAGCTTGGTCGTCGGTCAGCTCCGAGATGGAATCGCCGTGTCCGGATCCGATTGAAGATTTCCAGGTCCGTCGAGGTTTCCGGTACCTGAAGGTGAGAGAGAGCGGCGCCTGGTGAGTACCGAGTCTACACCTGCACGGCAGCAGGCACCACACGCACGGCAGCCGCACCTCTCACACTATTACATCTGCCCCAGTATTTATTTACTGATTGCTGTCCTCATATCTTTTGTCTATATAAAATTCAAAATAAGAAAGTGTACTTAGAAGTGCCAATCTGACCAAGCCCTGATAATGCAGCATTTTTCTATCTAGGAAAATGTGGAGTTCAAATAAAACCTTTTTTAGAGTTTTATTGTTATTATTTTATTATTAGTAGTAGTAGCAGTGCCGTTTATCCACATGCCCACGGAAGCAGTGCCCCTTATATACATAACCACGGAAGCAGTGCTCCTTATATACATAACCACAGTAACTATGGGGCAGATGTATTAACCTGGAGAAGGCATAAGGAAGTGATAAACCAGTGATGTGTGTAAGGTGATAAAGGCACCAGCCAATCAGATCCTAACTGTTAATTTACATATTGGAGCTGATTGGCTGGTGCCTTTATCACCTTGCACATATCGCTAGTTTATCACTTCCTTATGCCTTCTCCAGGTTAATACATCTGCCCCAGTGTCCCTTATACACATGTCCACAGAAACAGTGCCCCTTATACACATAATAAATGTCACCCCCACCCCACTTGCCTCATCTGTCTCTGGTGGTGTCTGGCAACTCCTCACTCCTGCCGCAGCCCAGCATCTTTGGAGGGGGACTGGGGGAGGCGGGCTAAGTGCATCAGTCACAGCCTAGGGCCGACTGCTCACCTGCCCCTTCTATTTATGCGGGAGCAGCGGATGGCTGAGCAAGGAGGGCTGGAAGATGCATGCCCTGCTGGGCATACACGCTGATGTCTGTACAGCCGCTTGGAGTATCCTCAGAATGCTACAAGTAGCACTGAACTTCCCAGTGTTGGCAGCCCCGCCACCCTCTGTATAGTGTCATGGCATTATCCGCTTAGGGGGTGGGGCCAGCACAGGGCATTCCCGAGCATTGGTACAGCACTGATTATACTAGAGTTCATCAGCCCACAAAATATCTGCCTTCACTGTGTACAGGATTTACTTGAAAATGTGACTGCTTTTTTGTTTTTTGATTTATCAACAAACCGCTCACTTTGCATTTTACCAGAGTTCCTGAATATGAAGTGCTATTTGCAATAGCGTTATGCTAATAGAATTTCTTGGAACCTTTCATGGCCCTTTATATATATTCTTCATTGCCCATTGTTAACTGGAAATGAAATCCTTAATTAGATTAGAAAACTGAAATCACACGGGGAACACAAAGCCATATCTCCGTGGTCATCACACCGTAATGGAATATAAAGTGGCAAATTTCAGGAAAACACAACTGTGCTCTGATAATGAAGCCGGGCACTAGATGTGAGAATAGGAATTAATAGTGGAAGCGCATAACACAGGAAACAGAATTGAATTTGTATGCACCAGAGAAATAATGCTATATTTCATCATTAAATGGAATAATAAACCGGGGCTTCAGAACATCATTATTGTCAAATAAACGGTAATTGATCTGGGCTTGAAGGGAGCATTTTTTTAACAAGATCATATGAAACAAATTGACCCGACAATCTATTGAGATCTGTCCAGTAATATAGAGATAAAACGTCCGTGAGCTTCCATCAGTTGTGGAACTACAAGTTCTACCTGGACCTGCCAGCCAGAAGTTGTAATATTTCAATGGCAACTAACACAGTTATTGTATATAGGGCCTATATTATTATAGTTATTGTGCCATTGGTCCTATAAGGCCCTTGGGGCAACACCAGCACTGCCCTGTGCCACATGTATTTGGCTTGCGGGGTGCCTGGAGCTCAGCATTCATGAAGTCACATGTACTTGGGACAGGGTTGGCTAAGGGTGAATTATGACCCCTGCTTTGGCTCTGTATCCAGCTGTAAAAAAATAAATGCACCAGTTATTGTAGTAAGCAGGGGAGGGAGGGGATGTCAGTGTTTAAACTAGTATCTCTTTATACCCACTTAACACGTACGTCTCAACATTGGACCAAGTATAATTGGGAAAAAAATGTTACGCAGCATGCAGTGACGCCCAATCCCCCCATATAGAGGGGAATTTAGGGGTCAGACTTCCCCTAGGCACAACATCATTGGCCACCCCACAGCCTCTCCCCCTTCTCCTCCCCCCAGACTCAGTAACACTGTCTGCTGTTGCTGGGGCCGGACGTCAAGATTTAGTTACCGGCCCTGGTGCAAAAACCAGAAGAGAGGAGCCTTAGTTGCCTCAGTTGACGCTAAAGGTGGGCATGCCGGTCTGAGTCTCCTCCGTCACTTGTGGGTCCCAGGGCTTTGCAGCTGCTGTGTTGGCATCACTGCATGCACAAGGATCATGGAGTGGGTGAAAGTTTAGTTCTTCACTCACAGTATACTTCCTATCTCTCTCTCTCTCTCTCTCTCTCTCTCTCTCTCTCATTCTCTCTCTCTCTCTCTCTCTCTCTCTCTCATTCTCTCTTTCTTTCTTTCTTTCTTTCTTTCTTTCTTTCTTTCTTTCTCTCCCTCTCTCTCTCTATCTCTCCTCTCTCTCTTCCTCTTTCTCTCCCTCTCCCTCCCTTTTTCTCTCCCTCTCTTTCTCTCCCTCTCCCCTTCTCTCTCTCTCTCTCTCCCTCTTTCTCTCTCCCTCTCCTAGCATTCTTTCTGCAGCTTTCATGTTAAACCGCTTTGTTTTTTTCTGCTTGTTTCCGCCCCTGATACTTTCCCTTTATGCCCCAGTGAACCCTTTCAATCCAATTTACCCCATTTGCTCCATTTTACTGAGACCTCATATACCCATTGCTTCTACACTTCACCCTCTTCCTATCACCCACTGCCTCTCCCTATCACCCACTCTCCATCACCTCTGTTTCTACCTGTCAGCCACTGCTCGTCATTCTGTCCCTTTCTCCCACTCTCCATCATCCATTGCCTCTCCCTGTCACACTCTGCTAGTCACTAACCCCTGTCCCCATTGCCTCTCCCCATTACCATCTGGCTCTCCCTGTTACCCTCTCGCTGTCACACTCTGCTTGTCACTAATCTCTGTCCACATTGCCTCTCCCCATTACCATTTGCCTCTCCCTTTCACCCACTCTCCGTCACCCTCTCCCTGTCACCACTGCATCTCTCTCTCCTCCTTTGCTTGTCAGCCTCACATTCTCCCTCTCTCTCACACTGTCACCCTCTTTCCTTCGCTCTCCGCCTCTCCCAGTCACCCACTTCTTGTCACCCTCTCTCGCTCCCCGTCACTCACTGTCATGTGGCATATTATGACCTTGGGGTGGGGTGGAGGAAGGGGGGCCAAAGCATATTTTTGCGCATGGGTCCACTGCTCACAAGTTCCACCACTGAGAAGAAGCCTGATTCAAATGTGGATGGAGTTAGCATTGATGCTGTTTCCGTGGAAGCAGTACATGACCTGTTTATGTGCAGTTTTCCAATAATCAGAAAACTATATGCAATACCAACAATCAAACCTCAATCAGGGCCAATGTTTCTTTGCCACACTTCTTCTCCCTTCGTCAGTATCCTGACCTTACTTTATTGAACACGCTAGCTAGGGGACCCATTGATCCATAAATATTTACAACTTATCCCCCCAAAACACCAGTAAATATTTTGTATTCCTGCCAGCAGCCGCTCCCTATAGGATTCTATGGTTCATGCAATGCTGCCAGATTTACCAAGTTATGGTATGCAAAGCAAGGAGATGGCAGTAGCCCACTGTAGCCTATGGGCTACACACATGGCAAAATTAGCCAGCGGATGATCTCTTCCCAGCAATGGCCACCATGCATGTGCGGCAGCACTCACAGATTGCATTGCAAATGATTATTGATAAATGGGTCCCTTAATGAGCACAAAGGCACATAATTTTCCACTCACATTTCCTAATGCTGCCCCTTTCAGTAAAAAGAATAATAATAAGAGGGAGATTCCCACTTTATACAGTAGGTAAACAGAGTATCAGAGATGAGATATGGTTATTATAATTAATTCATTCCCTGACATTTCTGGCCATAGAAGGATCCTATATAATAAAAGGCTAACGCTGCTTCTCACCTCTATGGGTGGAATTCAAGTGTTTTGCGCCCTAGTGGCTGCTAGATGGCGCACGACGGAGCAATTCAAGTGTTGCTCTGTTCGGGTGCACACAGTGCTGACAGTACTGTTAAGTTGTTCAATCATTTTGGCGGGCTGCTAACTAGTCTATATATATATAAAAGTCAAAAAAGGAGATTGACTCACTGGTTGACTTATCACAAAATCTCTTAAACTACAAGGCCTACAATCTTGAAATTTGGCAGGTAGCTTCTCCTTAGGTCCCAGGTGCTTGCTAAGAACCAGTTTTACAAATGTCACTGTCCATCCACGGAAATTTCAAAAAATAGATGTGTGTGTGTGTGTGTGTGTGTGTGTGTGTGTGTGTGCGTGCGTGTGTGTGTGTCCCAGCATAATTCCGGAATGCCTGGACCAATTTACACCAAACTTGGTACACCTATGATTTACGATCTGGGAACAAACACTGTGGGGATAAGACACACCTAGCACCCTAGGGATGGGACAGCAGCACAGAGTATTTCAGGAGACAGCATAAATCCGGAATGCCTGGACCAATTTACACCAAACTTGCTACACATAAGACAAACACTGTGTGGGTAAGACACCCCTAGCACCCCTAGGGGTAAGCCAGCAGCACAGAGTATATCAGGACATGCATGATATGTCAGTGATGGCAGGGCTGCAGGTGACAGTGGCAGTGACATGATGTGAGGAGGGGAATAGAGGTAGCAGGAAGTAACACACTGAGAGTTGTATAGTGGGAGGAGCAGGGTCCCAAGCAGCACAGAGTATATTAGGAGGTGCATGATAGGTCAGGCACTACAGGGCTGCATGTGACAGGGGCAGTTACATGATGTGAGGAGGGGAATGGAGATAGCACAAGCCCACTCACTGAGAGTTATATAGTGGAAATAGCAGGGTACCCCAGATTTTATCAGGAGATGCATAATCTGCTGTGCTATATAAGAAACTGTAAATAAATTGATCATTTCACAGAGGCACTGACATGATGTGAGGGGAATGGAGGCAGCAAGAAGCCACAGACTGAGAGTTGTATAGGGGGAAGAGCAGGGTCTCTTAGGGGACCAAAAAGGGGTCCGGGCACTACACAAAGTGGGTTAGGGAAGCAAGATACAGTATATCTATATACCAGATCTCCAACCAATGTAAATTAATGAACAACTATAATTCTAATTTACCATCCTCATCCCGTAGTGAAGCACGGGTATTCAGCTAGTATTATTATAAGAAAAATGTATTGGATCTGTAAACTCAATGGCAGTGTTATTTATGTGGATGAAAATTTTTACTAAAAGTATTTGTTGACAACAGTTTGAGGACTAAAAGTGGACTAAAATAATAACTGAGATCCAATGACTAAATCTTAACTAAAACAAAGAAAGTAAACGTGAATAAGACTAAAAATAAGTTTAAAATCCTTGCCAGAATTAACACTGAAAGAGGGTTTTACATTTTTAAATAACAATAATGTGTTCTAGATTAGAGATGAGCGGGTACGGTTCTCCGAGATCCTAACCCCCCGAACTTCACCTATTTTACACGGGTCCGAGGCAGCCTTGGATCTTCCCGCCTTGCTCGGTTAACCCGAACGCGCCCGAACGTCATAATCCCGCTGTCAGATTCTCGCGAGATTTGTATTCTATATAAAGAGCCGCGCGTCACCACCATTTTCACTTGTGAGGACGTGGCTGCGTTCTCTCCCTGAAAAGCTCCGTAATCTGTGCTCAGTGTGCTACAAATATCTGTGCTCAGTGTGCTGCAAATATCTGTGCTCAGTGTGCTGAAAATATCTACGGTCTCTGCCTGAAAACGCTCCATATCTGTGCTCAGTGTGCTGCAAATATCTGTGCTCAGTGTGCTGCATTGTGGGGACTGGGGACCACCAGTATATAATTATAGTAGTACAGTACAGTAGGCCATTGCTGTATCTTGCAGCTCTGTGTCAAGTATACTATCTCTGTGCTGCATTATTGTGAGCAGTATATAGTAGGACAGTGCAGCATTTTGGTGACCAGCAGTATACATATAGTACAGTACAGTAGGCCATTGCTGTATCTTGCATCTCTGTGTCAAGTATACTATCTCTGTGCTGCATTATTGTGAGCAGTATATAGTAGGACAGTGCAGCATTTTGGTGACCAGCAGTATACATATAGTACAGTACAGTAGGCAATTGCTGTATCTTGCAGCTCTGTATCAAGTATACTATCTCTGTGCTGCATTATTGTGAGCAGTATATAGTAGGACAGTGCAGCATTTTGGTGACCAGCAGTATACATATAGTACAGTACAGTAGGCCATTGCTGTATCTTGCAGCTCTGTGTCAAGTATACTATCTCTGTGCTGCATTATTGTGAGCAGTATATAGTAGGACAGTGCAGCATTTTGGTGACCAGCAGTATACATATAGTACAGTACAGTAGGCCATTACTGTATGTTGCAGCTCTGTGTCACTTCTAGTATCCTGATCAGTGCTCAATATCTGCTGCATTGTTGTGACCAGTATGTATACTGTACTGTGCGACGTGTGTTATACACCTGGTGATTTTATACATCCTGTAATCTGTACTGAGCGATGTGTGAGATACACCTGGGGATTATACACCCTGTATACTGTACTGTGCAACATTTGTGATACACCTGGTGATTATACACCCTGTATACTGTACTGAGCGATGTGTGAGATACACCTGGGGATTATACACCCTATATACTGTACTGTGTGATGTGTGTTATACACCTGGTGATTATACATCCTGTAATCTGTACTGAGCGATGTGTGAGATACACCTGGGGATTATACACCCTATATACTGTACTGTGTGATATGTGAGATACACCTGGGGATTATACACCCTATATTATTATTATTATTATTATCCTTTATTTATATGGCACCACAAGGGTTCCGCAGCGCCCAATTACAGAGTACATAAATAATCAAACAGGAAAACAGCAACTTACAGTTGATGACAGTATAGGACAAGTACAGGGTAAATAAACATAGTTACATCAGCAGATGACACTGGTATAAGTATAAGGTGGCAGAAGACTGCTGGATGTGGTACAGTTGAAGATTATTAAAGTAAGAAAGGATAAGCACATGAGGGAAGATGGCCCTGCTCGTGAGAGCTTACAATCTAAAGGGGAGGGGTAGACAGACATGGGTGACACAGATGGGGTACATAAAGAACGTGGAACAGAGCGTTAGGGTGAGATTTGGCTGGGTTTGGTGAAGAAGTGGACCCCCAGAAGGCACAAGTCATTACTTAACATTGCAACATATTACTGGGCTATGCAGGAGAAAATTAAAAATAGGGGAAAATAAAAATAAAAAAAAAGAATCGATAACTTCTACCGCTGTCAAAAAGGTCAATGGAAGCTGAAATAATGGACAATTACCTCATGGAAGCCAGATACAGTATACCAAACAGTACTTAGCAGAGTTAGGAATGAGTGCTTATGAAATACAGTAATATTTTGTCATAATATTTCAGAAACTGCATGGCTGGTCTCTTGCACTCTTTTGCTCTAATACACCACCTGCTTTAGGATTTATATTCAAAGACATTATGGGGCAAATTTACTAAGCTAACGATTTTGACCGAGATGGTGTTTTTTCTTCAAAGTGTCATCTCGGTCATTTACTAAACAGAAATCTCGGCAGTGATGAGGGCATTCGTATTTTTTTAGAAGCCAACGGGAAAAAATACGAATGAATACACCATACGCCTGTTATTTGGTAGAACTCGGTAATTTACCAAGAATTCATATTTGTATTATTCACCGTGAAAGGTCCATTACGTTCGTGTTCAAGATAGAATCGTAAAAAAATACACCAAAAAAATAGACCTGCTTTTGTAAAGCGTGTTTACATGTGTTGCACCCTCACCAAAAATTACACATATAATTGTGATACTTTAAAAGGTCAATAAGTACAAGATTAACATCTCACCCTCAGAAATGGTAGAAATAACGATTATCCACAACATTTTTATGTTTAAACCACAAATATGTTTATTAAAGTGTGAAAGTGTGTACATTGCAAACGTCAACAGACAGTGTTAACCCCACTTATGCATCTGCCATCTGCAGAGGCTGGCTTTCTTTTTTTCGTGTAGCCTTGGAGGCTTCAGAGGTGGGGCCAGGGACATGAGGTCTTGATCTGCTTGACCTCCTTATTGGGGAGGTCACTGGGGTATTTATTGGAGTTGTAGTTCCTGAGCTAGTGCTCACTTGTTGGGAGTGTAAAGCACTTATGTTGTGGCTTAAGTTAGTGAGTGTAGCATTTAATTGGTTATTGGAGGCCGTGTTATTCTCTATAATTCTACCCAGACTTTCTGTAAGGCTATTGTTCCTTTCAAGGAGATGCAGGTAGTTTTGGTGTTGCCTCATTTGTTCATCCAGAATTCTCTGTAAAGTGGTCATTATGGTGCTGTTTTCTGCCCGCATTTGCTCCAGACAAGTCGCCACACGACTGGTTTCCAAATGTTCTCTGCTGAGATTTCGACTTATGCGTGGCATGTAATGTGGCAGACTTGCCAGCAGCTGATTTTGTCTTTGGATACAGTCTGAATTGAGCCTCTGGTGGTTTGCCCAGTTGGCCCAAATTGTCTGCTCTTCAGTTTGAGCCAGTGGTGTACTTGGGCTCATTATTGGTTGCGGACTTGTTTGTTGTGGAGGCGTGGCCACTGGTACCGTGCTAGGTTGCGTTGTCTGTAATGGGCGGAGATCCAGAAAAAACATGGCATCAGTTTGCAGTGTCTGCTGGTCCGTGGGCATGCTGTCATCATCTGTGTGTGGTATAAGAATACAACATTGTAGTAATATGCAATATGTATTTTATACTTCTATCATATTGCATTGCATTTATTATTCTGTTTGTCAAAAAATAACACACATGTTTGTAACAAAAGCCACAACAAATATTTTTTTTTAACGGAAGACCCTATTTTGTTTTAGGTTCGTGGTTTTGATTGATTTAAAAACATTAGACAATCAGGAATAGACAAAAAAACAATCATGTACAAACCCTGTTGAAGTAAGATGAGGCAGAAAACACAACATGAATGGCATAGTAGATCAACATTATTTTCTTTTTTGTAAGGTCGCAGGAGCAGGGACTTCTTTCCTCATGTTCCTTTTCTTTAATTTTTAAAACTATCTTATACTCAATACTCCCTTTGATGGCACCTAACACCGGCTTTTCTAAACCTGTCCTATTTTGTCCTGTAGTATAACTGTGCTTTTCAAGGTTTGCAGATTTAATTATGTACTGTGTTATGGGCGCTGCGGATCCCTTGTGCTTCCATATAAATCAAGGAAAATATTAATAATAAGATTAAAAACCAATAAGCAATGATCCTCATGTGCTGAAGCTTGCCTAGCAGATTATGGTGTGCACTTTAATAAGCATTATATTACTGTATACCTCAAGTGTGCACTCATGTAGTTTGGCTGCTTTAGTGAGGAGGTGTTCAGCCCTTTACATTAATGTTTGTTTTAGTAGTTCAAAAAATTATACTGACGCTGCATTACTGTGTGTTTGTTTCGTTGACATAATTATCAGAAGTACACTGTGTTTGTAAGTGTTCAGATGTGTTATTTTATGGACTCACCAGCCAGATGAGGGGATTCTGCTTCCTGTGTTGGGGAAGGTGCCAGTAATTGTGATGGTGGCCTTGAGGACACAGTAGAGATGCGTCTGTGAGGGGGAGATGCAGATGTGGGCATCGGGAGATCTGGGCGTGGTCTTTTCAACGCCACGTGTTTGCGGCTGGATGTTGGTTGTCCTGTGCGCATTTGCGGACTAAGGTATTGCCTGGATGGGACTATGGAAAAACGCATTACATTAGTGTATTTTCATAAAAATATTTTGGCAAAAAAAAACCAACAAGGATACTTTACCTGTAGTAGCAGCAGCATCCTCCTGTGCAACATTTGTCCTGCTACTACGGGCTGCTCTTCTTTGTGACACTGAAATTTTTTTGGCATTATGGTATGTATTTTTGGCAAAACATTTACAACATGATAATCAACATTAGCCATGTAGCCATTAGGAAAAACAAAACCATACCTGTGTTTTGAAATTTGTTATTAAAAATAGTCTGCCATATATTGTCGTCAGCAAGTACAGATATAATATACATCTTTCAAAAAAACAACATGACCACACCTGCTTACTTTACCAAAAACACCTATGCTTACTACAACATAGATGTTTGCCACAAACAAACAAGGAATGTGCAGTAAAACACTACATAACAAATGCTATATTCAAATACCACATATGCTTACAACTTATACATACAGTAGAACTGACAAAAATCAGCTGCAGAAAATATACCATCTGATACTGAAAACAAAAAACCATGCTAAGCACATTCAACATAAATGGATAAAGGTAATGGTTACAATTAGGAACACAACGTTTTACACACATCACCACAATACAAATTGCAAAAAATACAGTATGGTCTGAGACCCATACTGGGGGGGGGGAGAATATGAACCCCCCCCCCCCCCAAAAAAAAAAAAAAACCAAACCAATTCATATGTCATAATACATATCCCTCACACACAAACACATTAAAACAACACATCCTCAATGCAACAAATATGCCAAACACTATAAACAGTTTTGCACACATTAAAACAAATTTTTAAAACAATTACACTGATAAGAAAAAACAAAACAATACTCACCATCCTGCCTGGGCCGATCAGAATCTCTGACATGAGTGGCACGGACAACTTCGTGTGGAATAATGCGACGCACGGGCTCCTCCCACTCAGCATATGTGGCAATGAAAGGATGGCCACCCCCAGTTTGTCGGGCTGACTTTGCCTCCTTGGCCATCTTTGCCTTTACCCTGCGCTTTATGTCATAAAATCGCTTTCGGCAAGTGTCCTCAGTCCGCCTCACCACACCCTCGCAGTTCACTGCCGAAACTACTTGACCCCACAGCACAGCCTTTTTGCGAGATGTCACCTTGGAGGCCTGAGGGCCAAACAGGTGCCGATGATGACGCATTAACTCATTCACCAATGCCACATTTTCTGCGTGACTAAATTTTTTCATTTCTGCCTGTCTTCGTAGTGGTGCGTGGCTGCGGAGCGCCATCAGCATCACTCTCACTATAACTGGAGGCCGCAGCAGCAACATCACCCTCCTCCTCTGCCTCACTAACTTCCTCCCTCTCACTCACCTCCTCCACCTCACTCACCTCCTCCCTCTCACTCACCTCTGACTGGGACCAGTAGCGGATCTTGCCACGGGCAAGCAGGACTTTTGCCCGGGGCGCCGCCTTCCGGAGGGCGCTGGCGCCATCCGGAGGGCGCCGCACCGTGGCAAGATCCGCCACTGCTGCCCGCTGTGTCCCCCGTCCGCCTCCGCTGCCCGCTGCCGTCCCCGTCCGCCTCCTGTGAAGGGAACTAGACGCTATGCGTCTAGTTTCCCTTCGTGGAGAGTAACTTTGCTGAGCGGTGCGCGATGACGTCATCGCGCACCGCACAGCAAAGGTCCTCTCCACGAAGGGAACTAGACGCATAGCGTCTAGTTTCCCTTCGTGGAGAGGACCTTTTGCTGTGCGGTGCGCGATGACGTCATCGCGCACCGCTCAGCATTCAAGCGGCGCTAGCAATGTACAGGGGGCGTAACTGACCACGCCCCCTGTATTAGGCCACACCCCTTTTCCTGCCCTTGAACCGGCCCTGACTGGGACATAATCAGGACAAACAACAAATAACACTGAGAAAAAAAAACAGTAAACACACTCCTCCACTACCACTACACACCACACACCAAACAAACACACACACACACACACTCACTCACAAACAATGGTGGTCATTCCGAGTTGTTCGCTCAGTAATTTTCTTCGCATCGCAGCGATTTTCCGCTAACTGCGCATGCGCAATGTTCGCACTGCGACTGCGCCAAGTAAATTTGCTATGCAGTTAGGTATTTTACTCACGGCATTACGAGGTTTCTTCTTCGTTCTGGTGTTCGTAATGTGATTGACAGGAAGTGGGTGTTTCTGGGCGGAAACAGGCCGTTTTATGGGAGTGTTTGAAAAAACGCTACCGTTTCTGGGAAAAACGCGGGAGTGGCTGGAGAAACGGAGGAGTGTCTGGGCGAACGCTGGGTGTGTTTGTGACGTCAAACCTGGAACGACAAGCACTGAACTGATCGCACTGGAAGAGTAAGTCTCGAGCTACTCAGAAACTGCACAGAGAAGTCTTTTCGCAATATTGCGAATCTTTCGTTCGCAATTTTGATAAGCTAAGATTCACTCCCAGTAGGCGGCGGCTTAGCGTGTGCAAAGCTGCTAAAAGCAGCTTGCGAACGAACAACTCGGAATGAGGGCCCATGACAATAGACGTTAAAAAAAAAACAAGACAAAAAACTAGACAGACTTTTAAAAAACTACACAACAAGTATGACAAGACTACTTACACACACAGTACAGCACTCAACAATCACAAGTAACCTCCTCCAAACCGCCAAAAACTCCAAACAACTCACCAACTCCTAACACACCTTCCTTTCACCTCTCCACTAACTAAACCCACGAGGTGCGGCCAGTTTTGGGGGGAATTATTGTAATGAGCACAGACACTCCTCCATCACGAAACAAACCAATCACGGACGAGTGACAAAAACGAAACTTAGAAAAAAAACGCGGCCGGGAACGGATAAACACTGCCGTAACCGAAAAATGACGCAGTTTGGAAAAAAAACACATAACACGGCCGCAAATCAACAAAATCGGATGCATTCTACCTTTGGAAAACACGAAGGACATCGACATCGGAAAACATGAAAATTACAAATACGACAGCTTAGTAAATGAGTCGTAATCCATTCAAAAAGTTGCACTTTTACACATACGATGTCATTCGTATTTGTACTTTAAGCTCATTCTGAAAAATACGAATTTTAGTAAATTTCCCCCTATGTCTCCATAATCCCAAAAACGTCAGTCTTCTTGGAAAGTGGTGTGTTCCTTTGTAAGGGAAAGAGAACAAACGTTCTCAAACAACGGTTTCTCAATTTCTTTTTCCTCTGGGAAGGGATTGTGGATTCGCAGGAATATCTGAGCATTTTTGTAATCAGAAAGCAGCGACTTTCTACAAATGGTTTATGAATAATTCCAGTGATATTGTCATTTTCTTCCAGTGATTTGGACCAATAATATCATTGATTAGAACAAATAATTCCAGTGATTTTGTCATTTTCTTCCAGTGATTTGGACCAATAATACCATTGATTAGAACGAATAATTCCAGTGATTTTGTCATTTTCTTCCAGTGATTTGGACCAATAATACCATTGATTAGAACGAATAATTCCTGTGATATTGAAGTGTTTGTGTCACTTAGCTTAGCCATCCACCGTCCACAGTGCACCTCTTTTTCTCTTTTCTTTGCATCATGTGCTGTTTGGGGCCAATTTTTTTAAGTGCCATTCTGTCTGACACTGCAGTACCACTCCTAGATGGGCCAGGTGTTTGTGCTGCCCTCTTGGGTCGCTTTGCTTAGTCATCCAGCGACCTCGGTGCAAATTTTAGGACTAAAAATAGTATTGTGAGGTGTGAGGTGTTCAGAATAGACTGGAAATGAGTGGAAATTGTGGTTATTGAGGTTAATAATACTATAGGATCAAAATGACCCCCAAATTCTATGATTTAAGCTGTTTTTGAGGGGGTTTTGAAAAAAAAACACCCGAATCCGACAAAAAAATTTCAGGGAGGTTTTGCCAAAATGCGTCCGAATCCAAAACACGGCCGCGGAACCGAATCCAAAACCAAAACACAAAACCCGAAAAATTTCCGGTGTACATCTCTATTCTAGATATTTGCAGAACATAAATATGACCTGCTGTGAAGGAAATAGGAATGTGTATTGCACTTGTTTGTTCTAATAAACTTAAGGCATTCGTTTGTATATGAGATACAGATGGGTCCTCCATTATCTTGGCTGACTGAAGCGTTAATTGCGATCAGGCATACGCAGTGTGCCTGGGCGCAAGGAGGTGCGCCTAGTCGCAGGGAGGCGCACAGAGCATTTGGAGTTACTTTTGAGTGTAATACCTAAGATCATCCACCAGATGTCACTTTTTAAAATCACCAATGCGCATGCGTGTGGTCTCCATTAAAATACAATACTGAACTACAGCGTAAGAACTACTTTACTGGTGCGTCTCATTACGCTACATTATGCTACAGTATGTCATAAGTATATAACAGTATATACAGTACAGACGCAAATAGTACAGCATTTACAGATGCAAACAAATGTGTTACAGGTACAGTATGGTCTATTGATGTTAGGGATATGTGAGCGTCCAAGTCTTGTAGTATTAAGTATAATGGGGAGAAATAAAAGCTCCTCCCTAAGTTCCTGGTTGCCAAATCACTGTGTGAATAGTTTATACAGATGCAAATGAACATGTTAAAACACTTGTGTTTGCAGATACACTAATGTGTGAAAGGAAAAATGTAGCTCATTGACTTTAAAGTATGTAAAGTGCACAAAATGAGCGTCCGAGTCCCCTAATGGCATAAACAAACACCAATGGGAAGGAATCGCTGCTTGCTTTACTTTTACACATGAAATTGTGTATCTTCCATGCAGCGAGGTGGGCTAGCGGTGAAGGCTCCCATCTCCCACGCTGAGGGCTTGATTCCCAAAGTGCCAATCTATATTTTTTTCCCCCTGACATTCACTTTATTTAATTTTTAAAAGCTCCTCCCTAAGTTCCTGGATGCCAAATCACTGTCCTTAGTATCACTGTACAGTATGTTCTATTAGGGTACTAATTAGCATGAACAGCGTTCCTGGATTCCAAATCACTGTTCTTAGTATCTCTGTACAGTATGTTCTATTAGGGTACTAATTAGCACTAACGATTATAATAGGCTCATTAATTCAGACCCACCATGGGTTCCGACGCTTGCCATGAGCCTTGTGGGGGTCACAGAAATTTGGGGTTGGTATCCTCCGGTAGCTAATTGTCTCCCCTTCCATACCAATCTGATTCTGAGCCAATTGGGCCCTCAGAAAAAGAGATATTAAGCTTTAAGACCATTTTAATTTAATTTAATAGCTCACATAAACCGAACGTCACTGGACCATTGCTTTAACACGTTCGTTTGTGTCTGTCCACACTACTTTTATTTATTGATTTATTGGTTTCTCTTTTTGGGTCCCGACTGACAATCAATATTTTTGACAGCGTCTCTGACCTCCGCTGGTTAATCCCCACCTCCCCCCTCACCCTTCCCTCTCCCCTTTATGCTGTTAGGAAACTCAGATTCTCATATTGCAAAACACAGTATTTTTCACAGCCTCCCCATCCCGCTTTCCACTGCCTTCCCCTACCCCCATCATTGTGTTATGCCGGTCATACTGTAACACAATGAAGCCCGGCCGGATCAGTGAGATCCGTCCAGGGCTTCATTGTGTACAGTATTAAAAGAGTTAAAAGGGTTAAAAAAAAATCTGCATGGGGTCTCCCCTCCTAAGCATAACCAGCCTCTGGCTCTTTGAGCCAGCCCTGGTTGTTTAAATACTGGGGAAAAATTGGACAGGGGTTACAAGCTGTATATTACAAGCTGTTCATGCTAATTAGTACCCTAATAGAACATACTGTACAGAGATACTAAGGACAGTGATTTGGCATCCGGGAATGCGGTTCGTGCTAATTAGTACCCTAATAGAACATACTGTACAGAGATACTAAAGACGGTGATTTGGCATCCAGGAACTTAGGGAGGAGCTTTTAAAAATTAAATAAAGTGAATGTCAGGGGGAAAAAATATAGATTGGCACTTTGGGAATCGAACCCAGGACCCTCAGCGTGGGAGGTAGGAGCCTTCACCGCTAGCCCACCTCGCTGCATGGAAGATACACAAGTTCATATTTAAAAGTAATGCAAGCAGCGATTCCTTTCCATTGGTGTTCGTTTATGCCATTAGGGGACTCGGACACTCATTTAGTGCACTGTACATACTTTAAAGTCAATGAGCTACATTATTCCTATCACACATTAGTTGTGTCTGCATACAAAAGTGTTTTAACATGTTCGTTTGCATTTGAATAAACTATTTTTATTTTTATTTTTTCACTCTCTCCGTCTGACCATTGGTCACCATCTGTGTGTACACTATGCAGTACAGCACTGTATATTAACATTACTGTTGTCACTGACCATTTGCCAGAGCTTGTACTGAAGATCAATCTACTGCTATTCAAACTAAAGTACTGGATTAGTGGAGCATTAGCCACCGAGTAGTGGAGATGTGTATTGCATGCTCGTGCCTCAACGCTCCTGTCCGTGATTAAACTCAGCAACCTAAGCTATCGCCTAGGCGTGACTAAACCTCCGTCTAGACGCAGAAACAGTCATGATAACGGAGGACCCATCTGTATGGGAATACTACAGTAAGTCAGACTCAGTTTTTAACACATTCTCAGCCTACTGACCCTGGATTACTAAACACATAGTTGAAAGTATGCAAACTTCTCAAGGAAATTTTAGAGTAATGTTCTTCAGCAAAATCCATTACAGTATTATTAAACTGTTTGCTAAAGTTATAAGTAAAACACTGACTAAAATTAGACTAAAATGAAAACTGAGATCCACTGACTAAATCGAAGCAAAAGAAAAATTCTAAAATGTGACTTTAAACCAATTAAAATTTTAAGCTGCTAAGACTAAAACTAAATTGAAAATCCTAGTCAAAATGAACACTGCTTAATGCTAGGAAGGCGAAATGGTTAAATTAAGATTTTCCATGAGTGTTACAATCTGGCCATGATATTTTAGAATGGTGTATACTATTAACTATTAAGTATACATTGCTGTAAGCAAAACAGCAGACTGAAGCAATAGAATGCTGAATCAACTGCAGGGGTAACAATCCGTGTCACTCATGGGGCTGCCAACACACAAAGCAGTACATCTATGACACACCAGGTACTGAAATTCTATAGCTGTGAGCAAAATAGCAGAATCAAAGAATGATGAGTCTACTGCCCACGTAACAATGCATGCACCTCCGGGAATCACGTAGGCGTGCTGTAGGCATCAGCAGGCACTGTCTCACAATGATATATATTCCAGCGTAATACTGTAAATGTGTTACTGCTGAGAGGGGTAACCAGAGTCAGCTTTAAAAAGTCTGAAAGGTCCTAGTGCCCCAACGTCATGTGCTGAAGTTTTTAGAACTTTTTCTAAAGATTTAAAACCAAGTAATAGATCAGTCTTACAGGCTAGATTTATTCTAAAAACTGTTAGTCAGATGTGGACTTACCCTTCCAGCTTTATCAGGATCATTAAGAGTAAGGAGAGGTGTATCAAGCCATGGAGAGACATTAAGTGGAGAGAGATAAAGTACCAACAAATCAGCTTCTATAAAACATTTTTTTCAAGCACTGCCTGTAACATGATGGAAGCTGAACATTTTGCAATGAAATAGAACACATCACCTGCCTGTTATCCTATGACTTGAAGATAAGGTTAGAATGGGTTAGAAATTAAATAAAAAAAATATTTTTAGAGGGGGGGGGGGGGGTTGTATCAAGCTTTTGAGAAAGTTGTAGGACAGTCTTTGAAATGACAGTTAGTAGCTGATTTGTTGCTTTGGCAGCTGCATCACTTTATCTCTCTCCATGACTTCATACACCTTCTCTTAAATCTGAAACGAATCATAAAACCAATTATTATAACATATTGCAGTGTGTGGATATCCCTCTTAAGTGAGTAGATATTTCAAGAGGTAGATTTGTCCTCTGTTACCTCCAGAGCGATGCAGGCTACCTGAGCCATTGACATTTGCGGAGCGGCATTAGATGGCTAAATAAGCGTTTGGCATTTCTGAAATAATGACAATCAGCTGCATTGACATTTGGAATTTGTGAAACAATACTGACCAGATAATTGGGTATTGGAAACGGCAAATTTCCGAGTATATGGTCATTAACCCCAGGATAAGCTTTTCCATTTTTATTCAGAAACTGCTTTAAATGATTTACAAAAAGAAAGGTTTTAAATGTTAAAGAATCGCATTCATGCCAGTGCCAGATTCAAAGATGTTATCTTCTTCCGTCATGTCCTCCCAGCGTTGCATCCACTCCCTTGCTGTTCCACCAAGGTACCCGCTGCAGCAACCCTACTTTGCTCATAGACTTCACTTTCTCATCTATCACAGCCCTAACTCCAGGTTCTTATGCAGCAAGTTTAGAAGACCATTAATCCCAGCTGCCCTGTAGTTGTGTCAGCCATGCCTCCTAGAATGTAAAGGTTAGATTCACATTTGACTATAACAAAAGGTATTTCTTCATATGCAGCCCGCATCTTTTTATGATTCCTATCCATTTTTGGTCTGTTTGACACCAGCTCTAATGAGAACCTATGTCATTTTTGGCCGGTGCTCTACCAACCTAAATATACTGTAGCTACCTAGAATGTGATGGAATGAAGCGATTTAACACAGCTGATTCAGCATGTCATTATAGAATCTATTTTCCCTGGTAGCACAGTGCTGACCAGGCTAGAGAGTTGGGTTCCCAAAAATAAACAAGACAACGCCTCTGCCCCTACACCCTTCTTTAGACTACAAGCCCTACACCGGATTGTGACTCCTACTGGCAGCCATGGGCTATGACTAATGTGATTATACATAAAAATCATGACCCTAAAGCAGCAATTTTGACAACCCAAGGATCCCAGTATAATGGGATTTAGGGTTACTTGAATAAACCACAGTATACCATTACACTTTACTATTTGCTATTGTACATATAGTGTTACTTAGGTTGGGATGTAATGGTGTGTGTCTATTTCCCGGCTTCTGCGCATTGGATCCGAGGTGTCACAGTATTTAAACTAGAAAACGTCCTATATTTGCAGACCAATCGGAATGTGTCTTAAACATATGTGCATAATTTTCTGACCTACTGGAATGCATTTTTTAGTGTAGGTGGTCCACAGTGTGAGAGACAGTCACCCATTAGCTCCCAAAAGTCAAATGACTGAAGCATCACATACCCTATATTAACCCAACACCCTTCATTTTGTCCTTTGAAAGGATGTAGGCATTTTGGAGAAGAGCAGGTGGTTTAAAAGTGAGGAGGTAGAATGGTTGGCATTTTCTGAGTAGGCATGGCATCCAGGCAAGTGGGTAGAGAGAGGAGGAGGAGGAGGCTGGTAGAGGAGGAGGAGGCCATGTCCCAGCTGCCGCCTGTGTCTGACATAAAGGCAGGAGAGGAGGAGGCGGTGAAGGAGACTGCTGTTGAGGACACTGAGGAGGGGGAGGATGAAGAGGCTGGGACATCAGCACATGGCAGGACCAGGGCTGTACACAGTGCAAGGTATTTGTTTGAGAACTGTGCCCTGGTCCATGCCATGGTGCAGGTGTACCCATGCCTGCTGGGCGCACAGGCATATAGGACTCCTGCATCCCCAAATAAGGCCATGTGGAGGACGAACTAGGATGCAGTCAATGCAGTCAGCTTCTGCCGTCGGGACCTGAAAAATGTAAAGAAGAGATATGGAGACGTCAAGAGGGTCCTGGAGGTCAAGATGGCTGAGGAGCACCACCAGAGTTTCAGGACAGGAGGAGGACGAGCCCCACCCATCCACTACACAGCCTTTGAGGGGGAGTTTAAAGAGATTATCCCTCCGGAGGTCCTCCCAGGAGTGCATATAGTGGACACGGACTGCCCAGCGTCCCCAGCTCATCCTGGTAAATTAATGGAAAAATGTTCCCTTTTAAGTGTAACAACCTAAAACAGTGTCAAGTGTGTTTTTTGGGCCTCAATGCAGATAAATGTATATCATTTAGATATTTTTTATGCGGGGGGGAAAAATGGGTCATTTTTTTCTTTAACACGTAATGTGATTGGAACCTAAATTAAAAGTGACTATGTTGTCCCAAAGATATTTTTTTTTTAAATACTTCAAATACTTTTAAAGTACACATAAATGTATGCATATTAAAATTATGTGCCACTAGGTCTGAAGATGTTAAAAGTCAGTATCAAGCATTTTCTGTAAATGATGTTTTTTGAAGTATGACTGTATGTCATCCTCAGTAGAGTAAGTACGGCTCATTTGGTGTTTAGAAGGCCATTAGTACATGATGTAAGTATTCTTTTTTACTGTACAATGCATTCTAAAAATGCTGATTATCATAGGAATACCTTTCACACTTCATTAAAGATTTTTTTTTTCTTCCACAGTTACTCTACGCCACCGTAGAGCTTCACCGAAACACACACACACATAGGGGGTTGTTCAGGTTTGTTAACAAACCCAAAAAGTTAGCAATTGGGCAAAACCATGCTGCACTGCATGTTGGGCAGATGTAACATGTGCAGAAAGATTTAGATTTGGATGGTTCATATTCATATTCATATTCCCAATGTGTAGGAGATCTCCATCTCCCTACACTGTTTCCGTGAACACCAGCTGGCATTCACGGAGCACCAGAGCAGCCAGCTGGACTATGGGGGTCATTCCGAGTTCATCGCTCGCTAGCAGTTTTTAGCAGTCGTGCAAATGCTAAGCCGCCGACCTCTGGGAGTGTATTTTAGCTTAGCAGAAGTGCAAACGAAAGGATCACAGAGCGGCTACAAAAAAAAATTGTGCAGTTTCAGAGTAGCTCCAGACCTACTCCTAGCTTGCGATGACTTCAGACTGTTCAGTTCCTGTTTTGACGTCACAAACATGCCCTGCGCTCTCCCAACCACGCCTGCGTTTTTCCTGGCACGCCTGCGTTTTTCGAACACTGCCTGAAAACGGTCAGTTGACACCAAGAAACGCCCTCTTCCTGTCAATCACTCTGCGGCCAGCAGTGCGACTGAAAAGCTTTGCTAGACCTTGTGTAAAACTGCATTGGCCGTTGTGAAAGCAGGTTGCGCGTGCGCATTGCGCCACATACGCATGCGCAGAAGTGCCGATTTTTTGCTACATCGCTGCGCAGCGAACATTTTCAGCTAGTGATCAACTCGGAATGACCCCCTATTTTGGGAGGCAAATGGCAGATGAATCAAACTGCGGCAATAGCACAGGGCAACTGCACCCAGATGGCCTTGCAGATCAATAATTGCCTGCAGGAATTGACCCAGGCCACACAGGAGCAGATGGAGGTGGCCCAGGATCAGCTGCAAGCAACCCAGGAGCACACACAGGCCATCCAGGAGCAGAGGGAGCTGGTGGCTCAAAGAACAGGCTGTGAAGGGCCATGTACTAAAGCCGCAAATTTGGAAATTTTTCCATTATAGGCTCCCATTACATCCCAGCCTCAGGGCCTTATTCAGGTTTGTTAGCAAAACCAATAAAGTTACCAATTGAGCAAAACTATGTTGCACTGCAGGTTAGGCAGATGTAACATGTGCAGAGAGAGTTACATTTGGGTGGGTTATATTGTTTCTGTGAAGGGTAAATACTTGCTGCTTAATTTCTATACTGCAATTTAGATTTTAGTTTGAACACACCCCACCCAATTCTAACTCTCTGTGCACATGTTACTTCTGCCCCACCTGCACTGCAACATAGTTTTGACCAGTAGTTTCTAATCATGAAGTGAGGGGTTCTTAAACTATGGGGATAATTTTGAGTTGATTGCAGCAGCAAATTTGTTAGCAGTTGGGCAAAACCATGTGCACTGCAGGGGGGGCAGATATAACACGTGCAGAGAGAGTTAGATTTGGGTGGGTTATATTGTTTCTGTGCAGGGTAAATACTGCCTGCTTTATTTTTACACTGCAATTTAGATTTCAGTTTGAACACACCCCACCCAAATCTAACTCTCTCTGTACATGTTACATCTGCCCCCCCCCCCCTGCAGTGCACATGGGGGGTCATTCCGAGTTGTTCGCTCGGTAAATTTCTTCACATCGCAGCGATTTTCCGCTTAGTGCGCATGCGCAATGTCCGCACTGCGACTGCGCCAAGTAAATTTGCTATGCAGTTAGGAATTTTACTCACGGTTTTTTCCTCGTTCTGGTGATCGTAATGTGATTGACAGGAAGTGGGTGTTTCTGGGCGGAAACTGGCCATTTTATGGGAGTGTGTGAAAAAACGCTACCGTTTCTGGGAAAAACGCGGGAGTGGCTGGAGAAACGGAGGAGTGTCTGGGCGAACGCTGGATGTGTTTGTGACGTCAAACCAGGAACGACAAGCACTGAACTGATCGCAGATGCCGAGTAAGTCTCGAGTTACTCAGAAACTGCACAGAGATGTCTTATCGCAATATTGCGAATCTTTCGTTCGCAATTTTGATAAGCTAAGATTCACTCTCAGTAGGCGGCGGCTTAGCGTGTGCAAAGCTGCTAAAAGCAGCTTGCGAGCGAACAACTCGGAATGACCACCATGGTTTTGCCCAACTGCTAACAAATTTGCTGCTGCAATCAACTCTGAATTAGGCCCTATGTCCTCAGGACCCAAAACAGTACACACGTTCCAGGTAACCCAGTAGGTGCAACTGCCACATTTTAAAGTTCCACATGTGACCTGGAAAATATGAACTGGTTGGGGTCTGGGGACCGAGTTTGAGAATGACTCCCTCGGATGAGCCGGCCAAAATAATTTCAATGCTGACATTATTCTGCACAGTATTGGACTTTTTATGTCCATACACCCCACCTGCCATTTATTGGGAAAGCTCTGATTGCTCAGTTGATTCAACTCAACTTACTAATTGTATCTTTGCCACCCATCCACTGTACTAATTGTTGAACTTTACGATCACCTCTCTCATACCTCCCAACCGATGTTAGTCTGGGATCGGTTACAGGGTGGCGGCACAGGGGCCATGTCACAGTGGCCCTGACCACACCAGCCCGGTATTGTGTTTTAATGGAAATACCTCACAACCGAGGCACAGAGTGATAACCCCCCCAAACCTTTTTGTTAAAAAAAAGCAACTAAAATTAGGGCTAATATGAAATTCACAAAAGCTGGAAAGGTCAGATAACCATCAGGTCACATTTCTATTTATATTCAGCTAGATGTTCTGTGCCTTCACTTCTATATTTCTAATTCTACTATTGCGCACGCCTCATTTCTGCAGCTATTGTAAACTATGGGGGTTATTCAGAGATGGACGCAGATTTTGCTTCCACGGCAAAATCTACGTCCATCTTCTCAAAGCTAGAGGCCGCCCAGAACAGGGCAAGGCTGCCCAGCATGTGTCTGGTGCTGCCCCGCGATGTGTTTGCAATTTAATTGCGAATGCATCAGTTCGAGATTGATCCCTGCCTGCACAGCCAAGTTGCCAGGCGGTCCGGTGCCATTTTGTTTCTGATGTCACAAAGCTGCCCCAAAAACGCTCCTGACATGCACCCATTTTGTCGACCACACCCTTGAAATGCCTGGTCGACACCCCCTGATACCCCCGATGGCCACCGCTGTCAATCTCCTTCCAGGATGTGTCAGCTTTGTGAAGGGTTGCGTATGTGCACTACGGCCAGTGCATGTGTGCAGACCCGATGGATGTGGCCGCTGCACGTGAACGCATCGGCTACATCCATCTCTGAATAAGGCCCTATAGTCATTTGTTCATAGCACTCTTCATATGAATCATTTAAAACTCGCACCCTATTACATTGGGCGAGTTGTATGATGTCCACAGGAAAATATCTGGATGCAAGTCTGGCCAGATTGCAAGTTGCCTGAATTGCAGAAAATATGCGAGTTTGCATGTTCCCGCATCCTATTACAATGTACGAGTTGTAAAAATTAGTGATGAGCACCGGAAATTTTTCGGGTTTTGTGTTTTGGTTTTGGGTTCGGTTCCGCGGCCGTGTTTTGGGTTCGAACGCGTTTTGGCAAAACCTCACCGAATTTTTTTTGTCGGATTCGGGTGTGTTTTGGATTCGGGTGTTTTTTTCAAAAAACCCTAAAAAACAGCTTAAATCATAGAATTTGGGGGTCATTTTGATCCCAAAGTATTATTAACCTCAATAACCATAATTTCCACTCATTTTCAGTCTATTCTGAACACCTCACACCTCACAATATTATTTTTAGTCCTAAAATTTGCACCGAGGTCGCTGGATGACTAAGCTCAGTGACCCAAGTGGCCGACACAAACACCTGGCCCATCTAGGAGTGGCACTGCAGTGTCACGCAGGATGGCCCTTCAAAAAACGACTCCCCAAACAGCACATGACGCAAAGAAGAAAAAAAAGATGCGCAATGAGGTAGCTGTGTGACTAAGATAAGCGACCCTAGTGGCCGACACAAACACCTGGCCCATCTAGGAGTGGCACTGCAGTGTCACGCAGGATGGCCCTTCAAAAAACTACTCCCCAAACAGCACATGACGCAAAGAAGAAAAAAAAGATGCGCAATGAGGTAGCTGTGTGACTAAGATAAGCGACCCTAGTGGCCGACACAAACACCTGGCCCATCTAGGAGTGGCACTGCAGTGTCACGCAGGATGGCCCTTCCAAAAAACACCCCCCAAACAGCACATGACGCAAAGAAAAAAAGAGGCGCAATGAGGTAGCTGTGTGACTAAGATAAGCGACCCAAGTGGCCGACACAAACACCTGGCCCATCTAGGAGTGGCACTGCAGTGTCACGCAGGATGGCCCTTCCAAAAAACACCCCCCAAACAGCACATGACGCAAAGAAAAAAAGAGGCGCAATGAGGTACTGTAGCTGTGTGACTAAGATAAGCGACCCAAGTGGCCGACACAAACACCTGGCCCATCTAGGAGTGGCACAGCACTCCCCAAACAGCACATGACGCAAAGAAAAATGAAAGAAAAAAGAGGTGCAAGATGGAATTGTCCTTGGGCCCTCCCACCCACCCTTATGTTGTATAAACAGGACATGCACACTTTAACCAACCCATCATTTCAGTGACAGGGTCTGCCACACGACTGTGACTGAAATGACGGGTTGGTTTGGACCCCCACCAAAAAAGAAGCAATTAATCTCTCCTTGCACAAACTGGCTCTACAGAGGCAAGATGTCCACCTCATCATCATCCTCCGATATATCACCGTGTACATCCCCCTCCTCACAGATTATCAATTCGTCCCCACTGGAATCCACCATGTCAGCTCCCTGTGTACTTTGTGGAGGCAATTGCTGCTGGTGAATGTCTCCACGGAGGAATTGATTATAATTCATTTTAATGAACATCATCTTCTCCACATTTTCTGGATGTAACCTCGTACGCCGATTGCTGACAAGGTGAGCGGCGGCACTAAACACTCTTTCGGAGTACACACTTGTGGGAGGGCAACTTAGGTAGAATAAAGCCAGTTTGTGCAAGGGCCTCCAAATTGCCTCTTTTTCCTGCCAGTATAAGTACGGACTGTCTGACGTGCCTACTTGGATGCGGTCACTCATATAATCCTCCACCATTCTTTCAATGGGGAGAGAATCATATGCAGTGACAGTAGACGACATGTCCGTAATCGTTGTCAGGTCCTTCAGTCCGGACCAGATGTCAGCATCAGCAGTCGCTCCAGACTGCCCTGCATCACCGCCAGCGGGTGGGCTCGGAATTCTGAGCCTTTTCCTCGCACCCCCAGTTGCGGGAGAATGTGAAGGAGGAGATGTTGACAGGTCGCGTTCCGCTTGACTTGACAATTTTCTCACCAGCAGTTCTTTGAACCCCTGCAGACTTGTGTCTGCCGGAAAGAGAGATCCAAGGTAGGTTTTAAATCTAGGATCGAGCACGGTGGCCAAAATGTAGTGCTCTGATTTCAACAGATTGACCACCCGTGAATCCTTGTTAAGCGAATTAAGGGCTCCATCCACAAGTCCCACATGCCTAGCGGAATCGCTCTGTGTTAGCTCCTCCTTCAATGTCTCCAGCTTCTTCTGCAAAAGCCTGATGAGGGGAATGACCTGACTCAGGCTGGCAGTGTCTGAACTGACTTCACGTGTGGCAAGTTCAAAAGGTTGCAGAACCTTGCACAACGTTGAAATCATTCTCCACTGCGCTTGAGACAGGTGCATTCCACCTCCTATATCGTGCTCAGTTGTATAGGCTTGAATGGCCTTTTGGTGCTCCTCCAACCTCTGAAGCATATAGAGGGTTGAATTCCACCTCGTTACCACTTCTTGCTTCAGATGATGGCAGGGCAGGTTCAGGCGTTTTTGGTGGTGCTCCAGTCTTCTGTACGTGGTGCCTGTACGCCGAAAGTGTCCCGCAATTCTTCTGGCCACTGACAGCATCTCTTGCACGCCCCTGTCGTTTTTTAAATAATTCTGCACCACCAAATTCAAGGTATGTGCAAAACATGGGACGTGCTGGAATTTGCCCAGATTTAATGCACACACAATATTGCTGGCGTTGTCCGATGCCACAAATCCACAGGAGAGTCCAATTGGGGTAAGCCATTCCGCGATGATCTTCCTCAGTTGCCGTAAGAGGTTTTCAGCTGTGTGCGTATTCTGGAAAGCGGTGATACAAAGCGTAGCCTGCCTAGGAAAGAGTTGGCGTTTGCGAGATGCTGCTACTGGTGCCGCCACTGCTGTTCTTGCGGCGGGAGTCCATACATCTACCCAGTGGGCTGTCACAGTCATATAGTCCTGAGCCTGCCCTGCTCCACTTGTCCACATGTCCGTGGTTAAGTGGACATTGGGTACAACTGCATTTTTTAGGACACTGGTGAGTCTTTTTCTGAGGTCTGTGTACATTTTCGGTATCGCCTGCCTAGAGAAATGGAACCTAGATGGTATTTGGTACCGGGGACACAGTACCTCCAACAAGTCTCTAGTTGGCTCTGCAGTAATGATGGATACCGGAACCACGTTTCTCACCGCCCAGGATGCCAAGGCCTCAGTTATCCGCTTTGCAGCTGGATGACTGCTGTGATATTGAATGCGCTGCAGGTGACGTATAAGGGAGGATGTTCCGAGGTGGTTAACGTCCTTACCCCTACTTATTACAGCTTGACAAAGGCAACACACGGCTTGACAAATGTTGTCCGCATTTATGTTGAAATACTTCCACACCGAAGAGCTGATTTTTTTGGTATTTTCACCAGGCATGTCAATGGCCATATTCCTCCCACAGACAACAGGTGTCTCCCCGGGTGCCTGACTTAAACAAACCACCTCACCATCAGAATCCTCCTGGTCAATTTCCTCCCCAGCGCCAGCAACACCCATATTCTCCTCATCCTGGTGTACTTCAACACTGACATCTTCAATCTGACTATCAGGAACTGGACTGCGGGTGCTCCTTCCAGCACTTGCAGGGGGCGTGCAAATGGTGGAAGGCGCATGCTCTTCACGTCCAGTGTTGGGAAGGTCAGGCATCGCAAACGACACAATTGGACTCTCCTTGTGGATTTGTGATTTCGAAGAACGCACAGTTCTTTGCTGTGCTTTTGCCAGCTTGAGTCTTTTCATTTTTCTAGCGAGAGGCTGAGTGCTTCCATCCTCATGTGAAGCTGAACCACTAGCCATGAACATAGGCCAGGGCCTCAGCCGTTCCTTGCCACTCCGTGTGGTAAATGGCATATTGGCAAGTTTACGCTTCTCCTCCGACAATTTTATTTTAGATTTTTTAGTCCTTTTTTTACTGATATTTGGTGTTTTGGATTTTACATGCTCTGTACTATGACATTGGGCATCGGCCTTGGCAGACGATGTTGATGGCATTTCATCGTCTCAGCCATGACTAGTGACAGCAGCTTCAGCACGAGGTGGAAGTCGATCTTGATCTTTCCCTATTTTTGGAACCTCAACATTTTTGTTCTCCATATTTTAATAGGCACAACTAAAAGGCACCTCAGGTAAACAATGGAGATGGATGGATACTAGTATACTTATGGATGACGAGCGACTGCCGACACAGAGGTAGCTACAGCCGTGGACTACCATACTGCGTCTGCTGCTAGTATAGACTGGATGATAATGATATAAAAAATATATATATATATCACTACTGCAGGACAGGTATATATTATACTAGGTGCTTCATCGCGCCCTACGGGCGCTCTTCACACCGTCGCAAGGGGCTACGCCCCCTTAACCCTTGCATGCCTTTCTGGGGTTCAATATTTGTGTTATATGGAGTATCACCTGCATTCCTTTGTTAGTGGTTAAATATTGCACAATGAAAGGGTGTGCGATGGTGAAGGAGGCGCAGCCCCTTGCGACGGCGTAAACAGCACCTGCAGGCCACAATGTACAGAATGTAGCGGGTGCGGGGGGTACTGCGGATGGTGTCTGTAGATGCTGCGGATGGAGGGGGGGCGGAAGTGGGGGTGGGGCCCGGATGGGGAAGGGTTGGGAGGTGCTGCGGGTGGGGGAGGGGCAGAGGAGTGGGGGATGCAGATAGGGGAGGGGTCCGGAGGCACTGCAGGTTGGGGAGGGGCAGGGGTGCCATGGGTGGGGGAGGGGCAGGTGTGGGGATGTTGCAGATGGGTGAAGGGTTCCGGAGGTGCTGTGGGATGGGAAGGGGCGGGAGTGCCGCTGGTGGGGTAGGGGTCCGCAGGCGCCATGGGTAGGGGAGGGGCAGGTACGGGTGTTGCGGCGGATGGGGAAGGAGGTCCGGAGGTGCTGCAGGTGGTGGAGGGGCAGGTGCGGGGGTGCCATTGGTGGGGGAGGGGTGGGGGAGGGGGGGACCGCGGATGGAGGAGGGTGTCTGCAGATGCTGCGGGTGGAGGGGGGCAGGTGTGGGGGAGACATATAAGGGGGGTGAATGGTGGAGTGGGCCTGGAGATTGCTGGGGGTGGTGAAGGGGCGGAGGAGTGGGAGCCACGAGTGGTATAGGGGGTCTGGAGGCACAGCATGTGGGGGAGGGGTGGAGTGCCGCATGTGGTGGAGGGGAAGGTGCGGAGGTGTGGTGCATTGGGGAGAGGTCTGGAGGTGCAGCGGGTACTGTACCTGCCAAAAAGGTAGTTGGAGGGTATGCAGTAACAGGGCCAGGACAGGGGTGACAGGGTCAGAACAGGGTTGACTGGGCCAGGACAGGGGTGACAGGGTCAGAACAGGGGTGACGGGGCCACAACAGAGGTGACGGGGCCAGAACAGGGGTGACGGGGCCAGGACACGGGCGACGGGGCCAGGACAGAAATGACAGGGACAGGATAGGGGTGACAGGGTCAGTGTATGGGCGGCAGGACCAGGACAGGGGTGACAGGGCCAGTATAGGGTTGACAGGGCAAGCACAGGGGTGACAGGGCCAGGATAGGGGTAGCAGGGCCAGCATAAGGGTGACAGGGCCAGGATAAGGGTGAAAGGGCCAGGATAAGGGTGGCAGGTCAAGGCCAGGGGTGACAGGGACATGACAGAACACAGGGCACGGGAGAGATTGGTATTAGGGACAGAACAGTTGTGACAGACAGATGTGTCTTACCGGAGTCACTGCTGCTGGCTGCTGCTGTTCCACTCCAACCTGTTGGGATCTGCTGCTGGTGGAGACTTGGCATGGCTGACTCTCTTAGGCTGTAGTCATGCTTCCTCTGCCCGTCCGCATCACTCCCCCCCTCCTCAGTCACACACCGCAGACCCCGCGCAGCTGCCGGGCACTGTGGTAAGGTGAGACTGGGAGTGACTGGTTAGCCCCCAGGAGATGCTGCGGCTGGAGGGAGGAGGGGGTCATAGCATGCACGTGGCGCTGATCTCACGGCTGCTGGGCACTGTGGTAAGGGGATACTGGGAGTGACTGGTTAGCTCCCAGGAGACGCTGCTGCTGGAGGGAGGAGGGGGTCAGAGCCTGCAAGCAGCGCGGACTTCTGCAGCGCTACACGCCGGCTAAAGTGTGTGAAGGAGCTGGGCGCACCTCACTGCGGGTGGCAGCGCTGCAGCTGGCGGTGGGGTTGCCGGGGCTGGAGATAACAGAGGCAGTACGGAAAGTGCACAGCGGCTGGTGACCCACAAAACTGCAGCTAAGAAGCGTGGAGTGTGCCAGAAAGTGACGCTCCTCCCCGCCAGAGAGACCCTGCTGAGTATGCTGATGTGGGGGTCAAGTATGGCATACCCCCTCACACACCCCCATACCTCCCAAATGTCCCAATTTTCGCGGGACAGTCCCATTTTTTGGGGTCTGTCCCGCTGTCCCACCCGCGGATCGCAGTGTCCTGCGGTGGGGGGCAGTTGGAAAGCTCCTGTACTCGCTGTTCTGCTTAGCAGAGCAGCGGTGAATAGTGGAGACAGAGGGAGAGGGGGCATCAGGGGGTACGGATTAAGGGGGGGGTTCCAGCAGCAGAGCCGGATTAAGGGGGGGGGGGCAGGCGGTACGTACCGTTGGCCCCACAGTTTTAGGGGTCCCCCCGGCTCGAGTAGCTCTGTCCCAGCTCAGAAGCTCCCCCAGCAACAACGGCAGCATTGTGCTACAGTCAGCACACGCTGCTGCGTATTGGCAGGTCTGTGGTGTTGCAGGGAGGCAGCAGTCTCCCTGCTTTCTTCTGCCTGTGCGGGTGTGTAGGGGGAGCGACCACCTCCTCTGGATTTAGCCCTAGCTGAGGGGCCAAAATTCCATAAAAAAAAAATATCCCGGAATTTGCATAAGGGGCGTGGCCTCGCGGGGCGCGATTAGGCCACGCCCCCAACCCACAGCAGGCACAGCAATGAGATAGGGCTTCCCTGTCTCAAGTACCCTGTGCCCCCTGGACTCATAATCAGCCCCTGGGGGCATGCCAGCAGCTCACAGAGTGCTGGGCAAGCCCCCTCACTGACGAAAACGGGGGCCCTCCCGTGAAGCCACGCCCCCTTTTCGCCGTGTGTGTGTGTGTGTGTGTGTGTGTGTGTGTGTGTGTGTCCCTCCTTCTGCCTGAAGAAAGCTCATGAAGAAAGCTGGGAGGTATGCACCCCTGCCTGTGCCATGTCCATACTATCTGCTTCTGCAGCTGCTCCTAGTGTCCTATAGATTTGGCCAGATCTGTGACTCATTTGACTAACTCCGCCCACTGTTGTGACTCCGCCCAGCATTAGCAAATGAATCACAAAATCACAGATCTGGGCTATTATATAGGAGATAATGACGGACCTGCTGGACACTGTCAGCACTGCAGACTCCTAAAGTAAACTACTAGTATGAAGAAGATAGAAAAAAAAAAAAAACACCACAGGTAGGTATACAATTATGGATGGACGAGCGACTGCCGACACAGAGGTAGCTACAGCCGTGGACTACCGTACTGCGTCTGCTGCTAGTATAGACTGGATGATAATGATATAAAAAATATATATATATCACTACTGCAGGACAGGTATATATTATATAATGACGGACCTGCTGGACACTGTCAGCACTGCAGACTCCTAAAGTAAACTACTAGTATGAAGAAGATAGAAAAAAAAAAAAAAACACCACAGGTAGGTATACAATTATGGATGGACGAGCGACTGCCGACACAGAGGTAGCTACAGCCGTGGACTACCGTACTGCGTCTGCTGCTAGTATAGACTGGATGATAATGATATAAAAAATATATATATATCACTACCGCAGGACAGGTATATATTATATAATGACGGACCTGCTGGACACTGTCAGCAGAATGCGTTTATAGAATAACAACACCACACGATGAGTGTTTAACTTTTTCAGGCAGACAATCACAATATACTGGTGGTCACTGGTCACTGGTCAGTCACACTGGCAGTGGCACTCTGGCAGCAAAAGTGTGCACTGTTAAATATGTACTCCTGCTATAACTGCTCCCCAGTCTCCCCCACAATTAAGCTGTGTGAGCAGTGAGCACTCAGCACAGTCAGATATACATAGATGATGCAGCACACTGAGGCTGAGCACAGATATGGTATGTGACTGTGTATCGTTTTTTTTCAGGCAGAGAACGGATTATATTAAATAATAAAAATAAATAAAACTGCACTGGTGGTCAGTCACTAGTATAACTATCAGCAAAACTCTGCACTCTCTGAGTACTCCTCCTAATGCTCCAGTAAATCAAGTGTCTCACTCTCTATCTATTCTAAACGGAGAGGACGCCAGCCACGTCCTCTCCCTATCAATCTCAATGCACGTGTGAAAATGGCGGCGACGCGCGGCTCCTTATATAGAATCCGAGTCTCGCGATAGAATCCGAGCCTCGCGAGAATCCGACAGCGGGATGATGACGTTCGGGCGCGCTCGGGTTAACCGAGCAAGGCGGGAGGATCCGAGTCGCTCGGACCTGTGTAAAAAAAGGTGAAGTTCGGGCGGGTTCGGATTCCGAGGAACCGAACCTGCTCATCACTAGTAAAAATGTGTGTTTAGTGGTAAACTCGCACATTTTCAGAACTCGCCCCCTATTACGTTTGGTTCTAGATGACAATTATAGTAATAATCTTTGTATTAGGCATCAGGGACGTGCAGTCAGGAGAGGCAGTGCCTCCCCTGTCATAATGATTAAAATAATACAAAGATAGTTATAACACAGATTCTGTAATAAATATCTTCTTTAATTATTTTAATAATTTTGCCCCCTAGTAAATCCCTGTATATTGGGGTGGGAGGCAGCGGGAGAAGTGCCTCCCCCTGCTAACCCTAAATTTCGGGTAGCGGGGGACAGGTAGAGGGCAGGGCGAAGCCATGGGCTGTAAAAGCCCATTGAAAAAGTATGGGGAAGCGGCACCTATACTTGTGCCTCAATGACAGGGGCGTGCATTTAGCCCACATGAATGCACGCCCCACTCAGTCCCGCAGATGTGATTGGACCAGCAGATCCACTGGACAGCGGGCACATGCGGCGGTGCAATGCAGCAGGCATCATGGTGGCGGGACCTGGAGGAGAAAGGGTGGCTGGTGGCAGATTTGGATCTAAGAGTATCCAGTTCCTGCCATCCATTCTGCAGAGTTCAGCAGCAGAGAGCCAGCTTACCATTTCAAAAATGGTGCCTCTGCATAATTTGAAATACAAGATGGCCTCCGTGAGCCAATCACGGCTCGCCGAGTCATCACCCCGCCCCTTATATAAGCCAGCGGCGAGGCAGTGGCGGTCAATCTGGCGGCGGAGATGGAGAAGGCAAGAGCTCCCGGAGATAGGAGACGCTGGAAGCCCTGGGGTGGCGGCGGCCGTGAAAAAGTGTTTAAAGGCTGCCGCCCAGGTGAAGGTGCTGCTTAATAAACTATTTCAGCATTAGGTGTTGTATTTTTATTTTAATATTTTCTTTACAGGCAGACTACAGGTGCCAGCGAGCCCTTAATGTCCGGGCATGCTGGCACTTGTGGTTCTCCAAGTGCCGGCATGCTGCGGCAGGCTTGCTGGGACCTGTAAGCCGACTGTAAAGAACAATATTAATATGTCATGAACCCTGAACCCACCGCCACCAGGGGTGCAGGGCATAGCACTGGGCTATCAGCCCAGTGCTGGCTGTTGCTCAAGAGGGGGGACCCCATTTAAATTTTAGGGGCCCCATTTTCTGAGGAATGCCAACCCTGGGTTGACTGGTTTTAGGGGACGTTTAATGCTATGGCAAAGGGACCGCACACTGAGTGTCTCCCCTGCTATGGCATTATTCCCCCCTGTCTGGTTCAGCCTAGTGCTAGTTTTGGTTAAAATGGGGGAACCCTATGCTTCCCCCCCCCCTTTCTGGGGAAGGGGGGGGGGGGTCCAACAGTGACGTGCGGTGGGGTGAGGCAGGTGGTCCCAATGCAATCAGCCAGTGCCTCACCATTGATGGCCTCACCGCACGTCACTGCTAGGCATTATATTATAAAGACATGCTAATTATGTTTTGTACTAAAACAAAAGAACAGTATGCAGTCTGTGTCTAGTACAATCCCATAGGAACGTGCAAACATTTGCTTATCTCTAAAGTCTGATGTTAACAATACATTGTTTCAAGACAAGTTACAAGTCAAAATTTTATGAATACAATAATTAAATATGCAGAATAAACAGTATGTGTAGGTGTATGGAAAAATCTGATTGCAGTTTCATTAAAATGTACCTGCATTTGTTGGGTAAAGGGACCTTTGTTATAGATTTTGATACATTACGGAACCGGTGGGATTTCAGTGAACGGGTCACTTATTTTAAAATGGCAATAAGTTACTAGGTTTAGCCTTATAATGGGTTTTGCTTTTGTTAGGTGTAGGCTGCAATTAGAGCTAGGGTAGGGTTAAGGCTAAAATTAGGTGGAAAACAGATATTGACTATCGGCCTTTTGGCTAAGATCAAGTGTAGTATCTGTTTGAGGGAAACACTTGGTGGAGTACCTGTTCTTACACTAAGAGCGTGAGAGGTTCCTAGTGTGGAATGGAGAAACACCTTGTGGAGTACCATGCCGGGGTGTGGCAATGCCTCTGGTCGAGAGTGGAGAAAAACTGGGCTTAGTATCCGCTACCTTCTTAGGGGTTGCAATAGGACCCCTTATGTGGAAAGGGAATGGCCTGGTCTAGTATCTACTCTCGTACTGGGGGTTGACCCTGGCACAGAGTGGATATGAAGCTTGGTCTGGCTGAGAGGTTGGGGGCAGCTAGAAGCTTGAAGTGTTTTGTGCCCCTGGAACTGGAAGGGACAGGGGTGCCGGAAATGCACTAGGGATTCGGACCACCAATGCACAAAGGCACTTTAGCACTTAACACTTCAACCCTTCCTGTCTGCACCCACTTTCCTTTGCCCTGGCCTTTAGGCTAGGGCAAGGATAATTTTTTTATACCCCCCCCCCCCCCGACCTTCTGGCTGGGGCTTATTTATTTATTTATCCTCGCACGTGTTTTGCACTTTTGCACTACACAAGCACTTATTTATGTTTAGTTTGTCACGTTGCGTTTTTTTGTTTGGGGTTTAGGTGAGACCCTTATGGGCCACCATCTCCCCTAGTTGCCGAGGCACTCTCCTTTTGGGGAAGGCCAGAGGCTGTTTTCAATCCCCAGGGGGAAGCTTCGACCAACCTTGAGGCTACACGAGGGTCCCTCTGCGCTTCGGCAAGGGGGGACCCACAGTCCCTTTTTCCCCTCAGTAGGCCTTTTGGCTCTGAGGGGTAGGGGAGTGACGGGGCCCTTCTCCTTTTCCAAGAACCTACGCCCCCAGCACGTTTGGCACAGACACTGGGTGATGAAGCCACGCACCTCGGGCTTCAAGTTAAAGGGAAAAAAAACAGATATTGACTATCAACATTATATCAACATTGTAAATTTCAACATTTGACATGTCGATATAACAGCTATGTCTACATTCTAAATGTCAATATTTTATACCATGCCCCACAAGTACTGGGTCCAATTTAGTCAAGACAATTAACATAATTCTCCATTCATCTTTATCCTCATTCTGAGAATACTGACAGGGAAACCAAACCATGATGCAGCAACACTCTGCAAACTGCTACAAAACCTAAACACCTTTGCGGAAATGTATTAAAATGCATCTTGAGCAAACCACAACTTTTTATGAGTTTTAAGGAAAATTGACTAAGGGACACTTAAGGAGCATTACTGTGGCGCGAATGGGCAGTGTCATACTGGCCCACAGGAGGACAGGGGAAATCCCCGGTGGTCTAAACTGCCCGAGGGTCCCTTCTATTCTCTTATAGGTCAGGTTCCAGACTGGCTTGAAAGACTAGGCATGTTTACATTGGAAAAGCGGAGACTAAGAGGGGATATGATCAACATCTACAAATATATAAGGGGACAATACACAGAGCTTGCGTGGGACATGTTTTTGGTTAGATCAACACAGAGGACTCGTGGACACTCGCTCAGGTTAGAGGAAAGGAGATTCCGCACAATACGGCGTAAAGGCTTTTTCACGGTAAGGACAATACGTGTTTGGAATTCCCTGCCCGAGGGAGTTGTAATGGCGGAATCTGTCAACACCTTTAAGAATGGGTTAGATAAATTCCTATTGAATAAGGATATCCAGGGGTATGGTGCATAGTCATGCATTATAGTTACTATAAATAGGGATAAAATGCAATGGCTGACAGCAGCATCAGTCAGAAATTTTAGTCAAATCATCATGCATAGGACACCACAAATAGGTTGAACTCGATGGACAATTGTCTTTTTTCAACCTCAGATACTATGTTACTATGTTACTGTGCACTGTGGGTCTTGTTCAGCTTGAGTTGTAGTTTTGCAAAAAATCGCAAAACTACAACTCGCTTCTCTAACATGCGTGGGGACGCCCAGCACAGGGAAGGGCCGACCGCATGCCAGGTCCTGCCCCCTGCATGATTTAGGTCGCCACCTGTCTATGCAGCCTAGCCATCTTTTGGGTTGCAGCAGCTGCGTATGACATCATGCAGCTGCCGTGGCCCTCCCCCAGCAATGCAGGCGTCTACTGGCGATGCCCCATTCCTGCCCTCCCCCCAGGTCTTAGACTGCGATTGCCTGTGATCGCATTTAAATACCTTGCACATGCACGCACCAGCGTGCGTACATGTGCAGAAGAGCTGAAATAGCGATTTCAGCACTTTTGCAGGCCTTACTGGGTTAGGCCCTGTATTCTGTATATATACAGTAGTACTCTATTACAGGGTCAGGTACTTGGTGGAGTAGGTCTATGTGGCTGACCACAACCACTTAAGCATACACCCGGTGAGCCCTTCCTGCCCCAGTCTGACCCAGCATATGGGGCACTGCAGTGTGGACTCATATGTGGCATAAAGCGTCTATTGATTTATTGTGATTACCTTTGCACAACCAATAAGCTAGCTTATCTCTAAAATAATGACACAGACAAAATAAGACACGGACAACAACTGCGTAATTTTAAAAGGTCATTAAGTATTTATTAAGTGAAGTGACCCTTCTGGTAAGGGATGGCAAGGAAAACGCTTTATGACCAGCTCTAGCCAATTGATGTTATACAATAATGGTGGCGACTTAAATGCCCCAACCTCTTTAATATGAGGCGACTAAAACGCCTCATCTGGGCAAAAGCATAACCTGCATTGAGAAGGAAACACCACCCTTCATTATGGCATAGCGTGACCATTTCCTACAGAAAATGCCCATCGTCCTCCCATACGGGCAGAACTCACTAGCCGTCCTTTAAAAGGGTAGGTGCCCCTCAAGGACCACTTATGCCCCATGTGGCCGCTGGTCAAAAGCGCCTTCCTGCCTTAAGTAAAATTGAAAGTGAAAGCCAAATATTAGCCAAATCAGAGAGCAGCAAAATAACAAAAAAGGGGAAGGTGGGCGGCTTTCCAGGCACTCAAAAGGAAGTGCCGCTGCTGTCTCTATCTATATATATATACCCTTCCCATGTTACCTCCCCTACCTACCCTGATAGGCTAAACAAAACATAGCCAACATCCCTCAAGGGGGAGCTAATCTAACTAGCAAAAGCTCTATCCATTAACTCATCACAAACCAAAGACCCCTTATATAATTTCATGCCTATACAGTCCTCATTTACTCTTACTCTGGATATGGAGCACTATTGAGGGGCACATAAGGCGCTACTGTGGTGGTAGGTATATGGTGAACTGCTGTGGGAACATGTAGCACTTGTCAGCATCCGGAGACTTACCTCTGGTGTACGGAAACGGGGCTTACCATCCCAGTGGCTGGCAGAGCTGCGGCGTCGGGGAGCTGCTGCTGTGGGGTCCGCTGTGAGGAGTACACGGCTGCCAGGGGCTGGAGGCTGGGGTCCGGGCGACCAGAGTGCCGCAGGAGGGAGCTGCTGCAGCCGGTTCTCCAGTGAATAGAGCTCGGCTACCAGAGCTCAGGGTCCGGAGCTTGGTGTGCTGACTGCTGAGTTAGGCATGTCCTCAGTGCTCGGGCCACCATGCTAGAGATCAGAAGCTGGGCCAATAGTGTTCACACTCTGAATGCAACCAATCTGTGGCAGCCTTCCCTTAGAAAAAGGGGCTGGTTTAGAGTGAAGGTGCCAGTGCTTCAAGTTACTTTCCCAGGTAAAGGTGCTCAAGCTCTGTGCTCCCAGGTTACTTCAAGTGCCCTGGTTTCGTCACCTCTCCTCCAATGGTCACCTTTTACTGCAGCAGTCCCATCGCTTACAGTATGTCTCTATTCGTGGTGCAACCACAGTGTCTCAGACTGTGGAGGGGTTCTGGGTGTCAGCAGTGCTCAGCAGACGTCAGTTCTTCAATTTCGTGTTCTTCAGCCTCATCTGAAAGTCACAAGCCACAGTCTTCAGTTCTTCAAATTCAGTGTTCTTCAGTCTTGTCTTTAAAGTCTCAAGCCACAGTCTTCAATTCTTCAAATCAGTATTCTTCAGCCCTATCTTAAAGACTTAAAACACAATCTTCAGCTCTTCTATTTTTGGAATCCTCAGCTTTTGTGTAGCATTGTCATTTCATTGAATCGTATTATTCTTCCTTCTTTCTCTGCACTCATTAGTCCTCCATTCCATGAGAAGAAACTACATTCAGCCCCCTCGTCTTCCTCCGCAGCAGGCAGCTGTCTCCCAAGTACTACCTCAGTTGCCGGAGCCTCAACACCAGCCAAGCATGACAGCACTACTACAGCATTTCTGTAGGGATATATGAAGCACTAATGTGTGACAGTACGTAGCACTTTTGGATAGAGATGAGCGCCTGAAATTTTTCGGGTTTTGTGTTTTGGTTTTGGGTTCGGTTCCGCGGCCGTGTTTTGGGTTCGAACGCGTTTTGGCAAAACCTCACCGAATTTTTTTTGTCGGATTCGGGTGTGTTTTGGATTCGGGTGTTTTTTTCAAAAAACACTAAAAAACAGCTTAAATCATAGAATTTGGGGGTCATTTTGATCCCAAAGTATTATTAACCTCAAAAACCATAATTTACACTCATTTTCAGTCTATTCTGAATACCTCACACCTCACAATATTATTTTTAGTCCTAAAATTTGCACCGAGGTCGCTGTGTGAGTAAGATAAGCGACCCTAGTGGCCGACACAAACACCGGGCCCATCTAGGAGTGGCACTGCAGTGTCACGCAGGATGTCCCTTCCAAAAAACCCTCCCCAAACAGCACATGACGCAAAGAAAAAAAGAGGCGCAATGAGGTAGCTGTGTGAGTAAGATTAGCGACCCTAGTGGCCGACACAAACACCGGGCCCATCTAGGAGTGGCACTGCAGTGTCACGCAGGATGGCCCTTCCAAAAAACCCTCCCCAAACAGCACATGACGCAAAGAAAAAAAGAGGCGCAATGAGGTAGCTGACTGTGTGAGTAAGATTAGCGACCCTAGTGGCCGACACAAACACCGGGCCCATCTAGGAGTGGCACTGCAGTATGTATGTATAAAGAAAGAAAAAAAAAACCACGGTTAGGTGGTATATACAATTATGGACGGGCTGCCGAGTGCCGACACAGAGGTAGCCACAGCCGTGAACTACCGCACTGTACTGTGTCTGCTGCTAATATATAGACTGGTTGATAAAGAGATAGTATACTCGTAACTAGTATGTATGTATAAAGAAAGAAAAAAAAACCACGGTTAGGTCACTGGTATATACAATTATGGACGGGCTGCCGAGTGCCGACACAGAGGTAGCCACAGCCGTGAACTACCGCACTGTACACTGGTTGATAAAGAGATAGTAGTATACTCGTAACAACTAGTATGACGACGGTATAAAGAATGAAAAAAAAACCACGGTTAGGTGGTATATAATACAATTATGGTTGGACGGACTGCCTGCCGAGTGCCGACACAGAGGTAGCCACAGCCGTGAACTACCGCACTGTACACTGGTTGATAAAGAGATAGTAGTATACTCGTAACAACTAGTATGACGACGGTATAAAGAATGAAAAAAAAACCACGGTTAGGTGGTATATATTATAATACAATTATGGATGGACGGACTGCCTGCCGAGTTCCGACACAGAGGTAGCCACAGCCGTGAACTACCGCACTGTACACTGGTTGATAAAGAGATAGTAGTATACTCGTAACAACTAGTATGACTGACTATGACGGTATAAAGAATGAAAAAAAAACCACGGTTAGGTGGTATATATTATAATAATACAATTATGGATGGACGGACTGCCTGCCGAGTTCCGACACAGAGGTAGCCACAGCCGTGAACTACCGCACTGTACACTGGTTGATAAAGAGATAGTAGTATACTCGTAACAACTAGTATGACTGACTATGACGGTATAAAGAATGAAAAAAAAACCACGGTTAGGTGGTATATATTATAATACAATTATGGATGGACGGACTGCCTGCCGACTGCCGACACAGAGGTAGCCACAGCCGTGAACTACCGCACTGTACACTGGTTGATAAAGAGATAGTAGTATACTCGTAACAATTAGGATGACACTATGACGGTATAAAGAATGAAAAAAAAACCACGGTTAGGTGGTAGGTATATAATAATAAATAATACAATTCTGGTCGGACGGACTGCCTGCCGTGTGCCGACACAGAGGTAGCCACAGCCGTGAACTACCGCACTGTACACTGGTTGATAAAGAGATAGTAGTATACTCGTAACAATTAGGATGACACTATGACGGTATAAAGAATGAAAAAAAAAACACGGTTAGGTGGTAGGTATATAATAATAAATAATACAATTCTGGTCGGACGGACTGCCTGCCGTGTGCCGACACAGAGGTAGCCACAGCCGTGAACTACCGCACTGTACACTGGTTGATAAAGAGATAGTAGTATACTCGTAACAATTAGGATGACACTATGACGGTATAAAGAATGAAAAAAAAACCACGGTTAGGTGGTAGGTATATAATAATAAATAATACAATTCTGGTCGGACGGACTGCCTGCCGTGTGCCGACACAGAGGTAGCCACAGCCGTGAACTACCGCACTGTACACTGGTTGATAAAGAGATAGTAGTATACTCGTAACAATTAGGATGACACTATGACGGTATAAAGAATGAAAAAAAAACCACGGTTAGGTGGTAGGTATATAATAATAAATAATACAATTCTGGTCGGACGGACTGCCTGCCGTGTGCCGACACAGAGGTAGCCACAGCCGTGAACTACCGCACTGTACACTGGTTGATAAAGAGATAGTAGTATACTCGTAACAATTAGGATGACACTATGACGGTATAAAGAATGAAAAAAAAACCACGGTTAGGTGGTAGGTATATAATAATAAATAATACAATTCTGGTCGGACGGACTGCCTGCCGTGTGCCGACACAGAGGTAGCCACAGCCGTGAACTACCGCACTGTACACTGGTTGATAAAGAGATAGTAGTATACTCGTAACAATTAGGATGACACTATGACGGTATAAAGAATGAAAAAAAAACCACGGTTAGGTGGTAGGTATATAATAATAAATAATACAATTCTGGTCGGACGGACTGCCTGCCGTGTGCCGACACAGAGGTAGCCACAGCCGTGAACTACCGCACTGTACTGTGTCTGCTGCTAATATAGACTGGTTGATATTTAAAGAGATATTAGTAGTATACAACAATACTATACTGGTGGTCAGGCACTGGTCACCACTCCTGCAGCAAAAGTGTGCACTGTTAATTAATATAATTGTACTCCTGGCTCCTGCTAACAACCTGCAGTGCTCCCCAGTCTCCCCCACAATTAATTATAAGCTTTTAATTTATACATTGATGACTGTGCAGCACACTGGGCTGAGCTGAGTGCACACAGACTGAGTCACACTGTGTGACTGACTGTGCTGTGTATCGTTTTTTTTTTCAGGCAGAGAACGGATATAGCAGAGAGAAGTGAACGGATATATTATATTAAATAAAAGTTAACTAGCAACTGCACTGGTCACTGACTGTGGTAAACTAACTCTGTCTGCGACTCTGCACAATCTCTCTCTATCTAATCTATCTATCTCTATTCTAATGGAGAGGACGCCAGACACGTCCTCTCCCTATCAATCTCAATGCACGAGTGAAAATGGCGGCGACGCGCGGCTCCTTATATAGAATCCGAGTCTCGCGATAGAATCCGAGCCTCGCGAGAATCCGACAGCGTCATGATGACGTTCGGGCGCGCTCGGGTTAACCGAGCAAGGCGGGAAGATCCGAGTCGCTCGGACCCGTGGAAAAAAAAGTGAAGTTCGTGCGGGTTCGGATTCAAAGAAACCGAACCCGCTCATCTCTACTTTTGGAGGCATATAGGGGGGTCATTCTGACCCATTTGCTCGCTGCGTTTTAATGCCGCAGAGCAAACAAGTCCCCGCTGCGTATGCGCCGGCACCATAGTGCGCCGGCGCATGCCAGACGGCCGAAGGCCATAGCAGGGATGCGAATGCCTCTGCCTGGTTGACAGGCAGAGGCGACTGATGGGCGGGAAGAGGCGGAACGGCGGCATTTGGCCGCCGTTTTGTGGGTTTGGTCCGGCCAATGCAGGCGTGGCCAGACCAAACGGGGGTCGGGCTGCAGCGGCTGCGTGACGTCACACGCAGCCGCTGCGGGCTGGGGTGCGATGAGTAGCTCCCGGCCAGCACGCTAAAGCTGCGCTGGCCGGGAGCTACTCTTTAAGTGCAAAGGCATCGCCGCTGTGCGATGCCTTTGCACTTCAGCGAGGGGGGGCCGGACTGACATGCGGGGCGGGCTAGCCTTGTGCTGGACGTGTCAGGGAAGAAGATCATAGCTGTGCTAAATTTAGCACAGCTATGATCAACTTGGAATGACCCCCATGGAGTATTACAGTGAGGACATATATAGCAATACACTGGGAGCATATGGAGCTTTACTGTTAGGCATATGGGCCCTTGCTGTAGGGACATATGTAGGACTATTGTGGAGGCACAGGGTGCTAGTAGACCTAGGATCAGCCATGGTTAAGAGCGCACACTATTCAAACATCCATTGCATGGATTACCCTGTATTACTCTCTGCAACTCTTCTCCCAGGACCTGACAGGCCATCCGGCACTTCTGTCAAATGCCAACATGCAAAGAGACTCACAACTGATGGCACGCTTCCGGATTGGTCACACCCTATAAGGCATGGTCATGCCCCTTATTAGCACGTCCCTACGCTGAGTGCAATGAATATCGGGGCCAGTTTGCAGACACAGTCTTTCATGGCTTCCATGCAGGGATGTAAGTTCAACTCAGTCGCCCAGAGGCAAGTTGGAGTTTGATGCCTCCCCTAAATAAAACCCCCCACACTACTTACAAAACTATATAGATAGCGCTTTCAGCTAGGTTACAGGGACTAGAGCTCACAGTGAATTGGCAGGGCTCCAGCTATGCTGTAATTCAGCCATCTGCATGATGCAGAATCAATATTCATTGGTGGGTCCCATCTTAGTCCAGCAGCAGTGTTGGATGCACCATTGCTTGCTGCAGAACAGGCTGAGCAGAACCAGACAGTGTCACAGTTTTATGCACAGTTTTATCTGCTTCTGGTGATGACTGTGTTCAACGGCTGAGGCTCGGGTCTAGAAATGAGAAGGCTGAATAAAAATTTTTTTGCATAGGTATTTGGTAGCAGTGGGTACTGCCTTTGGTATGTAGTGGACCACTAAGTGGTACTGTACCGGACTGGTTACTGGCTGAAGAACAGAGCTGTACTGGACAAGTTACCTGCTGAAGAATAAAGCTGGACCAGACTTGTTAGGTTACTGGCTGAAGAATAAAGCTGGACCAGACTGGTTAGGTTACCAGCTATAAAATCAATCTGGACCCGACTGGTTACCTGCTGAAGAATAAAGCTGGACCAGACTGGTTAAAAGATAAAGAATAAAGCTGGACTGGACTGGTTACCGACTGAAGAATTATGCTGTACCAGACTGGTAACCGGCTGAAGAATAAAGCTGGACCAGACTGGTTACCGGCTGAAGAATAAAGCTGGAATGAACTGGTTACTGGCTGAAGAATAAAGCTGGACCAGAATAGTTAGGTTACCAGCTAAAAAATCAAGCTGGACCCGACTGGTTAACGGCTGAAGAATAAAGCTGGACCGGACTGGTTACCAGATAGAGAATAAAGCTGGACCAGACTGGTAACCGGCTGAAGAAAAAAGCTGGACCAGACTGGTTACTGGCTGAAGAATAAGGTTACCGGTTGAAGAATCAAGCTGGACCCGACTGGTTACCGGCTGAAGAATAAAGCTGGACCAGACTGGTAACCGGCTGAAGAATAAAGCTGGACCAGACTGGTTACTGGCTGAAGAATAAAGCTGTAACAGACTGGTTACCAGCTGAAGAATAAAGCTGGAATGAACTGGTTACTGGCTGAAGAATAAAGCTGGACCAGACTGGTTAGGTTACCGGCTGAAGAATCAGGCTGGACCTGACTGGTCACCGGCTGAAGAATAAAGCTGGACCAGACTGGTTACCAGATATAGAATTAAGCTGGACCAGACGGGTTACCAGATAAATAATAAAGCTGGACTGGACTGGTTACCGGCTGAAGAATAAAGCTGTACCAGACTGGTTACCGGCTGAAGAATAAAACTGGGCCAGACTGGTTACTGGCTGAAGAATAAAACTGTAATGGACTGGTTACTGGCTGAAGAATAAAGCTGGACCAGACTGGTTACTGGCTGAAAAATAAAGTTGGACTGGACTGGTTACTGGCTGAAGAATAAAGCTGGACCAGACTGGTTACCGGCAGAAGAATAAAGCTGGACCAGACTGGTTACTTGCTGAAAAATAAAGCTGGACCAAACTGGGTACTGGCTGAAGAATAAAGCTGGAATTAACTGGTTACTGGCTGAAGAATAAAGCTGGACCAGACTGGTTAGGTTACCGGTTAAAGAATCAAGCTGGACCCGACTGGTTACCGGCTGAAAAATAAAGTTGGACCAAACTGGTAACTGGCTAAAGAATAAAGCTGGACCAGCCTGGTTACTGGCTGAAGAATAAATCTGTAACAGACTGGTTACCAGCTGAAGACTAAAGCTGGACCACACTGGTTACTGGCAAAAGAATAAATCTGGAATTAACTGGTTACCGGCTAAAGAATCAAGCTGGACCCGACTGGTTACTGGCTGAAGAATAAAGCTGGACCAGACTGGTTACCAGATAAAGAATAACGCTGGACCAGACTGGTTACTGGCTGAAGAATAAAGCTGGACCAGACTGGTTAGGTTACTGGTTGAAGAATCAAGCTGGACCCAACTGAATACCGGCTGAAGAATAAAGCTGGACCAGACTGGTTACCAGATAAAGAATAAAGCTGGACCGGACAGGTTACCAGATAAAGAATAAAGCTGGACTGGACTGGTTACCGGCTGAAGAGTAAAGCTGTACCAGACTGGTTACCGGCTGAAGAATAAAGCTGGACCAGACTGGTTACCAGCTCAAGAATAAAGCTGTAATGGACTGGTTACCAGCTGAAGAATGAAGCTGGACCAGACTGGTTACTGGCTGAAGAATAAAGCTGGACCAGACTGGTTTCCGACTGAAGAATAAAGCTGGACCAGACTGGTTACTTGCTGAAAAATAAAGCTGGACCAGACTGGTTACTGGCTGAAGACTAAAACTGGACCAGACTGGTTACCGGCTGAAGAATAAAGCTGGACCAGACTGGTTACCGGCTGAAGAATAAAGCTGGGCCGGACTGGTTACCGGCTGAAGAATAAAGCTGGACCAGACTGGTTTCTGGCTGAAGAATAAAGCTGGACCAGTATGGTTACAGGCTGAAGAATAAAACTGGACCATACTGGTTACAGGGTGAAGAAAAAGCTGGACCAGACTGGTTACCAGCTGAAGAATAAAGCTGGACCAGACTGGTTACTGGCTGAAGAATAAAGCTGGACCAGACTGGCTATTGGCTGAAGAATAAAGCTGGACCAGACTGGTTACCAGCTGAAGAATAAAGCTGGACCAGACTGGTTATCGGCTGAAGAATAAAGCTGGACCAGACTGGTTATCGGCTGAATAATAAAGCTGGACCAGACTGATTACCAGCTGAAGAATAAAGCTGGACCGGACTGGTTACCAGCTGAAGAATAAAGCTGGACCAGACTGGCTACCGGCTGAAGGGTTAAAGCTGGACCAGAGTGTGTACCGGCTGAAGAATAAAGGTGTACCAGACTGGTTACTGGCTGAAGAATAAAGCCGGACCAATCTGGTTACCAGCTGAAGAATAAAACTGGACCATACTGGTTACCGGGTGAAGAAAAAGCTGGACCAGACTGGTTACCAGCTGAAGAATAAAGCTGGACCAGACTGGTTACTGGCTGAAGAATAAAGCTGGACCAGACTGGTTATCGGCTGAAGAATAAAGCTGGACCAGACTGATTACCAGCTGAAGAAGAAAGCTGGACCGAACTGGTTACAAGCTGAAGAATAAAGCTGGACCAGACTGATTACCAGCTGAAGAAAAAAGCTGGACCAGACTGGTTACCAGCTGAAGAATAAAGCTGACCAGACTGGTTACCGGCTGAAGAATAAAGCTGGACCAGACTGATTACCAGCTGAAGAATAAAGCTGGACCGGACTGGTTACCAGCTGAAGGGTTAAAGCTGGACTGGACTAGTTACTGGCTGAAGGGTTAAATCTGACCAGACTGGTTACCAGCTGAAGGGTTAAAGCTGGACCTGGTAGAGCTGCACAGGAGACAACATGCAGGTTCAGTTGTCACACAAACAATGTAACTAATTGCCCTGAATGCTTGCAGAGGCCCTCCATTTATATCTGAGCAGGAAGCAGCAGGGAGTGTCAGTGAGGATAGTCTCTCATTGGCCCCTGCCATCATGTGACCAGAGGACAGATGGCAGTGCCCATGCAGGAGACAGAGGGAACGCCAGCCTAGCACCACCAGACTCCAGACAGCTTGGACCATGCAGGAAGATCGCCGCAGGCTGCCAGATGCTGGAGCCCTGTTTTCGCTGGACCCCCCGCCAAACCCGCAGTGTCAGTGGTAAGTGATTAGGACACCGGCACTGGCCACGCATCCGGGTAGACAGGAGCTGTCCTGTCCCGTATTGCGGTGTTAGCAGGGCACCTTGGACAGAGCCGCTTCATTCTGCTGTAGCAGTGGGTGCGCCGCAGAGCTCCGTTGGAAGAGCAGCGGCCACACATAGATCCCATTGTGAACAACACAGATACTGCTGTACATGCAGGTGCCCCTTCAGGGCTTGGAGCCCAGAGGCAGGCGTCTCCATTGACTCTGGGAGTTACGCCCCTGCTTCCAATACACCATCCTTTCCTTTTCATTTGAGCGGTCTTTCTGTGGTTTGGAGAACGAATTGACAGAATAGGAGAGGAGTGGGTTAAACCTCAGCTAGTCTGGGGGCAGGACGGTAAGGCATTATGGGAGTATTATTGTTAGCCAATAGGAATGAATGTTGGGTGTAGGTGGAATGGGTTCTTAAGGCTGGGTCAGCCTCTTCTGCTTTTGTCGTGGTAAGGGTGAGTGCTCTTCCCCCCCTTTTTTGTCTCTTGCTGTGCTGCTGGTAGTAGTAGTTCTCCACCTTTGTATTGTAGTGCTGCTGCTGTGCCTTTGTGCTGCGTACTGCCCCCTCTGTCCCCATTGCCTGGGTTTATATTGTGGCCTGCCATGCCCCGCCCCCGCCGCTCCTCTGCCCCCCCTGCCCGCTACCTTGATTCGGCTCCTGCACGGGAGCCGGCGTCCGATGCCACTGGCCGGAGCGCGCTGCTCTCGGCCGGGATGGGGCCTGCTGGCGCTGCTGCGGGCGCCCTTCCGCTTCTTCGCCGACTAGGCCGCGGCCGCCGGGGGATCCCTCCGATGCGGCGGCTGGCGAGGGGCAGGGTGGCGGCCGGCGGCGGTCTGAAGTGGGCAACTGGCGGGAGGTGCCCGCTGGAGGGCCCGCTTGTGTGGATTCCCCGCCGGCTGCTGCGGCACGGGGACGAGCGTCCGCGCGTTCTCGGCGCCCTCCACCGCTGAGAGTCATTGGAGGCTCCCCGGAATATGAGAGGATGGCCTCCGTTGCTGTGAGGCCCTCGGACGGCGGCTCGTACACGGGCCGTCCCGAAGGCCAAGTGCATCCCTTATCGTGGGCGCTCGCGGGGCTGCTGGACTCCCCAGGCGTTCTCCCCGCTCTGGCGGGGGAGGCTCCTGGGGGCCTGTGGTAGTGTCGACATGGGGCCAGAGGGGGGGGTGATGTTTGGAGGCGGAGGTCAGTGGGTTCTCCCGGTGGGCGGAGCCGGTGGGGGCCGGGGCGGCGCTTTGGCTCGCGGTGCACCGCAAGAGGGAACGGGGGTTCTTAGGGCGGCTAGTGCCGGGGGGACCTCTGGAGCTACGGCTGCGGCTCCAGGTCCCTCTGCCGTTTCGACGGCAGTGTCGGCCATGACGGCGGCATTCGCGCCGCTTTTGTCGACTTTGTCCCCGGGTGGCGTTTCTTTGGTTCCAGCTTCGGTCGACGCGGCCGTTCTCCCGGGTGTTTCTGACCCTGCCATGGCACAGTTCCTGCAGGCGTGTCGCAGTCTGGGCTCCGCCGCTGCGTTGCTGGGTAGCGCTACCCCTTCGCCCGCAGGGGCGTCTGCTTTAATTCCCGCCAGGGGGGCTCCGGCTCCAGGGGCGGTTGTCCCTTCTTTTTCAGGTGCAGATCCGGATAGCGATCAGGAGGAGGAGCCGGTCGTAGCCGAGGTTTCTCCTTCCGGAAGCGGACCCGCCGGAGAGTGGGACGCCGATACTGTTGCTATGTCGCTGGGATCCTCTTCTAGCTCGTGCGGTAGCACGTCGAATAGATCTTCTTCCTCTTCTTCGTCATGCCAGTCTGCGGTTAGTAGCACCGCTAAGGCTAGGAAGAGGGCTATCAAGTACGCGCGGCATGAGGCGCGGCACCGGGATAAGCGGTCTCGGAAGAGTAGTAGCAGTTCTCGCCGGGAAAGGAGGAGGCGTAATTTGCCGGGCATTGTTCGCTGCGAGTACACGGCAGTCTTGTGGGGATTGCGGGAGAGTTGCAGGAGGAAGATTAGACGGGGGGAACACGTCGACCTTTTTACGTTGACAGAGGACACCAAGAGGGAAGGTAAGGAAGCGCTCGCGAAGGGCAGTATTGAGGCGGAGGCCTTCCGCTCGTATGACAACTGGTTGGTGGGTTTCTGTGTCTTCGCGGCGTGCTACTTGGAGGATCGCCCTGATGAACACATGAACGTCATCAGGTATATTCACCTCGTGCATGACATGCAGCGTCAGTCTAAGGACGATTCGTGGCTGGAGTACGACAAGCAGTTCCGTCAGAAGCACGATTGCCTACACGTCATTGACTTTGGATGCAAAGACGTGGAGGTATGGCTTAGGGTCACGCGAGCGCAGGATGTGAAGATGGTGGCAAAAGGGGCGTCGGTGGCGCAGGCCGCAACGGCGAGTCAGTTTCGACCAGCGGTTGAGGGTCCGCCGCGCCGTCCTTGGACAGCGGCCCGTTCTCCGCAGCAGACGCCAGCGAAGGAGAAGTGTTTCGCGTTCAACAATGCCAAGTGCCCCCTTGGGCAACGGTGTCGTTTTCGACACCTTTGCTTGCGTTGTAACGGATCCCACCCTGCTTCCAATTGTTTCCGCGGGGGGAGACCTGGCGCCAGGGCGGCCGCTGGCCCAACCGGAAAAACAACGGGTGGGTTTGCCGCTATTTAGGGCGCCGACCCCGGTTCGTTTGGGGGCCATGCTAAAATGGTTAGGATGGTACCCTTACACAGACGACGCAAGATTTCTGCGGGAGGGTTTTGCGTTGGGTTTTCGTTTGCCTGTGGTGGGGGATGTTTTAGTTCGGGCCGTCAGGAACCTGCAGTCTGCCCGGGATTTCCCTGACGTGCTTCGAGGTAAAGTGGAACAGGAGGTTCGCCTAGGGAGAATGGCGGGCCCCTTTGCGCTGCCGCCTATCGAGGATTTGATTATCTCCCCGGTGGGGGTGGTGCCCAAAAAGGCTCTGGGTAAGTTTCGGCTCATTCAGCATTTGTCTTATCCATCCGGGTCCTCGGTGAATGATGCCATTTCGCCGGAATATTGTTCGGTGGTGTATCAGTCCTTTGAGGATGCTCTGGGCTTGGTCCGGGAGTGTGGCCCTGGGGCCCTCATGGCTAAGCTGGATGTTGAATTGGCTTTTCGCTTTCTCCCTTTGCACCCGGAGTCGTTTCGATTCATGGGTCTCCGCGTCGGGGGGGAATACTTCATTGACAAGTGTCTGCCGATGGGGTGTTCCGTTTCGTGTGCCTTTTTCGAAAAGTTCAGCACCTTTTTGCATTGGTGTGTGGAGTTTTCTTGCGGAGGTACCGGGATTGCACATTACCTGGATGATTTTTTGTGCATGGGGCCCGCGCATTCTCCTCGCTGTGGTTTCCTGCTGTTCTCGCTGCGCGCATTGCTTAGGCATTTTGGCGTCCCGGTGGCCGAGGATAAGACGGAGGGGCCCCTCTCCTGCTTGTCCTTTTTAGGTATCAAGATCGATACGGTCGCGGGGGCTTGTCGGCTGCCTCAGGACAAGGTCGTGCAGCTTCGGGAGTCCATTGCGCAATGCTCGGGACGAAGTAAGGTTACTTTGCGGGAGGCGCAATCCCTCTTAGGTCGCTTGAACTTTGCCTGTCGGGTGATTCCCATGTGCAGGGTTTTTTGCCGGAAGTTGGAGCGGTCCACGGCCGGGGTGTCCAGGCCGCACCATTTTGTCCGTTTCTCGCCAGAGATTAGGCAGGACCTCGCTATGTGGGTTTCGTTCCTGGCAGATTTCAATGGTGTACGGATCTGGATGGCCCCGCTCGTTGATAGTTTCGAATTGCAGTTGTTTACAGATGCGGCGGGCTCCTCGGGGTTCGGTTGTTACCTGGACGGGGCTTGGTGCGCGGCCTCTTGGCCCGAGTCTTGGGCGAAGGAGGGGCTGACCGGCGACCTGTTGTTGCTGGAGCTCTTTCCCATCATGGTGGCCTTAGAAGTTTGGGGGGAGCGGCTGCGCGATCGCAGTATTCTCTTCCGTTGCGATAACTTGGGGGTCGTGCACGCGGTTAACAACCAAAGGGATAAGGCCCTGCGGGTCCTCCGAGTGCTGTCACGGCTCGTGCTAACCTGTTTGCGCTGCAATATTCTGTTTCGGGCGCAACACATCCCCGGGGTAGATAATGGGATCGCCGACGCTTTGTCCAGGGGGAAGTGGGATAGGTTCCGTTTGTTGGCCCCGGAGGCTGATTCGGTAGGTTTGCCCTGCCCTTCTTATGTTTGGCAGGTCATCATGCCGGATTGGAAGGACTAGCAGAGCTGTCTTTGGCTCCGTACACTCTCCCTGGATACCGTAGGGCCTTGAAGGAGTGGGAAGACTTTTCCCATGACAAAGGGCCTAGAGGTAAGAGGGGTCAGAGCTTGTTGCTAGACTTCGTTTGGCAACTCTTCGTAACGGGGAGATCGAGGGCCGTGGTGTCTCGATACCTCGCCGGGATATCCTTTTATTCTAAATTGAAGGGTATGCCGGATTTTATGAAGGGTTTCCTGCTGGCAAGGGCGCTTAGAGGTTGGGCGCGTTCGGCTCCGGTGCCTCCCGATGGCTGACGCCCTATTGATGCGTCCCTGTTTTCTTCCCTCTTAGGGGCGGTGGCGGGGGTGGCGGACTCCCGTTTTGAAACGCTCCTGTTTCAGCTTGCCTTTTCCATGGCGTTCCATGGTGCATTCAGGGTTTCTGAGCTGGTTGCAGCTTCTAAGAAAACCGAAGCCTTTATGCGGCGCGCGGATGTTATTGTGGGTGGGGGGTCCGTGCTGTGCAGGCTGCGCTGCTTAAAAACTGATCAGATGGGTAGAGGGCATTGGCTCACTTTAACACCATCGGGTGGTGGGGACGGTTGTCCGGGGGCATTGGCTGGTCGGTATGCGGAGGTCAGGCCCTCATCTGAGGGGTCTTGGCTCCTGCATTACAACGGGTCGCCATTGACGAAGTACCAGTTTACATGGATGATGCGGCGCTGCCTGTCCAGTTTGGGCCTCTCGCCTAGGGACTTTGGTTCCCATTCCTTTAGAATAGGGGCCGCCACTTCCGCAGCATCTGCAGGGCGCGCCGTGGACGAAATTAAGGCTTTAGGCCGCTGGAAATCGGCAGCTTATAAGCGTTACATTCGGCCCTTTGTTGCGTAGGCGAGTTTGTTCTACTAACATGTTGTTTGTGTTACTGCATTGTGTGTTTCAGTTCAGTGTGTTTGTACTGTATTGTTTGTCTCCCCTGTCCTCCCTACTCGGATGGCTAGCTACTCGCCACTGCTGGCAGTGGGGGTCTGGAGTGCTTCGCGATTTTTTGCCTGAACTGACGAACTGATTTGGCTTAATTTATTCAATTCGGCTAATTGGCATCTAATTATAAGTTCCTCAGCAGGTTTTTACGTTTCACCTCCAGCCGAGTTATTCTGTGTTCCCCCCAAACCCCCCCCCCTTTTTTTTTGTTATTTTGTTTTTTCCTTTTGTGTCTTTCTGTTGCTTCGATTGGCCTGAAGCTTGTTCAAGAGGAAAGTTATAGTCCTCTATTCAATTTTTTTCTTTTTGGCAGATCCTCGTTCTGATAGTTGGTTCCTGTTCTGGGCTGGGTTTGGTTTTACCTCACATATTCACATTTGTTTATCTGTTTTTTCCCCTTTAGGTTGGCGGGTGGATGTGTGTGATGTGTGGGTGATTGGCCATTCCTATGTTTATTGGGCAGCCAAATTTTTGGCTGCGGAAGGGGCTCCTTGCTTTGTGGGCTCGGATGATGTGCGGTGGATAGGTGTGCGTGGTATGCTTTGGCATGACCTGAAAGCGAAGCTTATGGAGCAGGTTCAGCGGTTTGGCATCCCCAAACTGATGGTGATTCACTTAGGAGGGAACGACCTAGGTAGGAGGAAGGCAGTGAATCTTCGATTGGCCATTATTCAGGATCTGCAAGTGATTTCTGATGCTTGGCCAGGCTGTAGGCTTATCTGGTCTTGTATGGTGCCGCGGTTGTGTTTGGCGTGGAGTGGTGGATGGTCGAGCGATCGATGTGGCTCGCCAGAAGGTGAATGCCGCGGTGGCTAAGTTTGTCGTGGCCCATGGCGGTGCTGTGGTTTGGCATCAGTGGATCAAGTTTCGGCACTTCTACTTGTTTAGACCAGATGGTGTGCACTTGACAGGACAGGGACTATCTATATTTTTGGAGGATCTGTTTTCGGTGGTTGGTTCGGTAGGTTAGGGTTATGGTGGCGGTGCGTAGTTCTGTAGAACAGAACTTCGCTGTTGGCGGGAAAGAACGGCAAGTTAACATTTGTTGGATTAAAGAGTGAATTGGAGGTCATTTGGTTGTTGATTTTAGGTGCGCTCTCCTTCGCTGACTAGTTTTACATCTGCTGGACCGCCGTCACGGGTGGCAGCCTCATCACCTTCACGGGTGGGTAGTCAGGATGGAGGTTGAGCGGATACCTATTTGTGTGTTGGAAGGTTTACGTAAGTTCTGTTTTATAAGATAGTTATCTATGGGATAGGGTTGTTTAGCCGTTCTCTCTGGCCACCATACTTTAGTTTAATTATTCACAGTTAATAGTTCACTTAAATAAATAGCTAACAATTTCTGCCAATTTCAAGTCTCCGTGTCTTTATTTATTATAGTTAAGTGTTAAGATGTTATGGTTTATGTTACGGACAATCCTCAGACTATATGAGGTTTAGGAGAACGAATTGACAGAATAGGAGAGGAGTGGGTTAAACCTCAGCTAGTCTGGGGGCAGGACGGTAAGGCATTATGGGAGTATTATTGTTAGCCAATAGGAATGAATGTTGGGGGTAGGTGGAATGGGTTCTTAAGCCTGAGAAAGGGGCTGGGTCAGCCTCTTCTGCTTTTGTCGTCCCACCCTCCCTCCCTACTGGTGGTGTTTGATTTTGTTGTTGCGTTGGCTATTTTCGTGCTGTTGGTTGTCATGGTTTGGGTTGTGGCAGGAAAGAACGGCAAGTTAACATTTGTTGGATTAAAGAGTGAATTGGAGGTCATTTGGTTGTTGATTTTAGGTGCGCTCTCCTTCGCTGACTGGTTTTACATCTGCTGGACCGCCTTCACGGGTGGCAGCCTCATCACCTTCACGGGTGGGTAGTCAGGATAGAGGTTGAGCGGATACCTATTTGTGTGTTGGAAGGTTTACGTAAGTTCTGTTTTATAAGATAGTTATCTATGGGATAGGGTTGTTTAGCCGTTCTTTCTGGCCACCATACTTTAGTTTAATTATTCACAGTTAATAGTTCACTTAAATAAATAGCTAACAATTTCTGCCAAATTCAAGTCTCCGTGTCTTTATTTATTATAGTTAAGTGTTAAGATGTTATGGTTTATGTTACGGACAATCCTCAGACTATATGAGGTTTATCTGAACTATGATTATTTTCTAAAATTGTATCTTACATTTAAAATATCTTTGATTTTCAATTGTCCAACTAGATGAAGGGAGAACATTCCTTGTACACTTGTCAATTAAAATGAATTGTAACAGAGCCAGAAGTAGAATAATCAGATACTGTGGCGCTAATATACGACAGAAACCTTTTCCCAGTGCAGCATTATGACCAAACATTTTCCATCTATGAAACATTACACCTTTGGAAAACTAATTACTGAGCTGCTAATTTATACATCCATAATGTGTATTAGAATTCTGTGGTCTGATTCCCCGATGCAGTAATCATTCTCTGTCCTCAGGAGTAATAGCTGAACAGCATCCCTAGTCACAGAATACAAGAAAGATATTAATTTATTAGAAAAGGTTATGAGTAATTTGACGGGTGAGTATTTATAAACTGTAGGTACTCTTTTCTTCTAGTTCCTTTAACATTCCATACACATAAGTGAGGGTTAGGCAAACCTCAGACTGCTTCTCCACCACCTCTTGCCCCTCTTTTTCACATCTGACTTCTTCATCTCTACCACCTCTTGCTCCCTCTCCTCCACATCCAGCTCTTCCATCTCCACTGCTTCCTGCTCCTTCTCATTCACATCCGACTTCTCTCTCTCCACCACATCAGACTGCTTCTCTACCACCTGTTGCTCCCTCTCCTCCACATCCGGCTGTTCCATTTCCACTGGTATCCGGACTCCAGGTCGACAACAAAAAGGTTGACACACCTTAGGTCGACGCCAATTGGTCGACACACCTTAGGTCATCATGGACAAAAGGTCTGAAGAAGAAAAAAAGCAAATCAACTTTTTGTAGCAGCACTCATTCCCTGCTACAAAAAGTTGTATCATATTACATCATATGTGGTAATAATAAAGGCACTTATATCACATGTGGGTATTGAGAATCTTTCTTGTAGTTTACATTATCAATAATAAATTATCTGAATGTATCATATTTCTGATTAAAAAAGAATTTAGGGAATGAGTGTTGCTACAAAAAGTTGATTTGCTTTTTTCTTCTTCAAACCTATATATTTATATCAACAAGCAGCACTACTTTAATACACCTGTGTTGAAATATTTGTTTGGTCAACACAATATGTTATACTATAAATATTCCCTACATAGGATCGTTTATTTATAATCTGGTGCGGGAGTCTCTTTAACTTGAAATCCATGGACAAAAGGTCGACATGGACATAGTGATGAGCGGGTTTGGTTTTTTGGAATCCGAACCCGCCGAACTTCAGCTTTTTTTACACGGGGCCGAGCAGGCTCGGATCCTCCCGCCTTGCTCGGTTAACCCGAGCGCGCCCGAACGTCATCATCCCGCTGCCGGATTCTCGCGATGCTCGGATTCTATCGCGAGACTCGGATTCTATATAAGGAGCCGCGCGTCGCCGCCATTTTCACACGTGCATTGAGATTGATAGGGAGTGGACGTGGCTGGCGTCCTCTCCGTTTATAGAGAAGAGAGTAGAGAGTTAGAGACACTATTTACTAATTTTGGGGAGCATATTAGGACTGGAGTACTACTACTTGCTGATTGTGTGACCAGTGACCATTGACCACCAGTTTAATTAATCCGTTCTCTGCCTGAAAAAAGACGATACACAGTGTGACACAGTCACATACCATATCTGTGCTCAGCCTCAGTGTGCTGCATCATCATATGTAATACTGTATATCTGACTGTGCTGAGTGCTCACTGCTCACACAGCTTAATTGTGGGGGAGACTGGGGAGCAGTTAGAGCAGGAGTACATAAATAATATATTTTAAGTACAGTGCACACTTTTGCTGCCAGAGTGCCACACTGCCAGTGTGACTGACCAGTGACCACACTGACCACCAGTATATTGTGATTGTCTGCTTAGGACGGAGTACTACTTGCTGATAGTGTGACCAGTGACCAGTGACCACCACCAGTTTAATTAATCCGTTCTCTGCCTGAAAAAAAACGATACACCGTGTGACACAGTCACATACCATATCTGTGCTCAGCCCAGTGTGCTGCATCATATGTAATACTGTATATCATTATCTCACTGTGCTGAGTGCTCACTGCTCACACAGCTTAATTGTGGGGGAGACTGGGGAGCAGTTATAGCAGGAGTACATATTTTAAGTACAGTGCACACTTTTGCTGCCAGAGTGCCACTGCCAGTGTGACTGACCAGTGACCACTGACCACCAGTATATTGTGATTGTCTGCTGACCACCAGTATATTGTGATTGTCTGCCTGAAAAAGTTAAACACTCGTCGTGTGGTGTTTTTATAAACGCATTCTGCAGACAGTGTCCAGCAGGTCCATCATTACATAATATATACCTGTCCGGCTGCAGTACTAGTGTGATATATATATATATTTTAATTTTATCTCATTATCATCCAGTCTATATTAGCAGCAGACACAGTACGGTAGTCCACGGCTGTAGCTACCTCTGTGTCGGCAGTCGCTCGTCCATCCATATCTATCTTCTTGATACTAGTAGCTTACTTTAGGAGTCTGCAGTGCTGACAGACAGTGTCCAGCAGGTCCGTCATTACATAATATATACCTGTCCGGCTGCAGTACTAGTGTGATATATATATATCTTTTAATTTTATCTCATTATCATCCAGTCTATATTAGCAGCAGACACAGTACGGTAGTCCACGGCTGTAGCTACCTCTGTGTCGGCAGTCGCTCGTCCATCCATAATTGTATACCACCTACCCGTGGTTTTTTTTTTTTTTTCTATCTTCTTGATACTAGTAGCTTACTTTAGGAGTCTGCAGTGCTGACAGACAGTGTCCAGCAGGTCCGTCATTACATAATATATACCTGTCCGGCTGCAGTACTAGTGTGATATATATATATATTTTAATTTTATCTCATTATCATCCAGTCTATATTAGCAGCAGACACAGTACGGTAGTCCACGGCTGTAGCTACCTCTGTGTCGGCAGTCGCTCGTCCATCCATAATTGTATACCACCTACCCGTGTTTTTTTTTTTTCTATCTTCTTGATACTAGTAGCTTACTTTAGGAGTCTGCAGTGCTGACAGACAGTGTCCAGCAGGTCCGTCATTACATAATATATACATGTCCGGCTGCAGTACTAGTGTGATATATATATATATTTTAATTTTATCTCATTATCATCCAGTCTATATTAGCAGCAGACACAGTACGGTAGTCCACGGCTGTAGCTACCTCTGTGTCGGCAGTCGCTCGTCCATCCATAATTGTATACCACCTACCCGTGGTTTTTTTTTTTTTTCTATCTTCTTGATACTAGTAGCTTACCTTAGGAGTCTGCAGTGCTGACAGACAGTGTCCAGCAGGTCCGTCATTACATAATATATACCTGTCCGGCTGCAGTACTAGTGTGATATATATATATATATTTTAATTTTATCTCATTATCATCCAGTCTATATTAGCAGCAGACACAGTACGGTAGTCCACGGCTGTAGCTACCTCTGTGTCGGCAGTCGCTCGTCCATCCATAATTGTATACCACCTACCCGTGGTTTTTTTTTTTTCTATCTTCTTGATACTAGTAGCTTACTTTAGGAGTCTGCAGTGCTGACAGACAGTGTCCAGCAGGTCCGTCATTACATAATATATACCTGTCCGGCTGCAGTACTAGTGTGATATATATATATATTTTAATTTTATCTCATTATCAACCAGTCTATATTAGCAGCAGACACAGTACGGTAGTCCACGGCTGTAGCTACCTCTGTGTCGGCAGTCGCTCGTCCATCCATAAATGTATACCACCTACCCGTGGTTGTTTTTTTTTTCTATCTTCTTGATACTAGTAGCTTACATTAGGAGTCTGCAGTGCTGACAGACAGTGTCCAGCAGGTCCGTCATTACATAATATATACCTGTCCGGCTGCAGTACTAGTGTAATATATATATATATATATTTTAATTTTATCTCATTATCATCCAGTCTATATTAGCAGCAGACACAGTACGGTAGTCCACGGCTGTAGCTACCTCTGTGTCGGCAGTCGCTCGTCCATCCATAATTGTATACCACCTACCCGTGTTTTTTTTTTTCTATCTTCTTGATACTAGTAGCTTACTTTAGGAGTCTGCAGTGCTGACAGACAGTGTCCAGCAGGTCCGTCATTACATAATATATACCTGTCCGGCTGCAGTACTAGTGTGATATATATATATATTTTAATTTTATCTCATTATCATCCAGTCTATATTAGCAGCAGACACAGTACGGTAGTCCACGGCTGTAGCTACCTCTGTGTCGGCAGTCGCTCGTCATCCATAAGTATACTAGTATCCATCTCCATTGTTTACCTGAGGTGCCTTTTAGTTGTGCCTATTAAAATATGGAGAACAAAAATGTTGAGGTTCCAAAAATAGGGAAAGATCAAGATCCACTTCCACCTCGTGCTGAAGCTGCTGCCACTAGTCATGGCCGAGACGATGAAATTCCATCAACGTCGTCTGCCAAGGCCGATGCCCAATGTCATAGTACAGAGCATGTAAAATCCAAAACACCAAATATCAGTAAAAAAAGGACTCAAAAATCTAAAATAAAATTGTCGGAGGAGAAGCGTAAACTTGCCAATATGCCATTTACCACACGGAGTGGCAAGGAATGGCTAAGGCCCTGGCCTATGTTTATGGCTAGTGGTTCAGCTTCACATGAGGATGGAAGCACTCAGCCTCTCGCTAGAAAAATGAAAAGACTCAAGCTGGCAAAAGCACAGCAAAGAACTGTGCGTTCTTCGAAATCCCAAATCCACAAGGAGAGTCCAATTGTGTCGGTTGCGATGCCTGACCTTCCCAACACTGGACGTGAAGAGCATGCGCCTTCCACCATTTGCACGCCCCCTGCAAGTGCTGGAAGGAGCACCCGCAGTCCAGTTCCTGATAGTCAGATTGAAGATGTCAGTGTTGAAGTACACCAGGAGGAGGAGGATATGGGTGTTGCTGGCGCTGGGGAGGAAATTTACAAGGAGGATTCTGATGGTGAGGTGGTTTGTTTAAGTCAGGCACCCGGGGAGACACCTGTTGTCCGTGGGAGGAATATGGCCATTGACATGCCTGGTGAAAATACCAAAAAAATCAGCTCTTCGGTGTGGAAGTATTTCAACAGAAATGCGGACAACATTTGTCAAGCCGTGTGTTGCCTCAAGCTGTAATAAGTAGGGGTAAGGACGTTAACCACCTCGGAACATCCTCCCTTATACGTCACCTGCAGCGCATTCATAATAAGTCAGTGACAAGTTCAAAAACTTTGGGCGACAGCGGAAGCAGTCCACTGACCAGTAAATCCCTTCCTCTTGTAACCAAGCTCACGCAAACCACCCCACCAACTCCCTCAGTGTCAATTTCCTCCTTCCCCAGCAATGCCAATAGTCCTGCAGGCCATGTCACTGGCAATTCTGACGAGTCCTCTCCTGCCTGGGATTCCTCTGATGCATCCTTGCGTGTAACGCCTACTGCTGCTGGCGCTGCTGTTGTTGCTGCTGGGAGTCGATGGTCATCCCAGAGGGGAAGTCGTAAGACCACTTTTACTACTTCCACCAAGCAATTGACTGTCCAACAGTCCTTTGCGAGGAAGATGAAATATCACAGCAGTCATCCTGCTGCAAAGCGGATAACTGAGGCCTTGGCATCCTGGGTGGTGAGAAACGTGGTTCCGGTATCCATCATTACTGCAGAGGCAACTAGAGACTTGTTGTAGGTACTGTGTCCCCGGTACCAAATACCATCTAGGTTCCATTTCTCTAGGCAGGCGATACCGAAAATGTACACAGACCTCAGAAAAAGAGTCACCAGTGTCCTAAAAAATGCAGCTGTACCCAATGTCCACTTAACCACGGACATGTGGACAAGTGGAACAGGGCAGGGTCAGGACTATATGACTGTGACAGCCCACTGGGTAGATGTATGGACTCCCGCCGCAAGAACAGCAGCGGCGGCACCAGTAGCAGCATCTCGCAAACGCCAACTCTTTCCTAGGCAAGCTACGCTTTGTATCACCGGTTTCCAGAATACGCACACAGCTGAAAACCTCTTACGGCAACTGAGGAAGATCATCGCGGAATGGCTTACCCCAATTGGACTCTCCTGTGGATTTGTGGCATCGGACAACGCCAGCAATATTGTGTGTGCATTAAATCTGGGCAAATTCCAGCACGTCCCATGTTTTGCACATACCTTGAATTTGGTGGTGCAGAATTATTTAAAAAATGACAGGGGCGTGCAAGAGATGCTGTCGGTGGCCAGAAGAATTGCGGGACACTTTCGGCGTACAGGCACCACGTACAGAAGACTGGAGCAACACCAAAAACGCCTGAACCTGCCCTGCCATCATCTGAAGCAAGAAGTGGTAACGAGGTGGAATTCAACCCTCTATATGCTTCAGAGGTTGGAGGAGCAGCAAAAGGCCATTCAAGCCTATACAACTGAGCACGATATAGGAGGTGGAATGCACCTGTCTCAAGCGCAGTGGAGAATGATTTCAACGTTGTGCAAGGTTCTGCAACCTTTTGAACTTGCCACACGTGAAGTCAGTTCAGACACTGCCAGCCTGAGTCAGGTCATTCCCCTCATCAGGCTTTTGCAGAAGAAGCTGGAGACATTGAAGGAGGAGCTAACACAGAGCGATTCCGCTAGGCATGTGGGACTAGTGGATGGAGCACTTCATTCGCTTAACAAGGATTCACGGGTGGTCAATCTGTTGAAATCAGAGCACTACATTTTGGCCACCGTGCTCGATCCTAGATTTAAAACCTACCTTGGATCTCTCTTTCTGGCAGACACAAGTCTGCTGGGGTTCAAAGACCTGCTGGTGAGAAAATTGTCAAGTCAAGCGGAACGCGACCTGTCAACATCTCCTCCTTCACATTCTCCCGCAACTGGGGGTGCGGGGAAAAGGCTCAGAATTCCGAGCCCACCCGCTGGCGGTGATGCAGGGCAGTCTGGAGCGACTGCTGATGCTGACATCTAGTCCGGACTGAAGGACCTGCCAACGATTACGGACATGTCGTCTACTGGCACTGCATATGATTCTCTCCCCATTGAAAGAATGGTGGAGGATTATATGAGTGACCGCATCCAAGTAGGCACGTCAGACAGTCCGTACTTATACTGGCAGGAAAAAGAGGCAATTTGGAGGCCCTTGCACAAACTGGCTTTATTCTACCTAAGTTGCCCTCCCACAAGTGTGTACTCCGAAAGAGTGTTTAGTGCCGCCGCTCACCTTGTCAGCAATCGGCGTACGAGGTTACTTCCAGAAAATGTGGAGAAGATGATGTTCATTAAAATGAATTATAATCAATTCCTCCGTGGAGACATTGACCAGCAGCAATTGCCTCCACAAAGTACACAGGGAGCTGAGATGGTGGATTCCAGTGGGGACGAATTGATAATCTGTGAGGAGGGGGATGTACACGGTGATATATCGGAGGATGATGATGAGGTGGACATCTTGCCTCTGTAGAGCCAGTTTGTGCAAGGAGAGATTAATTGCTTCTTTTTTGGTGGGGGTCCAAACCAACCCGTCATTTCAGTCACAGTCGTGTGGCAGACCCTGTCACTGAAATGATGGGTTGGTTAAAGTGTGCATGTCCTGTTTATACAACATAAGGGTGGGTGGGAGGGCCCAGGTGGGAGGGCCCAAGGACAATTCCATCTTGCACCTCTTTTTTCTTTAATTTTTCTTTGCGTCATGTGCTGTTTGGGGAGTATTTTTTTGAAGGGCCATCCTGCGTGACACTGCAGTGCCACTCCTAGATGGGCCAGGTGTTTGTGTCGGCCACTAGGGTCGCTTAGCTTACTCACACAGCTACCTCATTGCGCCTCTTTTTTTTCTTCTTTGCGTCATGTGCTGTTTGGGGAGTGTTTTTTGAAGGGCCATCCTGCGTGACACTGCAGTGCCACTCCTAGATGGGCCAGGTGTTTGTGTCGGCCACTAGGGTCGCTTAGCTTACTCACACAGCTACCTCATTGCGCCTCTTTTTTTCTTTGCGTCATGTGCTGTTGGGGGAGTAGTTTTTTGAAGGGCCAGCCTGCGTGACACTGCAGTGCCACTCCTAGATGGGCCAGGTGTTTGTGTCGGCCACTAGGGTCGCTTAGCTTACTCACACAGCTACCTCATTGCGTCTCTTTTTTTCTTTGCGTCATGTGCTGTTTGGGGGGTGTTTTTTGGAAGGGCCATCCTGCGTGACACTGCAGTGCCACTCCTAGATGGGCCAGGTGTTTGTGTCGGCCACTTGGGTCGTTGAGCTTAGTCACACAGCTACCTCATTGCGCCTCTTTTTTTCTTTGCATCATGTGCTGTTTGGGGAGTGTTTTTTGGAAGGGCCATCCTGCGTGACACTGCAGTGCCACTCCTAGATGGGCCAGGTGTTTGTGTCGGCCACTTGGGTCGCTGAGCTTAGTCACACAGCTACCTCATTGCGCCTCTTTTTTTCTTTGCGTCATGTGCTGTTTGGGGAGTGTTTTTTGGAAGGGCCATCCTGCGTGACACTGCAGTGCCACTCCTAGATGGGCCAGGTGTTTGTGTCGGCCACTTGGGTCGTTGAGCTTAGTTACACAGCTACCTCATTGCGCCTCTTTTTTTCTTTGCGTCATGTGCTGTTTGGGGAGTGTTTTTTGGAAGGGCCATCCTGCGTGACACTGCAGTGCCACTCCTAGATGGGCCAGGTGTTTGTGTCGGCCACTTGGGTCGTTGAGCTTAGTCACACAGCTACCTCATTGCGCCTCTTTTTTTCTTTGCGTCATGTGCTGTTTGGGGAGTGTTTTTTGGAAGGGCCATCCTGCGTGACACTGCAGTGACACTCCTAGATGGGCCAGGTGTTTGTGTCGGCCACTTGGGTTGTTGAGCTTAGTCACACAGCTACCTCATTGCGCCTCTTTTTTTCTTTGCGTCATGTGCTGTTTGGGGAGTGTTTTTTGGAAGGGCCATCCTGCGTGACACTGCAGTGCCACTCCTAGATGGGCCAGGTGTTTGTGTCGGCCACTTGGGTCGCTTAGCTTAGTCATCCAGCGACCTCGGTGCAAATTTTAGGACTAAAAATAATATTGTGAGGTGTGAGGTGTTCAGAATAGACTGAAAATGAGTGGAAATTATGGTTTTTGAGGTTAATAATACTTTGGGATCAAAATGACCCCCAAATTCTATGATTTAAGCTGTTTTTTAGGGTTTTTTGAAAAAAACACCCGAATCCAAAACACACCCGAATCCGACAAAAAAAATTCGGTGAGGTTTTGCCAAAACGCGTTCGAACCCAAAACACGGCCGCGGAACCGAACCCAAAACCAAAACACAAAACCCGAAAAATTTCAAGTGCACATCCCTACATGGACAAAAGGTTGACAGGAACAAGGTCGACATGGAAAAAGGTCGACATTAGTTTTTCATAATTTTTTTCTTTTTTTGGAACTTTTTCATACTTAACGATCCACGTGGACTACGATTGGAATGGTAATCTGTGCCGAGCGAAGCGAAGGCACCATGCCGGAAGCATGGCGAGCGAAGCAAGCCATGCGAGGGGACGCGGTGCACTAATTGGGGTTCCCGGTCACTCTCCGAAGAAAACGACGCCAAAAAAACTTAAAACTCATGTCGACCTTTTTCCATGTCGACCTTGTTCCTGTCGACCTTTTGTCCACGTCCACCTAAGGTGTGTCGACCAAATGGCGTCGACCGAAGGTGTGTCGACCTTTTTGTTGTCGACCTGGAGTCCCAGACCCTTTCCACTGCCTCCTGCTCCTTCTCATTGAGATCCGACTTCTCTCTCTCCACCACCTCAGACTGCTTCTCCATCATCTCTACCACCTCTTTATTCCCTCTCCTTTAAATCCAACACCTCCATTTTAACCAACTCATGATCCTTCTCCACCACCTCACGCTCCTTCATCTCCACCATTTCCTGCTTCTTCTTCTCCTCCACATCTGATTTCTTCATCTGCATCTCAGACTGTTTCTCAACCTCCGATAGGCAAATACAGGGGGGGTTTCCGGTTGCACAGAAACCCCCCTCCTCTTGGCAAGTGGCTCAAATTATGACAATAATAGCAATGGTATATAATATGATTACTAGAGCTGCCACCACATCATGCAGTTTAAAGGACAGAGCAGAGCTGCTGCACATGGCCAGTGGTAGCAGCTTCTTCTACCAAGTTTTCTGTGTGTGTGGATACTGAGGTGTCCCCAATCAGTGCTCTGGACTAGAGAGTAGCTACCAGGAAGAAGAGACAGGAGCCTTACCATGAGGTGGGAGAATGTGTTCTTAGAAAATACAGTTCTGTCTCCTAATGGTTCTATTATGTTTGTGTATTGCCACTCCCTCACTTGCTCCAATGTTCCGCAGAGTTGAAGATTGTGGACTGCATTTGGAAACCCCGCTCTAGGAATCCTACATTTGCCACTGCCTCCTCTTGCTCCTCCAAAAAGCCAGACTCACATATTTAAGTGACGGCACATAACATTATTGAATTTTTTTATTTTTTAAACTGGAAAGAGCCGGTATTTTGAGTGGACATTCTCCACTCACATTTAATGGTCCAAATGAACAATTACTACTAGTGTATCCCATTTACATCTGTTACTTTTGTTTCACTTTAAATGTGCATTCCTAAACTCCAAGTTACATACTTCTAATGCACAGTGTATTAGAACAAAGTAATTAATGCTATTTATGCAGGTGTTTACTGCATTTTTGTTCCAGCAAACAGCATTAAATATTTACCTGCAGGATATTTTTGTACTGGATAAGCAAAATTTATAATTAGAGGTAATTACTGAGCAAACAATCTTGGGACTTGCCAATTAATGAAATCACATTGCACTGTAGGCTACACGTCTGGGGAATATTTCTAAATATCTCTGAATTATTTTAAATGAAGCAAATGTTTAATTTTTAAACTTAAAGATGATATATATGTAAATGTGGGATCCTGTATACACTGTATAAATATACAACATACTCTATTTTAATTTCCATTATTCCAAAGGAAGGTCCATTTTAATGAACTTTGGCCCTCATTCCGAGTTGATCGGTCGCAAGGCGAATTTAGCAGAGTTACACACGCTAAGCCTACGCCTACTGGGAGTGTATCTTAGCTTCTTAAAATTGCGACCGATGTATTCTCAATATTGCGATTACAAACTACTTTGCAGTTTCTGAGTAACTTCAACCTTACTCTGCCTGTGCGATCAGTTCAGTGCTTGTCGTTCCTGGTTTGACGTCACAAACACACCCAGCGTTCGCCCAGCCACTCCTCCATTTCTCCAGCCACTCCTGCGTTTTTTCCGGAAACGGTAGCGTTTTCATCCACACGCCCATAAAACGCCGTGTTTCCGCCCAGTAACACCCATTTCCTGTCAATCACATTACGATCGCCGGAGCGATGAAAAAGCCGTGAGTAAAAATACTATCTTCATTGTTAAATTACTTGGCGCAGTCGCAGTGCGAATATTGCGCATGCGTACTAAGCGGATTTTCATTGCGATTCGATGAAAATTACTGAGCGAACGACTCGGAATGAGGGCCTTTGTCATTGTTATATAACAATGGCTAAAGTCTGTAAAATTAGAATCTACTACACTAGGTGTAGTATTTTGAATCCATCAGTGGAGTCACAAAACTGTTAGAGAGTGGACCACTCTGCGGTCTGTCTCCGTTCCAGCACTAGAGAAAGCTTCCCTGCTCTAACGTTTACCCTCTAGTGTCAGCTAAATGCGGGAGGAGGTGCCTGATGTACACTGTCTGGGCGGGAGCGCGCTCTACCTCCACAGTTCTTCCTGGGAGAGACAAACTGTATGGACGTGCAGTTTCTGCTCTCCTGTGCTCTCCTGTGTGACCTTTTCTGCCAGCAGCCGCACCCTGTGTATGTGTAACCGCTGTGAGACCGCTGTACTGCATTACCAGATTATTGTGAGTTCCTGCTGCAGCAGAACCTCTTCTGTATACAACAAACTGTTACCTCTGTTATCTAAATAAACCTCCATTCTGGTTAAGTGCCATTGTGTGGACTAACATCCATATCCAACACCGCAATACTCTGCCAACAAGAACAACATAACAACAAGGGGGTCATTCCGAGATGATTGCTAGCTGCCGTTGTTCGCAGCACAGCGGCGTATGCACCGCAATGCGCAGGTGTGTCGTACAGGTACAATGAGCATCGTGGGTTTGCACAGAGTCTAGCGAACATTCCTGTCGCACGGCCGAACGCAGGAAGATTGACACGAACTGGGCGTTTCTGGGTGGCAACTGACCGTTTTCAGGGAGTGTTTGGCAAAACGCAGGTGTGGCTGAAAAAATGCAGGCGTGACTGGCCGAACGCTGGGCGGGTGTGTGACGTCAAAAGCCGTCCCTCCGTCATTAGAATCAATGTACATGAAGAGTAACTACAGGGCTGGTCTTGTTTTGCACAAAAAGATTTTGCTGGCACTCTGCTGCACAAGCGTTCACACTTCTGCAAAGTGAAAATACACTCCCCAGTGGGCAGCGACAATGCGTTTGCACGGCTGCTAAAAACTGCTAGCGAGCGATCAACTCGGAATGACCCCCAAAGTGAATATCCTGGTAGCAGAGCTACATGTAAATTTGATTTTTGGATAATACTTGTGTGAACAGCAATAACAAAGAATTGTGCAGTGGAGTCATCTCACTTACCACTGCACTAGCTGTTCTACCCGTTTCTCACATGGGAGTTTATGATTTTCACGGTTGTAAATATAATTGAGTGTTAAAAATTTGGTAAATCTATAGAGCTGTAAATTTGAGTCCTCTTAATGTGAATAAAATTATTCCATGGTTCTTAGCGTTACCTGAGGATCGCCCGTAGCAGATACGGTAAAAAGTGACTGGACCATTTTTGTTGTTTAATAAATTCTACACAATGGAGGTTCAATCCAAATGTTGATCCGATTGTCTGTTTGGGTGTTATCGTTCATGCAACGCAAGCCACTCATGGGTAATGACATCATTATGTCAACCTCCTTTTTTTCCCTTTAGGGGAGGTTTATTAAAATTCTAATTATGTCGTTTTTGTATTTCCCACCTGATGAATATCTATGTTAAATTTCAGCTTCCTAACATATCGGGAAGTAAGAGAATTAGTGAGTGAGTGAGTTCATGAGTCAGTGAGTGAGGGCTTTTGCATTTACATATATAGACTAAAAAAGAAAGTTATACAAACATAGGCCCTCATTCCGAGTTGATCGCTCGCTAGCTGTTTTTATCAGCCGTGCAAATGCATAGTCGCCGCCCACGGGTGAGTGTATTTTTGCTTTGCAAATGTGCGAACGGCTTTGCAGCCGAGCTCTGCAAAAACATTTTGTGCAGTTTAAGAGTAGGTCTGAATTTACTCAGCCCTAGCGATCACTTCAGTCTTTTTGGTGCCGAAATTGACGTCACACACCTGCCCTCCAAACGCCCGGACACGCCTGTGTTTTCCCTACCACTCCCAGAAAACGGTCAGTTGCCACCCATAAACGCCCTCTTCCTGTCAATCTCCTTGCGATCGGCTGTGCGTATGGATTCTTCGTTAAATCCATAGCTCAGCAACGATCCACATTGTCATTATACGATGCACGTGCGCATTGCAGTGCATACGCATGCACGCAGTAGAGACCTGATCGCAGCGCAGCGAAAATCAGCAGCATGCGATCAGCTCGGAATGACCCCTATAGTGCGGTAACGTTTTAAACGTTTGTTTTAATAGAAATGACTTTGGAATAAAAAATGTGCACATTAAGGTAACAAAGACATGCTTATCTAGAGATACCTCAATAGAACATGGAATCAATTATGAAGGAAGACGTTATGCAAACATAACGCGTTTTGTCTCAATGGGAATTCATCAGGAGCAGTGGCTGCAGCACAGTCCAAAATTCTAATTGGGGAGCCACATATGTGAATTTTGGACTTCGCTGCAGCCCAATCTCTGGAGCCCCCACTGAACAGGAGGATGATGACCACCAAACTAGAGAGGTTTATACACTATCCGATATAAAACTAGTGATGTGCACCGGAAATTTTTCGGGTTTTGTGTTTTGGTTTTGGGTTCGGTTCCGCGGCCGTGTTTTGGGTTCGAACGCGTTTTGGCAAAACCTCACTGAATTTTTTTTGTCGGATTCGGGTGTGTTTTGGATTCGGGTGTTTTTTTCAAACACCCGAATCCAAAACACAAACACCTGGCCCATCTAGGAGTGGCACTGCAGTGTCAGGCAGGATGGCCCTTCCAAAAACTACTCCCCAAACAGCACATGACGCAAAGAAAAATGAAAGAAAAAAGAGGTGCAAGATGGAATTGTCCTTGGGCCCTCCCACTCACCCTTATGTTGTATAAACAGGACATGCACACTTTAACCAACCCATCATTTCAGCGACAGGGTCTGCCACACGACTGTGACTGAAATGACTGGTTGGTTTGGGCCCCCACCAAAAAAGAAGCAATCAATCTCTCCTTGCACAAACTGGCTCTACAGAGGCAAGATGTCCACCTCATCATCATCGTCCGATTCATCACCCCTTTCACTGTGTACATCCCCCTCCTCACAGATTATTAATTCGTCCCCACTGGAATCCACCATCTCAGATCCCCGTGTACTTTCTGGAGGCAATTGCTGCTGGTGAATGTCTCCATGGAGTAATTGATTATAATTCATTTTAATGAACATCATCTTCTCCACATTTTCTGGAAGTAGCCTCGTACGCCGATTGCTGACAAGGTGAGCGGCGGCACTAAACACTCTTTCGGAGTACACACTGGAGGGAGGGCAACTTAGGTAGAATAAAGCCAGTTTGTGCAAGGGCCTCCAAATTGCCTCTTTTCCCTGCCAGTATACGTACGGACGGTCTGACGTGCCTACTTGGATGCGGTCACTCATATAATCCTCCACCATTCTTTCAATGGTGAGAGAATCATATGCAGTGACAGTAGACGACATGTCAGTAATCATTGGCAGGTCCTTCAGTCCGGACCAGATGTCAGCATCAGCAGTCGCTCCAGACTGCCCTGCATCACCGCCAGCGGGTGGGCTCGGAATTCGTAGCCTTTTCCTCGCACCCCCAGTTGCGGGAGAATGTGAAGGAGGAGATGTTGATGGGTCGCGTTCCGCTTGACTTGACAATTTTCTCACCAGCAGTTCTTTGAACCCCTGCAGACTTGTGTCTGCCAGAAAGAGAGATCCAATGTACTGTAGGTTTTAAATCTAGGATTGAGCACGGTGGCCAAAATGTAGTGCTCTGATTTCAACAGATTGACCACACGTGAATCCTGGTTAAGCGAATGAAGGGCTCCATCCACAAGTCCCACATGCCTAGTGGAATCGCTCTGTTTTAGCTCCTCCTTCAATGCCTCCAGCTTCTTCTGCAAAAGCCTGATGAGGGGAATGACCTGACTCAGGCTGGCAGTGTCTGAACTGACTTCACGTGTGGCAAGTTCAAAGGGCAGCAGAACCTTGCACAACGTTGAAATCATTCTCCACTGCGCTTGAGACAGGTGCATTCCACCTCCTTTGCCTATATCGTGGGCAGATGTATAGGCTTGAATGGCCTTTTGCTGCTCCTCCATCCTCTGAAGCATATAGAGGGTTGAATTCCACCTCGTTACCACCTCTTGCTTCAGATGATGGCAGGGCAGGTTCAGGTTTTTTTGGTGGTGCTCCAGTCTTCTGTACGCGGTGCCTGCACGCCGAAAAGTGGCCCGCAATTCTTCTGGCCACCGACAGCATCTCTTCCTCAGTTGCCGTAAGAGGTTATCAGCTGTGTGCGTATTCTGGAAAGCGGTGATACAAAGCGTAGCCTGTCTAGGAACGAGTTGGCATTTGCGAGATGCTGCTACTGGTGCCGCCACTGCTGTTCTTGCAGCGGGAGGAAATACATCTACTCAGTGGGCTGTCACAGTCATGTAGTCCTGAGTCTGCCCTGCTCCACTTGTCCACATGTCCGTGGTTAAGTGGACATTGGGTACAACTGCATTTTTTAGGACACTGTGGAGTCTTTTTCTGACGTCCGTGTACATTCTCGGTATCGCCTGCCTAGAGAAGTGGAACCTAGATGGTATTTGGTAACGGGGGCACACTACCTCAAGAAATTGTCTAGTTCCCTGTGAACTAACGGCGGATACCGGACGCACGTCTAACACCAACATAGTTGTCAAGGCCTCAGTTATCCGCTTTGCAACAGGATGACTGCTGTGATATTTCATCTTCCTCGCAAAGGACTGTTGGACAGTCAATTGCTTACTGGAAGTAGTACAAGTGGTCTTCCGACTTCCCCTCTGGGATGACGATCGACTCCCAGCAGCAACAACAGCAGCGCCAGCAGCAGTAGGCGTTACACTCAAGGATGCATCGGAGGAATCCCAGGCAGGAGAGGACTCGTCAGACTTGCCAGTGACATGGCCTGCAGGACTATTGGCTTTCCTAGGTAAGGAGGAAATTGACACTGAGGGAGTTGGTGGTGTGGTTTGCGCGAGCTTGGTTACAAGAGGAAGGGATTTACTGGTCAGTGGACTGCTTCCGCTGTCGCCCAAAGTTTTTGAACTTGTCACTGACTTATTATGAATGCGCTGCAGGTGACGTATAAGGGAGGATGTTCCGAGGTGGTTAACGTCCTTACCCCTACTTATTACAGCTTAACAAAGGCAACACACGGCTTGACACCTGTTGTCCGCATTTCTGTTGAAATACTTCCACACTGAAGAGCTGATTTTTTTGGTATTTTCACCAGGCATGTCAATGGCCATATTCCTCCCACGGACAACAGGTGTCTCCCCGGGTGCCTGACTTAAACAAACCACCTCACCATCAGAATCCTCCTTGTCAATTTCCTCCCCAGCGCCAGCAACACCCATATCCTCATTCTGGTGTACTTCAACACTGACATCTTCAATTTCACTATCAGGAACTGGACTGCGGGTGCTCCTTTCAACACTTGCAGGGGGCGTGCAAATGGTGGAAGGCGCAATCTCTTCCCGTCCAGTGTTGGGAAGGTCAGGCATCTCAACCGACACAATTGGACTCTCCTTTGGGATTTGTGATTTCGAAGAACGCACAGTTCTTTGCTGTGCTTTTGCCGCAAGTCTTTTCTTTTTTCTAGCGAGAGGATGAGTGCTTCCATCCTCATGTGAAGCTGAACCACTAGCCATGAACATAGGCCAGGGCCTCAGCCGTTCCTTGCCACTCCGTGTCGTAAATGGCATATTGGCAAGTTTACGCTTCGGCTCAGACGCTTTTAATTTTGATTTTTTGGTCATTTTTTTACTGATCTTTTGTGTTTTGGATTTTACATGCTCTGTACTATGACATTGGGCATCGGCCTTGGCAGATGACGTTGATGGCATTTCATCGTCTCGGCCATGACTAGTGGCAGCAGCTTCAGCACGAGGTGGAAGTGGATCTTGATCTTTCCCTATTTTTTTAACCTCCACATTTTTGTTCTCCAGATTTTGCGCACAACTAAAAGCCACCACAGGTATACAATGTAGATGGATGGATAGTATAGTATTACTTATACTTATGGATGACTAGTGCACTGACGACACAGAGGTAGGTACAGCCGTGGCCTACCGTACTGCTGCTTAGTGCTTATATATAAATATAATATACTGTATAACGGACCTGGTGGACAGTGTCAGCAGACTGCTAAACTAGTATGAAGAAAGAAAAGAAAAACACCACAGGTATACAATGTAGATGGATGTATAGTATAGTATTACTTATACTTATGGACGACGAGTGCACTGACGACACAGAGGTAGGTACAGCCGTGGCCTACCGCACTGCTGCTTAGTGCTTATATATATGATATACTGTATAACGGACCTGGTGGACACTGTCAGCAGACTGCTAAACAAACTAGTATGAAGAAAGAAAAAAAAAACACCACAGGTATACAATGTAGATGGATGGATAGTATAGTATTACTTATACTTATGGACGACGAGTGCACTGACGACACAGAGGTAGGTACAGCCGCGGCCTACCGTACTGCTGCTTAGTGCTTATATATAAATATAATATACTGTATAACGGACCTGGTGGACAGTGTCAGCAGACTGCTAAAGTAGTATGAAGAAAGAAAAAAAAACCACCACAGGTATACAATGTAGATGGATGGATAGTATAGTATTACTTATACTTATGGACGACGAGTGCACTGACGACACAGAGGTAGGTACAGCCGTGGCCTACCGTACTGCTGCTTAGTGCTGATATATAAATATAATATACTGTATAACGGACCTGGTGGACAGTGTCAGCAGACTGCTAAACTAGTATGAAGAAAGAAAAAAAAAACACCACAGGTATACAATGTAGATGGATGTATAGTATAGTATTACTTATACTTATGGACGACGAGTGCACTGACGACACAGAGGTAGGTACAGCCGTGGCCTACCGTACTGCTGCTTAGTGCTTATATATATGATATACTGTATAACGGACCTGGTGGACAGTGTCAGCAGACTGCTAAACAAACTAGTATAAAGAAAGAAAAAAAAACACCACAGGTATACAATGTAGATGGATGGATAGTATAGTATTACTTATACTTATGGACAACGAGTGCACTGACGACACAGAGGTAGGTACAGCCGTGGCCTACCGTACTGCTGCTTAGTGCTTATATATAAATATAATATACTGTATAACGGACCTGGTGGACAGTGTCAGCAGACTGCTAAACAAACTAGTATGAAGAAAGAAAAAAAAACACCACAGGTATACAATGTAGATGGATGGATAGTATAGTATTACTTATACTTATGGACGACGAGTGCACTGACGACACAGAGGTAGGTACAGCCATGGCGTACCGTACTGCTGCTTAGTGCTTATATATAAATATAATATACTGTATAACGGACCTGGTGGACAGTGTCAGCAGCAGATTGCTAAACTAGTATGAAGAAAGAAAAAAAAAACACCACAGGTATACAATGTAGATGGATGGATAGTATAGTATTACTTATACTTATGGACGACGAGTACACTGACGACACAGAGGTAGGTACAGCCGTGGCCTACCGTACTGCTGCTTAGTGCTTATATATAAATATAATATACTGTATAACGGACCTGGTGGACAGTGTCAGCAGACTGCTAAACTAGTATGAAGAAAGAAAAAAAAAACACCACAGGTATACAATGTAGATGGATGTATAGTATAGTATTACTTATACTTATGGACGACGAGTGCACTGACGACACAGAGGTAGGTACAGCCGTGGCCTACCGTACTGCTGCTTAGTGCTTATATATATGATATACTGTATAACGGACCTGGTGGACACTGTCAGCAGACTGCTAAACAAACTAGTATGAAGAAAGAAAAAAAAAACACCACAGGTATACAATGTAGATGGATGGATAGTATAGTATTACTTATACTTATGGACGACGAGTGCACTGACGACACAGAGGTAGGTACAGCCGTGGCCTACCGTACTGCTGCTTAGTGCTTAATTATAATATATATACTCCTAGATGGGCCAGGTGTTTGTGTCGGCCACTTGTGTCGCTTAGCTTAGTCACACAGCGACCTTGGTGCGCCTCTTTTTTTCTTTGCATCATGTGCTGTTTGGGGACAATTTTTTTGAAGTGCCATCCTGTCTTGACACTGCAGCACCACTCATAGATTGGCCAGGTGTTTGTGTCGGCCACTTGTGTCGCTTAGCTTAGTCACACAGCGACCTTGGTGCGCCTCTTTTTTTCTTTGCATCATGTGCTGTTTGGGGACAATTTTTTTGAAGTGCCATCCTGCCTGACACTGCAGTGCCACTCCTAGATGGGCCAGGTGTTTGTGTCGCCCACTTGTGTCGCTTAGCTTAGTCACACAGCGAACTTGGTGCGCCTCTTTTTTTCTTTCCATCATGTGCTGTTTGGGGACAATTTTTTTGAAGTGCCATCCTGTCTTGACACTGCAGTACCACTCCTAGATGGGCCAGGTGTTTGTGTCGGCCACTTGTGTCGCTTAGCTTAGTCACACAGCGACCTTGGTGCGCCTCTTTTTTTCTTTGCATCATGTGCTGTTTGGGGACATTTTTTTGAAGTGTCATCCTGCCTGACACTGCAGTGCCACTCCTAGATGGGCCAGGTGTTTGTGTCGGCCACTTGTGTCGCTTAGCTTAGTCACACAGCAACCTTGGTGCGCCTATTTTTTTCTTTGCATCATGTGCTGTTTGGGGACAATTTTTTTGAAGTGCCATCCTGCCTGACACTGCAGTGCCACTCCTAGATGGGCCAGGTGTTTGTGTCGGCCACTTGTGTCGCTTAGCTTAGTCACACAGCGACCTTGGTGTGCCTCTTTTTTCTTTGCATCATGTGCTGTTTGGGGACAATTTTTTTGAAGTGCCATCCTGTCTTGACACTGCAGTGCCACTCCTAGATGGGCCAGGTGTTTGTGTCGGCCACTTGTGTCGCTTAGCTTAGTCACACAGCGACCTTGGTGCGCCTCTTTTTTTCTTTGCATCATGTGCTGTTTGGGGACTATTTTTTTGAAGTGCCATCCTGCCTGACACTGCAGTGCCACTCCTAGATGGGCCAGGTGTTTGTGTCGGCCACTTGTGTCGCTTAGCTTAGTCACACAGCGACCTTGGTGCGCCTCTTTTTTTCTTTGCATCATGTGCTGTTTGGGGACAATTTTTTTGAAGTGCCATCCTGCCTGACACTGCAGTGCCACTCCTAGATGGGCCAGGTGTTTGTGTCGGCCACTTGTGTCGCTTAGCTTAGTCACACAGCAACCTTGGTGCGCCTCTTTTTTTCTTTGCATCATGTGCTGTTTGGGGACAATTTTTTTGAAGTGCCATCCTGCCTGACACTGCAGTGCCACTCCTAGATGGGCCAGGTGTTTGTGTTGGCCACTTGTGTCGCTTAGCTTAGTCACACAGCGACCTTCGTGCACCTCTTTTTTTCTTTGCATCATGTGCTGTTTGGGGACAATTTTTTTGAAGTGCCATCCTGTCTTGACACTGCAGTGCTACTCCTAGATGGGCCAGGTGTTTGTGTCGGCCACTTGTGTCGCTTAGCTTAGCCATCCAGCGACCTTGGTGCGCCTCTTTTTTTCTTTGCATCATGTGCTGTTTGGGGACAATTTTTTTGAAGTGCCATCCTGCCTGACACTGCAGTGCCACTCCTATATCGGCCAGGTGTTTGTGTCGGCCACTTGTGTCGCTTAGCTTAGTCACACAGCGACCTTGGTGCGCCTCTTTTTTTCTTTGCATCATGTGCTGTTTGGGGACAATTTTTTCGAAGTGCCATCCTGCCTGACACTGCAGTGCCACTCCTAGATGGGCCAGGTGTTTGTGTCAGCCACTTGTGTCGCTTAGCTTAGTCACACAGCGACCTTGGTGCGCCTCTTTTTTTCTTTGCATCATGTGCTGTTTGGGGACAATTTTTTTGAAGTGCCATCCTGCCTGACACTGCAGTGCCACTCCTAGATGGGCCAGGTGTTTGTGTCGGCCACTTGTGTCGCTTAGCTTAGTCACACAGCAACCTTGGTGCACCTCTTTTTTTCTTTGCATCATGTGCTGTTTGGGGACAATTTTTTTGAAGTGCCATCCTGCCTGACACTGCAGTGCCACTCCTAGATGGGCCAGGTGTTTGTGTCGGCCACTTGTGTCGCTTAGCTTAGTCACACAGCGACCTTGGTGCGCCTCTTTTTTTCTTTGCATCATGTGCTGTTTGGGGACAATTTTTTTGAAGTGCCATCCTGTCTTGACACTGCAGTACCACTCCTAGATGGGCCAGGTGTTTGTGTCGGCCACTTGTGTCGCTTAGCTTAGTCACACAGCGACCTTGGTGTGCCTCTTTTTTCTTTGCATCATGTGCTGTTTGGGGACAATTTTTTTGAAGTGCCATCCTGTCTTGACACTGCAGTGCCACTCCTAGATGGGCCAGGTGTTTGTGTCGGCCACTTGTGTCGCTTAGCTTAGTCACACAGCGACCTTGGTGCGCCTCTTTTTTTCTTTGCATCATGTGCTGTTTGGGGACTATTTTTTTGAAGTGCAATCCTGCCTGACACTGCAGTGCCACTCCTAGATGGGCCAGGTGTTTGTGTCGGCCACTTGTGTCGCTTAGCTTAGTCACACAGCGACCTTGGTGCGCCTCTTTTTTTCTTTGCATCATGTGCTGTTTGTGGACAATTTTTTTGAAGTGCCATCCTGTCTTGACACTGCAGTACCACTCCTAGATGGGCCAGGTGTTTGTGTCGGCCACTTGTGTCGCTTAGCTTAGTCACACAGCGACCTTGGTGTGCCTCTTTTTTCTTTGCATCATGTGCTGTTTGGGGACAATTTTTTTGAAGTGCCATCCTGTCTTGACACTGCAGTGCCACTCCTAGATGGGCCAGGTGTTTGTGTCGGCCACTTGTGTCGCTTAGCTTAGTCACACAGCGACCTTGGTGCGCCTCTTTTTTTCTTTGCATCATGTGCTGTTTGGGGACTATTTTTTTGAAGTGCAATCCTGCCTGACACTGCAGTGCCACTCCTAGATGGGCCAGGTGTTTGTGTCGGCCACTTGTGTCGCTTAGCTTAGTCACACAGCGACCTTGGTGCGCCTCTTTTTTTCTTTGCATCATGTGCTGTTTGGGGACAATTTTTTTGAAGTGCCATCCTGTCTTGACACTGCAGTGCCACTCCTAGATGGGCCAGGTGTTTGTGTCGGCCACTTGTGTCGCTTAGCTTAGTCACACAGCGACCTTGGTGCGCCTCTTTTTTTCTTTGCATCATGTGCTGTTTGGGGACAATTTTTTTGAAGTGCCATCCTGTCTTGACACTGCAGTGCCACTCCTAGATGGGCCAGGTGTTTGTGTCGGCCACTTATGTCGCTTAGCTTAGTCACACAGCGACCTTGGTGCGCGTCTTTTTCTCTTTGCATCATGTGCTGTTTGGGGACAATTTTTTTGAAGTGCCATCCTGTCTTGACACTGCAGTGCCACTCCTAGATGGGCCAGGTGTTTGTGTCGGCCACTTGTGTCGCTTAGCTTAGTCACACAGCGACCTTGTTGCGCCTCTTTTTTTCTTTGCATCATGTGCTGTTTGGGGACAATTTTTTTGAAGTGCCATCCTGCCTGACACTGCAGTGCCACTCCTAGATGGGCCAGGTGTTTGTGTCGGCCACTTGTGTCGCTTAGCTTAGCCATCCAGCGACCTTGGTGCGCCTCTTTTTTTCTTTGCATCGTGTGCTGTTTGGGGACTATTTTTTTGAAGTGCCATCCTGCCTGACACTGCAGTGCCACTCCTAGATGGGCCAGGTGTTTGTGTCGGCCACATGTGTCGCTTAGCTTAGCCATCCAGCGACCTCGGTGCAAATTGTAGGACTAAAAATAATATTGTGAGGTGTGAGGTGTTCAGAATAGACTGGTAATGAGTGGACATTATGGTAATTGAGGTTAATAATACTATGGGATCAAAATGACCCCCAAATTCTATGATTTAAGCTGTTTTTTAGGGTTTTTTGAAAAAAACACCCGAATCCAAAACACCCGAATCCGACATAAAAATTTCGGTGAGGTTTTGCTATAACGCGTCCGAATCCAAGACACGGCCGCGGAACCGAATCCAAAACCAAAACACAAAACCCGAAAAATGTCCGGTGCACATCACTAGTCTTGAGGAGCGACGTTGGGAAACACTGGTCTATTTAGATAGTTCTGTGATAATCTCAGATCAGATGTTAACTGCAGGACACAGTGCTACTCAGTGGAGGAACTACCACCAGTGCAAGTGGTGCATTGCACTGGGGCCCGCCACTGTCAAGGGGCCCAAAGCCAGCGTGGCATGTAATGGGTCAAACTGACTCATTACATGCCGCTGTGTGCTGCGGGCCACCGCTGCCTACCGAGGAGAGGAGCAGCAGGGATGCAGCGGCCACGTGGGGGAAGGAGGAGGAGGGAGGTGGAGGAGGGAGCCGCAGCAGCGCAGTGTAATTGGTGGAGGTGCTGCTGCAGCTGTCCCTCTCCTTCCACATACGCTGGCAACCGCTGTGAATGCAGGGATGCGCTTCCCTCAACACAGCGGTGGCGGGCAGCCTATGTGGAAGGAGAGGGACAGCTCCAGCAGCGCCTCCACCAATTACATTGCGCTGCTGTGGCTCCCGAGTCCCCCTCCCTCCTCCATCTTCTCCCCTGTCCGGGATCTGCCAGAAGCTACTGCACCGAGGAGCCTGACTGCCAGTGGAGATAGTAAATATAATCTATTCATTCTTTCTGTCTATCTATCTATCTATCTATCTATCTATCTATCTATCTATCTATCTATCTAGTCTGTCTGTCTTAATGTGTAAAAAGGGGATGCTGTCTACCGTAATGTGTAAAAAGGGGACGCTGTCTGCCGTAATATGTAAAAAGGGGATGCTGTCTTCCTTAATGTGTAAAAAGGGACCTTGTATGCCATAATGTGTAAAAAAGGGGACACTGTCTGCTGTAATGTGTAAAAAGGGGACACTGGGGTTCATTCCGAGTTGATCGCTAGCTGAAAATGTTCGCTGCACAGCGATGAAGCAAAAAAAGGTGCTTCTGCGCATGCGTATGCGGCGCAATGCACACGCGCAACGTACTTTCACAACGGCCGATGCAGTTTTACACAAGGTCTAGCGAAGTTTTTCAGTCGCACTGCTGGCCGCAGAGTGATTGACATGAAGTGGGCGTTTCTGGGTGTCAATTGACCATTTTCAGGGAGTGTTCAAAAAATGCAGGCTTGCCAGGAAAAACGCAGGCATGGTTCGGAGAACGCAGGGCGTGTTTGTGACGTCAAATCCGGAACTGAACAGTCTGAAGTCATTGCAAGCTAGGAGTAGGTCTGGAGCTACTCTGAAACTGCACAATTTTTTTTTGTAGCCGCTCTGTGATCCCTTCTGCTAAGCTAAAATACACTCCCAGAGGGAGGCGGCTTAGCGTTTGCACGACTGCTAAAAACTTCTATCGAGCACTCAACTCAGAATGATCCCCGCTGTCTGCCGTAATGTGTAAAAAGGGGGACTGTCTGCTGTAATGTGTAAAAAAGGGGACTCTGTCTGCGTAATGTGTAAAAAGGGGATGCTGTCTGCCGTAATGTGTACAAAAGGGGACACTGTCTGCCATAATGTGTAAAAAGAGGACGCTGTCTGCCGTTAGGTGTAAAAAAGGGGACGCTGTCTGCCGTTATGTGTAAAAAAGGGGACTCTGCCGTAATGTGTAAAAAGGGGACGCTGTCTGCCGTAATGTGTAAAAAGGGAACTGTCTGCTGTAATCTGTAAAAAAGGGGACTCTGTCTGCCGTAATGTGTATAAAGGGGACGCTGTCTGTCATAATGTGTAAAAAAGGGGACACTGTCTGCTGTAAAGTGTAAAAAGGGGACGCTGTCTGCCGTAATGTGTAAAAAAGGGGACGCTGTCTGCTGTAATGTGTAAAAAGGGGGACTGTCTGCCGTAGTGTGTAAAAAGGGGACTGTCTGCCATACTGTGTAAAAAGGGGACACTGTCTGCCGTAATGTGTAAAAAAGGGAACGCTGTCTGCCGTAATGTGTAAAAACGGAATGCTATCTGCCGTAATGTGTAAAAATGGGACGCTGTCTGCCGTAATGTGTAAAAAGGGAATCTGTCTGCCGTAATGTGTAAAAGGGGCTCTACCTGGTGTAGTGGTGCTACTGTGCAGCGTAATTTGAATAATGGAGACTACTGTGCACCGTTATATGAAATGGAATTATTTTGTGTCCACAGCCATTCACCATGAAGCCACACCCCTATATTTTTTGCGCGTTCCTATGGCGCACACTGCCCCTGTTTTACATAGAGACGGGGGCTCCAATGCAGTTTCTTGCACACATCGCTAAAATGTCTAGTTACGGCACTGTTGCTAGGTATCCATTTCCCTGGCCCTGAGCAGGTCTCCCTCACCAGATCCTCTCCAGGGGTGAGGGGGTGGACTTGGATGGGATGGGATGAGGGGAGGGGGCCCAAAGCATTTTGTCACACCTGGGCCCACCGCTCGCTAATTCCGCTACTGGTGCTGCTGGTCATACAATACCAGACCCTGACAATCAAACATACTGTCACAGCACCATTTTCTGTGACTACAAAGAAGATCCAAGCTTGTGACGGCAGTATATAAAGCAGGTCACAGACTCGGAATGTTGTTATAACAATATAGTTAAAATAATTCTGATAATAATCAGACTCCTCATTAGAAAGCAAATCACGTATCTTGCTTTGCAGAACCAAGTATTAGTTATAGTGTGCAGAAAAGTATTAGGTGAAAAATACCTTATATTAAAGTGCTTTATCCCCTTATTAAAATACTGACTGCCGAATATTGGACTTTTCTAAGCGCCTTGAGTCCTGTTGGAGAACGAGCGCTATGTAAATAAAATTATTATTATTATTATTATTATTATTATTATTATCAATTAAAATACGCCACTTAGATATAATTTATTATACTAAATTCCGCCATCAATATACATTATTATAACAGTTTCTAATGTTATATAAGGAATAATGGCCCTCATTCCGAGTTGTTCGCTCGCAAGCTGCTTTTAGCAGCTTAGCACACGCTAAGCCGCCGCCTACTAGGAGTGAATCTTAGCTTATCAAGATTCTGAGTATCTCGAGACTTACTCTTCCAGTGCGATCAGTTCAGTGCTTGTCGTTCCTGGTTTGACGTCACAAACACACCCAGCGTTCGGCCAGGCACTCCTCTATTTCTCCAGCCACTCCCGCGTTTTTCCCAGAAACTGTAGCGTTTTTTCAAACACTCCCATAAAACGGCCAGTTTCCGCTCAGAAACACCCACTTCCTGTCAATCACACTACGATCACCAGAACGCAGAAAAAACCTCGTAATGTCATGAGTAAAATACCTAACTGCTTAGCAAATTTACTTGGCGCAGTCGCAGTGCGAACATTGCGCATGCGCAGTTAGCGGAAAATCGCTGCGATGCGAAGAAAATTACAGAGCGAACAACTCGGAATGACCACCAATATGAGAAACCGTGCACTAAACCTGATCATTTGAAGCACATTGAGTTAATAGTATCAACTTGCTATTATACGCTCATATCTTATTAACATTGTATACTTGTATTTTTGTAGCAAATTGTTTCATTACAGAAAATCTGGAGATCTCCCTTCCAAATGCCTGGCATACATTATACGCACAGTACACTCAGGGCTGGTTCAAGGGCGCTCTGCGCCCCGGGCAGGAAACGGGGCGTGGTCTAATACAGGGGGCGTGGTCAGTTACGCCCCCTGTACATTGCTAGCGCCGCTTGAATGCTGAGCTTGACGTCATCGCGCACCGCTCAGCAAAGTTACTCTCCACGAAGGGAAACTAGACGCTACGCGTCTAGTTCCCTTCACAGGAGGCGGACGGGGGACGGCAGCGGGTAGCGGGCAGCGGAGGCGGACGGGGGACACAGCGGGCAGCAGTGGCGGATCTTGCCACGGTGCGGCACCCTCCGGATGGCGCCAGCGCCCTCCGGAAGGCGGCGCCCCGTGCAAAAGTCCTGCTTGCCCGTGGCAAGATCCGCTACTGAGTACACTGCACCACACGATAGCTCAGCACATGGACCACACATATGCACACACACGCACACACAAGCACAGTACACTGCACCACACGATAGTTCAGCACATGGACCACACACATGCACAAACACGCATAGTACACTGCACCACTTGATAGCTCACCACATAGACCACACACACGCACTGTACACTGCACCACACGATAGCTCAGCACATGGACTACACACATGCACACATAAGCAAAGTACACTGCACCACACTATAGCTCAGCACATGGACCGGCATGGCTAAGAGGGCTTGGTACCGGCCCAGAGGTACAGTATATCATCCTAGCGTCCTGCTAGTCCCATTTACCCCTGGCTCTGTTCCTGGACTCCTTCACAGTACCAATTGCAGAAGTGGGGCTGCAGCGCAGTCCAAAATTCAAATGGGAAGCCACACCAACTGCAACTGAGTCCCGGACGGAGATGTTTGACAGTGTTTGGGTTGGCAGTTGTACGGCTCCCCTATTTGAAGCTTGGATTTTGCTGCAGCTCCACTCTGCCACTGCCACTGGCAAGGAAGTCCAGGAACAGAGCATTTTGGCCAAATGTATTAATCCTTAACAAGTGATAATGTGGAGAAGGATGAATGTCCAGCCAACAACTCCTAACTGTCATTTTTCAAACACAGCCTGTGACATGGAAGTTAGGAAGCTGATTGGCTGGTCATTTATCACTCTTTAACTATCTCCACTTTATCACTTGTTACGGCTTAATACATTTGGGCCTTTGTACCTAATGGGATGGGTCATGTTGGAAGATATACAGTCTATCTATCTATCTATCTATCTGTCTATCTATCCTATATAATAAAAGGCTAGCGCTGCTCCTCACCTCTATAGATGGAATTCAAGTGTTTTGCATGCCGGCGGCCACTAGATGGCACCCGATGGAGCAATTCAATTGTTGCTCCATTTGGGTGCGTACAGACACTGGCGCTGATATTACTGTTATGTTGTTCCATTATTTTGATGGGCTGATAACACATATATATATATATATATATATATATATCAGTGGCATCACAAGGGGGGGGGGGGGCGGCCCGCTCCCGGGTGTCACCATCCGAGGGGTGACACCAAAATGCCAACTCCTGCACAGTGGCAGGAGCCAAGTGCTGCACTGTTACATTATGTGCAGCACTCGGCTCCTGTCACTCTGTAGGAGCCAGCGCTGCAGGTACAGCACTCCCCGGCAAGCAGCCCGCACCTCCCAAACCCCACCAGTAACAAAAAAAAACGGGTGTCAGTCGTGACATGAAGCCCCGCCCATCAAAGCCACGCCCCTCTGCAAAGCCACACCCCTTTTCCGGGCCTTCAAATGACAAAATGGGGGCTGGGCTGGGAAGCCCCGCCCCTTCAAGTGAAGCCCCACCCCATTTCCCTTGCTGCCGCACCGGGTGTCCAGGAGGTAAGTGATGCCTCTGATATATATATATATATATATATATATATTAGAGAGAGATGAGAACCAAACTCCCCGAACGTCACACTCCAAGTCTGGATCTGAGTCCAGCTCAGGACTTCCCACCAGACTCAGAAACCAGAACGAGGCAAAACGTCATCATACCGCTGTCGGATTCTCATGGGTTTTGGATTTTGGATTCCATATAAACAGTCACTCATTGCCACCATTTTCACTCCGGACTTGGAGAGTAAGGGAGACAGACCTCTGTCTCTCTGTGGGTGGTGGCGTCGGGTGGGGTCAGTGTGTGCTCTCTAGGGGTGCTGTTGGGGATTCTGTCCTGTCACTGTGATGTTAGGGGTGCTGTCCTGGCTGTCACTGGTGTTTCATGTGCTGTTAGGGGTGCTGCAGCTGTACATGGGTGTTGCTGTCACTGTGTTGTACAGGGGGCAGGGGCACTGTATCCTGTATTCCAGGGGTGGGGAACCTTTTTTCTACCGAGGGCCATTAGGATATTTATAAAATCCTTCTGGGGCCATACAAGTCTGCCCCCGCAAGCGCCAAAAAAATGGGTGTGGCCAGTTAAAATGGGACGTGATACACATATGCCCCCAATAGTGCAGTGCCAGATCCACAATTGCCTCCACAGTGCCAGGTATACAAATGCCCCTCGCAGTGCCAGGTATACAAATGCCCCCACAGTGCCAGGTATACAAATGCCCCTCACAGTGCCAGGCATACAGATGCCCCCACAGTGCCAGGTATACAAGTGCCCCCACAGTGCCAGGTATACAGATGCCCCTCACAGTGTCAGGTATACAGATGCCCCCACAGTGCCAGGTATACAGATGCCCCCACAGTGCCAGGTATACAAATGCCCCCACAGTGGCAGGTATACAAATGCCCCCACAGTGCCAGGTATACAGATGTCACCACAGTGCCAGGTATACAGATGCCCCTCACAGTGCCAGGTATACAGATGCCCCTCACAGTGCCAGGTATACAGATGTCCCCACAGTGCCAGGTATACAAATGCCCCTCACAGTGCCAGGTATACAAATGCCCCTCACAGTGCCAGGTATACAGATGCCCCACAGTGCCAGGTATACAGATGTCCCCACAGTGCCAGGTATACAGATGCCCCCACAGTGCCAGGTATACAAATGCCCCCACAGTGCCAGGTATACAGATGTCTCAACAGTGCCAGCTATACAAATGCCCCTCACAGTGCCAGGTATACAAATGCCCCCACAGTGCCAAGTATACAGATGCCCCTCACAGTGCCAGGTATACAGATGCCCCCACAGTGCCAGGTATACAGATGCCCCCACTGTGCCAGGTATACAGATGCCCCCACAGTGCCAGGTATACAGATGTCCCCACAGTGCCAGGTATACAAATGCCCCTCAGTGCCAGGTATACAGATGTCCCCACAGTGCCAGGTATACAGATGCCCCCACAGTGCCAGGTATACAGATGCCCCCACAGTGCCAGGTATACAGATGCCCCCACAGTGCCAGGTATACAGATGTCCCCACAGTGCCAGGTATACAAATGCCCCTCAGTGCCAGGTATACAGATGTCCCCACAGTGCCAGGTATACAGATGCCCCCACAGTGCCAGGTATACAGATGTCCCCACAGTGCCAGGTATACAGATGCCCCCACAGTGCCAGGTATACAGATGCCCCCCCCCTGTCCCCATCCCCCCGTCCCGCTTACCACTCCTTTCGGTGGGGACACGGAGGAGAGTGTGGCTATGTTGGGCGGCGGCGATCCCCACCCCTGCTGTATGCTGTGAAAATACAGGGGTGCTGGCTGTAAAAAATCTAGGGTGCTGTGAAATTAAATGTACACTGGCCCTGTCTTGTATGCTGTAAAAATTATGGGGTGCAGTAAAATAAATGTACACGGGCCGTCTTGTATGCTGTAAAAAAAATCAGAGGTGCAGTAAAATAAATGTGCACAGGCCCTGTCTTGTATGCTGTAAAAAGTGTGCAGTGCAGTAAAATAAATGTACACTGGTCCTGTCTTGTATGCTGTAAAAAAAACAGGGGTGCAGTAAAATAAATGTACACTGGCCTTGTATGCTGTAAAATTCTGGGGTGCAGTAACATAAATGTACACTGGCCCTGTATGCTGTTAAAATAAAACACAATAGTCCTGTATGCTGTAAAAATACAGGGGTGCTGTTGTTAAAATAAAAGTACACTGGCCTGATCTTGTATGTTGTAAAAATTCTGGGGCGCAGTAAAGTAAATGTACACTGACCCTGTCTTGTATGCTGTAAAAATTCTGGGGTGCAGTAAAATAAATGTACACTGGCTCTGTCTTGTATGCTGTAAAAATTCTGGGGTGCAGAAAAATAAATGTACACAGGCCCTGTTTTTTATGCTGTAAAAATATGGTGTGCAGTAAAATAAATGTACACTGGCCCTGTCTTGTATGCTGTCAAAATTCAGGGGTGCAGTAAAATAAATGTACACTGGCCCTGTCTTGTATGCCGTAAAAATTCTGGGGTGCAGTAAAATAAATGTACACTGGCCTTGTGATGTATGCTGTAAAAATTCAGGGGTGCAGTAAAATAAAAGTACACTGACCTTGTCTTGTATGCTGTAACAATTCTGGGGTGCAGTAAAATAAATGTACACTGGCCCTGTCTTGTATGCTGTAAAAATACAGGGGTGCAGTGAAAACCAATGTACACTGGCCCTGTATGCTGTAAAAATACAGGGGTGTTGTTGTTAAAATAAAAGTACACTGGTCCTGTATGCTGTAAAAATACAGGGGTGCTGTTATTAAAATAAAAGTACACTGGCCCTGTCTTGTATGCTGTAAAAATTCTGGGGTGCAGTTAAAATCAATGTACACTGGCCCTGTATGCTGTACAAATACAGGGGTGCTGCTGTTAAACTAAAAGTACACTAATCCTGTATGCTGTAAAAATGGAGGGGTGCTGTTGTTAAAATAAAAGTACACTAGACCTGTATGCTGTAAAAATACAGGGGTGCTGTTGTTAAAATAAAAGTACAAAGGTCCTGTATGCTGTAAAAAATACAGGGGTGCTGCTATTAGAATAAAAGTACACTGGCCCTGTATGCTGTAAAATACAGGGGTGCAGTGAAAATAAACGTACACTGACCCTGTCTTGTATGCTCTAAAATTACAGAGGTGTTGTGAAAATACAGGGGTTCTGGCACTGTCTGCAGTTGTGATGTGTAGGCCTGACCTTCACAACACAGTATGGAAAGAGGAGGCTCCTACCACTATTTGCACACCCTCTGCATGTGCTAGGAGGAGCACCGCCAGTCCAGTTGCTGATATTGGAGTGGAGTGGAGTGGAGGTGAAAGCCTGTGTTTCTCCTGCACGGTGACAGGATATCCACAGGATACATTTGGATATAGTGGAGCGACAGCGGATTTGCACCAAATGGTCAAAGCTTTTCAGCCTCTCAGCATGCAACGGGCCCGTACATATATATTAAAGATGAGCGCCTGAAATTTTTCGGGTTTTGTGTTTTGGTTTTGGGTTCGGTTCCGCGGCCGTGTTTTGGGTTCGAACGCGTTTTGGCAAAACCTCACCGAATTTTTTTTGTCGGATTCGGGTGTGTTTTGGATTCGGGTGTTTTTTTCAAAAAACACTAAAAAAACAGCTTAAATCATAGAATTTGGGGGTCATTTTGATCCCAAAGTATTATTAACCTCAATAACCATAATTTCCACTCATTTTCAGTCTATTCTGAACACCTCACACCTCAAAATATTATTTTTAGTCCTAAAATTTGCACCGAGGTCGCTGGATGACTAAGCTCAGCGACCCAAGTGGCCGACACAAACACCTGGCCCATCTAGGAGTGGCACTGCAGTGTCACGCAGGATGGCCCTTCCAAAAAACACCCTCCAAACACATGACGCAAAGAAAAAAAGAGGCGCAATGAGGTAGCTGTGTGACTAAGCTAAGCGACCCTAGTGGCCGACACAAACACCTGGCCCATCTAGCGAGAGGCTGAGTGCTTCCATCCTCATGTGAAGCTGAACCACTAGCCATGAACATAGGCCAGGGCCTCAGCCGTTCCTTGCCACTCCGTGTCGTAAATGGCATATTGGCAAGTTTACGCTTCTCCTCCGACAATTTTATTTTAGGTTTTGGAGTCCTTTTTTTACTGATATTTGGTGTTTTGGATTTGACATGCTCTGTACTATGACATTGGGCATCGGCCTTGGCAGACGACGTTGCTGGCATTTCATCGTCTCGGCCATGACTAGTGGCAGCAGCTTCAGCACGAGGTGGAAGTGGATCTTGATCTTTCCCTAATTTTGGAACCTCAACATTTTTGTTCTCCATATTTTAATAGGCACAACTAAAAGGCACCTCAGGTAAACAATGGAGATGGATGGATTGGATACTAGTATACAATTATGGACGGGCTGCCGAGTGCCGACACAGAGGTAGCCACAGCCGTGAACTACCGCACTGTACTGTGTCTGCTGCTAATATATAGACTGGTTGATAAAGAGATAGTATACTCGTAACTAGTATGTATGTATAAAGAAAGAAAAAAAAACCACGGTTAGGTGGTATATACAATTATGGACGGGCTGCCGAGTGCCGACACAGAGGTAGCCACAGCCGTGAACTACCGCACTGTACTGTGTCTGCTGCTAATATATAGACTGGTTGATAAAGAGATAGTATACTCGTAACTAGTATGTATGTATAAAGAAAGAAAAAAAAACCACGGTTAGGTGGTATATACAATTATGGACGGGCTGCCGAGTGCCGACACAGAGGTAGCCACAGCCGTGAACTACCGCACTGTACTGTGTCTGCTGCTAATATATAGACTGGTTGATAAAGAGATAGTATACTCGTAACTAGTATGTATGTATAAAGAAAGAAAAAAAAACCACGGTTAGGTGGTATATACAATTATGGACGGGCTGCCGAGTGCCGACACAGAGGTAGCCACAGCCATGAACTACCGCACTGTACTGTGTCTGCTGCTAATATATAGACTGGTTGATAAAGAGATAGTATACTCGTAACTAGTATGTATGTATAAAGAAAGAAAAAAAAACCACGGTTAGGTGGTATATACAATTATGGACGGGCTGCCGAGTGCCGACACAGAGGTAGCCACAGCCGTGAACTACCGCACTGTACTGTGTCTGCTGCTAATATAGACTGGTTGATAAAGAGATAGTATACTCGTAACTAGTATGTATGTATAAAGAAAGAAAAAAAAAACACGGTTAGGTGGTATATACAATTATGGACGGGCTGCCGAGTGCCGACACAGAGGTAGCCACAGCCGTGAACTACCGCACTGTACTGTGTCTGCTGCTAATATATAGACTGGTTGATAAAGAGATAGTATACTCGTAACTAGTATGTATGTATAAAGAAAGAAAAAAAAACCACGGTTAGGTGGTATATACAATTATGGACGGGCTGCCGAGTGCCGACACAGAGGTAGCCACAGCCGTGAACTACCGCACTGTACTGTGTCTGCTGCTAATATATAGACTGGTTGATAAAGAGATAGTATACTCGTAACTAGTATGTATGTATAAAGAAAGAAAAAAAAACCACGGTTAGGTGGTATATACAATTATGGACGGGCTGCCGAGTGCCGACACAGAGGTAGCCACAGCCGTGAACTACCGCACTGTACTGTGTCTGCTGCTAATATATAGACTGGTTGATAAAGAGATAGTATACTCGTAACTAGTATGTATGTATAAAGAAAGAAAAAAAAACCACGGTTAGGTGGTATATACAATTATGGACGGGCTGCCGAGTGCCGACACAGAGGTAGCCACAGCCATGAACTACCGCACTGTACTGTGTCTGCTGCTAATATATAGACTGGTTGATAAAGAGATAGTATACTCGTAACTAGTATGTATGTATAAAGAAAGAAAGAAAAACCACGGTTAGGTGGTATATACAATTATGGACGGGCTGCCGAGTGCCGACACAGAGGTAGCCACAGCCGTGAACTACCGCACTGTACTGTGTCTGCTGCTAATATATAGACTGGTTGATAAAGAGATAGTATACTCGTAACTAGTATGTATGTATAAAGAAAGAAAAAAAAACCACGGTTAGGTGGTATATACAATTATGGACGGGCTGCCGAGTGCCGACACAGAGGTAGCCACAGCCGTGAACTACCGCACTGTACTGTGTCTGCTGCTAATATATAGACTGGTTGATAAAGAGATAGTATACTCTAACTAGTATGTATGTATAAAGAAAGAAAAAAAAACCACGGTTAGGTGGTATATACAATTATGGACGGGCTGCCGAGTGCCGACACAGAGGTAGCCACAGCCGTGAACTACCGCACTGTACTGTGTCTGCTGCTAATATATAGACTGGTTGATAAAGAGATAGTATACTCGTAACTAGTATGTATGTATAAAGAAAGAAAAAAAAAACACGGTTAGGTGGTATATACAATTATGGACGGGCTGCCGAGTGCCGACACAGAGGTAGCCACAGCCGTGAACTACCGCACTGTACTGTGTCTGCTGCTAATATAGACTGGTTGATAAAGAGATAGTATACTACTAATATTATATATACTGGTGGTCAGGTCACTGGTCACTAGTCACACTGGCAGTGGCACTCCTGCAGCAAAAGTGTGCACTGTTTAATTTTAATATAATATTATGTACTCCTGGCTCCTGCTATAACCTATAACTGGCACTGCAGTAGTGCTCCCCAGTCTCCCCCACAATTATAAGCTGTGTGAGCTGAGCAGTCAGACAGATATATAATATATATAGATGATGCAGCACACTGGCCTGAGCCTGAGCAGTGCACACAGATATGGTATGTGACTGACTGAGTCACTGTGTGTATCGCTTTTTTCAGGCAGAGAACGGATATATTAAATAAACTGCACTGTGTGTCTGGTGGTCACTCACTATATAATATATTATGTACTCCTGGCTCCTGCTATAACCTATAACTGGCACTGCAGTAGTGCTCCCCAGTCTCCCCCACAATTATAAGCTGTGTGAGCTGAGCAGTCAGACAGATATATATAATATTATTTATATATAGATAATAGATGATGCAGCACACTGGCCTGAGCCTGAGCAGTGCACACAGATATGGTATGTGACTGAGTCACTGTGTGCTGTGTATCGCTTTTTTCAGGCAGAGAACGGATTATAAATAAAACTGGTGGTCACTGGTCACTATCAGCAAAACTCTGCACTGTACTGAGTACTCCTAATGCTCCCCAAAATTAGTAAATCAAGTGTCTCTCTAATCTATTCTAAACGGAGAGGACGCCAGCCACGTCCTCTCCCTATCAATCTCAATGCACGTGTAAAAATGGCGGCGACGCGCGGCTCCTTATATAGAATCCGAGTCTCGCGATAGAATCCGAGCCTCGCGAGAATCCGACAGCGTCATGATGACGTTCGGGCGCGCTCGGGTTAACCGAGCAAGGCGGGAAGATCCGAGTCGCTCGGACCCGTGAAAAAAAACATGAAGTTCTGGCGGGTTCGGATTCAGAGAAACCGAACCCGCTCATCTCTAATATATATCCCCGCCTCCTGGCTCAGGCAAATCAGTTTTTTCTTTGGTGCGGCAGGAGCCGGACCATGGTCTAAGGGCTGCTGGTGTTTAGCAGCCATAAGCTTTTTTATTTTATTTTTATAGTCTTACTATTTTTTTCTGAGTGCTCTTTATAAACAATGTCTTATACGTACCTTAGAAAGAGTCACTCCAGCAACTCCCCACCGGGTCGTGACAATGCTTACTAGAGATGAGCGCCTGAAATTTTTCGGGTTTTGTGTTTTGGTTTTGGGTTCGGTTCCGCGGCCGTGTTTTGGGTTCGAACGCGTTTTGGCAAAACCTCACCGAATTATTTTTGTCGGATTCGGGTGTGTTTTGGATTCGGGTGTTTTTTTCAAAAAACCCTAAAAAACAGCTTAAATCATAGAATTTGGGGGTAATTTTGATCCCAAAGTATTATTAACCTCAAAAAACATAATTTACACTCATTTTCAGCCTATTCTGAACACATCACACCTCACAATATTATTTTTAGTCCTAAAATTTGCACCGAGGTCGCTGTGTGAGTAAGATAAGCGACCCTAGTGGCCGACACAAACACCGGGCCCATCTAGGAGTGGCACTGCAGTGTCACGCAGGATGTCCCTTCCAAAAAACCCTCCCCAAACAGCACATGACGCAAAGAAAAAAAGAGGCGCAATGAGGTAGCTGTGTGAGTAAGATTAGCGACCCTAGTGGCCGACACAAACACCGGGCCCATCTAGGAGTGGCACTGCAGTGTCACGCAGGATGTCCCTTCCAAAAAACCCTCCCCAAACAGCACATGACGCAAAGAAAAAAAGAGGCGCAATGAGGTAGCTGACTGTGTGAGAAAGATAAGCGACCCTAGTGGCCGACACAAACACCGGGCCCATCTAGGAGTGGCACTGCAGTGTCACGCAGGATGGCCCTTCCAAAAAACCCTCCCCAAACAGCACATGACGCAAAGAAAAAAAGAGGCGCAATGAGGTAGCTGACTGTGTGAGTAAGATTAGCGACCCTAGTGGCCGACACAAACACCGGGCACATCTAGGAGTGGCACTGCAGTGTCACGCAGGATGTCCCTTCCAAAAAACCCTCCCCAAACAGCACATGACGCAAAGAAAAAAAGAGGCGCAATGAGGTAGCTGTGTGAGTAAGATTAGCGACCCTAGTGGCCGACACAAACACCGGGCCCATCTAGGAGTGGCACTGCAGTGTCACGCAGGATGTCCCTTCCAAAAAACCCTCCCCAATCAGCACATGATGCAAAGAAAAAGAAAAGAAAAAAGAGGTGCAAGATGGAATTATCCTTGGGCCCTCCCACCCACCCTTATGTTGTATAAACAAAACAGGACATGCACACTTTAACCAACCCATCATTTCAGTGACAGGGTCTGCCACACGACTGTGACTGATATGACGGGTTGGTTTGGACCCCCCCCAAAAAAGAAGCAATTAATCTCTCCTTGCACAAACTGGCTCTACAGAGGCAAGATGTCCACCTCATCTTCACCCTCCGATATATCACCGTGTACATCCCCCTCCTCACAGATTATCAATTCGTCCCCACTGGAATCCACCATCTCAGCTCCCTGTGTACTTTGTGGAGGCAATTGCTGCTGGTCAATGTCTCCGCGGAGGAATTGATTATAATTCATTTTAATGAACATCATCTTCTCCACATTTTCTGGATGTAACCTCGTACGCCGATTGCTGACAAGGTGAGCGGCGGCACTAAACACTCTTTCGGAGTACACACTTGTGGGAGGGCAACTTAGGTAGAATAAAGCCAGTTTGTGCAAGGGCCTCCAAATTGCCTCTTTTTCCTGCCAGTATAAGTACGGACTGTGTGACGTGCCTACTTGGATGCGGTCACTCATATAATCCTCCACCATTCTATCAATGTTGAGAGAATCATATGCAGTGACAGTAGACGACATGTCCGTAATCGTTGTCAGGTCCTTCAGTCCGGACCAGATGTCAGCATCAGCAGTCGCTCCAGACTGCCCTGCATCACCGCCAGCGGGTGGGCTCGGAATTCTGAGCCTTTTCCTCGCACCCCCAGTTGCGGGAGAATGTGAAGGAGGAGATGTTGACAGGTCGCGTTCCGCTTGACTTGACAATTTTGTCACCAGCAGGTCTTTCAACCCCAGCAGACCTGTGTCTGCCGGAAAGAGAGATCCAAGGTAGGCTTTAAATCTAGGATCGAGCACGGTGGCCAAAATGTAGTGCTCTGATTTCAACAGATTGACCACCCGTGAATCCTTGTTAAGCGAATTAAGGGCTGCATCCACAAGTCCCACATGCCTAGCGGAATCGCTCCGTGTTAGCTCCTTCTTCAATGCCTCCAGCTTCTTCTGCAAAAGCCTGATGAGGGGAATGACCTGACTCAGGCTGGCAGTGTCTGAACTGACTTCACGTGTGGCAAGTTCAAAGGGCATCAGAACCTTGCACAACGTTGAAATCATTCTCCACTGCACTTGAGACAGGTGCATTCCACCTACTATATCGTGCTCAATTGTATAGGCTTGAATGGCCTTTTGCTGCTCCTCCAACCTCTGAAGCATATAGAGGGTTGAATTCCACCTCGTTACCACTTCTTGCTTCAGATGATGGCAGGGCAGGTTCAGTAGTTTTTGGTGGTGCTCCAGTTTTCTGTACGTGGTGCCTGTACGCCGAAAGTGTCCCGCAATTCTTCTGGCCACCGACAGCATCTCTTGCACGCCCCTGTCGTTTTTTAAAAAATTCTGCACCACCAAATTCAAGGTATGTGCAAAACATGGGACGTGCTGGAATTGGCCCAGATTTAATGCACACACAATATTGCTGGCGTTGTCCGATGCCACAAATCCACAGGAGAGTCCAATTGGGGTAAGCCATTCCGCGATGATCTTCCTCAGTTGCCGTAAGAGGTTTTCAGCTGTGTGCGTATTCTGGAAAGCGGTGATACAAAGCGTAGCCTGCCTAGGAAAGAGTTGGCGTTTGCGAGATGCTGCTACTGGTGCCGCCGCTGCTGTTCTTGCGGCGGGAGTCCATACATCTACCCAGTGGGCTGTCACAGTCATATAGTCCTGACCCTGCCCTGCTCCACTTGTCCACATGTCCGTGGTTAAGTGGACATTGGGTACAGCTGCATTTTTTAGGACACTGGTGACTCTTTTTCTGAGGTCTGTGTACATTTTCGGTATCGCCTGCCTAGAGAAATGGAACCTAGATGGTATTTGGTACCGGGGACACAGTACCTCCAACAAGTCTCTAGTTGGCTCTGCAGTAATGATGGATACCGGAACCACGTTTCTCACCACCCAGGATGCCAAGGCCTCAGTTATCCGCTTTGCAGTAGGATGACTGCTGTGATATTTCATCTTCCTCGCAAAGGACTGTTGAACAGTCAATTGCTTACTGGAAGTAGTACAAGTGGGCTTACGACTTCCCCTCTGGGATGACCATCGACTCCCAGCGGCAACAACAGCAGCGCCAGCAGCAGTAGGCGTTACACGCAAGGATGCATCGGAGGAATCCCAGGCAGGAGAGGACTCGTCAGACTTGCCAGTGACATGGCCTGCAGGACTATTGGCATTCCTGGGGAAGGAGGAAATTGACACTGAGGGAGTTGGTGGGGTGGTTTGCGTGAGCTTGGTTACAAGAGGAAGGGATTTACTGGTCAGTGGACTGCTTCCGCTGTCACCCAAAGTTTTTGAACTTGTCACTGACTTATTATGAATGCGCTGCAGGTGACGTATAAGGGAGGATGTTCCGAGGTGGTTAACGTCCTTACCCCTACTTATTACAGCTTGACAAAGGGAACACACGGCTTGACACCTGTTGTCCGCATTTCTGGTGAAATACCTCCACACCGAAGAGCTGATTTTTTTGGTATTTTCACCTGGCATGTCAACGGCCATATTCCTCCCACGGACAACAGGTGTCTCCCCGGGTGCCTGACTTAAACAAACCACCTCACCATCAGAATCCTCCTGGTCAATTTCCTCCCCAGCGCCAGCAACACCCATATCCTCCTCATCCTGGTGTACTTCAACACTGACATCTTCAATCTGACTATCAGGAACTGGACTGCGGGTGCTCCTTCCAGCACTTGCAGGGGGCGTGCAAATGGTGGAAGGCGCATGCTCTTCACCTCCAGTGTTGGGAAGGTCAGGCATCGCAACCGACACAATTGGACTCTCCTTGTGGATTTGGGATTTCGAAGAACGCACAGTTCTTTGCGGTGCTTTTGCCAGCTTGAGTCTTTTCAGTTTTCTAGCGAGAGGCTGAGTGCTTCCATCCTCATGTGAAGCTGAACCACTAGCCATGAACATAGGCCAGGGCCTCAGCCGTTCCTTGCCACTCTGTGTGGTAAATGGCATATTGGCAAGTTTACGCTTCTCCTCCGACAATTTTATTTTAGGTTTTGGAGTCCTTTTTTTTCTGATATTTGGTGTTTTGGATTTGACATGCTCTGTACTATGACATTGGGCATCGGCCTTGGCAGACGACGTTGCTGGCATTTCATCGTCTCGGCCATGACTAGTGGCAGCAGCTTCAGCACGAGGTGGAAGTGGATCTTGATCTTTCCCTAATTTTGGAACCTCAACTTTTTTGTTCTCCATATTTTATAGGCAGAACTAAAAGGCACCTCAGGTAAACAATGGAGATGGATGGATTGGATACTAGTATTGGATACCTGCCGACTGCCGACACAGAGGTAGCCACAGCCGTGAACTACCGCACTGTACACTGGTTGATAAAGAGATAGTAGTATACTCGTAACAACTAGTATGACACTATGACGACGGTATAAAGAATGAAAAAAAAACCACGGTTAGGTGGTATATATTATAATAATAATACAATTATGGATGGACGGACTGCCTGCCGACTGCCGACACAGAGGTAGCCACAGCCGTGAACTACCGCACTGTACACTGGTTGATAAAGAGATAGTAGTATACTCGTAACAACTAGTATGACACTATGACGACGGTATAAAGAATGAAAAAAAAACCACGGTTAGGTGGTATATATTATAATAATAATACAATTATGGATGGACGGACTGCCTGCCGACTGCCGACACAGAGGTAGCCACAGCCGTGAACTACCGCACTGTACACTGGTTGATAAAGAGATAGTAGTATACTCGTAACAACTAGTATGACACTATGACGACGGTATAAAGAATGAAAAAAAAACCACGGTTAGGTGGTATATATTATAATAATAATACAATTATGGATGGACGGACTGCCTGCCGACTGCCGACACAGAGGTAGCCACAGCCGTGAACTACCGCACTGTACACTGGTTGATAAAGAGATAGTAGTATACTCGTAACAACTAGTATGACACTATGACGACGGTATAAAGAATGAAAAAAAAACCACGGTTAGGTGGTATATATTATAATAATAATACAATTATGGATGGACGGACTGCCTGCCGACTGCCGACACAGAGGTAGCCACAGCCGTGAACTACCGCACTGTACACTGGTTGATAAAGAGATAGTAGTATACTCGTAACAACTAGTATGACACTATGACGACGGTATAAAGAATGAAAAAAAAACCACGGTTAGGTGGTATATATTATAATAATAATACAATTATGGATGGACGGACTGCCTGCCGACTGCCGACACAGAGGTAGCCACAGCCGTGAACTACCGCACTGTACACTGGTTGATAAAGAGATAGTAGTATACTCGTAACAACTAGTATGACACTATGACGACGGTATAAAGAATGAAAAAAAAAACACGGTTAGGTGGTATATATTATAATAATAATACAATTATGGATGGACGGACTGCCTGCCGACTGCCGACACAGAGGTAGCCACAGCCGTGAACTACCGCACTGTACACTGGTTGATAAAGAGATAGTAGTATACTCGTAACAACTAGTATGACACTATGACGACGGTATAAAGAATGAAAAAAAAACCACGGTTAGGTGGTATATATTATAATAATAATACAATTATGGATGGACGGACTGCCTGCCGACTGCCGACACAGAGGTAGCCACAGCCGTGAACTACCGCACTGTACACTGGTTGATAAAGAGATAGTAGTATACTCGTAACAACTAGTATGACACTATGACGACGGTATAAAGAAAGAAAAAAAAATACCACGGTTAGGTGGTATATATTGTAATACAATTATGGATGGACGGACTGCCTGCCGAGTTCCGACTGCCGACGCAGAGGTAGCCACAGCCGTGAACTACCGCACTGTACTGTGTCTGCTGCTAATATAGACTGGTTGATAAAGAGATAGTATACAATACATACAACAATATACTACTATACTGGTGGTCAGGCACTGGTCACCACTAGTCACACTGGCAGTGGCACTCCTGCAGCAAAAGTGTGCACTGTTTAATTTTAAATTAATATAATATTATGTACTCCTGGGGGCTCCTGCTATAACAACCTGCAGTGCTCCCCAGTCTCCCCCACAATTATTATAAGCTTTGCCTTTTATACATTGATGTGCAGCACACTGGGCTGAGCTGAGTGCACACAGACTGAGTCACACTGTGTGACTGGCTGCTGCTGTGTATCGTTTTTTTTCAGGCAGAGAACGGATATAGCAGAGAACGGATATATTAAAATAAATAAAAGTTAACTAACAACAACTGCACTGGTCACTGTGGTAAACTCTGTCTGACTCTGCACAATCTCTCTCTCTCTTCTAATCTAATTTCTAATGGAGAGGACGCCAGCCACGTCCTCTCCCTATCAATCTCAATGCACGTGTGAAAATGGCGGCGACGCGCGGCTCCTTATATAGAATCCGAGTCTCGCGAGAATCCGACAGCGTCATGATGACGTTCGGGCGCGCTCGGGTTAACCGAGCAAGGCGTGAGGATCCGAGTCTGCTCGGACCCGTGAAAAAAACATGAAGTTCGTGCGGGTTCGGTTTCAGAGAAACCGAACCCGCTCATCTCTAATGCTTACCCATGAGTACAGTGCTGTTTCGACGGGCGTCTGTGTCGGATAAAACTAGTAGGTCCAGCAGACGTTACCATGCTGTGGCCGGAGCACGGGGAGAAGGTAAAGCATCGGTTCTGCTTAGAGGGGGAACAAGGACACAGACGCACTGTTTTGGGAGGAGACTACCAAACAGTCGCTTATGCGGCTGCCACCGAGAGTGCACCAGCGCTAGGCCTTAGGGATCATAGGCTCCAGGTGTAGTATGAGGCCACGATCCCTAGGGTTGATGTTAGCAGTGGGGAGTCAGATGCTTCCCTGGTCGCCCCTCCCTCTGGTTCATGACCAGTTTCCTCCGAGTCTCCCGCCATGAACTGTTTTCCCGCTTCTGTCCGAGACACTGTGTACTAAGGGGACCCAGTCGCAGCATAGGCAGCTGTGTTATTGGTGCATCAGTGTTCACTTGGGCATCTGTGTTCACTATAGGTTCACGGAGTGACTGTGTACACTATTAGTGTCTGGATACACTCAGCGTTCGCAAACGTATTGATCGGTCCTGGAAGCGGAGTGAGTTTCCCTGTATTCCACTCTACTGAGCCGGGTAATACAGCACTAAGTCTCTATCTACCTTTGAGTATGAATAGTTAAAGTGCCTGATGCATATGAGTCTGATAACTATTGCTGTGGTTTTCTTTTGCTGTGCAACTGAATACGTTTAAAACTCCTATAAAAGGTAATGCAGAAATATGTTTCTCATACATACTGGTAATGTATTTGTAGTTGATTATGTGCTCATATTGCTTATTAGGGTTCACTACGATCTGCCGGCGGTCGGGCTTCCAGCGACCAGCATACCGGCGCCGGGAGCCCGACAGTGTGGCGAGCGCAAATGGGCCCCTTGCGGGCTCGCTGCACTCGCTACGCTATGGGCACGGTGGCGCGCGCGCCACGCTATTTTATTCTCCCTCCAGGGGGTCGTGGACCCCCACGAGGGAGAATAAGTGTCGGTATGCCGGCTGTCGGGATCCCGGCGTCGGTATACTGTGCGCCGGGATCCCGTCAGTCGGCATACTGAAGACCACCCGCTTATTATACTAATGTATAACTTGTGACTGTCTGCTAGTGTGATTGCTGACTTTACTATAACCGTCAGTTTATCTGTGTATTCTAATCCTCAATGCTGGTGCAAAGCAAGGTAGGGTCGGATTATACTGTATGTACTTTAACAAATTTTAAAGTGATTACAGTCACAAATTGTGTACTAACACTGTAAAGGTGTGTGATTCATTTATCATGTCTGAGAGCGGCAAGGGTGAGGAAAATACATTTTCCACAGCAGCACCAACACTCATTTCTTGTTGTCTTTCAGAGCTCGGTTAACCTAACAGGACTGGTTCAAAGGGATTATGTGCAAAATGGTTTAGTTGTCGCCAAAGCCTCTTCAGTTACCAAGGCAGGCACAGGTTCTGGTGAACCTTCATGGGCTATGTTGCCCAGACAGTATTCAATGTAGCTGAGCAGATAGTGCCAGCTCCTATACCAGCGATAGGTTATCCTATTAACCCTTACATGCAACTTTCATTCTGATGTGATTCAACTAGGGAATGACAGCCTCTAAGCAAAGGCAGGCTGAAAGGCTGGTGGTAAGTAAATCACATACACAGGATACAACATCTTCACAGTTTACACATGCTTAGCTGAGGACTCATTGCACTTCAGAAGGTCTCAGCTCAGTGGACATACCTGAGCTAATTAATGCTAGGTAATCCATTATATCCTATAAGCAGAGTTTGTGTTAGAAACTGAGGCAGCTGTGTTTAAACATCCCAAAACAGCTGATGAATTATGTTGGGTTGCGCCTAGTGATGTGCACCGGAATTTTTTCGGGTTTTGTGTTTTGGTTTTGGATTCGGTTCTGCGGCCGTGTTTTGGATTCGGATGCGTTTTGGCAAAACCTCCCTGAAATTTTTTTAGCGGATTCGGGTGTGTTTTGGATTCGGGTGGTTTTTTACAAAAAACCCTCAAAAACAGCTTAAATCATAGAATTTGGGGGTCATTTTGGTCCCATAGTATTATTAACCTCAATAACCATAATTTACACTAATTTTCAGTCTATTCTGAACACCTCACACCTCACAATATTATTTTTAGTCCTAAAATTTGCACCGAGGTCGCTGGATGGCTAAGCTAAGCGACACAAGTGGCCGACACAAACACCTGGCCCATCTAGGAGTGGCACTGCAGTGTCAGTCAAGATGGCACTTCAAAAAAATTGTCCCCAAACAGCACATGATGCAAAGAAAAAAAGAGGCGCACCAAGGTCGCTGTGTGACTAAGCTAAGCGACACAAGTGGCCGACACAAACACCTGGCCCATCTAGGAGTGGCACTGCAGTGTCAGGCAGGATGGCACTTCAAAAAAATTGTCCCCAAACAGCACATGATGCAAAGAAAAATGAAAGAAAAAAGAGGTGCAAGATGGAATTGTCCTTGGGCCCTCCCACCCACCCTTATGTTGTATAAACAGGACATGCACACTTTAACGAACCCATCATTTCAGCGACAGGGTCTGCCACACGACTGTGACTGAAATGACTGGTTGGTTTGGGCCCCCACCAAAAAAGAAGCAATCAATCTCTCCTTGCACAAACTGGCTCTACAGAGGCAAGATGTCCACCTCATCATCATCCTCCGATTCCTCACCCCTTTCACTGTGTACATCCCCCTCCTCACAGTTTATTAATTCATCCCCACTGGAATCCACCATCTCAGATCCCTGTGTACTTTCTGGAGGCAATTTCTGGTGAATGTCTCCACGGAGGAATTTATTATAATTCATTTTGATGAACATCATCTTCTCCACATTTTCTGGAAGTAACCTCGTACGCCGATGGCTGACAAGGTGAGCGGCTGCACTAAACACTCTTTCGGAGTACACACTGGAGGGAGGGCAACTTAGGTAGAATAAAGCCAGTTTGTGCAAGGGCCTCCAAATTGCCTCTTTTTCCTGCCAGTATACGTACGTATGTCTGACGTGCCTACTTGGATGCGGTCACTCATATAATCCTCCACCATTCTTTCAATGGTGAGAGAATCATATGCAGTGACAGTAGACGACATGTCAGTAATCGTTGGCAGGTCCTTCAGTCCGGACCAGATGTCAGCACTCGCTCCAGACTGCCCTGCATCACCGCCAGCGGGTGGGCTCGGAATTCTCAGCCTTTTCCTCGCACCCCCAGTTGCGGGAGAATGTGAAGGAGGAGCTGTTGACGGGTCACGTTCCGCTTGACTTGACAATTTTCTCACCAGCAGGTCTCTGAACCTCTGCAGACTTGTGTGTGCCGGAAAGAGAGATCCAACGCAGGTTTTAAATCTAGGATCGAGCACGGTGGCCAAAATGTAGTGCTCTGATTTCAACAGATTGACCACCCGTGAATCCTGGTTAAGCGAATTAAGGGATCCATCCACAAGTCCCACATGCCTAGCGGAATCGCTCTGTTTTAGCTCCTCCTTCAATGTCTCCAGCTTCTTCTGCAAAAGCCTGATGAGGGGAATGACCTGACTCAGGCTGGCAGTGTCTGAACTGACTTCACGTGTGGCAAGTTCAAAGTGTTGCAGAACCTTGCACAACGTTGAAATCATTCTCCACTGCGCTTGAGTCAGGTGCATTCCCCCTCCTTTGCCTATATCGTAGGCAGATGTATAGGCTTGAATGGCCTTTTGCTGCTCCTCCATCCTCTGAAGAATATAGAGGGTTGAATTCCACCTCGTTACCACCTCTTGCTTCAGATGATGGCAGGGCAGGTTCAGGAATGTTTGGTGGTGCTCCAGTCTTCGGCACGCGTTGGCTGAATGCCGAAAGTGGCCCGCAATTCTTCGGGCCACCGACAGCATCTCTTGCACGCCCCTGTCGTTTTGTAAATAATTCTACACCACCAAATTCAATGTATGTGCACAACATGGGACGTGCTGGAATTTGCCCAGATGTAATGCACGCACAATATTGGTGGCGTTGTCCGATGTCACAAATCCCCAGGAGAGTCCAATTGGGGTAAGCCATTCTGCGATGATGTTCCTCAGTTTCCGTAAGAGGTTGTCAGCTGTGTGCCTCTTATGGAAAGCGGTGATACAAAGCGTAGCCTGCCTAGGAACGAGATGGCGTTTGCGAGATGCTGCTACTGGTGCCGCCGCTGCTGTTCTTGCTGCGGGAGGCAATACATCTACCCAGTGGGTTGTCACAGTCATATAGTCCTGAGTTTGCCCTGCTCCACTTGTCCACATGTCCGTGGTTAAGTGGACATTGGGTACAACTGCATTTTTTAGGACACTGGTGACTCTTTTTCTGACGTCTGTGTACATTGTTGGTATCGCCTGCCTAGAGAAATGGAACCTAGATGGTATTTGGTACAGGGGACACAGTACCTCAATCAAATCTCTAGTTGCCTCTGAATTATCGATGGATACCGGAACCACGTTTCTCACCACCCAGGCTGACAAGACCTGAGTTATCCGCTTTGCAGCAGGATGACTGCTGTGATATTTCATCTTCCTCGCAAAGGACTGATGGACAGTCAATTGCTTACTGGAAGTAGTACAAGTGGTCTTCCGACTTCCCCTCTGAGATGACAATCGACTCCCAGCAGCAACAACAGCAGCGCCAGCAGCAGTAGGCATTACACTCAAGGATGCATCGGTGGAATCCCAGGCAGGAGAGGACTCGTCAGATTTGCCAGTGACATGGCCTGCAGGACTATTGGCGTTCCTGTGTAAGGTGGAAATTTACACTAAGGGAGTTGGTGGTGTGGTTTGCAGGAGCTTGGTTACAAGAGGAAGGGATTTAGTGGTTAGTGGACTGCTTCCGCTGTCATCCAAAGTTTTTGAACTTGTCACTGACTTATGATGAATGCGCTGCAGGTGACGTATAAGGGAGGATGTTCCGAGGTGGTTAACGTCCTTACCCCTACTTATTACAGCTTGACAAAGGCAACACACGGCTTGACACCTGTTGTCCGCATTTGTGTTGAAATAATTCCACACCGAAGAGCTGATTTTTTTAGTATTTTGACCAGGCATGTCAATGCCCATTTTCGTCCCACGGACAACAGGTGTCTCCCCGGGTGCCTGACTTAAACAAACCACCTCACCATCAGAATCCTCCCTGTCAATTTCCTCCCCAGCACCAGCAACACTCATATCCTCATCCTGGTGTACTTCAACAGTGACATCTTCAATTTGACTATCAGGAACTGGACTGCGGGTGAGGCTTCCAGCATTTGCAGAGGGCGTGCAAATGGTGGAAGGCGCAAGCTCTTCCGGTCCAGTGTTGGGAAGGTCAGGCATCGCAACCGACACAATTGGACTCTCCTTGGGGATTTGTGATTTAGAAGAATGCACAGTTCTTTGCTGTGCTTTTGCCAGCTTAAGTATTTTCATTTTTCTAGCGAGAAGATGAGTGCTTCCATCCTCATGTGAATCTGAACCACTAGCCATGAACATAGGCCAGGGCCTCAGCCGTTCCTTGCCACTCCGTGTCGTAAATGGCATATTGGCAAGTTTACGCTTCTCATCAGACGCTTTCAATTTTTAATTTTTGGGTCATTTTACTGAACTTTTGTTTTTTGGATTTTACATGCTCTCTACTATGACATTGGGCATCGGCCTTGGCAGACGACGTTGATGGCATTTCATCGTCTCGGCCATGACTAGTGGCAGCAGCTTCAGCACGAGGTGGAAGTGGATCTTGATCTTTCCCTATTTTAACCTCCACATTTTTGTTCTCCATTTTTTAATGTGTGGAATTATATGACAGTATCAATAGCAATAGCCTACTACTATATATACTGCGCACAACTGAAATGCACCACAGGTATGGATGGATAGTATACTTGACGACACAGAGGTAGGTACAGCAGTGGCCTACTGTACCGTAATGCTATATATTATATACTGGTGGTCAGCAAACTGTGCAAAACTGAAATGCACCACAGTTATGGATGGATAGTATACTTAACGACACAGAGGTAGGTACAGCAGTGGCCTGCTGTACCGTAATGCAATATATTATATACTGGTGGTCAGCAAACTGTGCAAAACTGAAATGCACCACAGGTATGGATGGATAGTATACTTGGCGACACAGAGGTAGGTACAGCAGTGGCCTACTGTACCGTAATGCTATATATTATATACTGGTGGTCAGCAAACTGTGCAAAACTGAAATGCACCACAGGTATGGATGGATAGTATACTTGACAACACAGAGGTAGGTACAGCAGTGGCCTACTGCACCGTAATGCTATATATTATATACTGGTGGTCAGCAAACTGTGCAAAACTGAAATGCACCACAGGTATGGATGGATAGTATACTTGACGACACAGAGGTAGTTACAGCAATGGCCTACTGTACCGTAATGCTATATATTATATACTGGTGGTCAGCAAACTGTGCAAAACTGAAATGCACCACAGGTATAGATGGATAGTATACTTGACGACACAGAGGTAGGTACAGCAGTAGCCTACTGTACCGTAATGCTATATATTGTATACTGGTGGTCAGCAAACTGTGCAAAACTGAAATGCACCACAGGTATGGATGGATAGTATACTTGACGACACAGAGGTAGGTACAGCAGTGGCCTACTGTACCGTAATGCTATATATTATATACTGGTGGTCAGCAAACTGTGCAAAACTGAAATGCACCACAGGTATGGATGGATAGTATACTTGACGACACAGAGGTAGTTACAGCAGTGGCCTACTGTACCGTAATGCTATATATTATATACTGGTGGTCAGCAAACTGTGCAAAACTGAAATGCACCACAGGTATGGATGGATAGTATACTTGACGACACAGAGGTAGGTACAGCAGTGGCCTTCTGTACCGTACTGCTATATATTATATACTGGTGGTCAGCAAACTGTGCAAAACTGAAATGCACCACAGGTATGGATGGATAGTATACTTGACGACACAGAGGTAGGTACAGCAGTGGCCTACTGTACCGTAATGCTATATATTATATACTGGTGGTCAGCAAACTGTGCAAAACTGAAATGCACCACAGGTATGGATGGATAGTATACTTGACGACACAGAGGTAGGTACAGCAGTGGCCTACTGTACCGTAATGCTATATACTATATACTGGTGGTCACTGGTCAGCAAAACTCTGCACTGTACTCCTCCTATATAATATTATACTGGTGGTCCCCAGTCCCCACAATAAAGCAGTGTGAGCACAGATATATGCAGCGCACTGAGCACAGATATGGAGTGTTTTTCAGGCAGACAACGTATACTGGTGGTCACTGGTCAGCAAAACTCTGCACTGTACTCCTCCTATATAATATACTGGTGGTCCCCAGTCCCCACAATAAAGCAGTGTGAGCACAGATATATGCAGCACACTGAGCACAGATATGGAGCGTTTTTCAGGCAGACAATGTATACTGGTGGTCACTGGTCAGCAAAACTCTGCACTGTACTCCTCCTATATAATATTATACTGGTGGTCCCCAGTCCCCACAATTAAGCAGTGTGAGCACAGATATATGCAGCGCACTGAGCACAGATATGGAGTGTTTTTCAGGCAGACAACGTATACTGGTGGTCACTGTCTGCAGCGCAGTCCAAAATTCAAATGGGAAGCCACACCAACTGCCACTGAGTCCCGGACGGAGATGTTTGACAGTGTTTGGGTTGGCAGTTGTACGGCTCCCCTATTTGAAGCTTGGATTTTGCTGCAGCTCCACTCTGCCACTGCCACTGGCAAGGAAGTCCAGGAACAGAGCATTTTGGCCAAATGTATTAATCCTTAACAAGTGATAATGTGGAGAAGGATGAATGTCCAGCCAACAACTCCTAACTGTCATTTTTCAAACACAGCCTGTGACATGGCAGTTAGGAAGCTGATTGGCTGGTCATTTATCACTCTTTAACTATCTCCACTTTATCACTTGTTACGGCTTAATACATTTGGGCCTTTGTACCTAATGGGATGGGTCATGTTGGAAGATATACAGTCTATCTATCTATCTGTCTATCTATCCTATATAATAAAAGGCTAGCGCTGCTCCTCACCTCTATAGATGGAATTCAAGTGTTTTGCATGCCGGCGGCCACTAGATGGCACCCGATGGAGCAATTCAATTGTTGCTCCATTTGGGTGCGTACAGACACTGGCGCTGATATTACTGTTATGTTGTTCCATTATTTTGATGGGCTGATAACACATATATATATATATATATATATATATATATATATATCAGTGGCATCACAAGGGGGGGGGGGGGGGGCGGCCCGCTCCCGGGTGTCACCATCCGAGGGGTGACACCAAAATGCCAACTCCTGCACAGTGGCAGGAGCCAAGTGCTGCACTGTTACATTATGTGCAGCACTCGGCTCCTGTCACTTTGTAGGAGCCAGCGCTGCAGGTACAGCACTCCCCGGCAAGCAGCCCGCACCTCCCAAACCCCACCAGTAACAAAAAAAAACGGGTGTCAGTCGTGACATGAAGCCCCGCCCATCAAAGCCACGCCCCTCTGCAAAGCCACACCCCTTTTCCGGGCCTTCAAATGACAAAATGGGGGCTGGGCTGGGAAGCCCCGCCCCTTCAAGTGAAGCCCCACCCCATTTTCCTTGCTGCCGCACCGGGTGTCCAGGAGGTAAGTGATGCCTCTGATATATATATATATATATATATATATATATTAGAGAGAGATGAGAACCAAACTCCCCGAACGTCACACTCCAAGCCTGGATCTGAGTCCAGCTCAGGACTTCCCACCAGACTCAGAAACCAGAACGAGGCAAAACGTCATCATACCGCTGTCGGATTCTCATGGGTTTTGGATTTTGGATTCCATATAAACAGTCACTCATTGCCACCATTTTCACTCCGGACTTGGAGAGTAAGGGAGACAGACCTCTGTCTCTCTGTGGGTGGTGGCGTCGGGTGGGGTCAGTGTGTGCTCTCTAGGGGTGCTGTTGGGGATTCTGTCCTGTCACTGTGATGTTAGGGGTGCTGTCCTGGCTGTCACTGGTGTTTCATGTGCTGTTAGGGGTGCTGCAGCTGTACATGGGTGTTGCTGTCACTGTGTTGTACAGGGGGCAGGGGCACTGTATCCTGTATTCCAGGGGTGGGGAACCTTTTTTCTACCGAGGGCCATTAGGATATTTATAAAATCCTTCTGGGGCCATACAAGTCTGCCCCCGCAAGCGCCAAAAAAATGGGTGTGGCCAGTTAAAATGGGACGTGATACACATATGCCCCCAATAGTGCAGTGCCAGATCCACAATTGCCTCCACAGTGCCAGGTATACAAATGCCCCTCACAGTGCCAGGTATACAAATGCCCCCACAGTGCCAGGTATACAAATGCCCCTCACAGTGCCAGGCATACAGATGCCCCCACAGTGCCAGGTATACAAGTGCCCCCACAGTGCCAGGTATACAGATGCCCCTCACAGTGTCAGGTATACAGATGCCCCCACAGTGCCAGGTATACAGATGCCCCCACAGTGCCAGGTATACAAATGCCCCCACAGTGGCAGGTATACAAATGCCCCCACAGTGCCAGGTATACAGATGTCACCACAGTGCCAGGTATACAGATGCCCCTCACAGAGCCAGGTATACAGATGCCCCTCACAGTGCCAGGTATACAGATGTCCCCACAGTGCCAGGTATACAAATGCCCCTCACAGTGCCAGGTATACAAATGCCCCTCACAGTGCCAGGTATACAGATGCCCCACAGTGCCAGGTATACAGATGTCCCCACAGTGCCAGGTATACAGATGCCCCCACAGTGCCAGGTATACAAATGCACCCACAGTGCCAGGTATACAGATGTCTCAACAGTGCCAGCTATACAAATGCCCCTCACAGTGCCAGGTATACAAATGCCCCCACAGTGCCAAGTATACAGATGCCCCTCACAGTGCCAGGTATACAGATGCCCCCACAGTGCCAGGTATACAGATGCCCCCACTGTGCCAGGTATACAGATGCCCCCACAGTGCCAGGTATACAGATGTCCCCACAGTGCCAGGTATACAAATGCCCCTCAGTGCCAGGTATACAGATGTCCCCACAGTGCCAGGTATACAGATGCCCCCACAGTGCCAGGTATACAGATGCCCCCACAGTGCCAGGTATACAGATGCCCCCACAGTGCCAGGTATACAGATGTCCCCACAGTGCCAGGTATACAAATGCCCCTCAGTGCCAGGTATACAGATGTCCCCACAGTGCCAGGTATACAGATGCCCCCACAGTGCCAGGTATACAGATGTCCCCACAGTGCCAGGTATGCAGATGCCCCCACAGTGCCAGGTATACAGATGCCCCCCCCCCCCCTGTCCCCGTCCCCCCGTCCCGCTTACCACTCCTTTCGGTGGGGACACGGAGGAGAGTGTGGCTATGTTGGGCGGCGGCGATCCCCACCCCTGCTGTATGCTGTGAAAATACAGGGGTGCTGGCTGTAAAAAATCTAGGGTGCTGTGAAATTAAATGTACACTGGCCCTGTCTTGTATGCTGTAAAAATTATGGGGTGCAGTAAAATAAATGTGCACAGGCCCTGTCTTGTATGCTGTAAAAAGTGTGCAGTGCAGTAAAATAAATGTACACTGGTCCTGTCTTGTATGCTGTAAAAAAAACAGGGGTGCAGTAAAAGAAATGTACACTGGCCTTGTATGCTGTAAAATTCTGGGGTGCAGTAACATAAATGTACACTGGCCCTGTATGCTGTTAAAATAAAACACAATAGTCCTGTATGCTGTAAAAATACAGGGGTGCTGTTGTTAAAATAAAAGTACACTGGCCTGATCTTGTATGTTGTAAAAATTCTGGGGCGCAGTAAAGTAAATGTACACTGACCCTGTCTTGTATGCTGTAAAAATTCTGGGGTGCAGTAAAATAAATGTACACTGGCTCTGTCTTGTATGCTGTAAAAATTCTGGGGTGCAGAAAAATAAATGTACACTGGCCCTGTTTTTTATGCTGTAAAAATATGGTGTGCAGTAAAATAAATGTACACTGGCCCTGTCTTGTATGCTGTCAAAATGCAGGGGTGCAGTAAAATAAATGTACACTGGCCCTGTCTTGTATGCCGTAAAAATTCTGGGGTGCAGTAAAATAAATGTACACTGGCCTTGTGATGTATGCTGTAAAAATTCAGGGGTGCAGTAAAATAAAAGTACACTGACCTTGTCTTGTATGCTGTAACAATTCTGGGGTGCAGTAAAATAAATGTACACTGGCCCTGTCTTGTATGCTGTAAAAATACAGGGGTGCAGTGAAAACCAATGTACACTGGCCCTGTATGCTGTAAAAATACAGGGGTGTTGTTGTTAAAATAAAAGTACACTGGTCCTGTATGCTGTAAAAATACAGGGGTGCTGTTATTAAAATAAAAGTACACTGGCCCTGTCTTGTATGCTGTAAAAATTCTGGGGTGCAGTTAAAATCAATGTACACTGGCCCTGTATGCTGTACAAATACAGGGGTGCTGCTGTTAAACTAAAAGTACACTAATCCTGTATGCTGTAAAAATGGAGGGGTGCTGTTGTTAAAATAAAAGTACACTAGACCTGTATGCTGTAAAAATACAGGGGTGCTGTTGTTAAAATAAAAGTACAAAGGTCCTGTATGCTGTAAAAAATACAGGGGTGCTGCTATTAGAATAAAAGTACACTGGCCCTGTATGCTGTAAAATACAGGGGTGCAGTGAAAATGAACGTACACTGACCCTGTCTTGTATGCTCTAAAATTACAGAGGTGTTGTGAAAATACAGGGGTTCTGGCACTGTCTGCAGTTGTGATGTGTAGGCCTGACCTTCACAACACAGTATGGAAAGAGGAGGCTCCTACCACTATTTGCACACCCTCTGCATGTGCTAGGAGGAGCACCGCCAGTCCAGTTGCTGATATTGGAGTGGAGTGGAGGTGAAAGCCTGTGTTTCTCCTGCACGGTGACAGGATATCCACAGGATACATTTGGATATAGTGGAGCGACAGCGGATTTGCACCAAATGGTCAAAGCTTTTCAGCCTCTCAGCATGCAACGGGCCCGTACATATATATCCCCGCCTCCTGGCTCAGGCAAATCAGTTTTTTCTTTGGTGCGGCAGGAGCTGGACCATGGTCTAAGGGCTGCTGGTGTTTAGCAGCCATAAGCTTTTTTATTTTATTTTTATAGTCTTACTATTTTTTTCTGAGTGATCTTTATAAACAATGTCTTATACGTACCTTAGAAAGAGTCACTCCAGCAACTCCCCACCGGGTCGTGACAATGCTTACCCATGAGTACAGTGCTGTTTCGACGGGCGTCTGTGTCGGATAAAACTAGTAGGTCCAGCAGACGTTACCATGCTGTGGCCGGAGCACGGGGAGAAGGTAAAGCATCGGTTCTGCTTAGAGGGGGAACAAGGACACAGACGCACTGTTTTGGGAGGAGACTACCAAACAGTCGCTTATGCGGCTGCCACCGAGAGTGCACCAGCGCTAGGCCTTAGGGATCATAGGCTCCAGGTGTAGTATGAGGCCACGATCCCTAGGGTTGATGTTAGCAGTGGGGAGTCAGATGCTTCCCTGGTCGCCCCTCCCTCTGGTTCATGACCAGTTTCCTCCGAGTCTCCCGCCATGAACTGTTTTCCCGCTTCTGTCCGAGACACTGTGTACTAAGGGGACCCAGTCGCAGCATAGGCAGCAGTGTTATTGGTGCATCAGTGTTCACTTGGGCATCTGTGTTCACTATAGGTTCACGGAGTGACTGTGTACACTATTAGTGTCTGGATACACTCAGCGTTCGCAAACGTATTGATCGGTCCTGGAAGCGGAGTGAGTTTCCCTGTATTCCACTCTACTGAGCCGGGTAATACAGCACTAAGTCTCTATCTACCTTTGAGTATGAATAGTTAAAGTGCCTGATGCATATGAGTCTGATAACTATTGCTGTGGTTTTCTTTTGCTGTGCAACTGAATACGTTTAAAACTCCTATAAAAGGTAATGCAGAAATATGTTTCTCATACATACTGGTAATGTATTTGTAGTTGATTATGTGCTCATATTGCTTATTAGGGTTCACTACGATCTGCCGGCGGTCGGGCTTCCAGCGACCAGCATACCGGCGCCGGGAGCCCGACAGTGTGGCGAGCGCAAATGGGCCCCTTGCGGGCTCGCTGCACTCGCTACGCTATGGGCACGGTGGCGCGCGCGCCACGCTATTTTATTCTCCCTCCAGGGTCGTGGACCCCCACGAGGGAGAATAAGTGTCGGTATGCCGGCTGTCGGGATCCCGGCGTCGGTATACTGTGCGCCGGGATCCCGTCAGTCGGCATACTGAAGACCACCCGCTTATTATACTAATGTATAACTTGTGACTGTCTGCTAGTGTGATTGCTGACTTTACTATAACCGTCAGTTTATCTGTGTATTCTAATCCTCAATGCTGGTGCAAAGCAAGGTAGGGTCGGATTATACTGTATGTACTTTAACAAATTTTAAAGTGATTACAGTCACAAATTGTGTACTAACACTGTAAAGGTGTGTGATTCATTTATCATGTCTGAGAGCGGCAAGGGTGAGGAAAATACACTTTCCACAGCAGCACCAACACTCATTTCTTGTTGTCTTTCAGAGCTCGGTTAACCTAACAGGACTGGTTCAAAGGGATTATGTGCAAAATGGTTTAGTTGTCGCCAAAGCCTCTTCAGTTACCAAGGCAGGCACAGGTTCTGGTGAACCTTCATGGGCTATGTTGCCCAGACATTATTCAATGTAGCTGAGCAGATAATGCCAGCTCCTATACCAGCGATAGGTTATCCTATTAACCCTTACATGCAACTTTCATTCTGATGTGATTCAACTAGGGAATGACAGCCTCTAAGCAAAGGCAGGCTGAAAGGCTGGTGGTAAGTAAATCACATACACAGGATACAACATCTTCACAGTTTACACATGTTTAGCTGAGGACTCATTGCACTTCAGAAGGTCTCAGCTCAGTGGACATACCTGAGCTAATTAATGCTAGGTAATCCATTATATCCTATAAGCAGAGTTTGTGTTAGAAACTGAGGCAGCTGTGTTTAAACATCCCAAAACAGCTGATGAATTATGTTGGGTTGCGCCTAGTGATGTGCACCGGAATTTTTTCGGGTTTTGTGTTTTGGTTTTGGATTCGGTTCTGCGGCCGTGTTTTGGATTCGGATGCGTTTTGGCAAAACCTCCCTGAAATTTTTTTAGCGGATTCGGGTGTGTTTTGGATTCGGGTGGTTTTTTACAAAAAACCCTCAAAAACAGCTTAAATCATAGAATTTGGGGGTCATTTTGGTCCCATAGTATTATTAACCTCAATAACCATAATTTACACTCATTTTCAGTCTATTCTGAACACCTCACACCTCACAATATTATTTTTAGTCCTAAAATTTGCACCGAGGTCGCTGGATGGCTAAGCTAAGCGACACAAGTGGCCGACACAAACACCTGGCCCATCTAGGAGTGGCACTGCAGTGTCAGGCAAGATGGCACTTCAAAAAAATTGTCCCCAAACAGCACATGATGCAAAGAAAAAAAGAGGCGCACCAAGGTCGCTGTGTGACTAAGCTAAGCGACACAAGTGGCCGACACAAACACCTGGCCCATCTAGGAGTGGCACTGCAGTGTCAGGCAGGATGGCACTTCAAAAAATTTTTCCCCAAACAGCACATGATGCAAAGAAAAATGAAAGAAAAAAGAGGTGCAAGATGGAATTGTCCTTGGGCCCTCCCACCCACCCTTATGTTGTATAAACAGGACATGCACACTTTAACGAACCCATCATTTCAGCGACAGGGTCTGCCACACGACTGTGACTGAAATGACTGGTTGGTTTGGGCCCCCACCAAAAAAGAAGCAATCAATCTCTCCTTGCACAAACTGGCTCTACAGAGGCAAGATGTCCACCTCATCATCATCCTCCGATTCCTCACCCCTTTCACTGTGTACATCCCCCTCCTCACAGTTTATTAATTCATCCCCACTGGAATCCACCATCTCAGATCCCTGTGTACTTTCTGGAGGCAATTTCTGGTGAATGTCTCCACGGAGGAATTTATTATAATTCATTTTGATGAACATCATCTTCTCCACATTTTCTGGAAGTAACCTCGTACGCCGATGGCTGACAAGGTGAGCGGCTGCACTAAACACTCTTTCGGAGTACACACTGGAGGGAGGGCAACTTAGGTAGAATAAAGCCAGTTTGTGCAAGGGCCTCCAAATTGCCTCTTTTTCCTGCCAGTATACGTACGTATGTCTGACGTGCCTACTTGGATGCGGTCACTCATATAATCCTCCACCATTCTTTCAATGGTGAGAGAATCATATGCAGTGACAGTAGACGACATGTCAGTAATCGTTGGCAGGTCCTTCAGTCCGGACCAGATGTCAGCACTCGCTCCAGACTGCCCTGCATCACTGCCAGCGGGTGGGCTCGGAATTCTCAGCCTTTTCCTCGCACCCCCAGTTGCGGGAGAATGTGAAGGAGGAGCTGTTGACAGGTCACGTTCCGCTTGACTTGACAATTTTCTCACCAGCAGGTCTCTGAACCTCTGCAGACTTGTGTGTGCCGGAAAGAGAGATCCAACGCAGGTTTTAAATCTAGGATCGAGCACGGTGGCCAAAATGTAGTGCTCTGATTTCAACAGATTGACCACCCGTGAATCCTGGTTAAGCGAATTAAGGGATCCATCCACAAGTCCCACATGCCTAGCGGAATCGCTCTGTTTTAGCTCCTCCTTCAATGTCTCCAGCTTCTTCTGCAAAAGCCTGATGAGGGGAATGACCTGACTCAGGCTGGCAGTGTCTGAACTGACTTCACGTGTGGCAAGTTCAAAGTGTTGCAGAACCTTGCACAACGTTGAAATCATTCTCCACTGCGCTTGAGTCAGGTGCATTCCCCCTCCTTTGCCTATATCGTAGGCAGATGTATAGGCTTGAATGGCCTTTTGCTGCTCCTCCATCCTCTGAAGAATATAGAGGGTTGAATTCCACCTCGTTACCACCTCTTGCTTCAGATGATGGCAGGGCAGGTTCAGGAATGTTTGGTGGTGCTCCAGTCTTCGGCACGCGTTGGCTGAATGCCGAAAGTGGCCCGCAATTCTTCGGGCCACCGACAGCATCTCTTGCACGCCCCTGTCGTTTTGTAAATAATTCTACACCACCAAATTCAATGTATGTGCAAAACATGGGACGTGCTGGAATTTGCCCAGATGTAATGCACGCACAATATTGGTGGCGTTGTCCGATGTCACAAATCCCCAGGAGAGTCCAATTGGGGTAAGCCATTCTGCGATGATGTTCCTCAGTTTCCGTAAGAGGTTGTCAGCTGTGTGCCTCTTATGGAAAGCGGTGATACAAAGCGTAGCCTGCCTAGGAACGAGATGGCGTTTGCGAGATGCTGCTACTGGTGCCGCCGCTGCTGTTCTTGCTGCGGGAGGCAATACATCTACCCAGTGGGCTGTCACAGTCATATAGTCCTGAGTTTGCCCTGCTCCACTTGTCCACATGTCCGTGGTTAAGTGGACATTGGGTACAACTGCATTTTTTAGGACACTGGTGACTCTTTTTCTGACGTCTGTGTACATTGTTGGTATCGCCTGCCTAGAGAAATGGAACCTAGATGGTATTTGGTACCGGGGACACAGTACCTCAATCAAATCTCTAGTTGCCTCTGAATTATACCGGAACCACGTTTCTCACCACCCAGGCTGACAAGACCTGAGTTATCCGCTTTGCAGCAGGATGACTGCTGTGATATTTCATCTTCCTCGCAAAGGACTGATGGACAGTCAATTGCTTACTGGAAGTAGTACAAGTGGTCTTCCGACTTCCCCTCTGAGATGACAATCGACTCCCAGCAGCAACAACAGCAGCGCCAGCAGCAGTAGGCATTACACTCAAGGATGCATCGGAGGAATCCCAGGCAGGAGAGGACTCGTCAGATTTGCCAGTGACATGGCCTGCAGGACTATTGGCGTTCCTGTGTAAGGTGGAAATTTACACTGAGGGAGTTGGTGGTGTGGTTTGCAGGAGCTTGGTTACAAGAGGAAGGGATTTAGTGGTTAGTGGACTGCTTCCGCTGTCATCCAAAGTTTTTGAACTTGTCACTGACTTATGATGAATGCGCTGCAGGTGACGTATAAGGGAGGATGTTCCGAGGTGGTTAACGTCCTTACCCCTACTTATTACAGCTTGACAAAGGCAACACACGGCTTGACACCTGTTGTCCGCATTTGTGTTGAAATAATTCCACACCGAAGAGCTGATTTTTTTTTAGTATTTTGACCAGGCATGTCAATGCCCATTTTCGTCCCATGGACAACAGGTGTCTCCCCGGGTGCCTGACTTAAACAAACCACCTCACCATCAGAATCCTCCCTGTCAATTTCCTCCCCAGCACCAGCAACACTCATATCCTCATCCTGGTGTACTTCAACAGTGACATCTTCAATTTGACTATCAGGAACTGGACTGCGGGTGCAGCTTCCAGCATTTGCAGAGGGCGTGCAAATGGTGGAAGGCGCAAGCTCTTCCGGTCCAGTGTTGGGAAGGTCAGGCATCGCAACCGACACAATTGGACTCTCCTTGGGGATTTGTGATTTAGAAGAATGCACAGTTCTTTGCTGTGCTTTTGCCAGCTTTAGTCTTTTCATTTTTCTAGCGAGAAGATGAGTGCTTCCATCCTCATGTGAATCTGAACCACTAGCCATGAACATAGGCCAGGGCCTCAGCCGTTCCTTGCCACTCCGTGTCGTAAATGGCATATTGGCAAGTTTACGCTTCTCATCAGACGCTTTCAATTTTTAATTTTTGGGTCATTTTACTGAACTTTTGTTTTTTGGATTTTACATGCTCTCTACTATGACATTGGGCATCGGCCTTGGCAGACGACGTTGATGGCATTTCATCGTCTCGGCCATGACTAGTGGCAGCAGCTTCAGCACGAGGTGGAAGTGGATCTTGATCTTTCCCTATTTTAACCTCCACATTTTTGTTCTCCATTTTTTAATGTGTGGAATTATATGACAGTATCAATAGCAATAGCCTACTACTATATATACTGCGCACAACTGAAATGCACCACAGGTATGGATGGATAGTATACTTGACGACACAGAGGTAGGTACAGCAGTGGCCTACTGTACCGTAATGCTATATATTATATACTGGTGGTCAGCAAACTGTGCAAAACTGAAATGCACCACAGTTATGGATGGATAGTATACTTAACGACACAGAGGTAGGTACAGCAGTGGCCTGCTGTACCGTAATGCAATATATTATATACTGGTGGTCAGCAAACTGTGCAAAACTGAAATGCACCACAGGTATGGATGGATAGTATACTTGGCGACACAGAGGTAGGTACAGCAGTGGCCTACTGTACCGTAATGCTATATATTATATACTGGTGGTCAGCAAACTGTGCAAAACTGAAATGCACCACAGGTATGGATGGATAGTATACTTGACAACACAGAGGTAGGTACAGCAGTGGCCTACTGCACCGTAATGCTATATATTATATACTGGTGGTCAGCAAACTGTGCAAAACTGAAATGCACCACAGGTATGGATGGATAGTATACTTGACGACACAGAGGTAGGTACAGCAGTGGCCTACTGTACCGTAATGCTATATATTATATACTGGTGGTCAGCAAACTGTGCAAAACTGAAATGCACCACAGGTATGGATGGATAGTATACTTGACGACACAGAGGTAGGTACAGCAGTGGCCTACTGTACCGTAATGCTATATATTATATACTGGTGGTCAGCAAACTGTGCAAAACTGAAATGCACCACAGGTATGGATCGATAGTATACTTGACGACACAGAGGTAGGTACAGCAATGGCCTACTGTACCATAATGCTATATATTATATACTGGTGGTCAGCAAACTGTGCAAAACTGAAATGCACCACAGGTATAGATGGATAGTATACTTGACGACACAGAGGTAGGTACAGCAGTAGCCTACTGTACCGTAATGCTATATATTGTATACTGGTGGTCAGCAAACTGTGCAAAACTGAAATGCACCACAGGTATGGATGGATAGTATACTTGACGACACAGAGGTAGGTACAGCAGTGGCCTACTGTACCGTAATGCTATATATTATATACTGGTGGTCAGCAAACTGTGCAAAAATGAAATTCACCACAGGTATGGATGGATAGTATACTTGACGACACAGAGGTAGGTACAGCAGTGACCTACTGTACCGTAATGCTATATATTATATACTGGTGGTCAGCAAACTGTGCAAAACTGAAATGCACCACAGGTATGGATGGATAGTATACTTGACGACACAGAGGTAGGTACAGCAGTGGCCTACTGTACCGTAATGCTATATATTATATACTGGTGGTCAGCAAACTGTGCAAAACTGAAATGCACCACAGGTATGGATGGATAGTATACTTGACGACACAGAGGTAGGTACAGCAGTGGCCTTCTGTACCGTACTGCTATATATTATATACTGGTGGTCAGCAAACTGTGCAAAACTGAAATGCACCACAGGTATGGATGGATAGTATACTTGACGACACAGAGGTAGGTACAGCAGTGGCCTACTGTACCGTAATGCTATATATTATATACTGGTGGTCAGCAAACTGTGCAAAACTGAAATGCACCACAGGTATGGATGGATAGTATACTTGACGACACAGAGGTAGGTACAGCAGTGGCCTACTGTACCGTAATGCTATATACTATATACTGGTGGTCACTGGTCAGCAAAACTCTGCACTGTACTCCTCCTATATAATATTATACTGGTGGTCCCCAGTCCCCACAATAAAGCAGTGTGAGCACAGATATATGCAGCGCACTGAGCACAGATATGGAGTGTTTTTCAGGCAGACAACGTATACTGGTGGTCACTGGTCAGCAAAACTCTGCACTGTACTCCTCCTATATAATATACTAGTGGTCCCCAGTCCCCACAGTAAAGCAGTGTGAGCACAGATATATGCAGCACACTGAGCACAGATATGGAGCGTTTTTCAGGCAGACAATGTATACTGGTGGTCACTGGTCAGCAAAACTCTGCACTGTACTCCTCCTATATAATATTATACTGGTGGTCCCCAGTCCCCACAATTAAGCAGTGTGAGCACAGATATATGCAGCGCACTGAGCACAGATATGGAGTGTTTTTCAGGCAGACAACGTATACTGGTGGTCACTGTCAGCAAAACTCTGCACTGTACTCCTCCTATATTAATATACAGCTGCTCCCCAGTCCCCACAATTAAGATATAAGCAAGCACAAATATTTGCATCAACAATGAATAAACGGAGAGGACGCCAGCCACGTCCTCTCCCTAACATTTCCAAAGCACGAGTGAAAATGGCGGCGACGCGCGGCTGCTTATATAGAATCCGAATCTCGCGAGAATCCGACAGTGGGATGATGACGTTCGGGCGCGCTCGGGTTAACTGAGCCATACGGGAGAATCAGAGGCGGAACAAGCAGTTCATTGCACTGGGGCCCGCCTCTGTCCAGGGGCCAAGCATGTAATGAGTCAAACTGACTCATTACATGCCGCTGTGCGCTGCGGGCAACCGCTGCCCGCAGCGCACAGCCGCCCGGAGATAAGAGGAGCAGCGGTACGGGGGAAGGAGGAGGAGGGAGGTGGAGGAGGGAGCCGCAGCAGTGCTTTACTTCTGGTGGAGGCGCTGCTGCTGCTGCCCCTCTGCTTCACTATAGGTTGTCTTCCGGGGCAGCAGCAGCAGCGCCTCCACCAATAACACAGCGCTGCTGTGGCTCCCTCCTCCACCTCCCTCCTCCACCTTCTCTACTGCCCGGGAATCGTCTGATGCTGCACCGAGGAGCCTGAGCCAGCGGAGAGGGTAAGTATAATTCTTTTCTTTCTTTCTTTCTTTCTTTCTTTCTTTCTTTCTTTCTTTCTTTCTTTCTTTCTTTCTTTCTTTCTTTCTTTCTTTCCTACAAAAAAGGGGGACTGTGTGCCGCAATGTGTAAAAACGGGGACTCTGCCTGCCGCTATGTGCAAAAACGGGGAATCTGCCTGCCACAATGTGTAAAAACGGGGAATCTGCCTGCCACAATGTGTAAAAACGGGGAATCTGCCTACCGCAATGTGTAAAAAGGGGGAATCTGCCTGCCGCAATGTGTAACAAGGGCACGCTGTCTGCCGTAATGTGTAACAAGGGCACGCTGTCTGCCGTAATGTGTAACAAGGGGACGCTGTCTGCCATTATGTGTAAAAAGGGCACGCTGTCTGCCATTATGTGTAAAAAGGGCACGCTGTCTGCCGTTATGTGTAAAAAGTGTACGCTGTCTGCCGCTATGTTTAACAAGGGCACACTGTCTGCCGTTATGTGAAAAAAGTGTACGCTGTCTGCCGCTATGTGTAACAAGGGCACGCTGTCTGCCGTTATTTGTAAAAAGTGTACGCTGTCTGCCGCTATGTGTAACAAGGGCACGCTGTCTGCCGCTATGTGTAACAAGGGCACGCTGTCTGCCGCTATGTGTAAAAAGTGTACGCTGTCTGCCGCTATGTGTAACAAGGGCACGCTGTGTGCCGCTATGTGTTACAAGGGCACACTGTCTGGCGTTATGTGTAAAAAGGGCACGCTGTCTGCCGTTATGTGTAAAAAATGGGAACGCTGTCTGCCGTAATGTGTAAAAAGGGTACGCTGTCTGCTGTAATGTGTAAAAAGAGGAATCTGTCCGCCGTAAGGTGTAAAAGGGTCTCTACCTGGCAGTGCCGTAACTAGCCATTTTAGCGCTGTGTGCAAGAAATGACAGTGGCGGCCCCCCCCCCCCTTGTAAGATCGGGGCAGTGCGCGCCGCAGGCGTGCAAAAAATTTATAGGGGCGTGGCTTCATGGGGAAGGGGCGTGGCCACAAAATAACAGCAATTCATACTACGGTGCACAGTAGTCTACATTATTCAAATTACGCTGCACAGTAGCGCCACTACACCAGGTAGAGCCCCTTTTATACATTACAGCAGACAGCGTCCCCCTTTTTACACATTACGGCAGCCAGTCCCCCTCTTTACACATTGCGGCAGCCAGGCCCCCTCTTTACACATTGCGGCAGCCAGGCACCCTTTTTACACATTGCGGCAGCCAGACCCCTTTTTATTCATTGTGGCAGCCAGTCCCCCTTTTTACACATTGCGGCAGCCAGGACCCCATTTTACACATTGCGGCAGCCAGGACCCCATTTTACACATTGCGGCAGCCAGGACCCCCCCTTTTTACACATTGCGGCAGCCAGACCCCCTTTTTATACATTGTGGCAGCCAGTCCCCCTTTTTACACATTGCGGCAGCCAGGACCCCATTTTACACATTGCGGCAGTCAGGACCCCATTTTACACATTGCGGCAGACGGTGTCCCCCTGAGAGAGAGAGAGAGAGAGAGAGAGAGAGAGAAAGAGAGAGAGAGAAAGAGAAAGAAAGAGAAAGAGAGAGAGAGAGATATACTTACCTTCTCCCCGCTGACAGGCTCCTCGTGCTGGCAGCTCCCTCGGTGCAGGCAGTGAGGTGAGAAGGAGGAGGAGGGAGGGGGAGCAGGGAGCCGCAGCAGCGCTATTTGATTGGTAGTAAGCGCCGCTGCAGCATCCCCTTCTCCTTCTGTATTGGTTGCCTGGCGCTGCTGTGGATGCTGGGATGAAGGAACCGCATCCCAGCATGCATAGCAGCGCCGGGCAGCCAATACAGAAGGAGAGGGGGATGCTGCAGCGGCGCTTACTACCAATCAAATAGCGCTGCTGCGGCTCCCTGCTCCCCCTCCCTCCTCCTCCTTGAACCCGGCGCTGGTCTCTCTCCTCCAGCGCGGCGCACAGCGCACACAGAGGCGGCATGTAATGAGTCAATTTGACTCATTACATGCCGCTGGCCGTTGCGCCCCCAGGGCAAATGCGCTGTGTGCCAAGCCCCCTTGGCACACACGTAGTTACGGCCCTGCTACCTGGTGTAGTGGTGCTACTGTGTGGCGTAATTTGAATAATGGAGACTACTGTGCACCGTTTTATGAATTGGTATTATTTTGTGGCCACACCCCTTTCCCACGAAGCCACGCCACTATGTATTTTTGCGCGCGCCTACGGCGCACACTGCCCCTGTTTTGCATGCAGGGGTGGGGCTCCAATGCTGTTTCTTGCACATAGTGCTAAAATGTCTAGTTACGGCACTGTTGCTAGGTATCCACTTCCCTGAGCAGGTCCCCCTCACCAGATCCTCTCCAGGGGTGAGGGGGTGGACTTGGATGGGATGGGGGGGGGGGGCCCAAGCCATTTTGTCGCACATGGGCCCACCGCTCGCTAGTTCCGCCACTGGGGAGAATCCGAGTATGCCTCGGACCCATGTAAAATGGGTGAAGTTCGGGGGAATTCGGTTTCCAAGGAACCGAACCCGCTCATCACTAGTTACGCCCAATAGAAAGTTGGAATTTCAGGAAGTGGAATTCCAATTATCCTGATCCAGCTGGGGACTGTTTAAAAAATAAGGGTGGCTCCAAAAGTAAATTTGCAGATCTTAGATTGCTGCAAAAATCTACATTATCTTTGTTTTCAACATAAATAAATTAAGTCACGGATAGGAAACTCAATGGTTTCTAAAGACCATTTTTTCTTTTTGTCTGGGAAATCATTAGACCAGCCTTGGCTTCAGCTCAGATAGCGTAATCAGTGACAGTCTGGGCTGATGCATTGAAAGGGGATCTTTCAATGGCATCTAGAAAGCAAAAATTCCATAATGCATATCAAACAGACAGCGATAAGCGGACCTGGATATGGGTACAATTGCCTCTCAGACAGCAGATGCAGCAGCAGCTCTCAGAGCAGGTTGGCTATGTACATGGTAAGCTGACTCAGAATCCAGGAAGGTTCTGGAGTCTTATCTTTGTTACTGGAAATATTATTTCTGATAAAGAATTAACAGTATTTGAAATCAGACTCCAAGAAAGTGAAGATTCTTTTCACACAAAAATCAAGCCTAATTTCCAGCTCTCCGGTCCTTTCGGTATCAAGGAAAGGCAGAAGTAAAGGGTCAAAGGCAAACAGTCCAATCCAACAAGTCTGGTAGGACTAAAAGGTATTGGGCTACCAGAGTACAGGTTTTCAAATCTGAAGATAAGCCAACAGCCTGATGGTGAGGGCCTCCACCTGGGCGACCCAGGGTGGGAGGCTGATTTCTTCAGTTTGCACAGAGCTGGCAGCAGTCTACTACAGATGTCTGGGTGCTAAAAAGTGGCATGGTATGATCTACAGCCACACCACACTGGACATGCCCAATCTTATCTGATCTTGGAAGCTAAGCAGTGTTGGTCCTGGTTAGTACTTGGATGGTAAACCTCCTGGTAATACCAAGTGCTGTAGGTGTTTTCAAGAAACACCCTCAATAAAAATTGGACCAGCCCGTCTTCAGTGGAAATGAAGATCAGTGCTTTGCAAGAGGCAGTTCAAGTGCTTCAGTCAGGAGTAGTAATTCAGTTCCTCCTGCACATTAAAGGCAAGGTTTGATTCCAACCTGGGTCATTCCGGCCCATACTCAATCTCAAAGCACTGAACAAGTACTTTTGGGTGCCTCGGATTTCATATGGAAACTTTACGTTCCATTATTTCTGCCATAGAGCAGGAGGATTTAGAGCATTCCAGAATATTTAGGATGCCTATCCACATGTTCCTGTAGCACTGGTCCATTAGCGCTATGTTAGGTGCTATCCTCCAGCATCAATTTCAGGCTCTACCATTGTGCTGACCACAGCTCCCAGAGTATTCACCAAAATGATGGTAGTGATGGCATCTTATCTCTGTTAGCAGGAGATAAGTATTTTATAAAAACCTATACCTTGATGACTTAATCACCCTGGCACAGTCTCAGGAATTGTTCACAGTCATCTGTAACACACAACAGCTTGTTACAGAGATATGGTTGGCTCATAAATTGGGCAAAGTCATCTCTGGTTCCGTCACATCGGATGACTCACTTGGGGGCTGTGTTGTAATTGGGTATTCAGAGAGTAATTTACCTCTGAACAAAATATGCAAAATTCACTTAAGGATTCAGGCATGTTACAACAGTATCCATTTACACAGTAATGCGTGTGATGGGTTTGATGGTGTAGACATTGGACATGATGGAGTATACTTAGTTCCATTAGATACATCTGCAATGTGTGATTATTTCCAAGTAGAAATGTTTTTCATCAGACAATAAAAGCGCAGATTATGGTCTTCCTCTGAAAGTTAGAAGGTCAATAGCTTGATGGTTATTGGACATCCTATCCTGGACAAAGGAAGGCTCCTTTGAATATCAGATGGCAACTCTGACATTGGATGCCAGCCTGTGGGGCTGGTGTGAAGTGTCAGGAAGGAGTTGCTTCCGGGGGTAGTGGACCAAGGAAGAAATGTTGCCTGCCACTAAATATATTGTAACCTAACAACTTCGGGTTCCGGCATGGGAGAGTGAGCAGCTTCTCCTCACGGCTCCGCACCCCGCACTGGCCAGCACAACTACTCACCCTGTCAGCCCCACGCACTCACCGCACCCGCTCCCCCCGCCGATTGGTAGCGACAATGGACAAATTCGTAGCGGTCCAAACGCTGAGGAAGCAACATCCCACGCCGCAGCAGCAGCGACAGGAGAAGCGGCCAGGAGACGACAATATGGCGCCGGACACTGACAACGCCCTGGGGACGCCCGCGGCAAAGAAGCAGATCTCAGGCCCTGATTGCTCCCCCGTCAGAGACACAGCAAGCGCAAGTATTTCCTCCTTGTCTTATGCAGACTTAGTATCCGCAATACAAACCACCATGTCACCCTTGCTTCAGAAAGCAGTGACTGACATTTCTGAACAAATCAGTCACCTCACAAACAGGGTTCAAGTAGCAGAAACACATATAGGAGAAAACATGGATAACATACACGTTTTGCAGACATCAGTACGCAATTTGGAACTTGATAATAAACGCCTATCGGAAAAAATAGATAATATTGAAAACAGGACACGTAGAAATAATCTAAGGCTTTCTGGGTTGCCTGAGTCAGTAAAGAGCCAGCAGCTAGATCATTCCATATATAACACACTTCCCAAACTGCTGCACATTGAATCAACTTGTGCTGACATGGTAATAAAAAGGGTCCATAGAATTGGCAACCTGACATCTCAAACGCCACAAAGACCGAAAGTGGTGATATTTAAAACCCTGAATTTTCTACATAAGCAAGCCATTTGGTCGGCCTCCAGAAAGGTTAATATTCAGTGGGAAGGACGTACCCTACGCATATTCCAAGACTTTTCTGTTGAACTTTCCAGGGCCAGACTTTCTTTTTCAACAGTCTGCACTGCATTGGTACAAGCTAAACGCAAATTCTATATGATGTTCCCTCCAAGGCTCAGAAGTTTCACTGATTCTGGTTTTCATGACCTTACTACTGCTGATGACGCTGAAGCCTACATGAAAGAAGAAAGTGCCGGATGTGGCTCTGAAGACATTGCAGACTTTTCCCCTAGATAATCATTGCCCTCCACTCTTTCCCCCCCCAACCCCCCCCCCCCCCCCCCCCAGCCTAATGGCTGTCGTTATCAAAGCAGTAATAGGCTATTTTCTTACTGTTTTATATTATATTATTGTTAGATGCTTGCCTAATTCTCACTATGAGACAGACGTAATGAAGTAATAACGTACAACGTATGACTAGGAGAGAGTTTTGCTATTGCATTTAAAATCCTAATTTGGGGAGGGGTATGTTTCAAATGTTTAAATTGTTTCAAATGTTTCCATTGTCTCAATTATCTCAATTATTTTGATTTCTTTAAATATTAGAATATTTATGGATGTGGGTTTTCTGTAAAATTTACTGTTCTTATAGCTGTGGGTTGAAGCGGGGAGTCGGAACCTAGCCGCTCTGATTGGGTTGTGAGGATTATCACAACATGTCTACTAGGTGCACTCTGGATAGTACTGATTCTAGACTATTGCTGGAAGTTATTGATTACTTTAAAATCATCTGCTCAATTTATGTTTTCATGTGTGTCTCTGTCTCTTACCCCCCTTATGTTTCTTTCCCTCCACGTCCCTGGTTCAAGGTGCTTTGTGACCCGCAAATATCTATTATTTTTCAGATGTTCAAATGTCGCTTAAGATAGGTTCCCTCAATATACGAGGTATTCACACGCCAGCAAAGCGTAGGAAATTGTTCACGTATCTCAATAAGCAAGCTATAGATATCATTTGTCTGCAGGAAACGCACTTGATGCCCATTGAAGTGCAAAAGTTACAAATGATGGGTTGGTGTCTTTTGGGCTCTGCTTCTTTAAATGCTAAATCCTGTGGAGTGGCAATATTAGCGAAAAAATCTCTGAATGCTCAGGTGTCTTCCATATATGCAGATCCTCAGGGCAGATTTGTGATAGTTGGTATAACTGTTGGAAGTCATGTTTTCACTATATGCAATGTATATGCTCCTACTCAGTATAAGAAGTTTTTTTTTATTACATTAATGTCCAAATTACACACATATGATCCTACTACATTATTCCTATGTGGTGACCTTTACTTAATAACTTCCCAATACATGGACAGGTCTCCTGCTCCGAGACGCATGTAATCCCTGCCTAAAATTGGTGTACCCTTTCTGGTTAAATCTTTCAATTTGGTGGACACTTGGCGAGCTCTCAATCCCACAGACGGGGAGTTTACCTGCCTGTCTCTGACACACAATGGCCCTCATTCCGAGTTGTTCGCTCGCTAGCTGCTTTTAGCAGCATTGCACACGCTAGGCCGCCGCCTACTGGGAGTGTATCTTAGCTTAGCAGAATTGCGAACGAAAGATTCGCAAAATTGCGAATAGAAATTTCTAAGCAGTTTCTGAGTAGCTCGACACTTACTCTGCCACTGCGATCAGTTCAGTCAGTTTCGTTCCTGGTTTGACGTCACAAACACACCCAGCGTTCGCCCAGGCACTCCCCCGTTTCTCCAGCCACTCCCGCGTTTTTCCCAGAAACGGCAGCATTTTTTCACACACAGCCATGAAACGGCGAGTTTCCGCCCAGAATCACCCACTTCCTGTCAATCACACTCCGATCACCAGAACGACCCAGCGTTCGCCCAGACACTTTCCCGTTTCTCCAGGCACTCCCCCGTTTCTCCAGCCACTCCCGCGTTTTTCCCAGAAACGGCAGCGTTTTTTCACACACACCCATAAAACGGCCAGATTCCGCCCAGAAACACCCACTTCCTGTCAATCACACTCCGATCACCAGAACGAAGAAAAATCCTCATAATGCCGTGAGTAAAATAACTAACTTTTGAGTAAAATAACTAACCGCATGCGCTCTGCGAACCTTGCACATGCGCAGTAAGCAACTAATCGCAATATAGCGAAATTCAGCAACGAGCGAACAACTCGGAATGAGGGCCCATACCTGGTCTCGGATAGATTACATACTGATTCCAGAACCTCTTTTCCCTTCCCTTATTTCAGCCTCCATAGACCCCCCAATTTTATCTGACCATAGACTGGTATGTATTATTTTAGACCTTGGAAGGTCTACTAAAAGCGCACCCCAGTGGAGATTCCCCTCACACTTATCTCAATCCCCAATGCTACGTGACAAACTTCTTTCCGCATGGAACGATTATAGCTCCTTGAACATAACTGTTGCTACGTCCAATCCCCCTATTTTTTGGCAGACTGCGAAAGCTGTACTTAGAGGTGAACTGATGTCTTATGTCTCTCATGTTAAGAAACAGCAAAAACACACTTATCTTGATTTGCAGAGTCAGTTGTCAGAAGGGGTGGTCTTCTGTATGCCGACTGACGGGATCCCGGCGCACAGTATACCGGCGCCGGTATTCCGACAGCCGGCATACCGACACTAATTCTCCCTCATGGGGGTCCACAACCCCCCTGGAGGGAGAATAAAATAGTGTGGCGCGCGTAGCGCGGCGAGCGCAGCGAGCCCGCAAGGGGCTCATTTGCGCTCGCCACACTGTCGGTAAGCCGTCGGTCGGGCTCCCGGCGCCGGTATTCTGGTCGCCGGGAGCCCGACCGCCGGCATATCGTAGTGAACCCGTCAGAAGCATTTCAACTGTACAAATTGACGCCATCGGCTGAAACTAAAACTAATTACCAGAAAGCTAAACTACTTTATAATGAATTTCTTCAGTCAAATGGGGATAAATACATGTTTAACGTTCATTCTAAATTTTATAAGTTTGGAAACAAAGTGGGCAGATTGCTCACTGGCCTTCTGCAGGGCCCTAGGCAGCGAACTACGGTTCACCCTCTTTTATCAAAGACAGGACATCTCACTACCTCTGATGCTCAAATTGTGAATGTTATGAGAGATTTCTATGAAAACGTATACGCTACCCCAGAGAGTAACCCGACTGACTCATTTCCCTCTATTTCTTCTACTAAACCCCTTTCACCTTCACACCCCCTTTCTTATTGGAATTTGTTATCTCTACCTCAAGTACCTGACTTACTGGCTCAAAAATTAGTTGCGCCTATTACTAGTGATGCGCATCGGAAATTTTTAGTGTTTTGTGTTTTGGTTTTGGATTCGGTTCCGCGGCCGTGTTTTGGATTCGGACGCGTTTTGGCAAAACCTCCCTTCAAAATTTTTGTCGGATTCGGGTGTGTTTTGGATTCAGGTGTTTTTTTTCTTCTTCAAAAAACCCTTTAAAAACAGCTTAAATCATAGAATTTGGGGGTAATTTTGATCCTATAGTATTATTAACCTCAATAACCATAATTTCCACTCATTTCCAGTCTATTCTGAACCTCACACCTCACAATATTATTTTTAGTCCTAAAATTTGCACGAGGTCGCTGGATGGCTAAGCTAAGCGACACAAGTGGCCGACACAAACACCTAGCCCATCTATGAGTGGCACTGCAGTGTCAGGCAGGATGGCCCTTCAAAAAAATTGTCCCCAAACAGCACATGATGCAAAGAAAAAAAGAGGCACACCAAGGTCGCTGTGTGACTAAGCTAAGCGACACAAGTGGCCGACACAAACACCTGGCCCATCTAGGAGTGGCACTGCAGTGTCAGGCAGGATGGCCCTTCAAAAAAATTGTCCCCAAACAGCACATGATGCAAAGAAAAGAGAAAAAGAGGTGCACTGTGGTCGCTGGGTGGCAGAGCTAAGGGACACAAACACCTCAATATCACAGGAATTATTTTTGTTCTAATCAATGGTATTATTGGTCCAAATCACTGGAAGAAAATGATAAAAACACTGGAATTATTCGTTCTAATCAATGGTATTATTGGTCCAAATCACTGGAATAAAATTACAAAATCACTGGAATTAAATGGCAGTAATGTCGAGAATTATTTCAAATGGCAGTACCACTGGACATATACGGAAGTGTCAGACAGGATGGCACTTAAAAAAATAGTCCCCAAACAGCACATGATGCAAAGAAAAGAGAAAAAGAGGTGCACTGTGGTCGCTGGGTGGCTAAGCTAAGCGACACAAACACCTCAATATCACAGGAATTATACGTTCTAATCAATGGTATTATTGGTCCAAATCACTGGAAGAAAATGACAAAATCACAGGAATTATTCATTCTAATCAATGGTATTACTGGTCCAAATCACTGGAAGAAAATGACAAAATCACAGGAATTATTCGTTCTAATCAATGGTATTATTGGTCCAAATCACTGGAAGAAAATGACAAAATTACTGGAATTATTTGGCAAGATCACTGTAATTAATAATTATAAATCACTGATGTTAATTGGTAAAATCTCGCTATTGCCTGCCTAGTGAAGTGGAATCTAGATGGGATTTTGCACCAGGAACACAATAACTTCATCAATTGTCTAAATCCCAATGCACTAATAGCGGAAAACGGGCGCACGTCTAACAGCGCACTGATTATACTGAGAACTGATTATACTGATCACTGATGATACTACGGAGAACTGACACTGAGCAGCGAGAACAGCACTGGACTATTGTACTGTAGTATACTGGTCACCACAATGCAGCACTGACACTGAGCACAGATATTAAGCACTGATCAGGATACTAGAAGTGACATGGTGCAGCAAGATAACGCTATGGCCTACTGTACTGTACTACTATATACTGGTTGTCACCACAATGCAGCACTGTACTACTATATACTGGTCCCCACAATGCAGCACCGATATTGAGCACTGATCTGGAGAATAGAACTAAGTCTGACACAGAGCTTCAAGATACAGCAATGGACAACTGTACTGCGCTACTATATACTGGTGGCCACCACAATGCAGCACTGTACTAATATATACTGGACCCCACAATGCAGCACATATGTTGAGCACTGATATGGAGAATAGAACTGAGTCTGACACGGAGCTGAAAGATACATCAATGGCCTACTGTACTGTACTACTATATACTGGTGGTCATCACAATTCAGAACTGTACTACTATATACAGGTCCCCACAATGCAGCACAGATATTGAGCACTGATCCGGAGAATTGAACTGAGTCTGACACGGAGCTGCAAGATACAGCAATGGATAACTGTACTGTACTACTATATAGTGGTGGCCACCACAATGCAGCACTGTACTACTATATACTGGTCCCCACAATGCAGCACAGACATTGAGCACTGATCTGGAGAATAGAACTGAGTCTGACACGGAGCTGCAAGATACAGCAATAGACAACTTTACTGCACCACTATATACTGGTGGTCACCACAATGCAGCACTGTACTACTATATACTGGTGGTCACCACAATGCAGCACTGTACTACTATATACTGGTCCCCACAATGCAGCACAGATATTGAGCACTGATCTGGAGAATAGAACAGAGTCTGACACGGAGCTGCAAGATACATCAATGGCCTACTGTACGGTACTACTATATACTGGTGGTCACCACAATGCAGAACTGTACTACTATATACAGGTCCCCACAATGCAGTACAGATATTGAGCACTGATCTGGAGAATAGAACTGCGTCTGACACAGAGCTGCAAGTTACAGCAATGGAAAACTGTTCTGTACTACTATATAGTGGTGGTCACCACAATGCAGCACTGTACTACCATATACTGGTCCCCACAATGCAGCACAGATATTGAGCACTGATTCAGAGAATTGAACTGAGTCTGACATGGAGCTGCAAGATACAGCAATGGTCTACTGTACTGTACTACTATATACTGGTGGTCACCACAATGCAGCACTGTACTACTATATACAGGTCCTCACAATGCAGCACAGATATTGAGCACTGATCTGGAGAATAGAACTGAGTCTGACACAGAGCTGCAAGATAAAGCAGTGTACAACTCTACTGTACTACTATATACTGGTGATCACCACAATGCAGCACTGTACTACTATATTCTTTTCCCCAAAATGCAGCAAAGATATTGAGCACTAATCTGGAGAATAGAACTGAGTCTGAAACGGAGCTGCAAGATAAAGCAATGGCCTACTGTACTGTACTACTATATACTGGTGGTCACCACAATGCAGCACTGTACTACTATATACTGGTCCCCACAATGCAGCACAGATTTTGAGCACTGATCCGGAGAATAGAACTGAGTCTGACACGGAGCTGTAAGATACAGCAATGGGCAACTGTACGGTACTACTATATACTGGTGGTCACCACAATGCAGCACTGTACTACTATATACTGGTCTCCACAATGCAGCACACTGAGCACAGATATTGAGCTTTTCAGGCAGAGAACGTAGCCACGTCCTCTCCACTCAATTGACAATTCATGAGTGAAAATGGCAGCGACACGCGGCTCTTTATATGGAATCCGAATCTCGCGAGAATCCGACAGCGGGATGATGACGTTTTCCATTCGGGTTTTGCGTGTTAGGCGGGTAGAACCGAGGGAGCCTCCGACCCGTGTAAACCACGTGAAGTTCGGGGGGGTTTGGATCTCGACGAACCGAACCCGCTCATCTCTAGTTATAAGACACAGTGCTCCCTATGGCTACATGCATTTTAAATAAAGTTTCTCGTGGCCACTTACAGTATATGGAACCTCTTGCAAAGCACAATACACAAATTCTGCAAAATATAAGAGTTTTTTCTTCAACAAGTAGATCTTACTAACTTTGGGGCTCATTTACATTTGGATGTACTGTAAGTCATTTTTATGACACGCCTCTCAGATGGAGCAGTACACGTCCGCAATGATAGTTGTTACTTTCACATCTCCCTGAAATGCTTTTTCAAAAGTAGGCAAGTATGCTTTAAGTCGGGTTCTGTTGTATAACCTGGGCATAGTCAAGGTCTGCAGAAGCATGACCGGAACACCAACTGTCAGTGCAGTGCTATACGCTGGAAGTCCAACTGCACTAAGTGAGTGTAATAATTCCATTCACACTGTATAGTCATTTTGGACAGGTTGGTATTGGGTGACCGGTGGTTGGGAGACTGGCGGTCACCATACCGACGCCGGGATTCCGTCTGTCAGATGGCCAGCAGGGGGGGTTTCGGCCAGCACAACAAAGACCCTTGCGGGCTCGTTGCGCTTGCCACAGGTTCTATCTCACTCTATGGGAATAGTCCCTGTTGCTCAGCATGCCAACTGGCGGGCTAGTCAGTGTTCATGATGCCAGCGCTGGTATTGTAACCGCATCCTTTTTGGACTTGAGGAACCTGCGCACTGCAAGCGTCTGGTTGTTCATTTATTGTTCCTCTCCCTGATGTTAGATCGAGACCATACATACCTCAGTCCTTTTCTAGGTCACTAAGCTATACAACAGTGAAAATGTGATATAAATTCATACAGTAGTTTTTGTGTGATGCCAGAACATACAGACACAGTCTAAATTTCACTTTTTTTTGTCTCCATGGTCCATAAACAGTCCCTAGAAGTATAATTCTCAATAACAAAATGTCTATGTACAGACACAACCCTTACAGTTTTATTATATGTATAGATTTTTATTGTAGGGTGTCCCTATTTATCTTTGGCTATGTAAGGCTTTGTGTGAACCCAATTTCCACTGTTGTTATGTTGTTTATTACTGTTCCAGTGTTTTAATGATAACCTCATTTAAGGACAAAAACGATGAAAAAATCGGAGTAAATGTGTGAAAAGCACAAACATTATCTGATTGGTCTGATTCTGCATATGTTTGTTAGGTTCCTGGTGCTCAGAACAAGGGAGATGTTCATGAAGTGAGTCCAGAGCACCAGGACGTAACGCTGGGAAAGGGGAATGGAAAGGGAATAGCCCCTGGCGCCCTAACTCTGTTGTCTCACCCGTGCTATCGGAAATCCCTTACGAGACTATGGTTTCTTGAGCCCTTGGCAGCCACGTTTGAAGGGCGGATTATGTCTGCCCAACTCCGGTGCCCCCCGGTCTTAATGAGAGACAAAGGGAAATCCGAGGCAGAATGATAACAAGAGGACCTCTAACTAAGCAAACAGGCCAGGGGCTACAAGCTAACTAAAAACCTAAAGTATGTGCGGAGAAACCGCCAAAGGAAAAGAACAACAAAGGAAATGCTGATCACACGCCGACACAATACCTTTGTGTACCGGCGGTGACAGCATAAGCAGAACCCTCTGCAAAACACCAGGGACAGAAACAATAATGGAATACAGCGGCCTAGGCCAACGGACGCGGGAGAGCCGCTACTCACCGAACCGGTACGAATACTGGCAAACGGACAGGAACTTCTAATGCTGCCGACACCGACTCTCAGAACTGGAGGACAGGCAGAATCCCAAACGACAGACCGGTGGACACCAGGAAGCCAGAAGACTTGACCAGGGACAGGCAAAGCCACTGGACCTCAGGGCAGGAACGCCTCACAGCAGGACACGGGATCAGACACAGGAATCGACACAGGGACTGACACAGGAATCAACACAGGGACTGACAGGAACCAGCTCACACTTTAAGCAGACTGCAAACCAAGGAATATCACCAGCATCTGTGAATTGCAAACAGCCAGCATATAACAGAGAGGCCTAATTAATAATCCCATGCAGCTGCCCTGTTGCATGACTCTAAACTGACAAGATGCAATTAGCAGCCAGGTGAGGCTGAACACATGGGAACAAGCTGCAATTACACAGACTCACCAGCGGCAGCAAACAAGAGTATTCTAAAACAGAGCAACGGGAAATCCTGGCATGCAAGACAACTTTATAAACATAAAATAGGAATGAACCTGTGGTTCATAACAGTATCCCCTCCTTAAGGGTGAGCTCCGAGCACCCCATGACACCCACAGGGAACATAAAATACAGAACAAAAATGCAAAACAGGAATGAGCCACAGCCATGGCTCATAACAATGTTACAGCAGTGTTTTTCAACCACAGTGCCGTGGCACACTAGTGTGCCCCGAGCAGTCTCCAGGTGTGCCGCCATAGAAGCACAGCCAGGCCCGTCAGTGTTTTGCCGCTACTGAGGCCCTGGAACGATCAATACTGGTGGGTTTAGTGGTTGCAGAGCCAGTTCTTATTTTGGACCCGGGCAGTGTTGGGCTCTTCTGGCTTTCTCAGATGTGGCTCAAGCGTTACCTATGGAGAAGCTGCAACATGACATCATAGGACATGCAACTGCACCATGCATCACCATTATATTTGAATGTGCCTTGGCAATACTTAAATCTTGTTCAGTGTGCCGCGAGTTATAAAGGGTTGAAAATCTCTGTGCTACAGTGTCGTCACCATGATATTATAAAAACGACAAAAGATGAGCATTGGTAGAGGGGCTGCTGGAGGGGCCTGGCAGAAGCCCCAGTTTGCTACCCCTCCCCAGTATGCCTGTGCTGTAGCCAGTGGCAGTGGCGCCGTCTTCATGGTGATCTCTTCGGGAAGATGGCACTGCACATAGAAAGCAAAGACTCTGGCACTGCTCCTGATTGGCTTCTGGTCCGTGAACACGGACCGGCACCTGATTTAAGAAACTCGTGCCATCGCCGGAGACCGGACTGGGGAGCAAGAGAGGTGTGCGCTGTGCTCTCCTGCCCTCACTGCAAGCAAGGTGGTTGGGCCGCAAAGGACCCCTGCCCGCGGGCCACAAAAGGATGCGGTAGGAGCTGCGAGTTTGACACCCCTGCCCTGGAGTTTCAGAATTTCTGTTGCGGCACCCCAAGACCATAGTTTCTTAGTGAGAAATTTAGAAAAACATATAAAATGAAGTAAATTGTGTTTATAATATCATGTCATCCTTACGTTCAGTTATGTGGTAAAGGACTGGTTTTGCCAATTAAATTCAGTATAAGCAATTTGAATTGTTCATGGACCACCAAACTACGGCAAAACTGCAAGGCCTCCCCTATCCCCCCTTCCCACCTTTCCCGAAGAACCCTAGGGTCACACGGCCCCCTGTATGGAAACTACTGCCATAAAATAAACTTATTTTTATAACTACATGTAATACACCTTAGATCTCAGTTCCTTTCAGGTTTTATATCCTTATATACAGTAAACTACACATATTTGAAAATCCTACACCAGGCACAAGTAATAATTCAGATGCGTTGTTGACCGGCGGCCGGGATCCTGGCGGTCAGCATACCGACGACGGGATCCTGACTACCAGCATGCCGGGAGAGGGGCAAGCGAAACGAAGCCCCTTGCTGCGGGCTTCACGCTGCGGGCTTGGTGGCTTGCTGCGCTCGCCACAGGTTGTATTTCCATTCTATGGGTGTCATGGACACCAACTAGTGGGAATAGTCCTCGGCCCCACTGACGGCATTCGGTGGCCGGGATCCCGGTGGTGGTATGCTGACCGCCGGGATGGTGACTACATCACATTTAGATGACTATGTGGGAGTTTTATCATTATTATTCTATTTGTATGTAAAAAGTGTTAAAAGGGGAGAGCGCTACTGCGCAGATTCCATACTGTTCCTTCAGGAAGGCTTCACTCCCTGTACCAAGATGGCTGCTGACCTAAATCCTGCACATAAATGCGGCGGCATCTTGTCAATGTCTTAGAGCATCATAGTGGGAGACAGTAGTTTTTCACTTAACTCCTCAGAGAACTGAAATTATCAGAGGTCCACAACACTTCCAGCAATCCTGCCGAAAGATATCTAAAAGCAATTATAGAGTAAGACCGTTTTCCTTACTGTGTAAGCTGCAAACTAGGTGTCCTGTTAGTTGCTTTTCATTTTACCTTTGTATGCCATGTTTTACTTATGGCACAGTGTAATCTATGTTGTGGACCCAAAATGGCTGCCTCACATGGTACTCTCTTGTGTAGAATAAACACTGCATGGTTCTAAACTCTCCTAATATATTTGTCTCCCTAAATATGTGACATTACTTCATCTTTTGAGAGAATGTATGTATTAAGACAACTTTAAGCAAAATATATTTAAAATATAAATGTCTATTTTTATTTTAAGTAAAATGTAGCCTACTTTTGTTCTACTTCTTCTTCTTCTTCTTCTTCTTCTGCTTCTTCTTCTACTTTGTCTTCCAGCTTCTTCACCTGGTGGGCGGCGGCTGTTAAGCTCTTTTGCATAGCACTTGGAGAACCACAATTGCCAGCATGTCCGGACATAAAGGGCCCGCTGGCACCTGTAAAGAAAATATTAAAATAAAAACACCACACCGTCTTTAAAAAAAAGTTTATTAGTCAGGGTCTTCACCTGGGGACGGCGGCATTTAAGCACTTTTGCATGGCCACCGCCTCTCCAGGGCTTCCGCCGTCTTCACCTGGGGGGGCGCCGCCTCCCCAGTGCTTCCTTCGTCTTTCTCCGGCGTCTTCACCTGGAAGGCAGCGGCCTTTAAGCTCTTTTGCATGGCTGCCGCCTTCCCAGGGCTTCCAGCGTCTTCACCTGGTGGACGGTGGCTGTTAAGCTTTTTTGCATAGCACTTGGAGAACCACAAGTGCCAGCATGTCCGGACATAAAGGGCCCACTGGCACCTGTAGTCCACTTGTAAAGAAAATATTAAAATAAAAACGCCACTCCGTCTTTAAAAAAAAGTTTATTAGTCAGGGTCTTCACCTGGGGGCGGCGGCCTTTAAGCTTTTTTGCATGGCCGCCGCCTCTCCAGGGCTTCCGACGCCTTCACCTGGGGGGCCGCCGCCTCCCCAGGGCTTCCGGCATCTTCACCTGAGAGGCAGCGGCCTTTAAGCTCTTTTGCATGGCTGCCGCCTCCCCAGGGCTTCTGGCGTCTTCACCTGGGGGGCCGCCGCCTCCCCAGGGCTTCCGGCGTCTTCAACGGGGAGGCAGTGGCCTTTAAGCTCTTTTGCATGGCTGCCGCCTCCCCAGGGCTTCCGGCGTCTTCACCTGGGGGGCCGCCGCCTCCCCAGGGCTTCCGGCATCTTCACCGGGGAGGCAGCGGCCTTTAAGCTCTTTTGCATGGCTGCTGCCTTCCCAGGGCTTCCACCGTCTTCACCTGGTGGGCGGCGGCCGTTAAGCTCTTTTGCATAGCACTTGGAGAACCACAAGTGCCAGCATGTCCGGACATAAAGGGCCCGCTGGCACCTGTAGTCCACCTGTAAAGAAAATATTAAAATAAAAACACCACACTGTCTTTAAATAAAAGTTTATTATAATATTCAGGGTCTTCACCTGGGGGCGGCGGCCTATAAGTTTGTTTGCATGGCTGCCGCCCATCCAGGACTTCCAGCGTCTTCTTTCTTTAGGAGCTCTTCTGCCGTCAGACTGACGCTGATGCCTCGCGCTGACTTATATAAGTCAGCCGGAGGGGCCGGGGTGATGACGCAGCGAGCCGTGATTGGCTTGTGGTTGCCATCTTGAATTTCAAAAATTACGCTGAGGTGCCATTTTTGAAATTGGTACCGCTCCGCTGCCAAACTCTGCAGAATGGCAGTGCCACTAATACTCTCACTGCCACCGATGCCCGCACCTCCGTGCACCCATACAGTGATGGCAGCGGATCCAGTGACGTCAGCGGATCACTGTGGCGTCACTGACAGGGGCGTGCTTTCATGGGTTGAAAGCACGTCCCTGTATGAAAGCAGCACCTCTAATGGTGCCGCTTTCCCATGCATTTCCAATGGACTTTTAATGCCCAAGGCTAGGCCCCGCCCACCCCTGCCCCCCGCTCCCACACCCTTCCCCATTCACAATGGGAGGCACCACGATCGGTGCCTCCCAAACACATTTAAACAGGGATAATGATTAGATTAATATAAAGGGGATACTTATGACACAGAATACAGTATGTGTCATACGTATCTTCTTTATATTATTTTAATCATTAATGACAGGGGAGGCACTGCCTCCCCTGCCTTCCCTGACTGCACGCCCCTGGTTTGCCCAGACCACCCGCCCACCAACTAACCTTGCCTGACCCAGTCTTCCCATCTGTCACCTCAAATCTGATATTTTGACCTATTTACCCGGCAGGAGAAAACGCACCTATACGTCAATGGTGAGAGAGTGAAAAAAGAGAGCAAGAAATGAGTGGGGCATGGAGAGCCCACCGGGGGAATGCAGAGGTAAAGGCCCATGCTTAGGGTGTGGCCTGCTGCCACAGATGCTTGGCTAACATGGTATAGGGCCCATGATAAATATATATAGTAAATACTGCTAGTGCATGCATGATAATGTACCAGATTAATAACTGCAATGCACTGTAGATAATATGTATAATGTACAATTCAAGTGCACAGACGGGACCTGATCCATAGACGAGGAGGTGGGCCCCCAGGCAGTAGGGCCCACCGGTGGTTTCCCCTGTACCCCTATGGGCCAGTCCAACCCTGAGTGGGAGTGAGGGGGGGAGGGGGACAGTCATAACCACCATAGCATTTATTTCTGACGCTAACAGGAATTACAACTGTACAAATGTAGCCATTCTCTTTGTGGCTACATCTTAAGGCAATTGCGCCTTGTTAGTCGCGACCGCACCGCGTAAGTTTGGACGTCTAAGACATGTGTGTGCCTCATTCACATGGATGGGGGCAGCAAATGCCGCTACTCTACATGGCTAGGCACAGGTGCCCATAGCTGCGTCGAGGGTGTACGTTTCCCTCAGATGTAGCCATGATCAGCATGGCTACATCTGTATATAGTATTGGACAAAAACAAAAGTAATGATTAAAGCACAATTGAATTCTCTTACATCTCTACATATTAATAAAAATGGATCAGCGTGCAACACTGGCACACTGGGATTCAGGCAGGCAGAGAGAGAGAGAGTAAAGCACCCTTCATATATCTCCAATGGCCCATTTGCAGCCGCTTGTCGATGTTAAGTAATGGCACTGTCCCAGTAGGTGTGAGATTTTGTTTTTATCCAATACTATGCTATCCCCAAGGTCGTAAGTCATATATTATAATAGTCATGCTAAACGTCTGCCGACGATTCAAAATAAGCTGCTCTTATCTTTGTCCAGTCACTAACCTTCTACCAGTGTGCTATGCCGTGCCAGGCCTCTGAAAGCATATGCAAGAGACAGCAACAGCATAGCCCTGACATAGGCAGTTTCCATTATGACATCACAGCATGACCTCACACACCCCACCAGACCGGCTAAGACTGGTTATTTCTGGTTTGAGGCCCTTGTCTTTTACATGACTGACCTAAGGGAAATATGATTTCACTTATTATTTAAAATTATTACATGAGAAAAAATGTATTACTGCCATTTGCCGGCAGTTTTGCTCACTTAGTGGCATCTAATATTGTGATGTATATTTTATATTTTATATTTTACAAATAGAGCCTGATTCAGGTTGGATCGCAATCGCAATAAGCGATCCAATGGTAAAAATTGCTAAGAGGATGCGGGATCCTGCGCAGGGCCCATCCTGCGCATGCGCCTGCATTTTCTAAGGCGCCCCACAGAGAATGCGATTGCTTCTGCCTGTCTATGAGGCAGAGATGGTCGCGGTAGTGGGAGGGGGGGGAGACAACGCTCCATTTCAAAGATGGAGATGGAGTATTGCGGGGACGAGACTTCAAAACAGGGGCGGCAACGGAGAAACAGGGGGAATAGTCGGGGCAGCTGCATGACATCACACGCCGGTCTCATGTGGGCGCCTAACATGTGGGGTCTACTAGCCCTGTGCTGGGCGTCCCCCCGCATGTCAGAGAATCTGATCATAAATGTGCTAAATTTAGCACCTCTAGTATCAGATCTGAATCACCCCCATGGAACCAAAAAAAGACCCAAATTATGTGATTTTAGTTAGTGATGAGCACCGGAAATTTTTCGGGTTTTGTGTTTTGGTTTTGGGTTCGGTTCCGCGGCCGTGTTTTGGGTTCGAACGCGTTTTGGCAAAACCTCACCGAATTTTTTTTGTCTGATTCGGGTGTGTTTTGGATTCGTTTTTTTTTTTTCAAAAAACCCTAAAAAACAGCTTAAATCATAGAATTTGGGAGTCATTTTGATCCCAAAGTATTATTAACCTCAATAACCATTATTTCCACTCATTTTCAGTCTATTCTGAACACCTCACACCTCACAATATTATTTTTAGTCCTAAAATTTGCACCGAGGTCGCTGGATGACTAAGCTCAGCGACCCAAGTGGCCGACACAAACACCTGGCCCATCTAGGAGTGGCACTGCAGTGTCACGCAGGATGGCCCTTCCAAAAAACACTCCCCAAACAGCACATGACGCAAAGAAAAAAAGAGGCGCAATGAGGTAGCTGTGTGAGTAAGATAAGCGACCCAAGTGGCCGACACAAACACCTGGCCCATCTAGGAGTGGCACTGCAGTGTCACGCAGGATGGCCCTTCCAAAAAACACTCCCCAAACAGCACATGACGCAAAGAAAAAAAGAGGCGCAATTAGGTAGCTGTGTGAGTAAGATAAGCGACCCAAGTGGCCGACACAAACACCAGGCCCATCTAGGAGTGGCACTGCAGTGTCACGCAGGATGGCCCTTCCAAAAAACACTCCCCAAACAGCACATGACGCAAAGAAGAAAAAAAAGAGGCGCAATGAGGTAGCTGTGTGAGTAAGATAAGCGACCCAAGTGGCCGACACAAACACCTGGCCCATCTAGGAGTGGCACTGCAGTGTCACGCAGGATGGCCCTTCCAAAAAACACTCCCCAAACAGCACATGACGCAAAGAAAAAAAGAGGCGCAATTAGGTAGCTGTGTGAGTAAGATAAGCGACCCAAGTGGCCGACACAAACACATGGCCCATCTAGGAGTGGCACTGCAGTGTCACGCAGGATGGCCCTTCCAAAAAACACTCCCCAAACAGCACATGACGCAAAGAAGAAAAAAAAGAGGCGCAATGAGGTAGCTGTGTGACTAAGATAAGCGACCCAAGTGGCCGACACAAACACCTGGCCCATCTAGGAGTGGCACTGCAGTGTCACGCAGGATGGCCCTTCCAAAAAACACTCCCCAAACAGCACATGACGCAAAGAAAAAAAGAGGCGCAATTAGGTAGCTGTGTGAGTAAGATAAGCGACCCAAGTGGCCGACACAAACACCTGGCCCATCTAGGAGTGGCACTGCAGTGTCACGCAGGATGGCCCTTCCAAAAAACACTCCCCAAACAGCACATGACGCAAAGAAGAAAAAAAAGAGGCGCAATGAGGTAGCTGTGTGACTAAGATAAGCGACCCAAGTGGCCGACACAAACACCTGGCCCATCTAGGAGTGGCACTGCAGTGTCACGCAGGATGGCCCTTCCAAAAAACACTCCCCAAACAGCACATGACGCAAAGAAAAAAAGAGGTGCAATGAGGTAGCTGTGTGAGTAAGATAAGCGACCCAAGTGGCCGACACAAACACCTGGCCCATCTAGGAGTGGCACTGCAGTGTCACGCAGGATAGCCCTTCCAAAAAACACTCCCCAAACAGCACATGACGCAAAGATAAAAAGAGGCGCAATTAGGTAGCTGTGTGAGTAAGATAAGCGACCCAAGTGGCCGACACAAACACCTGGCCCATCTAGGAGTGGCACTGCAGTGTCACGCAGGATGACCCTTCCAAAAAACACTCCCCAAACAGCACATGACGCAAAGAAAAAAAGATGCGCAATTAGGTAGCTGTGTGAGTAAGATAAGCGACCCAAGTGGCCGACACAAACACCTGGCCCATCTAGGAGTGGCACTGCAGTGTCACGCAGGATGGCCCTTCCAAAAAACACTCCCCAAACAGCACATGACGCAAAGAAGAAAAAAAAGAGGCGCATTGAGGTAGCTGTGTGACCTTGATAAGCGACCCAAGTGGCCGACACAAACACCTGGCCCATCTAGGAGTGGCACTGCAGTGTCACGCAGGATGGCCCTTCAAAAAACTAGTCCCCAAACAGCACATGACGCAAAGAAGAAAAAAAAGAGGCGCAATGAGGTAGCTGTGTGACTAAGCTAAGCGACCCTAGTGGCCGACACAACACCTGGCCCATCTAGGAGTGGCACTGCAGTGTCACGCAGGATGGCCCTTCCAAAAAACACCCCCCAAACAGCACATGACGCAAAGAAAAATGAAAGAAAAAAGAGGTGCAAGATGGAATTGTCCTTGGGCCCTCCCACCCACCCATATGTTGTATAAACAGGACATGCACACTTTAACCAACCCATCATTTCAGTGACAGGGTCTGCCACACGACTGTGACTGAAATGACGGGTTGGTTTGGACCCCCACCAAAAAAGAAGCAATTAATCTCTCCTTGCACAAACTGGCTCTACAGAGGCAAGATGTCCACCTCATCATCATCCTCCGATATATCACCGTGTACATCCCCCTCTTCACAGATTATCAATTCGTCCCCACTGGAATCCACCATCTCAGCTCCCTGTGTACTTTGTGGAGGCAATTGCTGCTGGTCAATGTCTCCACGGAGGAATTGATTATAATTCTTTTTAATGAACATCATCTTCTCCACATTTTCTGGAAGTAACCTCGTACGCCGATTGCTGACAAGGTGAGCGGCGGCACTAAACACTCTTTTGGAGTACACACTTGTGGGAGGGCAACTTAGGTAGAATAAAGCCAGTTTGTGCAAGGGCCTCCAAATTGCCTCTTTTTCCTGCCAGTATAAGTACGGACTGTCTGACGTGCCTACTTGGATGCGGTTCACTCATATAATCCTCCACCATTCTTTCAATGGGGAGAGAATCATATGCAGTGACAGTAGACGACATGTCCATAATCGTTGTCAGGTCCTTCAGTCCGGACCAGATGTCAGCATCAGCAGTCGCTCCAGACTGCCCTGCATCACCGCCAGCGGGTGGGCTCGGAATTCTGAGCCTTTTCCTCGCACCCCCAGTTGCGGGAGAATGTGAAGGAGGAGATGTTGACAGGTCGCGTTCCGCTTGACTTGACAATTTTCTCACCAGCAGTTCTTTGAACCCCTGCAGACTTGTGTCTGCCGGAAAGAGAGATCCAAGGTAGGTTTTAAATCTAGGATCGAGCACGGTGGCCAAAATGTAGTGCTCTGATTTCAACAGATTGACCACCCGTGAATCCTTGTTAAGCGAATTAAGGGCTCCATCCACAAGTCCCACATGCCTAGCGGAATCGCTCTGTGTTAGCTCCTCCTTCAATGTCTCCAGCTTCTTCTGCAAAAGCCTGATGAGGGGAATGACCTGACTCAGGCTGGCAGTGTCTGAACTGACTTCACGTGTGGCAAGTTCAAAAGGTTGCAGAACCTTGCACAACGTTGAAATCATTCTCCACTGCGCTTGAGACAGGTGCATTCCACCTCCTATATCGTGCTCAGTTGTATAGGCTTGAATGGCCTTTTGCTGCTCCTCCAACCTCTGAAGCATATAGAGGGTTGAATTCCACCTCGTTACCACTTCTTGCTTCAGATGATGGCAGGGCAGGTTCAGGCGTTTTTGGTGGTGCTCCAGTCTTCTGTACGTGGTGCCTGTACGCCGAAAGTGTCCCGCAATTCTTCTGGCCACCGACAGCATCTCTTGCACGCCCCTCTCGTTTTTTAAATAATTCTGCACCACCAAATTCAAGGTATGTGCAAAACATGGGACGTGCTGGAATTTGCCCAGATTTAATGCACACACAATATTGCTGGCGTTGTCCGATGCCACAAATCCACAGGAGAGTCCAATTGGGGTAAGCCATTCTGCGATGATCTTCCTCAGTTGCCGTAAGAGGTTTTTAGCTGTGTGCGTATTCTGGAAAGCGGTGATACAAAGCGTAGCCTGCCTAGGAAAGAGTTGGCGTTTGCGAGATGCTGCTACTGGTGCCGCCGCTGCTGTTCTTGCGGCGGGAGTCCATACATCTACCCAGTGGGCTGTCACAGTCATATAGTCCTGAGCCTGCCCTGCTCCACTTGTCCACATGTCCGTGGTTAAGTGGACATTGGGTACAACTGCATTTTTTAGGACACTGGTGAGTCTTTTTCTGAGGTCTGTGTACATTTTCGGTATCGCCTGCCTAGAGAAATGGAACCTAGATGGTATTTGGTACCGGGGACACAGTACCTCCAACAAGTCTCTAGTTGGCTCTGCAGTAATAATGGATACCGGAACCACGTTTCTCACCGCCCAGGATGCCAAGGCCTCAGTTATCCGCTTTGCAGCAGGATGACTGCTGTGATATTTCATCTTCCTCGCAAAGGACTGTTGGACAGTCAATTGCTTGGTGGAAGTAGTAAAAGTGGTCTTACGAGTACGTTTTCCCCTCTGGGATGACCATCGACTCCCAGCAGCAACAAGAGCAGCGCCAGCAGCAGTAGGCGTTACACGCAAGGATGCATCGGAGGAATCCCAGGCAGGAGAGGACTCGTCAGAATTGCCAGTGACATGGCCTGCAGGACTATTGGCATTTATGGGGAAGGAGGAAATTGGCACTGAGGGAGTTGGTGGGGTGGTTTGCGTGAGCTTGGTTACAAGAGGAAGGGATTTACTGGTCAGTGGACTGCTTCCGCTGTCGCCCAAAGTTTTTGAACTTGTCACTGACTTATTATGAATGCGCTGCAGGTGACGTATAAGGGAGGATGTTCCGAGGTGGTTAACGTCCTTACCCCTACTTATTACAGCTTGACGGCTTGACAAATGTTGTCCGCATTTCTGTTGAAATACTTCCACACCGAAGAGCTGATTTTTTTGGTATTTTCACCAGGCATGTCAATGGCCCTATTCCTCCCACGGACAACAGGTGTCTCCCCGGGTGCCTGACTTAAACAAACCACCTCACCATCAGAATCCTCCTGGTCAATTTCCTCCCCAGCGCCAGCAACACCCATATCCTACTCATCCTGGTGTACTTCAACACTGACATCTTCAATCTGACTATCAGGAACTGGACTGCGGGTGCTCCTTCCAGCACTTGCAGGGGGCGTGCAAATGGTGGAAGGCGCATGCTCTTCACGTCCAGTGTTGGGAAGGTCAGGCATCGCAAACGACACAATTGGACTCTCCTTGTGGATTTGTGATTTCGAAGAACGCACAGTTCTTTGCTGTGCTTTTGCCAGCTTGAGTCTTTTCATTTTTCTAGCGAGAGGCTGAGTGCTTCCATCCTCATGTGAAGCTGAACCACTAGCCATGAACATAGGCCAGGGCCTCAGCCGTTCCTTGCCACTCCGTGTGGTAAATGGCATATTGGCAAGTTTACGCTTCTCCTCCGACAATTTTATTTTAGATTTTTGAGTCCTTTTTTTACTGATATTTGGTGTTTTGGATTTTACATGCTCTGTACTATGACATTGGGCATCGGCCTTGGCAGACGACGTTGCTGACATTTCATCGTCTCGGCCATGACTAGTGGCAGCAGCTTCAGCACGAGGTGGAAGTCGATCTTGATCTTTCCCTATTTTTGGGACCTCAACATTTTTGTTCTCCATATTTTAATAGGCACAACTAAAAGGCACCTCAGGTAAACAATGGAGATGGATGGATACTAGTATACTTATGGATGGACGAGCGACTGCCGACACAGAGGTAGCTACAGCCGTGGACTACCGTACTGCGTCTGCTGCTAATATAGACTGGATGATAATGATATAAAAAATATATATATATCACTACTGCAGCCGGACAGGTATATATTATATAATGACGGACCTGCTGGACACTGTCAGCAGCACTGCAGACTCATAAAGTAAGCTACTAGTAGTATCAAGAAGATAGAAAAAAAAAACACCACAGGTAGGTGGTATACAATTATGGATGGACGAGCGACTGCCGACACAGAGGTAGCTACAGCCGTGGACTACCATACTGCGTCTGCTGCTAATATAGACTGGATGATAATGATATAAAAAATATATATATATATCACTACTGCAGCCGGACAGGTATATATTATAATGACGGACCTGCTGGACATGTCAGCACTGCAGACTCCTAAAGTAAGCTACTAGTATCAAGAAGATAGAAAAAAAAAAAAACACCACAGGTAGGTGGTATACAATTATGGATGGACGAGCGACTGCCGACACAGAGGTAGCTACAGCCGTGGACTACCGTACTGCGTCTGCTGCTAATATAGACTGGATGATAATGATATAAAAAATATATATATATCACTACTGCAGCCGGACAGGTATATATTATATAATGACGGACCTGCTGGACACTGTCAGCAGCACTGCAGACTCCTAAAGTAAGCTACTAGTAGTATCAAGAAGATAGAAAAAAAAAAACACCACAGGTAGGTGGTATACAATTATGGATGGACGAGCGACTGCCGACACAGAGGTAGCTACAGCCGTGGACTACCATACTGCGTCTGCTGCTAATATAGACTGGATGATAATGATATAAAAAATATATATATATATCACTGCTGCAGGACAGGTATATATTATAATGACGGACCTGCTGGACATGTCAGCACTGCAGACTCCTAAAGTAAGCTACTAGTATCAAGAAGATAGAAAAAAAAAAACACCACAGGTAGGTGGTATACAATTATGGATGGACGAGCGACTGCCGACACAGAGGTAGCTACAGCCGTGGATTACCGTACTGCGTCTGCTGCTAATATAGACTGGATGATAATGATATAAAATATATATATATATATCACTACTGCAGCCGGACAGGTATATATTATATAATTAATGACGGACCTGCTGGACACTGTCAGCAGAATGCGTTTATAGAATAAAAACACCACACGACGAGTGTTTAACTTTTTCAGGCAGACAATCACAATATACTGGTGGTCAGTGGTCACTGGTCAGTCACACTGGCAGTGGCACTCTGGCAGCAAAAGTGTGCACTGTTAAATAATATGTACTCCTGCTACTGCTCCCCAGTCTCCCCCACAATTAAGCTGTGTGAGCACTGAGCACTCAGCACAGTCAGATATACATAGATGATGCAGCACACTGAGGCTGAGCACAGATATGGTATACTGTTACTGTGTCACTGTGTATCGTTTTTTTTCAGGCAGAGAACGGATTATATTAAATAATAATATAATAAAACTGCACTGGTGGTCACTGGTCAGTCACTAGTAAACTCTGCACTCTCTGAGTACTCCTAAGCTCCAGTAAATCAAGTGTCTCACTCTCACTCTCTCTCTTCTAGTCTAAATGGAGAGGACGCCAGCCACGTCCTCTCCCTATGAATCTCAATGCACGTGTGAAAATGGCGGTGACGCGCGGCTCCTTATATAGAATCCGAGTCTCGCGATAGAATCCGAGCCTCGCGAGAATCCGACAGCGGGATGATGACGTTCGGGCGCGCTCGGGTTAGCCGAGCAAGGCGGGAAGATCCGAGTCTGCCTCGGATCCGTGTAAAAAGGCTGAAGTTCGGGGGGGTTCGGATTCCGAGGAACCGAACCCGCTCATCACTAATTTTAGTTTTGTTTGTCAATTTTTGAAAAACAAAACCAGTCACGGCAGTTTGGCAAAAACCAAATACAAAGCCGGATGACGAAGCAGGGCCAATTCCAAATCCAGCAAAAATGGTCCTGTGCACATCTCTAGTAATATTCTAATATCACATTGAGTTTGCTAGCATTGTATGCCTAGGGATGTGCTGAATTTAGAGATGAGCGCCTGAAATTTTTCGGGTTTTGTGTTTTGGTTTTGGGTTCGGTTCCGCGGCCGTGTTTTGGGTTCGAACGCGTTTTGGCAAAACCTCACCGAATTATTTTTGTCGGATTCGGGTGTGTTTTGGATTCGGGTGTTTTTTTCCAAAAACACTAAAAAACAGCTTAAATCATAGAATTTGGGGGTCATTTTGATCCCAAAGTATTATTAACCTCAAAAACCATAATTTACACTCATTTTCAGTCTATTCTGAATACCTCACACCTCACAATATTATTTTTAGTCCTAAAATTTGCACCGAGGTCGCTGTGTGAGTAAGATAAGCGACCCTAGTGGCCGACACAAACACCGGGCCCATCTAGGAGTGGCACTGCAGTGTCACGCAGGATGTCCCTTCCAAAAAACCCTCCCCAAACAGCACATGACGCAAAGAAAAAAAGAGGCGCAATGAGGTAGCTGTGTGAGTAAGATTAGCGACCCTAGTGGCCGACACAAACACCGGGCCCATCTAGGAGTGGCACTGCAGTGTCACGCAGGATGGCCCTTCCAAAAAACCCTCCCCAAACAGCACATGACGCAAAGAAAAAAAGAGGCGCAATGAGGTAGCTGTGTGAGTAAGATTAGCGACCCTAGTGGCCGACACAAACACCGGGCCCATCTAGGAGTGGCACTGCAGTGTCACGCAGGATGGCCCTTCCAAAAAACCCTCCCCAAACAGCACATGACGCAAAGAAAAAAAGAGGCGCAATGAGGTAGCTGACTGTGTGAGTAAGATTAGCGACCCTAGTGGCCGACACAAACACCGGGCCCATCTAGGAGTGGCACTGCAGTGTCACGCAGGATGTCCCTTCCAAAAAACCCTCCCCAAACAGCACATGACGCAAAGAAAAAAAGAGGCGCAATGAGGTAGCTGTGTGAGTAAGATTAGCGACCCTAGTGGCCGACACAAACACCGGGCCCATCTAGGAGTGGCACTGCAGTGTCACGCAGGATGTCCCTTCCAAAAAACCCTCCCCAATCAGCACATGATGCAAAGAAAAAGAAAAGAAAAAAGAGGTGCAAGATGGAATTATCCTTGGGCCCTCCCACCCACCCTTATGTTGTATAAACAAAACAGGACATGCACACTTTAACCAACCCATCATTTCAGTGACAGGGTCTGCCACACGACTGTGACTGATATGACGGGTTGGTTTGGACCCCCCCCAAAAAAGAAGCAATTAATCTCTCCTTGCACAAACTGGCTCTACAGAGGCAAGATGTCCACCTCATCTTCACCCTCCGATATATCACCGTGTACATCCCCCTCCTCACAGATTATCAATTCGTCCCCACTGGAATCCACCATCTCAGCTCCCTGTGTACTTTGTGGAGGCAATTGCTGCTGGTCAATGTCTCCGCGGAGGAATTGATTATAATTCATTTTAATGAACATCATCTTCTCCACATTTTCTGGATGTAACCTCGTACGCCGATTGCTGACAAGGTGAGCGGCGGCACTAAACACTCTTTCGGAGTACACACTTGTGGGAGGGCAACTTAGGTAGAATAAAGCCAGTTTGTGCAAGGGCCTCCAAATTGCCTCTTTTTCCTGCCAGTATAAGTACGGACTGTGTGACGTGCCTACTTGGATGCGGTCACTCATATAATCCTCCACCATTCTATCAATGTTGAGAGAATCATATGCAGTGACAGTAGACGACATGTCCGTAATCGTTGTCAGGTCCTTCAGTCCGGACCAGATGTCAGCATCAGCAGTCGCTCCAGACTGCCCTGCATCACCGCCAGCGGGTGGGCTCGGAATTCTGAGCCTTTTCCTCGCACCCCCAGTTGCGGGAGAATGTGAAGGAGGAGATGTTGACAGGTCGCGTTCCGCTTGACTTGACAATTTTGTCACCAGCAGGTCTTTCAACCCCAGCAGACCTGTGTCTGCCGGAAAGAGAGATCCAAGGTAGGCTTTAAATCTAGGATCGAGCACGGTGGCCAAAATGTAGTGCTCTGATTTCAACAGATTGACCACCCGTGAATCCTTGTTAAGCGAATTAAGGGCTGCATCCACAAGTCCCACATGCCTAGCGGAATCGCTCCGTGTTAGCTCCTTCTTCAATGCCTCCAGCTTCTTCTGCAAAAGCCTGATGAGGGGAATGACCTGACTCAGGCTGGCAGTGTCTGAACTGACTTCACGTGTGGCAAGTTCAAAGGGCATCAGAACCTTGCACAACGTTGAAATCATTCTCCACTGCACTTGAGACAGGTGCATTCCATCTCCTATATCGTGCTCAATTGTATAGGCTTGAATGGCCTTTTGCTGCTCCTCCAACCTCTGAAGCATATAGAGGGTTGAATTCCACCTCGTTACCACTTCTTGCTTCAGATGATGGCAGGGCAGGTTCAGTAGTTTTTGGTGGTGCTCCAGTCTTCTGTACGTGGTGCCTGTACGCCGAAAGTGTCCCGCAATTTTTCTGGCCACCGACAGCATCTCTTGCACGCCCCTGTCGTCTTTTAAAAAATTCTGCACCACCAAATTCAAGGTATGTGCAAAACATGGGACGTGCTGGAATTTGCCCATATTTAATGCACACACAATATTGCTGGCGTTGTCCGATGCCACAAATCCACAGGAGAGTCCAATTGGGGTAAGCCATTCCGCGATGATCTTCCTCAGTTGCCGTAAGAGGTTTTCAGCTGTGTGCGTATTCTGGAAAGCGGTGATACAAAGCGTAGCCTGCCTAGGAAAGAGTTGGCGTTTGCGAGATGCTGCTACTGGTGCCGCCGCTGCTGTTCTTGCGGCGGGAGTCCATACATCTACCCAGTGGGCTGTCACAGTCATATAGTCCTGACCCTGCCCTGCTCCACTTGTCCACATGTCCGTGGTTAAGTGGACATTGGGTACAACTGCATTTTTTAGGACACTGGTGAGTCTTTTTCTGACGTCCGTGTACATTCTCGGTATCGCCTGCCTAGAGAAGTGGAACCTAGATGGTATTTGGTAACGGGGGCACACTGCCTCAATAAATTGTCTAGTTCCCTGTGAACTAACGGCGGATACCGGACGCACGTCTAACACCAACATAGTTGTCAAGGACTCAGTTATCCGCTTTGCAGTAGGATGACTGCTGTGATATTTCATCTTCCTCGCAAAGGACTGTTGAACAGTCAATTGCTTACTGGAAGTAGTACAAGTGGGCTTACGACTTCCCCTCTGGGATGACCATCGACTCCCAGCGGCAACAACAGCAGCGCCAGCAGCAGTAGGCGTTACACGCAAGGATGCATCGGAGGAATCCCAGGCAGGAGAGGACTCGTCAGACTTGCCAGTGACATGGCCTGCAGGACTATTGGCATTCCTGGGGAAGGAGGAAATTGACACTGAGGGAGTTGGTGGGGTGGTTTGCGTGAGCTTGGTTACAAGAGGAAGGGATTTACTGGTCAGTGGACTGCTTCCGCTGTCACCCAAAGTTTTTGAACTTGTCACTGACTTATTATGAATGCGCTGCAGGTGACGTATAAGGGAGGATGTTCCGAGGTGGTTAACGTCCTTACCCCTACTTATTACAGCTTGACAAAGGGAACACACGGCTTGACACCTGTTGTCCGCATTTCTGGTGAAATACCTCCACACCGAAGAGCTGATTTTTTTGGTATTTTCACCTGGCATGTCAACGGCCATATTCCTCCCACGGACAACAGGTGTCTCCCCGGGTGCCTGACTTAAACAAACCACCTCACCATCAGAATCCTTCTGGTCAATTTCCTCCCCAGCGCCAGCAACACCCATATCCTCCTCATCCTGGTGTACTTCAACACTGACATCTTCAATCTGACTATCAGGAACTGGACTGCGGGTGCTCCTTCCAGCACTTGCAGGGGGCATGCAAATAGTGGAAGGCGCATGCTCTTCACGTCCAGTGTTGGGAAGGTCAGGCATCGCAACCGACACAATTGGACTCTCCTTGTGGATTTGGGATTTCAAAGAACGCACAGTTCTTTGCGGTGCTTTTGCCAGCTTGAGTCTTTTCAGTTTTCTAGCGAGAGGCTGAGTGCTTCCATCCTCATGTGAAGCTGAACCACTAGCCATGAACATAGGCCAGGGCCTCAGCCGTTCCTTGCCACTCCGTGTGGTAAATGGCATATTGGCAAGTTTACGCTTCTCCTCCGACAATTTTATTTTAGGTTTTGGAGTCCTTTTTTTTCTGATATTTGGTGTTTTGGATTTGACATGCTCTGTACTATGACATTGGGCATCGGCCTTGGCAGACGACGTTGCTGGCATTTCATCGTCTCGGCCATGACTAGTGGCAGCAGCTTCAGCACGAGGTGGAAGTGGATCTTGATCTTTCCCTAATTTTGGAACCTCAACTTTTTTGTTCTCCATATTTTATAGGCAGAACTAGTATACAATTATGGACGGACTGCCACGGTTAGGTGGTATAAAAAAACCACGGTTAGGTGGTATATATTGTAATACAATTATGGATGGACGGACTGCCTGCCGAGTGCCGACACAGAGGTAGCCACAGCCGTGAACTACCGCACTGTACACTGGTTGATAAAGAGATAGTAGTATACTCGTAACAACTAGTATGACTGACTATGACGGTATAAAGAATGAAAAAAAAACCACGGTTAGGTGGTATATATTGTAATACAATTATGGATGGACGGACAGCCTGCCGAGTTCCGACACAGAGGTAGCCACAGCCGTGAACTACCGCACTGTACACTGGTTGATAAAGAGATAGTAGTATACTCGTAACAACTAGTATGACTGACTATGACGGTATAAAGAATGAAAAAAAAACCACGGTTAGGTGGTATATATTGTAATACAATTATGGATGGACGGACTGCCTGCCGAGTTCCGACACAGAGGTAGCCACAGCCGTGAACTACCGCACTGTACACTGGTTGATAAAGAGATAGTAGTATACTCGTAACAACTAGTATGACTGACTATGACGGTATAAAGAATGAAAAAAAAACCACGGTTAGGTGGTATATATTATAATACAATTATGGATGGACGGACTGCCTGCCGACTGCCGACACAGAGGTAGCCACAGCCGTGAACTACCGCACTGTACACTGGTTGATAAAGAGATAGTAGTATACTCGTAACAACTAGTATGACACTATGACGGTATAAAGAATGAAAAAAAAAACACGGTTAGGTGGTATATATTATAATAATACAATTATGGATGGACGGACTGCCTGCCGAGTTCCGACACAGAGGTAGCCACAGCCGTGAACTACCGCACTGTACACTGGTTGATAAAGAGATAGTAGTATACTCGTAACAACTAGTATGACTGACTATGACGGTATAAAGAATGAAAAAAAAACCACGGTTAGGTGGTATATATTGTAATACAATTATGGATGGACGGACTGCCTGCCGAGTTCCGACACAGAGGTAGCCACAGCCGTGAACTACCGCACTGTACACTGGTTGATAAAGAGATAGTAGTATACTCGTAACAACTAGTATGACTGACTATGACGGTATAAAGAATGAAAAAAAAACCACGGTTAGGTGGTATATATTATAATACAATTATGGATGGACGGACTGCCTGCCGACTGCCGACACAGAGGTAGCCACAGCCGTGAACTACCGCACTGTACACTGGTTGATAAAGAGATAGTAGTATACTCGTAACAACTAGTATGACACTATGACGGTATAAAGAATGAAAAAAAAACCACGGTTAGGTGGTATATATTATAATACAATTATGGATGGACGGACTGCCTGCCGACTGCCGACACAGAGGTAGCCACAGCCGTGAACTACCGCACTGTACACTGGTTGATAAAGAGATAGTAGTATACTCGTAACAACTAGTATGACACTATGACGGTATAAAGAATGAAAAAAAAACCACGGTTAGGTGGTATATATTATAATACAATTATGGATGGACGGACTGCCTGCCGAGTGCCGACACAGAGGTAGCCACAGCCGTGAACTACCGCACTGTACACTGGTTGATAAAGAGATAGTAGTATACTCGTAACAACTAGTATGACTGACTATGACGGTATAAAGAATGAAAAAAAAACCACGGTTAGGTGGTATATATTATAATACAATTATGGATGGACGGACTGCCTGCCGACTGCCGACACAGAGGTAGCCACAGCCGTGAACTACCGCACTGTACACTGGTTGATAAAGAGATAGTAGTATACTCGTAACAACTAGTATGACACTATGACGGTATAAAGAATGAAAAAAAAACCACGGTTAGGTGGTATATATTATAATACAATTATGGATGGACGGACTGCCTGCCGACTGCCGACACAGAGGTAGCCACAGCCGTGAACTACCGCACTGTACACTGGTTGATAAAGAGATAGTAGTATACTCGTAACAACTAGTATGACACTATGACGGTATAAAGAATGAAAAAAAAACCACGGTTAGGTGGTATATATTATAATAATACAATTATGGATGGACGGACTGCCTGCCGACTGCCGACACAGAGGTAGCCACAGCCGTGAACTACCGCACTGTACACTGGTTGATAAAGAGATAGTAGTATACTCGTAACAACTAGTATGACTATGACGACGGTATAAAGAAAGAAAAAAAATACCACGGTTAGGTGGTATATAATTATACAATTATGGATGGACGGACTGCCTGCCGAGTGCCGACTGCCGACACAGAGGTAGCCACAGCCGTGAACTACCGCACTGTACTGTGTCTGCTGCTAATATAGACTGGTTGATAAAGAGATAGTATACAACAATATACTACTATACTGGTGGTCAGGCACTGGTCACCACTAGTCACACTGGCAGTGGCACTCCTGCAGCAAAAGTGTGCACTGTTTAATTTTAAATTAATATAATATTATGTACTCCTGGCTCCTGCTATAACAACCTGCAGTGCTCCCCAGTCTCCCCCACAATTATTATAAGCTTTTATACATTGATGTGCAGCACACTGGGCTGAGCTGAGTGCACACAGACTGAGTCACACTGTGTGACTGCTGTGTATCGTTTTTTTCAGGCAGAGAACGGATATAGCAGAGAACGGATATATTAAATAAAAGTTAACTTAACAACAACTGCACTGGTCACTGTGGTAAACTCTGTCTGCACAATCTCTCTCTCTCTCTCTCTTCTAATCTATTCTAATGGAGAGGACGCCAGCCACGTCCTCTCCCTATCAATCTCAATGCACGTGTGAAAATGGCGGCGACGCGCGGCTCCTTATATAGAATCCGAGTCTCGCGAGAATCCGACAGCGTCATGATGACGTTCGGGCGCGCTCGGGTTAACCGAGCAAGGCGGGAAGATCCGAGTCGCTCGGACCCGTGAAAAAAAAAGTGAAGTTCGTGCGGGTTCGGATTCAAAGAAACCGAACCCGCTCATCTCTAGTGCTGATATGAGACATTCCCTTTAACTCCTGTTTTATTGAGTTTAATAAATTATTCCTGTAGTTTAGCTGGTCATTCAAAACTTGGGATCAGTGCTACCATATGGTCCCTACTGGTCTGCACATGTGCACTGATGTTGCTTGCTAACTGGTAGCTACATTAGAAGTTGTTGCATTCCACAGGAGGAGCTAGCTGCTTATATCCAGTTTTGCATTCCACATGGCACAGTTCGGGAGCACCAGTGACACATTTTACACATGGTACCCTGAGGTTACCGGCAGAGAGGTGCATCTCTGCCTGACCGATTACGTGACTTAAGTGTTGAACAGTGTAATGTTTTTTTGTTGCGCTTTGACCTTTGGGACCTTGTGTTAATATTGTTGCTATAGGATGTGATACCACTTCCAGGCAGGCCATGTGGTCCAAATTAAACTACTGTACATGTAGTTTGCTGTCTTTTTGTACATTATTCTGTTGGTATAAACATACTTGCCTACACTCCCTCATTCTGCAGGAGACTCCCTGAAATAGAAGCAATCTCCCTAACTCCCTGAATAGTCCAGCAATCTCATTGATTGCACCTTAACCCCTGATGGGGGGTAAGGTAGAGAATAGAATAACAGTCGGTAAGAGTAATTCTAGAAAGGCACTTGTAAATAATGGTAAGTTACCATTAAAGCAAAAGGGCAAAGGAAATATTAACATAAAATGTATGCTTGCGAAGGCAAGAAGCCTATCAGGTAAAATGGGGGAATTGGAGTGGCATGTATCAAAAAATCAGTATGATATTATAGGTATTACGGAAACATGGTGGGACGACTCTCACAACTGGGTTACTAATTTGGAGGGATATTCACTTTTCAGGAGGGACAGGGCTACCAAAAGGGGTGGAGGGGTATGTCTCTATGTAAAACCATCTCTAAAACCAAACATTAATATATGTTATTTACGAGGGGACTGGTGATAATGTGGAATCACTATGGGTTGAGATCACTAGTGGGGGCACTGAAATAAAGAAACTAGTCATTGACACGTGCTACAAGCAACCAGATATTAGCATACGTGACGAGGAACTACTCTCACAGCAAATTGAGAAAGCTGCGGGAATGGGGGACATCCTAGTGTTAGGGGAATTTTAACTATCCGGGTATAAACTGGAGTAACGATTCATGAGTAAAAATTAGGAGCAGCAGGATTCTAAACACAGTAAAGGATCAATACTTGACTCAATTAGTCGAGGACCCAACCAGAGGTAATAATGTTCTTGACCAAGTCATTACCAATAACGTGGACATTATATCAAACATTACAGTTGGGGAGACCTTGGGAAACAGTGATCACTATATTATCACATTCAGCATCAGTTTCAAGAAACATAGCTATAAGGAATCAACAAAAACATTTAACTTTAGAAAAGCTAACTTCAATATGCTAAAAGACATTAACTGGGAAGTTTTGTTTCATGGTAAAGACACATCGGAAATGTGGGATGCTTTAAAAGGGTTGCTTGATAGCAATATTCACAAATTCATACCCTTGGGCAGTAAACGCAGGAGTACTAGACTCAAATTAATGTGGCTTAATAAGGATGTCAAAGAAGCAATGGCTAAAAAGAGGTGTTCTTTTAAAGCATTTAAAACTAATGGAGGGGAGGATGCTTCACTCCCTGTACCAAGATGGCTGCTGACCTAAATCCTGCACATAAATGCGGCGGCATCTTGTCAATGTCTTAGAGCATCACAGTGGGAGGCAGTAGTTTTTCACTTAACTCCTCAGAGACCTGAGATTATCAGAGATCCACAACACTTCCAGTGATCCTGCCGAATAACACCCCTCTCATCTCAACCTCCGCTCAGTGAGAACCAGTGTGTAACAGTGATTAAGTGGGGTTCATAGAAATATTTTATGCAATTCACAGTATGAGCTTACCCTCTTCGGAGTGTTGCAGAATTATTATGCATTTTTATTTTTTGGTCAGAGAATTTTTTTTAATTATTTTATAATGTAACTGGACCCTGTAATGTTATTTTCCCCTCAGCTCACTTTAAAATAGTTATAAAGGAGAAAGATATCTAAAAGCAATTATAGAGTAAGACCATTTTCCTTACTGTGTAAGCTGCAAACTAGGTGTCCTGTTAGTTGCTTTTCATTTTACCTTTGTATGCCTTACTGCCATGTTTTACTTATGGCACAGTGTAATCTATGTCGTGGACCCAAAATGGCTGCCTCACATGGTACTCTCTTGTGTAGAATAAACAATGCATGGTTCTAAACTCTCCTAATATATTTGTCTCCCTAAATATGTGTCATTACTTCACCTTTTGAGAGAATGTATTTAAGACAACTTCAAGCAAAATATATTTAAAAAATAAATGTCTATTTTTATTTTAAGTAAAATGTAGCCTACTTTTGTTCTACTTCTTCTTCTTCCTCTTCTTCTTCTTCTTTGTCTTCATCTTCTTCTTTAAAAACACCACACAGTCTTTAAGAAAAAAGTTTATTAGTCAGGGTCTTCACCTGGGGGCGGCGGCCTTTAAGCTCTTTTGCATGGCTGCCGCCTTCCCAGGGCTTCCAGCTTCTTCACCTGGTGGGCGGCGGCTGTTAAGCTCTTTTGCATAGCACTTGGAGAACACAATTGCCAGCATGTCCGGACATAAAGGGCCCGCTGGCACCTGTAAAGAAAATATTAAAATAAAAACACCACACCGTCTTTAAAAAAAAGTTTATTAGTCAGGGTCTTCACCTGGGGACGGCGGCATTTAAGCACTTTTGCATGGCCACCGCCTCTCCAGGGCTTCCGCCGTCTTCACCTGGGGGGCCGCCGCCTACCCAGGGCTTCCGTCGTCTTTCTCCGACGTCTTCATCTGGGAGGCAGCGGCCCTTAAGCTCTTTTGCATGGCTGCCGCCTTCCCAGGGCTTCCAGCGTCTTCACCTGGTGGACGGTGGCTGTTAAGCTTTTTTACATAGCACTTGGAGAACCACAAGTGCCAGCATGTCCGGACATAAATGGCCCACTGGCACCTGTAGTCCACCTGTAATGAAAATATTAAAATAAAAACACCACTCCGTCTTTAAAAAAAAGTTTATTAGTCAGGGTCTTAACCTGGGGGCGGCGGCCTTTAAGCTTTTTTGCATGGCCGCCGCCTCTCCAGGGCTTCCGACGCCTTCACCTGGGGGGCCGCCGCCTCCCCAGGGCTTCCGGCATCTTCACCTGAGAGGCAGCGGCCTTTAAGCTCTTTTGCATGGCTGCCGCCTCCCCAGGGCTTCTACCGTCTTCACCTGGTGGGTGGCGGCCGTTAAGCTCTTTTGCATAGCACTTGGAGAACCACAAGTGCCAGCATGTCCGGACATAAAGGGCCCGCAGGCACCTGTAGTATACCTGTAAAGAAAATATTAAAATAAAAACACCACACCATCTTTAAAAAAAAGTTTATTATTCAGGGTCTTCACCTGGGGCGGCGGCCTGTAAGTTCGTTTGCATGGCTGCCGCCCATCCAGGACTTCCAGCGTCTTCTTTCTTTAGGAGCTCTTCTGCCGTCGGACTGACGCCGATGCCTCGCGCTGACTTATATAAGTCAGCCGGAGGGGCCGGGGTGATGACGCAGCGAGCCGTGATTGGCTCGTGGTTGCCATCTTGAATTTCAAAAATTAAGCTGAGGTTCCATTTTTGAAATTGGTACCGCTCTGCTGCCAAACTCTGCAGAATGGCAGTGCCTCTAATACTCTCACTGCCACCGAAGCCCGCACCTCCGCGCACCCATACAGTGATGGCAGCGGATCCAGTGACGGATCCTCTGGCCAATCACTGTGGCCTCACTGACAGGGGCGTGCTTTCATGGGTTGAAAGCACGTCCCTGTATGAAAGCAGCACCTCTAATGGTGCCGCTTTCCCATGCATTTCCAATGGACTTTTAATGCCCACGGCTAGGCACCGCCCACCCCTGCCCCCCGCTCCCACACCCTTCCCCATTCACAATGGGAGGCACCACGATCGGTGCCTCCCAAACACATTTAAACAGGGATAATGATTAGATTAATATAAAGGGGATACTTATGACACAGAATACAGTATGTGTCATAAGTATCTTCTTTATATTATTTTAATCATTAATGACAGGGGAGGCACTGCCTCCCCTGCCTTCCCTGACTGCACGTCCCTGGTTTGCCCAGACCACCCGCCCACCAACTAACCTTGCCTGACCCAGTCTTCCCATCTGTCACCTCAAATCTGATATTTTGACCTATTTACCCGGCAGGAGAAAACGCACCTATACGTCAATGGTGAGAGAGTGAAAAAAAAGAGCAAGAAATGAGTGGGGCATGGAGAGCCCACCGGGGGAATGCAGAGGTAAAGGCCCATGCTTAGGGTGTGGCCTGCTGCCACAGATGCTTGGCTAACATGGTATAGGGCCCATGATAAATATATATAGTAAATATTGCTAGTGCATTCATGATAATGTACCAGATTAATAACTGCAATGCACTGTAGATAATATGTATAATGTACAATTCAAGTGCACAGACGGGACCTGATCCATAGACGAGGAGGTGGGCCCCCAGGCAGTAGGGCCCACCGGTGGTTTCCCCTGTACCCCTATGGGCCAGTCCAACCCTGAGTGGGAGTGAGGGGGGGAGGGGGACAGTCATAACCACCATAGCATTTATTTCTGACGCTAACAGGAATTACAACATTACAAATGTAGCCATTCTCGTTGTGACTACATCTTAAAGCGATTGCGCCTTGTTAGTCGCGACCGCACCGCGTAAGTTTGGACATCTGAGACATGTGTGTGCCCCATTCACATGGATGGGGGCAGCAAATGCCGCTACTCGACATGGCTAGGCACAGGTGCCCATAGCTGCGTCGAGGGTGTACGTTTCCCTCAGATGTAGCCATGATCAGCATGGCTACATCTGTATATAGTATTGGACAAAAACAAAAGTAATGATTAAAGCACAATTTAATTCTCTTACATCTCTACATATTAATAAAAATGGATCAGCGTGCAACACTGGCACACTGGGATTTAGGCAGGCAGAGAGAGAGAGAGTAAAGCACCCTTCATATATCTCCAATGGCCCATTTGCAGCCGCTTGTCGATGTTAAGTAATGGCACTGTCCCAGCAGGTGTGAGATTTTGTTTTTATCCAATACTATGCTATCTCCAAGGTCGTAAGTCATATATTATAATAGTCATGCTAAACGTCTGCCGACGATTCAAAATAAGCTGCTCTTATCTTTGTCCAGTCACTAACCTTCTACCAGTGTGCTATGCCGTGCCAGGCCTCTGAAAGCATATGCAAGAGACAGCAACAGCATAGCCCTGACATAGGCAGTTTCCATTATGACATCACAGCATGACCTCACACACCCCACCAGACCGGCTAGGACTGGTTATTTCTGGTTTGAGGCACTTGTCTTTTACATGACTGACCTAAGGGAAATATGATTTCCATTATTATTTAAAATTATTACATGAGAAAAAATGTATTACTGCCATTTGCCGGCAGTTTTGCTCACTTAGTGGCATCTAATATTGTGATGTATATTTTATATTTTATATTTTACAAATAGAGCCTGATTCAGGTTGGATCGCAATCGCAATAAGCGATCCAATGGTAAAAATTGCTAAGAGGATGCGGGATCCTGCGCAGGGCCCATCCTGCGCATGCGCCTGCATTTTCTAAGGCGCCCCACAGAGAATGCGATTGCTTCTGCCTGTCTATGAGGCAGAGATGGTCGCGGTAGTGGGAGGGGGGGGAGACAACGCTCCATTTCAAAGATGGAGATGGAGTATTGCGGGGACGAGACTTCAAAACAGGGGCGGCAACAGAGAAACAGGGGGAATAGTCGGGGCAGCTGCATGACATCACACGCGGGTCTCATGTGGGCGCCTAACATGTGGGGTATACTAGCCCTGTGCTGGGTGTCCCCCCGCATGTCAGAGAATCTGATCATAAATGTTCTAATTTTAGCACCTCTAGTATCAGATCTGAATCACCCCCATGGAACAAAAAAAAGACCCAAATTATGTGATTTTAGTTTTGTTTGTCAATTTTTGAAAAACAAAACCAGTCACGGCAGTTTGGCACAAACCAAATACAAAGCCGGATGACGAAGCAGGGCCAATTCCAAATCCAGCAAAAATGGTCCTGTGCACATCTCTAGTAATATTCTAATATCACATTGAGTTTGCTAGCATTGTATGCCTAGGGATGTGCTGATATGAGACATTCCCTTTAACTCCTGTTTTATTGAGTTTAATAAATTATTCCTGTAGTTTAGCTGGTCATTCAAAACTTGGGATCAGTGCTACCATATGGTCCCTACTGGTCTGCACATGTGCACTGATGTTGCTTGCTAACTGGTAGCTGCATTAGAAGTTGTTGCATTCCACAGGAGGAGCTAGCTGCTTATATCCAGTTTTGCGTTCCACATGGCACAGTTCGGGAGCACCAGTGACACATTTTACACATGGTACTCTGAGTTTACCGGCAGAGAGGTGCATCTCTGCCTGACCGATTACGTGACTTAAGTGTTGAACAGTGTAATGTTTTTTTGTTGCGCTTTGACCTTTGGGACCTTGTATTAATATTGTTGCTATAGGATGTGATACCACTTCCAGGCAGGCCATGTGGTCCAAATTAAACTACTGTACATGTAGTTTGCTGTCTTTTTGTACATTATTCTGTTGGTATAAACATACTTGCCTACACTCCCTCATTCTGCAGGAGACTCCCTGAAATAGAAGCAATCTCCCTAACTCCCTGAATAGTCCAGCAATCTCACTGATTGCACCTTATCCCCTGATGGGGGGTAAGGTAGAGAATAGAATAACAGTCGGTAAGAGTAATTCTAGAAAGGCACTTGTAAATAATGGTAAGTTACCATTAAAGCAAAAGGGCAAAGGAAATATTAACATAAAATGTATGCTTGCGAAGGCAAGAAGCCTATCAGGTAAAATGGGGGAATTGGAGTGGCATGTATCAAAAAATCAGTATGATATTATAGGTATTACGGAAACATGGTGGGACGACTCTCACGACTGGGTTACTAATTTGGAGGGATATTCACTTTTCAGGAGGGACAGGGCTACCAAAAGGGGTGGAGGGGTATGTCTCTATGTAAAACCATCTCTAAAACCAAACATTAATATATGTTATTTACGAGGGGACTGGTGATAATGTGGAATCACTATGGGTTGAGATCACTAGTGGGGGCACTGAAATAAATAAACTAGTAATTGACACGTGCTACAAGCAACTAGATATTAGCATACGTGACGAGGAACTACTCTCACAGCAAATTGAGAAAGCTGCGGAAATGGGGGACATCCTAGTGTTAGGGGAATTTTAACTATCCGGGTATAAACTGGAGTAACGATTCATGAGTAAAAATTAGGAGCAGCAGGATTCTAAACACATTAAAGGATCAATACTTGTCTCAATTAGTCGAGGACCTCACCCAACCAGAGGTAATAATGTTCTGGACCAAGTCATTACCAATAACGTGGACATTATATCAAACATTACAGTTGGGGAGACCTTGGGAAACAGTGATCACTATATGATCACATTCAGCATCAGTTTCAAGAAACATAGCTATAAGGAATCAACAAAAACATTTAACTTTAGAAAAGCTAACTTCAATATGCTAAACGACATTAACTGGGAAGTTTTGTTTCATGGTAAAGACACATCGGAAATGTGGGATGCTTTAAAAGGGTTGCTTGATAGCAATATTAACAAATTCATACCCTTGGGCAGTAAACGCAGGAGTACTAGACTCAAATTAATGTGGCTTAATAAGGATGTCAAAGAAGCAATGGCTAAAAAGAGGTGTTCTTTTAAAGCATTTAAAACTAATGGAGGGGAGGAGGCTTCACTCCCTGTACCAAGATGGCTGCTGACCTAAATCCTGCACATAAATGCGGCGGCATCTTGTCAATGTCTTAGAGCATCACAGTGGGAGACAGTAGTTTTTCACTTATCTCCTCAGAGACCTGAGATTATCAGAGATCCACAACACTTCCAGTGATCCTGCCGAATAACACCCCTCTCATCTCAACCTCCGCTCAGTGAGAACCAGTGTGTAATAGTGATTAAGTGGGGTTCATAGAAATATTTTATGCAATTCACAGTATGAGCTTACCCTCTTCGGAGTGTTGCAGAATTATTATGCATTTTTATTTTTTATTTTTTGGTCAGAGAATTTTTTTTTATTATTTTATAATGTAACTGGACCCTGTATTGTTATTTTCCCCTCAGCTCACTTTAAAATAGTTATAAAGGAGAAAGATATCTAAAAGCAATTATAGAGTAAGACCATTTTCCTTACTGTGTAAGCTGCAAACTAGGTGTCCTGTTAGTTGTTTTTCATTTTACCTTTGTATGCCTTACTGCCTTGTTTTACTTATGGCACAGTGTAATCTATGTCGTGGACCCAAAATGGCTGCCTCACATGGTACTCTCTTGTGTAGAATAAACAATGCATGGTTCTAAACTCTCCTAATATATTTGTCTCCCTAAATATGTGTCATTACTTCACCTTTTGAGAGAATGTATTTAAGACAACTTCAAGCAAAATATATTTAAAAAATTAATGTCTATTTTTATTTTAAGTAAAATGTAGCCTACTTTTGTTCTACTTCTTCTTCTTCCTCTTCTTCTTCTTCTTTGTCTTCGTCTTCTTCTTTAAAAACTCCACACCGTCTTTAAGAAAAAAGTTTATTAGTCAGGGTCTTCACCTGGGGGCGGCGGCCTTTAAGCTCTTTTGCATGGCTGCCGCCTTCCCAGGGCTTCCAGCTTCTTCACCTGGTGGGCGGCGGCTGTTAAGCTCTTTTGCATAGCACTTGGAGAACCACAATTGCCAGCATGTCCGGACATAAAGGGCCCGCTGGCACCTGTAAAGAAAATATTAAAATAAAAACACCACACCGTCTTTAAAAAAAAGTTTATTAGTCAGGGTCTTCACCTGGGGACGGCGGCATTTAAGCACTTTTGCATGGCCACCGCCTCTCCAGGGCTTCCGCCGTCTTCACCTGGGGGGCCGCCGCTTACCCAGGGCTTCCGTCGTCTTTCTCCGGCGTCTTCACCTGGGAGGCAGCGGCCTTTAAGCTCTTTTGCATGGCTGCCGCCTTCCCAGGGCTTCCAGCGTCTTCACCTGGTGGACGGTGGCTGTTAAGCTTTTTTACATAGCACTTGGAGAACCACAAGTGCCAGCATGTCCGGACATAAATGGCCCACTGGCACCTGTAGTCCACCTGTAATGAAAATATTAAAATAAAAACACCACTCCGTCTTTAAAAAAAAGTTTATTAGTCAGGGTCTTAACCTGGGGGCGGCGGCCTTTAAGCTTTTTTGCATGGCCGCCGCCTCTCCAGGGCTTCCGACGCCTTCACCTGGGGGGCCGCCGCCTCCCCAGGGCTTCCGGCATCTTCACCTGAGAGGCAGCGGCCTTTAAGCTCTTTTGCATGGCTGCCGCCTCCCCAGGGCTTCCGGCGTCTTCACCTGGGGGGCCGCCGCCTCCCCAGGTCTTCCGGCGACTTCATCGGGGAGGCAGCGGCCTTTAAGCTCTTTTGCATGGCTGCCGCCTTCCCAGGGCTTCTACCGTCTTCACCTGGTGGGCGGAGGCCGTTAAGCTCTTTTGCATAGCACTTGGAGTACCACAAGTGCCAGCATGTCCGGACATAAAGGGCCCGCAGGCACCTGTAGTCTACCTGTAAAGAAAATATTAAAATAAAAACACCACACCGTCTTAAAAAAAAAGTTTATTATTCAGGGTCTTCACCTGGGGGCCAGTAAGTTCGTTTGCATGGCTGCCGCCCATCCAGGACTTCCAGCGTCTTCTTTCTTTAGGTGCTCTTCTGCCGTCGGACTGACGCCGATACCTCGCGCTGACTTATATAAGTCAGCCGGAGGGGCCGGGGTGATGACGCAGCGAGCCGTGATTGGCTCGTGGTTGCCATCTTGAATTTCAAAAATTAAGCTGAGGTTCCATTTTTGAAATTGGTACCGCTCTGCTGCCAAACTCTGCAGAATGGCAGTGCCTCTAATACTCTCACTGCCACCGATGCCCGCACCTCCGCGCACCCATACAGTGATGGCAGCGGATCCAGTGACGGAACCTCTGGCTAATCACTGTGGCCTCACTGACAGGGGCGTGCTTTCATGGGTTGAAAGCACGTCCCTGTATGAAAGCAGCACCTCTAATGGTGCCGCTTTCCCATGCATTTCCAATGGACTTTTAATGCCCAAGGCTAGGCCCCGCCCACCCCTGCCCCCCGCTCCCACACCCTTCCCCATTCACAATGGGAGGCACCACGATCGGTGCCTCCCAAACACATTTAAACAGGGATAATGATTAGATTAATATAAAGGGGATACTTATGACACAGAATACAGTATGTGTCTTAAGTATCTTCTTTATATTATTTTAATCATTAATGACAGGGGAGGCACTGCCTCCCCTGCCTTCCCTGACTGCACGTCCCTGGTTTGCTCAGACCACCCGCCCACCATCTAACCTTGCCTGACCCAGTCTTCCCATCTGTCACCTCAAATCTGATATTTTGACCTATTTACCCGGCAGGAGAAAACGCACCTATACGTCAATGGTGAGAGAGTGAAAAAAGAGAGCAAGAAATGAGTGGGGCATGGAGAGCCCACCGGGGGAATGCAGAGGTAAAGGCCCATGCTTAGGGTGTGGCCTGTTGCCACAGATGCTTGGCTAACATGGTATAGGGCCCATGATAAATATATATAGTAAATATTGCTAGTGAATGCATGATAATGTACCAGATTAATAACTGCAATGCACTGTAGATAATATGTATAATGTACAATTCAAGTGCACAGACGGGACCTGATCCATAGACGAGGAGGTGGGCCCCCAGGCAGTAGGGCCCACCGGTGGTTTCCCCTGTACCCTTATGGGCCAGTCCAACCCTGAGTGGGAGTGAGGGGGGGAGGGGGGGAGTCATAACCACCATAGCATTTATTTCTGACGCTAACTGGAATTACAACTGTACAAATGTAGCCATTCTCGTTGTGGCTACATCTTAAGGCGATTGCGCCTTGTTAGTCGCGACCGCACCGCGTAAGTTTGGACGTCTAAGACATGTATGTGCCCCATTCACATGGATGGGGGCAGCAAATGCCGCTACTCGACATGGCTAGGTACAGGTGCCCATAGCTGCGTCGAGGGTGTACGTTTCCCTCAGATGTAGCCATGATCAGCATGGCTACATCTGTATATAGTATTGGACAAAAACAAAAGTAATGATTAAAGCACAATTTAATTCTCTTACATCTCTACATATTAATAAAAATGGATTAGCGTGCAAAACTGGCACACTGGGATTTAGGCAGGCAGAGAGAGAGAGAGTAAAGCACCCTTCATATATCTCCAATGGCCCATTTGCAGCCGCTTGTCGATGTTAAGTAATGGCACTGTCCCCGTAGGTGTGAGATTTTGTTTTTATCCAATACTATGCTATCCCCAAGGTCGTAAGTCATATATTATAATAGTCATGCTAAACATCTGGCGACGATTCAAAATAAGCTGCTCTTATCTTTGTCCAGTCACTAACCTTCTACCAGTGTGCTATGCCGTGCCAGGCCTCTGAAAGCATATGCAAGAGACAGCAACAGCATAGCCCTGACATAGGCAGTTTCCATTATGACATCACAGCATGACCTCACACACCCCACCAGACCGGCTAAGACTGGTTATTTCTGGTTTGAGGCCCTTGTCTTTTACATGACTGATCTAAGGGAAATATGATTTCACTTATTATTTAAAATTATTACATGAGGAAAAATGTATTACTGCCATTTGCCGGCAGTTTTGCTCACTTAGTGGCATCTAATATTGTGATGTATATTTTATATTTTATATTTTACAAATAGAGCCTGATTCAGGTTGGATCGCAATCGCAATAAGCGATCCAATGGTAAAAATTGCTAAGAGGATGCGGGATCCTGCCCAGGGCCCATCCTGCGCATGCGCCTGCATTTTCTAAGACGCCCCACAGAGAATGCGATTGCTTCTGCCTGTCTATGAGGCAGAGATGGTCGCGGTAGTGTGAGGGGGGGGAGACAACGCTCCATTTCAAAGATGGAGTATTGCGGGGACGAGACTTCAAAACAGGGGCGGCAACGGAGAAACAGGGGGAATAGTCGGGGCAGCTGCATGACATCACACGCGGGTCTCATGTGGGCGCCTAACATGTGGGGTATACTAACCCTGTGCTGGGCGTCCCCCCGCATGTCAGAGAATCTGATCATAAATGTGCTAAATTTAGCACCTCTAGTATCAGATCTGAATCACCCCCATGGAACAAAAAAAAGACCCAAATTATGTGATTTTAGTTTTGTTTGTCAATTTTTGAAAAACAAAACCAGTCACGGCAGTTTGGCAAAAACCAAATACAAAGCCGGATGACGAAGCAGGGCCAATTCCAAATCCAGCAAAAATGGTCCTGTGCACAATCACATCTCTAGTAATATTCTAATATCACATTGAGTTTGCTAGCATTGTATGCCTAGGGATGTGCTGATATGAGACATTCCCTTTAACTCCTGTTTTATTGAGTTTAATAAATTATTCCTGTAGTTTAGCTGGTCATTCAAAACTTGGGATCAGTGCTACCATATGGTCCCTACTGGTCTGCACATGTGCACTGATGTTGCTTGCTAACTGGTAGCTGCATTAGAAGTTGTTGCATTCCACAGGAGGAGCTAGCTGCTTATATCCAGTTTTGCGTTCCACATGGCACAGTTCGGGAGCACCAGTGACACATTTTACACATGGTACCCTGAGGTTACCGGCAGAGAGGTGCATCTCTGCTTGACCGATTACGTGACTTAAGTGTTGAACAGTGTAATGTTTTTTTGTTGCGCTTTGACCTTTGGGACCTTGTGTTAATATTGTTGCTATAGGATGTGATACCACTTCCAGGCAGGCCATGTGGTCCAAATTAAACTACTGTACATGTAGTTTGCTGTCTTTTTGTACATTATTCTGTTGGTATAAACATACTTGCCTACACTCCCTCATTCTGCAGGAGACTCCCTGAAATAGAAGCAATCTCCCTAACTCCCTGAATAGTCCAGCAATCTCACTGATTGCACCTTATCCCCTGATGGGGGGTAAGGTAGAGAATAGAATAACAGTCGGTAAGAGTAATTCTAGAAAGGCACTTGTAAATAATGGTAAGTTAACATTAAAGCAAAAGGGCAAAGGAAATATTAACAGAAAATGTATGCTTGCGAAGGCAAGAAGCCTATCAGGTAAAATGGGGGAATTGGAGTGGCATGAATCAAAAAATCAGTATGATATTATAGGTATTACGGAAACATGGTGGGACGGCTCTCACGACAGGGTTACTAATTTGGAGGGATATTCACTTTTCAGGAGGGACAGGGCTTCCAAAAGGGGTGGAGGGGTATGTCTCTATGTAAAACCATCTCTAAAACCAAACATTAATATATGTTATTTACGAGGGGACTGGTGATAATGTGGAATCACTATGGGTTGAGATCACTAGTGGGGGCACTGAAATAAAGAAACTAGTCATTGACACGTGCTACAAGCAACCAGATATTAGCATACGTGACGAGGAACTACTCTCACAGCAAATTGAGAAAGCTGCGGGAATGGGGGACATCCTAGTGTTAGGGGAATTTTAACTATCCGGGTATAAACTGGAGTAACGATTCATGAGTAAAAATTAGGAGCAGCAGGATTCTAAACACATTAAAGGATCAATACTTGACTCAATTAGTCGAGGACCCAACCAGAGGTAATAATGTTCTGGACCAAGTCATTACCAATAACGTGGACATTATATCAAACATTACAGTTGGGGAGACCTTGGGAAACAGTGATCACTATATGATCACATTCAGCATCAGTTTCAAGAAACATAGCTATAAGGAATCAACAAAAACATTTAACTTTAGAAAAGCTGACTTCAATATGCTAAACGACATTAAATGGGAAGTTTTGTTTCATGGTAAAGACACATCGGAAATGTGGGATGCTTTAAAAGGGTTGCTTGATAGCAATATTCACAAATTCATACCCTTGGGCAGTAAACGCAGGAGTACTAGACTCAAATTAATGTGGCTTAATAAGGATGTCAAAGAAGCAATGGCTAAAAAGAGGTGTTCTTTTAAAGCATTTAAAACTAATGGAGGGGAGGAGGCTTCACTCCCTGTACCAAGATGGCTGCTGACCTAAATCCTGCACATAAATGCGGCGGCATCTTGTCAATGTCTTAGAGCATCACAGTGGGAGACAGTAGTTTTTCACTTAACTCCTCAGAGACCTGAGATTATCAGAGATCCACAACACTTCCAGTGGTCCTGCCGAATAACACCCCTCTCATCTCAACCTCCGCTCAGTGAGAACCAGTGTGTAACAGTGATTAAGTGGGGTTCCTAGAAATATTTTTTTTATATATTCTTTATTTTGGTTTTACAGAAAAAGTTAGGACGTTATCAAGAGTACAACAAGTCGTACAGTGTAGAAATACATGGGTTAAAATACCTGTAAAATATAAAACATCCAACAGCTACACAAAAAACAAGGCAGAGGTTAGAGAGGGGAATGGGAATAGAATCAGGGGAGGGGAATGAGCGAGCTAATCAATCTTAATTAGATATTAGTGTTGGTTCCATATAGCGAGGCGTGTTACACAGATAAGCGGCATCATGTTGAGTCTAGTGGGATCTGGTCTTTGTAGGTAGAGGTAGATTTAAACTCCATCCAAGAGAACCACGTGGCAACATAATCGGCACGTGAGTCAAGACCGAATGAAAAATATCCTCCATTGATCTATAAAATTCTATCCGCTGAAACCATTCCCATATTTGAGGGGGGGCCCGGGACTTCCAATGGACTGGTACTACAGCTCTCGCTGCGTTATTGAGGTGTTTGAGAAGGGAGTGTTTATACTTTGCCAGTGGAATTGTAGTGTGGGAGAGCAACCAGAAGTCGATTCCAGTAGGCACCTGAAACCCCAGGATCTTGGAGGATATTTGAATTATTTGGTTCCAAAAGGTAGTGATCAGGGGACAGTCCCACCATATATGAAGAAGGGTGCCACATTCTTTTCCACATCTCCAACACAAGGGGGATACTGAGGGATAAAACTTATGTAGAAGGGTGGGACAGCGATACCATCTAGTAAGCAGTTTATACTGTGTTTAACTTTCAATAACTTCTAAGCTAGTAGAGCAACGGGACATAGCTTCACAGTGTTTCTGCCAGTTGATGTGTATCCCTCTGGGTATGAGATCTGCGTCCCATTTCGCGCAGAAAGCGGGGTCACCGGGGTAACGACCATGTAGCAATATCTTATAGATACCTGATACAACATGTGAGGGTTCAGAGGATTGGGAGCACATTGTTTCAAAAGGGGTAAGACTACCAGTCAGTGCAGCAGCTGTCCTGTGAGATAAAATAAAATGACGAGTTTGGAGATAGAACCAGAAGTCAGTCGCAGGAATATCAGTTCCTTCCCTAAGGTCATTGAAAGCTTTGATCTTCCCTCCAGAAAGCATATGTGTTATTCTAGTCAAGCCTGCCCTGCTCCACCCATACCTGGTCCAAACAGTGGGTTGTCAAGGAGCGGGAGAAGCAGGGAAGTTGATGAGGAAAGACCCATTTTAAATCTCAGTGTTCTCCATAGAGCCAAGGTGGGCCCAACCGTCAGATGTGAGGAACGGCCAATGGTTCCAAACCAGGGTACTGCCTGTAAATGTAGACCCGAAGACCGTTTCTCCAAGTCAACCCACTGTTTAGAGCCGGCGTCAGGTCGTGACCAATCCAGGACCCTATTCAAAATTGTAGCCTGATAGTATGCCGAAACCATGGGCAGTTGTTGGCCCCCCTGAGCTTTCCTTAAGAATAGGTAGCAGTGTTTAAACCTGGGTTTTCTGCCGCTCCAAACAAAGTGGCTGATCGCTTTGTGCGCATTTGCCAAAAACTGATGGGGGAGCTTTAAGGGGATAGTTTGGAAAAGGTAAAGCAGCCGTGGCAGGATATTCATTTTTACAATGTTCATACGGCCTAGCCAGGAGAACCTCTGTTGGAGCCACTGCGACATTTCCTTACGCAGTTTTTGCAATAAAGGAATATGGTTCAGAGTGACAGTGGTCGAGAGAGAGGAGGGGATCAGAATGCCTAGGTATTTAATATGTGAGGGGTGCCAGGCAAATGGGAATGCAGTCTTTAGGGACGAAACTAAGTCCGTGGTGAGAGAGATACTAAGGGCCGTTGATTTAGCATAGTTAATCTTGAAATTGGACAATGCTCCAAAGCGTGCAAATTCTTTCATAAGCCCAGACAGGGAAACAGCAGGATTTGTAACGACCGCTAAAAGGTCGTCCGCGAATAATGCAATTTTATGTTCGTTTCCACCCACCCTCAGGCCAGTGATATCCGGGTTCTGTCTAATGGCTCTAGCTAGAGCTTCCATGCAGATAACATATATCAATGGCGACAGCGGACATCCCTGTCTAGTCCCATTAGAGATGGCTATCGGGTCAGATAGTATTCCGTTTACCCGCACTTGTGCTGAGGGTGCTCGATATAGTGCCAATAATTTTTGCAGGAACACCTCTCCTAAGCCTAGCCGACGCAGCGCGACCTCCATAAAGACCCAGTCAATGCGGTCAAAAGCTTTCTCAGCATCTATGGAGAGAAGCATCATGGGGACCTTAGCGGTGTTCGCATGGGCAATCAAGTCAATCACTCGTATGGTGTTGTCTCTCGCTTCTCTGCCACGTACGAAACCAACCTGATCCGGGTGTATTACTGTTGGAAGCAACTGACACAGGCGATTCGCCAAGAGTTTAGCATATACTTTAAGGTCAACGTTAAGGAGGGAGATTGGCCTGTAACTAGATGGCAATGAAGGGTCTTTTCCGTCTTTAGGGATGACCATGACATGGGCCTCCAGGGACTGGTTTGAGAAGGGGGCCTGTGGAGAGACAGTATTGCATGCCCGGAGCAGGAGGGGGAGAAGTTTATCCTGAAATGTTTTGTAATAGGATATGGGAAAGCCGTCGGGGCCTGGGCTTTTTCCAGACGGGGAGGACTTCAAAGCGGACAGCAATTCGTCGGTTGTAAAAGGGACGTCAAGGGCCTCAATTATAGCAGGGGAGAGGGACGGGAATTTAATCTCTTCCAGATAATCCTCTACTGCGTTCCCATGTAATGACTGCTCACAATGGGAGCGCTGAGAGGTCAGATTATAGAGTTTCGTATAGTACGTATGAAAGATCTCAGCCATCTTGCCGTCAGAAGCATGGGGGACACCAGAGGAGTCCTTAATCTCTCTGATATAAGTCAGGGATCTTTGGGCGCGAAGGGCGCGGGCAAGAAGTTTCCCGGGTTTATTACCCCATCTATGGAACTTGTGTCGGCAGCGGAATGCCCTACGAGTGCCTTCGTCCAGCAAGCCATTAAGAGAAGATCGAGCGTATTGCAGTTCTGCTAACACGTCAGAAGTTAGTGTGGATTTATGAATGAGTTCCAGCCGTTTAATTTTAGCAAGTAGAGCTTCCTGACATTCGTTTTTTTGTTTTTTAAGGAGGGAGCCCAGTTGGATACATTTGCCCCTAATCACACATTTATGGGCTTCCCACATCGTCACTGGGGAGACTTCATTAGTCATGTTAAGAGCTATATAGTCCTCAATAGCACTGTCCAGTTGGGCCCTGCAGTCTGGGTCTCTGAGGAAATGCTTGTTAAAGCGCCAACGCCACTGACGCGGGGGGGGGGGGGGGGCAGCGCAAGGACAGGGTAACAGTAGTTGGGGCATGGTCAGATCCGACTATTTGACCTATTGTGGCATCTACTAGAAAATCGAGGGAGTAATGGTCTACAAAGAGATAGTCAATACGGGTATAAGAATTATGTGGGTGGGAATAAAACGTGTAGTCCCTATCTTTGGGATGGAGCAGGCGCCAGGTGTCTATTAACTGAAAATCATGTAAGATTGACTTGAAGGGTCTAACATCATTCATAGAGGATCTAAGCGCTCCAGTTGAAGTATCTAGAAGAGGCTCCAATGCCCAGTTAAGGTCGCCTCCTATCACTAATACCCGTGCTAGAGATTGTTCTATCAACTCCAAAGCCTCCCTCATAAAGCGAATCTGACCCTGATTAGGAAGATAAAGGTTAACAAATGTAAAAATTTGTTCAGCAATGGTAGCCTTCACCATCAGGTCCCTCCCATCTCCAATAGGGATTGCTAACACGTCATGTAGTCTAATATGTTTGGCAAACAGGATTGCAACTCCCTTAGCCTTAGCCCCAGAGAAATCATTATAATACCCCTGCGGGAAATGACGGGAGTGCAGCTTCGGGGAGGCACCCTTTTTAAAGTGAGTCTCCTGAAGGAACACCACGTCTGCTTTGTCGGTGTGTAAAGAGTGTAGGAGCCGGGACCTCTTCTCGGGGATGTTGAGGCCTTTCACGTTAAACGATATCAACTTTAAGGTAGCCATATTGGTCTAATAGTCGTGAATACCAGCATTGCTAGTTCGCTGTGGTACCCATACAGCCTTACTAAAAGAGCAGCCGCCCAGAACACCTTATCTGAATAAGGGGAGAGGGGTAGGAAAACACAAGAGGGAGGGAGGGAGGGAAGTGACAGAGACATAAAGAGATAAAGAAAACCGCTGTCAATGCAACAGCAATACTCTGCATCGTTAGTCATGGGAAACCAGAAACGGCCCATGATCTATAAATGTATAGCAGAGCAAGGGGGGGTCTGGAGGGAACCCGGACACATCACCACAGGTAGCATTGAGGTATAAACAGTACTGTTCAAAGTTATTCAGTGGATATAACAGTTCTAGTAAGGGAGAAACTAAATCAGTAAACTGCAAAAACCCAGTAGGGCAGTAGGTACATGGAGGCAAGACAATGTAACAGGGATTGTTAGTCCAGTATAAAAGTGACAACCTAGAAACCAGGAAACAAACACAGAAACCAAAGTATATAATGTGGCAGGGGGTATCAGTACGTAGGCATCTATGAGTGGCAATCGAGTACTGGAGTAGTCACCGGAGTAGACTATTCAACCTGCATTGAAAGAACATCGTAAAAGAGAAAACAATATATCGCTACTCAATAAACATATCTAATAGTCACATGTCTTTATGAATCTTAGCCGGAACTCCTGTCCATCCCTGTCATCCCGTACCATCCGTGGTACCCGCAGCATCAGGCATAGATGGGGGTTCTCCGGACGTATCATTCCGCCGCCGCCTCCGAGGATTACGGACTCTTTGCCACCGTTCCCTTTGGGGTGGAGGAGCCAGTGAAAGTTCAAACGGGTCCAGCCAGTTAGGGAGGCTCGGGGCCGGGATATCCAGAGCTGAGCAGAAGTCCTTGACGCCATCATATTCCTGCAGAACATAAAGGGATCCTTTATAGGTCACTTGGATAGATATTGGAAAACCCCAGCGGAATTTGATGTTACGGCTTTTGAGTTCATCTGTGATGGGGCGAAGTATACGCCTCTGCTGTAAGGTAGACCACGAAATGTCCGGGAAGATTTGTATCCTCTGGCCCTCAAAAGTAATGTCCGGTGCCCGTCTGGCTGCTCTGAGAATCTCCTCTTTCTCTTGAAAGTAGTGGAGTCTGCAGATAACGTCTCGGGGTCGTTCCGTCGGTGCTCCTCTAGGGTGTAAAGCCCGATGTGCTCTGTCAAACACCATCTGGTATTCAGAGTCCATCTCCAAAAGTTCATTAAATATTTTGGTTAGGGCAGATTCAAGATTTTGGGGCGCGACGTCCTCAGATAAACCTTGTATTCGTAGGTTATTCCGGCGACCTCTGTTGTCCACGTCATCGAGTCGTCGACCCATGGCTACCAGAGAACACGACTGCCGAGAGATGAGATCATGGAGATCAGAAATTTTTGTATCCGTCTTCTCAGAACAATCTTCTAGTGTTACTACTCTATCTGCAACTTGCGTGATGTCCGACTGCAAGGTAGAGAGACGGGTCTGGATAGAATCCTGTATTCGTTGTTCCATGGATTGAAGGTCTTGCTGCAGGTCCTGATGGGTAGACAGTAACCGCAATGTGGAGAGAATGGTAGATAAGTCTGAGGATTCCACCACAGGAGAAGATGGCGGAGGGAGAGCAGGTTGCTCCCCAACCGTCCTGTCCGCCATGACTCTGGAGGGCAAGGAGGACGAAGAAGGGGTGGTTGAGGTTGGAACAGTTATCGGAGGTCGGAATAGCATCTGAAAGGCCTTGGTTCGGGATGAGTTGGCTGAGGCAGATGACCCTTTCTTGGTTGACCGTCTGCCCGGCATGAGGCACGATGCTAGGCGTGATCGGAGGGGGTTATCGTTGAACTGGGTATCCACGTATAGGTATAGGTGTCATATCACGCGTTCCCCCCAGCGTGGCTTGATCAGGTCATTGTAGTTTAAAGTCCAGGTACCATAGTGCGAAGGGTTGAGTATCGTAGTTGGAGAGTGTCGGCGTATCGTTCATCCATCCTGATGCGTTCCTAGCCTCTCTTCCAGAAGTGTGATGTAGTATAAGAGAATCTGAGGAAAGGGGTGCAATTCCAGGATTCGCCACAAGAGGGAGATCCAGTCCCAGCAGTGGTATGGAGAGGTGAAGCTGTCTGCTTGTCTCTCAGCAAGTAAGAGTGCTGGGCAATTTTAGTATGCAGATACAAGGGGGCCAGGAGATTGGGGTGCTGTCCCCACATATAACTAGTCTCCAGACTATTTTGGTGTGTAGCAGGGTGGTTCAGATGCAGCCCAAAACGTACAGGGAGCTGAGTGGGCATGCAGCCCATAACCAATATGGCGGCGCCGGCTTCACTTATAGGGCCTCCGGGATTGAGTTATCTAATGTGTCCCTGGAGCGGCCCGTAGCATTGGTGGCATTGTAGGAATATCCCTCAGTCAGCAAGGTGGTCAGGAGGCCGAGCGGGCGGCGGGGTCCGGCGCACCTCCACTGGCGGTCACGCCAGCTCCGGCGCACCGCCGTCACCCGGCGCCGGTCACCAGGGCTTCGCTCCGGGCCGCACAGCGGGGCAGAGGCTCTCCAGTCGGTCTCGCCAGGCAGGGGAAGTGCCGCGGAGGTGAGGCAGGGATGGGGGAGCCGCCGTTTCACTCCGGCGAGGCGCTAGCGGGTCACTTCCGGTCTGGGCTGGTAGAGACTCGAGGGCCCGGCTTCGGGTGGGCAGGTAGGCCGCAACCTGCACGGGTGCAGGAGGCACCCGCCGGCTCTGCAGACCCCTGCGTCCGGGGGAGAAGAGGGGAAGGGGGTATTAAAAGGAAGGAAAGGGGCCTTGGGCTCTCTTCTTAGCAGGATTATATGGGTAATTCAGGCTAATTCAGGCAGGAGCTCTGATGGCACACATCTGCCTGGGTTAAGCACCAAGCCACGGCCCCCATAGAAATATTTTATGCAATTCACAGTATGAGCTTACCCTCTTCGGAGTGTTGCAGAATTATTATGCATTTTTATTTTTTATTTTTTGGTCAGAGAATTTTTTTTAATTATTTTATAATGTAACTGGACCCTGTATTGTTATTTTCCCCTCAGCTCACTTTAAAATAGTTATAAAGGAGAAAGATATCTAAAAGCAATTATAGAGTAAGACCATTTTCCTTACTGTGTAAGCTGCAAACTAGGTGTCCTGTTAGTTGCTTTTCATTTTACCTTTGTATGCCTTACTGCCATGTTTTACTTATGGCACAGTGTAATCTATGTCGTGGACCCAAAATGGCTGCCTCACATGGTACTCTCTTGTGTAGAATAAACAATGCATGGTTCTAAACTCTCCTAATATATTTGTCTCCCTAAATATGTGTCATTACTTCACCTTTTGAGAGAATGTATTTAAGACAACTATATTTGTCTCCCTAAATATCAGTGACGTGCGGTGAGATCACTGGTTGGGGAGGCACTGGCAGCTAACAAGCCCCCCCCCCCCCCCCCCCCCGAAAAAAAAAGTGTGGTCCCCCAACACATCAGTAAAACCAGCACTAGGCAGAACCAGCCAGGGGGAGTAGTGCCATAGCAGGGGAGACACTCAGTGTGGTGTCCCCCTGCCATAACATTAATCTGCCCCCCCAGCCAGTCAGCCCAGGGTTGGAATTCCTCGGAAAGTGGGAACCCCAAAAAATAAAAATGGGGCCCCCCCTCCCGAGCAATAACCAGCACTGAGCTGATAGCCCAGTGCTATGCCCCGCACCCCTGGTGGCGGTGGGTGCGGGGTTCATTGTGTGTTAATATTGTTCTTTACAGGTGGCCTACAGGTCCCAGCAAGCCTGCCCCAGCATGCTGGCACTTGGAGAACCACAAGTGCCAGCATGCCCGAACATAAAGGGCCTGCTGGCACCTGTAGTCCACCTGCAAAGAATAGTAATATTGTTCTTTACAGGTAGCCTACAGGTCCCAGCAAGCCTGCCCCAGCATGCTGGCACTTGGAGAACAACAAGTGCCAGCATGCCCGGACATAAAGGGCCCGCTGGCACCAGTAGTCCACCTGTAAAGAAAATATTAAAATAAAACACCACACGTCTTGAAAATAAGCTTTATTAAACTGGGTCTTCACCTGGGGGCGGCGGCCTTTAAGCTCTTTTGCGTGGCCTCCGCCTTCCCAGGGCTTCCGGCGTCTTCACCTGGGGGGCGCCACCCCCCCAAGGGCTTCCAGCGTCTTCACCTGGTGGGCGGCGGCTGCTAAGCTCTTTTGCATAGCCGCCGCCCAGCCAGGACTTCCGGCGTCTTCTCTCTTCAGGAGCTCTTCACTGCTCCTCCTCCGCCGTCGGACTGACTCTCCTCCGCCTCGCTCTGACTTATATAAGTCAGCCGGAGGGGGCGGGGCGATGACGCGGCGAGCCGTGATTGGCTCGCGGCGGCCATCTTGAATTTCAAAAATGACGCTGAGGCGCCATTTTTGAAACTGGAACCGCTCCGCTGCCAAACTCTGCAGTATAAAGGTAAATTTCCGCCGCCGCACCCCGCCACCCACACCGCCGCCTCCCACACCACCGCCGCATCCCGCCGCCCACACCATCGCCGCATCCAGCCGCCCGCGTCGCCGACACAGTGATTGACAGCGGATCCAGTGACGGATCCGCTGGCCAATCACTGTGGCCTCACTGACAGGGACGTGCTTTCATAGGTTGAAAGCACGTCCCTGTAGGAAAGCGGCACCACTAATGGTGCCGCTTTCCCATATATTTTCAATGGGCTTTTACAGCCCATGGCTAGTCCCCGCCCGTGCCCGCCCCCCGCTCCCCATACTTTCCCCAGTGACAACGGGAGGCACCACGATCGGTGCCTCCCAAACACATACAGAGGTAAGCAATGCAAAGAATAATATTAAGAAGATACATATGAGACAGAATATGTGTCATATGCATCTTCTTTGTATTATCTTAATCATTAATGACAGGGGAGGCACTGCCTCCCCTGCCTCCCCTGACTGCACGTCCCTGCTAAATATGTGTCATTACTTCACCTTTTGAGAGAATGTATTTAAGACAACTTCAAGCAAAATATATTTAAAAAATAAATGTCTATTTTTATTTTAAGTAAAATGTAGCCTACTTTTGTTCTACTTCTTCTTCTTCCTCTTCTTCTTCTTCTTTGTCTTCGTCTTATTCTTTAAAAACACCACACCGTCTTTAAGAAAAAAGTTTATTAGTCAGGGTCTTCACCTGGGGGCGGCGGCCTTTAAGCTCATTTGCATGGCTGCCGCCTTCCCAGGGCTTCCAGCTTCTTCACCTGGTGGGCGGCGGCTGTTAAGCTCTTTTGCATAGCACTTGGAGAACCACAATTGCCAGCATGTCCGGACATAAAGGGCCCGCTGGCACCTGTAAAGAAAATATTAAAATAAAAACACCACACCGTCTTTAAAAAAAAGTTTATTAGTCAGGGTCTTCACCTGGGGACGGCGGCATTTAAGCACTTTTGCATGGCCACCGCCTCTCCAGGGCTTCCGCCGTCTTCACCTGGGGGGCCGCCGCCTACCCAGGGCTTCCGTCGTCTTTCTCCGGCGTCTTCACCTGGGAGGCAGCGGCCTTTAAGCTCTTTTGCATGGCTGCCGCCTTCCCAGGGCTTCCAGCGTCTTCACCTGGTGGACGGTGGCTGTTAAGCTTTTTTACATAGCACTTGGAGAACCACAAGTGCCAGCATGTCCGGACATAAAGGTCCCACTGGCACCTGTAGTCCACCTGTAATGAAAATATTAAAATAAAAACACCACTCCGTCTTTAAAAAAAAGTTTATTAGTCAGGGTCTTAACCTGGGGGCGGCGGCCTTTAAGCTTTTTTGCATGGCTGCCGCCTCTCCAGGGCTTCCGACGCCTTCACCTGGGGGGCCGCCGCCTCCCCAGTGCTTCAGGCATCCTCACCTGAGAGGCAGCGGCCTTTAAGCTCTTTTGCATGGCTGCCGCCTCCCCAGGGCTTCCGGCGTCTTCACCTGAGGGGCCGCCGCCTCCCCAGGTCTTCCGGCGTCTTCATCGGGGAGGCAGTGGCCTTTAAGCTCTTTTGCATGGCTGCCGCCTTCCCAGGGCTTCTACCGTCTTCACCTGGTGGGCGGCGGCCGTTAAGCTCTTTTGCATAGCACTTGGAGAACCACAAGTGCCAGCATGTCCGGACATAAAGGGCCCGCAGGCACCTGTAGTCCACCTGTAAAGAAAATATTAAAATAAAAACACCACACCGTCTTTAAAAAAAGTTTATTATTCAGGGTCTTCACCTGGGGGCGGCGGCCTGTAAGTTCGTTTGCATGGCTGCCGCCCATCCAGGACTTCCAGCGTCTTCTTTCTTTAGGAGCTCTTCTGCCGTCGGACTGACGCCGATGCCTCGCGCTGACTTATATAAGTCAGCCGGAGGGGCCGGGGTGATGACGCAGCGAGCCGTGATTGGCTCGTGGTTGCCATCTTGAATTTCAAAAATTAAGCTGAGGTTCCATTTTTGAAATTGGTACTGCTCTGCTGCCAAACTCTGCAGAATGGCAGTGCCTCTAATACTCTCACTGCCACCGATGCCCGCACCTCCGCGCACCCATACAGTGATGGCAGCGGATCCAGTGACGGATCCTCTGGCCAATCACTGTGGCCTCACTGACAGGGGCGTGCTTTCATGGGTTGAAAGCACGTCCCTGTATGAAAGCAGCACCTCTAATGGTGCCGCTTTCTCATGCATTTCCAATGGACTTTTAATGCCCAAGGCTAGGCCCCGCCCACCCCTGCCCCCCGCTCCCACACCCTTTCCCATTCACAATGGGAGGCACCACGATCGGTGCCTCCCAAACACATTTAAACAGGGATAATGATTAGATTAATATAAAGGGGATACTTATGACACAGAATACAGTATGTGTCATAAGTATCTTCTTTATATTATTTTAATCATTAATGACAGGGGAGGCACTGCCTCCCCTGCCTTCCCTGACTGCACGTCCCTGGTTTGCCCAGACCACCCGCCCACCAACTAACCTTGCCTGACCCAGTCTTCCCATCTGTCACCTCAATCTGATATTTTGACCTATTTACCCGGCAGGAGAAAATGCACCTATACGTCAATGGTAAGAGAGTGAAAAAAGAGAGCAAGAAATGAGTGGGGCATGGAGAGCCCACCGGGGGAATGCAGAGGTAAAAGCCTATGCTTAGGGTGTGGCCTGCTGCCACAGATGCTTGGCTAACATAGTATAGGGCCCATGATATATATATATAGTAAATACTGCTAGTGCATGCATGATAATGTACCAGATTAATAACTGTAATGCACTGTAGATAATATGTATAATGTACGATTCAAGTGCACAGACGGGACCTGATCCATAGACGAGGAGGTGGGCCCCCAGGCAGTAGGGCCCACCGGTGGTTTCCCCTGTACCCCTATGGGCCAGTCCAACCCTGAGTGGGAGTGAGGGGGGAGGGGGACAGTAATAACTACCATAGCATTTATTTCTGACGCTAACAGGAATTACAACTGTACAAATGTAGCCATTCTCGTTGTGGCTACATCTTAAGGCGATTGCGCCTTGTTAGTCGCGACCGCACCGCATAAGTTTGGACGTCTAAGACATGTGTGTGCCCCATTCACATGGATGGGGGCAGCAAATGCCGCTACTCGACATGGCTAGGCACAGGTGCCCATAGCTGCGTCGAGGGTGTACGTTTCCCTCAGATGTAGCCATGATCAGCATGGCTACATCTGTATATAGTATTGGACAAAAACAAAAGTAATGATTAAAGCACAATTTAATTCTCTTACATCTCTACATATTAATAAAAATGGATCAGCGTGCAACACTGGCACACTGGGATTTAGGCAGGCAGAGAGAGAGAGAGTAAAGCACCCTTCATATATCTCCAATGGCCCATTTGCAGCCGCTTGTCGATGTTAAGTAATGGCACTGTCCCAGTAGGTGTGAGATTTTGTTTTTATCCAATACTATGCTATCCCCAAGGTCGTAAGTCATATATTATAATAGTCATGCTAAATGTCTGCCGACGATTCAAAATAAGCTGCTCTTATCTTTGTCCAGTCACTAACCTTCTACCAGTGTGCTATGCCGTGCCAGGCCTCTGAAAGCATATGCAAGAGACAGCAACAGCATAGCCCTGACATAGGCAGTTTCCATTATGACATCACAGCATGACCTCACACACCCCACCAGACCGGCTAAGACTGGTTATTTCTGGTTTGAGGCCCTTGTCTTTTACATGACTGATCTAAGGGAAATATGATTTCACTTATTATTTAAAATGATTACATGAGAAAAAATGTATTACTGCCATTTGCCGGCAGTTTTGCTCACTTAGTGGCATCTAATATTGTGATGTATATTTTATATTTTACAAATACAGCCTGATTCAGGTTGGATCGCAATCGCAATAAGCGATCCAATGGTAAAAATTGCTAAAAGGATGCGGGATCCTGCGCAGGGCCCATCCTGCGCATGCGCCTGCATTTTCTAAGGCGCCCCACAGAGAATGCGATTGCTTCTGCCTGTCTATGAGGCAGAGATGGTCGCGGTAGTGTGAGGGGGGGAGACAACGCTCCATTTCAAAGATGGAGATGGAGTATTGCGGGGACGAGACTTCAAAACAGGGGCGGCAACGGAGAAACAGGGGGAATAGTCGGGGCAGCTGCATGACATCACACGCGGGTCTCATGTGGGCGCCTAACATGTGGGGTATACTAGCCCTGTGCTGGGCGTCCCCCCGCATGTCAGAGAATCTGATCATAAATGTGCTAAATTTAGCACCTCTAGTATCAGATCTGAATCACCCCCATGGAACAAAAAAAAGACCCAAATTATGTGATTTTAGTTTTGTTTGTCAATTTTTGAAAAACAAAACCAGTCACGGCAGTTTGGCAAAAACCAAATACAAAGCCGGATGACGAAGCAGGGCCAATTCCAAATCCAGCAAAAATGGTCCTGTGCACATCTATAGTAATATTCTAATATCACATTGAGTTTGCTAGCATTGTATGCCTAGGGATGTGCTGATATGAGACATTCCCTTTAACTCCTGTTTTATTGAGTTTAATAAATTATTCCTGTAGTTTAGCTGGTCATTCAAAACTTGGGATCAGTGCTACCATATGGTCCCTACTGGTCTGCACATGTGCACTGATGTTGCTTGCTAACTGGTAGCTGCATTAGAAGTTGTTGCATTCCACAGGAGGAGCTAGCTGCTTATATCCAGTTTTGCGTTCCACATGGCACAGTTCGGGAGCACCAGTGACACATTTTACACATGGTACCCTGAGGTTACCGGCAGAGAGGTGCATCTCTGCCTGACCGATTACGTGACTTAAGTGTTGAACAGTGTAATGTTTTTTTGTTGTGCTTTGACCTTTGGGACCTTGTGTTAATATTGTTGCTATAGGATGTGATACCACTTCCAGGCAGGCCATGTGGTCCAAATTAAACTACTGTACATGTAGTTTGCTGTCTTTTTGTACATTATTCTGTTGGTATAAACATACTTGCCTACACTCCCTCATTCTGCAGGAGACTCCCTGAAATAGAAGCAATCTCCCTAACTCCCTGAATAGTCCAGCAATCTCACTGATTGCACCTTATCCCCTGATGGGGGGTAAGGTAGAGAATAGAATAACAGTCGGTAAGAGTAATTCTAGAAAGGCACTAGTAAATAATGGTAAGTTACCATTAAAGCAAAAGGGCAAAGGAAATATTAACATAAAATGTATGCTTGCGAAGGCAAGAAGCCTATCAGGTAAAATGGGGGAATTGGAGTGGCATGTATCAAAAAATCAGTATGATATTATAGGTATTACGGAAACATGGTGGGATGACTCTCACAACTGGGTTACTAATTTGGAGGGATATTCACTTTTCAGGAGGGACAGGGCTACCAAAAGGGGTGGAGGGGTATGTCTCTATGTAAAACCATCTCTAAAACCAAACATTAATATATGTTATTTACGAGGGGACTGGTGATAATGTGGAATCACTATGGGTTGAGATCACTAGTGGGGGCACTGAAATAAAGAAACTAGTCATTGACACGTGCTACAAGCAACCAGATATTAGTATACGTGACGAGGAACTACTCTCACAGCAAATTGAGAAAGCTGCGGGAATGGGGGACATCCTAGTGTTAGGGGAATTTTAACTATCCGGGTATAAACTGGAGTAACGATTCATGAGTAAAAATTAAGAGCAGCAGGATTCTAAACACATTAAAGGATCAATACTTGACTCAATTAGTCGAGGACCCAACCAGAGGTAATAATGTTCTGGACCAAGTCATTACCAATAACGTGGACATTATATCAAACATTACAGTTGGGGAGACCTTGGGAAACAGTGATCACTATATGATCACATTCAGCATCAGTTTCAAGAAACATAGCTATAAGGAATCAACAAAAACATTTAACTTTAGAAAAGCTAACTTCAATATGTTAAACGACATTAACTGGGAAGTTTTGTTTCATGGTAAAGACACATCGGAAATGTGGGATGCTTTAAAAGGGTTGCTTGATAGCAATATTCACAAATTCATACCCTTGGGCAGTAAACGCAGGAGTACTAGACTCAAATTAATGTGGCTTAATAAGGATGTCAAAGAAGCAATGGCTAAAAAGAGGTGTTCTTTTAAAGCATTTAAAACTAATGGAGGGGAGGAGGCTTCACTCCCTGTACCAAGATGGCTGCTGACCTAAATCCTGCACATAAATGCGGCGGCATCTTGTCAATGTCTTAGAGCATCACAGTGGGAGACAGTAGTTTTTCACTTAACTCCTCAGAGACCTGAGATTATCAGAGATCCACAACACTTCCAGTGATCCTGCCGAATAACACCCCTCTCATCTCAACCTCCGCTCAGTGAGAACCAGTGTGTAACAGTGATTAAGTGGGGTTCATAGAAATATTTTATGCAATTCACAGTATGAGCTTACCCTCTTCGGAGTGTTGCAGAATTATTATGCATTTTTATTTTTTATTTTTTGGTCAGAGAATTTTTTTTCATTATTTTATAATGTAACTGGACCCTGTATTGTTATTTTCCCCTCAGCTCACTTTAAAATAGTTATAAAGGAGAAAGATATCTAAAAGCAATTATAGAGTAAGACCATTTTCCTTACTGTGTAAGCTGCAAACTAGGTGTCCTGTTAGTTGCTTTTCATTTTACCTTTGTATGCCTTACTGCCATGTTTTACTTATGGCACAGTGTAATCTATGTCGTGGACCCAAAATGGCTACCTCACATGGTACTCTCTTGTGTAGAATAAACAATGCATAGTTCTAAACTCTCCTAATATATTTGTCTCCCTAAATATGTGTCATTACTTCACCTTTTGAGAGAATGTATTTAAGACAACTTCAAGCAAAATATATTTAAAAAATAAATGTCTATTTTTATTTTAAGTAAAATGTAGCCTACTTTTGTTCTACTTCTTCTTCTTCCTCTTCTTCTTCTTCTTTGTCTTCGTCTTCTTCTTTAAAAACACCACACCGTCTTTAAGAAAAAAGTTTATTAGTCAGGGTCTTCACCTGGGGGCGGCGGCCTTTAAGCTCTTTTGCATGGCTGCAGCCTTCCCAGGGCTTCCAGCTTCTTCACCTGGTGGACGGCGGCTGTTAAGCTCTTTTGCATAGCACTTGGAGAACCACAAGTGCCAGCATGTCCGGACATAAAGGGCCCACTGGCACCTGTAAAGAAAATATTAAAATAAAAACACCACACCGTCTTTAAAAAAAGTTTATTAGTCAGGGTCTTCACCTGGGGACGGCGGCATTTACGCACTTTTGCATGGCCACCGCCTCTCCAGGGCTTCCGCTGTCTTCACCTGGGGGGCCGCTGCCTGCCCAGGGCTTCCGTCGTCTTTCTCCAGTGTCTTCACCTGGGAGGCAGCGGCCTTTAGGCTCTTTTGCATGGCTGCCGCCTTCCCAGGGCTTCCAGCGTCTTCACCTGGTGGACGGTGGCTGTTAAGCTTTTTTACATAGCACTTGGAGAACCACAAGTGCCAGCATGTCCGGACATAAAGGGCCCACTGGCACCTGTAGTCCACCTGTAATGAAAATATTAAAATAAAAACACCACTCCGTCTTTAAAAAAAAGTTTATTAGTCAGGGTCTTAACCTGGGGGCGGCGGCTTTAAGCTTTTTTGCATGGCCGCCGCCTCTCCAGGGCTTCCGACGCCTTCACCTGGGGGGCCGCCGTCTCCCCAGGGCTTCCGGCATCTTCACCTGAGAGGCAGCGGCCTTTAAGCTCTTTTGCATGGCTGCCGCCTCCCCAGGACTTCCGGCGTCTTCACCTGGGAGGCCGCCGCCTCCCCAGGGCTTCCGGCGTCTTCATCGGGGAGGCAGCGACCTTTAAGCTCTTTTGCATGGCTGCCGCCTTCCCAGGGCTTCTACCGTCTTCACCTGGTGAGCGGGGGCCGTTAAGCTCTTTTGCATAGCACTTGGAGAACCACAAGTGCCAGCATGTCCGGACATAAAGGGCCCGCTGGCACCTGTAGTCCACCTGTAAAGAAAATATTAAAATAAAAACACCACACCGTCTTTAAAAAAAAGTTTATTATTCAGGGTCTTCACCTGGGGGCGGCGGCCTGTTAGTTCATTTGCATGGCTGCCGCCCATCCAGGACTTCCAGTGTCTTCTTTCTTTAGGAGCTCTTCTGCCGTCGGACTGACGCCGATGCCTCGCGCTGACTTATATAAGTCAGATGGAGGGGCCGGGGTGATGACGCAGCGAGCCGTGATTTGCTCGTGGTTGCCATCTTGAATTTCAAAAATTAAGCTGAGGTTCCATTTTTGAAATTGGTACCGCTCCGCTGCCAAACTCTGCAGAATGGCAGTGCCTCTAATACTCTCACTGCCACCGATGCCCGCACCTCCGCGCACCCATACAGTGAAGGCAGCGGATCCAATGGACTTTTACTGCCCAAGGCTAGGCCCTGCCCACCCCTGCCCCCCGCTCCCACACCCTTCCCCTTTCACAATGGGAGGCACCACGATCGGTGCCTCCCAAACACATTTAAACAGGGATAATGATTAGATTAATATAAAGGGGATACTTATGACACAGAATACAGTATGTGTCATAAGTATCTTCTTTATATTATTTTAATCATTAATGACAGGGGAGGCACTGCCTCCCCTGCCTTCCCTGACTGCACGTCCCTGGTTTGCCCAGACCACCCGCCCACCAACTAACCTTGCCTGACCCAGTCTTTCCATCTGTCACCTCAAATCTGATATTTTGACCTATTTACCCGGCAGGAGAAAACGCACCTATACGTCAATGGTGAGAGAGTGAAAAAAGAGAGCAAGAAATGAGTGGGGCATGGAGAGCCCACCGGGGGAATGCAGAGGTAAAGGCCCATGCTTAGGGTGTGGCCTGCTGCCACAGATGCTTGGCTAACATGGTATAGGGCCCATGATAAATATGTATAGTAAATACTGCTAGTGCATGCATGATAATGTACCAGATTAATAACTGCAATGCGCTGTAGATAATATGTATAATGTACAATTCAAGTGCACAGACGGGTCCTGATCCATAGACGAGGAGGTGGGCCCCCAGGCAGTAGGGCCCACCGGTGGTTTCCCCTGTACCCCTATGGGCCAGTCCAACCCTGAGTGGGAGTGAGGGGGGGAGGGGGACAGTCATAACCACCATAGCATTTATTTCTGACCCTAACAGGAATTACAACTGTACAAATGTAGCCATTCTCGTTGTGGCTACATCTTAAGGCGATTGCGCCTTGTTAGTCGTGACCGCACCGCGTACGTTTGGACGTCTAAGACATGTGTGTGCCCCATTCACATGGATGGGGGCAGCAAATGCCGCTACTCGACATGGCTAGGCACAGGTGCCCATAGCTGCGTCGAGGGTGTACGTTTCCCTCAGATGTAGCCATGATCAGCATGGCTACATCTGTATATAGTATTGGACAAAAACAAAAGTAATGATTAAAGCACAATTTAATTATCTTACATCTCTACATATTAATAAAAATGGATGAGCGTGCAACACTGGCACACTGGGATTTAGGCAGGCAGAGAGAGAGAGAGTAAAGCACCCTTCATATATCTCCAATGGCCCATTTGCAGCCGCTTGTCGATGTTAAGTAATGGCACTGTCCCAGTAGGTGTGAGATTTTGTTTTTATCCAATACTATGCTATCCCCAAGGTCGTAAGTCATATATTATAATAGTCATGCTAAACGTCTGGCGACGATTCAAAATAAGCTGCTCTTATCTTTGTCCACTCACTAACCTTCTACCAGTGTGCTATGCCGTGCCAGGCCTCTGAAAGCATATGCAAGAGACAGCAACAGCATAGCCCTGACATAGGCAGTTTCCATTATGACATCACAGCATGACCTCACACACCCCACCAGACCGGCTAAGACTGGTTATTTCTGGTTTGAGGCCCTTGTCTTTTACATGACTGACCTAAGGGAAATATGATTTCACTTATTATTTAAAATTATTACATGAGAAAAAATGTATTACTGCCATTTGCCGGCAGTTTTGCTCACTTAGTGGCATCTAACATTGTGATGTATATTTTATATTTTACAAATAGAGCCTGATTCAGGTTGGATCGCAATCGCAATAAGCGATCCAATGGTAAAAATTGCTAAGAGGATGCGGGATCCTGCGCAGGGCCCATCCTGCGCATGCGCCTGCATTTTCTAAGGCGCCCCACAGAGAATGCGATTGCCTCTGCCTGTCTATGAGGCAGAGATGGTCGCGGTAGTGCGAGGGGGGGGAGACAACGCTCCATTTCAAAGACGGAGATAGAGTATTGCGGGGACGAGACTTCAAAACAGGGGCGGCAACGGAGAAACAGGGGGAATAGTCGGGGCAGCTGCATGACATCACACGCAGCCGATGCTATCACAAAAATGGTTGCTGGTCTCATGTGGGCACCTAACATGTGGGGTATACTAGCCCTGTGCTGGGCATCCCCCCGCATGTCAGAGAATCTGATCATAAATGTTCTAATTTTAGCACCTCTAGTATCAGATCTGAATCACCCCCATGGAACAAAAAAAAGACCCAAATTATGTGATTTTAGTTTTGTTTGTCAATTTTTTAAAACAAAAAACCAAAACCAGTCACGGCAGTTTGGCAAAAACCAAATGCAAAGCCGGATGACGAATCAGGGCTAATTCCAAATCCAGCAAAAATGGTCCTGTGCACATCTCTAGTAATATTCTAATATCACATTGAGTTTGCTAGCATTGTATGCCTAGGGATGTGCTGATATGAGACATTCCCTTTAACTCCTGTTTTATTGAGTTTAATAAATTATTCCTGTAGTTTAGCTGGTCATTCAAAACTTGGGATCAGTGCTACCATATGGTCCCTACTGGTCTGCACATGTGCACTGATGTTGCTTGCTAACTGGTAGCTGCATTAGAAGTTGTTGCATTCCACAGGAGGAGCTAGCTGCTTATATCCAGTTTTGCGTTCCACATGGCACAGTTCGGGAGCACCAGTGACACATTTTACACATGGTACCCTGAGGTTACCGGCAGAGAGGTGCATCTCTGCCTGATCGATTACGTGACTTAAGTGTTGAACAGTGTAATGTTTTTTTGTTGCGCTTTGACCTTTGGGACCTTGTATTAATATTGTTGCTATAGGATGTGATACTACTTCCAGGCAGGCCATGTGGTCCAAATTAAACTACTGTACATGTAGTTTGCTGTCTTTTTGTACATTATTCTGTTGGTATAAACATACTTGCCTACACTCCCTCATTCTGCAGGAGACTCCATGAAATAGAAGCAATCTCCCTAACTCCCTGAATAGTCCAGCAATCTCACTGATTGCACCTTATCCCCTGATGGGGGGTAAGGTAGAAAATAAAATAACAGTCGGTAAGAGTAATTCTAGAAAGGCACTTGTAAATAATGGTAAGTTACCATTAAAGCAAAAGGGCAAAGGAAATATTAACATAAAATGTATGCTTGCGAAAGCAAGAAGCCTATCAGGTAAAATGGGGGAATTGGAGTGGCATGTATCAAAAAATCAGTATGATATTATAGGTATTACGGAAACATGGTGGGACGACTCTCACGACTGGGTTACTAATTTGGAGGGATATTCACTTTTCAGGAGGGACAGGGCTACCAAAAGGGGAGGAGGGGTATGTCTCTATGTAAAACCATCTCTAAAACCAAACATTAATATATGTTATTTACGAGGGGACTGGTGATAATGTGGAATCACTATGGGTTGAGATCACTAGTGGGGGCACTGAAATAAAGAAACTAGTCATTGGCACGTGCTACAAGCAACCAGATATTAGCATACGTGACGAGGAACTACTCTCACAGCAAATTGAGAAAGCTGCGGGAATGGGGGACATCCTAGTGTTAGGGGAATTTTAACTATCCGGGTATAAACTGGAGTAACGATTCATGAGTAAAAATTAGGAGCAGAAGGATTCTAAACACATTAAAGGATCAATACTTGTCTCAATTAGTCGAGGACCCAACCAGAGGTAATAATGTTCTGGACCAAGTCATTACCAATAACGTGGACATTATATCAAACATTACAGTTGGGGAGACCTTGGGAAACAGTGATCACTATATGATCACATTCAGCATCTGTTTCAAGAAACATAGCTAAAAGGAATCAACAAAAATATTTAACTTTAGAAAAGCTAACTTCAATATGCTAAACGACATTAACTGGGAAGTTTTGTTTCATGGTAAAGACACATCGGAAATGTGGGATGCTTTAAAAGGGTTGCTTGATAGCAATATTCACAAATTCATACCCTTGGGCAGTAAACGCAGGAGTACTAGACTCAAATTAATGTGGCTTAATAAGGATGTCAAAGAAGCAATGGCTAAAGAGAGGTGTTCTTTTAAAGCATTTAAAACTAATGGAGGGGAGGAGGCTTCACTCCCTGTACCAAGATGGCTGCTGACCTAAATCCTGCACATAAATGCGGCGGCATCTTGTCAATGTCTTAGTGGGAGACAGTAGTTTTTCACTTAACTCCTCAGAGACCTGAGATTATCAGAGATCCACAACACTTCCAGTGATCCTGCCGAATAACACCCCTCTCATCTCAACCTCCGCTCAGTTAGAACCAGTGTGTAACAGTGATTAAGTGGGGTTCATAGAAATATTTTATGCAATTCACAGTATGAGCTTACCCTCTTCGGAGTGTTGGAGAATTATTATACATTTTTATTTTTTATTTTTTGGTCAGAGAATTTTTTTTTATTATTTTATAATGTAACTGGACCCTGTATTGTTATTTTCCCCTCAGCTCACTTTAAAATAGTTATAAAGGAGAAAGATATCTAAAAGCAATTATAGAGTAAGACCATTTTCCTTACTGTGTAAGCTGCAAACTGGGTGTCCTGTTAGTTGCTTTTCATTTTACCTTTGTATGCCTTACTGCCATGTTTTACTTATGGCACAGTGTAATCTATGTCGTGGACCCAAAATGGCTGCCTCACATGGTACTCTCTTGTGTAGAATAAACAATGCATGGTTCTAAACTCTCCTAATATATTTGTCTCCCTAAATATGTGTCATTACTTCACCTTTTGAGAGAATTTATTTAAGACAACTTCAAGCAAAATATATTTAAAAAATAAATGTCTATTTTTATTTTAAGTAAAATGTAGCCTACTTTTGTTCTACTTCTTCTTCCTCTTCTTCTTCTTCTTTGTCTTCGTCTTCTTCTTTAAAAACACCACACCGTCTTTAAGAAAAAAGTTTATTAGTCAGGGTCTTCACCTGGGGGCGGCGGCCTTTAAGCTCTTTTGCATGGCTGCCGCCTTCCCAAGGCTTCCAGCGTCTTCACCTGGTGGACGGTGGCTGTTAAGCTTTTTTACATAGCACTTGGAGAACCACAAATGCCAGCATGTCCGGACATAAAGGGCCCACTGGCACCTGTAGTCCACCTGTAATGAAAATATTAAAATAAAAACACCACTCCGTCTTTAAAAAAAAGTTTATTAGTCAGGGTCTTAACCTGGGGGTAGCGGCCTTTAAGCTTTTTTGTATGGCTGCCGCCTCTCCAGGGCTTCCGACGCCTTCACCTGGGGGGCCGCCGCCTCCCCAGGGCTTCCGGCATCTTCACCTTAGAGGCAGCGGCCTTTAAGCTCTTTGTTGAAATATGTACAACAGACTATGGGTTTGTTTATATGCATGTAGTTACCGTACAGGGGCAGCAGATGGCGCTGTATACTTACAGAGGTGTATTGTTTGTATGCTGTATATGCATGTACTTGTTTGTTCTTCCTCCTCACGTGTGTGTTCTAGAAAAGTCTCTGAGGAAAGGAGGTGAGCTGAGCAGCTCATGTTACTGACATGTTTAAGTTAAGAAGCTGTTACTGAAACCTGTTGTTATATTGATCCTGGTACTCAGTACTATATAAAGAAGATATACATCTCAAGTCTCGTTCTGTCTGAATACAAGGTAACTCCTGAGGTGATCCTTTATCTATAAGACCTCCTGCTGCACACCTATGGTATCAATCCATCGCACTATGCCAACAGGTTATGGGCCCAGACTGGAGTCTATACAAGATAAAGTTTTCAGGAGTGCATCCTAAGCAGCATCCAGATCACGAGTTGCACTGCAAGTCCCAGCAGGCGCAGACAGCAGACTGTGTAACATACACAAGAAACAACCCAGGAGAACCTTGGAAAGAAAACTGTGAGTAAAACAAGTTTAATACCACAGAAGAATAGAGAGATCTATACAAGGAAGGGTTATGGCAAATTACACAGATCTCAGACTAGCTGCTAGCAAGCTTTCTAATGAGAACTATCAGACATGGAAGTTTAAAGTAGAAATGCTATTAACCAGAGATGATTTATGGGATGTTATAAATGCAGACAGACCTGAAGGAGAGGATCAGCAGTGGATTAAGAAGGACAGACAGGCAAGAGCCACTATAAGTTAACTGGTGGAAGATGAACAGCTTATACACATAAGACAAGAGAGTACAGCTAAAGACATGTGGACAGCATTGCAGAGAGTGCATGAAGGATCAAGTTTGAACAGCAAACTATTCCTATTAAGAAAATTATACCAAATGAGATTTAATAAAGGCAAGACAATGCAAGAACACATCAGTGCACTACTAGAGATAACCATACAGCTCAGGTCAATGGGAGAAGAAATCAAAAGCAACCACATAGTAGCTATCCTCCTGTGCCATTTACCAGATACATACAGTGCACTAATAAATGCACTAGAAATGAGACCTGAAGCAGAAATCACACCAGACTTTGTGAAGAACAGGCTCAGAGAGGAGTATCAACGCAGAAAGGAGCTTACAGAGTGCAATACTGAAAGTGACACAGATTAAGCACTTAAAATGGCGGACACTAAGCCACACACCAGGGAAACAAGAGCATGTTTCAGATGCAAGAAAGTGGGTCACCTGAAAAAAGATTGCACCATATGGAAGACAGAGCAGCACAAACCACCAGAAAGATTACACAAACAAAGAGCCAAAGCCACACTTACAGATACAGGAGCACATAATTGGAATGGAACATTTAAAGCGACAGTAACCCAATTGTCAGAAAAGTGGTATGTAGACTCAGGAGCGACTAGTCATATGACAAATAACAAGGACTTCTTTACTGAACTTGATTTGAACCATAAAGAAACAATCTACCTAGCAGATGGAACAAATATCATTGCAGAAGGGAAAGGGAATGGTCAATTCCTATGCTCCAAGGGTAATGGCAGCTATGCAGAAATACCCGTAACAGATATGCTATATGTTCCCAAGCTTGAAGGAGCACTGCTATCAGTAAAGAATCTAGTAGAAAAAGGACTTACTGTAAAGTTTCAGAATAATAAGTGTTTTATCCAAAATGGAAGAGAAACGCTAGCTACAGCCAGAATAAAAGAACATTTATACTGTCTGGATATCGCAGCACAGCAGGGAAAGCTGAGTACACAGAAACACGCTGACTGTATTCACAAGTGGCATAGAAGATTAGGACACAGACACCCAGATTGCATAAAGGAAATGCAGAGGAGAGACCTAGCCAGGGATCTCAAAGTGTCAGACTGTTCGGAAATGATGAAGTGCCAATGCTGCATAAAAGCAAAAGCAACAAGGACGACAATTCCTAAGAAAAGTGAAAACAGAGCTTCCAGACCACTAGACCTGGTACATAGTGATGTATGTGGACCTATGAAAACGCGAACCGTAGGAGACAAAAGGTATATGCTGACATTCATTGACGACTACTCCAGGTTCACAGTCACTTATCTAATAAAAAGTAAAGATGAAGTCTTAGAAAAGCTGCAAGACTATGTGACCATGACCAGAAACAGGTTCAAGAGGAATATGCTAACTCTTCGCAGCGACAATGGAGGCGAGTTCACAGGACAGAAAATAGAACGGTACTTAAGAGGACTCGGTATTGAGCATCAGAAGACAGTACCATATACACCAGAGCAAAACGGTGTATCTAAGAGGAAAAACAGATCACTAACAGAAATGATAAGGTGCATGCTTACAGATTCAGGACTACCTGATAAATATTGGGGTGAAGCAGCAGCAACAGCCACCTATCTTCAAAACAGACTACTTTCCAAAGCAGTAAGGAAGACACCATGGGGGTAATTCCAAGTTGATCGCAGCAGGATTTTTGCTAGCAATTGTGCAAAACCATGTGCACTGCAGGGGAGGCAGATATAACATGTGCAGAGAGAGTTAGATTTGGGTGGGGTGTGTTCAATCTGCAATCTAATTTGCAGTGCAAAAATAAAGCAGCCAGTATTTACCCTGCACAGAAATAAAATAACCCACCCAAATCTAACTCTTTCTGCACATGTTATATCTGCCTCCCATGCAGTGCACATGGTTTTGCCCAATTGCTATCAAAAATCCTGCTGCGATCAACTTGGAATTACCCCCCATATGAGCTGTGGCATGGTAAGAAACCCAGCTTAAAGCACATTAGAGTTTTTGGATGCAGAGCCTTCGTCTACATTCCCGCTGAAAAATGAAGCAAGTTGCAGAACCGAGCAGAAGAGGGAGATCTAGTCGGCTACAGCGAACATTCAAAAGGCTACAGAATCTTAAATCCAAGAACTGGAAAAGTAGTTATAAGCAACAGTGTGACATTCATAGAAGAAACACGAGATGATGTCATAATTCCAGTAGACTCTACTGAAGAAGAAAGCACTGAATCCAAAGAAACAGATGAAGTAGAGATCACTCAAGAAGTTGAAGTACAACACAAGACAAATACCAGCGACACTCGTGAGAGTACATCCGAGGGGGTGAGACGCTCTTCAAGAGAAAATAAGGGAAAAGCACCTGCACGTTTATCTTACAAAGCAAAAGCTATTAACATACAAGAACCTGCATCATGGGAAGAAATTGCTAATTTTTCTGAAAGAGAAGCACAGAAATGGTTAGGAGCCGCAAAAGAAGAAATGGAATCAATGGAAGACAATCAGACATGGACATTGACCAGACTACCAGTAGACAAAAAGGCCATAGGATGTAAATGGACTTTTAAGGTCAAATATGATTCTGAAGGAAAAATAAAAAGATACAAGGCAAGACTGGTTGCTAAAGGATATTCACAGAAATTTGGAGAAGATTATGATGAAACGTTTGCTCCAGTTGTGAAGCACACTACCATTAGAACCTTACTCCTAACAGCAGCCATAAAGGGTATGCAAGTGAAACATTTCGATGTAAAGACGGCTTTCCTACATGGTGAACTAAAGGAAGATATATACATGGAACAACCACCAGGCTTCGTGAATTCTCAGAACCCAGATCATGTATGTAAACTTAACAAGAGTATATATGGTCTTAAACAAGCAGCAAGAGCATGGAATACAAAGATAAATGGAGTTCTGACAGAAAAGGGATTCATCAGAAGCAAAGCAGACCCATGTCTCTATACAAAGTTGATAGAGGAAAGATGGTTCTATGTATTGATTTACGTGGACGATTTGCTAGTTTGTTTTGAACAAGAAGGGGACGAAATTGAATTGCTACAAGAACTAAACCGTCAGTTTGAAACAAAAGACCTCGGCCACATAACGCATTACTTGGGAATGCAAATCTCAAGAGAAGATGATGGAACATTCACACTAAGTCAGAAATACAAAATTCAGGAAACCATTGAGGAATTTGGTATACAAGATGCAAAGACAGCAAGCACTCCTATGGAGACAAGTTATGAAAAGGAACCAAATGATCAGAGCAACCTGTTACAGGATAACCATCTATACAGAAAAGCCATAGGAAAATTGCTATACATTGCAACCGTCACCAGACCAGATATCTCCACAGCAGTCGGGATTTTAAGCAGAAAAGCCTCTAAACCAACCAAGATGGATTGGAATGCAGTTAAGAGGGTAATTCGTTACTTAAAGGGAACGATTAACAAGAAGCTTAAGCTCTCAGCAAACACAAGTCACAAGTTAACAGGATCTGTTGACGCAGATTGGGCTGGAGACACAAGTGACAAAAAATCCACAAGTGGATATATATTCTCTATCGGAGAAGGATTAATCAGCTGGACAAGCAAGAAGCAGTCTACCGTAGCACTATCTTCTACAGAAGCTGAATATATCGCAGCAGCTCACGCCAGTCAAGAAGTGGTATGGTTAATGCAACTACTATCAGACCTAGGAATGCCTCAAGAAGAACCTATCAAGATATATGAGGATAATCAAGGATGCCTTGCATTAGCGCAAACAGAAAGAGTGAACCCAAGAACCAAGCACATTGATGTCAAGCATCACTTCCTGAGGGATCTACAGGAACAAGGTCTTATAGAGTTGAACTATTGCCCAACAGAAGATATGACAGCTGATATCATGACTAAGCCTCTTACCAGAGAGAGACATTGGAGACTTACGTCAAAGATGGGTCTAACTGAAGAAAGCCAGTCTGTTGAGAAGGGGTGTTGAAATATGTACAACAGACTATGGGTTTGTTTATATGCATGTAGTTACCGTACATGGGCAGCAGATGGCGCTGTATACTTACAGAGGTGTATTGTTTGTCTGCTGTATATGCATGTACTTGTTTGTTCTTCCTCCTCACGTGTGTGTTCTAGAAAAGTCTCTGAGGAAAGGAGGTGAGCTGAGCAGCTCATGTTACTGACATGTTTAAGTTAAGAAGCTGTTACTGAAACCTGTTGTTATATTGATCCTGGTACTCAGTACTATATAAAGAAGATATACATCTCAAGTCTTGTTCTGTCTGAATACAAGGTAACTCCTAAGGTGATCCTTTATCTATAAGACCTCCTGCTGCACACCTATGGTATCAATCCATCGCACTATGCCAACACTCTTTTGCATGGCTGCCGCCTCCCCAGGGCTTCCGGCGTCTTCACCTGGGGGGCCGCCGCCTCCCCAGGGCTTCCGGCGTCTTCATCGGGGAGGCAGCGGCCTTTAAGCTCTTTTGCATGGCTGCCGCCTTCCCAGGGCTTCCAGCTTCTTCACCTGGTGGGCGGTGGCTGTTAAGCTCTTTTGCATAGCACTTGGAGAACCACAATTGCCAGCATGTCCGGACATAAAGGGCCCGCTGGCACCTGTAAAGAAAATATTAAAATAAAAACACCACACCGTCTTTAAAAAAAAGTTTATTAGTCAGGGTCTTCACCTGGGGACGGTGGCATTTAAGCACTTTTGCATGGCCACCGCCTCTCCAGGGCTTACGCCGTCTTCACCTGGGGGGCCGCCGCCTACCCAGGGCTTCCGTCGTCTTTCTCCGGCGTCTTCACCTGGGAGGCAGCGGCCTTTAAGCTCTTTTGCATGGCTGCCGCCTTCCCAGGGCTTCCAGCGTCTTCACCTGGTGGACGGTGGCTGTTAAGCTTTTTTACATAGCACTTGGAGAACCACAAGTGCCAGCATGTCCGGACATAAAGGGCCCACTGGCACCTGTAGTCCACCTGTAATGAAAATATTAAAATAAAAACACCACTCCGTCTTTAAAAAAAAGTTTATTAGTCAGGGTCTTAACCTGGGGCAGCGGCCTTTAAGCTTTTTTGCATGGCCGCCGCCTCCCCAGGGCTTCCGACGTCTTCATCGGGGAGGCAGCAGCCTTTAAGCTCTTTTGCGTGGTTGCCGCCTTCCCAGGGCTTCCACCGTCTTCACCTGGTGGGCGGCGGCCGTTAAGTTCTTTTGCATAGCACTTGGAGAACCACAAGTGCCAGCATATCCGGACATAAAGGGCCCGCTGGCACCTGTAGTCCACCTGTAAAGAAAATATTAAAATAAAAACACCACACCCTCTTTAAAAAAAAGTTTATTATTCAGGGTCTTCACCTGGGGGCGGTGGCCTGTAAGTTCGTTTGCATGGCTGCCGCCCATCCAGGACTTCCAGCGTCTTCTTTCTTTAGGAGCTCTTCTGCCGTCGGACTGACGCCGATGCCTCATGCTGACTTATATAAGTCAGCCGTAGGGGCCGGGGTGATGACGCAGCGAGCCTTGATTGGCTCGTGGTTGCAATCTTGAATTTCAAAAATTACACTGAGGTGCCATTTTTGAAATTGGTACCGCCCCGCTGCCAAACTCTGCAGAATGGCAGTGTCTCTAATACTCTCACTGCCACCGATGCCCGCACCTCCGCACACCCATACAGTGATGGCAGCGGATCCAGTGACGGATCCTCTGGCCAATCACTGTGGCCTTACTGACAGGGGCGTGCTTTCATGGGTTGAAAGCACGTCCCTATATGAAAGCAGCACCTCTAATGGTGCCGCTTTCCCATGCATTTCCAATGGACTTTTAATGCCCAAGGCTAGGCCCCGCCCACCCCTGCCCCCCGCTCCCACACTCTTCCCCATTCACAATGGGAGGCACCACGATCGGTGCCTCCCAAACACATTTAAACAGGGATAATGATTAGATTAATATAAAGGAGATACTTATGACACAGAATACAGTATGTGTCATAAGTATCTTCTTTATATTATTTTAATCATTAATGACAGGGGAGGCACTGCCTCCCCTGCCTTCCCTGACTGCACGTCCCTGGTTTGCCCAGACCACCCGCCCACCAACTAACCTTGCCAAACCCAGTCTTCCCATCTGTCACCTCAAATCTGATATTTTGACCTATTTACCCGGCAGGAGAAAACGCACCTATACGTCAATGGTGAGAGAGTAAAAAAGGGAGCAAGAAATGAGTGGGGCATGGAGAGCCCACCGGGGGAATGCAGAGGTAAAGGCACACGCTTAGGGTGTGGCCTGCTGCCACAGATGCTTGGCTAACATGGTATAGGGCCCATGATAAATATATATAGTAAATACTGCTAGTGCATGCATGATAATGTACCAGATTAATAACTGCAATGCACTGTAGATAATATGTATAATGTACAATTCAAGTGCACAGACGGGACCTGATCCATAGACGAGGAGGTGGGCCCCCAGGCAGTAGGGCCCACCGGTGGTTTCCCCTGTACCCCTATGGGCCAGTCCAACCCTGAGTGGGAGTGAGGGGGGGAGGGGGACAGTCATAACCACCATAGCATTCATTTCTGACGCTAACAGGAATTACAACTGTACAAATGTAGCCATTCTCGTTGTGGCTACATCTTAAGGCGATTGCGCCTTGTTAGTCGCGACCGCACCGCGTACGTTTGGACGTCTAAGACATGTGTGTTCCCCATTCACATGGATGGGGGCAGCAAATGGCGCAACTCGACATGGCTAGGCACAGGTGCCCATAGCTGCGTCGAGGGTGTACGTTTCCCTCAGATGTAGCCATGATCAGCATGGCTACATCTGTATATAGTATTGGACAAAAACAAAAGTAATGATTAAAGCACAATTTAATTCTCTTACATCTCTACATATTAATAAAAATGGATCAGCGTGCAACACTGGCACACTAGGATTTAGGCAGGTAGAGAGAGAGAGAGTAAAGCACGCTTCATATATCTCCAATGGCCCATTTGCAGCCGCTTGTCGATGTTAAGTAATGGCACTGTCACAGTAGGTGTGAGATTTTGTTTTTATCCAATACTATGCTATCCCCAAGGTCGTAAGTCATATATTATAATAGTCATGATAAACGTCTGCCGACGATTCAAAATAAGCTGCTCTTATCTTTGTCCAGTCACTAACCTTCTACCAGTGTGCTATGCCGTGCCAGGCCTCTGAAAGCATATGCAAGAGACAGCAACAGCATAGCCCTGACATAGGCAGTTTCCATTATGACATCACAGCATGACCTCACACACCCCACCAGACCGGCTAAGACTGGTTATTTCTGGTTTGAGGCTCTTGTCTTTTACATGACCGACCTAAGGGAAATATGATTTTACTTATTATTTAAAATTATTACATGAGAAAAAATGTATTACTGCCATTTGCCGGCAGTTTTGCTCACTTAGTGGCATCTAATATTGTGATGTATATTTTATATTTTACAAATAGAGCCTGATTCAGGTTGGATCGCAATCGCAATAAGCGATCCAATGGTAAAAATTGCTAAGAGGATGCGGGATCCTGCGCAGGGCCCATCCTGCGCATCCGCCTGCATTTTCTAAGGCGCCCCACAGAGAATGCGATTGCCTCTGCCTGTCTATGAGGCAGAGATGGTCGCGGGAGTGGAGGGGGGGAGACAACGCTCCATTTCAAAGATGGAGATGGAGTATTGCGGGGACGAGACTTCAAAACAGGGGCGGCAACGGAGAAACAGGGGGCATAGTCGGGGCAGCTGCATGACATCACACGCAGCCGATGCTATCACAAAAATGGCTGCTGGTCTTATGTGGGCGCCTAACATGTGGGGTATACTAGCCCTGTGCTGGGCGTCCCCCCGCATGTCAGAGAATCTGATCATAAATGTGCTAATTTTAGCACCTCTAGTATCAGATCTGAATCACCCCCATGGAACAAAAAAAAGACCCAAATTATGTGATTTTAGTTTGTTTGTCAATTTTTGAAAACAAAAAACCAAAACCAGTCACGGCAGTTTGGCAAAAACCAATTACAAAGCCGGATGACGAATCAGGGCCAATTCCAAATCCAGCAAAAATGGTCCTGTGCACATCTCTAGTAATATTGTAATATCACATTGAGTTTGCTAGCATTGTATGCCTAGGGATGTGCTGATATGAGACATTCCCTTTAACTACTGTTTTATTGAGTTTAATAAATTATTCCTGTAGTTTAGCTGGTCATTCAAAACTTGGGATCAGTGCTACCATATGGTCCCTACTGGTCTGCACATGTGCACTGATGTTGCTTGCTAACTGGTAGCTGCATTAGAAGTTGTTGCATTCCACAGGAGGAGCTAGCTGCTTATATCCAGTTTTGCGTTCCACATGGCACAGTTCGGGAGCACCAGTGACACATTTTACACATGGTACCCTGAGGTTACCGGCAGAGAGGTGCATGTTTTTTTGTTGCGCTTTGACCTTTGGGACCTTGTGTTAATATTGTTGCTATAGGATGTGATACCACTTCCAGGCAGGCCATGTGGTCCAAATTAAACTACTGTACATGTAGTTTGCTGTCTTTTTGTACATTATTCTGTTGGTATAAACATACTTGCCTACACTCCCTCATTCTGCAGGAGACTGCCTGAAATAGAAGCAATCTCCCTAACTCCCTGAATAGTCCAGCAATCTCACTGATTGCACCTTATCCCCTGATGGGGGGTAAGGTAGAGAATAGAATAACAGTCGGTAAGAGTAATTCTAGAAAGGCACTTGTAAATAATGGTAAGTTACCATTAAAGCAAAAGGGCAAAGGAAATATTAACATAAAATGTATGCTTGCGAAAGCAAGAAGCCTATCAGGTAAAATGGGGGAATTGGAGTGGCATGTATCAAAAAATTAGTATGATATTATAGGTATTACGGAAACATGGTGGGACGACTCTCACGACTGGGTTACTAATTTGGAGGGATATTCACTTTTCAGGAGGGACAGAGCTACCAAAAGGGGAGGAGGGGTATGTCTCTATGTAAAACCATCTCTAAAACCAAACATTAATATATGTTATTTACGAGGGGACTGGTGATAATGTGGAATCACTATGGGTTGAGATCACTAGTGGGGGCACTGAAATAAAGAAACTAGTCATTGGCACGTGCTACAAGCAACCAGATATTAGCATATGTGACGAGGAACTACTCTCACAGCAAATTGAGAAAGCTGCGGGAATGGGGGACATCCTAGTGTTAGGGGAATTTTAACAATCCGGGTATAAACTGGAGTAACGATTCATGAGTAAAAATTAGGAGCAGCAGGATTCTAAACACATTAAAGGATCAATAGAAGAACAATTCCAGACGCGCTGTCACAGCTGCCAGCAAGGGATTGTCAGTCCCAATACAGAGTTTTTACAACAAAAGGCAATTAAGCCGGCGCTGGCTGTCTTTCCAATAATTAAAACAACTATGGATGATTGGAAAACACTTGTATTTATTAACTGACACTAATTAGTGAATAAAAACATGAATAAAATATAAAATTCACACAATCATATCAAATTAAGGGCATATATGGAGCTGAGAAAAAATTCAAATGTGCTGCTAATGAGTGTCCACTGAGGATCCCAGACTAGAACACTGGACAATAGTTCCCTGGGGAAGAGAAATGGAATACAGCTGGTTTTACCCGTATGAGCGGAGGCTTCCAATCGCTTTTGAAAACAGCAGGCGAGCTGTATCTCTTGTATTCAAGCTGGGTCTCTCCGATGAATGCTGTAATTGATATGTCCCACAGAGAACAATTCCAAGGCAGGTGTTCCAAAATATATTGTCAAAAGTCCATATCTGGATCCTGTGATGAAGTGGAGCACTGGTGATGGTGGTGATGGCAGCTTTTTCACACTTAACGCGTTTCCCTAGGCACGGTCACCTAGCTTCATCAGAAGTAGAGCTCCCACTGATTCAGGGATCTATTTAAACCCTATTTAATCACCTGATGCCCAACAGGTGTGTAACAGGTGTATAACAATAATGAGTAATCAATCATCCATAGTATTTATAAAAACTATAGTTTTGCAATTTCACTAATCCCATTTAATAGATAGAGTGATGTGTAGGAGGCAAACCCACAAAAAATGTATATATATATATATATAATCTATAAACATAAATAAAACTGAATAGGAAAGGTGTTAAAGGTCAGTACAGTCACATGACCTGATTCCGGACTCTGAGTTCTATAGATTTTCCATGTAAATCTCAGAAATCCCTATGTAATGTATATCCAAACCTGCAGACCTTACCAATGATATTAAGATCACTTTTATATATATGATAACCAAGTCTCGATGTTCCGTCCTGCGGCCCCGTGCAGCCCGGTCACGTGACCGGCAATGGTCAGTGAATGTGGCCTGGCGGAAGTAACTCGGTTACTAGGCAACCCGTGTATACTCCGGCGTACGGTGTCCGGACCGGGGTTGTCTAGTTGCTATGCAACCCTAGTGAGAGTCGTCGCGATGCGCGACGACGTCACTCGCCTGTCATGTGACTCGCAGGGCGGGACCTCAAGGACGGAAAAGCGAGCATATCTTGCCCCACTGTGGGCATATAAGGAACATAGACCACATATGAAAATCTTGAAAATGGGATACATAAATATATAAATCATTGTTTTTAGCATATGGTGACACTTCCAATTATATTGAATACTTATAATTTCTGGTTCTGACAATCAGAGATTATCTTCAGATCAAATGTTATATGAGATACATGAAATATTAATCAGATAATACTCATATACTAGAACTATATGAGACAGTTATACATAATGCAGATTCAATCGATAATATCTTTCGGATCTTCCTTAGATCTCCTCAGGATATATATTTTGATACAGGGCACACATAAGATAATAATAGTACTAATGATAGTAATTAGTAATGCTTACTTGATAATAAATAAAATTTAGACATTAAAGATACATGATTTTTTTTATACATTTAAATGAAACCCAAAATGGGAGGGGGGGGGGGGGAAGGGGGCGGGAGGGGCGGAGACCAACAATGGAAGAGAAAGGGGACGGTGCAAATGGATGGAGCTTTGTTTTTCTCACAGAACCTGTCATCTTCGCTATGATTGGGTGGCTATCCGGCCGTGGGGGGTCCTCTGTTAACAGAGGTGTCCCAAATATCCTTAGATGTCCCGGATATACGCACTACCCAGGCGTGCTGACAGGGAAAAACCACCGCCCCGTCCAGGTTGTGCGTGGATGCCTCCACGGCCGAACAGACCACACACAGGTGTCACAGAGTTGTCACCTGTACCAACCACAGACAACAGATGCTCAAATTTATTGAGAGATAAGAGTTCAACATGACATCTCCCAATGGTTTTATATTACTATATTTAATTCCATTGTCTCATTTAAACCAGTTGGGTGTACTGAATTGAACTGTAACATCCAATATATCTCTCTCTTACATAAGGTTGTATATCTATCTCCACCTCTCACAGTAGGTGCCACATGTTCTAAAGCTAGGATTGAAAGGCATCCAGGATCTTTCTGATGTGTGTTTAAGAAATGACGAGATACACTATGCTTGAGGAAGCCTTTAGCAATATTTCTTTTGTGTTCCATGAACCTGGTGCGTAGTTTCCTGGTGGTGCGACCTACATAATATAAGTGGCAACTACACCAAAGTAAATAGATGACATATGAGGAATCGCAATTCATAAATGATTTAATTAAATATACATCAGTTTTGTTCGGTAGATCGACAGACACTGTTTTTCTTGGTGTATGTGTACAAACTTGGCATTTATTCTTACCACAGTGGAAGAAGCCAAGTGGTTTCTTTGTCAACCATTCGGATCCTGACATATATTGCCTCTTTTTATCATCCTTATCTATTGTTTTCAAATGGCTAGGTGCCAAGAGAGTTTTTAGTGACCTATTCTTTCTATATATTATTTGTGGTACTTTAGGTAATGTATCTGTCAACATACGATCTTGTCTCAGGATTTTGAAATTTCTATTTAGTATGTTGCGAATCTGTCCTGCACAATTGTTAAATTTGCATATAAATGCCGAACTTCTATCCATTTTTTCCCCATATTCTTCTTTGCTAGAATTGTATTGTAGGAGGCTATTTCTTTCCAAACTAGAAACCTCTATAAATGCCTTTTGTAGAAGGTTATCAGGATAACCACATTCTCTGAAAGATTTAAGTAAACTTTCTGCTTGTTCGACAAAAGTATCAAAGTTGGAACAATTCCGCCTCAGGCGAATGAGTTGTCCCTTAGGGATGTTTTGTTTCCAGGGTCTAAAATGTGAGCTCGTGAAGTGTAAATAAGAATTGGTGTTTGTTTTTTTATTAAATGTGGATGTGATTATTTTGTTATCAATAATCTCAAGGTTTACATCCAAAAAATTAATTTTGGAAGTGTGAAAAATGGAAGTAAAAGAAAGATTATATTCATTACAGGAAAGGGACTGAATAAATTGTGTCGCAGAATTAAGGTCCCCATCCCAAATAATAAATAGATCATCAATATAGCGCCCATAGAGGACCAGGTTCTTCGCCCAGCCACCATCCCACACATGGGTTTGTTCGAACTCCCCCATGTATAGGTTGGCATAGCTGGGCGCGAACCTGGTCCCCATGGCTGTGCCCATCACCTGTAAATAAAATGCACCGAGAAACAAAAAATAATTATGTGAAAGGATAAAGGAAATGGACGTGATAAGGAATGATTTTTGTTCCTCACTGAGGTCATCATCGGAGTCCAATCTCCTTTTAATAACCTCACACCCCAACTTATGAGGGATGTTTGTATACAAAGCAGAAACATCTAAAGTGAGAAAAGCATAAGAGTCTCTCCATGTAATGGTGTTAATTAAATTCAAAAAATGTGTAGTGTCTTTGATATGAGACCTCAGTGAGGACACTCGAGATTGTAAAAAAGAATCAACATAAAATGAGAGGTTGGAAGTCAAAGAGTCAATGCCAGAAATAATAGGTCTCCCGGGAGGTGCAGTGATGGATTTGTGAATTTTAGGAAGATAACAGAAAACAGGAATGTGAGGATGTGCAGGGTATAAAAAATTATATATATCTCTGGTAATAACTCCAGACTCTAAGGCTCCTTCTAATAAGGTTTTAAGTTCTAACTGGAATTTTATGGTCGGATCCCCTTTAAGTACACTGTAGTGCTCTTGATTACTTAGTTGTCTTAAAGACTCACTTATATAGTCTGAACGGTCAAGAATTACTATCCCCCCCCCCCCCCTTATCGGCTTCTTTTATTATGATAGTGTGATCTTCTGTCAATATTTTTATTGCTTCTTTTTCCTTTCTATTTAAGTTAGATGGTTGTTTTTTATCATAATATTTTTGACACATATCTCTAAAGTCCTCCAAAGTAATACGATAAAAGGACTCGATAGAACTACTCTTAGCACTAATTGGAAAAAATTCCAATTTTTTCTTAAATTTATCTCTGTTCTTTATATCAAAGATTTTTTCCTCAGTTCTAATGGGATTTTCTGATTCTGTGTTCCCTTCCTGCCATAGACTCTCTAAAGTGTTTATAAGGATGGTGTCTGTGCTGTCTAGTACTATAGGGATAGAGGTATCCTGTGTCTCTTTTAATCGTTTATTTGCAAAATAATGTTTGCGACAGAGCGTACGTACAAACCTGTTCAAATCAACATATAGATCGAACAGGTTTGGCCCCCTGGTAGGGGCAAATTTAAGTCCCTTCTCCAGGAGTGCCAATTCAGATTTAGTTAGTTGTTTGGAAGAAAGATTAAAGACTTTTTTATGATTTCTATTTTGGTCTATACTAAGGGCTTTTTTAGTCTTAGTGATCCCATGGGCATGTTTGTTTTTTAATCGTCCTCCTCTGGTTCCTCTAAGCTTGGGTTTCTTGCTCTTTTGTTTCGAAAGGCTGCTCTCTGTTTCTTTGGTGTGGATTCCCACCTGTTGAGTCTGTGTTCCCTGTCTAAAAAATGATCCTCTCTGCTTCTAATTTTGCTTCTATAGGAATCTGTAATAGAGGATTCTGCTTGATCTGAATAATGGCCTAGAGAGTGTTGATATTCTTTCTTTCTTGCTCCCATTTGTTTAGGTGACCTTCTAGAATTATCAAAATGGTCAAGAGGTTCAAATCTATTTTTATGTTCAAATGTTTCCCTTCTAGTGTTAGACTTTTGTCGTGGGTGATCCCTTTCCCTCCCCTGAATATTTCTAGGGGTACCTGGTCTACGGGTTTGTTTATAGTTATTCCTATAGGTTCTAATTTGATCATTTTTATAATCAAAAGAGTCCCTCTTAAATTTCCTATACTTGTTATCCATCAAATTCTTTTCAAAATTAATGACTCTTTCATTAATACGTTTATCCTTTTCTTTAAATTCTGTTAATGACATGTATTTATCCATTGATTTTTTCAAAGAGTCTATTTCTTTTTCAATTTGTTGGACCTTAAATGCTCTGAATTTAATGATGGTTTTCATGAGGGCTAACGAGCAATTGTCCAACAGATTATCCCACTCCTTCTGGAATTCAGGATAATCAGAGAAAATAGAATTTTTGAATACTCTAAGACCCCTTGGTACCATCCCCTTATCCAGATAGTTCTGCAGATTGGTGCTGTCTAACCAATTCCTTGATTCATTTTTTAAGAGATCCTCAAGAGCATAGAAATCCTTATTCATATCACACAATTCAGAATCAGGTTTATCTATCATTGAATCACCCCAATTGGTCATATAGGTTTGCCTCCTATCGCTTCTCTCTTTAAAATTGGAAAAACAGCTCATGACTGCTGCGTCTGGATATAGACAAAAAAAGAAAAAGAGAAGAACAATTCCAGACGCGCTGTCACAGCTGCCAGCAAGGGATTGTCAGTCCCAATACAGAGTTTTTACAACAAAAGGCAATTAAGCCGGCGCTGGCTGTCTTTCCAATAATTAAAACAACTATGGATGATTGGAAAACACTAGTATTTATTAACTGACACTAATTAGTGAATAAAAACATGAATAAAATATAAAATTCACACAATCATATAAAATTAAGGGCATATATGGAGCTGAGAAAAAATTCAAATGTGCTGCTAATGAGTGTCCACTGAGGATCCCGGACTAGAACACTGGACAATAGTTCCCTGGGGAAGAGAAATGGAATACAGCTGGTTTTACCCGTATGAGCGGAGGCTTCCAATCGCTTTTGAAAACAGCAGGCGAGCTGTATCTCTTGTATTCAAGCTGGGTCTCTCCGATGAATGCTGTAATTGATATGTCCCACAGAGAACAATTCCAAGGCAGGTGTTCCAAAATATATTGTCAAAAGTCCATATCTGGATCCTGTGATGAAGTGGAGCACTGGTGATGGTGGTGATGGCAGCTTTTTCACACTTAACGCGTTTCCCTAGGCACGGTCACCTAGCTTCATCAGAAGTAGAGCTCCCACTGATTCAGGGATCTATTTAAACCCTATTTAATCACCTGATGCCCAACAGGTGTGTAACAGGTGTATAACAATAATGAGTAATCAATCATCCATAGTATTTATAAAAACTATAGTTTTGCAATTTCACTAATCCCATTTAATAGATAGAGTGATGTGTAGGAGGCAAACCCACAAAAAATGTATATATATATATATATATATATATATAATCTATAAACATAAATAAAACTGAATAGGAAAGGTGTTAAAGGTCAGTACAGTCACATGACCTGATTCCGGACTCTGAGTTCTATAGATTTTCCATGTAAATCTCAGAAATCCCTATGTAATGTATATCCAAACCTGCAGACCTTACCAATGATATTAAGATCACTTTTATATATATGATAACCAAGTCTCGATGTTCCGTCCTGCGGCCCCGTGCAGCCCGGTCACGTGACCGGCAATGGCCAGTGAATGTGGCCTGGCGGAAGTAACTCGGTTACTAGGCAACCCGTGTATACTCCGGCGTACGGTGTCCGGACCGGGGTTGTCTAGTTGCTAAGCAACCCTAGTGAGAGTCGTCGCGATGCGCGACGACGTCACTCGCCTTTCATGTGACTCGCAGGGTGGGACCTCAAGGACGGAAAAGCGAGCATATCTTGCCCCACTGTGGGCATATAAGGAACATAGACCACATATGAAAATCTTGAAAATGGGATACATAAATATATAAATCATTGTTTTTAGCATATGGTGACACTTCCAATTATATTGAATACTTATAATTTCTGGTTCTGACAATCAGAGATTATCTTCAGATCAAATGTTATATGAGATACATGAAATATTAATCAGATAATACTCATATACTAGAACTATATGAGACAGTTATACATAATGCAGATTCAATCGATAATATCTTTCGGATCTTCCTTAGATCTCCTCAGGATATATATTTTGATACAGGGCACACATAAGATAATAATAGTACTAATGATAGCAATTAGTAATGCTTACTTGATAATAAATAAAATTTAGACATTAAAGATACATGATTTTTTTATACATTTAAATGAAACCCAAAATGGGAGGGGGGGGGGGGAGGGGGCGGGAGGGGCGGAGACCAACAATGGAAGAGAAAGGGGACGGTGCAAATGGATGGAGCTTTGTTTTTCTCACAGAACCTGTCATCTTCGCTATGATTGGGTGGCTATCCGGCCGTGGGGGGTCCTCTGTTAACAGAGGTGTCCCAAATATCCTTAGATGTCCCGGATATACGCACTACCCAGGCGTGCTGACAGGGAAAAACCACCGTCCCGTCCAGGTTGTGCGTGGATGCCTCCACGGCCGAACAGACCACACACAGGTGTCACAGAGTTGTCACCTGTACCAACCACAGACGACAGATGCTCAAATTTATTGAGAGATAAGAGTTCAACATGACATCTCCCAATGGTTTTATATTACTATATTTAATTCCATTGTCTCATTTAAACCAGTCGGGTGTACTGAATTGAACTGTAACATCCAATATATCTCTCTCTTACATAAGGTTGTATATCTATCTCCACCTCTCACAGTAGGTGCCACATGTTCTAAAGCTAGGATTGAAAGGCATCCAGGATCTTTCTGATGTGTGTTTAAGAAATGACGAGATACACTATGCTTGAGGAAGCCTTTAGCAATATTTCTTTTGTGTTCCATGAACCTGGTGCGTAGTTTCCTGGTGGTGCGACCTACATAATATAAGTGGCAACTACACCAAAGTAAATAGATGACATATGAGGAATCGCAATTCATAAATGATTTAATTAAATATACATCAGTTTTGTTCGGTAGATCGACAGACACTGTTTTTCTTGGTGTATGTGTACAAACTTGGCATTTATTCTTACCACAGTGGAAGAAGCCAAGTGGTTTCTTTGTCAACCATTCGGATCCTGACATATATTGCCTCTTTTTATCATCCTTATCTATTGTTTTCAAATGGCTAGGTGCCAAGAGAGTTTTTAGTGACCTATTCTTTCTATATATTATTTGTGGTACTTTAGGTAATGTATCTGTCAACATACGATCTCGTCTCAGGATTTTGAAATTTCTATTTAGTATGTTGCGAATCTGTCCTGCACAACTGTTAAATTTGCATATAAATGCCGAACTTCTATCCATTTTTTCCCCATATTCTTCTTTCCTAGAATTGTATTGTAGGAGGCTATTTCTTTCCAAACTAGAAACCTCTATAAATGCCTTTTGTAGAAGGTTATCAGGATAACCACATTCTCTGAAAGATTTAAGTAAACTTTCTGCTTGTTCGACAAAAGTATCAAAGTTGGAACAATTCCGCCTCAGGCGAATGAGTTGTCCCTTAGGGATGTTTTGTTTCCAGGGTCTAAAATGTGAGCTCGTGAAGTGTAAATAAGAATTGGTGTTTGTTTTTTTATTAAATGTGGATGTGATTATTTTGTTATCAATAATCTCAAGGTTTACATCCAAAAAATTAATTTTGGAAGTGTGAAACAAAACATCCCTAAGGGACAACTCATTCACCTGAGGCGGAATTGTTCCAACTTTGATACTTTTGTCGAACAAGCAGAAAGTTTACTTAAATCTTTCAGAGAATGTGGTTATCCTGATAACCTTCTACAAAAGGCATTTATAGAGGTTTCTAGTTTGGAAAGAAATAGCCTCCTACAATACAATTCTAGGAAAGAAGAATATGGGCAAAAAATGGATAGAAGTTCGGCATTTATATGCAAATTTAACAGTTGTGCAGGACAGATTCGCAACATACTAAATAGAAATTTCAAAATCCTGAGACGAGATCGTATGTTGACAGATACATTACCTAAAGTACCACAAATAATATATAGAAAGAATAGGTCACTAAAAACTCTCTTGGCACCTAGCCATTTGAAAACAATAGATAAGGATGATAAAAAGAGGCAATATATGTCAGGATCCGAATGGTTGACAAAGAAACCACTTGGCTTCTTCCACTGTGGTAAGAATAAATGCCAAGTTTGTACACATACACCAAGAAAAACAGTGTCTGTCGATCTACCGAACAAAACTGATGTATATTTAATTAAATCATTTATGAATTGCGATTCCTCATATGTCATCTATTTACTTTGGTGTAGTTGCCACTTATATTATGTAGGTCGCACCACCAGGAAACTACGCACCAGGTTCATGGAACACAAAAGAAATATTGCTAAAGGCTTCCTCAAGCATAGTGTATCTCGTCATTTCTTAAACACACATCAGAAAGATCCTGGATGCCTTTCAATCCTAGCTTTAGAACATGTGGCACCTACTGTGAGAGGTGGAGATAGATATACAACCTTATGTAAGAGAGAGATATATTGGATGTTACAGTTCAATTCAGTACACCCGACTGGTTTAAATGAGACAATGGAATTAAATATAGTAATATAAAACCATTGGGAGATGTCATGTTGAACTCTTATCTCTCAATAAATTTGAGCATCTGTCGTCTGTGGTTGGTACAGGTGACAACTCTGTGACACCTGTGTGTGGTCTGTTCGGCCGTGGAGGCATCCACGCACAACCTGGACGGGACGGTGGTTTTTCCCTGTCAGCACGCCTGGGTAGTGCGTATATCCGGGACATCTAAGGATATTTGGGACACCTCTGTTAACAGAGGACCCCCCACGGCCGGATAGCCACCCAATCATAGCGAAGATGACAGGTTCTGTGAGAAAAACAAAGCTCCATCCATTTGCACCGTCCCCTTTCTCTTCCGTTGTTGGTCTCCACCCCTCCCGCCCCCTTCCCCCCCCCCCCTTTCCCCCCCCCCTCCCATTTTGGGTTTCATTTAAATGTATAAAAATATCATGTATCTTTAATGTCTAAATTTTATTTATTATCAAGTAAGCATTACTAATTGCTATCATTAGTACTATTATTATCTTATGTGTGCCCTGTATCAAAATATATATCCTAAGGAGATCTAAGGAAGATCCGAAAGATATTATCGATTGAATCTGCATTATGTATAACTGTCTCATATAGTTCTAGTATATGAGTATTATCTGATTAATATTTCATGTATCTCATATAACATTTGATCTGAAGATAATCTCTGATTGTCAGAACCAGAAATTATAAGTATTCAATATAATTGGAAGTGTCACCATATGCTAAAAATTATGATTTATATATTTATGTATCCCATTTTCAAGATTTTCATATGTGGTCTATGTTCCTTATATGCCCACAGTGGGGCAAGATATGCTTGCTTTTCCGTCCTTGAGGTCCCGCCCTGCGAGTCACATGACAGGCGAGTGACGTCGTCGCGCATCGCGACGACTCTCACTAGGGTTGCTTAGCAACTAGACAACCCCGGTCCGGACACCGTACGCCGGAGTATACACGGGTTGCCTAGTAACCGAGTTACTTCCGCCAGGCCACATTCACTGGCCATTGCCGGTCACGTGACCGGGCTGCACGGGGCCGCAGGACGGAACATCGAGACTTGGTTATCATATATATAAAAGTGATCTTAATATCATTGGTAAGGTCTGCAGGTTTGGATATACATTACATAGGGATTTCTGAGATTTACATGGAAAATCTATAGAACTCAGAGTCCGGAATCAGGTCATGTGACTGTACTGACCTTTAACACCTTTCCTATTCAGTTTTATTTATGTTTATAGATTATATATATATATACATTTTTTGTGGGTTTGCCTCCTACACATCACTCTATATATTAAATGGGATTAGTGAAATTGCAAAACTATAGTTTTTATAAATACTATGGATGATTGATTACTCATTATTGTTATACACCTGTTACACACCTGTTGGGCATCAGGTGATTAAATAGGGTTTAAATAGATCCCTGAATCAGTGGGAGCTCTACTTCTGATGAAGCTAGGTGACCGTGCCTAGGGAAACGCGTTAAGTGTGAAAAAGCTGCCATCACCACCATCACCAGTGCTCCACTTCATCACAGGATCCAGATATGGACTTTTGACAATATATTTTGGAACACCTGCCTTGGAATTGTTCTCTGTGGGACATATCAATTACAGCATTCATCTGAGAGACCCAGCTTGAATACAAGAGATACAGCTCGTCTGCTGTTTTCAAAAGCGATTGGAAGCCTCCGCTCATACGGGTAAAACCAGCTGTATTCCATTTCTCTTCCCCAGGGAACTATTGTCCAGTGTTCTAGTCCGGGATCCTCAGTGGACACTCATTAGCAGCACATTTGAATTTTTTCTCAGCTCCATATATGCCCTTAATTTTATATGATTGTGTGAATTTTATATTTTTTTCATGTTTTTATTCACTAATTAGTCTCAGTTAATAAATACAAGTGTTTTTCAATCATCCATAGTTGTTTTAATTATTGGAAAGACAGCCAGCGCCGGCTTAATTGCCTTTTGTTGTAAAAACTCTGTATTGGGACTGACAATTCCTTGCTGGCAGCTGTGACAGCGCGTCTGGAATTGTTCTTCTTTTTCTTTTTTTGTCTATATCCAGACGCAGCAGTCATGAGCTGTTTTTCCAATTTTAAAGAGAGAAGCGATAGGAGGCAAACCTATATGACCAATTGGGGTGATTCAATGATAGATAAACCTGATTCTGAATTGTGTGATATGAATAAGGATTTCTATGCTCTTGAGGATCTCTTAAAAAATGAATCAAGGAATTGGTTAGACAGCACCAATCTGCAGAACTATCTGGATAAGGGGATGGTACCAAGGGGTCTTAGAGTATTCAAAAATTCTATTTTCTCTGATTATCCTGAATTCCAGAAGGAGTGGGATAATCTGTTGGACAATTGCTCGTTAGCCCTCATGAAAACCATCATTAAATTCAGAGCATTTAAGGTCCAACAAATTGAAAAAGAAATAGACTCTTTGAAAAAATCAATGGATAAATACATGTCATTAACAGAATTTAAAGAAAAGGATAAACGTATTAATGAAAGAGTCATTAATTTTGAAAAGATTTTGATGGATAACAAGTATAGGAAATTTAAGAGGGACTCTTTTGATTATAAAAATGATCAAATTAGAACCTATAGGAATAACTATAAACAAACCCGTAGACCAGGTACCCCTAGAAATATTCAGGGGAGGGAAAGGGATCACCCACGACAAAAGTCTAACACTAGAAGGTAAACATTTGAACATAAAAATAGATTTGAACCTCTTGACCATTTTGATAATTCTAGAAGGTCACCTAAACAAATGGGAGCAAGAAAGAAAGAATATCAACACTCTCTAGGCCATTATTCAGATCAAGCAGAATCCTCTATTACAGATTCCTATAGAAGCAAAATTAGAAGCAGAGAGGATCATTTTTTAGACAGGGAACACAGACTCAACAGGTGGGAATCCCCACCAAAGAAACAGAGAGCAGCCTTTCGAAACAAAAGAGCAAGAAACCCAAGCTTAGAGGAACCAGAGGAGGACGATTAAAAAACAAACTTGCCCATGGGATCACTAAGACTAAAAAAGCCCTTAGTATAGACCAAAATAGAAATCATAAAAAAGTCTTTAATCTTTCTTCCAAACAACTAACTAAATCTGAATTGGCACTCCTGGAGAAGGGACTTAAATTTGCCCCTACCAGGGGGCCAAACCTGTTCGATCTATATGTTGATTTGAACAGGTTTGTACGTACGCTCTGTCGCAAACGTTATTTTGCAAATAAACAATTAAAAGAGACACAGGATACCTCTATCCCTATAGTACTAGACAGCACAGACACCATCCTTATAAACACTTTAGAGAGTCTATGGCAGGAAGGGAACACAGAATCAGAAAATCCCATTAGAACTGAGGAAAAAATCTTTGATATAAAGAACAGAGATAAATTTAAGAAAAAATCGGAATTTTTTCCAATTAGTGCTAAGAGTAGTTCTATCGAGTCCTTTTATCGTATTACTTTGGAGGACTTTAGAGATATGTGTCAAAAATATTATGATAAAAAACAACCATCTAACTTAAATAGAAAGGAAAAAGAAGCAATAAAAATATTGACAGAAGATCACACTATCATAATAAAAGAAGCCGATAAGGGGGGGGGGATAGTAATTCTTGACCGTTCAGACTATATAAGTGAGTCTTTAAGACAACTAAGTAATCAAGAGCACTACAGTGTACTTAAAGGGGATCCGACCATAAAATTCCAGTTAGAACTTAAAACCTTATTAGAAGGAGCCTTAGAGTCTGGAGTTATTACCAGAGATATATATATAATTTTTTATACCCTGCACATCCTCACATTCCTGTTTTCTATTATCTTCCTAAAATTCACAAATCCATCACTGCACCTCCCGGGAGACCTATTATTTCTGGCATTGACTCTTTGACTTCCAACCACTCATTTTATGTTGATTCTTTTTTACAATCTCGAGTGTCCTCACTGAGGTCTCATATCAAAGACACTACACATTTTTTGAATTTAATTAACACCATTACATGGAGAGACTCTTATGCTTTTCTCACTTTAGATGTTTCTGCTTTGTATACAAACATCCCTCATAAGTTGGGGTGTGAGGTTATTAAAAGGAGATTGGACTCCGATGATGACCTCAGTGAGGAACAAAAATCATTCCTTATCACGTCCATTTCCTTTATCCTTTCACATAATTATTTTTTGTTTCTCGGTGCATTTTATTTACAGGTGATGGGCACAGCCATGGGGACCAGGTTCGCGCCCAGCTATGCCAACCTATACATGGGGGAGTTCGAACAAACCCATGTGTGGGATGGTGGCTGGGCGAAGAACCTGGTCCTCTATGGGCGCTATATTGATGATCTATTTATTATTTGGGATGGGGACCTTAATTCTGCGACACAATTTATTCAGTCCCTTTCCTGTAATGAATATAATCTTTCTTTTACTTCCATTTTTCACACTTCCAAAATTAATTTTTTGGATGTAAACCTTGAGATTATTGATAACAAAATAATCACATCCACATTTAATAAAAAAACAAACACCAATTCTTATTTACACTTCACGAGCTCACATTTTAGACCCTGGAAACAAAACATCCCTAAGGGACAACTCATTCGCCTGAGGCGGAATTGTTCCAACTTTGATACTTTTGTCGAACAAGCAGAAAGTTTACTTAAATCTTTCAGAGAATGTGGTTATCCTGATAACCTTCTACAAAAGGCATTTATAGAGGTTTCTAGTTTGGAAAGAAATAGCCTCCTACAATACAATTCTAGGAAAGAAGAATATGGGGAAAAAATGGATAGAAGTTCGGCATTTATATGCAAATTTAACAGTTGTGCAGGACAGATTCGCAACATACTAAATAGAAATTTCAAAATCCTGAGACAAGATCGTATGTTGACAGATACATTACCTAAAGTACCACAAATAATATATAGAAAGAATAGGTCACTAAAAACTCTCTTGGCACCTAGCCATTTGAAAACAATAGATAAGGATGATAAAAAGAGGCAATATATGTCAGGATCCGAATGGTTGACAAAGAAACCACTTGGCTTCTTCCACTGTGGTAAGAATAAATGCCAAGTTTGTACACATACACCAAGAAAAACAGTGTCTGTCGATCTACCGAACAAAACTGATGTATATTTAATTAAATCATTTATGAATTGCGATTCCTCATATGTCATCTATTTACTTTGGTGTAGTTGCCACTTATATTATGTAGGTCGCACCACCAGGAAACTACGCACCAGGTTCATGGAACACAAAAGAAATATTGCTAAAGGCTTCCTCAAGCATAGTGTATCTCGTCATTTCTTAAACACACATCAGAAAGATCCTGGATGCCTTTCAATCCTAGCTTTAGAACATGTGGCACCTACTGTGAGAGGTGGAGATAGATATACAACCTTATGTAAGAGAGAGATATATTGGATGTTACAGTTCAATTCAGTACACCCGACTGGTTTAAATGAGACAATGGAATTAAATATAGTAATATAAAACCATTGGGAGATGTCATGTTGAACTCTTATCTCTCAATAAATTTGAGCATCTGTCGTCTGTGGTTGGTACAGGTGACAACTCTGTGACACCTGTGTGTGGTCTGTTCGGCCGTGGAGGCATCCACGCACAACCTGGACGGGACGGTAGTTTTTCCCTGTCAGCACGCCTGGGTAGTGCGTATATCCGGGACATCTAAGGATATTTGGGACACCTCTGTTAACAGAGGACCCCCCACGGCCGGATAGCCACCCAATCATAGCGAAGATGACAGGTTCTGTGAGAAAAACAAAGCTCCATCCATTTGCACCGTCCCCTTTCTCTTCCATTGTTGGTCTCCGCCCCTCCCGCCCCCTTCCCCCCCCCCCCCCTCCCATTTTGGGTTTCATTTAAATGTATAAAAAAATCATGTATCTTTAATGTCTAAATTTTATTTATTATCAAGTAAGCATTACTAATTGCTATCATTAGTACTATTATTATCTTATGTGTGCCCTGTATCAAAATATATATCCTGAGGAGATCTAAGGAAGATCCGAAAGATATTATCGATTGAATCTGCATTATGTATAACTGTCTCATATAGTTCTAGTATATGAGTATTATCTGATTAATATTTCATGTATCTCATATAACATTTGATCTGAAGATAATCTCTGATTGTCAGAACCAGAAATTATAAGTATTCAATATAATTGGAAGTGTCACCATATGCTAAAAACAATGATTTATATATTTATGTATCCCATTTTCAAGATTTTCATATGTGGTCTATGTTCCTTATATGCCCACAGTGGGGCAAGATATGCTCGCTTTTCCATCCTTGAGGTCCCGCCCTGCGAGTCACATGACAGGCGAGTGACGTCGTCGCGCATCGCGACGACTCTCACTAGGGTTGCTTAGCAACTAGACAACCCCGGTCCGGACACCGTACGCCGGAGTATACACGGGTTGCCTAGTAACCGAGTTACTTCCGCCAGGCCACATTCACTGGCCATTGCCGGTCACGTGACCGGGCTGCACGGGGCCGCAGGACGGAACATCGAGACTTGGTTATCATATATATAAAAGTGATCTTAATATCATTGGTAAGGTCTGCAGGTTTGGATATACATTACATAGGGATTTCTGAGATTTACATGGAAAATCTATAGAACTCAGAGTCCGGAATCAGGTCATGTGACTGTACTGACCTTTAACACCTTTCCTATTCAGTTTTATTTATGTTTATAGATTATATATATATATATACATTTTTTGTGGGTTTGCCTCCTACACATCACTCTATCTATTAAATGGGATTAGTGAAATTGCAAAACTATAGTTTTTATAAATACTATGGATGATTGATTACTCATTATTGTTATACACCTGTTACACACCTGTTGGGCATCAGGTGATTAAATAGGGTTTAAATAGATCCCTGAATCAGTGGGAGCTCTACTTCTGATGAAGCTAGGTGACCGTGCCTAGGGAAACGCGTTAAGTGTGAAAAAGCTGCCATCACCACCATCACCAGTGCTCCACTTCATCACAGGATCCAGATATGGACTTTTGACAATATATTTTGGAACACCTGCCTTGGAATTGTTCTCTGTGGGACATATCAATTACAGCATTCATCTGAGAGACCCAGCTTGAATACAAGAGATACAGCTCGCCTGCTGTTTTCAAAAGCGATTGGAAGCCTCCGCTCATACGGGTAAAACCAGCTGTATTCCATTTCTCTTCCCCAGGGAACTATTGTCCAGTGTTCTAGTCCGGGATCCTCAGTGGACACTCATTAGCAGCACATTTGAATTTTTTCTCAGCTCCATACATTAAAGGATCAATACTTGTCTCAATTAGTCGAGGACCCAACCAGAGGTAATAATGTTCTTGACCAAATCATTACCAATAACGTGGACATTATATCAAACATTACAGTTGGGGAGACCTTGGGAAACAGTGATCACTATATGATCACATTCAGCATCAGTTTCAAGAAACATAGCTATAAGGAATCAACAAAAACATTTAACTTTAGAAAAGCTAACTTCAATATGCTAAACGACATTAACTGGGAAGTTTTGTTTCATGGTAAAGACACATCGGAAATGTGGGATGCTTTAAAAGGGTTGCTTGATAGCAATATTCACAAATTCATACCCTTGGGCAGTAAACGTAGGAGTACTAGACTCAAATTAATGTGGCTTAATAAGGATGTCAAAGAAGCAATGGCTAAAAAGAGGTGTTCTTTTAAAGCATTTAAAACTAATGGAGGGGAGGAGGCTTCACTCCCTGTACCAAGATGGCTGCTGACCTAAATCCTGCACATAAATGCGGCGGCATCTTGTCAATGTCTTAGAGCATCACAGTGGGAGACAGTAGTTTTTCACTTAACTCCTCAGAGACCTGAGATTATCAGAGATCCACAACACTTCCAGTGATCCTGCCGAATAACACCCCTCTCATCTCAACCTCCGCTCAGTGAGAACCAGTGTGTAACAGTGATTAAGTGGGGTTCATAGAAATATTTTATGCAATTCACAGTATGAGCTTACCCTCTTCGGAGTGTTGCAGAATTATTATGCATTTTTATTTTTTATTTTTTGGTCAGAGAATTTTTTTTCATTATTTTATAATGTAACTGGACCCTGTATTGTTATTTTCCCCTCAGCTCACTTTAAAATAGTTATAAAGGAGAAAGATATCTAAAAGCAATTATAGAGTAAGACCATTTTCCTTACTGTGTAAGCTGCAAACTAGGTGTCCTGTTAGTTGCTTTTCATTTTACCTTTGTATGCCTTACTGCCATATTTTACTTATGGCACAGTATAATCTATGTCGTGGACCCAAAATGGCTGCCTCACATGGTACTCTCTTGTGTAGAATAAACAATGCATGGTTCTAAACTCTCCTAATATATTTGTCTCCCTAAATATGTGTCATTACTTCACCTTTTGAGAGAATGTATTTAAGACAACTTCAAGCAAAATATATTTAAAAAATAAATGTCTATTTTTATTTTAAGTAAAATGTAGCCTACTTTTGTTCTGCTTCTTCTTCTTCCTCTTCTTCTTCTTCTTTGTCTTCGTCTTCTTCTTTAAAAACACCACACCGTCTTTAAGAAAAAAGTTTATTAGTCAGGGTCTTCACCTGGGGGCGGCGGCCTTTAAGCTCTTTTGCATGGCTGCCGCCTTCCCAGGGCTTCCAGCTTCTTCACCTGGTGGGCGGCGGCTGTTAAGCTCTTTTGCATAGCACTTGGAGAACCACAATTGCCAGCATGTCCGGACATAAAGGGCCCGCTGGCACCTGTAAAGAAAATATTAAAATAAAAACACCACACCGTCTTTAAAAAAAAGTTTATTAGTCAGGGTCTTCACCTGGGGACGGCGGCATTTAAGCACTTTTGCATGGCCACCGCCTCTCCAGGGCTTCCGCCGTCTTCACTTGGGGGGCCGCCGCCTACCCAGGGCTTCCGTCGTCTTTCTCCGGCTTCTTCACCTGGGAGGCAGAGGCCTTTAAGCTATTTTGCATGGCTGCCGCCTTCCCAGGGCTTCCAGCGTCTTCACCTGGTGGAAGGTGGCTGTTAAGCTTTTTTACATAGCACTTGGAGAACCACAAGTGCCAGCATGTCCGGACATAAAGGGCCCACTGGCACCTGTAGTCCACCTGTAATGAAAATATTAAAATAAAAACACCACTCCGTCTTTAAAAAAAAGTTTATTAGTCAGGGTCTTAACCTGGGGGCGGCGGCCTTTAAGCTTTTTTGCATGGTCGCCGCCTCTCCAGGACTTCCGACGCCTTCACCTGGGGGGCCGCCGCCTCCCCAGGGCTTCCGGCATCTTCACCTGAGAGGCAGCGGCCTTTAAGCTCTTTTGCATGGCTGCCACCTCCCCAGGGCTTCCGGCGTCTTCACCTGGGGGGCCGCCACCTCCCCAGGTCTTCCGGCGTCTTCATTGGGGAGGCAGCGGCCTTTAAGCTCTTTTGCATGGCTGCCGCCTTCCCAGGGCTTCTACCGTCTTCACCTGGTGGGCGGCGGCCGTTAAGCTCTTTTGCATAGCACTTGGAGAACCACAAGTGCCAGCATGTCCGGACATAAAGGGCCCGCTGGCACCTGTAGTCCACATGTAAAGAAAATATTAAAATAAAAACACCACACCGTCTTTAAAAAAAAGTTTATTATTCAGGGTCTTCACCTGGGGGCGGCGGCCTGTAAGTTCGTTTGCATGGCTGCCGCCCATCCAGGACTTCCAGCGTCTTCTTTCTTTAGGAGCTCTTCTGCCGTCGGACTGACGCCGATGCCTCGCGCTGACTTATATAAGTCAGCCGGAGGGGCCGGGGTGATGACGCAGCGAGCTGTGATTGGCTCGTGGTTGCCATCTTGAATTTAAAAAATAAAGCTGAGGTTCCAGTTTTTAAATTGGTACCGCTCTGCTGCCAAACTCTGCAGAATGGCAGTGCCTCTAATACTCTCACTGCCACCGATGCCCGCACCTCCGCGCACCCATACAGTGATGGCAGCGGATCCAGTGACGGATCCTCTGGCCAATCACTGTGGCCTCACTGACAGGGGCGTGCTTTCATGGGTCCCTGTATGAAAGCAGCACCTCTAATGGTGCCGCTTTCCCATGCATTTCCAATGGACTTTTAATGCCCAAGGCTAGGCCCCGCCCACCCCTGCCCCCCGCTCCCACACCCTTCCCCATTCACAATGGGAGGCACCACGATCGGTGCCTCCCAAACACATTTAAACAGGGATAATGATTAGATTAATATAAAGGGGATACTTATGACACAGAATACAGTATGTGTCATAAGTATCTTCTTTATATTATTTTAATCATTAATGACAGGGGAGGCACTGCCTCCCCTGCCTTCCCTGACTGCACGTCCCTGGTTTGCCCCGCCCACCCGCCCACCAACTAACCTTGCCTGACCCAGTCTTCCCATCTGTCACCTCAAATCTGATATTTTGACCTATTTACCCGGCAGGAGAAAACGCACCTATACGTCAATGGTGAGAGAGTGAAAAAAGAGAGCAAGAAATGAGTGGGGCATGGAGAGCCCACCGGGGGAATGCAGAGGTAAAGGCCCATGCTTAGGGTGTGGCCTGCTGCCACAGATGCTTGGCTAACATGGTATAGGGCCCATGATAAATATATATAGTAAATACTGCTAGTGCATGCATGATAATGTACCAGATTAATAACTGCAATGCACTGTAGATAATATGTATAATGTACAATTCAAGTGCACAGACGGGACCTGATCCATAGACGAGGAGGTGGGCCCCCAGGCAGTAGGGCCCACCGGTGGTTTCCCCTGTACCCCTATGGGCCAGTCCAACCCTGAGTGGGAGTGAGGGGGGGAGGGGGACAGTCATAACCACCATAGCATTTATTTCTGACGCTAACAGGAATTACAACTGTACAAATATAGCCATTCTCGTTGTGGCTACATCTTAAGGCGATTGCGCCTTGTTAGTTGCGACCGCACCGCGTAAGTTTGGACGTCTAAGACATGTGTGTGCCCCATTCACATGGATGGGGGCAGCAAATGCCGCTACTCGACATGGCTAGGCACAGGTGCCCATAGCTGCGTCGAGGGTGTACGTTTCCCTCAGATGTAGCCATGATCAGCATGGCTACATCTGTATATAGTATTGGACAAAACAAAAGTAATGATTAAAGCACAATTGAATTCTCTTACATCTCTACATATTAATAAAAATGGATCAGCGTGCAACACTGGCACACTGGGATTTAGGCAGGCAGAGAGAGAGAGAGTAAAGCACCCTTCATATATCTCCAATGGCCCATTTGCAGCCGCTTGTGGATGTTAAGTAATGGCACTGTCCCAGTAGGTGTGAGATTTTGTTTTTATCCAATACTATGCTACCCCAAGGTCGTAAGTCATATATTATAATAGTCATGATAAACGTCTGCCGACGATTCAAAATAAGCTGCTCTTATCTTTGTCCAGTCACTAACCTTCTACCAGTGTGCTATGCCGTGCCAGGCCTCTGAAAGCATATGCAAGAGACAGCAACAGCATAGCCCTGACATAGGCAGTTTCCATTATGACATCACAGCATGACCTCACACACCCCACTAGACCGGCTAAGACTGGTTATTTCTGGTTTGAGGCCTTTGTCTTTTACATGACTGACCTAAGGGAAATGTGATTTCACTTATTTTTTTAAACTATTATATTAGAAATATTTTATTACTGCCATTTGCCGGCAGTTTTGCTCACTTAGTGGCATCTAATATTGTGATGTATATTTTATATTTTACAAATAGAGCCTGATTCAGGTTGGATCGCAATCGCAATAAGCGATCCAATGGTAAAAATTGCTAAGAGGATGCGGAATCCTGCGCAGGGCCCATCCTGCGCATGCGCCTGCATTTTCTAAGGCGCCCCACAGAGAATGCGATTGCCTCTGCCTGTCTATGAGGCAGAGATGGTCGCGGTAGTGGGAGGGGGGGGAGACAACGCTCCATTTCAAAGATGGAGATAGAGTATTGCGGGGACGAGACTTCAAAACAGGGGCGGCAACGGAGAAACAGGGGGAATAGTCGGGGCAGCTGCATGACATCACACGCAGCCGATGCTATCACAAAAATGGCTGCGGGTCTCATGTGGGCGCCGGCCTAACATGTGGGGTATACTAGCCCTGTGCTGGGCGTCCCCCCACATGTCAGAGAATCTGATCATAAATGTGCTAAATTTAGCACCTCTAGTATCAGATCTGAATCACCCCCATGGAACAAAAAAAAGACCCAAATTATGTGATTTTAGTTTTGTTTGTCAATTTTTGAAAAACAAAACCAGTCACGGCAGTTTGGCAAAAACCAAATACAAAGCCGGATGACGAAGCAGGGCCAATTCCAAATCCAGCAAAAATGGTCCTGTGCACTGAAGGGTTAGCTCTTCTGTCTTTGTAAATATTACTTTTTATATGATCAATTTCCTTATAATAAGTATAGTGTAAAAGTGAATATTTCTACCTCCCTAATGAAGGGTTAAAACATGCTATATGAACTGTTATGTGTTTGCATAGATACGTATTACCCTGTGCCAGGATACCTTTATCTCCTCATACAATACCAGGCTTGTATGTGTCTGTTTCTCAAGGACAGTTCTATACCAGATGAAACCTGTTACAGACTTTTTTAAATGTTTTGAGAAACTTGTAGAAAACCCATATATGAACATCCGCCTTTTTCTATTCTGCCTGGTGGCTGCTGGCGAGCCAATGGGAGTGTAACGACATGTCAGTTACACCCATATGCATTGTCTTATATATATTATTTTGTTAACCTCATAATAAACAGTGTGAATTTTTACTGCTTGTGTTGTGCATGTAACTGATAGCATAAAGGTTTACACTCCCAGACGTCTGAGAGGCCATCACATCGAGGGTTAAAGAATATAAGGGCAAATCCTTTCAGCTGGGGGCTATGTCCGGGATTCAGTGATCGTCCCTGAATGGTAAAGATAGAGAATTTATTGTCTGTCTTTGCCATACAGGATTGCGGTCATACACTGAAGCTGAATCCGTGTCAGTGTTCCGGGAACACGTGACAAGGTAATATTTAAGTCCGGGACTTAATATTACGAAGTTTTATGTAAAAGCATAAAACAGGTATCAGGGATACCATAGAATCTTTAATGTCTGGGACTTAAAGATACGTCTGAGAAAGGACCAGGGGTCCAAGCGCAATTCTCCAAAGACGTCAGTATCTGGGATACTTAAAAAATAGACCTGGGGTCTATACGTAACGTAGATTATACCTCGATTTGATCGTCTATATATATTCTTGTATGTTTGTAGTGAGATAAGTTCTTATATTTGGTCCAGACGGCTGGTAAGTTTTCGTCTGCCAGATATCTTTACTCAAACACTTTTCTTGCTTCCTGTCTAAAACGCTGTATTTTTCTGACATCTTGTACGAATGGTAAGTATCGTACACGTCAAAAGATTTCATGTTCTCACTATACAGATAATATTGTGATATTGTCAATGACTAATTAACTGGTTAAGCTGATGCATGCATAGAAAGTTATTGTAAATTGCATTGTTATTGTAAAATTGCATAGAACGTTGGTGTAAATTGCATTTTTTACTATGGGAGGGGGTCAGAGTAAGACAGTCATTTACCCCCCACCTTTACCAGGGGAAACATGCAAGATGTATGTCGCCCGCAACTCTACCTCAGAGTATTACTTAGTTAACCCATGGGTGGATAATTTAGCGGGATGGACAGAGAAAGCAGGACAGGACCCATTCCTACGGGAAGGCAGTAATTACCCTTTCTATATGGAGGATTAAAAATGTCAGTTCCCAACAGCACAGAAGCGAAGCAGTGAGAAACTGTATCCCTCTCGCCCCCCCCCCCTTGCATTCCAATGTATCCTGCGCTTGAGGACACAGATCTCTTGGCAGCAGTAACCCTTTCACACCAAATGGGATTGCCTCCAGCTCCACTGCTGGAGGGTGCGTCCACTAGCTCTATCCCTAGCACCAATAACCCAGAGTTTAGATAATAGTAAAACACTGTCCCAAGCCCACTATTACCCTCGATGGCTGTATATCTTATTTGCGCAAAGCTTGCAAAGGACGCAGCTATACATTTATATGAGAAAGAGGCTGCAGGGTGTTTTGATGTAAAAAGAAACCTGCACTCACTCATACCTATCAGAACTCCAGACGCTTTGACAGACAGAACCAACCCCGCAGTCAGGGAAGATTCCAAAGACCCCGCGCACTGACGGGGCCCGGAGGAGGGTATCCCAGCCTTTATTCAACTCACCCGTCATAGTAAAGATTCACCTCTGCTGCCACTTATTATAAATGGAAGTAAAATTCCCTTTTTAGTGGACAGCGGTGCAACAACCAGTGTTTTGTGTTCTGACCTATGCAGTATCCCCTCTCACCAGAAAAGATAGAAGGTCTCCGCCCCATGATACAGCAATTCTTACAACAGGGTATTCTCAGACATATTGTATCACCATACTGTACTCCTGTGAACCCTGTTGCCAAAGCTGATGGCAGTATAAGATTTGTACAGAATCTCAGAGCGATCAATCAGCTAATTGTCCCAATTGCACCAATTGTTCCAGATGTAAACTCACTCATTTCTGCAATCCCTGCAGATGCTGCGTTCTTCTCTGTAATTGATTTGAAGAATGCCTTTTTTCAGCATACCTGTAGATTCACAGACACAATTACTTTTTGCCTTTTCTTTTGAGGGTAAACAACTTACCTGGTGCAGATTATTGACGCACCTGTTGTCTCCAGGCCACATTGAGGCCCTGGCAACCTCACCATGGTTCAGTCCTGCTACAGTATGCAGATGATCTGCTGCTCTGTAGTCAAACTGAGGAGGCCTGCCGAGAGGATGGTGTTTCATTACTAAACTGGCTTTGTGAATGTGGACACAAGGTGTCCAAAATAAAAATGCAATGGTGTAAAAAGCATGTTGATTACTTAGGTTTTGTGCTCACTCAGGGAGAGAGGAAAATCAGTCCACAACGCATGCAGTCTGTATTGGGCCTGGTCACCCCAACTACCCAGAAGGAACTACTGTCCTTCCTGGGTATGGTAAATTACTGCAGACAGTGGATATCTGATTGCTCTTATTATGATAACATTTTGAGACAAGCCACACTGAAGGACAAACCTAAAACTGTACAATGGTCACAAGAAATGTTAACTGCATATGAAAGTTTAAAATGTATGTTGATGAAAAGTCCGGCACTTGGCCTCCCCAATTATGTACTACCTTTCCATCTATATGCAAGGGACAATTGTAAAACCATGGCGGGGGTGCTCACACAGTTTCATGGAGGGAAGTTGCGCCCCGTGGCATTTTTTTTTCAAAGTCATGCCAGTGTCTGTGCAAGGTATGCCTGCCTGCCTCAGGACTTTGGCAGCCTGTGCAATGGTTGCAGAAATGACCACTACCCTCACTTTAGGCCACATCACAGTACTCCACACCACACATGATGTCCTGGCAATACTTAAAGGCTTACACACACAGCACATGTCAGCACAACGCCTTAGTGGATATGAAGTACTCCTTTTGAGTAACCCTACCCTTACCATCAAGTACACTGCTAGTTCTTCTGGCCCTGCACCCATTCTCAATACCCTTTTGGGCTTGAAAGGTCCTGAGGATGAACCACCCGACCTACATGACTGTGCTGCTTCCATTGAAGCTGAAACTTCTCCCAGACTTGACATGTCTCCCGTTCCCACACCAGGCGCAGACATAGTTTTTGTTGACGGCTCCTGTAGTAGGCCCAATGACAATACATACCAGGCTGGCTATGCCATTGTCACCCTCCCTGACACTGTGTTGGAAACCCTGCCAATACCTTATAAACCCTGCCAATACCTTATCAGTCCGCGCAAGCTGCAGAACTCATTGCACTCACTAGAGCATGTCCCTCCCTTGACAACGTCCATCTGCTCACTCAACTTCAAGCTGCTGCGACTAATGCTGATCTCTCCGACTGAACTTACCCAATTCTGCAGAAAAAAATCCTAAATCAGGATTAATCTGCAAAGAGGGGAAACCCTGTATGCCCCAGTCCAGTGCCCCTTTGCTCGTTGCCCATTGCCGTGGTGTTGGTCACCGTGGTGAAGCCACAACACTCCTCCTACTAACCAATGATTTTTTATGTTACTAATGCCAAATCACTTGTGGACCAGTATGTTAGCAGATGCATCACTTGCCTCAGGAACAACCCTAATAAAGCTAAACACCAGCATCTTGAATACCCCACAGAAAACTCTAGGATACTCACCCTTTGAAATACTAATGGGTAGACCCTTTTCCTACACCCTGGGCTAAGAAACCACTAGTAATACAGGAAGGAGATCTAGAACTCATCAGAGAAGAGTATGTCAGGTCCCTGATAACAAAACTGAATGAAATTGAACATGAGGTTGTTTGTAAAAACCCTTTTGAATCCACAGGAACCTACACACCCCTTTAAAGTCGGAGACAGAGTCGTGGTGAAGGTGCTCCCCAGGAACAAGAGCCCAGGAGACTTCACCTATGGTCCAGAGACAGAGGTCGTAGCAGTTACCCGAACAGCAGTCCTGACAGAGGAAAGTCCTACCTGGATCCATGCATCCCGAGTAAAAAAGGTTCCTAGACCAGACCTAGAGAGGGAAGCAAGTGATTCCAGTGAGGTACGAACCGGGGCAGACAGCCCTGACCTCCCACCTAGCGAAGAAAGAAGAACAGAAGAAGATGAGGAACCTGCCCCCTATCTCTATCCTGGGGACTATCTCGATAGCCCTACTGGCCCTCATTCACCTCACAATATGTGAAGTCGACATCACACAAACAAATGGGATCCCCACCTTGTGGTATAATTCCTCTAACACACACGTAGCCACATATATCCTTGACTATTTTATGTTCCCCAAAATTGCTGATGACAAATATTATATACAACAAAGGAGGAAATCAGGAATGTCTGAGACAGTATATATTTGTGTTACTGACGAATGGTACTATGACATTAGATATTATGGATCTAATTGTAATTCCTGGGAAGCTGTGGGGTGGAATACAGGAGCAGATTGGAAATATGGCCCATCATTTGCAAAAAAAAATAGATATAGCAAATATCCCCAAAACAAACCTTTAAAGCCCCATATTGCCACTTCTAAAGATATGGTGGCTATTACTAACCCTACCTTTGAAGACACCCTAGCTATTGAAACTGGTTTCTCTGACATTAATTTTGGTTGGAATGGATGAAGTATAGTGCTAACAAACACAATAAAAGCAACTGTTATGTCTGTGGCAAATCTAGGCCCCACCTAGGTACAGTGCCCCTTAATATACCCCTAGAACAGGAAAATTGTTTTTTCAGCCTTTTTAATGATCACCGATGACCCCACTCCTCCCTCTAATACTCCTGCTAATCGAAAGAAAAGAGCACTCCCAGGAGGTAGCTTTGACCCCCACGTATACATTGATGCTATAGGGGTCCCAAGAGGTGTTCCAAATGAGTTCAAAGCTAGAGATGAGGTGGCTGCGGGTTTTGAGTCATTGTTTCCTATAGTAACTGTAAATAAAAACGTAGCCTGGATTAATTATATATATTATAATCAACAAAGATTTGTTAATGATACCAAAGATGCTCTTAAAGGTATAGCTGAACAGCTAGAAGCCACTTCCCAAATGACATTCCAAAATAGAATGGCCCTTGACATGATCCTAGCAGAAAAAGGCGGTACATGTGTTTACATTAGTAAGGTGGAAGGCTGTTGTACATATATTCCTGACAACACTGGTCCCAATGGTAAGGTTACTTTAGCCATAAACAAGTTAGAAACCTTATCCATAGAACTTAAGAAAAATTCAGGTATTGATAACCCATGGAGCCAATATTTTGGATGGTTTGAAAATTGGAAACAGGCTCTTGTGCAAATAAGCATATTCATACTTGTAACTTTAATTCTTGTAGGCATTATAGTTTATTGTGTAATTCCCTGTGGAAAGAAACTTACCTCCAAAGGCATTGATAAGGCCCTGATGTACTATGATATAACCACCAGTCCTGTCACCTCCTCTGATAGTAAGGGACCCGACGATTATGTCCAATATCTCAAGAACTGGAGGAACAAGAAAGGAGCCTCACTCAAGAATCATGTCATATAATAATCATGATTCTAAGAGGGGATTGAAGGGTTAGCTCTTCTGTCTTTGTAAATATTACTTTTTATATGATCAATTTCCTTATAATAAGTATAGTGTAAAAGTGAATATTTCTACCTCCCTAATGAAGGGTTAAAACATGCTATATGAACTGTTATGTGTTTGCATAGATACGTATTACCCTGTGCCAGGATACCTTTATCTCCTCATACAATACCAGGCTTGTATGTGTCTGTTTCTCAAGGACAGTTCTATACCAGATGAAACCTGTTACAGACTTTTTTAAATGTTTTGAGAAACTTGTAGAAAACCCATATATGAACATCCGCCTTTTTCTATTCTGCCTGGTGGCTGCTGGCGAGCCAATGGGAGTGTAACGACATGTCAGTTACACCCATATGCATTGTCTTATATACTTTTGTTAACCTCATAATAAACAGTGTGAATTTTTACTGCTTGTGTTGTGCATGTAACTGATAGCATAAAGGTTTACACTCCCAGACGTCTGAGAGGCCATCACATCGAGGGTTAAAGAATATAAGGGCAAATCCTTTCATGCACATCTCTAGTAATATTCTAATATCACATTGAGTTTGCTAGCATTGTATGCCTAGGGATGTGCTGATATGAGACATTCCCTTTAACTCCTGTTTTATTGAGTTTAATAAATTATTCCTGTAGTTTAGCCGGTCATTCAAAACTTGGGATCAGTGCTACCATATTGTCCCTACTGGTCTGCACATGTGCACTGATGTTGCTTGCTAACTGGTAGCTGCATTAGAAGTTGTTGCATTCCACAGGAGGAGCTAGCTGCTTATGTCCAGTTTTGCGTTCCACATGGCACAGTTCGGGAGCACCAGTGACACATTTTACACATGGTACCCTGAGGTTACCGGCAGAGAGGTGCATCTCTGCCTGACCGATTACGTGACTTAAGTGTTGAACAGTGTAATGTTTTTTTGTTGCGCTTTGACCTTTGGGACCTTGTGTTAATATTGTTGCTATAGGATGTGATACCACTACCAGGCAGGCCATGTGGTCCAAATTAAACTACTGTACATGTAGTTTGCTGTCTTTTTGTACATTATTCTGTTGGTATAAACATACTTGCCTACACTCCCTCATTCTGCAGGAGACTCCCTGAAATAGAAGCAATCTCCCTAACTCCCTGAATAGTCCAGCAATCTCACTGATTGCACCTTATCCCCTGATGGGGGGTAAGGTAGAGAATAGAATAACAGTCGGTAAGAGTAATTCTAGAAAGGCACTTGTAAATAATGGTAAGTTACCATTAAAGCAAAACGGCAAAGAAAATATTAACATAAAATGTATGCTTGCGAAAGCAAGAAGCCTATCAGGTAAAATGGGGGAATTGGAGTGGCATGTATCAAAAAATCAGTATGATATTATAGGTATTACGGAAACATGGTGGGACGACTCTCACAACTGGGTTACTAATTTGGAGGGATATTCACTTTTCAGGAGGGACAGGGGGGCTACCAAAAGGGGAGGAGGGGTATGTCTCTATGTAATACCATCTCTAAAACCAAACATTAATATATGTTATTTACGAGGGGACTGGTGATAATGTGGAATCACTATGGGTTGAGATCACTAGTGGGGGCACTGAAATAAAGAAACTAGTCATTGTGACACGTGCTACAAGTAACCAGATATTAGCATACGTGACGAGGAACTACTCTCACAGCAAATTGAGAAAGCTGCGGGAATGGGGGACATCCTAGTGTTAGGGGATTTTTTACTATCCGGGTATAAACTGGAGTAACGATTCATGAGTAAAAATTAGGAGCAGCAGGATTCTAAACACATTAAAGGATCAATACTTGACTCAATTAGTCGAGGACCCAACCAGAGGTAATAATGTTCTGGACCAAGTCATTACCAATAACGTGGACATTATATCAAACATTACAGTTGGGGAGACCTTGGGAAACAGTGATCACTATATGATCACATTCAGCATCAGTTTCAAGAAACATAGCTATAAGGAATCAACAAAAACATTTAACTTTAGAAAAGCTAACTTTAGTATGCTAAACGACATTAACTGGGAAGTTTTGTTTCATGGTAAAGACACATCGGAAATATGGGATGCTTTAAAAGGGTTGCTTGATAGCAATATTCACAAATTCATACCCTTGGGCAGTAAACGCAGGAGTACTAGACTCAAATTAATGTGGCTTAATAAGGATGTCAAAGAAGCAATGGCTAAAAAGAGGTGTTCTTTTAAAGCATTTAAAACTAATGGAGGGGAGGAGGCTTCACTCCCTATACCAAGATGGCTGCTGACCTAAATCCTGCACATAAATGCGGCGGCATCTTGTCAATGTCTTAGAGCATCACAGTGGGAGACAGTAGTTTTTCACTTAACTCCTCAGAGACCTGAGATTATCAGAGATCCACAACACTTCCAGTGATCCTGCCGAATAACACCCCTCTCATCTCAACCTCCGCTCAGTGAGAACCAGTGTGTAACAGTGATTAAGTGGGGTTCATAGAAATATTTTATGCAATTCACAGTATGAGCTTACCCTCTTTGGAGTGTTGCAGAATTATTATGCATTTTTATTTTTTATTTTTTGGTTAGAGAATTTTTTTTAATTATTTTATAATGTAACTGGACCCTGTATTGTTATTTTCCCCTCAGCTCACTTTAAAATAGTTATAAAGGAGAAAGATATCTAAAAGCAATTATAGAGTAAGACCATTTTCCTTACTGTGTAAGCTGCAAACTAGGTGTCCTGGTAGTTGCTTTTCATTTTACCTTTGTATGCCTTACTGCCATGTTTTACTTATGGCACAGTGTAATCTATGTCGTGGACCTAAAATGGCTGCCTCACATGGTACTCTCTTGTGTAGAATAAACAATGCATGGTTCTAAACTCTCCTAATATATTTGTCTTCCTAAATATGTGTCATTACTTCACCTTTTGAGAGAATTTATTTATTAAGACAACTTCAAGCAAAATATATTTAAAAAATAAATGTCTATTTTTATTTTAAGTAAAATGTAGCCTACTTTTGTTCTACTTCTTCTTCTTCCTCTTCTTCTTTGTCTTCATCCTCGTCTTTAAAAACACCACACCGTCTTTAAGAAAAAAGTTTATTAGTCAGGGTCTTCACCTGGGGGCGGCGGCCTTTAAGCTCTTTTGCATGGCTGCCGCCTTCCCAGGGCTTCCAGCTTCTTCACCTGGTGGACGGCGGCTGTTAAGCTCTTTTGCATAACACTTGGAGAACCACAATTGCCAGCATGTAAAGAAAATATTAAAATAAAAACACCACACCGTCTTTATAAAAATGTTTATTAGTCAGGGTCTTCACCTGGGGACGGCGGCATTTAAGCACTTTTGCATGGCCACCGCCTCTCCAGGGCTTCCGCCGTCTTCACCTGGGGGGCCGCCGCCTACCCAGGGCTTCCGTCGTCTTTCTCCGGTGTCTTCACCTGGGAGGCAGCGGCCTTTAAGCTCTTTTGCATGGCTGCCGCCTTCCCAGGGCTTCCAGCGTCTTCACCTGGTGGACGGTGGCTGTTAAGCTTTTTTACATAGCACTTGGAGAACCACAAGTGCCAGCATGTCCGGACATAAAGGGCCCACTGGCACCTGTAGTCCACCTGTAATGAAAATATTAAAATAAAAACACCACTCCGTCTTTAAAAAAAAGTTTATTAGTCAGGGTCTTAACCTGGGGGCGGCGGCCTTTAAGCTTTTTTGCATGACCGCCGCCTCACCAGGGCTTCCGACGCCTTCACCTGGGGGGCCGCCGTCTCCCCAGGGCTTCCGGCATCTTCACCTGAGAGGCAGCGGCCTTTAAGCTCTTTTGCATGGCTGCCGCCTCCCCAGGGCTTCCGGCGTCTTCACCTGGGGGGCCGCCGCCTCCCCAGGTCTTCCGGCGTCTTCATCGGGGAGGCAGCGGCCTTTATGCTCTTTTGCATGGCTGCCGCCTTCCCAGGGCTTCTACCATCTTCACCTGGTGGGCGGCGGCCGTTAAGCTTTTTTGCATAGCACTTGGAGAACCACAAGTGCCAGCATGTCCGGACATAAAGGGCCCGCTGGCACCTGTAGTCCACCTGTAAAGAAAACATTAAAATAAAAACACCACACCGTCTTTAAAAAAAAGTTTATTATTCAGGGTCTTCACCTGGGGGCGGCGGCCTGTAAGTTCGTTTGCATGGCTGCCGCCCATCCAGGACTTCCAGCATCTTCTTTCTTTAGGAGCTCTTCTGCCGTCGGACTGATGCCGATGCCTCGCGCTGACTTATATAAGTCAGCCGGAGGGGCCGGGGTGATGACGCAGCGAGCCGTGATTGGCTCGTGGTTGCCATCTTGAATTTCAAAAATTACGCTGAGGTTCCATTTTTGAAATTGGTACCGCTCTGCTGCCAAACTCTGCAGAATGGCAGTGCCTCTAATACTCTCACTGCCACCGATGCCCGCACCTCCGCGCACCCATACAGTGATGGCAGCGGATCCAGTGACGGATCCTCTGGCCAATCACTGTGGCCTCACTGACAGGGGCGTGCTTTCATGGGTTGAAAGCTCGTCCCTGTATGAAAGCAGCACCTCTAATGGTGCCGCTTTCCCATGCATTTCCAATGGACTTTTAATGCCCAAGGCTAGGCCCCGCCCACCCCTGTCGATGTTAAGTAATGGCACTGTCCCAGTAGGTGTGAGATTTTGTTTTTATCCAATACTATGCTATCCCCAAGGTCGTAAGTCATATATTATAATAGTCATGCTAAACGTCTGCCGACGATTCAAAATAAGCTGCTCTTATCTTTGTCCAGTCACTAACCTTCTACCAGTGTGCTATGCCGTGCCAGGCCTCTGAAAGCATATGCAAGAGACAGCAACAGCATAGCCCTGACATAGGCAGTTTCCATTATGACATCACAGCATGACCTCACACACCCCACTAGACCGGCTAAGACTGGTTATTTCTGGTTTGAGGCCTTTGTCTTTTACATGACTGACCTAAGGGAAATGTGATTTCACTTATTTTTTTAAACTATTACATTAGAAATATTTTATTACTGCCATTTGCCTGCAGTTTTGCTCACTTAGTGGTATCTAATATTGTGATGTATATTTTATATTTTACAAATAGAGCCTGATTCAGGTTGGATCGCAATCGCAATAAGCGATCCAATGGTAAAAATTGCTAAGAGGATGCGGGATCCTGCGCAGGGCCCATCCTGCGCATGCGCCTGCATTTTCTAAGGCGCCCCACAGAGAATGCGATTGCTTCTGCCTGTCTATGAGGCAGAGATGGTCGCGGTAGTGGGAGGGGGGGAGACAACGCTCCATTTCAAAGACGGAGATAGAGTATTGCGGGGACGATACTTCAAAACAGGGGCGGCAACGGAGAAACAGGGGGAATAGTCGGGGCAGCTGCATGACATCACACGCAGCCGATGCTATCACAAAAATGGCTGCGGGTCTCATGTGGGCGCCTAACATGTGGGGTATACTAGCCCTGTGCTGAGCGTCCCCCCGCATGTCAGAGAATCTGATCATAAATGTGCTAAATTTAGCACCTCTAGTATCAGATCTGAATCACCCCCATGGAACAAAAAAAAGACCCAAATTATGTGATTTTAGTTTTGTTTGTCAATTTTTGAAAAACAAAACCAGTCACGGCAGTTTGGCAAAAACCAAATACAAAGCCGGATGACGAATCAGGGCCAATTCCAAATCCAGCAAAAATGGTCCTGTGCACATCTCTAGTAATATTCTAATATCACATTGCGTTTGCTAGCATTGTATGCCTAGGGATGTGCTGATATGAGACATTCCCTTTAACTCCTGTTTTATTGAGTTTAATAAATTATTCCTGTAGTTTAGCTGGTCATTCAAAACTTGGGATCAGTGCTACCATATGGTCCCTACTGGTCTGCACATGTGCACTGATGTTGCTTGCTAACTGGTAGCTGCATTAGAAGTTGTTGCATTCCACAGGAGGAGCTAGCTGCTTATATCCAGTTTTGCGTTCCACATGGCACAGTTCGGGAGCACCAGTGACACATTTTACACATGGTACCCTGAGGTTACCGGCAGAGAGGTGCATCTCTGCCTGACCGACTACGTGACTTAAGTGTTGAACAGTGTAATGTTTTTTTGTTGCGCTTTGACCTTTGGGACCTTGTGTTAATATTGTTGCTATAGGATGTGATACCACTACCAGGCAGGCCATGTGGTCCAAATTAAACTACTGTACATGTAGTTTGCTGTCTTTTTGTACATTATTCTGTTGGTATAAACATACTTGCCTACACTCCCTCATTCTGCAGGAGACTCCCTGAAATAGAAGCAATCTCCCTAACTCCTTGAATAGTCCAACAATCTCACTGACTGCACCTTAACCCCTGATGGGGGGTAAGGTAGAGAATAGAATAACAGTCGGTAAGAGTAATTCTAGAAAGGCACTTGTAAATAATGGTAAGTTACCATTAAAGCAAAAGGGCAAAGGAAATATTAACATAAAATGTATGCTTGCGAAAGCAAGAAGCCTATCAGGTAAAGTGGGGGAATTGGAATGGCATGTATCAAAAAATCAGTATGATATTATAGGTATTACGGAAACTAGTGATGTGCGGGTTCGGTTTCTCGGAAACCGAACCCCCCCGAACTTCACCCATGTTACACGGGTCCGAGGCAGGTTCGAACCTTCCCGCCTTGCTCGGCTAACCCGAGCGCGCCCGAACATCATCATCCCGCTGTCGGATTCTCGCGAGATTCGGATTCTATATAAGCAGCCGCGCGTCGCCGCCATTTTCACTCGTGCATTGGAGATGATAGGGAGAGGACGTGGCTGGCGTCCTCTCCGTTTATGGTTGAACTTGATTGCTTTATTGCTTAATTGTGGGGAGGACTGGGGAGCAGCTGTTAGGAGGAGTACAGTGCAGAGTTTTGCTGATCAGTGACCACAAGTTTTATCCGTTCTCTGCCTGAAAAAAACGCTTCATATCTGTGCTCAGTGTGCTGCATAATATATCTGTGCTCACACTGCTTAATTGTGGGGACTGGGGAGCAGCTGTATTATATAGCAGGAGTACAGTGCAGAGTTTTGCTGACAGTGACCACCAGTATACGTTGTCTGCCTGAGAAACACTCCATATCTGTGCTCAGTGTGCTGCTTTATTGTGGGGACTTGGGACCACCAGTATAATTAATATTATATAGGAGGAGTACAGTGCAGAGTTTTGCTGACCAGTGACCACCAGTATACTATATATAGCAGTACAATACGGAAGCCCACTGCTGTGCCTACCTCTGTGTCGTCATTAAGTATACTATCCATCTACATTCTATGCCTGTGGTGCATTTTAGTTTTGCCTGTTTGCTGACACAGTGACCACCAGTATACTATATATAGCAGTACGATACGGAAGGCCACTGCTGTGCCTATCTCTGTGTCGTCATTAAGTATACTATCCATCTACATTCTATACCTGTGGTGCATTTTAGTTTTGCAGTTTGCTGACACAGTGACCACCAGTATACTATATATAGCAGTACGATACGGAAGGCCACTGCTGTGCCTACCTCTGTGCCGTCATTAAGTATACTATCCATCTACATTCTATACCTGTGGTGCATTTTAGTTTTGCAGTTTGCTGACACAGTGACCACCAGTATACTATATATAGCAGTATGATACGGAAGGCCACTGCTGTGCCTACCTCTGTGTCGTCATTAAGTATACTATCCATCTACATTCTATACCTGTGGTGCATTTCAGTTGTGCGCAGTATATATAGTAGTAGGCCATTGCTATTGATACTGGCATATAATTCCACACATTAAAAAATGGAGAACAAAAATGTGGAGGGTAAAATAGGGAAAGATCAAGATCCACTTCCACCTCATGCTGAAGCTGCTGCCACTAGTCATGGCCGAGACGATGAAATGCCATCAACGTCGTCTGCCAAGGCCGATGCCCAATGTCATAGTAGAGAGCATGTAAAATCCAAAAAACAAAAGTTCAGTAAAATGACCCAAAAATCTAAATTGAAAGCATCTGATGAGAAGCGTAAACTTGCCAATATGCCATTTACGACACGGAATGGCAAGGAACGGCTGAGGCCCTGGCCTATGTTCATGGCTAGTGGTTCAGATTCACATGAGGATGGAAGCACTCATCCTCTCGCAAGAAAAATGAAAAGACTTAAGCTGGCAAAAGCACAGCAAAGAACTGTGCGTTCTTCTAAATCACAAATCCCCAAGGAGAGTCCAATTGTGTCGGTTGCGATGCCTGACCTTCCCAACACTGGACGGGAAGAGCTTGCGCCTTCCACCATTTGCACGCCCCCTGCAAGTGCTGGAAGGAGCACCCGCAGTCCAGTTCCTGATAGTCAAATTGAAGATGTCAGTGTTGAAGTACACCAGGATGAGGATATGGGTGTTGCTGGCGCTGGGGAGGAAATTGACAAGGAGGATTCTGATGGTGAGGTGGTTTGTTTAAGTCAGACACCCGGGGAGACACCTGTTGTCCGTGGGACGAATATGGCCATAGACATGCCTGGTCAAAATACAAAAAAAATCAGCTCTTCGGTGTTGAATTATTTCAACACAAATGCGGACAACAGGTGTCAAGCCATGTGTTGCCTTTGTCAAGCTGTAATAAGTAGGGGTAAGGACGTTAGCCACCTCGGAACATCCTCCCTTATACGTCACCTGCAGCGCATTCATCATAAGTCAGTGACAAGTTCAAAAACTTTGGATGACAGCGGAAGCAGTCCACTGACCACTAAATCCCTTCCTCTTGTAACCAAGCTCCTGCAAACCACACCACCAACTCCCTCAGTGTCAATTTCCTCCTTACCCAGGAAAGCCAATAGTCCTGCAGGCCATGTCACTGTCAAGTCTGACGAGTCCTCTCCTGCCTGGGATTCCTCCGATGCATCCTTGAGTGTAACGCCTACTGCTGCTGGCGCTGCTGTTGTTGCTGCTGAGAGTCGATCGTCATCCCAGAGGGGAAGTCGGAAGACCACTTCTACTACTTCCAGTAAGCAATTGACTGTCCAACAGTCCTTTGCGAGGAAGATGAAATATCACAGCAGTCATCCTGCTGCAAAACAGATAACTCAGGCCTTGGCAGCCTGTGTGGTGAGAAACGTGGTTCCGTTATCCATCGGTAATTATAGACTTGATTGAGGTACTGTGTCCCCGGTACCAAATACCATCTAGGTTCCATTTCTCTAGGCAGGCGATACCGAAAATGTACACAGACCTCAGAAAAAGAGTCACCAGTGTCCTAAAAAATGCAGTTGTACCCAATGTCCACTTAACCACGGACATGTGGACAAGTGGAGCAGGGCAGACTCAGGACTATATGACTGTGGCAGCCCACTGGGTAGATGTATTGCCTCCCGCAGCAAGAACAGCAGCGGCGGCACCAGTAGCAGCATCTCGCAAACGCCAACTCGTTCCTAGGCAGGCTACGCTTTGTATCACCGCTTTCCATAAGAGGCACACAGCTGACAACCTCTTACGGGAACTGAGGAAGATCATCGCAGAATGGCTTACCCCAATTGGACTCTCCTGGGGATTTGTGACATCGGACAACGCCAGCAATATTGTGCGTGCATTACATCTGGGCAAATTCCAGCACGTCCCATGTTTTGCACATACATTGAATTTGGTGGTGCAGAATTATTAAAAAAACGACAGGGGCGTGCAAGAGATGCTGTCGGTGGCCCAAAGAATTGCGGGCCACATTCGGCATTCAGGCACCGCGTACTGAAGACTGGAGCACCAGCAAACATTCCTGAACCTGCCCTGCCATCATCTGAAGCAAGAGGTGGTAACGAGGTGGAATTCAACCCTCTATATGCTTCAGAGGATGGAGGAGCAGCAAAAGGCCATTCAAGCCTATACACCTGGCCACGATATAGGCAAAGGAGGGGGAATGCACCTGACTCAAGCGCAGTGGAGAATGATTTCAACGTTGTGCAAGGTTCTGCAACCCTTTGAACTTGCCACACGTGAAGTAAGTTCAGACACTGCCAGCCTGAGTCAGGTCATTCCCCTCATCAGGCTTTTGCAGAAGAAGCTGGAGACATTGAAGGAGGAGCTAAAACAGAGCGATTCCGCTAGGCATGTGGGACTTGTGGATGGAGCCCTTAATTCGCTTAACCAGGATTCACGGGTGGTCAATCTGTTGAAATCAGAGCACTACATTTTGGCCACCGTGCTCGATCCTAGATTTAAAACCTACGTTGTATCTCTCTTTCCGGCAGACACAAGTCTGCAGAGGTTCAAAGGAACTGCTGGTGAGAAAATTGTCAAGTCAAGTGGAACGTGACCCGTCAACATCTCCTCCTTCACATTCTCCCGCAACTGGGGGTGCAAGGAAAAGGCTAAAAATTCCCAGCCCACCCGCTGGCGGTGATGCAGGGCAGTCTGGAGCGAGTGCTGACATCTGGTCCGGACTGAAGGACCTGCCAACGTCACTGCATACGATTCTGTCACCATTGAAAGAATGGTGGAGGATTATATGAGTGACCGCATCCAAGTAGGCACGTCAGACAGTCCGTACGTATACTGGCAGGAAAAAGAGGCAATTTGGAGGCCCTTGCAGAAACTGGCTTTATTCTACCTAAGTTGCCCTCCCTCCAGTGTGTACTCCGAAAGAGTGTTTAGTGCCGCTGCTCACCTTGTCAGCAATCGGCGTACGAGGTTACTTCCAGAAAATGTGGAGAAGATGATGTTCATTAAAATGAATTATAATCAATTCCTCCGTGGAGACATTCACCAGCAGCAATTGCCTCCAGAAAGTACACGGGGACCTGAGATGGTGGATTCCAGTGGGGACGAATTAATAATCTGTGAGGAGGGGGATGTACACAGTGAAAGGGGTGAGGAATCGGAGGATGATGATGAGGTGGACATCTTGCCTCTGTAAAGCCAGTTTGTGCAAGGAGAGATTGATTGCTTCTTTTTTGGTGGGGGCCCAAACCAACCAGTCATTTCAGTCACAGTCGTGTGGCAGACCCTGTCACTGAAATGATGGGTTCGTTAAAGTGTGCATGTCCTGTTTATACAACATAAGGGTGGGTGGGAGGGCCCAATGACAATTCCATCTTGCACCTCTTTTTTCTTTCATTTTTCTTTGCATCATGTGCTGTTTGGGGACAATTTTTTTTAAGAGCCATCCTGCCTGACACTGCAGTGCCACTCCTAGATGGGCCAGGTGTTTGTGTTGGCCACTTGTGTCGCTTAGCTTAGTCACACAGCGACCTTGGTGCGCCTCTTTTTTTCTTTGCATCATGTGCTGTTTGGGGACAATTTTTTTGAAGTGCCATCCTGCCTGACACTGCAGTGCCACTCCTAGATGGGCCAGGTGTTTGTGTCGGCCACTTGTGTCGCTTAGCTTAGCCATCCAGCGACCTTGGTGCGCCTCTTTTTTTCTTTGCATCATGTGCTGTTTGGGGACAATTTTTTTGAAGTGCCATCCTGCCTGACACTGCAGTGCCACTCCTAGATGGGCCAGGTGTTTGTGTCGGCCACTTGTGTCGCTTAGCTTAGTCACACAGCGACCTTGGTGCGCCTCTTTTTTTCTTTGCATCATGTGCTGTTTGGGGACAATTTTTTTGAAGTGCCATCCTGCCTGACACTGCAGTGCCACTCCTAGATGGGCCAGGTGTTTGTGTCGGCCACTTGTGTCGCTTAGCTTAGTCACACAGCGACCTTGGTGCGCCTCTTTTTTTCTTTGCATCATGTGCTGTTTGGGGACAATTTTTTTGAAGTGCCATCCTGCCTGACACTGCAGTGCCATTCCTAGATGGGCCAGGTGTTTGTGTCGGCCACTTGTGTCGCTTAGGTTAGCCATCCAGCGACCTCGGTGCAAATTGTAGGACTAAAAATAATATTGTGAGGTGTGAGTTGTTCAGAATAGACTGGAAATGAGTGGAAATTATGGTAATTGAGGTTAATAATACTATGGGATCCAAATGACCCCCAAATTCTATGATTTAAGCTGTTTTTTAGGGTTTTTTGAAAAAAACACCCGAATACAAAACACACCCGAATCCGACAAAAAAATTTCGGTGAGGTTTTGCCAAAACGCGTCCGAATCCAAAACACGGCCGCGGAACCGAATCCAAAACCAAAACACAAAACCCGAAAAATGTCCGGTGCACATCACACCTACGGAGGTTTCTTGGGCTATAGGAAAATTGACATTATCTAAAGCACCGAGACCAGATGGTTTTTCTAACGAGTTTTACAAACTCATGGCCCCCCAACTTATACAACCACTGACAGATTGTTTCAATTTTATTATAAAGCAGGGCTCCCTACCATTATATTTTTCAGATGCTGTAATAAAGGTTCTTCCAAAGCCTGGACGCGACCTTGCACAACCCGGCTCATATAGGCCGATCTCTCTCCTTAATACTGACTACAAAATCCTTACAAAAATAATGGCGGAGAGACTGAAGCCCATCTTGCCTTTAATCATTCATAAAGACCAGACGGGATTCATCTCTGGACGTCATTCTATGGTCAATGTCAGACGTGTACTTGCAGCTATAGAACATGTTAACTCAGCCTCTCCCCCCCACCCCCCTCCTCCTCCTCTAATTTGGTGCTGACATTAGGTGCAGAAAAGGCTTTCGATTTAGTTTTATGGCCTCACCTATTTCGAACCCTGGAAAATGTTGGTTTTCCTCCCTCTTTTATAGGTTTACTAAATACTTTATTTTCCTCCCCTCAATCGTGGATAGCCTGCAATGGTATTCTTTCCCTCCCCTTTGCCTTAGGTAGAGGAACACGACAAGGATGCCCACTTTCCCCCCTCCTCTTCGCGATTGCCATAGAACCTCTTGCTGTTGCTGTCCGTACTTCACCTATCATACAGGGTATCACTATTCATTCTGAAGAACTAAAGATAGCCCTTTTTGCGGATGATACCCGGATATTTCTTTCTAACCCCGTTCATTCACTGCCCGCTCTGCTTAAACTCATTGAGTCATTTGGGTTGCTCTCGGGGTATAAGGTTAATTTAACGAAATCAGAGATATTGCTGCTTGGAAGTACTACTTCTGACTTTTTGGAGGATCTTCATATTCCACTCTCAATAGCACATGCTTCCTTTAAATATTTAGGCGTCCAGATATGTTCTAATTTATCGCAGCTTTATGTGTCCAATTTTTCGAAGGAGATAACTCAAATTGCCACTAAACTGGAAGCATGGTCTGAACTCCCTGTATCTCTACTGGGAAGGGTAGCAATTATTCGGTCAATTATCTTCCCAAAAATTGTATATTTTATGCAGATGCTGCCTATTGCCCTGCAGAGGCCTGGTATGGCTAGACTAGATAAGTTATTTTCAAAGTTCATCTAGCAAAATAAACGGCCTCGCATTGCCAAGGCTAAAATGAAAACTCCTAAAGCAATGGGTGGATTGGGATGCCCAGATTTAGCGTCATATTCGTTGTCCATGTTTTTTAGATATATAAGTGATTGGATGTTGAATAATAATACATACACTGACTCAGACCTAGACCGAGCTGTATTCCACCCATTCGCACCTGGGGCATTGCTTCAAACTATACATTCTAACATCCCAGCGAGGATAAAAACACACATCTTGTTTAAAGACACATATCACTTATGGCTCTCGATCAACAAATGTCACAGAAGCCCTCACTTATCTTGCTATATACCTCTATGGGTCAATCCATCTTTTACTCCATCGCTAACTAATTCTCTGTTTCGCTTTTGGAAAAGTAAGGGATTGGATTCTTCACATAAGGTATTTGACCCGGGAGGGACCATATTTGAATTCCATGTTTTGGCCCGTCAATATCAATTACCCTATACGCATAGCTTTATGTATTTTCAAATGAGACACTACCTCACCACTATTAAAGCACCTACCCTATCTACCTTACCTCCAACTATCACATTATCAACTATTGATTCTGTGGATCATTTGCTATATTACCTACAGAATAAGAAATACAAACTTAAACTATTATACACACTACTTATGCAATCCTGTTTTGAAAATCATCCACAGTAGGAATTGCTACTTCACAAATGGAAAAGAGACATCTCGTTTGTACTGACGTTAGAAGATATTCTTTCCTATCAGCCGATGTCTCTCCAGGTCCTGCAGTCTAGTTATCTGCAGGAAGTGGCCATACGCGCACTCCATAGGGCCTACATCACCCCTCATCAGAGACGCCATATGTCTGCTGACGAGGATGGCAGTCTCAAATGTGGAAAAATATTTGCTGATTTCTCACACTGTATGTGGGATTGTTTTAAATTAAGACGAGTAAAGTAAAGTAAAGTAATTTCTTTTCTCAACACTATTTTTCACATACATTTTCAGCCTGACCCCTTAGCTTGTATGGGACTGAATTACAAATCTTGGTCTTTTTTTCTCTATCAAATCACCTGGATTTTCACTCTTAACTACAATCCTAAGGATTGCTAGAAAATGTATTTTAATACACTAGACTCAGAAATCAGCTCCACAACTGGCGAAGTAAAGCAGAAAATGTTACAGATTTTGTATTTCGATAGAAAATATGCACGATTAGACATGCAATCTGGCAGACATAAATTTTTACAGAAATGGTCACTGTTTATTGATATCCTTGATGCACACACGCAATCGCATATTCTAACTTTATAATTGAAATTACATTGTTTCTACTTCTGGCTCATCACTAGTGTCACAGGATTATTACTAGCATTGCAATGATGATATATGGCTAATCGAACTCATCTTAAACTGTGAACAACATGCACTTCTTTCTATTGCTTTCTTTTACAATTAAGCGCCAGTGCCTTATCCCCCCCCCCCTCTCTCCCCCCTCCCCCCTCCCTGCCTTGTCTTGTCTTGTCTTTGTATGTCCGACATGTCCTGTTTTCTAGTTGATTAGGGGTTATTCCTCTTTAGCTATCACTATTCATGTTTATGCTGTCGTGTCCCATTTTTAGGCGATTCTTTTTGTTGATGTTACTGAGAAGGTCCTGAAGCACCACAATGTTTTCTCTTTCTATCCTTCACAGTAATGGGACATCATTGTCACTTTTGGACACTTTGTACAAATTGTTCTAATTGTCCTCATTGTCTCTTTTGCGTAATGCTACCACTTTGTATTCTATAGTCGCATTCGATACATTTTATGCAATTCATGTTTTTTCGTGTACATGTCTCTTTATCTAAAAAATTCAATAAATATACAGATGTGGCCACCTTTATCTTGACCAATTCTCCACCAAGACGGACGTTTAGTCACGCTAAGGCGATAGCTGAGTTTAATCACAGGCAGGCGCATTGAGGCGATTCTAGATACTCAGCATGCATTGCACATCTCCACCACTGGGTGGCTAATGCTCCACTAATCCAGTACTTTCGATCGTACAGCATAGTGGCTGATTGATCTACAGCTCTGGCAATTGGTCAGTGACGACTGTAATGTTAATACTGTAGGAATAACGGGAGGCGGTGGAAAAAGATGGTGACCTACACTGTGCTTTTAAAATACATGTACAGTACATGAGCGTCTGAGTTCCCTAAGGCATAATGGGAATGGTGGGCTAGCGGGAGGCTGTGGAAAATACTGTGCTTTACAAATGCGAGCATTTAGGCAATAATGAACTTCTAACACGTCCATTTGTCAGTGTACACTACTGGTTTTATGTTGCTTTGTCTGCGGGATTCAGCGTAACGAGACACACTAGTAAAGTAGTCCTTACTATACAGTATACAGTATTTCAGTATTATATTTTAAGGGAGCCCACACGCATGCGCAGTGGTGATTGTAAAAAGTGACATCTGGTGGATGATGACAGATATTACACGTAAAGGTAACGCCAAACACCAAATGTCTGTCTCCATGCGATTAGATAGCCTCTCTGTGACTAGGCGCGCCTCCCTACGCCCCAGTGCGCTGCGTATGCTCGATCGGGACAAACACCTCAGCCACTCAAGATAAAGGTGGATACATCTGTATTTCAAAAAAAAATTAAAAATAAAAAAATATATATATATATATATATATATATATATATATATATATATATATTGTAACCTCGGCCATATATATGGCATTTATTCAGGCAAAGAATATCTTTCTGATGAATCCAGATCGAATCTGCTTGGACATGCAATGGCAGTGGCGTACCTCAACCATCAGGGAGGATCTTGCAGCCAAAACATTGTGAAGAAGGTACTGTAAGTCAGTGCCGTAACTAGGCATTTTAGCACTATGTGCAAGAAATGACATTGGCGCCCCCCCCCGCCCCCAATGAAAGACAGGGGCAGTGCGCGCCATAGGCGTGCGAAAAATATATAGGGGCGTGGCTGTATGGGGAAGGGGCGTGGTCACAAAATAATAGCAATTCATACTATGGTGCACAGTAGTCTCCATTATTCAAATTACGCTGCACAGTAGCGCCACTACACCAGGTAGAGCCCCTTTTATACATTACAGCAGACAGCGTCCCCCTTTTTACACATTACAGCAGTCACCCTTTTTACACATTACGGCAGACAGCGTCCCCCTTTTTTTCACACATTACAGCAGACAGTCCACCTTTTTACACATTATGGCAGACAGCGTCCCCCTTTTTACACATTGCGGCACCCAGTCCCCCTTTTTACACACTGCGGCAGCCAGTCCCCTTTTCACACATTGCGGCAGCCAGTCCCCCTTTTTACACATTGCGGCAGCCACAGTCCCCCTTTTTACACATTGTGGCAGCCCCAGTCCCCCTTTTTACACATTGCGGCAGCCCCAGTCCCCCTTTTTACACATTGCGGCAGCCCCAGTCCAACTTTTTACACATTGCAGCAGCCACAGACCCCCTTTTTACACATTGTGGCAGCCCCAGTCCCCCTTTTTACACATTGCGGCAGCCCCAGTCCCCCTTTTTACACATTGCGGCAGCCCCAGTCCCCCTTTTTACACATTGCGGCAGCCCCAGTCCCCCTTTTTACACATTGCAGCAGCCAGTCCCCTTTTTACACATTGCGGCAGCCCCAGTCCCCCTTTTTACACATTGCGGCAGGCAGTCCCCCTTTTTACACATTGCAGCAGCCGGTCCCCCATTTTACACATTGCGGCAGCCAGTCCCTCTTTTTACACATTATGGCAGACGGTGTCCCCCTGAGAGAGAGAGAGAGAGAGAGAGAGAGAGAGAGAGAGAAAGAGAGATATACTTACCATCTCCCCGCTGGCAGTCAGGCTCCTCGTGCAGCTCCCTCTGTGCAGGCATCGGACAAGGAGGAGGAGGGAGGGGGACTGGAGCTGCAGCAGCGCTATTTCATTGGTAGTAAGCGCCGCTGCAGCATCTCCCTCTCCTTCCGTATTGGCTGCCCGGCGCTGCTGTGGATGCTGGGATGAAGGAGCCGCATCCCAGCTTCCCCAGCAGCGCCGGGCAGCCAATACGGAAGGAGAGGGGGATGCTGCAGCGGCGCTTACTACCAATGAAATAGCGCTGCTGCAGCTGCACTCCCCCTCCCTCCTCCTCCTTGTCCGCGGCCCGGCGCTGCTCTGTGCTCTCTTCTCCCTCCACAGCGCGACGGCGCACACAGCAGAGGCGGCATGTAATGAGTCAATTTGACTCATTACATGCCGCTGGCCGTGCGCCCTCAGGGCAACTGCGCTGTGTGCCAAGCCCACTTGGCACACACGTAGTTACGGCCCTGCTGTAAGTCACACTTTAAGGTGGACAGAACTTCATTATCTAGCCTTGTCCGCAGTACTCATTCTGCCAGACCTAGACTGGGAAGCAGATTTTCACAGTCAACTCGTCATTCAGGTAAACGTATAAACTAAAGGTGCATACACACGGAGAGATTTTGACTATGAGAGATTTTGACTGAGAGACTTCCCTTGAACTGGCAGTAGGAGATTTTGACTAACTTTACCAGAGATTTTGTCTAACTATGCAAGAGATTTTGGCTATGGGAGATTTTGGCTATGGGAGATTTTGACTATCTCATTTAAATAAGGGGATAAGTGGGGGAGTGTCATATATAGGACGATTGTACAGGGTAACTGGTATTAAAAAAGCTAAAAGTAAAAAAAAAAATTGCGTGGGTTCCCCCCTCCTACGTATAACCAGCCTCGGGCTCTTTGAGCCAGTCCTGGATGTTAAAATACAGAGGAAAAAATGAGTAGGGTTCCCCCATATTTAGACAACCAGCACCGGGCTCTGCGTCCGGTCCTGGTTTAAAAAATACGGGGGACAAAAGACATAGGGGTCCCCCGTATTTTTAAAACCAGCACTGGGCTCCACTAGCCAGGGAGATAATGCCACAGCCGGGGGACACTTTTATATTGGTCCCTGAGGCCGTGCCATTACCCCCCCAACTAGTCACCCCTGGCCGGGGTACACTGGAGGAGTGAGGACCCCTTAAATCAAGGGGTCTCCCCCTCCAGCCACCCAGGGGCCAGGGGTGAAGCCCGAGGCTGTCCACCCCATCCCTGGGCGGTGGATGGGAGGCTGATAGCCTTTCAAAATGACATTAAAAGAATATTGTCTTTTTCGGTGGAACTACAAGTCCCAGCAAGCCTCCCCCGCATGCTGGTACTTGGAGAACCACAAGTACCAGCATGCGGGGAAATAACGGGATCGCTGGTACCTGTAGTTCCACAACAAAAGAAATACCCCAATAAAAACACAACTCACACACAGTGAAAGTAAAACTTTATTTAAACACACTTTCACACTCACACATACTTACCTACATCCCACGCCGCCAATCACGTCCCCTTGTCCAGTAGAATCCAATAGGGGTACCTGTAAAAAAAAAACACATCCCCTTTTTACACATTATGGCAGACAGCGTCCCCTTTTTACACATTACGGCAGACAGCGCACTCATTTTACACATTACAGCAGACAGCGCACCCATTGTACACATTACGGCAGACAGCGCACCCATTTTACACATTACAGCAGACAGCGCACCCATTGTACACATTACGGCAGACAGCGCACCCATTTTACACATTACGGCAGACAGCGCACTCCACCATCATGCCTGCGGGACAACAGCAGCCGGGACAACAGCAAGCAGCCCCGCCACCCGCCAGGCATCAGAGCACCATCTCCGTCTCGCTCTCTCCTCCCTCCCCTCCCCACCCACCCCTCAGGTACAGCTATGGACACACCACATAGCTGCTCCCCCCCCCCCCCCCCCGCACTAGCTGTCACCATCTCTCAGGGCCAGCCACGGACACAACACACAGCTCTGGCCAAGCGCACCCCCCCTCACAGCCAGCTACGGACAGAGCGCACCACCGCCCGGCCGCCGCCTAACCCACCCCCCGGCCAGCAACGGACACACCACACAGCGCACAAGGCTCTGCCCAAGAAGGGGGGGAGATGCTGGCGGAAGCGCTGTGCGTTTCAAGCTGACAGCCGACAGCCGTTGCAGGTCCGGGGGGGGGGGGCTTTGCGGCGGCCGGGCGGTGTTCTATTCCTGAGGGCTGCTGACAGTCGGGGGAAGGGGGGGGCCCCTTCCCCCGACTGTCAGCAGCCCTCAGGAATAGAACACCGCCCGGCCGCCGCCGCAAAGCCCCCCCGGACCTGCAACGGCTGTCGGCTGTCAGCTTGAAACGCACAGCGCTTCCACCAGCATCTCCCCCCCTCCCCACCTCACGAAGCAGTAGCTAGGCAGAGGAGAGCAGCGGGAATTGTCCAGGCACCTCGTAATCATACTCACGTCTGGAGCTCCTGAATGCTGCTGGCTCTTCCCTCTTCAGTCTCCGCACACTGAGCTATGGGTGGCGGGGAGCGGCTAGAAGGAAACAGATCGCTATCGATGGGAAAAATCGCGTGTGCACACAAAATATGAGCGATTTTAACTAACTTTATCAGCGACATAGTCTAAATTGACTTGCCTGCACTGTCTATTTTTCCCAGCGATAGCGACCTAGCGGGGACGTGCATCGCTATCGCTGCCTGTGTACACACGGAGCGATATGCACTAACTTTCTGAGCGATTTTTACTATATAGTCAAAATCGCTTTGCTATATCGCTCCGGGTGTATGCACCTTTACACCCCAAAGTCTTAAAAAAACTCTGGTAGATAATGGGGGTCACCGGAGATACATCTCATGCCGTCCTGTCAGAACAACAAAGGTTTCGCATACGGGTCAAGAACAAATCCCAGAGCGATCTTGGGGATGACTTGTCAACTTTCGTCTGATTCATGTGTTTCCACCAATCGCCTTGTGATACAGGGTGATACGAAAGGTAAGACAAGGTAAGGGTGTAGTGATACTTATAGCTCTGGCTTGATCCAGAAGACATTGGTACACAGATCTGCAGAGGATGTTGATGGATGCTCCATTTCTACTCCTTTAACGGCCAGATCTACCGTCTCAGGATTCTGGTTATCACAAACACCTGATGGACTGTCTTTGATGAAGTGATTCTCGAGACTTCCATCCTGAAGGCAAGAGGACTTTCACAACAGGTAATTCTAATATGCTCAGAGCAAGGAAAAATTCCTCAGCTCGCATTTAGCACCAAATATTGCACACCTATATTCTATGGTGCAGGGATCAAAAATTTGACCCTTGATTTTTCAGAGTTTCCAGAGTCTTAGCATTCCTTCAGGCAGGAATGCATAAATGTTTATGGCTGACTTCCTTGAGAGTACAAGTGTCAGCATGTGCGCACTTTTTTCCAAGGAATGCTGCACATTCAACCTCCTTTTGTTTTTCGTGCAATGCCTTGGGATTTAAGTTAGTCATAAAGGCCATTCAGGTTGTTACATTTGAACCACTTGAAAGGGGCTGGTCTTTGCTGCGGGAAATGCATCGTTGGACGTAGTTCGTGCCTTAAGGATCTACGTGGATCATACCAGTGCCATCAGAAAGACAGATACTCTCATCATTCTCTATGAAATTCACAATAGAGGATGGCCTAAGCAGACACTGGGGAAATGGCTTCAGATGAACATTTCAGAAGCATATTCTCAAGCTGATCTCCCTGTTTCTGGCTAATGTCTCTGCTCATTCTACTTGTAAGGAAGGCCATTATGGGCAGCACAATCTACTGTTTCAGCAGAATAGATATGTTAGGTAGACACATGGGCCAATATTTACTAAGAATTCGAGTTTGTCCGATTTGTGTTTTTTTTTCTAAGTCCCAATCCGGGAATTCACTAAGCACCAATCTCGGCAGTGTTTGGACTATTCGTAATGGTTTGATTTGCAAAGTTCCGAAATACGAATGAATAGACCATCGGTCAAACGTGGCTGTTATTTCATACGATACGGGAATTCACTATTCATTCGTATTTGGGTGTTAGTTTCTGAGTGCTCAATTGCGGTGGTATTTTTTGGCGAATCAGTAAAAACACAATCGTGTTTACATGTGTTGCCACTCAAAAATCATTCACACCTGAATTAGGATGCCTATAAAAGGATGTTAGGCCCATTTCAATACACCTACACTCAGAAATGGCAGCAGGACTGTGGGCCAGTGTTCTTTTGTGTGCTGTGGGATTCCTCAGACTCAGACATCAGCCTGTAAGTACCCAAAACCAAAAAACTGAACAGGCTCAGCAGGTTGTACAGGTTCCGCGGAGGCTGCGCAGGCCTCGTTTTTTTAGGGGGCGTTTAAACTTGAATGCATTGTCCGATGATAAGGCCATACAGATGTTCCGTCTAAATCGTAACAACATTTTCCTTCTGTATGACCTTGTCAACCTGGGCCTAGACCCTGAGACAGCACGCTCTCGCTCTAGCTCAGGCCTGCACAAACTCCTGGCTGTGTTGCACTTTATGGCTACTGGCAGCTTTCAGGCTGTGTCTGGGGATGTCATAGGAATCTCACAGCCCTCATTTTCCAGAATCTTAACACAGGTGATGTATACCTAACTACCTCTTCTGTTTTTTGTTTGTTTTAATTTCTCGGTGGCCAGTTCTGTCCTAAAATCTCATGTTTATTGTTCTTTAAAATATACACACAGGTGTTGGCTGTTTTGCAGCCCTACATCGAGACCTCAATCTGCTTCCCTACCCAGGAGTCTCAGTGGCATGCCGTCAGGGTAGATTTCTATGAGCTGGCTGGCATAGCCAATGTGCTTGGAGCCATATATTGCACACACATTCAGCTGAGACCACCTAGGGGCAGGCAGCACATATATACTAATCGCCATTTCGAACACTCCACAAATGTGCAGGTGGTTTGTGATGCAAATCTCAAAATAATGAGTGTTGTTGCGGGTTACCCTGGGGGCTGCCATGACTCCTTCATCCTCAGTCAGTCATCCCTCTTTGATAAGTTTGAGGACGGACAAATGCCAGATGGATGGCTGCTGGGTATGTAATTTGATATGTGTAGGCCTGCGTATACTTTGTCCAAATACAGGTGCAGATGTATTAACTTGTAGAAGGCATAAGGAAGTGAGAAACCAGTGATATGTGCAAGGTGATAAAGGCACCAGCCAATCAGCTCCAATATGTAAATGAACCAGATTGTCTGCTGCCTTTATTACCTTGCACATATCACTGGTTTCTCACTTCCTTATGCCTTGTACAGGTTAATACATCTGCCCCACAGTGTGTTACTTATGTGTTGCTGTATCTTAACATGAATCACGTTACTATATCTGTCTTTTAGGTGATGGAGGATATGGCTGTTTCTCTTGGCTTCTAACTCCATTGTCCCGACCTGATACCCCTGCTGAACACAATTACAATCATGCACATAAGTTCACGCAGAATGTCATAGAAAGATGTTTTGGTGTGCTGAAATCTAGGTTTCGTTGTCTGGATAAGTCTGGTGGCCTTTTGTTGTATAGTCCCTCCAAGGTGACTCAAATTGTGTTCTGCTGCTGCTTTCTTCATAACGTGGTTGCAACAACATCTGCCACATGTTGAGGAGGAGGAGGAGGAAGAAAGCAGCCAGCAAGCAGAGGAATTAGAGACATCTGGTGATACTTGGAGTACAGATGTAGGTAGGCAGGTTAGGCAAGAGCTCATCACTCGCTATTTCTAAGGTAAGTTTGGTTTGCTTATTTCATTTGTTGTGTAATCATAAATAGATGTTTTGCCATTTTATTGGCATAACCATTACTCAAAATGTGTCTGTCTCCTTGACACATACAAACGTACCCTCGCTTTATGCAAAACAAATGTCGCATGTGTATTGTGTGTATTTTAAAACTCAAAACAACAGATTATGAGTGGCTTGCATTAAGTCTGGATAAGTGATCGTAAACTTGCAGTGCTAATTTATTACAAGCACACATAATCCATTTAGTATTTTACTTTATCATTGTGTGTAACGTCCTAATGCACAGGTTCACAAACTCGGCCCTCAGGACCACACACAGTGCATGTTTTTCACGTAATCCAGTAGAAGCACAGGTGTATGAATTACTCACAGACATATGTTAAAAGGTTCACAGGTGGAGCTATTTATGTCACTTGTGATTCTGTTAGTAGACCTGCAAAACATGCACTGTGTGGGGTCCTGAGGGCCGAGTTTGACAACCTGTGTTACAAAAAAACACTCCTCAACATATAATATGTTAGCCTTGAGGAATACATGTGTCCCTATGTGTGATGCTCCATCATATTTAAGGGACACAAACTTACTGTAATCAAAAATAATTTATTTCCTAATGTTTGCTGCAGTAAACTTGCTGATGTGTAAGTAAATACACAGTTTACCACATATATACATTATTATACACATTCTTTGTTTTTTGGTAAAAAAGTTCTTATTTGTTGGTTTCTGCATCATGTGTAATAACATTCTTACTAATTTTTAACACACGCAAACATGTCCCAACAATAATGCTTTTTACGCAACTCAATTGTGTTCTTCTTGTAATGTTGTATAGAGAAGAAAGGTAAAATAGTTATCAATAACATTGTAATTTGGATTGTCTGCAGGATATGAGAATGATTGGAATCTAGAAAGAGTAATGATTAGAAAAAAATCAAGTGGTCTGGTTACTTCCTGCTAACATGTATGTGGCTGCCTGGCAATGATTGTGTGTGCAGGAGAGGAGAATGATTGGAATCTAGAAAGAGTAATGATTAGAAAAAAAATCAAGTGGTCTGGTTACTTCCTGCTAACATGTATGTGCGGCTCCATCAACATTTCCCTCATCCAATACAAAAAAAATGGTAAAGAATAAATGTGCGTACAAATTTTATGTTGTGTTTGTACCACTTATAATTAATGATGTTGTATAAATTGTCAAGGAGCTAAGTGTTATATATATTTTGCCAAACATACACTTACTAACTATTTAGAGTTACTTATCAGAAATGTCTAATTTGGTTGTTTTTTTCACATTTTTTGGGGTGGCTGCTTGTCCTGCCCTTTGCCTTTAGCACTGTCATGTTGTCGTGCTCTGGTGGAGCGTCTTGGTGGTGATGAGACTGGTGTGATATTTGGAGTAGTCGTACCAGAACTGCTGCATGTTTCCTGTTGGTGCATGGATCTGAGTGTTTCATTCAGGTTAGTGAGGGTGGCATTGAGTTCATGTGTAGCAGCATTTTGATTGTCTACAATTCGGAATAAACTTTCATTAATCTTTTGATTGTTTTGAAAAATGTTCATATAACTTTGCTGTTGTCTGTGCTGTTCTTCCATTAGTCTGTGCTGTTCTTCCATTATGCGCTGTAAGTTGCCCATGACCTGTGTAATGTCTGTACGCATGAGTTCCATGGTATTGCCAATTCTGGTTGTTTGTTCATTTTGTTTATTCATTTTGATATTCTTCTGAGGTGACATGGTAGGCTTGCAAACATTTGTGTCTGCCTACGCAGGCAATCTTCATTAGTGGCCTGCTGTCTAGCCCAAATGGTCCAAAACACCTGATCAGGGCCTTGTGTTACTGGTATTGTTGGGCTGTGTTGTGGTGGTGGTGTGCTTTACTGTGGTGGCGTACTCACAGGTGCTGGGGGGCTCATTCCTTGCATTAATGGCTGCATTTCTAAGATGTTTGTCTCCTCCATGTCACTGTGTTGCTGTTGTTGCGGTGGGATGCTGTTCCCAGGACTAGAAGCTGAAATGTTAAACAAATCTCCGTTAGCTATCCATATGTTTGAGAAATGTAAACAAATCACTGCACATGGAACACATGTCATTCACTGTTGCTTTCAAATATTCTGCCTAGCAACATCATCACTCATAACTTAAATACATACATATGCCTGTTTGTGGCAAATGTGTCTGGTTACTTAATTGTGAAAGCAAACACTTTAGTTTTATTGTAGCTCACACATACTCCATCATAAAAACACATTGGAATCCATAATGTGTTACCTTATAGTTTTGATCAAACAAACATAGTAATGTTTTTATATGTATTTTGCAATGTTACCTCAAACACACATGTGAAATTTGGAAAAACAACCTTATTTTTTGCAATAAAACCAACATGCTTTTTTGTTGCAGCATCTTACACACAATGTCATACTGTATGGCTCAAGTGGACATACATATCTTTACTGGATGTGGACAAGGCCATTTAGCTTGGATTCCATTTCAGCTTTTACTTACTGTGGTAAGTATCTAAGTTTTTGATGTGTTTTGACTTAATGCGGTTAAGAAAAAGTTGGATTATGTTCTGAAATTGTTTACATTTATTTCAGTTTGATACTCACAATCAAGATGAGGGGAGTGTGGATGATGTCTCGGAGGTGTGTCCAAAATTTAGAGTGGGGGGACAGAACATACGGACGATAATCTTCGTGGCGGGGTAGCCTGCTGTGGTTGGCCCTGGACATACGACCTTGCTTTCTTTTCGGCCACAGGTTTTTTGTGGTGATGTCTTACAGAAGTCCCACTTCTGCTGCTCCATACTTCTTTTGATGGACCTATTAGACCTATTAATGAAAGTGCAATTTTGTTATGGCCATTCCTTTACAAACATACCCTATACTACAATGGACACTTTACCTGCTTCCGCAGCATCATCATCATCAGATGTGATAGGAGTTACTGGCCGACGAGTAGTACTGCTTTTTTCAAACACTGTATAAAAAAAATATTCATGCTATTGTTGATACATCTACCCATTATGCTTATAAACATTTATTCTTTAAGAAATGCTTGCTTTATTTTTAATTAAAACATAAGGACCGGAAACAAAAAATACAATACATAAAACAATAATCATTGTCCAATAGACATATGCACTATGGAAAAATCAACACAGGAAAACATGTACAGGACACTGACATAGGCCACAAGTAAAAAAAAAAAAAACATTACCAACCAAAAACACACACATCTTCATTTTGTATTGAAAGGAAAAATATTACAGATGCAATATATAAATTGCTCTGTGATATGGCACTCCAAACACACATTACCAGTATATGAGCCAAACCAAAATGTATAAATATTTAAAAAATTACACTGCAGTGTGGTGTCACGGTACAAATACAAACTAAAAATTATCAAAGAAATTGTGGTATTTTGTTAAAAAATATTACATTATCTAATAATGACATTACACATGTAAGTGGTTTCCAAACCACTTTCCACTACTCCAGCCTCTAACATGACAACCACTGTTTTTGAAACATTGCACATGGATCACATAAATATAAAACATAGTCACAATTATAAAAAAAGACCTAAAAAGAAAACATTATTGCAGGACAATTCAGAGACACACCAAGTCCAAACTACACATGCAAAATATCTTTCATAAAAACACGACATACAATAAAGTAAGATGTTACATTGGCTTTTGTATAAAATATTAACCAAAACAATGTATTTGCTGACACACACTTGAAGATGGGAGTAATATGCAATGTCACATGACACACATTTAAAAAAAAAAGTCATAGAATGTAAATGCAAATACACATGCTCACCATTCTTCCTGGGTGTCAGGTTCTGTTTAGTTTGTGTCCCCGGAGGGGGCGCTAGTGGGTCAGTGGAAGTAGGATGGAGGAAGTGAGGAGGCCGGATTGGATTCCTGCGCATGTGCGCAATGTTGTTTATTAAACAGTAAGTTAAACAATATGGCAGCAGGAATACTTAATAATAACAGTAACAAATGCAATTGTAAATGTGCAGCGTGGAAGCTGAGAGTCTATGGCAAAGTCTGTAGTGGTAAGTTCAATCGATCAGGGGATCGATGTGTTGGTATGGGAACCGAGGGTTGTTAGGCCGTGGAGCCAGCAGAGATGATGATGGAAATAGCAAGCCTGGTAGCAATTGCAGGAGACAAGTATTAAAGTTCTCAGTGCAGTTTGAAATAACACTGGCAGCTTACAGGCTGATGAACAGGTGTAGATGATGAGATGCACCTGGAGGAGAGTCTCTACTGCAAAGGGCTGGAGCACACTGTAGCTGGTAAAGGTGTGAAGCTTGATCACAAGTGCAAGGATTGCTGGTGCTTGTGGTTCCACGGTAGTACCAGATCAAACTGGAAGGCAAAGCAGGTAAACGGAGAAACTGGAGAACGGAGCCAGAGACACAGGTAATAGGAGTGACACAAAGTCCAGGACAAGGACTGACTCACCCTGCTGCTCCTGATATACCCCCCGGTCTGTAAGTATTGGTGGAAAGTGAATGAGGAGGTGCGGCCAAGCTCCGGATTGGCTGATGTGGTAGTCTGATGGAAACTGTCATGGCGGCACCCAAGCCGCGGCCCGGCGGGGACGCGGCGTGCATGCATGCCCGCTGGCAACAGGAATGTCCTTAGGCCCAAGATGATGTCCGGCGACAAGGTGACCAGTGGCAGCGAGACGTAGAGACCCCGGACGGAGGCCGCACCTACGGACAGATGCAGCTGTGGTAAGTCGATTCGTGCCAGTACCCCCTCCTTTAAGGGTGGGCACCGAACACCCACGTGGCTTGGAAGGATGAGTTCTGTGGAAAACATGGACCAACCTTGGAGCATGAACATCTGTAGAATTTACCCAACTCCTCTCCTCAGGCCCATAACCGGACCAGTCAATGAGGTATTGCAGACGACCGTACCGGCAACGGAATCCAGAATCTGCTCTATTTCGAACTCAATGCCCCGTTGGGTTCGTACTTTGGGGCCAACTGGAAGAGCTCTTTGGAAACGATTCAGGATCAAAGGTCTAAGGAGAGAGACATGAAAGGCAAAGGTATTTGCAAGTAAGGAGGCAATCTGAGCTTGTACGCTACAGGACTGATGACTTTGTCAATGGGAAAAGGACCAATGAAGCGTGGTGCAAACTTTATCGCTGGCACTCTGAGACGAAGGTTCCGGGTGGAAAGCCAAACCCTATCATTGGGTTTTAGGCTGGGAACTGCACGTCTTTTGCGGTCGGCAAAGAACTTGTATCGACTTGAGGCCTTTTTAAGGGAAACATGAATTTTCGTCCAAGAAGATGAAAACTGACTTAGAACAGAAGTGGCTGCAGGAACATCGATGTTTGGTAGATTTTGGAAATCTGGGACACGAGGATGTTGCCCATATACAGCAAAGAACGGGGTGGTCTCCGTGGCAGTATGATAGCGAAAGTTATGAGCAAATTCTGCCCACGGGAGCAGGTCTACCCAGTCATCTTGGAAAGAGGAAACATAAAGTCTCAAGAAGGTCTCCAGTTCTTGATTCACCCTTTCCGTCTGTCCATTCGTCTGAGGGTGGTAGGCTGACGAAAATTTAAGCTTAACTTGTAGGGCAGAACAGAGGGCTCTCCAAAACCTTGCTACAAACTGAACTCCACGATCAGATATGATTTCAGTAGGCAGTCCATGTAAGCGAAAAATCTCCCGTAGGAAGACTTGAGCAAGTTTTGGAGCGGAAGGAAGACCTTGGAGTGGAACAAATGGGCCATTTTGGTAAACCTGTCGACAACTACCCAGATGGAATTGAATCCTTGAGAGGAGGGTAGATCAGAGATGAAGTCCATGGACAGGTGAGACCAGGGACGGTTGGGTACGGATAATGGTTGTAACTGACATGCCGGAGACTGTCTGGTAGTCTTATGCTGGGCACACTTAGGGCAGTATGCCACGAAGTCTTGATGTCGACCTTCATTTTCGGCCACCAGTAAGTTTCAGACAGGAACTTGAAAGTCTTTAGGACACCAGGATGCCCTGTGAACTTAGACTGATGAGCCCAAGACAGCAACTTAGAACGAAGCTCAGGGGAAACAAAACCCTTGCCAGGAGGTGGAACAGGAGTAACTTGAGACGAGGCAAACACAACTGGATTCAAAACAGGATGCGGAACTGGATCGGAAATCTCCTCTTTGGATTCCATAGAACGAGACAGAGCATCAGCTTTGGTATTCTGAGAACCTGGACAGAAATGAAGCTTAAAGTTGAAACGAGAGAAGAACATTGCCCACCGGGCCTGGCGAGGATTAAGACACTGAGCTGCCTTTAGGTAGAGCAGGTTCTTGTGATCCGTGTAGATGTTAAAGGGGAACTTTGCTCCTTCCAGGAGATACCTCCACTCCTCAAAAGCCAGCTTGATCGCCAGTAATTCTTGGTCACCGTTGGAGTAATTAGCTTCCGCAGGAAGGAATTTGCGAGAGAAGTACCCACAAGGGTGAATCTTTCCATCAACCCCTACTTGGGAGAGAACAGCTCCAACTCCCACTGTAGAAGCATCTACCTCCAACTCGAATGGCTTGTTAACATCTGGTTGTGACAGAACTGGGGCAGACATAAAAGCCTGCTTGATTTTCTGAAATGCAGCCAAGGCATCTTCTGACCAGTTGGAATGATCTGCCCCTTTTCGAGTTAAGTTGGTAATAGGAGCAATGAGAGTTGAGAATCCTCTGATGAACTTCCTATAATAATTAGCGAACCCCAGGAATCGCTGAATGGACTTGAGAGTACTCGGAATAGACCAATTAGCAATAGCTTCCAATTTTGTCGGGTCCATCTGGAGATCCGATCCAGAAATTACATACCCTAGGAAGGGTATGGAAGAAACTTCGAAGGTACATTTAGACAACTTGCCGTAGAGACGGTTCTCACGAAGACGTCGGAGGACCTCTCAAACTTGTAGGTGATGCGAGGAGAGATCTTGAGAGAAGATGAGGATATCATCCAGATAGACTACAAGATATTTATACAGAACATCACGGAAAATTTCGTTAACAAAGTGCTGGAACACTGCTGGGGCATTACTCAACCCGAATGGCATTACTAGGTACTCGTAATGACCATCCCGAGTATTAAAGGCCGTTTTCCATTCATCACCACTTCGAATCCTGATGAGATTGTAGGCACCGCGGAGATATAACTTAGTGAAGATGCGGGCTCCCTTGACTCTGTCAAATAATTCAGTGATGAGCGGTAGTGGATAGCTGTTTTTGACGGTAATATCGTTGAGCCCCCGGTAATCGATTCACGGACGTAATCCTCCATCTTTTTTTTTTAACAAAGAAAAAACCCGCTCCGGCGGGCGAAGATGAAGGGCGGATGAATCCTTTCTGTAGCTTCTCCCTGATGTACTCACTCATTGCCTCGGTTTCAGGTACAGATAACAGATAAGTACGCCCTCTAGGTGGCTTCTTGCCGGGGATGAGATCGATGGGACAATCCCACTCTCTATGGGGCAGCAGAACATCGGCGGCCTTTTCGCTGAAGACGTCAGAGAAATCTTGGTAGGCCACAGGAAGACTTGACTGAACTTTAACTTCTGAAGACCTCACAGGACGAACTTGGGCTAGGCAGGACTGACGGCAGTGTGAACCCCAAGAAGTCAGTTGTAACATGGACCAGTCAATCTGCGGATTATGTAGCTGGAGCCAGGGCATACCCAATACGATCTCCTGGGTTGCCTGAGGGATGACTAGGAACTCAATTAATTCAGAATGCAGGAACCCGACTCCCAGCACAACTGGCTTGGTTTGATGAGAGATGTAACCCTTGGAAATTCGGCTACCATCCACTGCAGTGATATAGGCTGGATATGTGAGTTCGCAGATAGGCAGACGGAACTTATCAACTGCAGCTTGAGTAATGAAGTTTCCAGCAGCTCCACAGTCCACTAACGCGGTTACAGACTGGAGTCCAGCCCTAGTCTCTAAAGTCACAGGAAGGATAAGGTCTTGGTTTGAAGGAGCTTGTCTAGAAGATCCCAACTTGACTCCTCCTTATCAAGTCAGGATATGGCGTTTCCCGAAAGCGCTGTACAAGAATTAATTTGGTAACCTGTAGCCGAACAATAAAGACACAGTCTCTCTCAAAGTCTTCTTGACCGCTACTCAGGGGTTAAGCGGGACCTATTAATTTGCATAGGCTCATCAGAATGTGGAGGCTGAAATTGTGTCGGAGGTACCATTCTTGGCTTGCGAGGCTCACTACGAGCACGCTCACTGTTGCGTTCGCGAATGCGAGAGTCCAACTTGATACACAAAGAAATGAACTCTGATAATTGCTCAGGAATGTCACGGGTGGCTAGTTCATCTTTAATCCGATCAGAGAGTCCATGCCAGAAGGCTGCTACAAGCGCTTGGTTATTCCATTGAATATCTGCGGCTAACGTCTGGAACTGGATGACGTATTTACCCATGCTACGGGTACCTTGACAGAGTTGGATAAGATCTGCAGAAGCTGATGTTGCGCAACCTGGTTCATCAAAGATGCGTCTGAAGGTTGACACAAATTCGGTATAGTTATTCATAAGAGGGTCAGCACGTTCCCACAGAGGAGACACCCAACTCAAGGCTGATCCAGAGAGCAGTGATATAATGTAAGCAACCTTGGATCTTGGCGTTGGGAAATTGTGTGATAACAACTCAAACTGGATCTCACATTGATTAAGAAACCCGCGACATAACTTGGGGCTGCCATCATATTTGCTGGGCACGGGCAGGTGCAAGCGTGACACTGGAGTTGATGCAGCCGGTGAAGGAGAACCCGCTGCACTTGCAGGAGAAGGGGTGACTGGAACTGAAGAAACAAGAGCACTGGGCAGAGATTGTTGTAGTGTATCGAGACGGGAGGACATTCCTTGCAGGAACTGGAATATCTGCTGCTGCGCAGCCTCTTGACCATCCAAGCGGGAGACCAGATTTTGTAAGGCCCCTGACCCCACATTCTGACCACCATCCGAGTCCACCGGTCCTGGACTTACTGTCAGGTTCTGTTTAGTTTGTGTCCCCGGAGGGGGCGCTAGTGGGTCAGTGGAAGTAGGATGGAGGAAGTGAGGAGGCCGGATTGGATTCCTGCGCATGTGCGCAATGTTGTTTATTAAACAGTAAGTTAAACAATATGGCATCAGGAATACTTAATAATAACAGTAACAAATGCAATTGTAAATGTGCAGCGTGGAAGCTGAGAGTCTATGGCAAAGTCTGTAGTGGTAAGTTCAATCGATCAGGGGATCGATGTGTCGGTATAGGAACCGACGGTTGTTAGGCCGTGGAGCCAGCAGAGATGATGATGGAAATAGCAAGCCTGGTAGCAATTGCAGGAGACAAGTATTAAAGTTCTCAGTGCAGTTTGAAATAACACTGGCAGCTTACAGGCTGATGAACAGGTGTAGATGATGAGATGCACCTGGAGGAGAGTCTCTACTGCAAAGGGCTGGAGCACACTGTAGCTGGTAAAAGTGCGAAGCTTGATCACAAGTGCAAGGATTGCCGGTGCTTGTGGTACCATGGTAGTACCGGATCAAACTGGAAGGCAAAGCAGGTAAACGGAGGAATTGGAGAACGGAGCCAGAGACACAGGTCATAGGAGTGACACGAAGTCCAGGACAAGGACTGACTCATCCTGCTGCTCCTGATATACCCCCCCGGTCTGTAGGTATTGGTGGAAAGTAAATGAGGAGGTGCGGCCAAGCTCCGGATTGGCCGATGTGGTCGTCTGATGGAAACTGTAGTGGTGGCGCCCATGCCGCGGCCCGGTGGGAACGCGGCGTGCATGCACGTTCGCTGGCAACAGGAATGTCCTTAGGCCCAAGATGACGTCCGGCGACAAGGTGACCAGTGGCAGCGAGACGTAGAGACCCCGGACGGAGGCCGCACCGACGGACAGATGCAGCTGTGGTAAGTCAATTCCTGACACTGGGCCTATCGGAATCCCGGACATGGGTTGCAGAGACTACTTCAGAAGGTATGACACTCCGCATGGGCTCCTCATACTCCAGATATCTTGCAATATAGGGCTGCCCACCAACGGTTTTTCGAGCCGACTTCGCCTCCTTGGCCATTTTGGACTTGACACGTCGCTTTATGTCATAGTACCGTTTGCGACACGTATCCTCCGTCCGCTTGACCACCCCCTCACTATTGACAGCAGCAACAACTTTCGCCCACAATGCCGTCTTCCTCCGCGTTGGCACCTTGGCGGACTCAGGGTCAAATAGCTGCCTCTGATACTTCATCAGCTCACGCACCAATGCCACATTTTCAGCAAAACAAACTTTACATTCCGCCCAGTCTTAGTAGTGGTGCGTGGCTGCGGAGCACTCTGACTGTCACTATCATTTGAGGCTGCTGCAGCAACCTCACCCACCTCCTCCACCTCACTAACCTCACTAACACTCACCTCCTCCACCTGACCGACCTCCTCCCCCTCACTCACACCCTCCACCTCACCCACCTCTGAGTCACACATAATTGTGTGTCTAAACAGTTAACACAGGGAAAAAAAAAGACAAACAACACACTACTCCACTACCACTACACAACTCACACACACACACACACACACACACACACTGACAAGGGACTATAAAGAAAAATAACTTGGACTAAAAATGAGACAAAACCACAAAATACAAGACTACATTCTTGTAGTCTTGTATTTTGTGGTTTTGTCTCATTTTTAGTCCAAGACAAGACAAGACAAGACAAGACAAGACGACTTTCAAACACAATACCACACTCAGAAATCGCTACCAACACTCCTCACCAAACCACAAATTCACCTACCTCCACAGCACAACCTCCCTCCTCCTCACCACTAACTAAACCCACGAGGTGCGGACGGTTTGGGGCGTATTAATATGGTTGCGCACAGACACTCCTACCATCTGAAACACAACCAATCACGAACGGGGAGGAAAAACGAAACTGAAAGTGAAAATGCGGCCGCGGGTAAAAAAAAACCTGCCGCGTTTAACTTAGAAAAAAAAACAGGAAAAAAAACAAAATCACGAACGCAAACGACAATGACGGCCGTAAATGTGCCCAAAAAAAACGACTGGCATCGACATCGGAAAATACGAAAACCATAAAGTCGACTGCTTCGTAACTTTGCGTATATGGATTCAAAAAGTTGCATGAAAATGCACCCGATACAAAACGAGTTTAAACACTACACAAACCGACTCAAACACGAATATTAGTAAATACTGCCCATGTTCTCCTTTTACAAATTCAATAGACATTATGCCTTGATAACTTTGCCTCTCAGGACAATGAATTCAGGCGAAGGATTCTCCTCTCTAATCAGGAGCGTCCCCACCAGTAAATTGCTTTGGGACATCCCAATGTATCCTGTGGATACCCTGTGGACCCTGCTGGAGAAATATACGTTATGGTAAGAACTTACCATTGATAACAGTACTTCTCCTAAGTCCACAGGTTCCACAGGGATCCTACCCTGACGCACCTGATTTGAGGATCCTTTTACTTTCTAAGCTCTTCCCTCTTGTACGGAATGGTGTGCATGTGTGTTCTTCTTGCCTGATAAGGGCTCTACATGATGCTCCTGCCTTGAGCTTTGGAAAACAACTGATTTGCCTGAGCCAGGAGACGGGGATATATAAACGGTCCCATTGCATGCTGGGAGGCCAAAAAGTTTTGACTGTTTGGAGCAAATCCGCTGTCGCTCCACTATATCCCAATGTATACTGTGGAACTTGTGGATTTAGGAGAAATACGATTATCAACAGTAAGTTGTTTTTTTTTTTTTGAGAACAAGTTTTTATTGAGTTTTAACTTTTAACAAGATATTCGTAAAGTATGAATTACAGGTATCACACAATGGCACATATCGCACTCAACAGTTAAATAGCAGTAACAGAATATCTACCTAGAGATGATAGCGGGGGTGCGGTAGGCCAAATAGGTATGCCTATGCATGGAGAACCACAAAGAGGTGGTATTGCGCATCAGGTATGAACCGTAGCTAAGGGTGAAGGAATATCTCTTAGTGAAACAATACAGATTATAAGAGAGGAGCAAGAAGTAAACGTAGCGATAGAAAAGAGAGCGAAAGAGGGGGAAAGAAATGGAGGGGGGGGGGGGATAGTCGGTCGGTCCCAACCGCCGGAGCATTGCGTCAGGTTAACAGTAATTGGATAAGACATTATGATGAATTATATTATCTTATATGGTAGCTAACGGAGGTTCAGCACCAAAATATGTCGTCCAGGGTGACCACGTGGCAGTAAAGTTGTCTGGGGTGTCACGGAGTACCGCAGTAATACGTTCTAGTCTATAGGTTTGCCATATAGCATTTATGGTAGCAGGGATTGTGGGGGGTGACATAGATTTCCAGTTAGCCGCAATTTGGCATTTGGCCGTATTTAGAATATGCTTAGTTAGCTTCTGTTGTTGGCGAGGAGTGTGAGGTATTGGGCGAGAGAGCAGGGAATAGAAAGGTGACATCGGGACCGCTAGGCCAAGGACGTTAAAAATAAGTTTATGGACCCTAGTCCAATATCCCTTAATCCGCGGGCAATTCCACCAAATGTGCAGCAGGGTTCCGCGTTGACCACATTGACGCCAACATCCATCCGAGCAGGAGGGATAGATTGAATGGAGACGCGAGGGCACCAGGTACCAACGATAGTATAATTTGTAGGCATTTTCTTTAATTCAAACCGATATGGAGCTCGTGGAGATTTCCTGCCTGATCTCAGACCAATTATCTGGCGTCAGGGTTTCACCCACCTCCCGTTCCCAAGCCGTCTCATGTGACTCTTTCAGGGGCGAATTGTGAGCCAACAAGATTTGATATATAGCTGAGAGCAAGCCTTTAGTTGATCGACAAGTGCAGCACAGGGATTCAAAGCTCGATTTGCCTCCCATGGGTGGTGATCTAGGGGTAGAGGTAAAAAAGTGGCGTATCTGTAAGAATTGATAAAAGGTTAAGCGCGGGAGGGAGAAATGGGATTGCAGGTCAGCAAATGTGGGGAACGTGTGTAGTGGAGCAATGTCCAGAAGGAAGAGTGTATTATGGCTGGTCCATGAATCAAAAGCCAGATGGTTCTCCCCCGGCGGGAAATCAGGATTGTTCCACAGGGGAGTGAGTAGAGGATGGAAGGAATGTAGCCGATAAAGCCGAGAACAAAGGTCCCAGATGAAAAGGGTAAATCGCATCGTGGGCAACAGAGAGGAAGCGGGGGGACGACTATTCGGCCGACACCAGAGCAGGCTATAGGGGGAATATCTGTGGAGTGTGGTAGCCTCCAGATGTGTCCAGATTCTGTGTCCAGGTTTATCGTGCCAGAGGACACACGTGGTTAAGTGAGCAGCTCTATAATATTTAAGAAGGTCAGGAACTCCCAGACCCCCCTCCAGGCGGTGCTTTTGAAGGATTCACATCTTTACTCTGGGCTTCCGCCCTGCCCAGATAAATCTGGTAAGATCGGCCTGAAGATTTTTAAGAACTGAGGTGGGGACGTGGATGGGGAGAGTTTGCCACAGGTATAACAGACGGGGTAGTAAAGTCATCTTAACAGCCGTCATTCGTCCAAACCAGGACAGGATATATTTGTTCCACTTGGTCATATCATGTTTAATAGAGGATAGTAACCTGGGAAAATTAGCAGCATAAAGACCAGAATAGGACTTAGTTAAATAGATGCCCAGGTATTTGAGTTTATCAGCTTGCCAAGTACATGGGAAGGAGGCCTGTAGGAGCCGAAGATCCGGGTCCGCGACATGCAAGGCCAGAATTTCGGTTTTGTCCGAGTTAATATTAGAATTTGAAAACCGACTGTACGTAGCTATCTCCTCCATCAAATGTGGGAGGGAGGCAGGCGGGTCGGTCAGGGTAAGGATAACGTCATCGGCATACAGTGCAATTTTGTGATTCTGGGTTCCCGACATGATACCAGATATATTACGGTTCAGCCTAATTCTAGCTGCTAATGGTTCCATAATGAGGGCAAAAAGCAGGGGGGAAAGGGGACAGCCCTGTCGGGTGCCGTTACGTATGGGCAGAGGGTCGGAGGACAGGCCATTAATTAAGATGGAGGCTGAGGGATTCTGATATAGCGATGTAACACCTTTATAAAAGGCCCCATGCAAGCCCATATTGAGAAGCGTCTGTTGTAAGAATGGCCAGGCCACCCTGTCGAAGGCCTTCTCTGCGTCGAGGGCCACGACTAGAGTCGAAAGAGACTTATCTTGTGCCAACTGGATAAGGTCGATGAGACGCCTGGTATTATCTGCGGCCTGTCTAGAGGGAATAAAGCCGACCTGGTCGGGGTGAATGAGAGAGGGCAAAAATGGAGCAAGTCTGTTTGCCAGGATTTTAGCAAAAAGCTTTAGGTCGACATTTAGGAGCGAGATAGGTCGATAATTCTTCATCTCCAGAGGGTCCCTATCTGGCTTTGGAATGAGGATAAGATTGGCCCTAGTGGTGGCCGCATCGAATGAATCCCCGTCCAGGACTGAGTTAAACAGAGATTGAAGCATGGGGAGTAAAGGGGTTGTAAATTTTTTATAATACAGAGCAGTAAAGCCATCAGGGCCAGGGGCTGCGGTGCGGCGTAGCTGTTGAATGGCCACCGAAATTTCTTCTGTGGAGATGGGGGCATTAAGCGTCGACACGTCCGAGTCGGAGAGCTTAGGGAGTTTACAAGCGGATAGATAGTCTCGAAGTTCAGAGACGTGATGAGAATCAGCGTCCAAAGTGGAGGGGAGGTTGTACAGAGATGTGTAATAATCCCGAAATTGGGAAGCCATTCGTATCGGATCAAATGTGGTGGAACCGTCAGCACAGCGTAGAGAGACAATGCGATTTTGAGTACGTTTCGCTCTGAGTTTCTGGGCTAGCAAAGTGTCAGCCTTGTCTGACTTCTCGTAGAACCTCTGACGTGCCCACAAGAGTGCCTTGACTGCCTTTTTGGTGAGAATCTGAGACAACTGACCCTTAACTGCTAGGAGTTTGGAATACGTTTTCTTTCTGGGGCGGCGTTGATGCAGAAGGGTCAGGGCAGCAAGTTCCGACTCTAAGACTCGGATCCGTTGTGCTTCAATTTTCCTTTGAGCAGCCGAGAGGCTTATAAGGTAGCCTCGAATAGTGGCCTTATGTGCCTCCCATATCAAGGAGGGAGGGATGTCTGGGGTCGCATTGTCTGCATAATAATTAGCCAGCGCGGTGGCAATATCAGCAACAGTGCATTTCTTGAGTAGAAGAGATTCATTTAGGCGCCAGAATCGGGTAGTGGGGGGTGAGGAAGATGAAATCTCAAGCAAAACAGCTGAGTGATCCGACCAGGAGATGGGGAGCGTCCGGGCACTGAGGAGTTTACGGGTAGTGTCCCGGTCAACGAACACATAGTCTATACGGGTATAGAGGTCATGAGGCGGGGAGTAGTGAGTAAATCCCCTCGCTGAGGGATACAAAGTTCTCCAACCGTCATACAAGTTATAAAGTGATAAATGTGCTTGTAGACGCTTGGCCAGTTTGGTGGGAGTAGAAGCCGTAGGACCGGGGCGAGACCTGTCCTGGAGTGGGTCCATAGTGACATTACAGTCTCCACCAATTATAGTCATGCCTGTCAGGAGACGGGAAAGGCTGTCAAAGAAGGCTGTAAAAAGAGAACCCTGCTGCGCATTAGGGGCATATATGGAAGCTAAAATCAGAGGAGCCTGGTTATAGGAACATGAGAGGATAACGTAGCGGCCCTGAGGATCCGAGACAGTATCGTGAACAGTTATAGGGAGGCCTCGACGAATCATAATGGCGGTTCCCCTGCGTTTGGCAGGCATGTTTGAATAATAGACGTGTGGAAATTGTTTGCAAGACATGGAGGGGTGCGGGGATTTAAAATGGGTCTCCTGGATCAATACTATATCAGACTTTTGTCTATTAAATAATTGGATGGCCATGGCTCGTTTGGTGGGAGAGTTAAGGCCGTTAGCATTAACCGAGATAACTTTCAAAGTCATGGTGGGAAGAAATGTGGGCGACGCAGAGTGAGGGGCGGGAAGGGACCGGACCGACTATGGGGATGGAGAGGAGGAAAGGAGGAAAAGAGAAAGAGAGAGAAGGGAAAAGAGTCTTAATAAGAATACAGAAGGGAGAAACCCTTTCCTGTAGAAGGGCCGGGTTTAACAAGAAAAGGATAGGCGCCGTCCGGGCGTATCCTTCGGTGGGGGGTGTGGGCTTGTGACAGAACGACAAGGAAGGTGAGGAGAAACATAGGGGAAGTAAGGGTATAATGGAAGCGACCAAGTGACAGGGGGATAGAGGAAGCTAGCAGAATTGCATTATTGAGACAGATAGGGATAGTGCGAGCGATAGAAACATAATGAGGGGGCGGGATAGAGCATGCAATGATATCAGATACTAAACAGACATCAATCTTACCAGGATAATATGGATAAGAACAAATAAACAACAAGCTAATCAGGGACAAACATGAAAACGAACTTTAGAGATAAAAAGCTACATGACTCTCGCGTGTAGCCAAGTGGACAGCATCGCCCATGGCGTCACAACCAGTAGGCCACACGGAGAGTATGAAAAACAAATGTGAACACATAGCAAACTGAAATGAAAGAGTACTCAGAAACCATAGAGATCACATTTAACAAGGGTTATGTCATGTAGTGTCTGAGAACGTTCAAGTGGAAGACCATTCCGGGGCTGGGGCCCTTGGGCCTGAGATCGAGGATGACATCTGATCCCGGATCGACTCAGGGAGATCTTCAAAAATGCCAAAAGTTTTAAGTAAATCAGCTCCTTGCGTCGGGGTCTTGACTGTAAAAGTCTTCCCATTCTGTGTAACCTGCAGTTGGAAAGGGAAGCCCCACTTGTATTTAATGGAATGGGCTCGAAGCACCTTGGTTATGTGAACGAGATCTCTGCGCTTTTTGAGGGTGGAGGGGGCAAGATCCTGGAACAGCTGCAACTGGGAGCCGGCATAAGAGACCAACGGTAACCCTCTGGCCGCCAGCATGATTCGTTCTTTGGTAGCATAGTAATGGAAGCGTATAATTACGTCACGTGGTGGTTGAGTCGGGAGCGGTCTAGGTCGAAGGGCCCTGTGGGCACGGTCCAGCTGGAGAAGGGCCTCGGGGACATCCGGAACTAGTTGTAAAAAAAGGTTCTCTAGATACTCGGGAGAGAGAATTAGAGGACACACTTTCAGGGATGTTGTGGACTCGGATATTGTTCCGGCGATTGCGGTTGTCCATATCTTCTAGGTGGTCTCTGTACGCCTCCATATCAGCCCGAATATCCAAAAGTTCCTGTTCAACCACCATCTGAAAATGGCAGACGTCATCCACCTTGCGCTCCAGTGTATCCGTGCGGGAGCCCAAGTCGGCTATTTCGGACCTGAACTCAGTTAAAACCGATCTCATTTCCGACTGGATCGTTTTCGTAACAATAGCCACAATATCCTGAGTGGTTAGTGGAACGCTGGAGGTGGCGACGTCAGCAGAATCAAAGGATTGTTCAATTGACGGCGAGCTCCGGGTAGATGAGCCGGTCTTCTCCCAGGCACGCAGGATACTAGGTTTAGGTGTCTGAGAGTTCTTGCGATTCTTTTGTGACATTGTAAACACAGAGCTTCGTATCAATATAGTAGAATAATGCGATATGTAAGGCAAGGCCCCCTGTCACTACGTGGTCGTTATGCTTAGGGAGCCATGAGCCCCATGTGGCTCACCGAGCGGTTAGAGAGGTTTGGTAACAGCGTGTAGGTCACCCCGGCGGGGAGCGCATGAGGCAGGGTCGATCCACACGCCAGCAACACGGGTCCGCAGCTATCCCCGCAATCATCCACCGGGCCCGGAGCAGCCAAGCGGGCGCAGACTCCCGAGGAGCGGGTACCACAGTAGGTGGGGAGGGCAGCCAGGTGTGTGCAAGGCGGGTCAGGCCCCTATCCCGTCTCGGAGGCCTGTGGAGACCCAAGCAGGGGATCCTGGGCAACGGGGACTACCTGCAGTTGACAGGGAGGGACCTCCACTCCAGGCTAGGTGAAAGCAAAGGGGGGGACAGGCTGTGGATGTGAATGTGGCCCAGCAATGATGACCTCCCCTCCACTGGTCCCGTTTATGGTGGTGTTAGAATAGTCTGCTGCTGTGTGCAGCGGGACCCCAATGGGAGCAGGAGACCAGGAATTTAATACGAGGGGAGGGAGGGCGGCAGTTGGTCCCGTGTCTTCAGAGCGCGGGGTCCCCCAGGCATCCGGCCTAAAGCGCCGGGTCGCGGTAGGCCCGGGAGTCGCGGGCCGCCGGTTCCACTAGGTCGAAGCTCGCGGGGGTAGGGTGCAGAAATCGCGGGTCCCGCGACAGGCAGCGGACCACATGAGGACTCACCCGCAAGGTAGGAGGGCGCCCAGTACTCGATCCGGCAGCCGGGAGGCAGAGAGGATGACCGGAGACCGCAGGAGGATCCGGCAAGATGGCCGCCGCGCGTCTCTCCCGTCGGGCACGCCGGCCGCAGCTCGCCTCTCTCCGGAACAGCGAGTAGGGCTGGGATGTCAGTGGCGCCTCCAGGCAGTGCACCGCAGCAGTGGAGGATCCAATGGGAGGCACCAGCAATCGGTGGGTAGGTCCACGTCCCCGGGGGTCAGCGCCGGCAGCGGACACAAATCAAGTCCCCGGGCTGGGAGGATTGAGTAGGCCGCAATCCGCAGGAGCTCCAAATTTGCTCCCCGACTCTGCAGCTCACACTCGGACAGCTCAGGGGGGGGGTAGAGGGTCACCAAACACCCCCTGGGTTCAAGAAAGTGCAGGAGAGGGGTATTTTAATATCATGTGCTGCAGGAGCTCTCTTCATGCACGACCACACTCCTCAGCAGCTAGGCCACGCCCCCCAACAGTAAGTTTTTTCCATAACGTATATGTTGTTTCTGATTGCGTATTTCTCTCTAATTTTAAATCACCTTCTTGACACTGTCCTCTTCCTCTTGCCTCTTCTCATAATGTGAAAAGTCATCAAAGAAGGAGGTGGTATGTTTGTAGCTAGTTATTATTCGGAGAACTTGGCGAGCTTTTCCCAGGGGGACCATCTGCCGCTGAAATGATTGGTTTATTAAACTGTGCATGTTCTGTTTAAACAACATATGGGTGGGTGGGAGAGCCTGGGTAGGTGGGAGGGCCCAAGACAATTCCATCTTGCACCTCTTTTTTTTCTTTGCATTATGTGCTCTTTGGGCCCTAGTTTTTAAATTTGCCAACCTGTCTGCCACTGCAGTTCCACTTCTAGATTGGCCAGGTGTTTGTGCCGCCCACTTGTGTTGCTTAGCTCGTGCAACCTTTTGGCCAAAAAACAATATTGTGAGGTGTGAAGTGTTCAGAATAGACTGGAAATGAGTGGAAATTAATGTTATTGAGGGTAATAATACTGTAGTATCAAAATTACCCACAAATTCTGTGATTTTAGCTGGGGGGTTTTTTCATACATCATCCAGATCCAAAACCAAAACCCCGAAAAGGGTAGTTTTGGCAAAACCAATCCAGATCCAAAACATGAGCGGGGATTCAGATCCAAAACTAAAACCCAAAAAGTGTTAGCCGCACATCTCTAAAATAATATATATATATATATATATATATATATATCCTTTCTTATGGGTGGCACTCAGAGACTTTTATCAAACGGATTAAGTGAAAAAAAGACCCCACCGGGCTGTTTTATTGGTAACGTTTTGGGGTATAATCCCCTTCCTCAGACCGGAAGGGGATTATACCCCGAAACGTTACCAATAAAACAGCCCGGTGGAGTCTTTTTTTCACTTAATCCATTTGATAAAAGTCTCTGAGTGCTGCCCATAAGAAAGGGGATATTTACAGATGCTGATCTGAGGGGAGGGCACCGAAGTAAGACAAACGTAAGACCGGAGTGCCAGGGACCCTGTATGCATTGATATATATATATACAACCATATACTGCCGGCACTCCACTAATGAAAACAGCTTGCTCCGGTGCCACATCAAGTGAAATGCAAATCCCAGTAAAGAAGGCACTCTGGAGACATCAATAATGGCAAAAGTAGCAAAAAGTGTATTGAAGGTTCAGGTCGAGTACTTTCGGGGACAGCACCCCGTCCTCAGGACCACACACCACAACAGTACAATCACAATGCATAGATCACACTTACCTCCTTATATCCCACAGCCCGCAGTAATCACCCGTGCCGCCATTCCGCTCCCCAGGGCCGCCGGCCGGAGACGCATCTACTGACGCACTCCCGGAAGTCGCTCTGCCGTTACCATGGGAACGTCTGTGTGCGTTCCAAAAGGCCGGCCATGATGCGTTCCACACATGGTTTTTCAATGCACTCACGTACAGCCGCCCTGTGGGTACAACGGAGAACACAGGTTATAGGTGATATAGCAGGTATACATACCAAAGCATTACCAATGCACCAGTGAAACATCACCTTAATCTATCTAAAGCCGAACACCAGGCTTAGAAGTCACTACAATCCTATGAGGATATTACCATCAGGCCCGCTGATAAAGGCGGGGCCATTGTTATCCAAAATATTAATGATTACCGATCTGAGATCCAGTCCCAACTTTCCGATAGTGCGGTGTATAAGCGGTTACCCTGTGACCCGACTAGCACCTACCAGAAGGAACTATTCCAGATTCTTGCAAAGGCACATACAGAGCACAAAATCTCAAAAAAAATTCAGGAAACGCTATGTGTACAGTACCCTAGAATCCCAGTGCTGTACACGATTCCTAAATTACACAAAAATTGTGAAAAACCTCCGGGACGGCCAATAATCTCGGCCAGAGACTCGGTATACTCTCCCGTGTCACAGTTCTTGGACTGTATCCTGCAGCCCTGTTTACTCAACCAGGACTCCTTTCTAAAGGACACTACTTCCTTTTTAAACATTCTTAAAGATTTTCCAGAACTCCCTCCTGGGACATTAATGTGCTGCTTGGATATTAGCAGCCTCTATACCAGCATCCCCCATGATGGGGGTATGAGGGCGATGAAGTGTTTTATTGAGGCCAATGTACCTGTAGAGCTGTTTGATCATGAGCTGTTTTTGCATCTACTTGAGCTCACTTTATGTCGTAATTACTTTTTGTTTGACAGCAAGTATTATTTGCAATTGAGAGGGTGTGCGATGGGTTCTTCTGTCGCCCCCTCTTATGCAAATATATACATGTTTGATTTTGAATCTAAGATATTTTTTTCTGATCCTGTACGTAGTAGACATATTATTTTGTTCAAACGGTACATCGATGATGTTTTCTTACTCTGGACTGGGGGGGTTCAGACGTTCCTTGATATGATGGGTGAGATTAATAATCTGCAGACTCCGATTAAGTTTACTTACACCTACAGTCATTCTGATATCAACTTTTTAGATGTTCATGTCAGCATTGTGGATCATAGATTTGAAACAGAAGTTTTCAACAAACCCACTGACAGGAATACATTACTGGTAGCAACCAGTCACCATCCAGTTGCCTTGAAACAGGGATTGCCACTATCCCAAATGATGCGTGTTGCTCGCATCTCCAGTAATATAGATCAAGTACCAGGTGAAGTTGATAAAGTAGTATCTAAATTTGTATGCAGGGGGTATGATCGCAAATTGTTAGATGTACAGAAAACTAAGGTTCTGAATATGTCTAGAGCAGAGTTGTTAGAACCTAGGAATCGTAATCAGGATAATCTGTTACCATGGAGCAGTGATTTTACTGTAGCCAGTCCTATTGTAAAAAGAGCAAGTAAAGCTCTCTGGCCTATAGTCTGTTCAGATAAAGATCTCCCTATCTTTAAAAATAAGCGACCGATTGCCGCCTTTCGGCGTGGTAGTAATTTAAGAGACCGTTTAGTACGTACAGACATCTCAGGATTGAATATCCCTAAAGCACCAAACACATATACTAAACCAGCTGGTTGCTATTCATGTAGTGATTGCACTACGTGTAAATTTATCATTCAATGTAAACGATTTAATCATCCTCATACAACCAGGGTGTATGATATCAGATACGTCCTGACTTGTAACACCAGTTACGTTGTTTACGTTGTGGTCTGTCCGTGTGGCTTGTTCTATGTCGGGCAGACCACACGTAAATTTAAGGAAAGAATGAATGCTCACAGGTCAGCTATCAGATTGTCTCTCAATGGTAAAGATATTGATCAACCTGTCCCTAGACACTTTAAGGAACATAACCATCCACTGGAATCTATACGATATTTTATGATCGATCATGTTCCGGAGTCCTTGAGAGGGGGTGACAGAGCAAAAACATTGCTAATTAAGGAGTCCCGTTGGATCCTGAGGTTGGGAACTACCAAACCGGGGGGTCTTAATGACAAAATTAACTGGAATTCTTTTGTATAATATTATGTGTCCTGGTGGGTAATATTATTCCCTAAAATTCTGATTTAATGAGTATAGTTTTGTATGTATCTATATGTGTATCCTAGGATATGCATTTGTATCCACACTAACAGGGTGATTTCCATACTGTATTCTGTGGTTTCTTGTTCTTGTTTTTAATTGTCTTATTGTTTGTATAATGTAGTAATGCTTTGGTATGTATACCTGCTATATCACCTATAACCTGTGTTCTCCGTTGTACCCACAGGGCGGCTGTACGTGAGTGCATTGAAAAACCATGTGTGGAACGCATCATGGCCGGCCTTTTGGAACGCACACAGACGTTCCCATGGTAACGGCAGAGCGACTTCCGGGAGTGCGTCAGTAGATGCGTCTCCGGCCGGCGGCCCCGGGGAGCGGAATGGCGGCACGGGGAGGTGATTACCGCGGGCTGTGGGATATAAGGGGGTAAGTGTGATCTATGCATTGTGATTGTACTGTTGTGGTGTGTGGTCCTGAGGACGGGGTGCTGTCCCCGAAAGTACTCGACCTGAACCTTCAATACACTTTTTGCTACTTTTGCCATTATTGATGTCTCCAGAGTGCCTTCTTTACTGGGATATATATATATATATATATATATATATATATATGAAACGAAATAGAGGAGATGGCGCCAAGGGGGTAATATCAACACCCTATTTGAAATGGACCCTTATAGTAATCTTAAGGCAAATTACGTTCGATAGCATATACTGACATAAAAATGTATTAAAACATAACACCAATATCCATGCATATACAGAGTTGATACATTTACATTTATCGTAAAGTTTGAACAATCTGCTTGTGGTAATGAGGAAAAATATAGATCTGTCACTACAGTTTCCTCCTTCTCCTTATTGAAGATTTGGTTAAGCTAATTCCACTTTAATATAATAAATAGAGCACATAATTTGAGCACCAATCACATTGTAAGGGAAGTGATGTAATCACTTTTTCCCTATAAAAGGGTAGTCATCAGATCCAATGTCTCATTATGCAGAGACTTGGCTGCTAGCACTGCACCACTAGAAGGTAAGGGATTATCTATATAATAATTTACTTGTTGTTGAAATATCAATTTTGAAAGTGGTCCCATTTATCAGTATATATTGTGTACCAACCACATGTATTTGATTGATGTATTAATTACCATTTATAGATGTAATAAATAAATATAAAATATACACTATTCACTGATATTCACCATAGGTATATGACACTTTTTTTTTTAAATATGAAATTAAGACATATGAGTTATACACTCACTTTTTTTAGTTAATAGATCCTCCCCGTATTAGGTGAAAGGAATATTTATATCTCCCATGGGGTGGGAATTTTCTGTACTCACAGGCACTTTAATTGATTGTATAATTGACGTCAATTTAATTAATTTACCACGTCTGTTACGTGTTCTGAACTGGTTAGATAATAGACCCATTCGAATTGCCTTCACTCCTGAGTCTTTGAGTGTCAGGTTTAAGCTGTTGACCGATGAGGTATGTGCTGTATTATAGCGATTTTTCATTAATGATTGTTACAATTGTATTAAACCCTTCATGGGTAGCACTATGAATAATTTATTTATTCGATCATAGATTAATGATATCGCCCATATAGAAAGGGTTTTTCTAATAAGGATACCATGTTGGTTCACTGCATTAATAGCCAATATATTTAGCCCTGGGAGTTTTTCAAATCTCAACAAAGGGTCGGTTGATATAATTTACAAATAATTAAATAATTAAGTTAATTCAGTAGAGGCATGATGTAGAATGTTAGCATTTATGGCGGTTATATCTAATTTGGTAACTTTGTCCTGTACTATATATGGAAACCATATTGGATAATCTTGTGATCTGTTCATTGTTGGTCAGATATTAGTGATATCAGATTTCCGGATAATCTTGTGATCTGTTCATTGTTGGTCAGATATTAGTGATATCAGATTTCCATAATTTTGGTTGTCTAACTAAATAGGGGTACATTTATGAATTTATAGGTGTTCTGATAACTATTAATTCAATCAATCAATTCATTAGGTCCCTTATGCTTGTGAGCCTGTTAGATTCTATACACATATGAATCTTCCTCATATTCGATTATCTGATTGTCAGATTCAAACCGATGACATATGAGGTATGTGCAGCACCATCGGAGTAATCCTAATTTTTGGTCTGTGTGAACAAGAAGTGTTCCTTATTTAATAAAGGTTATTAAACATTTTTTAATTAGGGTTGGTCCTTGCCATATCAATCAAGTCCCATTGAAATATTATTCATACATCTTTGATTGACATTGTTTGTGCAGACAATATGTTCTGAAATGAAGAGGTATGCCATTTACAACTTGTGCTTTTTTAGTTCTCTTTTTCGTGTTATTTATTCTGTTTTCCTCCTCATGTTGCCATGTCATGTTCTTCAGATACCAATATGTCATGTTATATGTGAGTTTAAGATGCTTATTGCTGTATATTTGTTTTGACTTATTGTTCTACAATTGTAGATTTCACCCCTGATGAAGTCTTGGAACAAGACAAAACGCATTGGGTTATTTGTCTATCTTTTATCTGATGTTACCTCCAAATCTTCAATAAGGAGAAGGAGGAAACTGTAGTGACAGATATACATTTTTCCTTATTACCACAAGCAGATTGTTCAAACTTTACGATAAATGTAAATGTATCAACTCTGTATATGCATGGATATTGGTGTTATGTTTTAATACATTTTTATGTCAGTATATGCTATCGGACGTAATTTGCCTTGAGATTACTATAAGGGTCCGTTTCAAATAGGGTGTTGATATTACCCCCTTGGCGCCATCTCCTCTATTTCGATCCACATTCTCATATATTTAGTTCCTCCTAACAGGGAACTTAGAGGACACAGGCAGCCTTATAATAAGTAGATTTAATTTTAGTGTTTTATTTAAATTAGCACAATGGGAGAGTAATTTTTGTCACATATATGTATATGCTGGTCGTGTCTTGATAAAAGGGATCCGTCCCTGAAACGTCGACCTATCCAGCGGTGTGTCGTCTTTTTCTTTCTGAGTGCCTCCATTGGTCCTATTTCTATATATATATATATATATATATATGTATACAGTGGGGGGATAAGGGTACCGGCGACTTCTGTTGTGTAAACGTGCAAAAGGTTGCTATTACAAACATATGATTCATGAGCCAAAAAATATAAAATCGAACAAACAGTTTTAATAGCACATATAGGTAAGATACATAAAAGGTAATAAAAAGATCCAAAAACAAGTAAAAAGGTAAAAAAAGGAAAGGTAAGGACTTAGCTTTTAAAATAGGCAAGGGGGTCACTGCAGGGAACCCATATGTATATATATAAAGGTTGAGTATCCTGTATCCAAATACTCCGAAATACGGAATATTCCGAAATACGGAATTTTTTGAGTGAGAGTGAGATGGTGAAACCTTTGTTTTCTGATGACTCAGTGTACACAAACTTTGTTTAATACTGTACACAAAGTTATTAAAAATATTGTATTAAATGACCTTCAGGCTGTGTGTATATGAAACATAAATGAATTGTGTGAATGACACACATTTTGTTTAATACACAAAATTATTAAAAATATTGGCTAAAATTACCCTCAGGCTGTGTGTATAAGGTGGATATGAAACATAAATTAATTCTGTGCTTAGACTTAGGTCCCATCACCATGATATCTCATTATGGTATGCAGTTATTCCAAAATACGGAAAAATCCGATATCCAAAATACTTCTGGTCCCAAGCATTTTGGATAAGGGATACTTAACCTGTATGTATGTATATATATATATATATATATATATATATATATATATATATATTTTATATATATATATATATATATATATATATACCCTTGTCCTGCGCTTAATTATAGCAAATGGACAACACAAAAAGTTAATCGAACTTAAATAAACTTCACTGCTCCTATCGAGAGATCCCTACAAGTAAAGGATTCGTAATAACACATACACAAAAAAAGAAAGACAAGAGGGCTCTCACGCTTAGTTATGTTCCACCATACAGTGTTACTTAAGTCAATTTTTTCGGAGTATGAAGATGGTGTAAGTCCAACAGAAAAGTTTCATCAATGTTGACAATTTTCGTATTAAACCAAATTCATAAACTGTAGACCAGAGGTGGCCAAAATGTAGATCGCGATCTACTGGTAGCTCGCATAGCCTCCAGCTGGTAGATTAGGACTTAACATAAAATAACTGTAAGGAGCCTGCCGCCACTGCTTCTCTTCACAGTTCCCAGGGATGTAGTGTGCAGGTGCACGGGTGACGTAATTAAATCAGCCGCAATGTGAGGAGCCTGGGCGCTAGATGGATCCAGTTTGATCCAGCCGGCGGTGACGACGACAGGAGAAGCAGCCAGCGGGAGGCCATGCAGCGTGAAAGCGGGAGAGTGACTGCGGGGAGAGGGAGTACTGAAGCTAGGCAGCGTGACAACTTGCCAGGTAAGTTATGCAAAGGAGGGTTTCTTCACAGGGGAGGGACGATCTGCAAAGGGGGATCTGCACAGAGTGTGGTATCTTCACGTGGTAAAGATTTTTTTTTTACACAAGGGAGGATCTGCAAAGGGTGGAGGATCTGCACAGAGGGGATTATTGTACAGGGGGCTATTATGCAGAGGAGTGGAAGGGGGTATCTGCACAAGAGGGATATCTGCAAAGGGGGGATTTGCACAGAGGGGGGTTATTTGATGTTGTCATTCTTAATACTATTTTTAAATGTGCACATTATTATTGGTGCTGTTATTTGATAGCATCATTATTAATGCTATATTTAAATGTGAACATTATTTTTGGTGTTATTTGATGCCAGTAGATCACATACATAGTAACATAGTATTTGAGGTTGAATAAAGGCAAATTGCCCATCGTGTTCAACCTATTTTAAGTTGTGATGATTCTACATACTTGCCAAATAATAAGAATTTACTTACCGATAATTCTATTTCTCGTAGTCCGTAGTGGATGCTGGGGACTCCGTAAGGACCATGGGGAATAGCGGCTCCGCAGGAGACTGGGCACAAAAGTAAAGCTTTAGAACTACCTGGTGTGCACTGGCTCCTCCCCCTATGACCCTCCTCCAAGCCTCAGTTAGGATACTGTGCCCGGACGAGCGTACACAATAAGGAAGGATTTTGAATCCCGGGTAAGACTCATACCAGCCACACCAATCACACCATATAACTTGTGATCTAAACCCAGTTAACAGCATGATAACAGAGGAGCCTCTAGAAAAGATGGCTCACTACAGCAATAACCCGATTTTTTGGTAACAATAACTATGTACCAGTATTGCAGACAATCCGCACTTGGGATGGGCGCCCAGCATCCACTACGGACTACGAGAAATAAGAATTATCGGTAAGTAAATTCTTATTTTCTCTAACGTCCTAAGTGGATGCTGGGGACTCCGTAAGGACCATGGGGATTATACCAAAGCTCCCAAACGGGCGGGAGAGTGCGGATGACTCTGCAGCACCAAATGAGAGAACTCCAGGTCCTCCTCTGCCAGGGTATCAAATTTGTAGAATTTTACAAACGTATTTGCTCCTGACCAAGTAGCTGCTCGGCAAAGTTGTAAAGCCGAGACCCCTCGGGCAGCCGCCCAAGATGAGCCCACCTTCCTTGTGGAATGGGCTTTTACAGATTTTGGCTGTGGCAGGCCTGTCACAGAATGTGCAAGCTGAATTGTACTACAAATCCAACGAGCAATAGTCTGCTTAGAAGCAGGAGCACCCAGCTTGTTGGGTGCATACAGAATAAACAACGAGTCAGATTTTCTGACTCCAGCCGTCCTGGAAACCTATATTTCCAGGGCTCTGACAACGTCTAGCAACTTGGAGTCCTCCAAGTCCCTAGTAGCCGCAGGCACCACAATAGGTTGATTCAGGTGAAACGCTGAAAACCACCTTAGGGAGAAACTGAGGACAAGTCCTCAATTCCGCCCTGTCCGAATGGAAAATCAGATGAGGGCTTTTACAGGATAAAGCCGCCAATTCTGACACGCACCTGGCCCAGGCCAGGGCCAACAGCATGACCACTTTCCATGTGAGATATTTTAACTCCACATATTTAAGTGGTTCAAACCAATGTGACTTTTGGAACCCAAAAACTACATTTAGATCCCAAGGTGCCACTGGAGGCACAAAAGGAGGCTGTATATACAGTACCCCTTTCACAAACGTCTGAACTTCAGGGACTGAAGCTAGTTCTTTTTGGAAGAAAATTGACAGGGACGAAATTTGAACTTTAATGGACCCCCATTTCAGGCCCATAGACACTCCTGTTTGCAGGAAATGTAGGAATCGACCTAGTTGAAAATTCCTCCGTCGGGGCCTTACTGGCCTCGCACCACGCAACATATTTTCGCCAAATGCGGTGATAATGTTTTGCGGTTATATCTTTCCTGGCTTTGATCAGGATAGGGATGACTTCATCCGGAATGCCTTTTTCCTTCAGGATCCGGCGTTCAACCGCCCTGCCGTTAAACGCAGCCGCGGTAAGTCTTGGAACAGACAGGGTCCTTGCTGGAGCAGGTCCCTTCTTAGAGGTAGAGGCCACGGATCCTCCGTGAGCATCTCTTGAAGTTCCGGTTACCAAGTCCTTCTTGGCCGATCCGGAGCCACGAATATAGTGCTTACTCCTCTCCATCTTATAATTCTCAGTACCTTGGTTATGAGAGGCAGAGGAGGGAACACATACACTGACTGGTACACCCACTGTGTTACCAGAGCGTCTACAGCTATTGCCTGAGGGTCCCTTGACCTGGCGCAATACTTGTCGAGTTTTATAAACATGTGGAAGACTTCTGGGTGAAGTCCCCACTCTCCCGGGTGGAGGTCGTGTCTGCTGAGGAAGTCTGCTTCCCAGTTGTCCACTCCCGGAATGAATACTGCTGACAGTGCTATCACATGATTTTCCGCCCAGCGAAGAATCCTTGCAGCTTCTGCCATTGCCCTTCTGCTTCTTGTGTCACCCTGTCTGTTTACGTGGGTGACTGCCGTGATGTTGTCCGAATGGATCAACTCCGGGTGACCTTGAAGCAGAGGTCTTGCTGAGCTTAGAGCATTGTAAATGGCCCTTAGCTTCAGGATATTTATGTGAAGTGATGTCTCCAGGCTTGACCATAAGCTCTGGAAATTCCTTCCCTGTGTGACTGCTCCCCAGCCTCGCAGGCTGGCATCCGTGGTCACCAGGACCCAGTCCTGAATGTGCGGCCCTCTAGAAGATGAGCACTCTGCAACCACCACAGGAGAGACACCCTTGTGCTTGGTGACAGGGTTATCCGCTGATGCATCTGAAGATGCGACCCAGACCATTTGTCCAGCAGGTCCCACTGGAAAGTTCTTGCGTGGAATCTGCCGCATGGGATTGCTTCATAGGAAGCCACCATTTTTCCCAGAACCATCTCATTGATGTACTGAGACTTGGCTCGGTTATAGGAGGTTCCCGACTAGCTCGGATAACTCCCTGACTTTCTCCTCCGGGAGAAACACCTTTTTCTGAACTGTGTCCAGGATCATCCCTAAGAACAGAAGACGAGTCGTCGGAATCAGCTGCGATTTTGGAATATTGAGAATCCAATCGTGCTGCCGCAACACTACCTGAGATAGTGCTACACCGACCTCCAACTGTTCCCTGGATCTTACCCTTATCAGGGAATCGTCCAAGTAAGGGATAACTAAAATTCCCTTCCTTCGAAGGAGTATCATCATTTCGGCCATTACCTTGGGAAAGACCCGGGGTGCCATGGACCATCCATACGGCAGCGTCTGAAACTGATAGTGACAGTTCTGTACCATAAACCTGAGGTACCCTTGGTGAGAAGGGTAAGTTGGGACATGAAGGTAAGCATCCTTGATGTCCCGAGACATCATGTAGTCCTCTTCTTCCAGGTTCGCAATCACTGCTTTGAGTGACTCAATCTTGAATTTGAACCTCTGTATGTAAGTGTTCAAAGATTTTAGATTTAGAATCGGTCTCACCGAGCCGTCCGGCTTCGGTACCACAACAGTGTGGAATAATACCCCGTTCCCTGTTGCAGGAGGGGTACCTTGATTATCACCTGCTGGGAATACAGGCTTCCAAAACTGTCTCCCTGTCAGAAGGAGACATCGGTAAAGCCGACTTTAGGAAACGGCGAGGGGGAGACGTCTCGAATTCCAATTTGTACCCCTGAGATATCACCTGAAGGATCCAGGGGTCTACTTGGGAGTGAGCCCACTGCGCGCTGAAATTCATTGAGACGGGCCCCCACCGTGCCTGATTCTGCTTGTAAAGCCCCAGCGTCATACTGAGGGCTTGGCAGAGGCGGGAGAGGGTTTCTGTTCCTGGGAACTGGCTGATTTCTGCAGCCTTTTTCCTCTCCCTCTGTCACGGGGCAGAAATGAGGAACCTTTTGCCCGCTTGCCCACGAAAAGACTGCGCCTGATAATACGGCGTCTTCTCATGTTGAGAGGCGACCTGGGGTACAAACGTGGATTTCCCAGCTGTTGCCGTGGCCACCAGGTCTGAAAGACCGACCCCAAATAACTCCTCCGCTTAATAAGGCAATACTTCCAAATGCCGTTTGGAATCCGCATCACCTGACCACTGTCGTGTCCATAACCCTCTACTGGTAGAAATGGACAACGCACTTAGACTTGATGCCAGTCGGCAAATATTCCGCTGTGCATCACGCATATATATAAATGCATCTTTTAAATGCTCTATAGGCAATAATATACTGTCCCTATCTAGGGTATCAATATTTTCAGTCAGGGAATCCGACCACGCCAACCCAGCACTGCACATCCAGGCTGAGGCGATTGCTGGTCGCAGTATAACACCAGTATGTGTGTAAATACCTTTTAGGATGCCCTCCTGCTTTCTATCAGCAGGATCCTTAAGGGCGGCCATCTCAGGAGAGGGTAGAGCCCTTGTTCTTACAAGCGTGTGAGCGCTTTATCCACCCTAGGGGGGTGTTTCCCAACGCACCCTAACCTCCGGCGGGAAAGGATATAATGCCAATAACATTTTTGAAATTATCAGTTGTTATCGGGGGAAAACCACGCATCATCACACACCTCATTTAATTTATCAGATTCAGGAAAACTACAGGTAGTTTTTCCTCACCGAACATAATACCCCTTTTTGGTGGTACTCGTATTATCAGAAATGTGTAAAACATTTTTCATTGCCTCAATCATGTAACGTGTGGCCCTACTGGAAGTCACATTTGTCTCTTCACCGTCGACACTGGAGTCAGTATCCGTGTCGGCGTCTATATCTGCCATCTGAGGTAACGGGCGCTTTAGAGCCCCTGACGGCCTATGAGACGTCTGGACAGGCACAAGCTGAGTAGCCGGCTGTCTCATGTCAACCACTGTCTTTTATACAGAGCTGACACTGTTACGTAATTCCTTCCAACAGTTCATCCACTCAGGTGTCGACCCCCTAGGGGGTGACATCACTATTACAGGCAATCTGCTCCGTCTCCACATCATTTTTCTCCTCATACATGTCGACACAAACGTACCGACATACAGCACACACATAAGGAATGCTCTGATAGAGGACAGGACCCCACTAGCCCTTTGGGGAGACAGAGGGAGAGTTTGCCAGCATACACCAGAGCGCTATATATATACAGGGATAACCTTATATAAGTGTTTTTCCCCTTATAGCTGCTGTATCTTTAATACTGCGCGTAATTAGTGCCCCCCCTCTCTTTTTTAACCCTTTCTGTAGTGTAGTGACTGCAGGGGAGAGCCAGGGAGCTTCCCTCCAACGGAGCTGTGAGGGAAAATGGCGCCAGTGTGCTGAGGAGATAGGCTCCGCCCCCTTATCGGCGGCCTTATCTCCCGTTTTTCTATGTATTCTGGCAGGGGTTAAATTCATCCATATAGCCCAGGCGCTATATGTGATGCATTTTTTTTGCCATCCAAGGTGTTTTTATTGCGTCTCAGGGCGCCCCCCCCAGCGCCCTGCACCCTCAGTGACCGGAGTGTGAAGTGTGCTGAGAACAATGGCGCACAGCTGCAGTGCTGTGCGCTACCTTGTTGAAGACAGGACGTCTTCTGCCGCCGATTTTCCGGACCTCTTCTGTCTTCTGGCTCTGTAAGGGGGCCGGCGGCGCGGCTCTGGGACCCATCCATGGCTGGGCCTGTGATCGTCCCTCTGGAGCTAATGTCCAGTAGCCTAAGAAGCCCAATCCACTCTGCACGCAGGTGAGTTCGCTTCTTCTCCCCTTAGTCCCTCGATGCAGTGAGCCTGTTGCCAGCAGGTCTCACTGAAAATAAAAAACCTAAAACTAAACTTTTCACTAAGCAGCTCAGGAGAGCCACCTAGTGTGCACCCTTCTCGTTCGGGCACAAAAATCTAACTGAGGCTTGGAGGAGGGTCATAGGGGGAGGAGCCAGTGCACACCAGGTAGTTCTAAAGCTTTACTTTTGTGCCCAGTCTCCTGCGGAGCCGCTATTCCCCATGGTCCTTACGGAGTCCCCAGCATCCACTTAGGACGTTAGAGAAAATGTTTTATGACTAGTTAGCTACTATAACTCATGTTACCCCCGGATTAACCACGTTGATATTTTAAGTATCATAACCTTGGATAGCTTTTTCATTCAGAAATGTATCCATTCCCTTTTTAAATTCAATTAGAGTCCGCCATTACCACCTTCCCTGGCAGGGAATTCCACATCCTGATTGCCCTAACAGTGAAGAACCCTTTCCTCCGTTGTGTTCGGAACTTTCTCTCCTCCAGTCGCAGCGAGTACCCACATGTCCTAAACTGTGTTTTTTTAATAAATAATTCCTCTGATAACTCTTTGTGATGCCCTTTACATATTTGAAGATATTAATAATATCTCCTCTTAGGCGCCTCTTTTCTAGTGTATACATATTCAGCCTAGTAAGTATTTCCTTATAGTCCAGTCCTTCTAGGCCTTTAATCAATTTAGTAGCTCGCCTTTGAACACTTTCGAGTTCACTGATGTCTTTTTTATACAATGGTGCCCAAAACTGAACACAATATTCCAGGTGCGGACGTACCAATGCCTTATACAGCGGCATGATTACATCCGAGTCCCTTGTCTCAATTACCCTTTTTATGCACGCTAGCACCTTACTTGCCTTCTTTACTGCGTTTTGACATTGTGTACGGTTATTAAGCCTATTATCAATGAATACCCCCAAATCTATTTCGAACTCTGTTTCCCCTAGGTGTTCCCCATTTAATATGTAGGATGCAAGTTTGTTTTTAGTCTCAAAATGCATAACCTTGTATTTGTCTGTATTGAACCTTATTTTCCATTTAGACGCCCAGAGTTCAAGCTTAGATAGATCATTCTGCAAGGACTCCACATCCAATTCTGAATTAATTACCTTACACAGTTTAGTATCATCTGCAAAGATTGACACTGTGCTTTCCAGGCCTATTTCTAGGTCATTGATAAATATGTTGAACAGTAGTGGCCCGAGTACAGACCCTTGTGGCATTCCGCTGACTACTGGGGACCAGGTTGAGGACTTCCCGTTGATCACTACTTTGCTGTACCCTGCTTTCCAACCAGCTGCTTATCCATGTGCAAATAGTTTTCCTAGGCCAATCTCCTTTAATTTGATCATCAGTCTCCTGTGAGTAACTGTATCGAAGGCTTTTGCAAATCTAGGAAGACCACATCCATTACTTTTCCCTGATCAAAATTATTGCTCACTTCCTCGTAGAACCTAATTAAGTTAGTCTGATATCACCTGTCCCTCACAAACCCATGCTGGTTCTTGCTAATAATCCTAGCGGACTGTAGATTCTCCTATATGACGTCCCTTATAATTCCTTCCAATATTTTCCCCACTATAGATGATAAACTAACTGGTCTGTAGTTTCCCGGAAGATTTTTGGATCCCTTTTTAAATAATGGCACTACCTCAGCTATACGATCCTTCAGTACCATGCCTGATTTAATTGAACTATTGAAAATCAAGTATAGGGGTCGTGCTAGTTGTGAACTAAGCTCCATAAGAACCCTTGGGTGAAGTCCATCAGGACCAGGTGATTTATTAATCTTAATTTTGCTTAGTCTCTCCCGGACTACTTCTTCACTTAAACAAGTATCTAACCATGAATCATTACTGTCACAATTGTTATGCTCTACTCCCACCATTAGTTCTTCACTGGTGAATACTGATGAAAAGAATTTGTTCAGTATTTCCGCTTTTATTTCGTCATCATTTATCAATTCTCCTAATTAATCTTTTAATGGACCTATATTCTCCTTTTTTACCCTTTTACCGTTTATGTATTTAAAAAAAACTTTTTAGGATTGGTTTTACTCTCTATAGCGATTTGCTTTTCATTTTCCATTTTAGCTGCTCTTATTGCTTTTTTTGCATTTCTTATTACACTCTTTGTAATACTTGAAAGACTCCGCCTTTCCATTAGATTTAAATGCTTTGAAAGCCCGCTTTTTTAAATCCATTTCTGCCTTAACCTTCTTTTTAAGCCACATCAGTTTGAGTTTAATACTCCTGCGTTTACTGCCTATGGGAATAAAGTTATGAATATTGCTATCCAGCAACCCTTTTAAAACATCCCACATTTCCGAAGTGTTCTTGTTATTAAACAGAACCTCCCACTCTATGTTGTTAAGTGCACATCTAAGCATACTGAAATTAGCCTTTCTAAAGTTAAAAGTTTTGGTGGAATCCCTGTAGCTATGTTTCCTTAAACTGATGTCGAATGTGATCATATAGTGATCACTGTTACCCAAAGTCTCCCCAACTTTTGTGTTTGATATAATGTCCACATTATTAGTAATTACTAGATCCAGGGTAGTTTTACTCCTAGTTGGGTCCTCGACTAATTGAGACAAGTAGTGATCCCTAAACATATTTAAGAACCTGCTGCCCCTTGCTTTATATCTGGGTAATTAAAATCCCCAATGACAAGGATGTCCCCCAATCCCGCAGCCGTTTTGATTTGCTGCAATAGTTGTTCTTCCTCGTGTATGCTAATATCCGGCTGTTTGTAGCACGTGCCAATGACTAGTTTTTTTGCATCAATTCCCCCACTTGAGATTTCCACCCATAGTGACTCCACATTATCGCCAGTCTCCTCATAGATAACCTCCTTTAGGTATGGTTTAAGTGATGTTTTAACATAAAGACATACACCTCCTCCTCTTTTATTAGCCCTGTCCCTCCTAAAAAGAGAATACCCCTCCAAGTTAGCAACCCAGTCGTCCCACCATGTTTCCGTAATACCTATAATGTCATACTCAGCCTTTGATGCTAACAATTCCAATTCCCCCATTTTACCTGTTAGACTTCTTGCATTTGCAAGCATACATTTTAGTTTATCGGTTCCTTTATTTGTTTGTTTTCCTAAAGAATTCCCATCCTGGTTAATTAGTGCATCCGTAAAGTTACTGATACAAACTGTCCTTCTCGCTCCCTCTCCAACCCCACCGTACTTAGTATTGCCCACCTTACTTTTCTCTTTGGTCAACCCAATGTTCCCGTCTAAATTCACCGCCCTGACATAAGTATTTTCCCTTAAGTCCTGTACAAGTTTCTATAGTCTGTAATGATGACACATAATTGTTATTATTTAATGCTTTAGCAATACCTTTCTTAACACCCTTAATAGAACCCATGTAAATAACCTTGCCGGCTGCACTTTCCCTCTCCCTTCTCCACCCCCATTTATCTCACTACCACCATCCCTACTATTCTCGCTGCATGACCCATAGTTTCTAGCTAAACCCCCACAGGCTTCTAGTTTAAAAGCTCTTCCAACCTACTAACCATCCTACCCCCCTTCCCCCCAGCACCGCAGCCCCTTCCTCATTCAGGTGCAATCCGTCATGAGAAAAGAGATGGCGCCTGACTGAGAAGTCCGCCCAGTGTTCCAAGAACACAAACCCCTCTTTCTAACACCAGTCTCTGAGCCACACATTTACCTCCCTAATCTCCCTCTGTCTCCCTGGGCTAGCGCATGGCACTGGTAATATTTCGGAGAAAATTACCTTAGATGTCCTTTTTTTAGTTTCTGGCCTAAGTCCCTATAATCTTTCTTAAGGACATCCCACCTATTACTAACTTTGTCGTTGGTGCAAACCACAGTAAGTAAGTGAACAAAAGGTAGATCCCAGGTCCCAAAAGTCTGACCACCCCTGCTGTAGACTGTCCATTGATAAATATCACTTAGCTCAGGAACCTGTAATTAGACCCTCTTACCAAAGACACCCAACAAAGGCAAACCATTACGTGTGTAAAAATTCTTATTTTATTACAAATTCTGTTTTAAAATTGTACAAATTTATGCTTGCATACAATTCCTACAAGGATGTAGTTAAACCACACTGGGGATGAGATGTATAACACCATCTGTCTCACACTATCAAAGGTGTGAACTCTCAACAGTTGCTACCCTTTTGTCAGTATGACATGTCCCTTAAACCTATGTGTTTCCTCGTACAAAGACTTCTTCAGGGGTGGATGTTATAAAAAGAAAAGATGGGTGTCTTACAAATATGATAACTTGTTGAAAAATCCACAGGTGATTTTAATTAACAATGATACATAAAAGTATTATGGTTACAGAACATAACATCAAATAAAGAACTAACCAATCAGCTCCTAACCGCCATACTACAGACTCTGGGGCAGATGTATTAACCTGGAGAAGGCATAAGGAAGTGATAAACCAGTGATATGTGCAAGGTGATAAAGGTAGCAGCCAATCAGATTCTAAAGGCCCCCATCCACTAGTCCGATTTGGGCAGTTTTCTTCAGATTTCGACACATCTGACCGTCATATCTGAAGAAAAGTGTCACATTGGATGGCTCTTCCGATCCGATGCGCACTCCCGTGTCAGATATATCTGAACTACAGATCTCTGAGGCTGCCCCAACTATTTATCTGAATCTGAAGAAAACAGGTGCACATCGGATTGTTTTTTTTTTTTTGCTTCAGATGTATCTGATCAGATTCATCTGAAGAGTCACTTGACTGGCATCTCCCTGACCACTCCCACCCACCAAGAGGGGGAACAGTGGCAGCAGCAGCATCAGATCAATCACATGTAGCATGTGTGCATCTGATATATCTGATGCGATCTGGCACATGATATATCGCATCAGATATATCTGAAGTGAATGTAATTAAAATTAAAGCCAGGTTCTGATCCAATTCCCGGGACACTCCCGGGAGAGTTCAAGAGAAATCTGATGCTATCTGCAGTTCAGACAAGTCTGAGTAGTGGATGGCCACCTTAAATGTCAATTTACATATTGGAGCTGATTGGCTGGTGTCTTTATGTTATGCACACCAGTGCCTGCAGGAATGTACTGGTGTCTGAACTGTTATGCACACCAGTGCCTGCAGGAATGTACTGGTGTTTGAACTGTTATGCACACCAGTGCCTGCAGGAATGTACTGGTGTCTGAACGGATAGGGATGCAAAACAAATGAACTTACAGACAGACTGGGGAATATGACATTACGTACACAGAAGGTGATAGGGTAACAAAATAAACACAAAGTGAACAGAGAAGCCCAGAGGCTAAGAAACTGGGTGTCTCCCTAGTATTAGTAATGCTCAGATGGAAAAAGCAAGATGTTGTGTTTTAATACGTAGAGAACCCGAAATGCTGTTGCTAAGGGCAACAGCAAAACCCTAAAGGGTTACCAACGGTTGTGGCAGTAAACTCCTTGGTCAGAGATGGAATGATAGACACAAGGAGAGTCTCCACAATCCTAATCCTCACTTGCAGTGCACAGGTTCAGCTTACTGCCACTAAACTGACACCTGAACTCCTTGCACAGTGAGACAGGATTTAGGCAGGCAAATCTGAGAATACAGCCGCAAACTTGCTAAGTTCACAGAGTAGCAAAAGAACCCCAGCAAGTTAAACGACTGACTCCAGTCTTACTGCTAGGTCTGGATTGGCAGAGTGTAGTACCAAATCCCCAGGCCTATTTGCAGTAAGCAACAACAAATACAAAGCTACACAGTACTGGCTAACTTTCAGGAACTGACTAACCAACAAAGATTCAGCAGCATCTGCTTAACCTGAGAAGAGGCCTTATATAGCAGGTGCTGTCCACGCCCCACTCAGACCTCACAGACTGTGAGCACAAAAACCAGCACCGGATCCCCTGCCGTGCACAGAGCCTGTAACCACTGCACAGCAAAAGACCCGAACCGGAGTATCAGCTGCGCTCAGGTTACTCCGCTAGCACTTGTCTCCCGGTTGCCATGACGACGTGGCAGCACAGGGCAGGAGACCCTAACTGTACCCCCCCTCTGACGAGGGGTCAAAGAACCCCTACCACCGGGTTTATCGGGGAACTGCGAGAAGAAAGAGCGTATCAGTCTGGGGGCATGAAGATCACAACTGCGCACCCATGACCGCTCCTCCGGGCCATACCCCTTCCAGTGCACCAAAAATGACAGCCGACCCCGAACCATCTTGGAGTCTAGAATCCTTTCAACAACAAACTCCCTCTGGCCACGTATCAGAAGAGGGGAAGGTCTTCCACTGGAAGAAGGATTACTAATCGCCCGTTTTAAAAGGGAACAATGAAATGTTTTATTGATACCCAAAGAACGGGGCAGATCTAACTGAAATGCCACCGGATTGATAACCCTGGTGATCTTATAAGGGCCGATGAACCGGGGGCCTAACTTATGAGATGGCTATCTCAACTTCAAATTCTTGGTAGACAACCAGACGAAGTCTCCTAATTTGAAGCTGCAGGGTCTTTTCCGCTTATCAAAAACCCTTTTGGTCACTAATGACACAGACACAAGGGCTTTCTTCACTTTCCTCCAAATACCTCTAAGGACCAAAACCACAGAGGAACCACCAGGCGTGGAGTCCAGGGGGTCAAAAGAATTGGCCTTAGGATGATGCCCATACACACAAAGGAAGGGAGAGATCCCTGTAGCAGAGTGAGCCGCGTTGTTATAGGCAAACTCCGCCATGGACAGATGAGCAACCCAGTCAGTCTGACACTTGGAGACATAACACCTGAGGAACTGCTCCAAGGACTGGTTCACCCTTTCAGTCTGCCCATTAGACTGCGGATGGTAGCCTGACGACAAGCTGACAGAAATCTGGAGATCGGAACAAAATGCCCTCCAGAATTTGGCCACAAACTGGGATCCGCGGTCAGAGACCACATCAAGTGGCAACCCGTGGAGACGCACAACATGCAGCATAAATAATTCAGACAGGCGTCTGGCCGATGGCAGCCCAACCAGTGGAACGAAGTGCGCCATCTTCGAAAACCTGTCAACGACAACCCAGATGGCTGTCATCCCCGAGGATTTGGGCAAGTCCACCACAAAATCCATTGAAATGTGGGTCCATGGCTTAGATGGGATAGAGAGTGGATGTAATGGGCCAACAGGAGCCCCTCTAGGAGTCTTATTTCGGGCACAGATGTCACATGCCCGAACCCACTGATCCACATCCTTAGCCACCGAGGGCCACCACACCGCCCTAGATAGCAACTCCCGAGTTCTGGCAATACCCGGGTGACCTGCCGACTTCTTGGCATGGAATTCCAGGAACACTCGCTGTCTTAACCTAGGAGGCACAAACAAAAGACCTACCGGAAGGTCTGGAGGAGCCTGCTCCTGTGCTCTAAGGACTAATGATAAGAGGTCCTGGGTAATGCCCACTTTAATACATGATGGGGACACAATGGGCAACGGCTCCTCAGTGGTCTCCTGGATTGGAGCAAAACTCTGCGAGAGCGCATCAGCCTTGATGTTTTTTGACCCAGGGCGATATGTTATCAAAAAATTAAAGCGAGCAAAAAACAAAGCCCATCGTGCCTGCCTGGCATTGAGACGCTTCGCTGACTCTAAATATGCCAGATTCTTATGGTCGGTGAGAATTGAGACCACAAACTTAGCCCCCTCAAGCCAGTGTCTCTACTCCTCGAGTGCATCCTTAATAGCCAACAATTCCCGGTTACCCACGTCATAATTCATCTCGGCAGGCGAAAATTTACGGGAAAAGTAAGCACAGGGATGAAGGCGATTATCAGACACTCCCATCTGAGAGAGCACTGCCCCAATACCCATCTCAGAGGCATCCACCTCCACCACAAAAGGACGCTCTGGATCTGGGTGTCGCAGCACCTTGGCCGAGACAAATGCCCTTTTGAGACGGGCAAAAGCCGCTTTGGCCTCACAAGACCAGTGAGCAACATCCGCCCCTTTCTTAGTGAGTGCCACCAAGGGCGCCACTATAGACGAAAATCCAGCGATAAATCGTCTATAAAAATTCGCAAAGCCCAGGAAACGCTGAAGCGCCTTCAAACTAGTGGGCTGCACCCAATCCAGGACTGCCTGTACCTTGGAACCCTCCATTTGGAAACCTTCTGGGGAGATAATATATCCTAGAAATGCGATTTGCTGAACTTCAAATTCGCACTTCTCCAGCTTCGCCCCAAGCCGGTGGTCTCTGAGTTTCTGGAGGACTAAGCGTACATGCTTCCGATGTTCCTCCAGGGAATGGGAGAAGATTAGGATGTCATCTAAGTATACAACTAAGAATCTATCCAAATATTCCCTGAGTACATCATTCATGAAATCCTGGAAGACTGCCGGGGCATTACAGAGCCCAAAAGGCATCACCAAATATTCATAATGCCCTGAGTGGGTATTAAAGGCAGTCTTCCATTCATCCCCCTCTCTTATTCGGATTAGATTGTACGCCCCGCATAGGTCAATCTTAGAAAAAATGGTGGCAGTACGAAGCTGGTCAAACAAGACCGAAATGAGAGGCAGTGGGTATGAGTTTTTAATCGTGATACGGTTCAATTCCCTGAAGTCGATGCAGGGTCGCAACGAACCGTCCTTTTTACCCACGAAGAAGAACCCCGACCCAACTGGAGACTGTGAAGGTCTGATAAATCCCTTAGCCAAGTTCTCCTGAATGTACTCTGCCATAGCCTGAGTCTCAGGACGTGACAAGGAGTACAACCTGCTCTTGGGAAGCTTAGCATTTGGCAACAAATCAATGGCACAGTCATAGGGGCGATGGGGAGGTAGTACCTCTGCAACTTTTTTGGAGAACACGTCCGCAAAATCTGCATAACACCCTGGCAATCCTGGCAAACTTAGCTGCGAGAGCCTGACTGGAAGGCTCAAGCAACTCCTGAAACAATCAGTACCCCAACTAAGAATCTCCCCAGAGACCCAGTCAAATTGAGGATTGTGGGCCCTTAACCAGGGTAACCCCAACACCAATGGGGCAAAAGTACAGACAGTCACATAAAAGGACAATTTTTCAGAGTGTGTGGCTCCAATAAACAAAGAAATCTGGCTAGTGCAAGAGGTAATTTTACCTTGGGATAATGGTTCCCCGTTTAACCCACAAATCTCAATTTCCGATGCCAAGGGTACTAAGGGAACAGAGTGTTTCAGGGCGAATTGGCGGTCCATAAAAACCCCGTCGGCCCCACTGTCCACAAAGGCCTCAGTCTTGACAGTTTGACCGAGGATCTTCAAGGTCACCGGAATGATAAAAGTCTTCTTGGGAAATTCTGACTTCTGGCCTGACAGGATATTTCCCATCACCCTCAGGCCCTGAAGTTTTCCGGCTTTTCTGGGCATGGTACTACCACATGACCTTTATTCCCACAGTACAAACACAACCCCTGCTGTCTCCTCCGCGTCTTCTCACGCGAGGAGAGGCAGGTAGCCCCAATCTGCATAGGCTCCTCGGAAAATTCCTCAGAGTCTGAGGTTCCCTTGGGAAAGAAGGAAACCTCGGTCTCCCTTTCAAGCCTACGCTCTCTCAGTCGTCTATCCACCCGGATGGATAACTGCATGAGCTGATCCAAGCTATCAGGCAAGGGATATTTTACCAGTTGGTCTTTTATCTGGTTAGAAAGACCTCTTCGGTACTGGTGTCTCAGGGCTGGGTCATTCCACTGGGTATCATGGGCCAACCTCCGAAACTCCGTACAGTAAACCTCAACTGGCCTTCGCCCTTGCTTAAGGATCGAAATCTGAGCCTCGGCTGAGGCCGTCTTGTCAGGGTCATCATACAACATGCCCAGTGCTGTAAAAAAAGAATCAACACTTTTAAGCGACGGACAGTCAGGCTGCAACCCATATGCCCAGACCTGTGGGTCTCCTTGTAGCAAGGAAATCACTATGCCCACCCGCTGAATCTCCGACCCAGAAGACTGAGGCCTAAGCCGGAAGTATAGCTTGCAGCTCTCCTTGAAACAAAAGAACTGCGAGCGATCTCCAGAAAAACGATCCGGGAGATTTACTTTCGGCTCCTTAACCCCTGAAGGTGCTGCTGCGGGAGCTCCGCCAGCGGCCTGGGAGGTGTGCATTTTAATGGACAAATCATTAAATTGTCGAGTCAGGACCTGCACCTGATCGACCACCTGTTGCAACGTATTTTGAGGGGTATGCTCCATATTCCCACAAAATTTCAACAGGAGTATTGGGCTGCTGAATATGTTATGCACACCAGTGCCTGCAGGAATGTACTGGTGTCTGAACTGTTATGCACACCAGTGCCTGCAGGAATGTACTGGTGTTTGAACTGTTATGCACACCAGTGCCTGCAGGAATGTACTGGTGTCTGAACGGATAGGGATGCAAAACAAATGAACTTACAGACAGACTGGGGAATATGACATTACGTACACAGAAGGTGATAGGGTAACAAAATAAACACAAAGTGAACAGAGAAGCCCAGAGGCTAAGAAACTGGGTGTCTCCCTAGTATTAGTAATGCTCAGATGGAAAAAGCAAGATGTGTTTTAATACGTAGAGAACCCGAAATGCTGTTGCTAAGGGCAACAGCAAAACCCTAAAGGGTTACCAACGGGTGTGGCAGTAAACTCCTTGGTCAGAGATGGAATGATAGACACAAGGAGAGTCTCCACAATCCTAATCCTCACTTGCAGTGCACAGGTTCAGTTTACTGCCACTAAACTGACACCTGAACTCCTTGCACAGCGAGACAGGATTTAGGCAGGCAAATCTGAGAATACAGCCGCAAACTTGCTAAGTTCACAGAGTAGCAAAAGAACCCCAGCAAGTTAAACGACTGACTCCAGTCTTACTGCTAGGTCTGGATTGGCAGAGTGTAGTACCAAATCCCCAGGCCTATTTGCAGTAAGCAACAACAAATACAAAGCTACACAGTACTGGCTAACTTTCAGGAACTGACTAACCAACAAAGATTCAGCAGCATCTGCTTAACCTGAGAAGAGGCCTTATATAGCAGGTGCTGTCCACGCCCCACTCAGACCTCACAGACTGTGAGCACAAAAACCAGCACCGGATGCCCTGCCGTGCACAGAGCCTGTAACCACTGCACAGCAAAAGACCCGAACCGGAGTATCAGCTGCGCTCAGGTTACTCCGCTAGCACTTGTCTCCCGGTTGCCATGACGACGTGGCAGCACAGGGCAGGAGACCCTAACACTTTATCACCTTACACATACAGTATCACTGGTTTATCACTTCCTTATGCCTTCTCCAGGTTAATACATCTGCCCCTATGTTTGATAAATTACAGAAGCTGATTGGTTGGTACTTCTCTCTTGCAGCTTTCTCTCTGTCCAGAGATACATCTCCCACTGTCGCTTTATAGCCTTAAAACCAAAGATAATGCAGCCATGCAGAAAATCCTATTTCAGTTTTAGAAATATGATGCAACATGGTGCAAACAATTAATTGTAAAGTATATTGTAAGAACTCAAATATATCTTTAATAATAAGTGGGTACTTTTCGCACTCCCTCCGCTTCTTCGTGTTTCCACATTAACAATGCTGCCGGTGATTGCCTCTCCGTAAACAAAGTGAATTAGAAAACTAATCTCTCATCTTCTTGTGTGGTTCTTCACAATTTCTTCAGAGGTAATACAGATACGAGTGTTTTCAGTATTTAAACCTCTTAGGGTTACAACAACTGCGTCTCCATCTAATTATATATTTGTCAGCTATTGAACAAAACAAAATCTTGTTTTTGCAAAGGTCTGCAAAACCTGGCACCAGGGTAAACTGAGGATTTAGCAGGTTGCTTCAATAGTCTTGTGAGCTGCAAATAACTTTATGTGCTCACATTCACATCTCGAGGATTCTGCTGAAAGGTTAAGCAATTACCCCCCAAAATTGTATCTGTAGTTTCATATCTTAGAGACAGTACTTTCTACTGTTCGCTGAACATTTATAATATAAAGTATTTTTAAATCAGTACAACGCTGCCCAGCTCAGGAATTGCGGAAAGCCCCAGCCAATGGGAGCATGCACTATGTTACTAACTGAGCGGGGATGTAGTCAGGAGGTCCACACTCACTGGGCCTGGTTTAGATGTGGTAGGAGCAGGGGCGTAACTAGAACTTTGTGGGCCCCATAGCAAAATCTTGAAAGGGCCCCCTCCCCCATAAAAAAGCACACATTACCTGCTGGAGGGGATAGAGAGACACAAGATGATAGGCACGGGATAGGGAGATGAAGGTAGAGAGGGGATTGGGGACGCATGGTGGTAAGGAGGGGATAGGGGGACGCAGGGTGGTAGGGAGGGGATAGGGGGTTGCATGGCAGTAGGGAGGGGATAGGGAGACACAGAGCACTAGGGAGGAGATAGGGAGATGCAGGGTGGTAGGGAGGGGATAGGGGACGCAGGATGGTAGGGAGGGGATAGGCGGTCAAAGGGGAAAGGGAGGGGATAGGGAGACACAGAGCAGTACGGAAGGGATAGGGAGATGCAGGGCGGTAAGGAGGGGATAGTTAAACGCAGGGCGGTAGGGAGGGAATAGGGAGATGCAGGGCAGTAGGGAGGGGATAGGGGGTCACGGGGGGCAGGGAGGGGATAGGGGGTCGCGGGGGGCAGGGAGGGCATAGGGAGACGCAGGGTGGTAGGGAGGGAATAGGGAGATGCAGGGTGGTAGGGAGAGGATAGGGAGACGCAGGGCGGTAGGGAGGGAATAGGGAGATGCACGGCGGTAGGGAGGGGATAGGGAGACGCAGGGAAGTAGGGAGGGGATATGAAGACACAGGGCGGTATGGAGGGAATAGGGGGTTGTATGACAGTAGGGAGGGCATATGGAGATGCAGGGTGGAAGGGAGGGAATAGGAAGATGCAGGGCGGTGTCACGATCCAGGTAATTTCTCATCTGTATTTACCTTCCAAATGCCTCCTCAGACTGTCCCAGCGTTCCAAGCCTGGATTCCATCTGCGCTGTCTGCATGCAGCACGCTGCATCCCATTGCCTCAAGTCTCTTCATTGTGATTCTGGCAGCATCATGGTTAAAACTCACATGCAAGTTACAAACAGTCTTTCCCTCCAAATTCAAACATGGATGCAGCCATGTTTGTTTACATCACATCAGGCCCGGCGCTACCCGCTCAGCGAAGGGATGCAGTGCAGGGAGGCGCTGGGAGGAAGAGGCGCTCCCCCTGCTCTGCATTCCTTCCCTGCGCTGCGCCGTCCTGACACCCGTGCTGCTGCTGCTGCCAGCTGCTGTGCGGCGCTGGCAGCATGAAAAGCCCACTCCCCCCCTCCCCTCACCTGTGTGTCAGTGGCTCGGTAAGTATCAAAGGAGGGGGCGGAGCTACACGGACCGGAATGGGCGGAGCTAAACGGGACAGAAGGGGCGGAGCTACACGGACCAGGCTGCTGCAGTGCTGTACTGAGGGAGACAGTGGCTTAGGTAAGTGGAGGGTGACAGAGAAATGTGTGTGTGTGTGTGTGTGTGTGTGTGTGTGTGTGTGTGTGTGTGTGTGTGTGTGTGTATATATGGTGGGTGTGTATGTGTGTGTCTATGTGTGTGAATTGTGTGTGTGCGCACACGTTTTATGGACGCTACTACTGGGGGGGTGCATTACGTGTAAGGACGCAACTACAGGGGGGGCATTACATATAATGACGCTACTACTACTACTGGGGGGCATTACGTATAACGACTCTACTACTACTGGGGGGCATCACATGTAAGGACGCTACTACTACTGGGGGGGCCATTACGTGTAAGGACGCTACTACTACTGGGGGGGCATTACGTATAAGGACGCTACTACAGGGGGGGCATTACGTATAACGCTACTACTACTGGCGGGCGTTACATGTAAGGACGCTACTACTACTGGGGGGCATTATGTAAGAGGATGTTACTACTACTGGGGGGGCATTACGTATAAGGATGCTACTACTACTGGGGGGGCCATTACGTTTAAGGACGCTACTACTACTACTGGGGGGGGGGCATTACATATAAGGACGCTACTACTACTGGGGGTGCACTATGTATAAGGACGCTACTACTACTACTGGGGGGGGGGCATTACATATAAGGACGCTACTACTACTGGGGGGGCATTACGTATAAGGATGCTGCTACTACTACTGGGGGGGGGGCATTGCATATAAGGACGATACTACTATTGGGGGTGCACTACGTATAAGGATGCTACTACTACTTGGAGTGCACTACGTATAAGGACGCTACTACTACTGGGGGGGCATTACGTATAAGGATGCTACTACTACTGGGGGGGGCATTATGTATAAGGACGCTACTACTACTTGGAGTGCACTACGTATAAGGATGCTACTACTACTGGGGGGGCATTACGTATAAGGACGCTACTACTACTGGGGGGGAATTATGTATAAGGACACTACTACTACTGGGGGGGCATTACGTATAAGGACGCTACTACTACTTGGAGTGCACTACGTATAAGGACGCTACTACTACTGGGGGGCATTATGTATAAGGACGCTAATACCACTGGGGGGGGGCATTATGCATAAGGACGCTACTACTACTGGGGAGGCATTATGTATAAGGACGCTAATACTACTGGGGAGGCATTATGTATAAGAACGCTACTACTACGGGTGGGGCATTACGTATAAGATAAATAAGATTGTGCTACATTTTGGCGTAATTTTAAATGGGGGTACTATTGTGTTGCCATGCCCCTTACTTGTGAGACCACACCCCTTTTCCCGGCGCGCGCCAAAGAATTATGGGAGGGCGCAAATTTATAGTTTGCAGGGGGGCGCCGAACACCCTAGCACCGGCCCTGCATCACATGTTACTTTTCAGCCTATCAGCTGCACTCTGGTCTCTGCCTAATTTTCCAGCAGCTGCACTCTTGTCTCTGTTTAATTGCCCAGCCAATACCTGCTTCCCAGCTGGTATAAATATCCTGCATTAAGGCTGCTTAGGTGTCAGTGCTTCGGTTGTCAAACCCAGTGATACAAGTTTCTCCTGCCTGTGGTTGTTCTGCTATTGTTCCAGGTATTCCAGCTCCTGAGTTCAGCTCCACTAGAGACCCACACCTGCTACCATCTTGCGGTGCAGCCTGACTCTGCAGTGTCCCAGCATTGCATCCTGTGACCGGCATACCCGACACCGGCTTCCAGCGTCCAGCTTCCAGCGGTGCTCTGCCCTGCCAGTCACCATCGGTGTTCCGCCATCGATCTCCAGTCACCATCGGTGTTCCGCCATCGATCTCCAGTAACCATTGGTGTTCCGCCATCGATCTCCAGTCACCATCGGTGTTCCGCCATCGATCTCCAGTCATCATCGGTGATCCGCCATCGATCGCTAGCTTCATTGGTGTTCCTACATCATCTCACAGTCCACCATCGGTGCTCCTATCAGCTAAACCTCACTTCATCCGTGAGTTCCGTAGCACCCTCACCACCTGAGCCGGTTCCACCCGGCATCCCTGGAAATTCACAAGTACTCACCTCATTCAGCATTCCACCAGCATCTCCAGCTTCCAGTGTGTCATCTGCTGGTCAGTTATTGCTCATACCATCTATACAGCGGATGGCTATTGGTTCTCTGGACTATTGCATTTCCAGGTCTTCCAAGACTTTACTGAGTACCACTGTCTTCCGTGAACTGTCAATGTGCAAAGTGAACTGTGTTCAATAAAACATTTTAAACTTTTACAAAGTTGTCTTGGTCACGCCTTCGGGCATCTGTGCTAAAGGTTCACGTACACCTCAGCTCCTACAACTGAGGCTTCCCCTGGTCAGCACCAGCCCTCAGTTGTGACAGTAAGCACTGACCTAATGGAATCAGGCCGGAGACCATGCCCAAGTGTTTAACCTGATGCAACAACTTGCAGCCCGCTTAGAACATCAGGATGCTGCACAGAGTCAAGTTATTCGCTGTCTCCAGGACCTTCCTCCCGGCTGGATGGAATCCAAGTAACCCTCCGTGGTTCAGGGGCATCCAGTGTTCCGACTACAGTACCTATTGAATGCTTTAGCCTTCCAGTTCAAGACAATGCATCTCCTCGACAGTCAAAAATTTCTCTGATTAACTCCATTTCTGTTCCTACAAGTGACATTCCTGTTGAGGGGATGATTTCCTCTGTTCATGATTCCCGGTCCTCCCTGTTCCCTGTCATTTATAAATTTGAATATTTAAGGACTCTCAATAAACTGTTGGAACAGTTACAAGACCTTCTCTCTAGCATTGTTCCGATTATTTCAAAGTGTCTCAGTGATTCTCATAATATCTCTGCTCCCATCGCCATGATAGCCTGTCCACATAAAGATGCGACAGTTGCCAATCTCCCTATGTCTAAGTCATTCCCCCTTACACCAAGTAAAGATACGTTCTGGAGTAAGCCGCAGTCTAGACTTTCTGACGAGGAACGCAGGCGTCGCATGCAGTTTCAACTCTGTTTCTACTGTGGGGGTTCTGATCATTTTATTAAAGACTGTTCTCTCCGTAAGCCAAGGAAGTGTGTTAGATCTCCACATCACAGCATTCATAATTACAAACTTTCCCATGTGGAATCTTCAACTCCTTCTTATCCGGTCAGGAACAATAAGAAAGTCGATCAAATAGAAACCCAATTCTACATATTGGGGTCCTGTGACCAGGAGCCCCATTTCCAATTTTGGGAAACAAAAGAGATTAAATAAGACTTTCTTCACCAAATGGAAGTCAAATTCTGCAGCCCAAGGAGGGGCGTCCGTGTCTTCAGCCCAAGGAGGGGCATCCGTGTCTTCAGCCCCAGGATGGGGTTCCAGGTGTCCAGCCCCAGGAGGGGGTTCCGAGTGTGCGGCCCAAGAAGGGACGTTTGTTTCTACAGCCCAAGGAGGGGCATTCGTTCCTGTAGCCCAAGGAGGGGTATCTGATGTTCAGGCTGTAGAAGTGGCATATGAGTCTTCTACCCAAAGAGGAATTTCTGATCTGTTAACCCCAGAAGGGGTGCTGGAATTATCAACCCTAAGAGAAGTGTCTGATTCGTCAACCCCAGGTGGGGTCTCCAGACTTTCAGTCGCAAGGGAAGTATCCAAGGCCAAGATCCCAAGTGGAGTTCTTAGGGCCACAGATACAGATATAGATTCCTGTTTGCTGCCTTCTCAGAGTGTTACCATTTTGGCATCCGGCATGACCCAGGTCCGGGAAGGACTAACTGAACACTTGGATTCCACTCATTCCGGTTCTAACCAGATTCTGACTCCTTCAGTTCCAGCTGATTCAACTGTCTCCAGACTCAATCCGGTTCCATCCGTCTGTCTGAAGATTCCTTCGGTCCCGGCTGATTCCAATATCTCTGGACCCAATCCGGTTCCATTTGTAGGTCCAAAGACTCCTTCATTTCCAGCTGATTCAACTGTCTCCAGACTCAATCCGGTTCCATCCGTTTGTCTGAAGATTCCTTCGGTTCCAGCCGATTTCAATATCTTTGGACCCAATCCGGTTCCATCCGTAGGTCCAAAGACTCCGCCGGTCCCAGCCGGTTCAAGTTTGTCTGGACTCAATCTGGTCTCATCCATAAGTCCGGTACAGTCTCCTCTGGTTCCAGCCAGTTCAAGTTCATCAGGATTCAATCCGGATCCTTCCGTTTGTTCAGTCGTTCAATGGGAATTTGCCCCAAAGACTGACTGTCCGAATTCGACCATTGCAGACTCATCCGCAGCATCATTACCTGTGCAAGATCAAGGTATCAAAGACTTCCAAGTTGCCAAGGAAAGAGATACAGCAAAACCAGTTCAAGAACAACGGTCTGCTGATTTAAGACTTGGTTATGTTTCCTTTGATTCTGCTTCTGGTTCGTCATGTAGTTCAAAATTCTGTGAAGTGCAGTCTGGCGTAGCACTTCTCTCCACTAATGTAAATGTTCCTATGCTCACTCTGGACTTGGACTCAGATTCCGAAGGTGAGTTTGTTGATGACTCAAGCTACATTATGGGTGGAACTATTCTTACTAGCCATGTCTTCTCACAGGAAGATAATTCTATTTTCAGTGACTGTCAATGGTCCACTTGTTCGGATGACAACGGTCTGGCTTCTGAAGAGGAAGATTGGGAGGACTTCTAGGAATCCAGTTAAAGTTGCCTTTGACTTTGTCTAGGTTTCTTTTCTTCAGTTTCCGGATGTAAATCAATTTCCAAGAGATCTTCTGACTATATGGCCCTGAGGAGCGCTCCTGGACTAATGCATTGGATGTCCATGCTCCCAAGTTGGTTCAGGCTTTCCACGCCAGATTTCCTCTCAAGCCTACGAAGTGTCCTGGGGCCACTCCTAAAGGAGGGGGTGCTGTCACGATCCAGGTAATTTCTCATCTGTATTTACCTTCCAAATGCCTCCTCAGACTGTTCCAGCGTTCCAAGCCTGGATTCCATCTGCGCTGTCTGCATGCAGCACGCTGCATCCCATTGCCTCAAGTCTCTTCATTGTGATTCTGGCAGCATCATGGTTAAAACTCACATGCAAGTTACAAACAGTCCTTTCCCTCCAAATTCAAACAAGGACGCAGCCATGTTTGTTTACATCACATGTTACTTTTCAGCCTATCAGCTGCACTCTGGTCTCTGCCTAATTTTCCAGCAGCTGCACTCTGGTCTCTGTTTAATTGCCCAGCCAATACCTGCTTCCCAGCTGGTATAAATATCCTGCATTAAGGCTGCTTAGGTGTCAGTGCTTCAGTTGTCAGACCCAGTGATACAAGTTTCTCCTGCCTGTGGTTGTTCTGCTATTGTTCCAGGTATTCCAGCTCCGGAGTTCAGCTCCACTAGAGACCCGCACCTGCTACCATCTTGCGGTGCAGCCTGACTCTGCAGTGTCCCAGCATTGCATCCTGTGACCGCCATACCCGACACCGGCTTCCAGCGTCCAGCTTCCAACGGTGCTCTGCCCTGCCAGTCACCATCGGTGTTCCGCCATCGATCCCCAGTCACCATCGGTGTTCCACCATCGATCTCCAGTAACCATCGGTGTTCCGCCATCGATCTCCAGTCACCATCGGTGTTCCGCCATCGATCTCCAGTCATCATCGGTGTTCCGCCATCGATCGCTAGCTTCATTGGTGTTTCTACATCATCTCACAGTCCACCATCGGTGCTCCTATCAGCTAAACCTCACTTCATCCGTGAGTTCCGTAGCACCCTCACCACCTGAGCCGGTTCCACCCGGCATCCCTGGAAATTCACAAGTACTCACCTCATTCAGCATTCCACCAGCATCTCCAGCTTCCAGTGTGTCATCTGCTGGTCAGTTATTGCTCATACCATCTATACAGCGGATGGCTGTTGGTTGTCTGGACTATTGCATTTCCAGGTCTTCCAAGACTTTACTGAGTACCACTGTCTTCCGTGAACTGTCAATGTGCAAAGTGAACTGTGTTCAATAAAACATTTTAAACTTTTACAAAGTTGTCTTGGTCACGCCTTCGGGCATCTGTGCTAAAGGTTCACGTACACCTCAGCTCCTACAACTGAGGCTTCCCCTGGTCAGCACCAGCCCTCAGTTGTGACAGGGAGGGGATAGGGAGATGAAGGCAGGTAGGGAGGGGATAGGGAGACACAGGGCAGTAGGGAGGGGATAGGGAGGCACAGAGCGGTAGGGAGGGTATAGTTAAACGCAGGGCGGATGGGAGGGAATAGGGAGATGCAGGGTGGTAGAGAGGGGATAGGGGGTCGCGGGGGGCAGGGAGGGGATAGGGAGACGCAGGGTGTTAGGGAAGGGATAGGCAGACATAGGGCAGTAGGGAGGGGAAAGGGAGACGCCGGATGGTAGGGATGGTATAGGGAGACGCAGGGCGGTAAGGAGGGGATAGAGAGACGCAGGGCGGCAGGGAGGGGATAGGGAGATGTAGGTGGGTAGAGAGGGGATAGGAAAAAGCAGGGAAGTAGGGAGGGGATAGAGAGATGCAGACACAGTGAAATCCTTATACAACTCACACTACATCAGAGATATACCCTACATCACTGACCCTTGTATTTTTTTCTTGGGGTGCATGACCACGCCTCCTGTGATTAGGCCACACCTCCTGAAAAGGACCTGGGCCCAGACAGGCTCTCTACTGCCCTGGCTGGAAGGCAGATCCGACCTTAGGCATAGACAAACTAGGCAAATGCCTAGGGCATTTGGTATGCTTAGGGGCACCAGGGGTGTATTTAGGGGTCCGAGTGCCCCTGGCAAAGTAAAGGACTGGTGCCCCCCCCCCCTCCCCCCATATTTGAAATAGGGAAGGCACGTCGGCCAAAAAAGGGGCATGGCCACTCAATAGTACCCCAATTCAAATTACAGTACACTACAATAGTGTGCCTTACTCACATTACACAGCACAGTAATGTACATTATTCACGTTATGCTACACAGTAGTACAAGGGGCGTTGCTAGCGAGGAGGGGACCCGTGTGCAGACTCCGTGTGTGAGCCCCCTCTTCTCCTGTAGCCGGCACCGCCGCTGTTAGCGCTCTGAGCGCTGTAGACTCTGGCACAATGCCAGAGTCTACAGCACATGCGCAGGACTCCGAAAAATGGCCACTGGCCATTTTTTCGAAGTCCTGCGCATGCGCTGTAGACTCTGGCATTGTGCCAGAGTCTCTAGTGGTCAGTGCGCTAGCAGCGGCGGTGACGGCTACAGGAGAGGAGGGGGCTCACACACGGTCAGCGATGGACTCTGGAAAGGTAAGTATAGGAGAAATGGGTGCAGTGTGTGCGGTGTGGGCCCCCCTGGACTCATGGGCCTGGGTGCACCGCACACACTGCACCCATTATAGATACGACACTGAGTACTAACCCTTATACACATTATGCCACACAGTAGTGCCCATATATATGGGAAGGTGTGCACGCTCCTGGGAAAGTGGGCGTGCCCTCACAATTTTATATTATGATATCAAACTATAAATACATAATCACACCCCCTACACATGCACACACACTATTAGCAGCCTTACACACAATACCCACAGTAGTTCTCCTTACACATAATGTCCAGAGAATAGTGTCAGATGCACATAATGTCCCCCAGTATAGTGCCAGTTACACATAATGACCCCAGTAGTGCAGTGCCAAATGCACATAATGCCTCAGAGTATAGTGCCAAATACACATATGCCCCCACAGTGCCAGATACACGTATGCTCCCACAGTACCATACACTCGTATGCCCCCACAGTGCTGGACACTCAAATGCCCCCACAGTGCCAGATACAAGTATGCCCCAACAGTGCCAGATACAAGTATGCCAACACAGTGCCAGATACACATATGCCCCCACAGTGCCAGTTACACATATGCCGCCACAGTGCCAGATACACATATGCCCCCACAGTGCCAGTTACACATATGCCCCCACAGTGCCAGATACACATATGCCCCCACAGTGCCAGTTACACATATGCCCCCAAAGTGCCAGATACACATATGCCCCCACAGTGCCAGTTACACGTATGCCCCCACAGTGCCAGATACACATATGCCCCCACAGTGCCAGACACACATATGCCCCCACAGTGCTAGACACACATATATTCCATGTTGATTTTACTATTAAAGGCAGCACTTTAAGGTAGATTCACTTTTAAAGGCGGCTGCTATCCCCCCACCCCTATGTAGTTCCTCAACAGCAGGGATGCCCATTAATGATCAAAGAATGCAGCAACAGCCACTGTAATTGGCACCAGGGCCAGCACCACACCACAATACAGACAAGAAACTCTACATACTGTAACCTACACCCCCCAGCAGCTGCTGCTGCATGCTGTGATCGTTACTGGGCATCCATGCTGGTGAGAAACTACACGGGGGTGGGGGATAGCTGCTGCCTCTAAAAGTGAATCTACAGTACCTTTGGATGGCACCCCTGGCGATTGCCATCCTGGCCAATAGGAAGATACACCCCTGAGGGGCACCAGCAGCTTCTGCTGATTTAAATGATGTGCTGCATGCCTATATTCTGTGTGTATTTCTGGAAATCACTGTAATGTAGCATTTCGTATACAGATACAGCTGCAGTCGCACACAGAATATAGGCATGCTGCATATCATTTTAATCAGCAGAAGCTGCTTGTGCATCCTAGCCACATAGTAATGCAAATAAGATGCATTTTCATAAACAAAAGGCGCCCAACGTTAGCAGAGCTGCCAGCTAACTCATACCTGGCATCTCTTGCAGAACTAGCGGCGGTGCTAGGGGGCACCAGCCAAAATCTTGCCTAGGGCATCATATTGGTTACGGCCGGCTCTGCTGGAAGGCATGTCATGCGCCTGTGAGTGGGTGCTTCTCATGTGCTAGACATGCCTCCAAAGAGGTGTGGCCATGCCCCAAGCATGTTGTGGTCACACCCCCTCCAGGGGGGGAAGCAAGGTCCCAGGAAGTTGTTGTACCGGGGCCCAGGATTTCTCTTGGCAGCCCTGATCACCAGTCTCCAAACCCATCACAAGAGCCCTCTGCGGTGTCCAGAACAACTTCAGGTCAGGTGGGGAGGCGGAGCAGTGAGGCGGACCAAGGGGCGGAGCAGACTAGAGGAGGAAGAAGCTGCAAAGACATTGTGACCATTGTGGCAAGGAGGCGGTACACAGCACGCCTCAACGCTGCATAAGGGTGCAGTGGGATTGCTTGCTGAGCCTCCAGGCCACCTAAGCGGCGGGGCCCCATAACAGTTGCATCCCCTGCTCCCTCTATAGTTACGCCACTGGGTTGGAGTAGTTATGGCTGCTGCTTACATGGAAGCAGCAGTGATACCTCTAATATGGTAATGCAGCAGGAGACGTCACACCTCCTGCTACATTAGTGACCCAAGCTGCATCCCAGGATGCAGTATCCGATCACCCTTAACACTAATGGCCAGCTATATGACCCATAGGGTCACTTAAAACAGCCACTGCATTTTCAACAAAGAGGCCATGTAATCTCTTTCTCCTTCTGTAATCATAACATGATCATATTTGTAAAGGTGTTAGAGAACCACTTATACCACTTTCAGACAGAAAAATCCCCAAAACACAGATTTTCCCAGATTTTTAAAGCCAGGTTGGATCCGGATCAAAGCTCCTAAACCCCTTTCACACAGCACATTTAACCTGGGTAATTCCCTGGTCGACCCCTGAACCCGGGTCAGCCCTGCTGTATGATCATATTAAATGGACTGGTTTTCTTTTGGCACATAGAGATGAGGTCATGAAAAGTGGGTGGTGACTGCTCACAGCATTGCATTAACCATGGCCGGCTAGTTACTGTACTACTGAGTAGCCCAGAGTTCATGAGTTCTTGCTGTTTTTTGCTGTTTTACACAGCAAATCAGAGGCTGAAGCAGATTCTTGCACTGTGCTACCTGGCACAGCCTTATGCCTGGAGGAGAAGGGAGCAATTTCTGGCCATTCTGTTTCTCTCGTCAGCAATATCTGCAGCTCAATGATGACCTCAGATGCCAGTGCCAGTGCCCTGCCCGCTCATCCAATCAGAGAAACCCGCCCACTCAGCCAATCAGCCAGTGCCCCGCCAGCTCATCCAATCACCACTGTTTACTGTGATTCGGCCCTAAGAACCCAGGTTCCACCCTTCCAGGCTGCAGGCAACCCATGTCTAATCCAGGAAAAACCTAGGTCGAAGTTCCCGGATTATCAACCCAGGTTGACCCTTTCAGACAGAAAAATTATCCTGGTCCACCTAGCTCGTGCCGGAATATTACTGTGTCGCTTTGTCTGTCTGAAGGGGTATATGATTGGGCTCTGACTGGTGACCATCCACTCTGAAGGCATAATATACTGTGTGCCTTGAGAGTGTAACCTTTAATTACAGGTCATTAAAACAAAATTTGAGGTGGGTGATGACATAGGAATGCACAAAAGTGTATTTTGTGGAACATGATGGGTTAAAGACAAGTTATGCTTCTATCAGTATTCTGATATTATAAAGGAAAGTGTCTCAAAGTACTTTCCAAGCTTGAAACTTATGTAAGCAGTTTCATGCAGAATAACCAATGATATACAGCAATTCATGTTTATACCTTATACTGTACGTAAGACTGCGTAGGGAACATAATGTGACCATAGCAGCATAAACGCACCATCTGGGCTTGCGGAGCGCCTCTCAAGGCATCACCTTGGCTTGGAAGGGGTTAATGTTTTTGTGGTGGGAGGAACGTAGATGGAAGGACCGGGAGGCTATTGGCTGGATTGTGGATAGAGGCTGTCCTGCCATGCATATAGGTTGCTGACCTAGTACTTCCTGCCTCTTTCAGGTCTTCATGTGAGGCTGCAAGTACTACCCAATTTTACTAGTAATTTACAGTTTCATTTCTCTTGCTCCTTCTTCTACTTCTACTTCCCTATTCCTACTGCTACCTTCACTCCGCTAATCCTTTCTACCCTTTACTCTTATTCCTTACTGTGCCCCCCTCTCTGTCTTATTCTTTGCTACTGACTCACAGCCCCCCCCCCCTTTTGTCATGGCTGCCCGATCCTGTCCTACCCGCAGTGCTGGCCTCCCCGCCCGGCTTTTGGACTCCTCTGCTGTCCTGCCGGCCCGGGGTAGCCCTGCTGCGGCTGCCATAAGGGAGACGAGGGGCGTGCGCGTCCGCGCTCGGCCACCCGCCCGCGCTCCCCCGCGCTTGCGCTCTCCGTCTCCGTCCCCGCTGCTGTCAGCGGCGGTGGATGGAGCTCTGTGGAGCCTGGGGCCTGCCAGGGATGGTGTTCTGCCGTCCCTGACCCCGCCGCTTGGTGCGGCGAATGGCCGCACGGGTCACATGGGGCGGGGACTGAGCTCCGGCCCTGCGGCCCGGCATCTCTCCCCCGCCAGGGGGGCCCCTCTCCTTCCTCCTGACCTCAGTGGGCAGGTGGGGGGTCACGCGGCTGCCGGACGCAGGCAGTCTGGGCAGCGCGCGTGTGCCGCAGATCATCCACACAGCAAGAGGGCCCAGATGAGGCCTACCCCCTCCGTGGTAAACCCTTCCTTATCATTGCCGGTCTGGGCAGCGCCCACCCCTGATGGTGCAGGGCCTGTCGTGCGGGGGGGGTGCCGCGTCCGCCTGCGGTGGGGCGGCCCGCCCGACCTCTCTTGCCGTGGATGGGCCCGGGGCGCGGGTCCCTTCCAGGGCACCTCGCTTGGCGGGTAGTTCTGCTGCCGCCAGTGGCCGTGCGGCTCCTGCCGGACCCCGGCCGGGGTCTCGGCTGCCAGTCACTCACCCCATAAGGGGGCGGCGTGCGCAGGTGGCTCATGAACCTTCTCCCCCTCCCCGCATCCAGTCGTCTCCTGCCGATGCTTCTGCAGTCAGCTCTCAGTCCGACGTCGCGCTGCCCCCTTCTAGTAGTGACGACTCTCTGATTTCTCCTCCTGTGGCAGACGCTCGGGTTAGGAGACGGTCACGGCGCCGGCGGTTTGGCAGGGGTTTAGTGCAGCAGGACAGCTGTGCTGTGATTCCCGATAGTGAAGGATCCTCCGGGTCCTTGCTCCCCATGGGAGGTTTGCGTACCTCCGGTGGGGCGCGCGACTCGCGTGGCGGGTCTGTTCTTACTTCGCCTGCCACTGCGGCTGCACCCTTGGTGGACGCCACCGTCTTGTCCGCCATTTGTGCCGCTGTTGTGTCGGCGGTGGCTCCCTTATTATCCTCCGTACCTGGGGGACTGGGGCGGCCCACTGCTTCTTTGGCGGATAGCATTGCGCAATCTCTTATCCCACTTCTATCCTCTGGCGTGACGGTCCCCCCTCCTGCCCCGCTCCCGGCGGCTGCGGGTCCGGTGGTGGAGCAGGGGAACAATGTCTCTTTTGTCTCCCCAGCCGCGGACGTCGGGTCGGCAATGGAGTCTGCTGGTGCATCCACGAGTCGTCCGGTGGCCGGTGGGACGGACGGTGTTCCCTCTCGTGCAGGTGAGTCTTCCTCGGACCCCGACTGGTCCAGGGGGAGCGCGGTTACACCCCGTAGCGGCTTGGGTTGGGGTACTTGCTCCAGCTCCTCTAGCATATGCAGCAGTGTGGGTGGGATTTCCGGCAAGCGCAGCAGACGCAGGCGCAGGCATCGGGGCACGGATTCTTCCCATGCCTCCACATCCTCGGAGGGTCTGTCCTCCTCAGATGGTGGCTTGCACAGGGTTAAGCATCGCAGACGGCGCGAGCGTCGGTATTCCACCTCGTCCGCCTCCCAAGTATCGGTGGAATCGGACACCGTGCACTGCGCTAATACAGCTGTGCAACGTGGACTCAAGCCCCGGGTCCGGGACCGTATTCGTAAGGGCCAATATGTCAATATTTTTGCTCTTACTAGCGACGATCTTAAAGCCTTGCTTTCAGCTAAGAAAAAGGGGCAGGGTAGCGAGGACGCTTTGCGGTCCTACCCGAATTGGGTACACTGCATGTTGATCTTTGCGGCGTGTTACCTAGAGACGCGCCCGGACGAACACATGAACGTTGTGCGCTATCAATTCCTCATAAACGTGCTGTACCATAAGTACAAAGGGTCGGCCTGGCGGCGTTACGACGAGGATTTCCGGTGCAAACAACACGGGCGGCAGATCTATAACTTCGGTAAAAAAGATGTGGAATTGTGCTCTGAACTGACCCAGGGTTCGGCCGGCACTGATGAAGGTGGCACGGCAAGATGATGGGCAAAATGACCTGCCTCTCGTTCTGCCGGCTTTCGCGGCGGTGCAGGGTGCGCGGGGCATGGAAAATGCGTCACTTTTAATAATGCCCAATGCGACTTGGGGGGCGGTGTCATTTTCGTCACTCCTGTATCAGATGTGGCGGGGGCCACGGGATTAAGGACTGCCCCAGTCCAGGGACAGGGGGTGCTTATGGCTCGCAGCCACGGCAGAGTCGCGCTAATGCGGCCACCGGTGCTGGCCACAGCCCCCACCCCAATTAGACTTCAGGCGCTCATTCCCTGGCTGCGACGGTACCCGCGGACGGTGGACGCCCAATTTTTACACTCGGGTTTCGTGCCGATACATGGACGGGTGGGCCCCGGGGCGGGTACGAACCTGCGTTCGGCTCGGGAGTTTCCAGACGTGCTCCAGCCAAAGGTGGAGGCAGAGGTGGCGTCAGGGAGAATGATAGACCCTTTCCGGGAACCCCCCTTGCCAGATTTGGTCTTGTCCCCCGTAGGCATAGTGCCCAAAAAGACCGAGGGTAAATTTCGCCTCATCCAACATCTTTCCTGTCCTATGGGGTCATCGGTTAATGATGCTATCCCTTCTGACCAGTGTAGGGTTGTTTACCTATCCTTTGATTTGGCCATAGACACTATCCGGTCTTTTGGGCCGGGGGCAGTTATGTGTAAATTGGACATCCAGTCAGCGTTTCGTCTCCTTCCGCTGCACCCTTCCGCCTTCCGGTTTATGGGTTTTAAGCTGGACGATGGCTATTACATCGATCGGTGCCTCCCTATGGGCTGTTCTATCTCTTGCGCCTACTTTGAGATATTTAGTTCTTTCCTCCACTGGTGTCTCGAGCAGGCAACGGGCGAACGGGGAATTTCGCACTACTTGGACGATTTTCTTTTTATCGGCCCCTCAGACTCACATCGCTGCGTCAAGTTGCTGCAGGGGGCTCTGGCCCTTTTCACACGCTTCGGGGTTCCGGTTGCACCAGAAAAGACGGAGGTTCCCTCCGCCTCCTTGGTTTATCTCGGGATTCAGATTGATACGGTCGGTGGTCTCTGTAGGCTTCCTGCGGACAAGGTGTTGCATTTACAAGACAGTGTCCTATATGCGCTGGCTGCGGGCAAGCTCACTCTTAAGCAGGCTCAATCCTTATTGGGCCTGTCTAACTTTGCTTGCAAGGTGATCTCCATGGGCAGGGTTTTCTGTAGAAAATTGGAACGGGCTACCGTGGGGGTTAGACGCCCGCATCATTTCCTTTGGTTGTCCCTCGAAATCCGATGGGATTTACGTATTTGGGCCAATTTTCTTGTTCGTTTCAACGGCATCTGTATTTGGCAGGAGGCGGTCGTGTCAAGCCCGTCCCTGGAGCTTTTCACGGACGCGTCTGGCGCTTTCGGGTTCGGAGCTTATTTCGCGGGCCATTGGTGCGCGTCTCCTTGGCCGCGTGCCTGGCTTAGCAAGGGCCTCACTACGAACATGCTGTTGCTGGAAATTTTTCCTATTCTGGTCGCTTTGGAATTATGGTGCGATGCCCTGCTTAACAAACATGTTGTTTTCTGGTGCAACAATTTGGGCGTGGTTTTTGCCATAAGCCGCCAAAAATCCACGTCCTTGCCGGTCCTGCGGGTCATTGCGCAGATAGTCTTGTTATGCTTGGTGAACAACATTACGTTGCGAGCCAAGCATGTCCCTGGCGTGCGTAACGAAATTGCAGATGCACTGTCTCGCGCCGATTTTCAGCGGTTTAGGCGCTTGGCTCCTGCAGCTCTTATCTATGGGGAATCATGTCCTGCTTATGTGTGGCAGGTCATCCACCCGGATTGGAGGAGTTAGCCCACAGGTCATTGGCACCTGCCACTTTTGCGGCCTATCGGACCGCCTGGGAGCGGTGGAGTCGCTTCCTCCTGGAGAGATGCCAGTGTGGTAAGACCTCTCGTGATTTACTTTTAGACTACATCTGGGTTTTGTACTCCGACGGGATGTCGCGGGCGTCTGTTAACAGGGTTCTGGCGGGTATTTCATACTTTCTGCAGCTTCGGGGGGAAGCGGATTTTACGAAGTCCTTTTTCCTCCGGCGGGTGTTGAAAGGTTGGGCTCGGGCGACCCCACCCCTCCCGGATACTCGCCAGCCGATCACTGGTGCTTTGATGAGGCAGATTTTGGGATCCCTACGGAGCATTTGCTCTTCGGGGTACGAGGTTCGCCTCTTCATGGCGGCCTTTACGATGGCTTTCCATGGTGCGTTCAGGGTGGGTGAGCTGGTGTCCGTCTCTCTGACTTCGGCCTCGCCCATGCTGGAGGCCCACGTCGTCGTCCGCCCCGACGGTTTGTGGTGTAGGATTCAGCGATCCAAGACTGACTTAGTCGGCAGGGGGCAGTGGGTTCGAATGGGTCAGGCTCGTGCGTGGGGCATTTGTCCGGTTGCCGCGGCCCAGGCTTATTCGTCCGTATGGCCTCCAATGCCCACCAGGTGGCTCGTCCATAGTGACGGTTCCCCGTTGACCAGATATCAATTCCGGTCGGTTTTGGGGCGTTGTATTTTGTACCTGGGACTAGTGATGAGCGGGTTCGGTTCCTCGGAATCCGAACCCCCCCGAACTTCAGCCTTTTTACACGGATCCGAGGCAGACTCGGATCTTCCCGCCTTGCTCGGCTAACCCGAGCGCGCCCGAACGTCATCATCCCGCTGTCGGATTCTCGCGAGGCTCGGATTCTATCGCGAGACTCGGATTCTATATAAGGAGCCGCGCGTCGCCGCCATTTTCACACGTGCATTGATATTGATAGGGAGAGGACGTGGCTGGCGTCCTCTCCGTTTAGACTAGAGTACTAGAGAGAGACACAAATTTTGGGGAGCATATTATTAGGAGGAGTACTACTTGCTGCTGATAGTGTGACCAGTGACCACCAGTTTAATTAATCCGTTCTCTGCCTGATAAAAAATGATACACAGTGTGACACAGTCACATACCATATCTGTGCTCAGCCCAGTGTGCTGCATCATATGTAATACTGTATATCATTATCTGACTGTGCTGAGTGCTCACTGCTCACACAGCTTAATTGTGGGGGAGACTGGGGAGCAGTTATAGCAGGAGTACATATTTTAAGTACAGTGCACACTTTTGCTGCCAGAGTGCCACTGCCAGTGTGACTGACCAGTGACCACTGACCACCAGTATTGTGATTGTCTGCTGACCACCAGTATAATTGTGATTGTCTGCCTGAAAAAGTTAAACACTCGTCGTGTGGTGTTTTTATAAACGCATTCTGCAGACAGTGTCCAGCAGGTCCGTCATTACATAATATATACCTGTCCGGCTGCAGTACTAGTGTGATATATATATATTTTAATTTTATCTCATTATCATCCAGTCTATATTAGCAGCAGACACAGTACGGTAGTCCACGGCTGTAGCTACCTCTGTGTCGGCAGTCGCTCGTCCATCCATAATTGTATACCACCTATCCGTGGTTTTTTTTTTTTTCTATCTTCTTGATACTAGTAGCTTACTTTAGGAGTCTGCAGTGCTGACAGACAGTGTCCAGCAGGTCCGTCATTACATAATATATACCTGTCCGGCTGCAGTACTAGTGTGATATACATATATATTTTAATTTTATCTCATTATCATCCAGTCTATATTAGCAGCAGACACAGTACGGTAGTCCACGGCTGTAGCTACCTCTGTGTCGGCAGTCGCTCGTCCATCCATAATTGTATACCACCTACCCGTGGTTTTTTTTTTTTCTATCTTCTTGATACTAGTAGCTTACTTTAGGAGTCTGCAGTGCTGACAGACAGTGTCCAGCAGGTCCGTCATTACATAATATATACCTGTCCGGCTGCAGTACTAGTGTGATATATATATATATTTTAATTTTATCTAATTATCATCCAGTCTATATTAGCAGCAGACACAGTACGGTAGTCCACGGCTGTAGGTACCTCTGTGTCGGCAGTCGCTCGTCATCCATAAGTATACTAGTATCCATCCATCTCCATTGTTTACCTGAGGTGCCTTTTAGTTGTGCCTATTACAATATGGAGAACAAAAATGTTGAGGTTCCAAAAATAGGGAAAGATCAAGATCGACTTCCACCTCGTGCTGAAGCTGCTGCCACTAGTCATGGCCGAGACGATGAAATGCCAGCAACGTCGTCTGCCAAGGCCGATGCCCAATGTCATAGTACAGAGCATGTAAAATCCAAAACACCAAATATCAGTAAAAAAAGGACTCAAAAATCTAAAATAAAATTGTCGGAGGAGAAGCGTAAACTTGCCAATATGCCATTTTCCACACGGAGTGGCAAGGAACGGCTGAGGCCCTGGCCTATGTTCATGGCTAGTGGTTCAGCTTCACATGAGGATGGAAGCACTCAGCCTCTCGCTAGAAAAATGAAAAGACTCAAGCTGGCAAAAGCACAGCAAAGAACTGTGCGTTCTTCGAAATCCCAAATCCACAAGGAGAGTCCAATTGTGTCGGTTGCGATGCCTGACCTTCCCAACACTGGACGTGAAGAGCATGCGCCTTCCACCATTTGCACGCCCCCTGCAAGTGCTGGAAGGAGCACCCGCAGTCCAGTTCCTGATAGTCAGATTGAAGATGTCAGTGTTGAAGTACACCAGGATGAGGAGGATATGGGTGTTGCTGGCGCTGGGGAGGAAATTGACAAGGAGGATTCTGATGGTGAGGTGGTTTGTTTAAGTCAGGCACCCGGGGAGACACCTGTTGTCCGTGGGAGGAATATGGCCATTGACATGCCTGGTGAAAATACCAAAAAAATCAGCTCTTCGGTGTGGAAGTATTTCAACAGAAATGCGGACAACATTTGTCAAGCCGTGTGTTGCCTTTGTCAAGCTGTAATAAGTAGGGGTAAGGACGTTAACCACCTCGGAACATCCTCCCTTATACGTCACCTGCAGCGCATTCATAATAAGTCAGTGACAAGTTCAAAAACTTTGGGCGACAGCGGAAGCAGTCCACTGACCAGTAAATCCCTTCCTCTTGTAACCAAGCTCACGCAAACCACCCCACCAACTCCCTCAGAGTCAATTTCCTCCTTCCCCAGGAATGCCAATAGTCCTGCAGGCCATGTCACTGGCAATTCTGACGAGTCCTCTCCTGCCTGGGATTCCTCCGATGCATCCTTGCGTGTAACGCCTACTGCTGCTGGCGCTGCTGTTGTTGCTGCTGGGAGTCGATGGTCATCCCAGAGGGGAAGTCGGAAGACCACTTGTACTACTTCCAGTAAGCAATTGACTGTCCAACAGTCCTTTGCGAGGAAGATGAAATATCACAGCAGTCATCCTGTTGCAAAGCGGATAACTGAGGCCTTGACAACTATGTTGGTGTTAGACGTGCGTCCGGTATCCGCCGTTAGTTCACAGGGAACTAGACAATTTCTTGAGGTAGTGTGCCCCCGTTACCAAATACCATCTAGGTTCCACTTCTCTAGGCAGGCGATACCGAGAATGTACACGGACGTCAGAAAAAGACTCACCAGTGTCCTAAAAAATGCAGTTGTACCCAATGTCCACTTAACCACGGACATGTGGACAAGTGGAGCAGGGCAGGGTCAGGACTATATGACTGTGACAGCCCACTGGGTAGATGTATGGACTCCCGCCGCAAGAACAGCAACGGCGGCACCAGTAGCAGCATCTCGCAAACGCCAACTCTTTCCTAGGCAGGCTACGCTTTGTATCACCGGTTTCCAGAATACGCACACAGCTGAAAACCTCTTACGGCAACTGAGGAAGATCATCGCGGAATGGCTTACCCCAATTGGACTCTCCTGTGGATTTGTGGCATCGGACAACGCCAGCAATATTGTGTGTGCATTAAATATGGGCAAATTCCAGCACGTCCCATGTTTTGCACATACCTTGAATTTGGTGGTGCAGAATTATTTAAAAAACGAGAGGGGCGTGCAAGAGATGCTGTCGGTGGCCAGAAGAATTGTGGGACACTTTCGGCGTACAGGCACCACGTACAGAAGACTGGAGCACCACCAAAAACGCCTGAACCTGCCCTGCCATCATCTGAAGCAAGAAGTGGTAACGAGGTGGAATTCAACCCTATATATGCTTCAGAGGTTGGAGGAGCAGCAAAAGGCCATTCAAGCCTATACAATTGAGCACGATATAGGAGGTGGAATGCACCTGTCTCAAGCGCAGTGGAGAATGATTTCAACGTTGTGCAAGGTTCTGATGCCCTTTGAACTTGCCACACGTGAAGTCAGTTCAGACACTGCCAGCCTGAGTCAGGTCATTCCCCTCATCAGGCTTTTGCAGAAGAAGCTGGAGACATTGAAGGAGGAGCTAACACAGAGCGATTCCGCTAGGCATGTGGGACTTGTGGATGGAGCCCTTAATTCGCTTAACAAGGATTCACGGGTGGTCAATCTGTTGAAATCAGAGCACTACATTTTGGCCACCGTGCTCGATCCTAGATTTAAAACCTACCTTGGATCTCTCTTTCCGGCAGACACAAGTCTGCTGGGGTTTCAAAGACCTGCTGGTGAGAAAATTGTCAAGTCAAGCGGAACGCGGCCTGTCAACATCTCCTCCTTCACATTCTCCCGCAACTGGGGGTGCGAGGAAAAGGCTCAGAATTCCGAGCCCACCCGCTGGCGGTGATGCAGGGCAGTCTGGAGCGACTGCTGATGCTGACATCTGGTCCGGACTAAAGGACCTGCCAACGATTACGGATACGGACATGTCGTCTACTGGCACTGCATATGATTCTCTCCCCATTGAAAGAATGATGGAGGATTATATAAGTGACCGCATCCAAGTAGGCACGTCAGACAGTCCGTACTTATACTGGCAGGAAAAAGAGGCAATTTGGAGGCCCTTGCACAAACTGGCTTTATTCTACCTAAGTTGCCCTCCCACAAGTGTGTACTCCGAAAGAGTGTTTAGTGCCGCCGCTCACCTTGTCAGCAATCGGCGTACGAGGTTACTTCCAGAAAATGTGGAGAAGATGATGTTCATTAAAATGAATTATAATCAATTCCTCCGTGGAGACATTGACCAGCAGCAATTGCCTCCACAAAGTACACAGGGAGCTGAGATGGTGGATTCCAGTGGGGACGAATTGATAATCTGTGAGGAGGGGGATGTACACGGTGATATATCGGAGGAGGATGATGAGATGGACATCTTACCTCTGTAGAGCCAGTTTGTGCAAGGAGAGATTAATTGCTTCTTTTTTGGTGGGGGTCCAAACCAACCCGTCATTTCAGTCACAGTCGTGTGGCAGACCCTGTCACTGAAATGATGGGTTGGTTAAAGTGTGCATGTCCTGTTTATACAACATAAGTGTGGGTGGGAGGGCCCAAGGACAATTCCATCTTGCACCTCTTTTTTCTTTCATTTTTCTTTGCGTCATGTGCTGTTTGGGGAGTATTTTTTTGAAGGGCCATCCTGCGTGACACTGCAGTGCCACTCCTAGATGGGCCAGGTGTTTGTGTCGGCCACTAGGGTCGCTTAGCTTACTCACACAGCTACCTCATTGCGCCTCTTTTTTTCTTTGCGTCATGTGCTGTTTGGGGAGTGTTTTTTGGAAGGGCCATCCTGCGTGACACTGCAGTGCCACTCCTAGATGGGCCAGGTGTTTGTGTCGGCCACTAGGGTCGCTTATCTTACTCACACAGCTACCTCATTGCGCCTCTTTTTTTCTTTGCGTCATGTGCTGTTTGGGGAGTGTTTTTTGGAAGGGCCATCCTGCGTGACACTGCAGTGCCACTCCTAGATGGGCCAGGTGTTTGTGTCGGCCACTAGGGTCGCTTAGCTTACTCACACAGCTACCTCATTGCGCCTCTTTTTTTCTTTGCGTCATGTGCTGTTTGGGGAGTGTTTTTTGGAAGGGCCATCCTGCGTGACACTGCAGTGCCACTCCTAGATGGGCCAGGTGTTTGTGTCGGCCACTAGGGTCGCTTAGCTTACTCACACAGCTACCTCATTGCGCCTCTTTTTTTCTTTGCGTCATGTGCTGTTTGGGGAGTGTTTTTTGGAAGGGCCATCCTGCGTGACACTGCAGTGCCACTCCTAGATGGGCCAGGTGTTTGTGTCGCCACTAGGGTCGCTTAGCTTACTCACACAGCTACCTCATTGCGCCTCTTTTTTTCTTTGCGTCATGTGCTGTTTGGGGAGTGTTTTTTGGAAGGGCCATCCTGCGTGACACTGCAGTGCCACTCCTAGATGGGCCAGGTGTTTGTGTCGGCCACTAGGGTCGCTTAGCTTACTCACACAGCTACCTCATTGCGCCTCTTTTTTTCTTTGCGCCATGTGCTGTTTGGGGAGTGTTTTTTGGAAGGGCCATCCTGCGTGACACTGCAGTGCCACTCCTAGATGGGCCAGGTGTTTGTGTCGGCCACTAGGGTCGCTTAGCTTACTCACACAGCTACCTCATTGCGCCTCTTTTTTCTTTGCGTCATGTGCTGTTTGGGGAGTGTTTTTTGGAAGGGCCATCCTGCGTGACACTGCAGTGCCACTCCTAGATGGGCCAGGTGTTTGTGTTGGCCACTAGGGTCACTTAGCTTACTCACACAGCTACCTCATTGCGCCTCTTTTTTTCTTTGCGTCATGTGCTGTTTGGGGAGTGTTTTTTGGAAGGGCCATCCTGCGTGACACTGCAGTGCCACTCCTAGATGGGCCAGGTGTTTGTGTCGGCCACTAGGGTCGCTTAGCTTACTCACACAGCTACCTCATTGCACCTCTTTTTTTCTTTGCGTCATGTGCTGTTTGGGGAGTGTTTTTTGGAAGGGCCATCCTGCGTGACACTGCAGTGCCACTCCTAGATGGGCCAGGTGTTTGTGTCGGCCACTAGGGTCGCTTAGCTTAGTCATCCAGCGACCTCGGTGCAAATTTTAGGACTAAAAATAATATTGTGAGGTGTGAGTTGTTCAGAATAGACTGAAAATGAGTGGAAATTATGGTTTCTGAGGTTAATAATACTTTGGGATCAAAATGACCCCCAAATTCTATGATTTAAGCTGTTTTTTAGTGTTTTTTGAAAAAAACACCCGAATCCAAAACACACCCGAATCCGACAAAAAAAATTCGGTGAGGTTTTGCCAAAACGCGGTCGAACCCAAAACACGGCCGCGGAACCGAACCCAAAACCAAAACACAAAACCCGAAAAATTTCAAGTGCACATCTCTACCTGGGACTATCTCCGGCCGACTATGGGACTCACTCTTTCCGCATCGGCGCTGCTTCAGCAGCCGCTGCGGCGGGTTGATCCGAGGTCGAAGTCCGGGCACTGGGTAGGTGGAGGTCTGGTGCAGTCCGACGCTATATCAGGCCTTTTCCTCCCAGTGCGCCCCTTTGAGGACTAGCCGCTCGTCGCAGTTGCACTTTGTGATTGCGGGGGCCTTGAGGAATTTTTGTTTTATCGTTGGTTTTAATTACGGCTTTTGCCGGCTAACAAAGTTTTGTGTTTTTGCCTCAAGTCAAATTGGGCGCCCCCCCCCCCCCTCCCCCGTTAGGGACGCAGTTAGGTTACCCATTTACACATACTTTCTTTATTTTGTTTATTAACCTTGCTCACACCGTTCTGTTGTAGGACGACGGTTAGATCCGCACTTTATGGCCTCGAGATCAGACATCAGCTGCTGGAACTTATGGCTGACTGCCCGTTTTGCCTAATCCTCTGGTCAGACATCGTCCCTCGGCGGTCTTGGCGCGGAGCCTTTAACCACGGCGCGATTGACCTTGTTCGGAGGCGGGTCAATTCGGTTGTTGCTCGTGCTGTCCTCCAGCATGGCGGGCTGGTCGTGCCGCACGGTGGTATCTCCTACCGTGATCCGACACAATACAATGGTCTGACGGGCTGCATTTGTCGCCGGCTGGCATGCTGACCTTCCTGGAGGACATTATTCACGTTGTTCGGTTCCTTTAGATAGTTTTATTCACGTTCTTAGGTCCCTTTTGATAGTCCATTTGGGTTTTTTCGTGCGTTAGTTTGTGTCCCGCTTTCTTAGGTCTCTTTAGTTAGTTTTATTGCTTTCGTTGTGTGGGTTTTTGTGTTCGGTGGCGGTGGCAGGTTGGTAACCTGGCAGTTGGCCGGTTTCTGAACTGTTACTTAATTTTAATTATGAGTTCAGGGTTAGTAAGTTTGGGTGTACTTTGAGGTAAATTTTATAGTTTTTATAATTAGTTTACGGGCATCATTTTACCAAGTGGGTCCATATAACTGGTATAAAACATATGTGGATGGCGGGGCCGGTGGCGTACCTCCGTCCCTACAACTGTTGGTAGGCAGGGGTAGTGGCAGAAGGTCGACCCCTGTCCTTGGATTTTTGATTTTCTATGTCTGGGATGGAGGCAGGAGGCCGATCCCGGAACATCTGGGGCAGAAGGCTCCCTCACACATATGTTTTTTATTGCTTGTTTTTCTGTAGTATAATGTTGATCACCCATGTTACGTTTATCATGTTTAACCGTTCTTCTCCCCGCCACCTTAGTTAGAGAGGGAAGTCTGCATTTTAGTTTTAGTATTTAATAGAGATGTGCACCAGAAATTTTTCGGGTTTTGTGTTTTGGTTTTGGATTCGGTTCCGCGGCCGTGTTTTGGATTCGGACGCGTTTTGCCAAAACCTCCCTGAAAATTTTTTGTCGGATTCGGGTGTGTTTTGGATTCGGGTGTTTTTTACAAAAAACCCTCAAAAACAGCTTAAATCATAGAATTTGGGGGTCATTTTGATCCCATAGTATTATTAACCTCAATAACCATAATTTACACTCATTTTCAGTCTATTCTGAACACCTCACACCTCACAATATTATTTTTAGTCCTAAAATTTGTACTGAGGTCGCTGGATGCTAAGCTAAGCGACACAAGTGGCCGACACAAACACCTGGCCCATCTAGGAGTGGCACTGCAGTGTCAGACAGGATAGCACTTCAAAAAAATAGTCCCCAAACAGCACATGATGCAAAGAAAAAAAGAGGCGCAATGAGGTAGCTGTGTGACTAAGCTAAGCGACCCAAGTGGCCGACACAAACACCTGGCCCATCTAGGAGTGGCACTGCAGTTTTCTAGTGAGAGGATGAGTGCTTCCATCCTCATGTGAAGCTGAACCACTAGCCATGAACATAGGCCAGGGCCTCAGCCGTTCCTTGCCACTCCGTGTCGTAAATGGCATATTGGCAAGTTTACGCTTCTCATCAGACGCTTTCAATTTTGATTTTGGGGTCATTTTACTGAACTTTTGTTTTTTGGATTTTACATGCTCTCTACTATGACATTGGGCATCGGCCTTGGCAGACGACGTTGATGGCATTTCATCGTCTCGGCCATGACCAGTGGCAGCAGCTTCAGCACGAGGTGGAAGTGGATCTTGATATTTCCCTATTTTAACCTCCGCATTTTTGTTCTCCATTTTTTAATGTGTGGAATTATTGCCAGTATCAATAGCAATGGCCTACTACTATATATACTGCGCACAACTGAAATGCACCACAGGTATGGATGGATAGTATACTTGACGACACAGAGGTAGGTAGAGCAGTGGCCTTCCGTACCGTACTGCTATATATACTGGTGGTCACTGTCAGCAAACTGCAAAACTAAAATGCACCACAGGTATAGAATCTAGATGGATAGTATACTTGACGACACAGAGGTAGGTAGAGCAGTGGCCTTCCGTACCGTACTGCTATATATACTGGTGGTCACTGGTCAGCAAAACTCTGCACTGTACTCCTCCTATATAATACTGCTGGTCCCCAGTACCCACAATAAAGCAGTGGGAGCACAGATATATGCAGCACACTGAGCACAGATATGGAGCGTTTTTCAGGCAGAGAACGGATAAAACTGTTGGTCACTGATCAGCAAAACTCTGCACTGTACTCCTCCTATATAATACAGCTGCACCCCAGTCCCCACAACTAAGCAATAAGCACAAACGGAGAGGACGCCAGCCACATCCTCTCCCTAACATTTCCAATGCACGAGTGAAAATGGCAGCGACGCGCGGCTCCTTATATAGAATCCGAATCTCGCGAGAATCCGACAGCGGGATGATGACGTTCGGGCGCGCTCGGATTATCCGAGCCATACGGGCGAATCCGAGTATGCCTCGGACCCGTGTAAAATGGGTGAAGTTCGGGGGGGTTCGGTTTCCGAGGAACCGAACACGCTCATCACTAGTATTTAATAGGCCTTCCTCTAAGTCAGAAAATAAAAGCTGACCCCATTCACGCCAATTACAGTTGTTGTGTCTTTATTTTATAAGATAAGTGTGCTTGAGTGGCGCGTGGATGCATCTGACGTGTGAGGTTTATAATGTATTCGTGCAATAACGTCCTGTATCTATGTATAGAAGTCTGTGAGTTGCATCACAGAGTGGGGCTCGCTCAGATTTGGAAGCAAGGGATTATTAGAGCATGTAACTTTGGTGATCATTCCGAGTTGATCGCAGCCAGCAACTTTTTGCTGCTGCTGCGATAAACTAGTCCACGCCTATGGAGGAGTGTATTTTAGCTTAGTAGGGCTGCGATCGCTTGTGCAGCCCTGCTAAGCTAAAATAAATTCATGCAGAACAAGACTAGCCCTGGACATACTTACCCTGAGCGACAATCTCTGCGATGCTGGGGCCGGCTTTGACGTCAGACATCCGCCCTCCGTTCTCCTGGACACGCCTGCATTTTCTTCACCACTCCCCGAAAACGGCAGGCAACCGTCTGGTGACGCCCAGTAACGCCTTCTTTCTGTCAATCTTCTTGCGGTCGCCTCTGCAACCGCTTTCTTCGTTGTCCGCGACGTAACCTGGCGACCCCTGTAGCCGGGCAATGCCGCGTGTGCGTATTCCAGACCCGTTCGCACCGCAGCGACAAACCGCTGCGTGCGAACGGGTCAGAATGACCCCCTTTGTACCTGTAACAAACCACAATGCCATGCAAGGGGAGGAAATACATTTCTATTGTAAATCAGAATCAGCTTTATTGGGCGGGTGTACTCATGTACACTAGGAATTTTTTGTTCATACTGCACATTGCAACTGTACGATAGACACGACATATTATACATGTAAGACTACAAACAAAGGCTGCTTGTCAGGGCAGCACCGAGGCAGCAATCCACGGCGCCAACTTGAACGCAAACAATGCACATAATACAGAAGATTTAAGTAATACATCAAAAGATCAACTACACAGACAATTTCAAAAAAAATCTTGAGCACACAGAAAGCATAATGCAGGATTGGTGTAGGCATTTTGGGTAATAACCTCCAAGGGTTGTGTATTCCACCCTCACAAGGTACCAGGTGCTGCAGCTATCTTAGGCGCACTGCGTAGGATTACCCAGGGTGGAATAGTCCACCCCTAGAAGATATAACACAAAATGGGGAGATTGTAGAGTGCTAAAGTTCAGAGTAGGGTTCCAACAAAACTATCAGGCCCATGTATTGTTCACCCCATCCACAAGCGCACCAGATGAGGCAGCCATGTAGGGTGCACTACGAAGGTTACACAGTGGGAGATGAGCCATACAAGGGCCAAATGCATGTATGGGAAAACGGACACGTGTGTAGGAGTATGCTATACCCTGCATGGAAAGATCCAAATGAAGCACACCCCGCCCACGGAGGAACCATCCGAGGCAGCCATGTGGGGCACACTGTGTAGGTTACTGCTGGCAGGGTTTGCAACCAATGGAGGTACACATTACAGGAATAGCACACAGTGGGGTGAAAGTACGCTGTAAGAAGAAAGAAGAGAAAAACACATTTGCAGGAAAACTATACTAATATTATTTTGCGAAAACTATAAATGTCCTGGTCTCATGAGAGCAGTGCGGGTGGGTGTGAGAATGTGGGGAGCATACTAATATCCAGTGGAACTGACCCAGCACAGTCTGGTCCTGGTGCGCACACCCCTCAGTTCCCTGCTCAGCTTGAGGGGTAGTCCCATGCAGGGCCGGTGCTAGGGTGTTCGGCGCCCCCCTGCAAACTATAAATTTGCGCCCTCCCATACTTCACAAAAGGTCAGCGCGCACCTTCGACGTGTGCCAGGAAAAGGGGTGTAGTCTCGCAAGGAAGCGGCGAGGTCACACAATAGTACCCCAATTTGAATTTCCACACACCGTAGCACAATCTTATTCACATTACACCGCACGTAGTAGTGCTGCTCATTCACATAATGCCCCCCCAATAGCAGCGTCCTTATCCATAATGCCCGCCAGTAGTAGCGTCCCTATACGTAATGCCCGCCAGTAGTAGCGTCCTTATACGTAATGCCCACCAGTAGTAGCGTCCTTATACGTAATGCCCCCCAGTAGTAGCGTCCTTATACGTAATGCCCCCCAATAGCAGCGTCATTATACATAATACCCACCAGTAGTGGCGTCCTTATACGTAATGCCCGCCAGTAGTAGCATCCTTATACGTAATGCCCGCCAGTAGTAGCGTCCTTATACGTAATGCCCGCCAGTAGTAGCGTCCTTATAAGTAATGCCCGCCAGTAGTAGCGTCCTTATCCGTAATGCCCCCCAGTAGTAGCGTCCTTATATGTAATGCCCGCCAGTAGTAACGTCCTTATCCGTAATGCCCGCCAGTAGTAGCGTCCTTATCCGTAATGCCCCCCAGTAGTAGCGTCCTTATACGTAATGCCCGCCAGTAGTAGCGTCCTTATCCGTAATGCCCCCCAGTAGTAGCGTCCTTATATGTAATGCCCACCAGTAGTAACGTCCTTATCCGTAATGCCCGCCAGTAGTAGCGTCCTTATCCGTAATGCCCCCCAGTAGTAGCGTCCTTATATGTAATGCCCCCCAGTAGTAGCGTCCTTATACGTAATGCCCGCTAGTAGTAGCGTCCTTATATGTAATGCCCCCCAGTAGTAGCGTCCTTATCCGTAATGCCCGCCAGTAGTAGCGTCCTTATCCGTAATGCCCGCCAGTAGTAGCGTCCTTATCCGTAATGCCCGCCAGTAGTAGCGTCCTTATATGTAATGCCCCCCAGTAGTAGCGTCCTTATATGTAATGCCCCCCAGTAGTAGCGTCCTTATACGTAATGCCCGCCAGTAGTAGCGTCCTTATACGTAATGCCCGCCAGTAGTAGCGTCCTGATCCGTAATGCCCGCCAGTAGTACTGCCAGTAGTAGCGTCCTGATCCGTAATGCCCGCCAGTAGTAGCGTCCTTATCTGTAATGCCCGCCAGTAGTAGAGTCCTTATACATAATGCCCCCCAGTAGTAGCGTCCTTATACGTAATGCCCCCCATTAGTAGCGTCCTTATAAGTAATGCCCCCAGTAGTAGCATCTATAATGCGCGCACACTTACACACCTCATACACACACACACCCCCCGACACACACACACCATACACTCCCCACACACACATACACCCACCATACACTCCCCACACACAAACACACACACCCCCCCACCATACACACACTCCGACACACACACACACGCCCACCATACACTCCCCACACACACACACATACACACCTCCACCATATACACACACATTTTTCTCTTACCAAGTCACCACTGTTGACGCTCCTCCTGTACAGCAGCCTGGTCCTGCGTAGCTCTGCCCCCTCCACGCCATGTAGCTCCGCCCCTCATGTCGGGTAGCTCCGCCACCTTTCCGGGACCCGCAGCCCGCACTGCACACAGCCCCAGCCGCTTCACAGGGAGGAGGAGGAGGCTACAAGCTGCCGGCGCTGCTGCCTGTCATGCAATGACAGGCACAGAAGCCGGCAGCAGCAGCAGCAGGGGACATGCGGCAGGCGCAGCAGTGTGGATGCAAGGCAGGTAGAGCGCATCCCCTACCTGGTGCCTACCTGCTTTGCATCCCTTCGCTGAGCGGGTAGCGCCGGGCCTGGTCCCGTGGGCAGTCATGATGTTCTTGGACAGGGGAGTAGTAGGCATTTGTCCTGGTGTTCTCATGGCAGAGGTGAGGAGAGGCCACATAGTGGTCCTGAGTTGCAGTGTTTGGGGAACTAGTTTAATTAGAGATTTTAGCGTAGTCCAAATCCAGTTCAAACTCCGGTTCTAACTTTGTCCTTAAAATACATCCGTAACAAATGCATTCTTCACAAATGCAAGCAGGCCAAGTCATGACTGCAGGCCTTGATAATATTGCTCTTAAATGCTACTACTATTGGCCTAATTCTGACTGAGTTGATCGCAGCAGCAAATATGTTAGCAGTTGGGCAAAACCATGTGCAGTGCAGGGGGGACAGATATAACATGTGCAGAGAGAGATAGATTTGGGTGGGGTGTGTTCAAACTGAAATCTAAATTGCAGTGTAAAAATAAAGGAGCCAGTATTTACCCTGCACAGAAACAAAATTATCCACCCAAATCTAACTCTCTGCAAATGTTATATCTGCCCCCCTCCCCTGCAGTGCACATGGTTTTGCCCAACTGTGAACACATTTGCTGCTGCAATCAACTCTGAATTACCCCCTATATCAGCTGGTAAAGGGGGAGGTGTGCAATCAGAAGTTCAGCTAATTAACAGAGGGGATTTTGCATTGAAGAAAGATCACAGACATTTGCAGACAAACTTTCTTGGGGTGTGAAAAGTGTAGCCAGAGAGAGATGATAGACTCAGATATATAAGCATGAGGATGGTGTTTTTATCTGTGAAGAAATGCTGGCTGCTTTTACATGTAGCCCACAAACGTTAGACGGCTTTATTTTTACACTGCAGTTTAGATTTAAGTTTGTACATACCCCACCCAAATCAAATCTAAATCTCTCTGCACGTGTTACATCTGCCCCACCTGCAGTGCTGAATTGTTTTGCCCATTTGCTTGATTTTTTGCTTTGCTTCCACATCCCAATCAGGTCCAGTATGCCTCACCATGGGACAGACACTACAACATACCTCCCAACATTCTTACCTATTGAAGCAGGACACATGCGCGGCGAAGCTGCGCGCGCTCCCAAAAAGGGGTGTGGCCTCAGAAAAGGGGGCGTGGCTTCACAGTGATGCCACGATTTTAAGTCAAGCCTCCCTTCTCCGTCACTGAGGGGGCATGAGTTGCTGGCATGCCCCCTCTCCCTCTGTCACTCGTGAATAGACGCTGTGCACATGCGCACAGCGTCTATTCACCGCTGCTCTGCTAAGCAGAGCAGCAGTGACAGGAGCCTCCCAACTGCCCCCACCACGGGACACTGCGGCCCACGGGTGGGACAGCGGGACAGTCCCAAAAAAAGGGACTGTCCCGCAGAAATCGGGACAGTTGGGGAGGTATGGTACAACTATGCCCGCCAGAACCTTATTTCCAGCACTGATACAGTGACGGGGCCTCTGGAACATTGTACTTGAACATTTTACACTGTCTACGTACTGTAATAAAAGAACCTAAGTATCTAGGGCCTCAAAACACACTAAAGGTGCATACACACTGCCGATATATCGGCCGTTCTATTCTACGCCATCCAGTGTGTACAAGCGATACGTCTGTGAACGCCGTCATTCACAGACATACCGTGTCGGCCCTGCAGCACAGACGACGGCCAATATATCTAATGATATATTGGTGCACCATGCCGTGTCCGCCAGTACACATGCTGCAGACACCAGAGGTAATTGACAGCACAACTGGGCAGGTGCATGTATATGCCCGGCCAGTTCATGACGTCAGTCCTGATGGATCGGGCAGTGTAGAGGCGGAACTACCGCCAGTGCAAGCAGTGCGTTGCACTGGGGCCCGCCTCTGTCCAGGGGCCCAAGCATGTAATGAGTCAAATTGACTCATTACATGCCGCTGTGCGCTGCGGGCAACCGCTGCCCGCAGCGCACAGCCGCCCACAGAGGAGAGGAGCAGTGGCACGGATGGGGGAAGGAGGAGGAGGGAGGTGAAGGAGGGAGCCGCAGCAGCGCTTTGTTACTGGTGGAGGCGCTGCTGCTGCTGCCCCTCTGCTTTACTATAGGCTGTCTTCAGAGAACAGCCTATAGTGAAGCAGAGGAGCAGCAGCAGCAGCGCCTCCACCAATAACACAGCGCTGCTGCGGCTCCCTCCTCCACCTCCCTCCTCCTCCTTCTCTACTGCCCGGGAATCGTCTGACGCTGCACCGAGGAGCCGGAGCCAGCGGAGAGGGTAAGTATAATTCTTCTTTCTGTCTTTCTTTCTTTCTTTCTTTCTTTCGTTCTTTCTTTCTTTCTTTCCTACAAAATAGGGGGACTGTGTGTCGCAATGTGTAAAAACGGGGAATCTGCCTGCCTGCCGCAATGTGTAAAAATGGGGAATCTGCCTGCCGCAATGTGTAAAAAGGGGGAATCTGCCTGCCGCTATGTGTAACAAGGACACGCTGTCTGCCGCAATGTGTAAAAAGGGGGAATCTGCCTGCCGTAATGTTTAACAAGGGCACGCTGTCTGCTGTAATGTGTAACAAGGGCACGCTGTCTGCCGTAATGTGTAACAAGGGCACGCTGTCTGCCGTAATGTGTAACAAGAGCACGCTGTCTGCCGTAATGTGAAAAAAGTGTACGCTGTCTGCCGCTATGTGTAACAAGGGCACGCTGTCTGCTGTTATGTGTAAAAAGGGGACGCTGTCTGCCGTTATGTGTAAAAAGTGCACGCTGTCTGCCGTTATGTGTAAAAAGGGCACGCTGTCTGCCGTTATGTGTAAAAAAAGGGGGACGCTGTCTGCAGTAATGTGTAAAAAGGGGACGCTGTCTGCTGTAATGTGTAAAAAGAGGAATCTATCCGCCGTAAGGTGTAAAAGGGTCTCTACCTGGTGTAGTGGTGCTACTGTGCGGCGTAATTTGAATAATGGAGACTACTGTGCACCGTTTTATGAATTGGTATTATTTTGTGGCCACACCCCTTCCCCACGAAGCCACGCCACTATATATTTTTGCGCGCGCCTACGGCATGCACTGCCCCTGTTTTGCATGCAGGGGTGGGGCTCCAATGCCGTTTCTTGCACACAGTGCTAAAATGTCTAGTTACGGCACTGTTGCTAGGTATCCACTTCCCTGAGCAGGTCCCCCTCACCAGATCCTCTCCAGGGGTGAGGGGGTGGACTTGGATGGGATGGGGGGGGGGGCCCCAAGCCATTTTGTCGCACATGGGCCCACCGCTCGCTAGTTCCGCCACTGGGGCAGTGTGTATGCACATCACACTGCCCGGTCCGTCCGTAGATATGTCTGCAGATCAATTGACTCCAACAGTCGGAATACCGACAGCTGGACTCCCGACTGAGGACAGACTGGTCCACAAGTCAGGTAAGCCGCAGGGGGGGGGGGGGGGGGGTGAGCTCAGGTTTAGGCTGCATAGGGAGGGCTAGGGTTAGGCAGCGGGAAGGGAGGGGTTAGTGTTAGGCACCCCCCTCTGAGGGTTGAGGGTTAGAGTTAGGCTGCAGGGGGGATTAGGTTTAGGCAGTGGGGACAGGGGGTTAAGTTTAGACACTTACGGGGGGTGGTTAGGGTTAGGCAACAAGGGAGGAGGTGTTAGGGTTAGGCTGCGGGGAGGGAGGGTTAGGGGGCTGGGGAGAGGGGGGAACACGCCTTACCCCTGCCGGCTTCTAAAACATCGGGATACTGGCGTCGGTATTATGACTGCCGGGATCTGATACGCCGGCAAATCATACTGATCCCTATGTATCTTGTATATGTTATTAACATACTGGAAACATTTTATTAAATTTTATAGCTGTAATCAGCTACAAATACTGTATCATGACAAATGTATTATTATGCTTATTAAAAATACTAGGAAAAATAAAACACAAATTGTAAGCATTGAGGGGTCTATTTACTAAGCCTTGGATGGAGATAAAGTTGCTGGAGATAAAGTACCAGCCAATCAGCTCCTAACTGCTATGCCACAGGCTGTGTTTGAAAAATGACAGGAGCCGATTGGCTGCTACTTTAACTCCAGCGACTTTATTTCAATCCAAGGCTTAGTAAATAGACCCCTTAGTGAAAGAAATGCAGTATCCTCATCATTAATGATCACAAAGATTGCATTAACCATTTAAAAATTATATGTATCCACTTATTTTTTTCCCCTCATATTACATTTATGTAAACCCCACACGTCAGATGCATCCACGCGCCTCTCAAGCACACTTATCTTATAAATAAAGACACAACAACTGTAATTGGCGTGAAAGGGGTCAGCTTTTATTTTCTGACTGAGAGGAAGGCCTATTAAATACTAAAACTAAAATGCAGACTTCCCTCTCTAACTAAGGTGGCGGGGAGAAGAACGGTTAAACATGATAAACGTAACATGGGTGATCAACATTATAATACAGAAAAACAAGCAATAAAAAACATATGTGTGAGGGAGCCTTCTGCCCCAGATGTTCTGGGATCGGCCTCCTGCCTCCATCCCAGACATCGAAAATCAAAAATCCAAGGACAGGGGTCGACCTTCTGCCACTACGCCAGCCCACCAACAGTTGCAGGGATGGAGGTACACACCGCCCCTACGTGGTAAAAATTGGGCCACCGGCCCCGCCATCCACATATGTTTATACCAGTAATATGGACCCACTTGGTAAAGCGATGCCCGTAAACTAATTATAAAAACTATAAAATTTACCTAAAAGTACACCCAAAACTTACTAACCTTGAACTCATAATTAAAATAAAGTAACCGTTCAAAAACCGGCCAACTGCCAGGTTACCAACGTGCCACCGCCACCAACTCAAAAGGCAGAAAAACTAACTAAAGAGACCTAAGCAAGCAGAATACTAACTAACGCAACGAAAAAACCCAAACGTACTATCAAGAGAGAAAACTATCTAAAGGGAACGAAGAACGAGAATAATGTCCTCCAAGAAGATCAGCATGCCGGCCGGCGACAAATGCACACCATCAGACTGGTATTGATCCGAATCACGAAAGGAGATACCCCCGTACGGCACAACCAGCCCGCCATGCTGGAGGACAGCACGACCGACCACTGAATTGACCCGCCTCCGAACCAGGTCAATCGCCCCGGGGTTAAAGGCTCCACGCCAAGACCTCCGAGGGATGATGTCTGACCAGAGGATTAGGCAAAACGGCCAGTCAGCCATAAGATCCAACAGCTGACGTCTGATCTCGAGGCGAATGTCGAGCCCAGTGCAGCGCACAAGATCATTGCCACCCAGATGCAAGACCAAAAATAGTGGAAACCCAAATCGGCCAACTGCCGCCCGAAGCCAGTCCCGCAGGCCGTCCCAGCGGAGGCCTCTACGCCCCAACCAGCGCACGGCCTGCAGATCCGGAAACCGGGTTGTGTCGCAGGCCAGAGCCGACACAGACAGCCAGTAGACGTATGAATGGCCGACAAACCATATAAAGTGCGGATTTAACCGCCGTCCTGCAAAAGAAGGGTGTGACGATGGTTAATAATGAAATGAAGGGTAGTATGAGTAAACGGGTAACCTAACTATGACCCTAACAGGAGAGGGGGGGGGGGTTGGGCCGCCCAATTTGACTTGAGGCAAAAACACAAAACTTCGTTAGCTGGCAAAAGCCGTAATTAAAACCAACGATAAAACAAAAATTCCTCAAGGCCCCCGCAATCACAAAGTGCAACTGCGACGAGCGGCTAGTCCTCAAAAGGGTGCACTGGGAGGAAAAGGCCTGATATAGCGTCTGACTGCACCAGACCTCCACCTACCCAGTGCCCGGACTTCGACATCGGACCAACCCGCCGCAGCGGCTGCTGAAGCAGCGCCGGTACGGAAAGAGTGAGTCCCATAGTCGGCCAGAGATAGACCCAGGTACAAAATACAACGCCCCAAAACCGACCGGAATTGATATCTGGTCAACGGGGAACCGTCACTATGGACGAGCCACCCTGTGGGCGTTGGAGGCCGTATGGACGAATAAGCCTGGGCCGCGGCAACTGGACAGATGCCCCACGCACGAGCCTGACCCATTCGAACCCACTGCCCCCTGCCGACTATGTCAGTCTTGGAGCGCTGAATCCTACACCACAAACCGTCGGGGCGTACGACGATGTGGTCTGCCAGCATGGGCGAGGCAGAAGTCCGAGAGACGGACACCAGCTCACCCACCCTCAACGCACAGTGGAAGGCCATCGTAAAGGCCGCCATGAAGAGGCGAACCTCGTATCCCGAAGAGCAAATACTCCATAGGGATCCCAAAATCCGCCTCAGCAAAGCACCAGTGATCGGCTGGCGAGTATCCGGGAGGGGCGGGGTCGCCCGAGCCCAACCTTTCAACACCCGGAAAAAGGACTTCGTAAAATCCTCTTCCCCCCGAAGCTGCAGAAAGTATGATATACCCGCCAGAATCCTGCTAACAGACGCCCGCGACATCCCGTCGGAGTACAACATCCAGATGTATTCTATGATTAAATCGTGAGAGGTCTTACCACTCTGGCCTCTCTCCAGGAGGAAGCGACTCCACCGCTCCCAGGCGGCCCGATAGGCCGCAAAAGTTGCAGGGGCCAATGACCTGTGGGCTAACTCCTCCAGTCCGGGTGGATGACCTGCCACACATAAGCAGGACATGATTCCCCTTGGATGAGAGCTGCAGGAGCCAAGCGCCTAAACCGCTGCCAATCGCCGCGAGACAGGGCATCCGCAATTTCGTTATGCACGCCAGGGACATGCTTGGCTCACAACGTAATGTTGTTTACCAAACAGAGCAAGACTATCTGCGTAATGACCCGCAGGACTGGTAAGGACGTGGATTTTCGGCGATTCAAGGCAAAAACCACGCCCAAATTGTCGCACCAAAAGATAACACGTTTGCTACGTAGGGCATCGCACCACAATTCCAGAGCGACCAGAATGGGAAAAATTTCTAGCAACGGCATGTTTGTCGTGAGGCCCCCGCTAAGCCAGGCACGCGGCCACGGAGACGCGCACCAACGGCCGGCGAAATAAGCTCCGAACCCGAAAGCGCCAGAGGCGTCCGTGAAAAGCTCAAGGGACGGGCTAGACACGACCGCCTCCTGCCAAATACAGATGCCGTTGAAGTGAACAAGAAAGTCGTCCCAAATACGTAAATCCCTTCGGATTTCGAGGGACAATCTAAGGAAATGATGCGGGCGTCTAACCCCCACCGGAGCCCGTTCCAATTTTCTACAGAAAACCCTGCCAATGGGGATAACCTTGCAAGCAAAGTTAAACAGGCCCAATAAGGACTGAGCCTGCTTAAGAGTGAGCTTGCCCGCAGCCAGCGCATATAGGATACCGTCATGTAAACGCAAAACCTTATCCGCAGGGAGCATACAGAGACCAGCAACCGTATCGATCTGAATCCCGAGGTAAACCAAAGAGGCGGAGGGACCCTCCGTCTTTTCTGGTGCGACCGGAACCCCAAAGTGCGCGAAGATGGCCAGAGGCCCCAGCAGCAGGTTGACGCAGCGATCTGAGTCAGATGGGCCGATAAAAAGAAAATCGTCCAAGTAGTGCGAAATTCTCTGTTCGCCCGTCGCTTGTTCGAGGCACCAGTGAAGGAAAGAACTGAACCTCTCGAAGTAGGTGCAAGATATAGAACAGCCCATAGGGAGGCACCGATCGATGTAATAGCCGTCGTCCAGCTTAAAACCCATGAATCGAAAGGCGGAAGGGTGCAGCGGAAGGAGACGAAACGCTGACTGGATGTCCAATTTACACATCTTTGCCCCAGGGCCAAAAGACCGGTGGTGTCTATGGCCGAATCGAAGGATAGGTAAACAACCCTACACTGATCATAAGGGATAGCATCATTAACCGATGACCCCATAGGACAGGAAAGATGTTGGATGAGCCGAAATTTGCCCGCGGTCTTTTTGGGCACTATGCCTACGGGGGACAAGACCAAATCAGGCAAGGGGGGTTCCCGAAAAGGGCCTATCATTCTACCTAACGCAACCTCAGCCTCTACCTTCCGGCGGAGCACGTCCGGAAATTCTCGAGCCGAACGCAGGTTCGTGCCCGCCCCGGGGCCCACCCGTCCATGAATCGGCAAGGGGAAGCCCGACGCGAAACCCGAGTGTAAAAATTGGGTGTCCGCCGGCCGCATGTACCGGCGCAGCCAGGGAATGAGCGCCCGAAGATTAATTGGGGTGGGGGATGTGGCCAACGCCGGAGGCCGCGGGAGCCCGACTCTGCCGGGTCTGCGGTCCGGAAGAACCCCCGGTCCCTGGACAGTCCTTGATCCCGTGGCCCCCGCCACATCTGATACAGGAGTGACGAAAAAGACACCGCCTCCCTAAGTCGCATTGGGCATTATTAAAGGCAAAGCATTTGCCATGTCCCGAGCGTCCTGACCCGCCGCGAAAGCCGGCGGAACGAGAGGCAGGTTGTTTTACCCATCGTCTCGCCGTGCCGCCTTCCTCAGTGCCGGCAGAACCCTGGGTCAGTTCCGAGCACAATTCCACATCTTTTTTCCCAAAGTTATAGATCTGCCGCCCGTGTTGTTTCCGCCGAAAATCCTCATCATAACGACGCCAGGCTGACCCTTTGTACTTATGGTACAGCACGTGTATGAGGAATTGATATCGAACAACGTTCATGTGTTCGTCCGGGCGGGTCTCTAGGTAACACGCGGCAAAGATCAGCATGCATCGAACCCAATTCGGGTAGGAGCGCAAAGCGTCCTCGCTGCCCTGCCCTTTTTTCTTAGCTGAAAGTAAGGCTTTACGATCGTCGCTAGTAAGAGCAAAAATATTTACGTATTGGATCCGGGGCCTGAGCCCACGTTGCACTGCCGTGTTGGTGCAGTTAACGGTGTCCGACTCCACCGACACTTGCAAGGTGGAAGAGGTCGAATGCCGTCGCTCGCGGCGTTTGTGACGCTTGACCCGGTGCAAACCGCCGTCGGAGGAGGACACTCCCTCCGAGGACGTGGAGGCAAGGGAAGAGTCCATGCCCCGACGCCTACGCCTATCGCGCTTACCGGTAACCCTACGCGCACTGCTGCTGCTGCTAGAAGAGCGGGACTGCGTACTAGATCCCTCTCCGCTACGGGGGGTAACAGCGCTCCCCTTGGACCAGTCAGGGTCCGATGAAGACTCACCAGTACGAGGGGGAACTCCAGCCGTCCCAGCAACCTATCGGACCAGCAACCGCCGGGAGTGGGGCAGGCGGGGCGTCCGTCGAGCCAGAGGACAGGAGCGGGGTAAGGGTGGCTTGTCCCGGTCCCCCGGGAACGGAGGATAACAAGGGAGCTACCGCCGACACAACAGCGGCACAAATGGCGGACAATACGGTGGCGTCCACCAAGGGTGCAGCCACCGTTGCAGGCGCTCTAAGATCAGAGCCGGCACGTGAGTCACACGCCCCACGGGAGGTTCGCAAACCTCCCGTCGGGAGCAAGGACTCGGATGATCCCTCACTGTCAGGTACAACGGCACGTCCACTCTGCTGCAATACCCCCCGGCCGAACCGCCTGCGCCGCGGCCTCCTCCCATCCCGAGCAGTAGCCCCAGGAGGAGAAACCGGAGAGTCGCCAGAACTAGAAAGAGGCAGCTCCACGTCGGACTGAGGGCTATCCGTTGCAGCGACGGAAGCTGACATCCGGACGCGGGGCCGGACAGAACGCTCGCCTCCCGCCGTCACACTCCTGCCCCGTATGAGACCGGTAGGGGCCGCACGGTCACGGCTGGCGGCAGTACGAAGCGGCCTACGAGCAGACCCAGAAGGGGCTGGCACCACGGGTCCAGCCACGGCAGGAGAGGCCAGGTGGCCCGTCCCACCGCGGGCCGACGCGGCACGCCCCAGGCCGACAGTCTCTGCAATGGCCACCGCTGGCAGCAGCCCATCCACAGCCGCAGAGCGGGTGTGTTGCCCCGCCCTGCCAGAGGAGGGCGCTTGCCGGCGAGCGTGTCCCCGGGGCGCAGTAACAGGCCTCATATGGGCCCCCGTAGTCCCTGTGGCAGAAGTGGCACGCGCGCGCTGGACAGACCCCTGACGTCTCTGGCAGCCGCGCGATCCCCCCTCCCTCCTGATCCGCAAATAGAATGTGGGCTGCCCCCCCCCCCCCCGGGCGGGCCGATGCGCAGGGCTGGAGACTGTTCCCGTCCCCACGCGGCCAGCCCGTCCAGCAGCAGCCCCGAGCAGCGGATCCAGGTACGGCAGGACACCTTCCCTGGCAGGCCACCTCAGACGGCCACCTCAGACGGCCGCGGACCCCCGTCGCTCCGTCCAGCGCCGCAGCCAGCGGCGGTGACGGAGACAGGGACTGATGCCGAAGGGGAGCGCGGGCGGGCACGGGCACGCGCGGCCGGAGTCTCCAGCACAGCGGGCGCAACGGGTCTACCCCGTGACGGCCAGACACCATCAGAGTCCATAAGCCGTGCGGGGAGCCCTGCGCTGTGCCTTGGTCGAGACATGAGGAGAAAGGGAGGGGAGCTGCAAAATGAAGGATTGGAATAGTTAGGATAAGGTAGGATAAAGGGAAAGTAGAGAGAGGATAGAAGATAATATGGGGAGAAAGAAGGAATAAAGTGATTGGAAAAAGGAAATAGTGTAAGTAATATAAGTGATAATAAAAGGGGTTACTTAGCAGTTCAACGAGAAGAGCTGAAAAGAGAGGCAGGAAGTATCATGCCAGCAGCCTATATGCATGGCCGGCCAGCCCCTATCCACAATCTAGCCAATCAGCTTCCCGGACCTTCTCTCTACGTTCCTCCCACCACAAAACGTTAACCCCTTCCAAGCCAAAGTGATGCATTGAGAGGAGCTCCGCAAGCCCAGACGGTGCGTTTACGCTGCTCGGTCACATTATGTTCCCTACACAGTCTTTCTAGTCAAAGTGGTATCCGGTCCATGGGCCACAGTCACTTGGTCATCAGTCATCAGTTAATAGGGCTACACCATACGGTCAACATGAACAGTCATCAGTTAATAGGGCTACACCATACGGTCAACATGATCAAATGGATTATGCTTTAAAATTGTTCAGACTGTGCAAATCAACATTTCCTTCAGCCAAATCCCTCCTTATTCAGGGTCAAGGGTGCATTTATTTCTTTGACAAGAAACAAAAGGGGGCATTCAATTACGGGCAGATGACTTCGCCCGGCCCAATCTGCATGGTAACAGCCGCACTTTACTGCAGCCCGTATTCGCACAAAACTGCTTGCACCCCCCTAGGCCTGTGGGCAGTTGTGCAAGATGTGTGAGATGCGGTGCTGTTACCAGCATTTAAATGCTGGGGCAACGGCAATTGAATTACCCCCAAAGAGGTGAAATGATGGAAGACTTGCTGTATAATATTGTAGGGATGTCTTTGCTGTCTAATGCAGAATCACGAGGCTGCTGTGTATCATAACACACGTGCGCTGGGGATTTTGTGTTCAGTCTAATGCAGGCATTCCCAACCTCGGTCCTCAAGGCACACCAACAGTGCAGGTTTTAGTGATATCCAGGCTTAAGCACAGATGGTTACATCAAAATAATTGAGGTATTAATTAATTCACCTGTGCTCAAGCATGGATAGCACTAAAACCTGGACTGTTAGTGTGCCTTGAGAGGATGCAGTCAAGATCCCGGCGGACGGGATCCCGGCGGACGGAATACCAACACCGGGATCCTGACCGGCACAATCCCGACATATTCTCCCTCTGTGGGTGTCCACGACACCCATAGAGGGAGAATAAATTAGTGTGCCGAGCGCAGCGAGGCACCGTGCCCACAAGGGGCTGCGATGCACTCGCCCCCATGTCGGGATTGTGCCGGTCGGGATCTCGGTGTCGGTATTCTGACCGCCGGGATCCCGTCAGGTGGGATCTCGTACTGATTCTGCCTTGAGGACCGAGGTGGGGAATACCTGGTCTAATGACAACATTAACTGAGAAGTGATTTACAAATGATGTTAAAGAAGTACAGCATGTTTGATGCGTGATCAGCAAGATCTAAAATATTTAAGGGTCTATGGAGTGAACTCTTCCTACTGCTGTGTTCATATTAACCCACCGCTGTTTCAGTGTCACAGGCATCCCTTAAAAAAGATTCTTAAAAGGAAACAAACTGGGACCTGTTTAATATAATTCCCTCCATGATGACCTTCATTTGACATTGAATAGTTTTATGTACTCTAGAAAATAATAATATTCATCATTCCATTCTGTCACGCTAATGGTAATTTAAGTTATTTATCTAGTCGTACCACTAAATGATAAAACTTATGTTAGACCAGCCTGTTTCTGTAGACAGACAATTTTGCTTTCATCCTCCAATCTCCTTCTGGGTACATTTTACATGATTATGCTGCAATGCCATAGTAACTGCCTGCCCCGCAGAGCTCAGGCATTAGAACATAGATGAGCTGGCAGGGAGTACTCCATTAATAAATAAATAAAAATGGAAATACATAGGTAATGTAGGAAGCAAAGTATCCCAGGACAACCTGCAATTCACAGCTGCAGCGGTTTTGCACATCATTCAGAAAACCATTTTGTTAAAGATTAAAGCACCTTCTAAGTGAACTGGCGCCAAGATTTCTAGAGATGTGCACCGTAAATTTTTCGGGTTTTGTGTTTTGGTTTTGGATTCGGTTCCGCGGCCGTGTTTTGGATTCAGACGCGTTTTGGCAAAACCTCCCTGAAATTTTTTTGTCGGATTCGAGTGTGTTTTGGATTCGGGTGTTTTTTTTTTTCAAAAACCCCTCAAAAACAGCTTAAATCATAGAATTTGGGGGGAATTTTGATCCTATAGTATTATTAACCTCAATAACCACAATTTCCACTCATTTCCAGTCTATTCTGAACACCTCACACCTCACAATATTATTTTTAATTCTAAAATTTGCACCGAGGTCGCTGGATGACTAAGCTAAGCGACCCAAGTGGGCGGCACAAACACCTGGCCCATCTAGGAGTGGCACTGCAGTGTCAGACAGGATGGCTCTTAAAAAAATTGGCCCCAAACAGCACATGATGCAAAGAAAAGAGAAAAAGAGGTGCACTGTGGTCGCTGGACGGCTAAGTTAAGCGACACAAACACCTCAATATCACAGGAATTATTTGTTCTAATCAATGGTATTATTGGTCCAAATCACTGGAAGAAAATGACAAAATCACTGGAATTATTTGTTCTAATCAATGGTATTATTGGTCCAAATCACTGGAAAAAAATGACAAAATCACTGGAATTATTTGGCAAGATCACTGTAATTAACAATTATAAATCACTGATATTAATTGGTAAAATCTCGCTATCGCCTGCCTAGTGAAGTGGAATCTAGATGGGATTTTGTACCGGGGACACAATAACTTAATCAATTGTCTAAATCCCACTGCACTAATGGCGGAAAAGGGGCACACGTCTAACAGCGCACTGATTATACTGAGAACTGATTATACGGATCACTGATGATACTATGGAGAACTAACACTGAGCAGTGAGAACAGCACTGGACTATTGTACTGTAGTATACTGGTCACCACAATACAGCACTGACACTGAGCACAGATATTAAGCACTGATCAGGATACTAGAAGTGACACAGAGCTGCAAGATACAGCAATGGCCTACTGTACTGTACTACTATATACTGGTGGTCACCACAATGCTGCACTGTACTACTATATACTGGTCACAACAATGCAGCAGATATTGAGCAATGATCAGGATACTAGAACTGAGTCTGACACGGAGCTGTAAGATACAGCAATGGCCTACTGTACTGTACTATATGTATACTGCTGGTCACCAAAATGCTGCACTGTCCTACTATATACTGCTCACAACAATGCAGCACAGATATGGAATGGATACTTGCAGTGACACAGAGCTGCAAGATACAGCAATGGCCTACTGTACTGTACTACTATAATTATATACTGGTGGTCCCCACAATGCAGCACACTGAGCACAGATATTACCAGGTGTATCTCACACATCGCTCAGTACAGATTACAGGATGTATAACACCAGGTGTATAACACATGTCGCACAGTACAGTATACAGGGTGTATAATCCCCTAGTGTATCTCACACATCACTCAGTACAGTATATAGGGTGTATAATCCCCAGGTGTATCTCACACATCGCTCAGTACAGATTACAGGATGTATAACTACCAGGTGTATAACACACGTCGCACAGTACAGTATACAGGGTGTATAATTAATTACCAGGTGTATCCCACACATCCCACAGCAGTACAGTATATAGGGTGTATAATCCCCAGGTGTATCTCACACATCACACAGTACAGTGTATAGGGTGTATAATCCCAAGGTGTATCTCACAAATTGCTCAGTACAGTATACAGGGTGTATAATCACCAGGTGTATCACAAACGTAACACAGTACAGTATACAGGGTGTATAATCCCCAGGTGTATCTCACACATCACTCAGTACAGATTACAGGATGTATAAAATCACCAGGTGTATAACACACGTCGCACAGTACAGTATACATACTGGTCACAACAATGCAGCAGATATTGAGCACTGATCAGGATACTAGAAGTGACACAGAGCTGCAAGATACAGCAATGGCCTACTATACTGTACTATATGTATACTGCTGGTCACCAAAATGCTGCACTGTCCTACTATATACTGCTCACAATAATGCAGCACAGATATGGATAGTATACTTGACACAGTGCTGCAAGATACAGCAATGGCCTACTGTACTGTACTACTATAATTATATAATGGTGGTCCCCACAATGCAGCACACTGAGCACAGATATGGAGCGTTTTCAGACAGAGAACGTAGATATTTGCAGAACACTGAGCACAGATATTTGCAGCACACTGAGCACAGATATTTGCAGCACACTGAACACAGATATTTGCAGCACCCTGAGCACAGATATTTGCAGCACACTGAGCACAGATTACGGAGCTTTTCAGCGAGAGAACGCAGCCACATCCTCTCCGTTCAATCTCCAATGCACGAGTGAAAATGGCTGCGACGCGCAGCTCTTTATATAGAATACGAATCTCGCGAGAATCTGACAGCGGGATGATGAAGTTCGGGCGCGTTCGGGTTAAACGATAAAGGGTGAAGATCCGAGGCTGCCTCGGACCCGTGTAAAATAGGTGACATTCGGGGGGGTTCGGATCTCAACGAACCGAACCCGCTCATCTCTAATTTCCACCTGTGTTAGTCATGGTACAGGGTTGGCCCATGCATGGTCAGTTGCTGCTTTTTGTTTCACCAGAGTGTGACAAAAGTATTGTGTTTTACAGCTTTATTTTCTAATACAAAATTGTTATCTTGTAACACAGCTTTAATTCTCGAATTGTACAAGATTGTGTGAGCCATAGAAAGCTATTTAGCAAGATACAAAGAATTTTGTTGTACTATGAAACTATTTTATGTACCAATTTTTCAATCAACAATTCATTTTGAGACACAAAAATCAGTAAGCAAAATGCTTTGTAATAAACAATATATTATTTTGTAATGTCACACAAAAAGAAAAAAACGTTGTCGTCTGTTTACTAAACCTTGGAGAGAGGTACAGTGGTGAGAGATAAAGTACCACTCAATCAGCTACTGCCGTAACTGCATATGATGCCACAACGTCATGCAGAGGGGGCGGAGCTGGCAACTCCTGGAACAGCATGCTGCCCAAAGCATACTTCAAATTTTCTGATGAGGGGCTGTTCAGGGTGCATTTTGTACATCTAGAGCATTCACCGGATGCTCTGAGTGGCACTGCCACTGTGACTGTGTGGTACTTTATCTCTCTCCAAGAGATGATAAATCTCCACTGTAAACTCCAACCGCATTAGATATCAGGTGGTTTGCACTACCCTACAAATGTAATTGTTCCCTGCAACAAGAGAGGTCTGGCCCACTGCAGAGAAGCACTGGTCCATGATTGTATACTCTCCTGCAAGTAGCGGGAGACTCACAAAGAGTCGCCGCATCTCCCGCATCCCACCGGCCAGGGGTTAAAGTGGGGTGGATCTGAGTTCCACCACCTGTAATGGTAGGTGGAACTAGTTCCACCTCCTCCACAGCCCTGCACAGTAACTCCAACAGAAAAGCTAGCCCTACCACCTTTAGCAATAGATGATGTGGCCGGCGCAAGTGTGATTGATAAGCTGCAACTACCTCTCCCTTCCTCAGGTCCTGGCAGCTCCATGGACCTCTGCCTGCGGACTGCCCCTCCTGGTAGTCACATAAGCTGAGTCTGTAGGACCGCATTCAATCACCGTCTTAGGTCCCAGTGGCTCCCTTTTCTGGCACAGTGTATGTGATGTCATGCTATCACCGCTGCTGAAGTGAAGGGCCACAAAAAGGTGCAGGCTGAAGACAAGGTGAGAGGGGACTGGAGGGACACAGAGAGGCGGGGAATCTGCTTGAAGGACATGGGCAATGAGCTGCTGGAGTGACAGAAGCAGAGATGTGTATAAGAGGCACTACTGTGGACATTATGTGTAAGGGGCACTACTATTGTGTGTGCATTATGTGTAAGGGACACTACTACTGTGTGTCACGCTTGGCTTGAGTTGGGGATCTGACGACTGATAATTGACTGAGGGAGCAGCTATCGGCAAAGGAAGGAAACAAGGTGGCTGATTGTAGTTCTTACTCATGGATTGAAGATTTAGGCCCAAAGATGTAGAGGGGTAGGCAATGAGGACAATGAACGAGAACGATACAATGAAGAAAGATTAATTCAGCTTTACTGAGACCTCAATCATGCACAACAACTAGGAGATAAGTCTGAATGAATTCTGAAAGACAAAATGTTTGTAACTTGTAAACGATGCTGAAGAATACTGAATGAAGAAGTGACTTGTGATTTGTAAACATTGCTGAAGAACTCTGAATGAAGGGATGACTTGTGATTTGTAAACTATGCAGTTAGGTTTTTTACTCACGGCATTATGAGGTTTTTTCTTCGTTCTGGTGATCGTAATGTGATTGACAGGAAGTGGGTGTTTCTGGGCGGAAACTGGCCGTTTTATGGGAGTGTGTGAAAAAACGTTACCGTTTCTGGGAAAAACGCGGGAGTGGCTGGAGAAACGGAGGAGTGTCTGGGCGAACGCTGGGTGTGTTTGTGACGTCAAACCAGGAACGACAAGCACTGAACTGATCGCACTGGCAGAGTAAGTTTCGAGCTACTCAGAAACTGCTAAGAAGTGTCTATTCGCAATTCTGCTAATCTTTCGTTCGCAATTTTGATAAGCTAAGATTCACTCCCAGTAGGCGGCGGCTTAGCGTGTGCAAAGCTGCTAAAAGCAGCTTGCGAGCGAACAACTCGGAATGACCACCAATGAGAGTAACATTTTATGAATAGGGTGTAAGCTCTTATGGCACTAGAAGTGTCAGGAAGCACTGACCGCCTGATTCATGTTTGTAAGTAAATCAAAAAAGCAAGCAATTTGGCAAAGCTATGATGCACTGCAGAAGGGGCAGATGTAACATATGCAGACAGAGTTAGATTTGGGTGGGCAATGTACAAATTGAAACTGAAGTGGAAGGGCAGTGACCCTTGCTAAGCACAATGTAGGGGCTCCAGCATAAGTTTTGCAGAGAAAAGAAAAAACTGTATTTCACTTTGCAGAGCAAGACAATTAAACTGAGATACAGGAGGACAGATTGGGAGTTACACATATACGGAGTCACTGTCTGTGATCAGAAATCCTATGCAAACATTCGCTGGTGTTCTCAGTTGGTCACATCTGTGCTGCCGCACTGCCCCCAGGCCCCTGTGCACAAGAGCAGCTTAGCACAGAAGCGCTCCTCGTGTTATACAGGAAATCCCAGGGACCCCTCACGATTCATTTACAGTAAGCCATGAACTGTAGGAGAAAACTGACACATTTTATTTAACAAAAGTGGATCTTTTATTATATATGAACTCTAATCCAATATTAGGGGGTATATTTGTAAATAAAATTGCACAATATCCGCCGAAAATACCCATTTTGTGAGGGGGGGTAGGGGTACCTTAAAAAATTAAGTAGCATCTGGATCATAGGGGGTCATTCCGACCCGATCTCTCGCTGCAGTTTGTCGCAGCGCAGCGATCGGGTCGGACCTGCGCATGCGCCGGCGCCGCAGTGCGCCGACGCATGGCAGTCGTCACTGCCTAGCGATCGCCTCTGAGACAGAGGCGGTCGCTGGGCGGGAGGGGGCTGAACGGCGGCGTTAAGCCGCCGTTTAGGAGGCGCGGTCCGCCCAACGCAGGCATGGCCGGACCGTTGGGGGGGGGGGTGCCGCGGCGGCTGCGTGACGTCTCACGCAGCCGCTGCAGCCAGTGGCAGCGACAAACAACTCCCGGCCAGCCGCAGGAGCTGCGCTGGCCGGGAGTTACTCCTGAAATACAAAAGCATTGCCGCTGTGCGATGCTTTTGTATTTGTGGGGGGAGGGCGGCACGGACATGCGGGGTGGACTAACCCTGTGCTGGGTGTCCCCCCGCATGTCAGGGAAGATGATCGTAGCTGTGCTAAATTTAGCATAGCTACGATCAACTCGGAATGACCCCCATAGTTGCCTACCCTTCTGCATTCTGCAGGAGACTCCCTGAAATAGCAGCAATCTCCCTGATTTCCTGAGTAAACCAGCAATCTCCCTGATTGCACCTTACCCCCATTATGTAGCTGTTACATTCTTGGGCGGAAAAAATCAGAGATACATTCAAATGGATCATCAGCGCCATTTTCCTGCATTGGTTATGAGGCACAATGACCCCTATGGCTACATGCACTTTAATAAGGTTTCTCATGGCCACTTACAGTATTTGGAACCACACGTAAAACACAATCCACAAACAAATCCTGAAAAATCTCAGTGTCTTTTCTTCAACAAGTAGATATTATTAACTTTGAGATTCATTTACATTTGGATGTAAGTCATTTTTATGACACCCCTCTCAGATGTAGCAGCAGTGCCAGAACTAGACATTTTAGCACTATGTGCAAGAAACGACATCGGCGCCCCCCTCTCTATGCAAAACAGGGGCAGTGCGCGCTCAAAAAATATAGGGGCATGGCTTCATGGGGAAGGGGTGTGGCCACAAAATAATACCAATTCATATAACGGTGCACAGTAGTCTCCATTATTCAAATTACGCTGCACAGTAGCGCCACTACACCAGGTAGAGCCCCTTTTACACATTACGGTGGACAGATTCCCCTTTTTACACATTACGGCAGACAACGTCCCCTTTTTTACACATTACGGCAGACAGAGTTCCCTTTTTACACATTACGGCAGACAGCATCCCCTTTTACACATTACGGCAGACAGCGTCCCCTTTTTTACACATTACGGCAGACAGCGTCCCCTTTTTACACATTACGGCAGACAGCGTCCCCTTTTTTACACATTACGGCAGACAGAGTTCCCTTTTTACACATTACGGCAGACAGCGTCCCTTTTTTACACATTACGGCAGACAACGTCCCCTTTTTACACATTACGGCAGACAGCATCCCCTTTTACACATTACGGCAGACAGAGACCCCCTTTTACACATTACGGCAGGCAGAGTTCACCTCTTACACGTTACGGCAGACAGATACCCCCTTTTGCACATTACGGCAGGATAGGTACCCCTTTTAAACAGTACGGTAGGCAGATTCCCCCTTACATCCCCCCCTAGTGTAGTATAGTGTAGTGTAGTGAAGTGTACTGTGGTATAGTGTAGTGTAGTGTAGTGTAGTGTAGTATAGTGTAGTGTAGTGTACTGTAGTGAAGTGTAGTGTAATATAGTGTAGTGTAGTGTAGTGTACTGTAGTGAAGTGTAGTGTAATATAGTGTAGTGTACTGTAGTGTAGTGTAATAATATAGTGTAGTGTAGTGTAGTGTAGTGTATAGTGTACTGTATAAAGTGTACTGTGGTATAGTGTAGTGTAGTATAGTGTAGTGTAGTGTACTGTAGTGAAGTGTAGTGTAATATAGTGTAGTGTAGTGTACTGTAGTGAAGTGTACAGTAGTATAGTGTAGTGTAGTGTACTGTAGTGATGTGTAGTGTAATATAGTGTAGTGTAGTGTAGTGTCTGTGTAGGCACTTATGTGATGTGTATGTTCTTCCAGCGCTGTTGCCGGCTCCTGACTCCTCTGCACAGTCTGTCCACTTCACAGGCAGAGACTGGGCGGGCCACTGGAGTGCAGCAGCGCAGGGGGGATATCCTGTTCAGCGCTGCTGCTGACTTTACACAGCATGACAGCGAGCAATCAGTGGCTCCAGCTGGTCGGAGCTTGGGGCTGCTGCGGGCGCAAGGAACAGGGGAGCAGGAGCGGGAGGGCGGCCGTCAGCGGGAGGGATATTTCGGCCACTCAGGGGGGTTTATAAAAGATGCGCCCACAGGGCAAGTGCGCTGTGGGCAATGCACCTTCTGCACACACCTAGTTACGGCCCTGTGTAGCAGTACACATCCACGCTGGTACAGTAGGTGTTACTTTCACAGTCTCCCTGAAATGCTTTTTCAAAAGTAGGCAAGTATGATCTGGATGTATGCAGAGGGGCTTCAGCACATATTGGAGTGCTGCCTTTCCACGTTTTTTAACACAAAAGCAGCCCCCATAGGTTTCTATGGGAGCTGCTTAAAATTTAGGCTGACCATATTATCCCTTTAACCTGGGACACTCATGAATTACACAGGTTCTGTGGTTGCTTAAAACCAGGTGAAATGCAGGCTTGTAGTCAGCCAGCCACAGAACCTGTGTAATTCATGAGTGTCCCAGGTTAAAGGGATGATATGGTCAGCCTATTTAAATACCAAATTGTCAGCTGGCTTTAGCCATTGTACATAACCAGTACAGAACCAATACATGATGTGGGGGCAAACATGGAAAAATAGGTTCCCCAGAGCCGGGTGTTTCCCACATGCCCCTTACAAGACCCATTAGACCCCTCACATGCTCCTATCTGTACTAAATTCTTTTTCCCCACGGATGGGAAAAAAACAATTTTAGAGGCGCTGATATTAAAATATATTATTAATAAATACACCATATGCCAATATATATAATTTTGGTTTATTATTTAAATCTAATAAAACTTTTTTATATTTGTTATTACCGGCCGGTAAGTATAATAAGGTATATTCCACTGTTTAAACAATCACATATAATACAATAAAAAGATTTTTGAGACAATAAAAAACTTATCACATAATAAAAAGATCTGCAATATAAATGTCCTCAAAACGTTTTTTGATTTCCAGATATTGGTGATTTATTACACCTAAACGTGAGCCTAATATTGTTATAATAGGTACATCTCCCGGCCGCTGGTAGCAGTTCCTTTATATGCGGACATATCAGGAGGTCAGAAAGAAGCGTTTTAGCTTATGGTTGTTTAAAAGTTCCCAGAAAACAATACTGACTCACCTGATGATGTTTGATCGGTATTTGGCTGAGGTAAAGCAATCTCCCAATTTATATGCAGTATAGAGATCAAAGGTTCCAGCCAAATACCGATCAAACATCATCAGGTGAGCCAGTATTGTTTTCTGGGAACTTTTAAACAACCATAAGCTAAAACGCTTCTTTCTGACCTCCTGATATGTCCGCATATAAAGGAACTGCTACCAGCGGCCGGGAGATGTACCTATTATAACAATATTAGGCTCACGTTTAGGTGTAATAAATCACCAATATCTGGAAATCAAAAAACCTTTTGAGGACATTTATATTGCAGATCTTTTTATTATGTGATAAGTTTTTTATTGTCTCAAAAATCTTTTTATTGTATTATATGTGATTGTTTAAACAGTGGAATATACCTTATTATATTTACCGGCCGGTAATAACAAATATAAAAAAGTTTTATTAGATTTAAATAATAAACCAAAATTATATATATTGGCATATGGTGTATTTATTAATAATATATTTTAATATCAGCGCCTCTAAAATTGTTTTTTTCCCATCCGTGGGGAAAAATAATTTTGTTCTCTTGTTTTCTCAATTGTGGGAAGAGTAAACCCACATAAGAGGCTGCAGATATTTAAATATTATCAGCTTGCGCTGGGTGAATTTCTTTATATATATACATTTCTTGGTTTTTGCTCAAACCTAGCTGCAAGCTGACTGAATATGACTTCACTGAGATGTGTGACAGATAGGATGCAGAGAAGAAGTGGTTACCTTAAAGATACAGCATCGAACATTACTATGGAGACTGAGGGGGATTCTCTGAGCATGCATAGTTTGTTTAATAAATTAGAACATCTATGTACAGCAGAAATGCGCCATTGGTGGGACCAAGTCACTTTACAAAAGTACTTGGATAATAATTTAATACCTAGAGGTTTAAGAATTTTAAAAACAGCCACCTTTAGTGAAGATAAATCATTCACGGAAGATTGGAATCAGATACTAGATGTCTGCTCAAAGAACCTCATGAGACTCCTTATTCGATATAGAGAGGAGAAAGTTAAAGAACTACAGGTAGAAATAGAATCTACACAAAAAGCACTGAAAGGATTTGAAAATAATTCAGATTTTGTAGAGAGAGACATTAGAGTGAACAAGAAGATAGAAAATTATGAACAAATTCTTGTTGCACGTAAGGAAAACAAAATCAGTAGGGATAGACAAGATTATCAAAAAGGAGAAATTCATAGTTATAATAGGAGGAACAATACGGACTATCTAGATCATAGGAGAAATCACCTACAATTTGGACCATAGAAAACCACACCACACACAGTGGAAACAGAGATCTAGATATGGTTCCAATAACAGAAAAAATCCATTTGAAAGGCCTTTTGCCTATGGTCCTCAAAATAGAAGACCCCCTAGGGATGTGCATAGACACGTGAACTTCATGCATAAAAATAGGTATGAAGCTCTCAATGACTTTGAATCTCCTATCAGCCTTCTCCAAGATATCGCCAGAGTTTTAGACAGTCAGAAACTGAAGATGATCTAGATATCTCACCCCGAAGTGACGTTTTTTTAGAAAGACGTCCCCTACACAACTCCAAGTTTGTAACACAAGGAGGAGGACAAAAAAGACAGAGGGAAAACGAAAAAGGGGGAATAGGGGAGGGAGACGAAAATCCCACAAAAAGTTTGTGCACAAGATAAAACCTACTGGTAAAGGAATCTTTAATTTATCTGGAAAAAATTTAAATGATCATGAACTCGCCCTCCTTGAAAAAGGACTTAATTTTGCCCCAGTCATGAGACCTAATCTTTTTAGTTTGTTTGTGGACCTTAATAGATATGTTAGAACTCTTAGCCGCAAACGTTATTTTGCATTAAAAACTATTAAACAGAAACAAATTACAGGAACACCTATTCTTCTAGACCAGGAAGATAATATAGCGATTGAGACATTGGAGTTCTTACAACAAGAGGGAGGCCTTAACAATGATACTATAAAAATATATGATATTAAAAACAGTTTTCCAAAAAGAAAAAAATCTGAATTCTACCCCTTGCAATATAGAGGCCCCTTCATTGAGAGTTTTTATAACAGTACACAAAAACAATTAAAAAATATGTGTGAACTGGCAGAAAAGAAAAAGTTCAAGGATAATCTTAATTAGAGATGAGCGGGTTCGGTTCCTCGGAATCCGAACCCCCCCGAACTTCACGCTTTTTACACGGGTCCGAGGCAGACTCGGATCTTCCCGCCTTGCTCGGCTAACCCGAGTGCGCCCGAACGTCATCATCCCGCTGTCGGATTCTCGCGAGGCTCGTATTCTATCGCGAGACTCGGATTCTATATAAGGAACCGCGCGTCGCCGCCATTTTCACACGTGCATTGAGATTGATAGGGAGAGGACGTGGCTGGCGTCCTCTCCGTTTAGATAGAGAGTGAGACACTTGATTTACTGGAGCATTAGGAGTACTCAGAGAGTGCAGAGTTTTGCTGATAGTTATACTAGTGGTGACCACCAGTTTTATTTATTATTTAATATAATCCGTTCTCTGCCTGAAAAAAAACGATACACAGTCACATACCATATCTGTGCTCAGCCTCAGTGTGCTGCATGATAATATCATCTATGTATATCTGACTGTGCTGAGTAGTGCTCACTGCTCACACCGCTTAATTGTGTGGGAGACTGGGGAGCAGTTATAGCAGGAGTATATATTTAACAGTGCACACTTTTGCTGCCAGAGTGCCAGTGTGACTGACCAGCAGTGACCACCAGTATATTGTCTGCCTGAAAAAGTTAAACACTCGTGTGGTGTTTTTTTTTTTATTCTATATATAAACGCATTCTGCTGACAGTGTCCAGCAGGTCCGTCATTCATTATATTTCTATCTTCTTCATACTAGTAGTTTAGGAGTCTGCAGTGCTGACAGTGTCCAGCAGGTCCGTCATTATACAATATATACCTGTCCTGCAGTAGTGATATATATATATTTTTTATATCATTATCATCCAGTCTATACTAGCAGACGCAGTACGGTAGTCCACGGCTGTAGCTACCTCTGTGTCGGCAGTCGCTCGTCCATAATTGTATACCTACCTGTGGTGGGTTTTTTTTTTCTATCTTCTTCATACTAGTAGTTTAGGAGTCTGCAGTGCTGACAGTGTCCAGCAGGTCCATTATTATACAATATATACCTGTCCTGCAGTAGTGATATATATATATTTTTTATATCATTATCATCCAGTCTATACTAGCAGACGCAGTGCGGTAGTCCACGGCTGTAGCTACCTCTGTGTCGGCAGTCGCTCGTCCATAATTGTATACCTACCTGTGGTGGTTTTTTTTTTTTTTCTATCTTCTTCATACTAGTAGTTTAGGAGTCTGCAGTGCTGACAGTGTCCAGCAGGTCCGTCATTATACAATATATACCTGTCCTGCAGTAGTGATATATATATATTTTTTATATCATTATCATCCAGTCTATACTAGCAGACGCAGTACGGTAGTCCACGGCTGTAGCTACCTCTGTGTCGGCAGTCGCTCGTCCATAATTGTATACCTACCTGTGGTGTTTTTTTTTTCTATCTTCTTCATACTAGTAGTTTAGGAGTCTGCAGTGCTGACAGTGTCCAGCAGGTCCATCATTATACAATATATACCTGTCCTGCAGTAGTGATATATATATATTTTTTATATCATTATCATCCAGTCTATACTAGCAGACGCAGTATGGTAGTCCACGGCAGTAGCTACCTCTGTGTCGGCAGTCGCTCGTCCATAATTGTATACCTACCTGTGGTGGGTTTTTTTTTTCTATCTTCTTCATACAGGTTGAGTATCCCTTATCCAAAATGCTTGGGACCAGAGGTATTTTGGATATCGGATTTTTCCGTATTTTGGAATAATTGCATACCATAATGAGATATCATGGTGATGGGACCTAAATCTAAGTACAGAATGCATTTATGTTTCATATACACCTTATACACACAGCCTGAAGGTCATTTTAGCCAATATTTTTTGTAACTTTGTGCATTAAACAAAGTGTGTCTACATTCACACAATTCATTTATGTTTCATATACACCTTATACACACAGCCTGAAGATCATTTAATACAATATTTTTAATAACTTTGTGTATTAAACAAAGTTTGAGCACATTGAGCCATCAAAAAACAAAGGTTTCACTATCTCACCTCAGTCAAAAAAGTCCGTATTTCGGAATATTCCGTATTTCGGAATATTTGGATATGGGATACTCAACCTGTACTAGTAGTTTAGGAGTCTGCAGTGCTGACAGTGTCCAGCAGGTCCGTCATTATACAATATATACCTGTCCTGCAGTAGTGATATATATATATTTTTTATATCATTATCATCCAGTCTATACTAGCAGACGCAGTACGGTAGTCCACGGCTGTAGCTACCTCTGTGTCGGCAGTCGCTCGTCCATAATTGTATACCTACCTGTGGGGGTTTTTTTTTCCAACTTCTTCATACTAGTAGTTTAGGAGTCTGCAGTGCTGACAGTGTCCAGCAGGTCCGTCATTATACAATATATACCTGTCCTGCAGTAGTGATATATATATATTTTTTATATCATTATCATCCAGTCTATACTAGCAGACGCAGTACGGTAGTCCACGGCTGTAGCTACCTCTGTGTCGGCAGTCGCTCGTCATCCATAAGTATACTAGTATCCATCCATCTCCATTGTTTACCTGAGGTGCCTTTTAGTTGTGCCTATTAAAATATGGAGAACAAAAATGTTGAGGTTCCAAAAATAGGGAAAGATCAAGATCCACTTCCACCTCGTGCTGAAACTGCTGCCACTAGTCATGGCCGAGACGATGAAATGCCATCAACGTCGTCTGCCAAGGCCGATGCCCAATGTCATAGTACAGAGCATGTAAAATCCAAAACACCAAATATCAGTAAAAAAAGGACTCAAAAATCTAAAATAAAATCGTCGGAGGAGAAGCGTAAACTTGCCAATATGCCATTTACCACACGGAGTGGCAAGGAACGGCTGAGGTCCTGGCCTATGTTCATGGCTAGTGGTTCAGCTTCACATGAGGATGGAAGCACTCAGCCTCTCGCTAGAAAAATGAAAAGACTTAAGCTGGCAAAAGCACAGCAAAGAACTGTGCGTTCTTCGAAATCACAAATCCACAAGGAGAGTCCAATTGTTTCGGTTGCGATGCCTGACCTTCCCAACACTGGACGTGAAGAGCATGCGCCTTCCACCATTTGCATGCCCCCTGCAAGTGCTGGAAGGAGCACCCGCAGTCCAGTTCCTGATAGTCAGATTGAAGATGTCAGTGTTGAAGTACACCAGGATGAGGAGGATATGGGTGTTGCTGGCGCTGGGGAGGAAATTGACCAGGAGGATTCTGATGGTGAGGTGGTTTGTTTAAGTCAGGCACCCGGGGAGACACCTGTTGTCCGTGGGAGGAATATGGCCATTGACATGCCTGGTGAAAATACCAAAAAAATCAGCTCTTCAGTGTGGAAGTATTTCAACAGAAATGCGGACAACATTTGTCAAGCCGTGTGTTGCCTTTGTCAAGCTGTAATAAGTAGGGGTAAGGACGTTAACCACCTCGGAACATCCTCCCTTATACGTCACCTGCAGCGCATTCATCATAAGTCAGTGACAAGTTCAAAAACTTTGGGCGACAGCGGAAGCAGTCCACTGACCAGTAAATCCCTTCCTCTTGTAACCAAGCTCACGCAAACCACCCCACCAACTCCCTCAGTGTCAATTTCCTCCTTCCCCAGGAATGCCAATAGTCCTGCAGGCCATGTCACTGGCAATTCTGACGAGTCCTCTCCTGCCTGGGATTCCTCCGATGCATCCTTGCGTGTAACGCCTACTGCTGCTGGCGCTGCTGTTGTTGCTGCTGGGAGTCGATGGTCATCCCAGAGGGGAAGTCGTAAGACCACTTTTACTACTTCCACCAAGCAATTGACTGTCCAACAGTCCTTTGCGAGGAAGATGAAATATCACAGCAGTCATCCTGCTGCAAAGCGGATAACTGAGGCCTTGGCATCCTGGGCGGTGAGAACCGTGGTTCCGGTATCCATCATTACTGCAGAGCCAACTATAGACTTGTTTGAGGTACTGTGTCCCCGGTACCAAATACCATCTAGGTTCCATTTCTCTAGGCAGGCGATACCGAAAATGTACACAGACCACAGAAAAGGACTCACCAGTGTCCTAAAAAATGCAGTTGTACCGAATGTCCACTTAACCACGGACATGTGGACAAGTGGAGCAGGGCAGACTCAGGACTATATGACTGTGACAGCCCACTGGGTAGATGTATGGACTCCCGCCGCAAGAACAGCAGCGGCGGCACCAGTAGCAGTATCTCGCAAACGCCAACTCTTTCCTAGGCAGGCTACGCTTTGTATCACCGCTTTCCAGAATACGCACACAGCTAAAAACCTCTTACGGCAACTGAGGAAGATCATCGCAGAATGGCTTACCCCAATTGGACTCTCCTGTGGATTTGTGGCATCGGACAACGCCAGCAATATTGTGTGTGCATTAAATATGGGCAAATTCCATCACGTCCCATGTTTTGCACATACCTTGAATTTGGTGGTGCAGAATTATTTAAAAAACGAGAGGGGCGTGCAAGAGATGCTGTCGGTGGCCAGAAGAATTGCGGGACACTTTCGGCGTACAGGCACCACGTACAGAAGACTGGAGCAACACCAAAAACGCCTGAACCTGCCCTGCCATCATCTGAAGCAAGAAGTGGTAACGAGGTGGAAGTCAACCCTCTATATGCTTCAGAGGTTGGAGGAGCAGCAAAAGGCCATTCAAGCCTATACAACTGAGCACGATATAGGAGGTGGAATGCACCTGTCTCAAGCGCAGTGGAAAATGATTTCAACGTTGTGCAAGGTTCTGCAACCTTTTGAACTTGCCACACGTGAAGTCAGTTCAGACACTGCCAGCCTGAGTCAGGTCATTCCCCTCATCAGGCTTTTGCAGAAGAAGCTGGAGACATTGAAGGAGGAGCTAACACAGAGCGATTCCGCTAGGCATGTGGGACTTGTGGATGGAGCCCTTAATTCGCTTAACAAGGATTCACGGGTGGTCAATCTGTTGAAATCAGAGCACTACATTTTGGCCACCGTGCTCGATCCTAGATTTAAAACCTACGTTGTATCTCTCTTTCCGGCAGACACAAGTCTGCAGGGGTTAAAAGAACTGCTGGTGAGAAAATTGTCAAGTCAAGCGGAACGTGACCTGTCAACATCTCCTCCTTCACATTCTCCCGCAACTGGGGGTGCGAGGAAAAGGCTCAGAATTCCGAGCCCACCCGCTGGCGGTGATGCAGGGCAGTCTGGAGCGACTGCTGATGCTGACATCTGGTCCGGACTGAAGGACCTGCCAACGATTACGGACATGTCGTCTACTGTCACTGCATATGATTCTCTCCCCATTGAAAGAATGGTGGAGGATTATATGAGTGACCGCATCCAAGTAGGCACGTCAGACAGTCCGTACGTATACTGGCAGGAAAAAGAGGCAATTTGGAGGCCCTTGCACAAACTGGCTTTATTCTACCTAAATTGCCCTCCCACAAGTGTGTACTCCGAAAGAGTGTTTAGTGCCGCCGCTCACCTTGTCAGCAATCGGCGTACGAGGTTACTTCCAGAAAATGTGGAGAAGATGATGTTCATTAAAATGAATTATAATAAATTCCTCCATGGAGACATTCACCAGCAGCAATTGCCTCCACAAAGTACACAGGGAGCTGTGATGGTGGATTCCAGTGGGGACGAATTGATAATCTGTGAGGAGGGGGATGTACACGGTGATGAATCGGAGGATGATGATGAGGTGGACATCTTGCCTCTGTAGAGCCAGTTTGTGCAAGGAGAGATTAATTGCTTCTTTTTTGGTGGGGGTCCAAACCAACCCGTCATTTCAGTCACAGTCGTGTGGCAGACCCTGTCACTGAAATGATGGGTTGGTTAAAGTGTGCATGTCCTGTTTATACAACATAAGGGTGGGTGGGAGGGCCCAAGGACAATTCCATCTTGCACCTCTTTTTTCTTTCATTTTTCTTTGCGTCATGTGCTGTTTGGGGAGTGTTTTTTGGAAGGGCCAACCTGCGTGACACTGCAGTGCCACTCCTAGATGGGCCAGCTGTTTGTGCCGGCCACTAGGGTCGCTGAGCTTAGTCACACAGCTACCTCATTGCGCCTCTTTTTTTCTTTGCGTCATGTGCTGTTTGGGGAGTATTTTTTGGAAGGGCCATCCTGCCTGACACTGCAGTGCCACTCCTAGATGGGCCAGGTGTTTGTGTCGGCCACTAGGGTCGCTTAGCTTACTCACACAGCTACCTCATTGCGCCTCTTTTTTTTCTTCTTTGCGTCATGTGCTGTTTGGGGAGTATTTTTTGGAAGGGCCATCCTGCCTGACACTGCAGTGCCACTCCTAGATGGGCCAGGTGTTTGTGTCGGCCACTTGGGTCGCTGAGCTTAGTCACACAGCTACCTCATTGCGCCTCTTTTTTTCTTTGCGTCATGTGCTGTTTGGGGAGTGTTTTTTGGAAGGGCCATCCTGCGTGACACTGCAGTGACACTTCTAGATGGGCCAGGTGTTTGTGTCGGCCACTAGGGTCGCTTAGCTTACTCACACAGCTACCTCATTGCGCCTCTTTTTTTTCTTCTTTGCGTCATGTGCTGTTTGGGGAGTATTTTTTGAAGGGCCATCCTGCCTGACACTGCAGTGCCACTCCTAGATGGGCCAGGTGTTTGTGTCGGCCACTTCGGTCGCTGAGCTTAGTCACACAGCTACCTCATTGCGCCTCTTTTTTTCTTTGCGTCATGTGCTGTTTGGGGAGTGTTTTTTGGAAGGGCCATCCTGCGTGACACTGCAGTGCCACTCCTAGATGGGCCAGGTGTTTGTGTCGGCCACTTGGGTCGCTGAGCTTAGTCATCCAGCGACCTCGGTGCAAATTTTAGGACTAAAAATAATATTGTGAGGTGTGAGGTGTTCAGAATAGACTGAAAATGAGTGGAAATTATGGTTATTGAGGCTAATAATACTTTGGGATCAAAATGACCCCCAAATTCTATGATTTAAGCTGTTTTTTAGGGTTTTTTGAAAAAAACACCTGAATCCAAAACACACCCGAATCCGACAAAAAAAATTCGGTGAGGTTTTGCCAAAACGCGTTCGAACCCAAAACACGGCCGCGGTACCGAACCCAAAACCAAAACACAAAACCCGAAAAATTTCCGGTGCACATCTCTAATCTTAATAAAGGAGAGAGAAAGGCAATTAAAACCTTATACACTGATAAAACTATTATTATCAAGCCGGTGGACAAAGGGGTGGGATTGTGATCCTTAATATTGGTGATTACTTATGTGAGGCTAATAGACAATTGACCAATGAAAATTACTATAAGAAACTGGATCGTGACCCCACCCCCCTTTTCCAAAAGAGACTTGTAGATCTATTAAATACGGGCTTGGAAGATAGCGCAATAACCAAGGAAATTTATCACTTTTTATTTAATTCACACCCTATTATCCCCACCTTTTATTACTTACCTAAAATACACAAATCCCTCACTACACCTCCGGGTCGCCCTATAATTTCTGGTGTTGGGTCCCTCACTAGTAGTGATGAGCGGGTTCGGTTTCTCGGAAACCGAACCCCCCCGAACTTCACTCTTTTTTACACGGGTCCGAGCAGACTCGGATCCTCCCGCCTTGCTCGGCTAACCCGAGCGCGCCCGAACGTCATCATCCCGCTGTCGGATTCTCGCGAGATTCGGATTCTATATAAGCAGCCGCGCGTCGCCGCCATTTTCACACGTGCATTGAGATTGATAGGGAGAGGACGTGGCTGGCGTCCTCTCCGTTTAGTTATAGAGCCTTAGAGTTAGTTGATCTGATTGATTGCTACTGCTTAGCTTATTGTGGGGAGGATTGAGGAGCAGCTGTTAGGACAGGAGGAGTACAGTGCAGAGTTTTGCTAGTTTTTTTTTATCCGTTCTCTGCCTGAAAAAAACGCTCCATACCATATCTGTGCTCAGCCTTAGTGTGCTGCATGATATATCTGACTGTGCTGAGTGCTCACACTGCTTAATTGTGGGGGAGACTGGGGAGCATCTATAGCAGGAGTACAGTGCAGAGTTTTGCTGACAGTGACCACCAGTATACGTTTGTCTGCCTGAAAAACACTCCTGTGGTGTCTTTTTTTCTTTATACTATAAACGCAGTCTGCTGACAGTGTCCACCAGGTCCATTATACTGTATATAGCAGTACGGTAGGCCACTGCTGTACCTACCTCTGTGTCGTCACTCGTCGTCATACATAAAGTATACTAGTAGTATATCCATCCATCTATCCATCCTGTGGTGTCTTTTTTTCTTTATACTATAAACGCAGTCTGCTGACAGTGTCCACCAGGTCCATTATACTGTATATAGCAGTACGGTAGGCCACTGCTGTACCTACCTCTGTGTCGTAACTCGTCGTCATACATAAAGTATACTAGTAGTATATCCATCCATCTACATTGTATACCTGTGGTGTCTTTTTTTCTTTATACTATAAACGCAGTCTGCTGACAGTGTCCACCAGGTCCATTATACTGTATATAGCAGTACGGTAGGCCACTGCTGTACCTACCTCTGTGTCGTCACTCGTCGTCATACATAAAGTATACTAGTAGTATATCCATCCATCTACATTGTGTACCTGTGGTGTCTTTTTTTCTTTATACTATAAACGCAGTCTGCTGACAGTGTCCACCAGGTCCATTATACTGTATATAGCAGTACGGTAGGCCACTGCTGTACCTACCTCTGTGTCGTCACTCGTCGTCATACATAAAGTATACTAGTAGTATATCCATCCATCTACATTGTATACCTGTGGTGTCTTTTTTTCTTTATACTATAAACGCAGTCTGCTGACAGTGTCCACCAGGTCCATTATACTGTATATAGCAGTACGGTAGGCCACTGCTGTACCTACCTCTGTGTCGTCACTCGTCGTCATACATAAAGTATACTAGTAGTATATCCATCCATCTACATTGTATACCTGTGGTGTCTTTTAGTTGTGCGCATTAAAATATGGAGAACAAAAATGTGGAGGTTAAAAAAATAGGGAAAGATCAAGATCCACTTCCACCTCGTGCTGAAGCTGCTGCCACTAGTCATGGCCGAGACGATGAAATGCCATCAACGTCGTCTGCCAAGGCCGATGCCCAATGTCATAGTACAGAGCATGTAAAATCCAAAACACAAAAGATCAGTAAAAAAATGACTCAAAAATCAAAATTAAAAGCGTCTGAGGAGAAGCGTAAACTTGCCAATATGCCATTTACGACACGGAGTGGCAAGGAACGGCTGAGGCCCTGGCCTATGTTCATGGCTAGTGGTTCAGCTTCACATGAGGATGGAAGCACTCAGCCTCTCGCTAGAAAAATGAAAAGACTTAAGCTGGCAAAAGCACAGCAAAGAACTGTGCGTTCTTCGAAATCACAAATCCCCAAGGAGAGTCCAATTGTGTCGGTTGCGATGCCTGACCTTCCCAACACTGGACGGGAAGAGCTTGCGCCTTCCACCATTTGCACGCCCCCTGCAAGTGCTGGAAGGAGCACCATTCATCTACATTGTATACCTGTGGTGTCTTTTTTTCTTTATACTATAAACGCAGTCTGCTGACAGTGTCCACCAGGTCCATTATACTGTATATAGCAGTACGGTAGGCCACTGCTGTACCTACCTCTGTGTCGTCACTCGTCGTCATACATAGAGTATACTGGTAGTATATCCATCCATCTACATTGTATTCCTGTGGTGTCTTTTTTTCTTTATACTATAAACGCAGTCTGCTGACAGTGTCCACCAGGTCCATTATACTGTATATAGCAGTACGGTAGGCCACTGCTGTACCTACCTCTGTGTCGTCACTCGTCGTCATACATAAAGTATACTAGTAGTATATCCATCCATCTACATTGTATACCTGTGGTGTCTTTTTTTCTTTATACTATAAACGCAGTCTGCTGACAGTGTCCACCAGGTCCATTATACTGTATATAGCAGTACGGTAGGCCACTGCTGTACCTACCTCTGTGTCGTCACTCGTCGTCATACATAAAGTATACTAGTAGTATATCCATCCATCTACATTGTATACCTGTGGTGTCTTTTAGTTGTGCGCATTAAAATATGGAGAACAAAAATGTGGAGGTTAAAAAAATAGGGAAAGATCAAGATCCACTTCCACCTCGTGCAGAAGCTGCTGCCACTAGTCATGGCCGAGACGATGAAATGCCATCAACGTCGTCTGCCAAGGCCGATGCCCAATGTCATAGTACAGAGCATGTAAAATCCAAAACACAAAAGATCAGTAAAAAAATGACCCAAAAATCAAAATTAAAAGCGTCTGAGGAGAAGCGTAAACTTGCCAATATGCCATTTACGACACTGAGTGGCAAGGAACGGCTGAGGCCCTGGCCTATGTTCATGGCTAGTGGTTCAGCTTCACATGAGGATGGAAGCACTCAGCCTCTCGCTAGAAAAATGAAAAGACTTAAGCTGGCAAAAGCACAGCAAAGAACTGTGCGTTCTTCGAAATCACAAATCCACAAGGAGAGTCCAATTGTGTCGGTTGCGATGCCTGACCTTCCCAACACTGGACGGGAAGAGCTTGCGCCTTCCACCATTTGCACGCCCCCTGCAAGTGCTGGAAGGAGCACCCGCAGTCCAGTTCCTGATAGTCAAAGTGAAGATGTCAGTGTTGAAGTACACCAGGATGAGGAGGATATGGGTGTTGCTGGCGCTGGGGAGGAAATTGACAAGGAGGATTCTGATGGTGAGGTGGTTTGTTTAAGTCAGGCACCCGGGGAGACACCTGTTGTCCGTGGAAGGAATATGGCCATTGACATGCCTGGTCAAAATACAAAAAAAATCAGCTCTTCGGTGTGGAATTATTTCAACACAAATGCGGACAACAGGTGTCAAGCCGTGTGTTGCCTTTGTCAAGCTGTAATAAGTAGGGGTAAGGACGTTAACCACCTCGGAACATCCTCCCTAATACGTCACCTGCAGCGCATTCATCATAAGTCAGTGACAAGTTCAAAAACTTTGGGCGACAGCGGAAGCAGTCCACGGACCAGTAAATCCCTTCCTCTTGTAACCAAGCTCACGCAAACCACACCACCAACTCCCTCAGTGTCAATTTCCTCCATACACAGGAAAGCCAATAGTCCTGCAGGCCATGTCACTGGCAAGTCTGACGAGTCCTCTCCTGCCTGGGATTCCTCCGATGCATCCTTGAGTGTAACGCCTACTGCTGCTGGCGCTGCTGTTGTTGCTGCTGGGAGTCGATGGTCATCCCAGAGGGGAAGTCGGAAGCCCACTTGTACTACTTCCAGTAAGCAATTGACTGTCCAACAGTCCTTTGCGAGGAAGATGAAATATCACAGCAGTCATCCTGCTGCAAAGCGGATAACTGAGGCCTTTGCAGCCTGGGCAGTGAGAAACGTGGTTCCGGTATCCATCGTTACTTCAGAGCCAACTATAGACTTGATTGAGGTACTGTGTCCCCGGTACCAAATACCATCTAGGTTCCATTTCTCTAGGCAGGCAATACCGAGAATGTACACAGATGTCAGAGAAAGAGTCACCAGTGTCCTAAAAAATGCAGTTGTACCCAATGTCCACTTAACCACGGACATGTGGACAAGTGGAGCAGGGCAGACTCAGGACTACATGACTGTGACAGCCCACTGGGTAGATGTATTGCCTCCCGCTGCAAGAACAGCAGCGGCGGCACCAGTAGCAGCATCTCGCAAACGCCAACTCGTTCCTAGGCAGGCTACGCTTTGTATCACCGCTTTCCAGAATACGCACACAGCTGAAAACCTCTTACGGCAACTGAGGAAGATCATCGCAGAATGGCTTACCCCAATTGGACTCTCCTTGGGATTTGTGGCATCGGACAACGCCAGCAATATTGTGCGTGCATTACATCTGGGCAAATTCCAGCATGTCCCATGTTTTGCACATACCTTGAATTTGGTGGTGCAGAATTATTTAAAAAACGACAGGGGCGTGCAAGAGATGCTGTCGGTGGCCAGAAGAATTGCGGGCCACTTTCGGCGTACAGGCACCGCGTACAGAAGACTGGAGCACCACCAAAAACACCTGAACCTGCCCTGCCATCATCTGAAGCAAGAGGTGGTAACGAGGTGGAATTCAACCCTCTATATGCTTCAGAGGATGGAGGAGCAGCAAAAGGCTATTCAAGCCTATACATCTGCCCACGATATAGGCAAAGGAGGTGGAATGCACCTGTCTCAAGCGCAGTGGAGAATGATTTCAACGTTGTGCAAGGTTCTGCAACCTTTTTAACTTGTCAGTTCAGACACTGCCAGCCTGAGTCAGGTCATTCCCCTCATCAGGCTTTTGTAGAATAAGCTGGTGGCATTGAAGGAGGAGCTAAAACAGAGCGATTCCGCTAGGCATGTGGGACTTGTGGATGGAGCCCTTCATTCGCTTAACCAGGATTCACGGGTGGTCAATCTGTTGAAATCAGAGCACTACATTTTGGCCACCGTGCTCGATCCTAGATTTAAAACCTACGTTGTATCTCTCTTTCCGGCAGACACAAGTCTGCAGAGTTTCAAAGACCTGCTGGTGAGAAAATTGTCAAGTCAAGCGGAACGTGACCCGTCACCATCTCCTCCTTCACATTATCCCGCAACTGGGGGTGCGAGGAAAAGGCTAAGAATTCCGAGCCCACCCGCTGGCGGTGATGCAGGGCAGTCTGGAGCGAGTGCTGACATCTGGTCCGGACTGAAGGACCTGCCAACGATTACTGACATGTCGTCTACTGTCACTGCATATGATTCTGTCACCATTGAAAGAATGGTGTAGGATTATATGAGTGACCGCATCCAAGTAGGCACGTCAGACAGTCCGTACGTATACTGGCAGGAAAAAGAGGCAATTTGGAGGCCCTTGCAGAAACTAGCTTTATTCTACCTAAGTTGCCCTCCCTCCAGTGTGTACTCCGAAAGAGTGTTTAGTGCCGCCGCTCACCTTGTCAGCAATCGGCGTACGAGGTTACTTCCAGAAAATGTGGAGAAGATGATGTTCATTAAAATGAATTATAATCAATTCCTCCGTGGAGACATTCACCAGCAGCAATTGCCTCCAGAAAGTACACGGGGACCTGAGATGGTGGATTCCAGTGGGGACAAATTAATAATCTGTGAGGAGGGGGATGTACACAGTGAAAGGGGTGATGAATCGGACGATGATGATGAGGTGGACATCTTGCCTCCGTAGAGCCAGTTTGTGCAAGGAGAGATTGATTGCTTCTTTTTTGGTGGGGGCCCAATCCAACCAGTCATTTCAGTCATAGTCGTGTGGCAGACCCTGTCGCTGAAATGATGGGTTCGTTAAAGTGTGCATGTCCTGTTTATACAACATAAGGGTGGGTGGGAGAGCCCAAGGACAATTCCATCTTGCACCTCTTTTTTCTTTCATTTTTCTTTGCGTCATGTGCAGTTTGGGGAGTATTTTTTTGAAGGGCCATCCTGCGTGACACTGCAGTGCCACTCCTAGATGGGCCAGGTGTTTGTGTCGGCCACTAGGGTCGCTTATCTTTGTCACACAGCTACCTCATTGCGCCTCTTTTTTTCTTTGCGTCATGTGCTGTTTGGGGAGTATTTTTTTTGAAGGGCCATCCTGCGTGACACTGCAGTGCCACTCCTAGATGGGCCAGGTGTTTGTGTCGGCCACTAGGGTCGCTTAGCTTAGTCACACAGCTACCTCATTGCGCCTCTATTTTTCTTTGCGTCATGTGCTGTTTGGGGAGTATTTTTTTGAAGGGCCATCCTGCGTGACACTGCAGTGCCACTCCTAGATGGGCCAGATGTTTGTGTCGGCCACTAGGGTCGCTTAGCTTAGTCACACAGCTACCTCATTGCGTCTCTTTTTTTCTTTGCGTCATGTGCTGTTTGGGGAGTATTTTTTTGAAGGGCCATCCTGCGTGACACTGCAGTGCCACTCCTAGATGGGCCAGGTGTTTGTGTCGGCCACTTGGGTCGCTTATCTTAGTCACACAGCTACCTCATTGCGCCTCTTTTTTTCTTTGCGTCATGTGCTGTTTGGGGAGTATTTTTTTTAAGGGCCATCCTGCGTGACACTGCAGTGCCACTCCTAGATGGGCCAGGTGTTTGTGTCGGCCACTAGGGTCGCTTAGCTTAGTCACACAGCTACCTCAATGCGCATCTTTTTTTCTTTGCGTCATGTGCTGTTTGGGGAGTATTTTTTTGAAGGGCCATCCTGCGTGACACTGCAGTGCCACTCCTAGATGGGCCAGGTGTTTGTGTAGGCCACTAGGGTTGCTTAGCTTAGTCACACAGCTACCTCATTGCGCCTCTTTTTTTCTTTGCGTCATGTGCTGTTTGGGGAGTATTTTTTTGAAGGGCCATCCTGCATGACACTGCAGTGCCACTCCTAGATGGGCCAGGTGTTTGTGTCGGCCACTAGGGTCGCTTAGCTTAGTCACACAGCTACCTCATTGCGCCTCTTTTTTTCTTTGCGTCATGTGCTGTTTGGGGAGTATTCTTTTGAAGGGCCATCCTGCGTGACACTGCAGTGCCACTCCTAGATGGGCCAGGAGTTTGTGTCGGCCACTAGGGTCGCTTAGCTTAGTCACACAGCTACCTCATTACGCCTCTTTTTTTCTTTGCGTCATGTGCTGTTTGGGGAGTATTTTTTTGAAGGGCCATCCTGCGTGACACTGCAGTGCCGCTCCTAGATGGGCCAGGTGTTTGTGTCGGCCACTAGGGTCGCTTAGCTTAGTCACACAGCTACCTCATTGCGCCTCTTTTTTTCTTTGCGTCATGTGCTGTTTGGGGAGTATTTTTTTGAAGGGCCATCCTGCGTGACACTGCAGTGACACTCCTAGATGGGCCAGGTGTTTGTGTCGGCCACTAGGGTCGCTTAGCTTAGTCACACAGCTACCTCATTGCACCTCTTTTTTTCTTTGCGTCATGTGCTGTTTGGGGAGTATTTTTTTGAAGGGCCATCCTGCGTGACACTGCAGTGCCACTCCTAGATGGGCCAGGTGTTTGTGTCGGCCACTTTGGTCGCTTATCTTAGTCACACAGCTACCTCATTGCGCCTCTTTTTTTCTTTGCGTCATGTGCTGTTTGGGGAGTATTTTTTTGAAGGGCCATTCTGCGTGACACTGCAGTGCCACTCCTAGATGGGCCAGGTGTTTGTGTCGGCCACTTGGGTCGCTTATCTTAGTCACACAGCTACCTCATTGCGCCTCTTTTTTCTTTGCGTCATGTGCTGTTTGGGGAGTATTTTTTTGAAGGGCCATCCTGCGTGACACTGCAGTGACACTCCTAGATGGGCTAGGTGTTTGTGTCGGCCACTAGGGTCGCTTAGCTTAGTCACACAGCTACCTCATTGCGCCTCTTTTTTTCTTTGCGCAATGTGCTGTTTGGGGAGTATTTTTTTGAAGGGCCATCCTGCGTGACACTGCAGTGCCACTCCTAGATGGGCCAGGTGTTTGTGTCGGCCACTAGGGTCGCTTAGCTTAGTCACACAGCTACCTCATTGCGCCTCTTTTTTTCTTTGCGTCATGTGCTGTTTGGGGAGTATTTTTTTGAAGGGCCATCCTGCGTGACACTGCAATGCCACTCCTAGATAGGCCAGGTGTTTGTGTCGGCCACTAGGGTCGCTTATCTTAGTCACACAGCTACCTCATTGCGCCTCTTTTTTTCTTTGCGTCATGTGCTGTTTGGGGAGTATTTTTTTGAAGGGCCATCCTGCGTGACACTGCAGTGCCACTCCTAGATGGGCCAGGAGTTTGTGTCGGCCACTAGGGTCGCTTAGCTTAGTCACATAGCTACCTCATTGCGCCTCTTTTTTTCTTTGCGTCATGTGCTGTTTGGGGAGTATTTTTTTGAAGGGCCATCCTGCGTGACACTGCAGTGCCACTCCTAGATGGGCCAGATATTTGTGTCGGCCACTAGGGTCGCTTAGCTTAGTCACACAGCTAACTCATTGCGCCTCTTTTTTTCTTTGCGTCATGTGCTGTTTGGGGAGTATTTTTTTGAAGGGCCATCCTGCGTGACACTGCAGTGCCACTGCTAGATGGGCCAGGTGTTTGTGTCGGCCACTTGTGTCGCTTATCTTAGTCACACAGCTACCTCATTGCGCCTCTTTTTTTCTTTGCGTCATGTGCTGTTTGGGGAGTATTTTTTTGAAGGGCCATCCTGCGTGACATTGCAGTGCCACTCCTAGATGGGCCAGGTGTTTGTGTCGGCCACTTGGGTCGCTTAGCTTAGTCATCCAGCGACCTCGGTGCAAATTTTAGGACTAAAAATAATATTGTGAGGTGTGAGGTGTTCAGAATAGACTGAAAATGAGTGGAAATTATGGTTATTGAGGTTAGTAATACTATGGGATCAACATGACCCCCAAATTCTATGATTTAAGCTGTTTTTTAGGGTTTTTTGAAAAAAACACCCGAATCCAAAACACACCCGAATCCGACAAAAAAATTTCGGTGAGGTTTTGCCAAAACGCGTTCGAACCCAAAACACGGCCGCGGAACCGAACCCAAAACCAAGACACAAAACCCGAAAAATTGCCGGTGCACATCACTACTCACTAGTAACCTATCACTTTTTGTTGATCACTATTTACAGGAACATGTGAAAAATTTACGGTCTCATATTAAGGACACGACTCATTTTTTTAATTTATTGAAGAGCGTGCCATGGAAACAAAATAATTTGTTAATGACATGTGATGTGGAGGCACTATATTCAAATAATTCACACACATTGGGGGTTAAAGCAGTGGAACATTACCTCCTACAAGACATCTATATGTCAGCACAACTACGGAATTTTATTTTATTATCTATTCAATTCATTTTGAGCCATAATTGTTTCACATTTAACTCACAATTTTATTTACAGACACGGGGTGCTGCGATGGGGGCGGGGTTCGCTCCGAGCCTAGCAAACCTATTTATGGGGAGATTTGAAGAACATCACATATGGGGCGGGTAATATGAAGCGAACCTCACCTTCTATGGCAGATTTATAGATGATTTGTTTTTTATTTGGGACGGGGATTTACTTTCAGCACAAAATTTTGTAATAAATTTAAATAATAATGAGTTTGGTTTGCACTTCACGTTTAATATTCATGATACATCTATCAATTTCCTTGATATATGGCTGCAAGTTACAGAAGGTAAATTGATCACACAGACATATATCAAACCGGTTGATCAAAACCGTTACTTGAACTTTACCAGTTCACACAAAAATTCATGGAAGATAAATATCCCAAATGGGCAATTTATAAGAATTAAGAGGAATTGTGGCACAGATAGTAAGTATAAGGAACAGGTGGGTAAACTTTACCAATAATTTTTAGAACAGGGATATCCAGATAATATATTACAAAAGGCTCTGATGGAGGTAAACCAAATAGATCGAGCAGATCTCTTACAGACCTCCAAAAAATCTAATATTGGAGGTAATACAGATAGAACTGCCTTATTTACTACACAATATAATAACTGTGCATATAAAATTAGGTCCATTATAAAGAAAAACTCAGCTTTACTTAAGTTAGACAATATACTACGTGAAAATGTAGACCTGGAAGGTACAGTTATATTTAGGAAATCTAGTAACTTACAATCACTATTAGTTAAGAGTCATTACCAACAAGAACAGGCTATCAATAAAACGTGGATACCCAAACGCCCAAAAGGCTTTCATTCATGTGGGAAATCCACATGTACCACCTGCAGGCACGCTTTAAGAAAAGCTACAGATTTTACTTCAAATACTAATGGGAAATCATTCACTATTAAAGATTTCATGAATTGTAGGTCTACATATAATATATATAATTCAATGCGGCTGCGGTAAGCAGTACATAGGGAGAACAACTCGCATGTTACACACCAGGTTTATGGAACACTGGCGGAACATTAACAAGGGAATTAAGACACACCTTCTTTCAAGTCATATATCCCAATGTATAAGATCAGACACATTTAGTAGAATAAATATCAGGGCAATAGAATCTATTAAATTTACCAAAAGGGGTGGTGATAGATTCAATATGCTATGTAGGAGAGAGGCATATTGGATCTATAGACTTGATACGTTAGTACCATATGGACTCAATGACACAGTAGAGTTGAATAACATCTGATATATGTATGGGATTAATATATTCATTGGTGTGTGTATGTGTGTTCATATGTTTTACGTGTGTATATACATACACACATACGTATCTGTGTTTGGGTGTGATTATAATAGACAGCTATATTAATATACTAATATAAAATGTGTATGATACTATATATATTGTATACAGGTCAGCAGCACTCCGTCCAGAATAACTGTGAAGTCAATAAGCAGGTGCCCTCCAAGTAACTAGCCCGAATAGGGTGTCCATAAATATGTAAAGCAATCAGCGGCACTCACGGCTCCCGAATGGGGAGATGAAGACACTCAGTCGTTGTGCGGTCAACGTTTCAATGTTATTCACATTAACATTTTCATCAGGACATATACTATATATATATACAACTAATTGTTTGTTTGTTTTTGCTGAGTCTTGCTGTGTACATGCATATATCTAAATAGACACTGTTTCTGTACGTGTAGGAGGCTTTTATGCATCTACATAGTCAGCAAGATTGTATATTCGCCATATAAACCGGTAAAGGAATCATATTATTATTTATTATATAAGGATTTATTGTGATAATTATAGGAAGTCTCTCTATATTTATATGAAGTTATGTATCTAGATATGTAGTTTGAATTGACTCTAATATTCAGTCAATGGGTAAGATCGCGATGACCACTTCTTCTCTGTATATTTATATATAATTTATACAATTAATATATATAGAGTTTATTAAAATATATTAGGGTGAAGTCTTTTCTATATATTATACCCATATGGGTTTAAATTATTTATATAAGTGGTGTTAGGCTGTGTATATTGATAATAAGGAAGTGGGAGAATGCTAATTTAAGAGAACACTATACTAGTTAGAATAGGAGGTGTTAAATCTAATTAATAGCACAGGTGCATTGAATCAGGAATGGTTTAAAAGTACACCTCCCTACAGACGGCCTCACTACGTTCTGAGGAAGCCGCCGATTTGACTTGAAGGCGGAGAAACGCGTAAACCTCTTTATTTGTTCATTACAAGTCGGACTTTCACATTTGACCCCATTGAGGAGACCAACTTGATCTGCATGCCCTGTTGGACACTGGGCTTCCAAGGGGAGAGCGGCACCGATAGCAGCGCCTGCCGTGCGACCCATGTGCGGGGTGCAGCCCGACACAGAGCATAGAGGGAGCAAGCTACGAAACTGCCCGGGGAGAGAGCCGCGCTTGAAGTAGCGCCTACCGCACAGGTTATGTGCAGTGTGTAATCTGACACAGAGAACGAGGTGAGCTTTCATCAATACACATCGCCCCTGTGGGAACATTGCTGAAAAGCTTTTATTTCTCCAGCAAAATAGCTCCTCATATACAGTGAACCTTTGATCTCTATACTGCATATAAATTGGGAGATTGCTTTACCTCAGCCAAATACCGATCAAACATCATCAGGTGAGCCAGTATTGTTTTCTGGGAACTTTTAAACAACCATAAGCTAAAACGCTTCTTTCTGACCTCCTGATATGTCCGCATATAAATGAACTGCTACCAGCGGCCGGGAGATGTACCTATTATAACAATATTAGGCTCACGTTTAGGTGTAATAAATCACCAATATCTGGAAATCAAAAAACCTTTTGAGGACATTTATATTGCAGATATTTTTATTATGTGATAAGTTTTTTATTGTCTCAAAAATCTTTTTATTGTATTATATGTGATTGTTTAAACAGTGGAATATACCTTATTATATTTACCGGCCGGTAATAACAAATATAAAAAAGTTTTATTAGATTTAAATAATTAACCAAAATTAGATATATTGGCATATGGTGTATTTATTAAATATAAAATTGTTTTTTTCCCATCCGTGGGGAAAAATAATTTTGTTCTCTTGTCCTATCTGTACTGTATGTCCTGTTTCGTGCCCCAGCCCTAATCTGTATCTCTAATATTGTGCCCCCTTGATCTGTATTTGCTCTCCCCACCCCACCTCTGTATTATGTTCCATATTGCCCATCCCCCACCCAAAAAAATAAATTCTGTATTGTGCCTATGGTCTTTTCTTCTCCTCATCTGAATGTTCTGTAGTGCAACCCCCCCACATTTCTGTGTTTTTGTATTGTACCCCCATTTGCGTGTCCTGTGCTGTGCTGTTCTAATACCACCCATCCACCCATCCCTCCCCCGCATCTGCATGTTTGTCCACTATTCCCAAGCCACTGGCATAGGTACTGATTAGGGTTTGGGAGCAGTCACTATCCATGCACCCCAACTGATTACTGATAATCCTGACAAGTAATAATCCTGACAAGTAATAAATACAGTATATGCTCAAACGATAAGACATTTCCAAATCTATAGGCGACATTTATATATAAGCAGCGCACAATGCATCACTCAGGAGTTTATTCCTCGCTGTCAGTCTATGTGCACTTCTAGTTTGCAGTCACTAGAGAGGGGAGTAGGTATACAACTTGATACGAAGGGCTACGTACTGTAGGGGTGCATTGATGCACAACCAAGATATTTTGTGATGCGCATCAAAGGCCTGATTCACAGCTTGGAGCAAATCAAACAAAAGAGCAATTTGCACTTTGGCAAGACCATGTTGCACTGCAAGGGTGGTGGTTGCAGATTTAAAATGTACAGACTTTTAAGGCATCTGTGCTAGCTCAATTCTAAATTTCGTTATTAAACTAATGCTATCCAGTATTTGTTTGCTGCATGCAATAGCAGTCAGTATTTTCCCTGCATGCAAAAAACACAGTGCATTTGCACCACTTACATTGCAACCTAGTTTGTTCCTGGAGCATATTGCTCTTTTTTGCCCTTGTTTTTGATACGCTCCCTTTTTTTTTCTTTTTTTTTTTACACAGGCTTCAATAGTTCACTATAAACGAGGTTCAGTATCACATGTGCTTATAAATGTAAACCGGTAGAAATAGTTTTATTTTTTTCTTGCTTTATAATATAAAAGAGTACTTCAAGTGTGAGTTTAAAATATTCTAAACTTTGTGGAAAACCGCAGAAGGGACTGTAACCAAAGCGATAAATAATGTTGTAAGAGTAGCCGGTGGAAATGTGCAAATTACTAAAAATCAGGTTGCTTGGAGGTGAATAAACAAACTCGGAAGCTGCCTCCAATTTATTCCACCACAGAGTTTTTAATATGAATGTACTGTATAACCAAGAGAAACATTTACAGGGCAAAAGGTCTGTCAAGGGATGTTTATTTTTATGTTCTACAGGCAAGTAAATTAAAGAATGCTGCATTTTAAAGAGTAGCGGACAAAAGAAGAATATTACTCTTAACATGATGTACGGTACAACCTGTAATATTTCACGAAGGCTGGGTCTGATTAAGCCTTGGGGGTGCCCGGGACACTTAAGACAGGGGGGCCCTGGTGGAAGGAGGGTTGATATTTGATTGTGCACACCTCTCAACATGACCCATTCCAGGAGGGACAAAATGCTCTTTACCTAGACTTCCCTCTTAATATAATTGGTGTGACCTGTCTTGAACTATTTAATTGATAAGAAAGGTATTTCAACATAGGTGATTGCAAGACAACTTAACCTTAAAATACGCATACAAAAATAACATCTATAATTTATCTTTTCACATGCAAGAATAACAGCAGCCTCTGTACTACTTACACACTGGGACAGGACTCAGGAGGACTCTCTGTGTATCTCTCACTCTAGACCCTCAATAGATAACAGCTTACACAGGACCCAGACACCCAGGCAGGGAGGAGGAGAAGCTGGGATCCCTGTGTCACTTACAGCTCTCTCCACCCTTTTATCTCTCCTCTATCGGAAAGCTCCATAGGTAGCTCATGAAACCTGATACTCCTGTGGCTCTGCCTGCACTGCGTACTGTCCTGCTCACATTATGGCTGCCTGGTTCTGCTGCTGCATAAGAGAGAATGCTAGTGATGTCAGTGTGCTCTGCTTGGGGGGCCCGGGGTACAGTATGCCCTGTGACCCCCTTAATCTGGCTATGCACAAAGGTGTTCTAAACAGTAACAAGACACAATAACTTAGCAACAACAATAACACATAGACAATAAAAACACTCATGTTTATTTAAAAGTGCAAACACAAACAGAATATGTTGGCAGTAAAGAACCAGATGGTTCTAATTATAGTAAATAACACAGATGTGCTGTCAGCCATAACAATTATGTAACTATTAACGAACGTTGATCAGTGTAATTCAAATTGGCCATATGTAGAAAAATCTTTCAATGTAGTGAAAAGCATTGTTTACATTTGCACCACTTGTGATATGGGTGAGATGTTTCAAACTTTGAAGAGAGAGAAATGGACAGAGATAAATTACTAACCAATCAGCTGTGTCATTTTTACAGGCTGTGGGGCTCATTTATCAATTAGTGATAAGACTTGTGGATGATAAAACTTGTTGAACATAATAAATCGTGCTCCTACCAATCAGCTCCTAACTGTCATGCGTTTGGCTCCTGTCATGTATTTGAAAAATGACAGTTGGGAGCGGATTTGCTCGAGCATCATTTATCATACACAACAAGTTCTACCATTCGCATCGAGTGTTACCACTCATTGATAAATGGGCCCCTAAGTCTGAAAAATGTCAGGAGATGAATTAGTTGGTACTTTCTCCACTTATTACTCTCCAAGCTTTGATACATCTCCCTCATTTTTTGAATAGAGAACACGTGAAACAGTATTAACAAATAATACATAATCTCACAATACTAAATTATTCAATGACAAAACAACAGCAATTGACAGAATATAAATAAAACATAAAACTGCAGATCCACCTAATGACAAGATAGTGGGTATCATAGGAACGTTTAGTATAAAGGGTGGAACAGAGCTGCTAACTTTACCAAGTCTGCTGTGTGAGATGAGCGCCTGAAATTTTTCGGGTTTTGTGTTTTGGTTTTGGGTTCGGTTCCGCGGCCGTGTTTTGGGTTCGAACGCGTTTTGGCAAAACCTCACCGAATTTTTTTTGTCGGATTCGGGTGTGTTTTGGATTCGGGTGTTTTTTTCAAAAAACACTAAAAAACAGCTTAAATCATAGAATTTGGGGGTCATTTTGATCCCAAAGTATTATTAACCTCAAAAACCATAATTTACACTCATTTTCAGTCTATTCTGAATACCTCACACCTCACAATATTATTTTTAGTCCTAAAATTTGCACCGAGGTCGCTGTGTGAGTAAGATAAGCGACCCTAGTGGCCGACACAAACACCGGGCCCATCTAGGAGTGGCACTGCAGTGTCACGCAGGATGTCCCTTCCAAAAAACCCTCCCCAAACAGCACATGACGCAAAGAAAAAAAGAGGCGCAATGAGGTAGCTGTGTGAGTAAGATTAGCGACCCTAGTGGCCGACACAAACACCGGGCCCATCTAGGAGTGGCACTGCAGTGTCACGCAGGATGGCCCTTCCAAAAAACCCTCCCCAAACAGCACATGACGCAAAGAAAAAAAGAGGCGCAATGAGGTAGCTGTGTGAGTAAGATTAGCGACCCTAGTGGCCGACACAAACACCGGGCCCATCTAGGAGTGGCACTGCAGTGTCACGCAGGATGTCCCTTCCAAAAAACCCTCCCCAAACAGCACATGACGCAAAGAAAAAAAGAGGCGCAATGAGGTAGCTGTGTGAGTAAGATTAGCGACCCTAGTGGCCGACACAAACACCGGGCCCATCTAGGAGTGGCACTGCAGTGTCACGCAGGATGTCCCTTCCAAAAAACCCTCCCCAAACAGCACATGACGCAAAGAAAAAAAGAGGCGCAATGAGGTAGCTGACTGTGTGAGTAAGATTAGCGACCCTAGTGGCCGACACAAACACCGGGCCCATTTAGGAGTGGCACTGCAGTGTCACGCAGGATGTCCCTTCCAAAAAACCCTCCCCAATCAGCACATGATGCAAAGAAAAAGAAAAGAAAAAAGAGGTGCAAGATGGAATTGTCCTTGGGCCCTCCCACCCACCCTTATGTTGTATAAACAAAACAGGACATGCACACTTTAACCAACCCATCATTTCAGTGACAGGGTCTGCCACACGACTGTGACTGATATGACGGGTTGGTTTGGACCCCCCCCAAAAAAGAAGCAATTAATCTCTCCTTGCACAAACTGGCTCTACAGAGGCAAGATGTCCACCTCATCATCACCCTCCGATATATCACCGTGTACATCCCCCTCCTCACAGATTATCAATTCGTCCCCACTGGAATCCACCATCTCAGCTCCCTGTGTACTTTGTGGAGGCAATTGCTGCTGGTCAATGTCTCCGCGGAGGAATTGATTATAATTCATTTTAATGAACATCATCTTCTCCACATTTTCTGGATGTAACCTCGTACGCTGATTGCTGACAAGGTGAGCGGCGGCACTAAACACTCTTTCGGAGTACACACTTGTGGGAGGGCAACTTAGGTAGAATAAAGCCAGTTTGTGCAAGGGCCTCCAAATTGCCTCTTTTTCCTGCCAGTATAAGTACGGACTGTGTGACGTGCCTACTTGGATGCGGTCACTCATATAATCCTCCACCATTCTATCAATGTTGAGAGAATCATATGCAGTGACAGTAGACGACATGTCCGTAATCGTTGTCAGGTCCTTCAGTCCGGACCAGATGTCAGCATCAGCAGTCGCTCCAGACTGCCCTGCATCACCGCCAGCGGGTGGGCTCGGAATTCTGAGCCTTTTCCTCGCACCCCCAGTTGCGGGAGAATGTGAAGGAGGAGATGTTGACAGGTCGCGTTCCGCTTGACTTGACAATTTTGTCACCAGCAGGTCTTTCAACCCCAGCAGACTTGTGTCTGCCGGAAAGAGAGATCCAAGGTAGGCTTTAAATCTAGGATCGAGCACGGTGGCCAAAATGTAGTGCTCTGATTTCAACAGATTGACCACCCGTGAATCCTTGTTAAGCGAATTAAGGGCTCCATCCACAAGTCCCACATGCCTAGCGGAATCGCTCCGTGTTAGCTCCTCCTTCAATGTCTCCAGCTTCTTCTGCAAAAGCCTGATGAGGGGAATGACCTGACTCAGGCTGGCAGTGTCTGAACTGACTTCACGTGTGGCAAGTTCAAAGGGCATCAGAACCTTGCACAACGTTGAAATCATTCTCCACTGCGCTTGAGACAGGTGCATTCCACCTACTATATCGTGCTCAATTGTATAGGCTTGAATGGCCTTTTGCTGCTCCTCCAACCTCTGAAGCATATAGAGGGTTGAATTCCACCTCGTTACCACTTCTTGCTTCAGATGATGGCAGGGCAGGTTCAGTAGTTTTTGGTGGTGCTCCAGTCTTCTGTACGTGGTGCCTGTACGCCGAAAGTGTCCCGCAATTCTTCTGGCCACCGACAGCATCTCTTGCACGCCCCTGTCGTTTTTTAAAAAATTCTGCACCACCAAATTCAAGGTATGTGCAAAACATGGGACGTGCTGGAATTTGCCCATATTTAATGCACACACAATATTGCTGGCGTTGTCCGATGCCACAAATCCACAGGAGAGTCCAATTGGGGTAAGCCATTCCGCGATGATCTTCCTCAGTTGCCGTAAGAGGTTTTCAGCTGTGTGCGTATTCTGGAAACCGGTGATACAAAGAGTAGCCTGCCTAGGAAAGAGTTGGCGTTTGCGAGATGCTGCTACTGGTGCCGCCGCTGCTGTTCTTGCGGCGGGAGTCCATACATCTACCCAGTGGGCTGTCACAGTCATATAGTCCTGACCCTGCCCTGCTCCACTTGTCCACATGTCCGTGGTTAAGTGGACATTGGGTACAGCTGCATTTTTTAGGACACTGGTGACTCTTTTTCTGAGGTCTGTGTACATTTTCGGTATCGCCTGCCTAGAGAAATGGAACCTAGATGGTATTTGGTACCGGGGACACAGTACCTCCAACAAGTCTCTAGTTGGCTCTGCAGTAATGATGGATACCGGAACCACGTTTCTCACCACCCAGGAAGCCAAGGCCTCAGTTATCCGCTTTGCAGTAGGATGACTGCTGTGATATTTCATCTTCCTCGCAAAGGACTGTTGAACAGTCAATTGCTTACTGGAAGTAGTACAAGTGGGCTTACGACTTCCCCTCTGGGATGACCATCGACTCCCAGCGGCAACAACAGCAGCGCCAGCAGCAGTAGGCGTTACACGCAAGGATGCATCGGAGGAATCCCAGGCAGGAGAGGACTCGTCAGAATTGCCAGTGACATGGCCTGCAGGACTATTGGCATTCCTGGGGAAGGAGGAAATTGACACTGAGGGAGTTGGTGGGGTGGTTTGCGTGAGCTTGGTTACAAGAGGAAGGGATTTACTGGTCAGTGGACTGCTTCCGCTGTCACCCAAAGTTTTTGAACTTGTCACTGACTTATTATGAATGCGCTGCAGGTGACGTATAAGGGAGGATGTTCCGAGGTGGTTAACGTCCTTACCCCTACTTATTACAGCTTGACAAAGGGAACACACGGCTTGACACCTGTTGTCCGCATTTCTGGTGAAATACCTCCACACCGAAGAGCTGATTTTTTTGGTATTTTCACCTGGCATGTCAACGGCCATATTCCTCCCACGGACAACAGGTGTCTCCCCGGGTGCCTGACTTAAACAAACCACCTCACCATCAGAATCCTCCTGGTCAATTTCCTCCCCAGCGCCAGCAACACCCATATCCTCCTCATCCTGGTGTACTTCAACACTGACATCTTCAATCTGACTATCAGGAACTGGACTGCGGGTGCTCCTTCCAGCACTTGCAGGGGGCGTGCAAATGGTGGAAGGCGCATGCTCTTCACGTCCAGTGTTGGGAAGGTCAGGCATCGCAACCGACACAATTGGACTCTCCTTGTGGATTTGGGATTTCGAAGAATGCACAGTTCTTTGCTGTGCTGCTTTTGCCAGCTTGAGTCTTTTCATTTTTCTAGCGAGAGGCTGAGTGCTTCCATCCTCATGTGAAGCTGAACCACTAGCCATGAACATAGGCCAGGGCCTCAGCCGTTCCTTGCCACTCCGTGTCGTAAATGGCATATTGGCAAGTTTACGCTTCTCCTCCGACAATTTTATTTTAGGTTTTGGAGTCCTTTTTTTTCTGATATTTGGTGTTTTGGATTTGACATGCTCTGTACTATGACATTGGGCATCGGCCTTGGCAGACGACGTTGCTGGCATTTCATCGTCTCGGCCATGACTAGTGGCAGCAGCTTCAGCACGAGGTGGAAGTGGATCTTGATCTTTCCCTAATTTTGGAACCTCAACATTTTTGTTCTCCATATTTTAATAGGCACAACTAAAAGGCACCTCAGGTAAACAATGGAGATGGATACTAGTATACAATTATGGACTGCCTGCCGAGTGCAGACACAGAGGTAGCCACAGCCGTGAACTACCGTACTGTACTGTGTCTGCTGCTAATATAGACTGGTTGATAAAGAGATGTCTATGTAACTATGTATGTATAAAGAAGAAAGAAAAAAAAACCACGGTTAGGTGGTATACAATTATGGACGGACTGCCTGCCGAGTGCAGACACAGAGGTAGCCACAGCCGTGAACTACCGTACTGTACTGTGTCTGCTGCTAATATAGACTGGTTGATAAAGAGATGTCTATGTAACTATGTATGTATAAAGAAGAAAGAAAAAAAAACCACGGTTAGGTGGTATACAATTATGGACGGACTGCCTGCCGAGTGCAGACACAGAGGTAGCCACAGCCGTGAACTACCGTACTGTACTGTGTCTGCTGCTAATATAGACTGGTTGATAAAGAGATGTCGTAGTAGTATGTATGTATAAAGAAGAAGAAAAAACCACGGTTAGGTGGTATATACAATTATGGACGGGCTGCCGAGTGCCGACACAGAGGTAGCCACAGCCGTGAACTACCGCACTGTACTGTGTCTGCTGCTAATATATAGACTGGTTGATAAAGAGATAGTATACTCGTAACTAGTATGTATGTATAAAGAAAGAAGAAAAAACCATGGTTAGGTGGTATATACAATTATGGACGGGCTGCCGAGTGCCGACACAGAGGTAGCCACAGCCGTGAACTACCGCACTGTACTGTGTCTGCTGCTAATATATAGACTGGTTGATAAAGAGATAGTATACTCGTAACTAGTATGTATGTATAAAGAAAGAAAAAAAAACCACGGTTAGGTGGTATATACAATTATGGACGGGCTGCCGAGTGCCGACACAGAGGTAGCCACAGCCGTGAACTACCGCACTGTACTGTGTCTGCTGCTAATATAGACTGGTTGATAAAGAGATAGTATACTCGTAACTAGTATGTATGTATAAAGAAAGAAAAAAAAACCACGGTTAGGTGGTATATACAATTATGGACGGGCTGCCGAGTGCCGACACAGAGGTAGCCACAGCCGTGAACTACCGCACTGTACTGTGTCTGCTGCTAATATAGACTGGTTGATAAAGAGATAGTATACTCGTAACTAGTATGTATGTATAAAGAAAGAAAAAAAAACCACGGTTAGGTGGTATATACAATTATGGACGGGCTGCCGAGTGCCGACACAGAGGTAGCCACAGCCGTGAACTACCGCACTGTACTGTGTCTGCTGCTAATATAGACTGGTTGATAAAGAGATAGTATACTCGTAACTAGTATGTATGTATAAAGAAAGAAAAAAAAACCACGGTTAGGTGGTATATACAATTATGGACGGGCTGCCGAGTGCCGACACAGAGGTAGCCACAGCCGTGAACTACCGCACTGTACTGTGTCTGCTGCTAATATAGACTGGTTGATAAAGAGATAGTATACTCGTAACTAGTATGTATGTATAAAGAAAGAAAAAAAAAACACGGTTAGGTGGTATATACAATTATGGACGGGCTGCCGAGTGCCGACACAGAGGTAGCCACAGCCGTGAACTACCGCACTGTACTGTGTCTGCTGCTAATATAGACTGGTTGATAAAGAGATAGTATACTCGTAACTAGTATGACTATAAAGAAAGAAAAAAAAACCACGGTTAGGTGGTATATACAATTATGGACGGGCTGCCGAGTGCCGACACAGAGGTAGCCACAGCCGTGAACTACCGCACTGTACTGTGTCTGCTGCTAATATATAGACTGGTTGATAAAGAGATAGTATACTCGTAACTAGTATGTATGTATAAAGAAAGAAAAAAAAACCACGGTTAGGTGGTATATACAATTATGGACGGGCTGCCGAGTGCCGACACAGAGGTAGCCACAGCCGTGAACTACCGCACTGTACTGTGTCTGCTGCTAATACAGACTGGTTGATAAAGAGATAGTATACTCGTAACTAGTATGTATGTATAAAGAAAGAAAAAAAAAACACGGTTAGGTGGTATATACAATTATGGACGGGCTGCCGAGTGCCGACACAGAGGTAGCCACAGCCGTGAACTACCGCACTGTACTGTGTCTGCTGCTAATATATAGACTGGTTGATAAAGAGATAGTATACTCGTAACTAGTATGTATGTATAAAGAAAGAAAAAAAAACCACGGTTAGGTGGTATATACAATTATGGACGGGCTGCCGAGTGCCGACACAGAGGTAGCCACAGCCGTGAACTACCGCACTGTACTGTGTCTGCTGCTAATATATAGACTGGTTGATAAAGAGATAGTATACTCGTAACTAGTATGTATGTATAAAGAAAGAAAAAAAAACCACGGTTAGGTGGTATATACAATTATGGACGGGCTGCCGAGTGCCGACACAGAGGTAGCCACAGCCGTGAACTACCGCACTGTACTGTGTCTGCTGCTAATATAGACTGGTTGATAAAGAGATAGTATACTCGTAACTAGTATGTATGTATAAAGAAAGAAAAAAAAACCACGGTTAGGTGGTATATACAATTATGGACGGGCTGCCGAGTGCCGACACAGAGGTAGCCACAGCCGTGAACTACCGCACTGTACTGTGTCTGCTGCTAATATATAGACTGGTTGATAAAGAGATAGTATACTCGTAACTAGTATGTATGTATAAAGAAAGAAAAAAAAACCACGGTTAGGTGGTATATACAATTATGGACGGGCTGCCGAGTGCCGACACAGAGGTAGCCACAGCCGTGAACTACCGCACTGTACTGTGTCTGCTGCTAATATAGACTGGTTGATAAAGAGATAGTATACTCGTAACTAGTATGTATGTATAAAGAAAGAAAAAAAAACCACGGTTAGGTGGTATATACAATTATGGACGGGCTGCCGAGTGCCGACACAGAGGTAGCCACAGCCGTGAACTACCGCACTGTACTGTGTCTGCTGCTAATATAGACTGGTTGATAAAGAGATAGTATACTCGTAACTAGTATGACTATAAAGAAAGAAAAAAAAACCACGGTTAGGTGGTATATACAATTATGGACGGGCTGCCGAGTGCCGACACAGAGGTAGCCACAGCCGTGAACTACCGCACTGTACTGTGGCCCTCATTCCGAGTTGATCGGTCGCAAGGCGATTTTAGCAGAGTTACACACGCTAAGCCGCCGCCTACTGGGAGTGAATCTTAGCTTCTTAAAATTGCGACCGATGTATTCGCAATATTGCGATTACTAACTACTTAGCAGTTTCAGAGTAGCTCCAGACTTACTCTGCCTGTGCGATCATTTCAGTGCTTGTCGTTCCTGGTTGACGTCACAAACACACCCAGCGTTCGCCCAGGCACTCCCACCGTTTCCCCGGCCACTCCTGCATTTTTTCCGGAAACGGTAGCGTTTTCAGCCACACGCCCCTGAAACGCCGTGTTTCCGCCCAGTAACACCCATTTCCAGTCAATCACATTACGATCGCCGGAGCGAAGAAAAAGCCGTGAGTAAAAATACTTTCATCATAGTAAAGTTACTTGGCGCAGTCGCAGTGCGAACATTGCGCATGCGTACTAAGCGGATTTTCACTGCGATGCGATGAAAAATACCGAGCGAACAACTCGGAATGAGGGCCTGTGTCTGCTGCTAATATAGACTGGTTGATAAAGAGATAGTATACTACTAATATTATATATACTGGTGGTCAGGTCACTGGTCACTAGTCACACTGGCAGTGGCACTCCTGCAGCAAAAGTGTGCACTGTTTAATTTTAATATAATATTATGTACTCCTGGCTCCTGCTATAACCTATAACTGGCACTGCAGTGCTCCCCAGTCTCCCCCACAAATATAAGCTGTGTGAGCTGAGCACAGTCAGATATATATATACATTGATGCAGCACACTGGGCTGAGCAGTGCACACAGATATGGTATGTGACTGAGTCACTGTGTGTATCGTTTTTTTCAGGCAGAGAACGGATATATTAAATAAAACAAACAACTGCACTGTCTGGTGGTCACTGTGGTCGTCAGTCACTAAACTCTGCACTCTCTTCTACAGTATCACAGCCTCAGGTCAATCTCTCTCTCTCTCTCTCAACCCTAATCTAAATGGAGAGGACGCCAGCCACGTCCTCTCCCTATCAATCTCAATGCACGTGTGAAAATGGCGGCGACGCGCGGCTCCTTATATAGAATCCGAGTCTCGCGAGAATCCGACAGCGTCATGATGACGTTCGGGCGCGCTCGGGTTAACCGAGCAAGGCGGGAGGATCCGAGTCTGCTCGGACCCGTGAAAAAAACATGAAGTTCGTGCGGGTTCGGATTCAGAGAAACCGAACCCGCTCATCTCTAGTGTGTGGATAGGAGCACTCAGTTATTGCACTTGACCAGAGAGCAGATCTAACAAGAAGAGACAGGTGTATTAACATAACATGGAAGAAACTGTGCTTAGGAAGCTCAGCTCTGCCTCTGACATTTTTATACCTTTTCCTGACCACTTATGCTCTGCAGAGCAGGGGCTTACTGCCATTTTAACCCCTTGAGTAAGGATAACTTGTTCTCCACATATACGGTACGTCACAATTGTTGAGGAGGGACCCACTTGTCATCTGCACTCAAGCACTTCATTCTTACACATTGTAAGCATTTAGTCTAAAGCTAGCCATACATCAGACCAACTTTTCTCCAACACTCCAAACTTCCAACCATCCAACTTGTCTGTTCAACTAAAACAGTGCCCCACACATCTCACCAACTTTTTACCAGTGCTCCACACATCTAACCAACTTTTCATCAGACCAACCAACCTTCCAACTTCTGTCCAACTTGTGATGTCACCGAAGTAGGCGGACAGTGCCTGCCTACAGTTCTTCAGTTTTGTTTTGTTTTTTCATTTCAAAACATGCAGAAGTGTCTTTTTTTCAGTGAAACTGGGCTTTTCTTTTACCACCATACATTTATTAGATTTACTTATTTTTATACTGAACTATGGATACCAGCATGGTTGGGCTGCCAAGGCAAATATATATATATATATATATATATATACCAGATGTAGATATTCGGCACTCCCAATGTAGTAAAATGTACAGCTTGCCTGTTGCCCTCCTGAGCTTCAAAAAGCAAACATATCACAAACGATAGGCGGCACTCTAGGACTTTTCAAAAATCAAGAACATACGTGACCCTATTCTGACAGCTTAACGTTTCGGTTTCGGTCATTTTCAATCCGCCACAGTTTGCTGGCGGAATCTAATAAAAATTTTTAAAAACATGGTTTTTTTTGTGTTTTTTTTTTGGTAATAGCATATCTATTTATATTAGAAGGGATTAGGTACTTGGTTTGTCTTTTTTGGAGGCACAAGTATTATTTATATATTTTTAAAAAGATTATTATTATTATTTATTTTTTCAAATGGAATGGGTAAAACCCGAAAAAAAATTGCGTGGGGTCCCCCCTCCAAAGCATAACCAGCCTCGGGCTCTTCGAGCCGGTCCTGGTTCTAAAAATCCGGGGGAAAAACGGACATGGGATCCCCCGTATTTTTAAAACCAGCACCGGGCTCTGCGCCTGGTGCTGGTGCAAAAAATACGGGGGGACAAAAAGAGTAGGGGTCCCCCGTATTTTTTACACCAGCATCGGGCTCCACTAGCTGGACAGATAATGCCACAGCCGGGGGTCACTTTTATACAGTGCCCTGCGGCCGTGGCATTAAATATCCAACTAGTCACCCCTGGCCGGGGTACCCTGGGGGAGTGGGGACCCCTTCAATCAAGGGGTCCCCCCCCCCAGCCACCCAAGGGCCAGGGGTGAAGCCCGAGGCTGTCCCCCCCATCCAAAGGCTGCGGATGGGGGGCTGATAGCCTTGAGAAAATGGAAAGAATATTGTTTTTTCCAGTAGTACTACAAGTCCCAGCAAGCCTCCCCCGCAAGCTGGTACTTGGAGAACCACAAGTACCAGCATGCGGGAGAAAAACGGGCCCGCTGGTACCTGTAGTTCTAATGGGAAAAAAATACCCAAATAAAAACAGGAGACACACACCGTGACAGTAAAACTTTATTTCACACATGTCGACACACACATACTTACCTATGTTGACACGAAGCAGTCGGTCCTCTTCTCCAAGTAGAATCCACGGGTACCTGAAAATAAAAGATAATTATACTCACCTGATCCAGGGTCCAGATTATAATCCACGTACTTGGCAAAACAACAAACCGAACACCCGGACCAAACGGACTGAAAGGGGTCCCATGTTTACACATGGGACCCCTTTCCACGAATGCAGAGACACCCCCGTGACAGCTGTCACAGAAGTGTCTCTTCAGCCAATCAGGAAGCGCCACTCCGTGGCACTCACCTGATTGGCTCTGTGCGCGTCTGAAGTGACAGAAGCGCATCGCACAGCTCCCTCCATTAGTTTCAATGGTGGGAACTTTCCGGTCAGCGGTGGGGTTACCCGCGGTCAGCCGCTGACCGCGGGTGACCTCACCGCTGACCGGACAGTTCCCACCATTGTATATGTGTGTGTGTGTGTGTGTGTCAGTGTATGTGAGTGTGACAGTATGTGTGTATACCAGTGTATATGAGTGTGTCACAGTGTACATACATGTGTATCAAAGTGTATATGTGTGTGTGTATCACAGTTTACATATGTGTGTATCAGTTATATATGTGTGTGACAGTATATGTGAGTGTGTCAGTGTATATAGGTGTGTCTCAGTGTGTGTGTGTGTGTGTGTGTGTGTGTGTGTGTGTGTGTGTGTGTGTGTGTGTGTGTGTGACAGTGTGTATATATGTATATGTCAGTATGTGTGTGTATCTCACAGTGTATGAGTGTGTCACAGTGTCTATACAGTACGTGTCTATCACAGTGTATATATGTGTGTCTATCACAGTGTATATATGTGTGTCTATCACAGTGTATATATGTGTGTCTATCACAGTGTATATATGTGTGTCTATCACACTGTATATATGTGTGTATCAGTGTACATGTGTCAGTGTGTATATATATATATATATATGTGTGTATATCAGTGTACATATGTGTGTCAGTGTGTGTGTATATATATGTGTGTGTCAGTGTGTATATATGTGTGTCTGTCTGACGGGCGGGGGGTGAATTAGCGGTGTGGGAGCCGGTGCGGGCGGAGGGAGGCTGGCGGGCGGGCGGGTGAATTAGCAGTGCGGGCGGAGGGAGGCTGGCGGGGGGGGGGGTGAATTAGCGGTGCGGGAGCCGGTGCGGGCGGAGGGAGGCTGGCGGCTGTGATGGGAAGGAAGCTGGGCGGGTGAGGTGGCCGAAGGAATAAAGACTGGGCGGGATGGATGGGGCGGCCGGCGGAGGAAAGGGACTGGCGGGCGGAGGGGGGTCAATTTGCGGTGCGGGAGGCTGGCGATGCGGGACAGAGATGGACGGTGCAGTGTGGCTGTGCGGTGGCTGGTCACTGCGGCTGGGGCGGTGAGGTGGCCGGAGGGGGATTGGTCAGAGAGGGTCCTCTGCAGCCCGAGACAAAAGTAGGCGGACACTAGCAGCCAGTGTCCGCCTACTTATCGTTCAGTTGGGGGGAAAGTTTTCCCCTACACCTGAACGATTGGTTGGGAAAATCAAACAGGTTTGATTTTCCCAACTAGTTGGTCAGACCATTTCTGACCGTTTTTTAGCGTGTGGGAGCAAACGGCTGATAATCGTTTGCTCCCACACACTGCCAGATTATCTTTCCAACCAGCCAACTAGTTGGCTGGTTGGAAAGATATCGTCCTGGTGTATGGCTACCATTAGATGATGAAACTAGTGTCAGAGATAAGCCTCCTCCTATCAAGTCCCTTCAATTGTCTGTTTGTTACCTTTTGTTTACCAATAGATTGGGAATCCCAGGAAGCAGACAACACACACGGTTATGTCGGCAAAATGAGACTGAAGCTTGTTTAATCAGCAAGGCGTTATATAGCAAAAAGGTACTTGCATGAACACTTGATACACGTCACATTTTAAAACAATAATGCATCTCTTCTCATAACTCCTCTCTAGCTGACACCCTCCTTCGTGTCCTTCACAAGAAGTATAAACACCCAGAAACTGTCTAATAACATGTTTTCAAGACATATAGCTATGACCGTGCTTCTCACAGAATGTACTCACTGTGAAATGTCAGCATTATTATGATTTCTTAGCAAAGCATCTTTCTTATTCACTACATCATGGCTGCTACTTAACAAAATGGCTGATAGTTGCTTAAGCTCAATACATCTCTCTCAGTCCCTCCTTTCATAATTATATGACATTACAGTTCAGCTACAAAGCATTACACAATCTCTACCTACAAGTGTCTAGGCAAACAGTCTAGCTATAATGGTGCTAGAGGCTATATTCCCGTAGGATCGTGCTTGTCACTCTATCCCATGGAAGGTAAAGAACCATTCACATCATATCGATTAAGGTAGACTGTTCACGGCTCCTTCTTGCCACGCTCTTCTGTAGTTTCTTAAACTTGGAGGTTTCACATCTTTGAGTTTACAGACTTCTTCCAAGCTGAAAGGAAAAGGAAACAAAATAGCATCTTAAAACACAGATATATGCAGATTGCTACACCAACAATTTTTAATAAAAACATCACTATTTCAACAATCTACTCTTTGATCCCGCTAAACCAATTAGCTGGGTTTAAGCAGAACATTTCCTTTAACCACTTCTTGCGTACTATTTGTTTCATTAGTAATAAATATACAACATATTTTTGGAGTTCTCTTTATACACATTTTAAAAAGTATCACACTCTATTTTGTAGTATGTATGTCACACTCTATTTTGTAGTATGTATTTACTCAAAAGAAATTTAAAAACCCTTATACGCTTATATGTAGTGGGGACAGATGTCCACTCCCCTCCTTTTCCAGATGTGGGCCCATGTGAGCCCAGCATTTCTTAACTAACTGGTATCTTTGAAATCCTAGAGAATTCATAATCTTTACTTTAATTTGCTTAACACAAAATTTAGTGGCCTTACACTGGTATGTAACTTTGGATTGGCGGACATGCCAGCCCCTGCCCTCTCCTATGAGGGATATAGAGTATATTATGACTACACTGAGTACTGAAGTTCCCATATAACGACCCATAGTGGCTTGTCTAGTTTAGGCCCAATTAGCCTCTGCATGTTTGTGTATTTCATTGTTCAAACTTAACTTGAGCAAATTTGCAGTGGAACCCAAGTCTCTCTCTCCTTAATTCTCACAGAAGTGGGCGTGGACAGCAACACTCAATATGGACCATCAAATCTGGGCTCAAGTGACTTTTTTACGTGTCTCCTGGTTAAAGCTTGTGGGGATTCAGATCTGCTCCTGAATCTGTGAGATAGGCAAAAACTAGAAAATGCAGAGGTGTCAGTTTCTTCAGTAAGACTTTTTAACGGGTGTGGATCATTGCATCGACAGGTTCTAGGTCGACAATGTTTCAGTCGACCACAATAGGTCGACAGGCACTAGGTCGTCAGGGTTGGAAAGTCGACAGGGGTTCTAGGTCGACATGGTCTAGGTCGACAGTTCAAAAGGTCGACAGGAGTTTTTCATGTTTTTTTGTGTTGTTTTCTCCATACAGTGACCGGGAAGTCCAATTAGTGCACCGTGTCCGCTCGCCATGCTTCGTGCAATGTGCCTCGCTTCGCTCGGTACAGATTACCGTACCAATCGTAGTCCACGTGGATCGTTAAGTATGAAAAGTTCAAAAAAAGAAAAAAAATTGAAAAAGTCATGTCGACCTTTTGACCTGTCGACCTAGGAACCATGTCGACCTAGTGACTGTCGACCAATAGTGGTTGACCTAAACATTGTCAACCTAGACAGTGTCGACCTTCAGACCGGATCCCCTTTTTAACATACAGTATGCAGTCAAGTTAACAAAATTTATGCTGTAACTCTTGTGGATAATAACATCCTATCTTAGGTATGCTACCAAACAATATTTCATAAGGTGAATAACCTATGGTTTTACTGAATATGGTTCTACTATTAACCAGTACTAAAAATAAACACTTTAGCATCCCTTTGTGGTTTCTGTGACACACCCACTAACCTGTGGGGGATACATGGAATGCCTGTTGTATTCCCAAATCATACCTTATGTACTACGTTATTTCTTTAATAAAATAAATACCACTATCTGCTACCATAACTTCTGGTACTCCATATCTGCAAATAACTTCTGAAACTAATTTTCTAGCTACTGATTTTGCTGTGGCTTTTGCCATTGGCAAATAACTGAAAATGTCTGTGGCTACCAATACATCTTTGGCAGTTTAGATATGGCCAATTTGCAGTCTTTGAAATGGAAAATAACTTCTGGGGGATTGCTGTCTTGACCATCTGTCCTGGATTGGACATTTCCACATATCCAGTAGGCTTGTACAAACTTGGTTGCGGCTGGATTACATCCTGGAGCTATCCATCTTCCATTAACTAAATTTTCCATTTGATCCTTTCCCAGGTGTGTGAGTCCATGGCTGACTTGACACATAGGTGGATATAAGCTTCTGGGCAAGCATAACTTTCTCCTAATTTCCATACGCCAGTGTCTTCTTGTCTGGCTCTTTTTCTTTGCCATGCTGCTTTTTCCTTCAGGACCTGCTTGTTCTTGAAATGTCTTCTTCAAATCCTGTAGATTAGGCATTCGAGGCTTTGCTTCTTTCTGTTTTTTCTGTCTGTGTGGTGTAGACTGCTACCTTCACTGCTTGTTTGGTTGCTTTCTTTTTCCAGAGGCTTCTTTCTCACTCTCTCCTGCTTGGTTCTGAAGTTCAATCAGCGTAGCATAATCAGGCATCTGGTCTGGCACTGGAATGGTTACTGTTTAGGCTTGCCTTTCCTGCTGGGGGCATCTTGCTGCCCTCTTGGCTTCAGTCTCTTCCAGATTGTTGCCTCTTGTTTCAGGAGTGTAATTTCTTGCATGTGCCTGGATCTTTATTACTGCAACCTTTTCTGTGGCCCTTGCAGAGCTCTGAAATGGTATCTGATCAGTGAAGTATGTTGTATGTCTTTGCCACTTGCCGTCTTGAAGCCTCCACTTTTCCATATCTGGCCCACACTCTTGTACTGGAATGGTAAGGATCCTGAATCCACAACTTCATGTGCAGTGGTTACTACATATGTTGTATAAGGAATTCCATCATCATGGTACCTTGATCCATCCACATATAGCTCATGTTGAGCATAAGGTAGTTCTTGTTCCAGTAAAGCCACACAATCATGGGGAAAAAAAAAAAATTGCCCTTAGTAGAACTATCATCTTGCTCTGGATTTTGCTTAGTAGAACTATCATCTTGCTCTGGACCATCCTCTGTGTCCATGATGATCTGTCTGTATCCTCCTTCTCTGGACCACCTTCCTGGTATTTATCATTATCTTCTTTCATGCTGATCCATCAGTAGATAATGAAGATAATCTGTCTCTCCCTCCTTTTGAATCTTGAGATTCAACACCGTTATTGATTAATCCTGGAAAAGGGTTGCTGGGTTGAGGGTAGTACATCTTCTGATGGTTACTTGTTGCACTTTAGCAGTGCTACTTAGATTTGCTGTTGACAGGTGTTTGGTTCTTGCTTATTGAAGCTTCTCTGTAACTGCATGTGGTACCTGGATGATAAGCTCATGATTCAGCACTATGACTGTGCTCTTGTCCTCTTCTAGGAATGTTGCTGCCACTGCTCTGATGCTGGTAGGTGCTCCTTGAGTAATGTTGTCAAGCTTGCTTGAGTGGTAGGCCACTGGTCTTTGCCTCAGTCCATAATTTTGCGTAAGGACTTCTATGTATGGCCTCTTTTTTCAATAGTCAGGTAGTTCTAGGGTTTGAGATGAGGCAACTGCTGCTTCCAATTGTTCAATTGCTTCATCCACCTGTTGCTGTGTGTAGGATGTGAACTGTCCCTCCCTTTCAGTGTTGTCATACAATGCGTGCATGTAGACTGATGCTAGAGGTATCCATTTTCTTCAGTATCCTACTAGGCCCAGGAATGATCAACTGACTTGCTTGACACTAGTTGGCATCTTAGCTTGCAGTATGAATTTATTTTCTCACTTTTGTTAGATGTCGGGTACCTTGAGTGTCCTAGGAAGATTACCTCTTGCTAGGCTAGCTGCAATTTCTCCTTCTGAGGCTCTGCAGTCTTGTTCTTCTAGAAACTTCAATAAGGACACTGTCCCTTTGTCACAACTGAGGGCCTGAGCTGACGGGAGGCAGCCTCAGTTGTAGGGGCTGAGATGTACCGGAACCTGGGAGGTTGTATCAGACCCCTGGACATGTAAGTAACATGAATAATAACTGCCCGAAGGCGTGACCACGACAACTTGGATAAAAGTCAATGATGTTTATTATGACAACTCCGCAACACAGCAGCAGTAAAAGAAAACGTAAAAGTCAGCAAATAATAAATACAGTTCCTGGGTACTACAGGATGGCAGGAGCCACAGGGCACTGGTAGTGTGAGATAGTTCTTATGATCTTCTAGATGGAAAGTCCTTACCAGGCCCGACTGTAGCAATGGAGATAACCCAGGATTGTGCCAGCTGGTGTTCCAGGAAAAGCTGGGTTGCTGAAGGTAAAACAGCTGCTGTGGATACTGGCTGGAACCAGACTGTTGTTAGCACGGAGAGGATACTGGCTGGAACCAGTTAAATAATAGATGAACTTGGGAGCGATGAAATATGAACTGAAATGTAGAACTTGAGAGCGGAGAAATAATAATACCGGTGGAGAGTGGTAAAGTGTAGAAAGGACACCGGCCCTTTAAGGGAAGCTGTACTCTGCTGGAAGCTGAGCTGGAAGCAGGTAATATTGTAGCTGGAAACAGATGAATCCACAATGGATTGGAGAGTCAGGCTACACCGCAGGTGGAATGCTGGTGCGGGTCTCTACGGTGGAAGTCTTGAGACAGGAGCTGGAACCTGGAAGACAATCACAGGAGAGAGACAAACAGGAACTAGGTTTGACAACCAAAGCACTGACGCCTTCCTTGCTCAGGCACAGTGTATTTATACCTGCAGCAAGGAAGGGATTGGCTAGGCAATTATGCAGATTAACAATACTGACAACAGATTGGAGGAAATGATCAGCTGACAGAATCCAAGATGGCTGCGCCCATGCAGACACTTGGAGGGAAGTTTGGTTTGTAATCCATGTGGTAATGAAAACAGTAATGGCGGCGCCGGCCACTGGAGACAGGAGACGCCAGGCTGACAAGTGCACATCCAACCACGCGGACACAGCGGAGGCCGCGGCTGACGTAATCACCACTCTGACACTCTGCATGCAGAAGCTCAGGGACGGCGGCGGAGGCCGCGGGAGACGCCATGCCAGATGTAATAAGGCGTTACTGTGACAGCGTCTCAGAGAGACAGGAGAGGATGCAGGAATGTGAACATTAGGATAACAGATGGGATCCGGTCCTGGAGCGCTGAGCCAGCCTTAGGAGGCATCTGATGGGTAAGAAATGGCGTCCAGATACCCGGATCGTGACAGCACCCCCCCCCTTTAGGAGTGGCCCCAGGACACTTCTTTGGCTTTTGAGGAAACTTGGAATGGAATCTCCGGACCAAGGCAGGAGCATGGACATCAGAAGCATTGGTCCATGAACGTTCCTCAGGGCCGTAACCCTTCCAGTCAATAAGATACTGTAGTTGACCGTAACGGTGACGTGAGTCCAGGATCTTGGCCACTTCATACTCAACGCCTCGTTGAGTTTGGACTTTCGGAGTTGGAGGAAGTGAGGAATGAAACTGATTCAAGATCAGCGGTTTCAACAGGGAAACATGGAATGTCCTGGGTATTTTTAAGAAGGGAGGCAACTGGAGTCTGTAAGCAACAGGATTGATGACTTGTTCAATCTTGAAAGGACCGATATAGCGAGGTGCAAACTTCATACTGGGAACTCTTAACCTCAAATTCTTCGTGGATAACCATACCCGATCACCCACCTTGAGAGCAGGAACTGCTCGACGCTTCTTATCCGCAAACTTCTTGTACCTGAATGATGCCTTGAGCAGAGCTGATCGTACGCTCTTCCAGATATTGGCAAACTGATGCAAGGTGATATCCACTGCGGGAACAGAAGTTGCTGGAAGCGGTTGGAACTCAGGAACTTTAGGGTGGAATCCAAAGTTAGTGAAGAATGGTGTTGAAGCAGATGAAGAATGATACTGGTTGTTATGACAGAACTCGGCCCAGGGAAGTAATTGAACCCAGTCATCTTGAGAGGAGGACACATAGATGCGGAGGAAGGCCTCCAAGTCCAGATTCACCCTCTCGGTTTGACCATTGGTCTGAGGATGGTAAGCCGTGGAAAACTTTAGCTTGACTTGGAGGACTTGACATAAACTTCGCCAGAATTTGGCTGTGAATTGAACTCCTCGATCTGAGATAATTTCTTCAGGAAGACCGTGGAGTCGGAAGATCTCTTGTATGAATACTTGAGCCAACTTGGAAGCTGACGGAAGACCGGTGAGAGGAATGAAGTGTGCCATCTTGGTGAACCGGTCAACTACCACCCAGATGGTATTGAACTTGTTGCACATGGGTAAGTCTGTAATGAAATCCATCGACAAGTGGGTCCATGGTCGACGGGGAACGGATAGTGGAACCAGTTGCCCCGCAGGCGACTGGCGGGATACTTTATGTTGGGCACACTTTGGGCAAGATGCAATAAACTCCAAGACGTCCTTTTTCAGAGTTGGCCACCAATAGGACCTAGAGATAAACTCCAGGGTTTTTTGGATACCTGTATGTCCGGCAAAACGGGAAGCATGGGCCCAATGCATGAGCTTCTTCCTTAGCATCGGCTTCACAAAACTTTTCCCTGATGGGGGCGTAGAGTCCATCCCTACCGTGGAGAATGCCAACGGATTTATAATAGGATGCTTGTCTGAAGACTCTGACTCATTTTCTTGCTCCCATGAGCGGGAAAGGGCATCGGCCTTGCGATTCTGAGAGCCCGGACAGAACTGGAGTTTAAAGTCGAACCTGGAAAAGAAAAGTGCCCATCTGGCCTGACGAGGGTTGAGACATTGTGCGCCCTTCAGGTATAAAAGGTTCTTGTGGTCTGTAAGTATGGTGATTGAATGAGAAGCTCCCTCCAACAGATACCTCCACTCTTCTAGAGCGAGCTTGATGGCTAGCAACTCCTGGTCGCCAATGGCATAGTTGCGCTCAGCTGGGGAGAACTTCCGGGAGAAGAAACTGCAAGGGTGTAAATGGCCATCTTTAGCCCTCTGAGATAACACCGCTCCTACTCCAACGGAGGAGGCATCCACCTCTAAGATGAAAGGAGAGTCGATGTCAGGCTGTTTCAGAACAGGCGCAGAGATGAACCTTTGTTTTAAAAGATGAAATGCTTGCATGGCTTCTTCAGACCACTTGGACGGGTTAGCACCCTTCTTAGTGAAAGCAGTAATAGGCGCCACAATGGTGGAAAAGTCTCGTATAAACTTTCGGTAATAGTTGGCGAACCCTAAGAACCTCTGGACCCCTTTGAGGGTTAAGGGTACCGGCCAATTTTGGATTGCTTGTAGTTTCTCAGGATCCATCTCTAGTCCGGAACCGGACACAATGTACCCTAGAAACGGAATGGACTTGACTTCAAAGACGCATTTTTCTAATTTGCAATAGAGATGATTGACACGGCGACGGGACAGAACCTCTTTAACCCATAAACGATGTTCCTCTAAATCGTTGGCAAAAATGAGGATATCGTCTAGATAGACCACGACATGACGGTATAGAATGTCTCTGAAGATCTCATTGACAAAATGCTGGAAGACAGCTGGAGCATTGCTCAATCCGAAGGGCATGACGAGGTACTCATAATGTCCGTCACGGGTGTTAAAGGCGGTCTTCCACTCGTCACCCTCACGGATCCGGATGAGATTGTATGCACCTCGCAAGTCCAGCTTTGTAAAGATGGTAGCTCCGCTAACTCTGTCAAAGAGCTCAGTAATCAGGGGTAAAGGATAACGGTTCTTGATGGTAATGTCGTTCAAACCTCTGTAGTCGATGCACGGCCGCAGACCACCATCTTTCTTTTTTACAAAAAAGAAGCCTGCGCCGGCTGGAGAAGAAGAAGGTCGAATGAACCCCTTTGCTAGGTTCTCTTTAATGTATTCCTCCATAGAATGCGTCTCAGGCAGAGACAACGGATAAGTTCGGCCTCGAGGTGGAACCTTCCCTGGAACGAGATCAATCGGACAGTCCCATTCTCTATGAGGAGGAAGGATATCAGCAGAAGCTTTACTGAACACATCCGTGAAATCTTGATATGGAGGAGGTGGAACATCAGACGACCTGGGGGAGGAAGAACAGACAGGCAATACTTTAAACAAACATGTCTCAGCACAGGAGGAACCCCATGCCAGGATTTGCGTAGTCATCCAATCAATTGTAGGATTGTGAAGACGGAGCCATGGAAGGCCCAGGACCACAGGATGTGTGGCTCTTGGAATCACTAAAAAAGAAATAAGTTCGGAATGAAGAACTCCCACTCTCAGACGAACTGGCAGAGTCCTTAAAGAAATAACTGCATCAAAAATTTTGCTGCCATCCACGGCAGTTAAAGAAATGGACGAAGGAAGTCTCTCGGTGGGTAGGGACCACCGTTTAACATAGGCTTCGGTAATAAAGTTCCCAGCTGCTCCGGAATCAAGGAGGGCAATGACGTTCCGATAACGTTGAGCAATTTGGAGCGACACTGGGAGATTACAATCATGAGGAGATGGAGAGGAGATCATTACTCCTAGCCGGCCCTCTCCTGGGCGAGCTAGGGTTTGGAGTTTTCCCGGACATTCGGGACAGGCATTGATGGTGTGAGACGGAGCTGCACAGTAAAGACAAAGAGACTTGGAGAGACGTCTTCGGCACTCAGCAGGAGTTAAACGGGAACGACCAAGTTGCATGGGCTCATCTTTAGATGGTGACAGTTGACGAGGAGGAGGAGCAGAAGATTTTGGAGCAGATGATCTTCCACGCTCAGTTGCTCTCTCTCTGAAACGTAAATCAACTTTCGTGCAGAGTGAGATTAGCTCATCTAACTTAGAAGGTAAGTCTCTGGTAGCTAACTCATCTTTAACACGCTCAGATAAGCCATGCCAGAATGCAGCGTACAGGGCCTCGTCGTTCCATGCCAGTTCGGATGCCAGGATCTGGAACTGTATCAGATATTGTCCTACAGTACGTGACCCCTGGCGTAAACGGAGAATCTCGGATGAAGCTAAGGTTACCCGGCCTGGCTCGTCGAAGATGCGCCTGAATGTTGACACGAAGGCAGTGTAGGAAGATAGCAGGGTGTCGGACCTCTCCCATAACGGTGATGCCCAATCAAGGGCTGAGCCACTGAGAAGAGAAATAATGTAGGCAATTTTTGTACGGTCACTGGGAAAATTGCCAGGTTGTAGCTCAAACTGAATCTCACACTGGTTGAGAAATCCCCTGCAGAATCTTGGAGATCCGTCAAATTTTGCTGGCGTTGGAAGATGAAGACGTGGAGCAGAAATGGGTAAGGTGGGTGGGGTTATAGCTGGAGTCACTGTGGTTGACGCACCAGATGCGCCTGATCCACGGAGAGTTGTCTGAATCCCATCCAGCCGAGTAGAGAGATCCTGGAGACAGCGGATGATGTGGCCCTGTGCAGCCTCCTGATGTTCTAGTCGGGCTGCCAGTTCTTGCATCGGCCTGGCCGCTTGATCCTGGTCTCCGGCTGGATTCATTAGGTCAGTGCTTACTGTCACAACTGAGGGCCTGAGCTGACGGGAGGCAGCCTCAGTTGTAGGGGCTGAGATGTACCGGAACCTGGGAGGTTGTATCAGACCCCTGGACATGTAAGTAACATGAATAATAACTGCCCGAAGGCGTGACCACGACAACTTGGATAAAAGTCAATGATGTTTATTATGACAACTCCGCAACACAGCAGCAGTAAAAGAAAACGTAAAAGTCAGCAAATAATAAATACAGTTCCTGGGTACTACAGGATGGCAGGAGCCACAGGGCACTGGTAGTGTGAGATAGTTCTTATGATCTTCTAGATGGAAAGTCCTTACCAGGCCCGACTGTAGCAATGGAGATAACCCAGGATTGTGCCAGCTGGTGTTCCAGGAAAAGCTGGGTTGCTGAAGGTAAAACAGCTGCTGTGGATACTGGCTGGAACCAGACTGTTGTTAGCACGGAGTGGATACTGGCTGGAACCAGTTAAATAATAGATGAACTTGGGAGTGATGAAATATGAACTGAAATGTAGAACTTGAGAGCGGAGAAATAATAATACCGGTGGAGAGTGGTAAAGTGTAGAAAGGACACCGGCCCTTTAAGGGAAGCTGTACTCTGCTGGAAGCTGAGCTGGAAGCAGGTAATATTGTAGCTGGAAACAGATGAATCCACAATGGATTGGAGAGTCAGGCTACACCGCAGGTGGAATGCTGGTGCGGGTCTCTATGGTGGAAGTCTTGAGACAGGAGCTGGAACCTGGAAGACAATCACAGGAGAGAGACAAACAGGAACTAGGTTTGACAACCAAAGCACTGACGCCTTCCTTGCTCAGGCACAGTGTATTTATACCTGCAGCAAGGAAGGGATTGGCTAGGCAATTATGCAGATTAACAATACTGACAACAGATTGGAGGAAATGATCAGCTGACAGAATCCAAGATGGCTGCGCCCATGCAGACACTTGGAGGGAAGTTTGGTTTGTAATCCATGTGGTAATGAAAACAGTAATGGCGGCGCCGGCCACTGGAGACAGGAGACGCCAGGCTGACAAGTGCACATCCAACCACGCGGACACAGCGGAGGCCGCGGCTGACGTAATCGCCACTCTGACACTCTGCATGCAGAAGCTCAGGGACGGCGGCGGAGGCCGCGGGAGACGCCATGCCAGATGTAATAAGGCGTTACTGTGACAGCGTCTCAGAGAGACAGGAGAGGATGCAGGAATGTGAACATTAGGATAACAGATGGGATCCGGTCCTGGAGCGCTGAGCCAGCCTTAGGAGGCATCTGATGGGTAAGAAATGGCGTCCAGATACCCGGATCGTGACACCCTTCTTGGCACTTCTTTCAATGGTGGTGGCAATCAGCAGTTCATTTACATACTCTTTCTAGCTGTGTGTCTTCTAGATAAATCACTTGGTGATGTAGCCCCTCCCTGGGGTACTTTGGTCTAGTAGTATTGCTTACTTTCTTCCACAACTGAACTTCTGTTCCAATTTGCTTCTAAAATGGTTCTGTATTTCCTTTGATAAGTTGCTGGAAAACTCAACTTCTGCTGGGGTGTACTGTATTCTTGCTTGGATAAGCTTCAGTACATTGTGCTTCAGCAAAGTCACTGGACAAGTACTCCGAGGTCAAGAAGTGGACTGTAGTTGTTGCATCTCCTGTACCTTTAAGAGTTTCTGATATCATCAGTTCTTGTGATGCCTCCCACTGCTGTCTTCTGCGTCTGCTGGCTCCAGTATTTATTAGACACAAATGTCCTTCTTCAGTGGGCAAGGTGACTGTAATCATATCTTCTGTTGTTTTTTCTGGAGACATTATGTTTACTGGGAGGCACTTAGTCTAAGTCCACCCATGCTGGTATTCAACATAATGATGTTCATGGTGGGAGTTGTTCTTGCTCTTTATATGACTTTTCCTGTGAGAGGTAGACTTGTATAGCAACTTTTATTTCAGGTTACATCCTTGCTGGAATGTTGTAGGTACATCTTATTTTCTTGCAGGGGTGGGGCTTGACTTCCCAATTCAGTTGCTTTGATGGCCTGATCTGTAAGTAAACATTGAGGAATCTGGTTGTCCATAAAAATAGTTCTTGAAACCCCTGTGTCTCCTGTGGGTAAAGTCACTTGCTGCTGACACAGGGGCTGCACTGCACACCTCATATTCTGTCATCTCGTGTGTGCGTCCTAATATATGGCTGATGAGAAACCTGTTGCAGTGCTTTTAAAACCTGTTCTAAATTTACTTAACAGGGTTTTTATATATATATATATATATATATATATATATATATATATATATATACATATCATACACCATACATGTGTTGTATTTACTTAAAGAATGCAGCAGGATTCTATTCCCTCATACCTGGTAACTTTACAACTTTACAATTCCCAACACATTTTACTGAAACCATGGTATGTAATGTTCTTAATCAATATGTTTGGGGCGGTAATGTCTAACTCATTTTCCCCTGTATCAAAACTACATTACCAAATTTTTAGTATGTGAAACGATAGTAAAGTACAGTAATAATGAGAACTATACTACTATCTTCAGCTACCTGACAGCTGAGAATTCTTCTCTAACCCAAAACTAAAATACACATTGCATATATGAAAAATGACTTTATGGAAATATATAAATCTGCATAATTATGCATAATCACCCATTAATATGATTTGCAGTAGTATGTTTAATGTAGTTAAACTTACTGCTTTCTAATTATCTTTAAAACCTTCTAAGGCATTCAGAAATAAAATGACAATTATTGTTCTAATGCAATCTTTGCTTACTGTTATATTATCCATATTCCGTAGTCATAAACATTTTACATCTGCATGTAATTAGTCACATAGAACTAACAGGTGAATTGTTACCTTATTTCCCATCCCCAGCCTGTATATTTACAGAGCATATAGAACAACAGATTATAATTGATAATGTTATTATTACGATCTACTTTGATATATCAATTATCAATTGTTCAGATTTTGTAATATTTTGGATTTACACACTGGTACTTTGGCCACATAGAATCAGCTTTTGTGGTTTCCCTAAGGGATTTACAACATAAACGGGCTGTAGCTGTATGATTACTTTGCCTGTCGGTTCCTTTCTCTTTGCTTATCACATTCACATTTCCAGGAACCTTGCTTATAGGGAGTAACCCTTAACTTTCCCTTATTACCGCTTCTAGTACTTCTAGTACTACGTGGTGTGGGCAGAACCCCAGATTTATTAGGTCTGCATTTTTCAGACCTAGGAGCATTACAATTTTGACAATCTCTATTTGTACATTTCCATCCTGATACTTTTGTATAAGCCAGGGAACAATTTGGATTCACTGTTTTTGTGGATGACATATTTAAAACTATAACAATAATGCAAAACTAATCTGGAGGTTGGGTACAACTAAACCATTAAGTATTTTTAACACTCAAGTATATTAAACTTAGGTAACATTAAAACTTAGGTACTTTTCCAAGTATCAATAACCAGGATCTAAAGGATTGTGGGATATGCAGCTATGTGCTCGATTTCCTGAACTAGCAAGGAAACTCAACCACTCTTTGCTGATATCACTTGGTTTTGGAATAAAGTGACACCCCATCAATATATAAACACTTTCTACTGAGTCCGTAGTGTTTCTCCACACTCCTGGTTCAGCACAAAATGAAATCGCTCTCAATATAAAAGGGCCCTGCCCTTTCTTTTTCTATAAATGCCACACACAAACACTCTAAGCATACATCTTCTGTCGACATGTGTATACGCTTTTAACTACTTATTCATACAGGTGATGTATTAAACCTTATGCCCCTGAAACATTTTGTCAAATTCTTAACAGTGTCAGTAAAACCTCGTTAATCAATCCAGTGTTTGTTGTTTGCTTCAAATTTCCTTCATTAGTCAACACCTCCCTTCTCCTAGGAAGTTTGCCCCTTACACAAATTGCACCAATAAGTGCCTATTTTTCCTTCCCTAGCACTGACGATTTACAGGGGCTCACTGTGCTGTCCCTTTGCGTGATTGATCAATTCAGTTTGCGAAATCCTTCCGGGCTGCACCTTTACTTGTACTGTGCAGTATTCAAAACCAAAAGTCAGTATATACTGTACCTCAGCTTAAAATACTTACTCTTTAAAGCATCACACTTATAGTAATAAGTGTTTTCTAGGGAAAATAGCTCCGTTTAAAAGATATACCTTCTTTTAAACGTCACACTTATATTATTTGTGTTTTCTGTATTCATCAACAAAAAGGACCAAATGAAGCAAACCACTTGGATCTTAATCCTCTGACACAACAAACCAAAATTCTGTTATTACTGACTTGACTTTACCTAGTTTACAAAGACTTCTTAAATCACTGAGTCATAGGGTTTTTTATATATGAATAATTTACCTTTGTCAATAATGACTTTAACGTCTTCTAACAATGTTAATCTCTTTGAATTAGCCAGGAATACATTTTAAGTGACAAAAATACTTAGTATGCTTTACTATGAGAAAACTGATACTGTTATTACCAAACCTTGTGTGTTAAATCTCGGCTGCAGATTCTGGATTTAAAAAAGCTGAGTATGTGATTGTTCAGTGTCTTAACCGTACTGGTTAAACGTTGTTTATAATCAGAAGAATTTTCTTCACTAACTACGGTATAACTGTAGAACCAAGGGGTATATAACTAATAAGTAATTTATCAAGACAATACGGAAATTTATCACCAATAAATTTTTCTATCACCACTTTATCAACATGACACCCCATAACTGTTGCAAAACCTGTCTTAGGTTCCCTACAAAACTAAAATCACTGTTTTGCAATATACCTTTAAATTCACAATATTCAGACTCAATAGCAGGATTATACTACAAAAATTCTGACATGTCATTTAAAAATAAAATATTTTTTTTCTTCCCTTGCAAAAGTGAAACTGAAACTTATGACTTTAAAATAAAACCACATTTTTCTTTTGTAACAGTGAAACTAAAACTTATAACATTATCAGTGCACACAGTATTGCTTACCTAAGCAGATGAACAGACCAAAGGACTGTATACAAGTACTGACAGAGTAATCAGGTTGACAAATAATCAATCTTCAGATTACTTACCCGGGTGTGTCAGTAGTTGCACACGTCCAGCAGTCGTGTCGTCATCTGGTGTCAATAGCTCATCGATCCTGGATGAGCCCCCATGTAACTGTCGGAGATAAGCCTCCTCCTATCAAGTCCCTTCTATTGTCTGTTTGTTACCTTTTGTTTACCAATAGATTGGGAATCCCAGGAAGCAGGCAACACACATGGTTATGTCAGCAAAATGAGACTGAAGCTTGTTTAATCAGCAGGGCGTTATATAGCAAAAAGGTACTTGCATGAACACTTGATACACATTTTAAAACAATAATGCATCTCTTCTTATAACTCCTCTCAGGCTGACACCCTCCTTCGTGTCCTTCACAAGAAGTCTAAACACACAGAAACTGTCTAATAACATGTTTTCAAGACTTATAGCTATGACCTTGCTTTGCACAGAACGTACTAACTGTGAAATGTCAGCATTATTATGATTTCTTAGCAAAGCATCTTTCTTATTGACTACATCATGGCTGCTACTTAACAAAATGGCTGATAATTGCTTAAGCTCAATACATCTCTCTCACTAGCTAAAACAAAAATGTACAGTATTGATATATCTTCTTTTGCAGTTTTGGAAAAGTGGACATACAGTATGTTATAGCAAAAACCACAAAGTATTTCTTTGTGATATTTAAAAATAAATACATGAATTTTTATTTTTATTATTATTATTATTTATGATTTTCACGGTTTTAAATATAAATGAGTGTCAATAATTTGGTAAATCTATAGAGATGTAAATTTGAGACATGTTAATATAAGTAAATATTAATCCTTGGTTCTTGACGTTACCTAAAGAGCACCCGTAGCAGATACAGTAAAAAGTGACAGGACCATTTTTGTAGTGTATTAAATTCTACCCACTGGAGGTTCAATCCAAATTTTGATCTGATTGTCCGATTGGACATTATCGTTCACGCAACACAAGCCACACATTGCTAATGAAGTCATTATGTCAACCCCTTTTCATCCCCTTAGGGGAGGTTTATTAAAAAATCTGATTATGTAGATTTCCTATTTCCCACCTGAAGAATACCCATGTGAAATTTCAGCTTCCTAACATATCGGGAAGAAAGAGAATTAGAGGAAGATGTACTAAGCAGTGATAAGAATGGAGAAGTGAGCCAGTGGAGAAGTTACCCATGGCAATCAACCAGCTGCTCTATATAATGTTATAATATGCAAATTGTAAATGTTACTTCAGTGCTGATTGGTTGCCATGGACAACTTCTCCACCAGCTCACTTCTCCACTCTTTTCACTGCTTAGTACATCTCCTACTTAGTGATCAGTCAGTCACTCAGTCAGTGAGGGCTTTCGCAGATATATATATATATATATATATATACAGTGCCAGATTAAGGTCCATATGGGCCTGGAGCTGAAATTTAGGAAGGGCCTATTGTGTGCCTCGGCAGGAGGTGTGACAAGCGCTGCGGTGGTGTGACTAGTGATGTGGGGGTGTGATCAGTGTGGTGTGGGTGTGGTCTAAATAGGTGTGGCCTATGCCATGTGAGTGACACAGTCACCACTTACTGACAGACACTACTTACTGACACACACACACACACACAACACAAAGCTTACTGACACAATCACCACTTACTGACAGACACTATTTACTAACACACACACTCACAACACAAAACTTACCGACACAGACACTTACTGATAGATATTACTGACTGACACACACGCACAACACAGATAAACTTACTGACACAGACATTACTTACTGAAACACAGACAACACAATACTTATACCGCTCTCACATCACAATGCCGGGTCCCACCTGGGAATTGGAAATGGGTCCATTCCTGGGTGGGACCCGGCATTTGACCCTACACACCGCCAACCCGACCTGGCAATTTGCCGGTTCGGGTTGCCATCTGTGGGCGGAGATGGAGTAGGCATCAGGTGCAGAGGCGGTGCTGGGAGATGAGATCATCCCTATGCAGTGAACGGGTCCCGGGTTGCATCGACCTGGGTGACCCATTCACACTGCACCAGACCTGGTATTTAACCCGAGAATAACCCTTCTTTATTCCCGGGTTGAATTACTGGGTCAGGCAATCCAGAATTCGCCCATGACCCCTTTCACAACACACATCGGAACGTGTCGACCCAGCAATATACCCAGTCTATACCAGGTTATTTTTGCGGTGTGAAAGGGGTATTACTGACACAGACACCCACCACTTACTGACAGACACTACTTACTGACACACACACACAGTACAAAACCTACCGACAAACACTACTTACTGACACACACAAAACTTACTGACACAGACACCATGCAAAATGTACTGACACAAACACTACTTACTGACAGACACTTCTTACTGACACCTGTGGTGCACACAGCATTTTTTTCTCAGTGGTACTGTGCCTGCGTGCCGTGGGCGTGGTCACATGTCATTAAGGGATGTAACTATGTGACACTAGGTGGAGTGGTTATATATTATGTGAATCCATGGCACAGACACCCCCTGTCCCTGCGGACTCCAGAGACAAGGACAGCAGGATGTGACACTTGTTATAGAATAAAAAATATGATATATAAGATGTGTACCCAGCACTCATCCTGTTATGATGTGAATATTTGCTCCAATGAGTACAATGAGGCAGCACTCCCGAGTCTTGCTGGTGCAGTAAGATTTATTTAGTAAGATTCTGGATCAATAAATCTTACTGCACCAGCAAAACTCGGGATTGCCGCCTCATTGTACTTGTGGGGAGGGGTCCCGACCATTAGAGTTACTCACCGGGGTGTAGTATGAGTTGCCGGCGGCCGGGTCCCCGGCGGCCAGCATACCGGCGCCGGGATCCAGACTGCCGGCTTCCCGACAGCAAAGTGAGCGCAAATGAGCCCCTTGTGGGCTCAGTGGCGCGCGTGAGCGCCACGCTATCCTCCCTCCAGGGGGTTCGTGGACCCCCAAAAGGGAGAAAAGGTGTCGGTATGCCGACTGTCGGGATTCCGGCGCCGGTATACTGTGCGCTGGGATCCCAGCAACTGGTATACTGAATACCACCCACACACTGCTGGCCCGGCACCCCATCGTCACTTTTTCTCTGCCAGTCTGCCAGGTGCGGGAGGGTGATGACATCACCTTCATGCTCCCAGCAGTCCTTTTCCTGGAAAAGGAAGAAGGTGCTGGCGGCGCCTCCGAGCAAGATCTAGGAGCTTGGTGGTGGTGTTTTACAGTGTGGCGGGGGTATGGCGTACTGGCGGACACATTCTTGATGGTACGCCATACCGGAGCGTACTGCCACACTTGCAGGACTGACTAACACACACAACGCAAAACATATTGACACACACGACACAACACAATACTTACACAGGCACACACACACACAAAATGCAAAACTTACTGACACAGACACAATGCAAAACTTACTGACACACACACAAACGCAAAACCTACTGACACTGACACTACTTACTGACAGACACTACTTACTTAGCAACACACACACATCCCCCCCCTTCAAAACTTACTGACATAGACACCGCTTACATAGGAGACCTCGGGGCCTGGTGTGGGCTGCTACTCACATGGTTTGCATGCCCCCTCAGCTCTGACATCCAGGGACCCAGCTCTCCTAAAAGACAGCAACCTCCTGTCAAGACCCTTCCCCTCTTTCAACATTATTGTTGGGAAGCTGCAGCAGGAAAGGTATGCTGCAACAAAAACATTTACGTTTTGATGGATAAGGGGGCGGGGCTTCTGATGGGTTCGGGGGCGGAGCCTCAGAGATATCTCCGAGGATCCGCCCCCATGCCCATCCGAAGCCCCGCCCCCTCGCCCATCAAACCATAATTGCTTTTGCTGCAGCATACCTTTCCTGCTGCAGCTTTCCAACAATAACATGCCTCATGAAAGAGGGGCAGGGTCTTGACAGGAGGCTGCTGTCTCGTAACTATTTACGTGGCTCCGCCCCTTGCCCGTCCGAAGCCCCGCCCCTTGCCCGTCCGAAGCCCCGCCCCTTGCAACACAAAGCGGTCAGGACACAGGCTGACCAGTTTGCGGTGGGGGTGAATGTGCATCCGGAGGTGAGTGAGCTGATGTATGTGCTGACAGGAAATGTTTTTTTTCCTGGCAGCACTGGCTACTGCCTGCACTGCAGGGAGGTCTGTGGGCCTATTTTCAATGGGGGGCTTGGAGCTGCAGCTCCATCCGCCCCATTGTTAATCCGGCCATGTATATATATATATATATATATATATATATATGTATATAGATAGATCATAATAATAATAATAATAATAATAATAATAATAATTACTAGTTGATGTGCCTGGTTTCAACCGGGCAAAGTTTTGCTGGGCGGAACATTTTACCCTTTTTCATCCCCTTAGGAGTCCAATTTCAAAAAATCCCTGCTTAGTCAGTGGCTGCAAATAACTGTCACAGACCACCCAGCAGGTCACAAGTTCTAAAGTGCACATTTTCCAACTGTCACATTTTCCAAAGCACAATGGTGATGCATTATAAATGGCAGGTGGACATTTTACCACATAACTTGCTGCAAATCGACGGATCAAGACCTTTAATTTGGTATATGATGTGCCATGCTAAGGCAATGGCTTCATAGAAATAAGACATTCATAAAAGTCGTCCTTCTGCTATTATTATATAGATGATAATCAGAGCCGGATTAACAATGGGGCGGGTGGAGCTGCAGCTCCAAGTCCCCCATCAAAATAGGCCCACAAGCTCCCCTGCTGCTGAAAACAGGAAAACATGTTTTCCTTGTTACAGCAAGTTACCAGAAAGCCTCAAAAGGTCTCCGTGCGTAAAAGATTTCTGTGCTCCTCCCCTGTGCCGTGATGTCACACTGTGACATGAACACAAGCGCCTTCCCACCATCATGCAGAACAGCAGCAGCCAGCGCCGGTAGACTTGCCTGCTGGGATGCCGGGTGACTCCGCTTGCCCTGTCCTGTGATCCCCCTGCCTGCCAGCCGCCTCGTGCTGTGCTTGCTGCTGAATGGTATGAGGGGGTTTCTCAGATGGGGCCGTGGCCACGGGTCCGTGATTAGGCCACGCCCCGACTTTTCTTGGTCGTTTCTATGTGTCCCAGCTTACTCCTGCTGTGTTCGGAAGCTCAGTGACTGACTGGGGGAAACGGGGGAGAGTGGAAGTATAGTGGAGAACAGGTATGTGTGTTAGAAAGGACAGGCTGGGTGTGTATGTAGGGACTGGGGTGAACAGGGTGTGTGTGTGGTGTGGCTGGAGGGGACAGGGTGTGTGTCAGTGTCTATATGGACTGGGGAAACTGGCTGTGTGTGTATAGGGAGTGGAGGGCGTGGGGACAGGCGTGTGTGGTGATATGGGCATGTTGCTGGGGTGGGTTGCTCAAATTGCTCAGGTGGGTGATCTTCACGTCTGTGGATGCTCGGTCCTTGTGCCATCGGCTTCACTATGTGCACTGAGAGGGGCTTTGTTGGCTGTGGGGGAGGGATGCGGGGAAGGTCGCTGCTCGTCTGGCTCATGGGATCCCGCCAGTGGCGGTTTTATGTGCGGACAGGCATCACAGTCACCCCACCAGTGCCATCAGCACCCATCTGCTGCCCACACCCCAATGCCACCTGCCGCTTCCTGCTGCCGGCTGGCCACCCCCAGTCCTGGCCACTTCACGCTGCCCGCACCCCGCCACTTCCTCCTGCCGACCTCCCCACTGTCCCCTTCTGGCTGATTCCTGCTGCCTGCCACCCCCTGGCCACTTACCGCTGCTGGTCGCCTCCAGCCACTACTCACTCACGCTCAGCTTCACGCTGGGCGGAAGTATGAGAACACAGAGCTGGGGGACCACAGGCACCGGATGGTGAGTGACGGCTAGCTGGTGCAGTGTGTATAAGGGGCTAGGTGGTGAAATTTGTTTAATGGGCTACCTGGTGCAATGTCTATAAGGGGCTACCTGGCACAATGTGTATAATGGGCTACCTGGCGCAATGTGTATAAGGAGCTACCTGGCACAATGTGTATAAGGGGCTACTTAGTGCAATGTGTATAATGGGAAACCTGGTGCAATGTGTATAAGGGGCTACCTGTGTATAATAGGCTCTACCTCATGCAGTGTGTATAATGGGCTACCTGGTGAATTGTGTATAACGGGCTACCTGTGTATAATAGGCTCTACCTCGTGCAGTGTGTATAATGGGCTACCTGGTGCAATTTGTATAATGGGCTACCTGGTGCAATGTGTATAAGGAGCTACCTGGTGCAATGTGTATAAGGGGCTACTTGGTGCAATGTGTATAATGGGAAACCTGGTGCAATGTGTATAAGGGGCTACCTGTGTATAATAGGCTCTACCTCGTGCAGTGTGTATACTGGGCTACCTGGTGAATTGTGTGTAAGGGGCTACCTGTGTATAATAGGCTCTACCTCGTGCAGTATGTATAATGGGCTACCTGGTGCAATGTGTATAAGGGGCTACCTGGTGCAATGTACCCCTGAGGCAACTAGGTTGTGGGGATCGCCACCAGCAAATTTGATCCTGCACCTTAGCTTACCTGCTACAGAAAGCAGACACTAGGGGGTATATTTACTAAAGGTTCTAAAAATGAAAAGTGGTGATGTTGCCCATAGCAACTAATCAGATTCTGTCTGTCATTTTGTAGGATGCAATAGAGAAATGATAGTCAGAATTTGATTTGTTGCTGTGGGTTACATCACCACTTTTCATTTTTAGAACCTTCAGTAAATTTACCCCTAGGACCCAGAGCGGCTTTGACTCAGGCAAGGAACAGTGTGTGTGCGGGCCCTGCGTGACACAACCCCTAGTCACAACCCCACTGTTGCTGGTCACATCCCCTGCAACGGTACACAATAGGCCCTTCATAAATTTCAGCTCCAGGCCCATGTGGTCCTTAATCTGGCACTGTTGATAATAATAATAATAATAATAATAATAATAATAGTAATAATAAATGCTTGCTTTTAGTTCTTGCAATTTTAATTAAAAAAAAATGTTATGAATACAATTTGGAACATTTTAATTGCCATAGGAGGAAGCTTAAGAAAATGTAAGGTATTTTTGATTAGTGAAAATACAAAGTCTGAAAAACAGAGACCAAAGTGTCAATTGTGTGGGTACCACATAACAAATGACTGCTATTGTATTGATGTTGGAATGTGACCAGCTCAAAAACTGCCAAAAGATAAACTATTCATAAATATGTATAATTACTAGAAAGCTAAAACTCTGGTTAAATTAACATGATAAACAACTGTTTTGTATCAAATTTCCTTTTTAAATGTCATTTTTACTAACAACATTTTCACTTAAGAAGAACATATTGAAATGTAAACATATGTAGAATATGTAGATTTTTTTCTTAAAGTACAGTATGACAGTTTTATTGTTTACCTTAAATGGTACCATTTTAATCCTTTTGCTGTTGCCAATGTGTGACTGGTTGCTATAGGTGACATCGCATTCGGAAAACAGTTCATGTCTAAACCTGGAATAAATCCAGAGGTGACGGACGCTAGTTACTTCCTTTTTTTACAAGATGTTTTACGATAAGGACAATGTTTTATTTATAACACGCCAATACCTGTGATTTGTTACCTTGGGAACGTTTCCTTGATTGAAATGTTATTGGGTATTTGGACCAAGTCTCAGTAAATTGCTTTACTGAAACTCTTCCGCAATTACTTGTCCTCATGCAGAGAAGAGTGTTCAGTGTTTATGGAACTTGATTCTTGAAAACTGAAAAGTTAGTTCCAAATGACTATAAGAAAAAGAGGTTTCCAGGAGGACAGGACATAATCCACAACGACTGTAAACTCTCCTTAAGGTGTTGCAGCCTCTACAGAAATAAGCCCTTTTTAATTATAATGTTTTAACTTTTTCTTCTCAACCAAAAGTTCACAGACACTAATTAAAACGTGAATTTATAAAACTATAAAAAGAGATCTAACTAATAAATCTCTTTACCATGGTTAAAATTAAAACCATAGCATATTTCTATAGAAAGGCAATTTGGAAGAAACTTTGATCTTAAAATAGTATAGTGCAAGATAAAGTTAATTACAGTGTACATGTTACGCAATCCTTTATCTTCTATGCCTATGGCTGGATCATTCAAATTAGATGATCGTTAGAAGTGACAAAGCAGAATGGTCAATTGTATGTAATTATATGTAATATCTGTTAAAAGCACATGCAGCATGCATGTAATCAATGTAGCTCTGATAAAAGATCTTCCCATTCAGAATCCAATTCAAGCTTCTCACACTCACCTACAAAGACCTCACCCACTCTTCTCCCTCTTACATCTCTGACCTTATCTCTATTTACATTCCCACCCATCCTCTTTGCTCTGCTAATGCACGCTGTCTCTCCTGCCAACTGATTACCTCCTCCCACTCCTACCTACAAAATTTTGCACGTGCTGCTCCCTATCTCTGGAATTCTCTACCTCTCCCCATCCGACTCTCCTCCTCTCTACAAAACTTCAAATGGGCTCTCAAGACCCACTTCCTCACCAAACCCAGCCTAATCTCATCCTAACCCTCTGTTCTATGCTCACTGTCTACCCCTTCTGTGCCACTCCGGTCTGTTAGGCTCTCACCTTTTAAATTGTAAGCTCGCAAGAGCAGGGACTTCTTTCCTCATGTGCCTTTCCTTTTCTTACTTACACTATCTTATACTCCATACTTCCTTTAATGGCACCTAACCCCGGGTTTTCTATCCTGTCCTATTTTGTCCTGTACTGTAAGTGCTGTTTTCTTGTTTGCTCATTTTATTATGTACTGTGTAATGGGCGCTGTGGATTCCCTGTGGTGCCATATAAATAAAGAATAATAATAATAATAATAATAAAAATAAGATCTGGTTGGTCGTATAGCTTGTTGATGGCAGAATTTAAGCAAAGTGGAGTTCTATGCAGCTCACCAGACAGTGAGTGTATGACCTTGTAGATAGTGGGGCAAGATGCTGAAACAGCTTCATACAGGTACAGATGGAGGTTTAGTCATGCCTAGGCGATAGCTTAGGTTGCTGAGTTTAATCACGGACAGGCACATTGAGGCACAACTAGATACTCAGCATGCAATACACATCTCCACCACTGGGTGGCTAATGCTCCACTAATCCAGTACTTTAGTTTGAATAGCGGCGGATTGATCTACAGTACAAGCTCTGGCAAATGGTCAGTGACGACTGTATTGTTAATATACAGTCCTGTACTGCATAGTGTACACACAGATGATGACCAATGGTCAGGCGGAGAGAGAGAAAAAAAAATAATAAAAAATAGTTTATTCAGATGCAAACGAACGTGTTAAAACACTTGTGTATGCAGACGCAACTAATGTGTGAACACTTGTGTATGCAGACGCAACTAATGTGTGAAAGGAATAATGTAGCTCATTGATTTTACAGTATGTACAGTGCACTAAATGAGAGTCCGAGTCCCCTAATGGCATAAACAAACACCAATGGGAAGGAATCGCTGCATGCATTACTTTTACACATGAACTTTTGTATCTTGCATGCAGCGACATAGGCTAGCGGTGAAGGCTCCCACCTCCCACTCTGAGGGTCCCGGGTTCGATTCCCAAAGTGCCAATCTATATTTTTTGTCCCCCTGACATAAACTTTATTAAGTTTTTTTTCTGTGTAATCCATTGTAAAACATTCAATGGAAGGGTGCACACAGGTTTCACGTACATCAGGGTTTTTAGTGAACACCTAATTAGCATGAACAGCTAATTACTACCCTAATAGAACATACTGTACAGAGATACTAAGGACGGTGATTTGGCATCCAGGAACTTAGGGAGGAGCTTTTATCTCTCTCCATTATACATAGAAAGATTAAACTTGCCACTGTACGTTACAAGCTGTTCGTGCTAATTAGTACACTATTAGAACATACTGTACAGAGATACTAAGTACGGTGATTTGGCATCCAGGAACTTAGGGAGGAGCTTTTATCTCTCTCCGTTATACTTAGAAAGATTACAATGGAGAGAGACAAAAGCTCCCCCCCTAAGTTCCTGGATGCCAAATCACCGTACTTAGTATCTCTGTACAGTATGATCTATTAGGGTACTAATTAGCTGTTCGTGGGTTCTCTCTGGAGCTAAGTGGGAGACTTTTGTCTCCTTTATGTCACTTCTTGCACAGTACTAAGGTGGTCATTCTGAGTTGTTCGCTCGCTAGCAGATTTTAGCAGCCGTGCAAACGCTATGCCTCCTCCCACTGGGAGTGTATTTTAGCTTAGCAGAAGTGCGAACGAAAGGATCGCAGAGCGGCGGCAAACTTTTTTTGTGCAGTTTTAGAGTAGCTCAATACCTACTCAGCGCTTGCGATCACTTCAGACTGTTCAGTTCCTGTTTTGATGTCACGAACACGCCCTGCGTTCGCCCAGCCACGCCTGCATTTTTCCTGGCATGCCTGCGTTTTTCTGAACACTCCTTGAAAACGGTTAGTTGACACCCAGAAACGCCCTCTTCCTGTCAATCACTCTGCGGCCAGCAGTGCGACTGAAAAGCTTTGCTAGACCTAGTGTGAAACTACATCATTCGTTGCAATAGTACGACGCGCGTGCGCATTGCCCCGCATACGCATGCGCAGAAGTGCCTTTTTTTGCCTCATCGCTGCACAGCAAACGAATGCAGCTAGCGATCAACTCGGAATGACCACCTAAGTAAGGATCTACAAGATGGCTGCAGCACATGTGCAGTAATACATAAGATTGGAGGACAGGCCTTCCTGGATCCTAGTGCCCTTCATGTGTGCACAGTAAGGAGACAGTGCAGTAGTGCACTGCTTTATAACAAATGCAACTATGAAAGGTACTCTTTGGGGGCAACTAAAAGATCCTTAAATAATAATGATCTCTACTCTGGAATTGGAGAAGCAAAACTGTCAAAGAAATTAATTTTATTTCTGGATTTACTTAAGGGCATATTCAATTAGCTGCATACCTTACTGCGGGAGGATAGCCTTGAGCTTTAATGCCCCTGTAGCGAACAACCATTTCATATCGGAATGAGCATAATTGTGAATGGTATTATTCAAATGACATGTCGTAGCAATGTATATTCTACATGAAAAATGTCATTGGTAAAACTCTATCCAAGGAGGGAGGTTTGACGATGGGGACCTACCTAAAATATGATCTGCATGATGATTAATGCATAATAACTGCCTGGCAGTATGTCATCTGGATGGAGCAGCCCTGCCCTTACACTGTATGTACAACTTGTGTTTATTCTGTGTGGAGACGCTGATCACAGGATCTGTATGGATAGAGTTTTGTTTATGATAAAGCAGAGGGGTCACGCATACAAACTAGTGATGACACTATGGGGGTCATTCCGACCCGATTGCACGCTGTGCTTCTTCGCAGCCGTGCGATCGGAACTGCGCATGCGCGGCGGCCGCATTGTGCAGGTGCGGAATTACCCTGCGACGGCCATCGCCAGGCAGCGATGCTGCTACCGAAGAAAGCAGTCGCAGTGGCGACCGCAAGAAGATTGACAGGAGGAAGGCGGATCCGGACGGCAACTCACTGTTTTCGGGAGTGGTGGGTCCAATGCAGGCATGTCCAGGCGTTTGGATGGCGGATGTCTGACGTCAATTCCGGGACCTGCATCGCTGGATCGATCGCACAGGGTACGTAACTTCTACCCTGGTCGTCTTTTACAGGAAGCTTTTTTTGCATAGCAGGGCTGCACAAGCGTTCACAGCCCTGCTATGCAGAAATACACTCCCCCATAGGTGGCGTCTAGTTGATCACACGGGCAGCAAAAAGTTGCTACGTGCGATCAACTTGGAATGACCCCCAATGTCTAAAAAAGGTGTGAAATCATTTTTTCTGACCTGGGCCATAAAGCACGCAATTTGGACAACTTCCCTCCTCTAGTTACTAAGACACAATTACATGGAAGTGAGTGATGAATTCATTAAAATGTTCGGCAACCAGATAATTAAAAAATCCCAAAAGTACAGGGAACATTCATTACAAATTGTTGATTTTCATGAGGAGATCCATCAATCAAAATGCAACCTAGCTTCAGGAAGAGACCTCACTTCTACCATTGTTCAAAACATGTCCAGGCAGTGTCGTAACTACCACCTCTGCAGCCACTGTGGAGGCTTGGAGGCGCAGAGCTGTGGGGGTGCCGCTGCTGATTCAGAGCAGATTGACATGCGGACAAGCCGTCTGCATGTAAATTTGCTAAATGTGCCTTCCAAAATGGCCGCTGCCATGGAGGAGACATACTTGACCTCTAGCGTCTAGGAAGTGCCGGGACCCGCGGAAGCGCATAGTGCTGGCCGCGGCACCCTGCAACCCTGCCACCTTGGGGGGGGGATCGGGCATTACAGTCCACAGCTCACTGTAACCTCCATGGGGAGGGGGAGGAGGACGTAAATGCCCGGTGCTCAGCGTATCCTGGGTCAGGGGGGGAGGTTTGTGGGGCTGCACAGAAATCTGAGGGGGGGGGGGGGGGGTTTCGGGCATTATAGCCCACAGCTCACTGTAATCTGCGCAGGGAGGGGGTGGAGGACATGAATGCCCACTGCTCAGTGTATGGGGGAGGGGGGATCCGTTAGCATTGCCCACAGCTCACTAAACAGCTGGGGGCGGGGCGGGCAGCTCACTTTAAATTCCGGTGGCAGCAGCAGCAGGGGGATTGGGCAGCCCCTGGCTCTCTATAACCTTCCTTCACAGGGGCTGGCTGGCTGGCAACTTTCAGCCTGGGGGGCAGACTCAAGCAAGTGACCCAGCTTTTCACAGGGATTGCAATGCAAAAATGGCCCTGGAACACTTACATTGCACTGGCCCGGGGGGCAGATGGCACCTTGCCCCTCTGCCCAGCTAGCCCCTGCTTCAGCGGCAGCGGGAAAGGGGGATCAGAAAGAATTGCCCGCAGCTTCCTAAACAGCGGTGGGCCGGGCGGGCAGCATTGAAACCTCTTAACACCCAGCGCATGAAAACCCCTGTCACCATGCATGGAACCAAGATCATGAAACCCTTAATTTAAAAGTAATTAGAAGCCTTACTGTAGGGCTTAATGTGTAATGGGCATTGTGGTGTGTGGCATAGTGTATAACGGGCATTGTGAGGTGTGGCATAATGTATCACGGACATTGTGGTATGTGGTATTATGTATAACGGGCATTGCGGTGTGTGTCATAATGTGTCAAAGGCATGACATGTATGGTATACTGTATCAAGGGCAATGTATGTGGTATAATGTCTCGGGCATTGCAGTATGTGGTATAATGTATAACAGGCATTGCGGTGCGTGGCATAATGTGTCACAGGCTTTACAGTGTGTGTCATAATGTGTCACAGGCCTTATGGTGTGTGGTATAATGTCTCAGGGGCATTGCCATGTGTGGTATAATGTATAACGGGTATTGCGGTGTGTGTCATAATGTGTCACAGGCATGACGTCTGTGGTATACTGTATCACGGGCATTGTATGTGGTATAATGTCTCAGGGGCATTGCAGTGTGTGGCATAATTTATAACGGGCATTGCGGTGTGTGGCATAATGTGTCACAGGCATTATGGTGTGTGGCACAATGTGTCAGGTGCATTACGGTGTGTGGCATACATATTGTGTAAAGGGCAGTATGGTGTGTGGCATTGGATGTCATTCCGAGTTGATCGTAGCTGTGCTAAATTTAGCACAGCTACGATCATTCACACTGATGTGCGGGGGGACGCCCAGCACAGGGCTAGTCCGCCCCCGCATGTCAGTGCCGCCCCCCCCCCTCCCGCAGAAGTGCAAAGGCATCGCACAGTGGCGATACCTTTGCACATCAAGAGTAGCTCCCGGCCAGCGCAGCTTAAGCGTGCTGGCTGGGAGCTACTCATCACTCACCGGCCCACAGCGGCTGCGTGTGACGTCACGCAGCCACCACGGACCGCCCCCCCCCCCCCCCCCCCCCAATTGTCCGGCCACGCCAGCATTGGCCGGACCGCTCCCCCTAAACGGCGACTTAACACGGCCATTCAGCCCCCTCCCGCCCAGCGACCGCCTCTGTCTCAGAGGCGATCACTGGGCACCGACGGCTGTCATGCACCGGCGCATGCGCAGTTCCGACCCGATCGCTGCGCTGCGACAAACTGCAGCGAGTGATCAGGTCGGAATGACCCCCATAATGTCTTAGGGCCATTGCAGTGTGCTTAATGTGTAAGGTGCATTACTATAAGGAGGAAAAATTACAAATAATATAAGGGGTGGCCTATGTCTCGGCGTGCAAGTTGCAAAACTGAGGTATAAGGTAGTCTTTTCCTGCAATGCCACGCCCCTTGCAGTGAAGCCACACCCATTTTAGTGAGGGCACACCCCATTTTTCGCTGCGCACAAATTCGGCACTTTGCTAGTGCCAATTGTTGGGGAAGGGGGGCACGAGAATTTTTTGGCTTGAGGGAGAAACATTTCTAGTTATGCCACTGTGTCCATTTCTTTTTCTTGAAATTGTCGTAACTTGTGTGAACTTTTAATACTTAGCATACTCTTCGTAACCTTTTGTAACCATAAGCTTTGAAGCGATTGCTTAAATTAAAACCTAAATTAAAACCTAATTTTTAGTTCTGATATTCTGTGATTCTTATAGCTCATGATCTTCTAAGGCCATAAGCTACTGATTCAAAGGTATATTTTTCTGGTAAAGTGGTACAGAAGAGCCGCAGTGGGTGTGGCATCGCCAAGTCCAACTCTTGGTGGTGGCAGGATTGAGGTTTCATTAATAAGGTAACCAGCAGACATCACCCGTCACGACCATCTATCTAGCGACCTGAGGGCCTTATACAGATTTGTTATCAAACCAAAAAAGTTAACAATTGGCCAAAACCACGTTGCTCTGCAGGTGCAGATTTAACATGTGCAGAGATATTGAGATTTGTGTGTTTAAACTTAGGCCCTCATTCCGAGTTGTTCGCTCGCAAGCTGCTTTTAGCAGCATTGCACACGCTAAGCCGCCTCCTACTGGGAGTGAATCTTAGCTTATCAAAATTGCGAACGAAAGATTCGCACTATTGCGAAAAGACTTCTCTGTGCAGTTTCTGAGTAGCTCGAGACTTACTCTTCCAGTGCGATCAGTTCAGTGCTTGTCGTTCCTGGTTTGACGTCACAAACACACCCAGCGTTCGCCCAGACACTCCCCCGTTTCTCCAGCCACTCCCGCTTTTTTCCCAGAAACGGTAGCGTTTTTTCACACACTCCCATAAAACGTCCAGTTTCCGCCCAGAAACACCCACTTCCTGTCAATCACACTCCGATCTCCAGTACGAAGAAAAAACCTTGTAATGCCGTGAGTAAAATACCAATCTTCATAGCAAATTTACTTGGCGCAGTCGCAGTGCGAACATTGCGCATGTGCAGTTAGCGGAAAATCGATGCGATGCGAAAAAAAATTACCGTGCGAACAACCCGGAATGAGGGCCTTAAATCTAAATTACAGAGTAAAAATTAAGCAGACAGTATTAACCACGCACAGAAACAATATAACCCACCCAAATTTAACTCTCTGCACATGTTACATCTGCCCCACCTGCAGTGCAACATAATTTTGCCCAATTGCTATTTTTTTTTATTTGCTAACAATCCTGAATAAATGAGAGAGGATGTGATTGTGACAACTAGTGATGTGCACCGGAAATTTTTCGGGTTTTGTGTTTGGTTTTGGATTCGGTTCCGCGGCCGTGTTTTGGATTCGGACGCGTTTTGGCATAATCTCCCTGAAAATTTTTTGTCGGATTCGGGTGTGTTTTGGATTCGGGTGTTTTTTTACAAAAAACCCTCAAAAACAGCTTAAATCATAGAATTTGGGGGTCATTTTGATCCCATAGTATTATTAACCTCAATAACCATAATTTACACTCATTTTCAGTCTATTCTGAACACCTCACAATATTATTTTTAGTCCTAAAATTTGCACCGAGGTTCGCTGGATGGCTAAACTAAGCGACACAAGTGGCCGACACAAACACCTGGCCCATCTAGGAGTGGCACTGCAGTGTCAGGCAGGATGACACTTCAAAAAAATAGTCCCCAAACAGCACATGATGCAAAGAAAAAAAGAGGTGCACCAAGGTCGCTGTGTGACTAAGCTAAGCGACGCAAGTGGCCGACACAAACACCTGGCCCATCTAGGAGTGGCACTGCAGTGTCAGGCAGGATGGCACTTCCAAAAAATTGTCCCCAAACAGCACATGATGCAAAGAAAAAAAGAGGGGCACCAAGGTCGCTTTGTGACTAAGCTAAGCAACACAAGTGGCCGACACAAACACCTGGCCCATCTAGAAGTGGCACTGCAGTGTCAGGCAGGATGGCACTTAAAAAAAATAGTCCCCAAACAGCACATGATGCAAAGAAAAAAAGAGGCGCAATGAGGTAGCTGTGTGACTAAGCTAAGCGACACAAGTGGCCGACACAAACACCTGGCCCATCTAGGAGTGGCACTGCAGTTTTCTAGCGAGAGGATGAGTGCTTCCATCCTCATGTGAATCTGAACCACTAGCCATGAACATATGCCAGGGCCTCAGCCGTTCCTTGCCACTCCGTGCCGTAAATGGCATATTGGCAAGTTTACGCTTCTCATCAGACGCTTTCAATTTTGATTTTTGGGTCATTTTACTGAACTTTTGTTTTTTGGAATTTACATGCTCTCTACTATGACATTGGGCATCGGCCTTGGCAGACGACGTTGATGGCATTTCATCGGCCATGACTAGTGGCAGCAGCTTCAGCACGAGGTGGAAGTGGATCTTGATCTTTCCCTATTTTAACCTCCACATTTTTGTTCTCCATTTTTTAATGTGTGGAATTATATGCCAGTATCAATAGCAATGGCCTACTACTATATATACTGCGCACAACTGAAATGCACCACAGGTATGGATGGATAGTATACTTGACGACACAGAGGTAGGTAGAGCAGTGGCCTTCCGTACCGTACTGCTATATTTACTGGTGGTCACTGTCAGCAAATTGCAAAACTAAAATGCACCACAGGTATAGAATCTAGATGGATAGTATACTTGACGACACAGAGGTAGGTAGAGCAGTGGCCTTCCGTACCATACTGCTATATATACTGGTGGTCACTGTCAGCAAACTGCAAAACTAAAATGCACCACAGGTATAGAATCTAGATGGATAGTATACTTGACGACACAGAGGTAGGTAGAGCAGTGGCCTTCCGTACCGTACTGCTATATATACTGGTGGTCACTGTCAGCAAACTGCAAAACTAAAATGCACCACAGGTATAGAATCTAGATGGATAGTATACTTGACAACACAGAGGTAGGTAGAGCAGTGGCCTTCCGTACCGTACTGCTATATATACTGGTGGTCACTGTCAGCAAACTGCAAAACTAAAATGCACCACAGGTATAGAATCTAGATGGATAGTTTACTTGACGACACAGAGGTAGGTAGAGCAGTGGCCTTCCGTACCGTACTGCTATATATACTGGTGGTCACTGTCAGCAAAACTCTGCACTGTACTCCTCTTATATAATACTGCTGGTCCCCAGTCCCCACAATAAAGCAGTGTGAGCACAGATATATGCAGCACACTGAGCACAGATATGGAGCGTTTTTCAGGCAGACAACGTATAATACTGGTGGTCACTGGTCAGCAAAACTCTGCACTGTACTCCTCCTATATAAGACTGCTGGTCCCCAGTCCCCACAATAAAGCAGTGTGAGCACAGATATATGCAGCACACTGAGCACAGATATGGAGCGTTTTTCAGGCAGAGAACGGATAAAACTGGTGGTCACTGATCAGCAAAATTCTGCACTGTACTCCTCCTATATAATACAGCTGCTCCCAGTCCCCACAATTAAGCAATAAGCACAAATATTTGCATCAACATTAATAAACGGAGAGGACGCCAGCCACGTCCTCTTCTTACATTTCCAATGCACGAGTGAAAATGGCGGCGACGCGCGGCTGCTTATATAGAATCCGAATCTCGCGAGAATCCGACAGCGGGATGATGACGTTCGGGCGTGCTCGGGTTAACCGAGCCATACGGGAGAATCCGAGTATACCTCGGACCCGTGTAAAATGGGTGAAGTTCGGGGGGGTTCGGTTTCCGAGGAACCGAACCCGCTCATCACTAGTGACAACCCAGCTCTATTAAATTTTAAGCCCAATTCCTTGCACAGTAAACCAAGGAAAACACACATTAACCCATAGGTTCCGGGTTCAGTGCCCAGAGCTATGGGTTAACAATATCGCTTTCTGTTCACAGAAACTAGAAATGTGTAGTTTGGTTATCCAGAAAACAGAATCGACATGAATTTTGTGGATCCAAACTGAACCAAAGCCCGGCCGGTTCGCCAGAGGAGATTTGAACCAATCCCGGTTTGGATCTTCCCAAGATTCAGTATTCAGATTTTAAAACCAAATTTTCTGTTTTTGGATAGCAAAAATTACTAAACTAAAACACAGTGATGAATTAAAAACCACCATCGGTTGCGCACATCTCCAGCAGCCTGCTACTGTATCGTGGGTGTAATTGAATAGCTCTGGGCACTACAATAATCCTGCTGTAAGCTTTAAAGCTAATTAAATAGGCCCCTTAGATTCTGCACAAGGACTTTAAACTAAGCAGGTTTTTCTTTAATAAAAAAAAAAAATTGGGATTTTAATTACCTACTGGGAAATCCTTTTCTCGCAGTCCGTAGAGGATACTGGGGTTCCATTTAGTACCATAGTGTATAGATGGGTTCACTAGGAGCCATGGGCACTTTAAGAATTTGATAGTGTGGGCTGGCCCCTCCCTCTATGCCCCACCTACCAGACTCAGTCTAGGAGACTGTGCCTGAGGAGACGGACATACTTTGAGAGAAGGATAGATAAAGATAGTGGTGAGATTCCGAACCAGCACACACAAACAAAAGGAAAGCTACTGTATGCTAACCCAACTTTAAACAGGTACAGCAACAGCTGAACCAAAAATACTTAACCAAGTAACAGTGCAGGAAGAACGAAGCACCGGGTACCCAGTATTCTCTACGGACTACGAGAAAAGGATTTAATTAAAATCCTATTTTCTCTTACGTCCTAGAAGATACTGGGGTTCTATTTAGTACCATGGGGATGTACCAAAGCTCCCAAACTGGGTGGGAGAGTGCTGAGGTTCCTGCAGAACTGACTGACCAAACTGAAGGTCCTCAGAGGCCAAAGTATCGAACTTGTAGAACTTAGCAAACGTGTTCGAACCAGAACAAGTAGCCGCTCTGCAGAGCTGTAAAGCCAAGACACCCCGGGCAGCCGCCAAGGAAGATACCAACGACCTAGTAGAGTGGGCCTGTACAGATTTTGGAACCGGCAAACCTGCCGTGGAATAAGCATGCTGGATAGTGAGCCTGATCCAGCGTGCAATTCTCTGCTTTGAAGCAGGACACCCAATTTTATTGGGATCATAGAGAACGAACAGCGAGTCGGATATACTGTGATGAGCTGTCCTCTTTACGTATACCTTCAAAGCCCTCACAACTTCCAAAGACTTTGAAGTAGCGGAAGTGTCGGTGATAAACGGAAGCACAATAGGTTGGTTGATGTGATGGAAAATTAAATAGAGGCTCTTATGAGACAAAGCCCCCAACTCCAACACACGTCTTGCTGAAGCCAAGGTCAACAGTGTGACGGTCTTCCACGTAAGATATTTTACGACCACCTCCTGTAATGGTTCAAACCAGTCCGATTGGAGGAACTGCAGCACCAAATTTAGATCCCAAGGTGCCATGGGAGGCACAAAGGGAGGTTGGATGCGCAGTACACCTTTCAAAAACGTCTGGACCTCAGGGAGAGAAGCCAATTGTTTTTGAAAGAAAATGGACAAGGCCAAAATCTGGACTTTTATGGAGCCCATCCACACCTGCCTGCAGAAAAGCAGGAAACATCCCAGGTGAAATACCACCGCAGAATAAGTTCAGCTCTCACACCAAGAAACGTATTTCTTCCAAATACGGTGGTAATGTTAGACGTTACCCCCTTCCTGGCTTGGATCATAGTCAGGATAACTTTGTTAGGGATCCCTCTTCTGGCTAGAATCAGCCGTTCAACTTCCATGCCATCAAACGTAGCCGCGGTAAGTCCTGATGGACGAACGGGCCCTGTTGCAGACGATCCTCGCGAAGAGGTAGAGGCCACGGATCTTCGAGGAGCATCTCCAGATGGTCCGTGTACCAGGCCCTTCTTGGTTAGTCCAGAGCAATGACTATTGTTTGAACCTTTTCCCTTTTTATTCTCTTTAGAATTTTTGGGATCACAGGAAGTGGAGGAAACACGTACACTGCCTGTGGGTCTCTCGACCTGGAACAATACCGCTTGAGCTTCCTGTTGAGCCGAGAGGCCATCATGTCGATTTCTGGATATCACCACCGACGTGTTAAGCACCTGAACACTTCCAGGTGAAGGCCCCACTCCCCCGGGTGCAGGTCGTGTCTGCTGAGGAAGTCTGCTTCCCAGTTGTCTACTCCCGGAATGAAGACCACTGACAATGCCACAGCGTTTTTTTCTGCCCAGAGGAGAATCCTTGACACCTCTGACATTGCTGCTCTGCTTTTCGTTCCGCCCTGTCGGTTTATGTACGTCACTGCTGTCACATTGTCTGACTGGACCTGAAGGGCCCGATCGTGAAGAAGATAAGAGGCCTGCAGAAGGGCGTTGTATATGGCCCTGAGTTCCAGAATGTTGATTGGAAGGATTACTTCCTGACTTGACCATGTTCCTTGAAACTGCACCCCCTGGGTGACTGCTCCCCAACCTCTGAGGCTTGCATCCGTGGTCAACAGGATTCAGTCCTGAATTCCAAACCTCCGACCATGGACAAGGAGAGAAATCTGTAGCCACCACAGAAGGGAGATCCTCGCTTTTGGCGACAGACGGTTCCTCTGGTGCATGTAACGATACGATCCGGACCATTTGTCCAACAGATCGAGCTGGAAGGGTCTTGCATGAAACCTTCCGCAATGAAGCACCTCGTAAGAGGCCACCATTTTCCCCAGAAGTCAAATAGATGCACCGATATCCAGGTTGGCTTCAGGACATCCCAAACCATCGACTAGATTACCAATGCCTTTTCCAACGGAAGGAAAACGTTCTGCGACTCCGTGTCCAGTATCATTCCCAGGAACGGGAGCCTCCGTGTTGGCTCTAGGTGAGATTTCATGACCCGTAATCCTGGAGAAGTTTGGTTGAGAGACCAGTGCTGTCCAGCAACCACTCCCTGGATGGCGCCTTTATCAGAAGATCGTCCAGGTACGGAATTATGTTCACTCCCTGCTTGCGGAGTATAAACATCATCTCTGCCATCACTTTGGTGAACACCCTCGGTGCCGTGGAGAGACCAAATGGCAGGGACTGGAACTGGTAGTGACAGTCCTGCAGTGCAAACCATAGATAAGCCTGATGAGGCGGCCAGAGTGGAATGTGAAGGTACGCATCCTTGATATCCAGAGACACTAGGAATTCCCCTTCCTCCATACCTGAGATCACCGCTCTCAGAGACTCCATCTTGAACTTGAACGGGTTCAAGGACTTGAGGTTCAGAATTGGTCGTACCGAACCATCCAGTTTCAGTACTACATACAAGTTAGAATAGTATCTCTTGTTATGCAGATAAGGTTGAACTGGAACAATGATTTGAGTCTGTACCAGTTTTTGGGTGGCCTGCTGTAAAGTTATACTTGCCTCTTGAGAAGCTGGTAAGCCTGATTTGAAGAATATGTGAGGTGGGAGCTCTTGGAACTCCAGTCTGTAGCCCTGGGAAATAAGACCTATGACCCATGGATCCCGGCACGAACTTGACCAGATGTGACTGAAGAATTTTAGTCGGGCTCCCACCTGACAGTCCTCCAGGCAGCGTGGTCCACCGTCATGCTGAAGGCTTTAAGGAAGCAGAGCCTGAGCTCTGTTCCTGAGCACCTGCAGTTGCTGGTTTGCGTGGTTTACCTCTTGCGCCTCTGGAAGCCATAGAAGCACCTCTAGATTTTCCCTTAAACTTGGCTGTCCGAAAGGACTGTAAATTTGAAGCTGAATAAGCTTTCCTGGCTGGGGAAGCTGCGGAAGGAAGATACGTAGACTTACCCGCAGTAGCTTTGGAGATCCATTTGTCTAGTTCATCTGCAAACAAGGCCTCTCCTGTGAATGGTAGGCCTTCCACGCCTTTCATGGAGTCCACATCAGCAGTCCACTGGCGTAGCCACAAGCCCCTGCATGCTGACACTGCCATAGCAGTGGTGCGTGCATTAAGTAAACCAATCTCTTTTATGGCTTCCACCATAAAGTTCGCAGAGTCCTGAATATGCTGCAGGAGTAAAACAACATCCCCCCTAGACAAGGAATCTATCCCCTCAATTAGGTTACCTGACCATTTAGCAATGGCTTTTGTGATCCACGCACATGTAATAGTGGGTCTCTGGGCCACCCCAGCAGCTGTGTACAATGACTTGTGTAGTCTCAATTTTACAAACAGCCATATCTTTTAGAAAGGCTTCACCAGGGACAGGCAATACAATTTTTCGTGACAGCCTAGAGACTGATGCGTCCACTATCGGTGGATTTTCCCATTTTTTCCTATACTCCAGAGGAAAAGGAAAAGATGAGAGTAACCTTTTAGGGATTTGAAATTTCTTATCAGGATTAACCCACAGTTCTTCAAACAGTATTCAATTCCTTTGACACAGGAAAAGTGACTGAGGACTTGCAGAACCTCTCTGATAGCCTCTATAAGAGCCTCAATTCCCTGTGACAGAGTAGCATCCCCCCCCCCCTCCCCAAATCCACCTCACCCTCCTCCATGTCTGACCTGTCAGCGTCAGAGTCAGACTGCAGGTTATGGGCCAGAGATCGTTTTTGCGGACAAATGGGAGGGGACTGAGACGCTGGTTTGGGGACTGAGTCTCTATTCGTAAACTCATCCACAGTCTGTCTTAAGTATTGAGTCTCTTTCTCATTGCGGTATAGCTTTGTAGAAATATTTGAGATCATTCCCTTAATGCAGGCATGTCCAAACTGCGGCCCTCCAGCTGTTGAGAAACTACACATCCCAGCAGGCCCTGACACAGCTTTAGCATTCTCTGACAACAAAACTGTGTCAGGGCATGCTGGGATATGTAGTTTCACAACAGCTGGAGGGCCGCAGTTTGGACATGCCTGCCTTAATGGAATTAACCCACTCCAGTTCAGCCCCGCTATTCTGGGAAGGTGCACTTTCCTGAGTAACCAGTAGTGAGCCCCCTGGTGAAGAGGAACACTCCACTATACAAGAAGCACACTATTTGCCTGACATAATGTAAATGTGACAGCACACACACACACACACACAGGAACAGGGCTGTTTCTAGCGAATTTGGCTCCCAGTGCGAGATTTAAAAATGCGCCCCCCCACCCCACCCCACCCCATGACATTAAAAAAAATGAACCCCCCACACCTGGATTTTTTTGTAAAAAAAAAACTTGCGCGTGCCGTAGGCGCGCTCCAGTCGAGGGGGCGTGGCCTCATTTAAATGGGCATGGCCTCGTCTGAAAAGACTACCTCACAATCCAGTTTTTGACCCTGCTCCAACAGATCACGGCCACCATAGGGGAAAAAAAAAATTCTACCATATTAAGCCCCACACAGTAATGCCCCCTGCACCATATTATGCCACACACCGCAATGCCCTTGATACATTAAATCCCCACATTACGGCAAGTGTCCCCATTTTACACATTACGGCAGGCAAGGATCCCCATTTTCCACATTACGGCAGGCAAGAGTCCCCATTTTACACATTACGGCAGGCAAAAGTCCCCATTTTCCACATTACGGCAGGCAAGAGTCCCCATTTTACACATTACGGCAGGCAAGAGTCCCCATTTTACACATTACGGCAGACAAGTGTCCCCATTTTACACATTACGGCAGGCAAGAGTCCCCATTTTACACATTACGGCAGGCAACCAAGAGTCCCCATTTCACACATTACAGCAGGCAAGAGTCCCCATTTCACACATTACGGCAGGTAAGAGTCCCCATTTTACACATTACGGCAGGCAAGAGTCCCCACTTTACACATTACAGCAGGCAAGAGTCCCCATTTCACACATTACGGCAGGCAAGAGTCCCCATTTCATACATTACGGCAGGCAAGAGTCCCCACTTTACACATTACGGCAGGCAAGAGTCCCCACTTTACAGATTACAGCAGGCAAGAGTCCCCATTTCATACATTACGGCAGGCAAGAGTCCCCATTTCACACATTACGGCAGGCAAGAGTCCCCATTTTACACATTACGGCAGGCAAGAGTCCCCACTTTACACATTACAGCAGGCAAGAGTCCCCATTTCACACATTACAGCAGGCAAGAGTCCCCATTTCACACATTACGGCAGGCAAGAGTTCCCAGTTCACACATTACGGCAGGCAAGAGTCCCCATTTTACACATTACAGCAGGCAAGAGTCCCCATTTTACACATTACAGCAGGCAAGAGTCCCCATTTCATACATTAAGGCAGGCAAGAGTCCCTATTTCACACATTACGGCAGGCAAGAGTCCCCAATTTACACATTACGGCAGGCAAGAGTCCCCATTTTACACATTACAGCAGGCAAGAGTCCCCATTTTACACATTACAGCAGGCAAGAGTCCCCATTTCATACATTACGGCAGGCAAGAGTCCCCATTTCACACATTACGGCAGGCAAGTGTCCCCTTCTTACACATTATGGCACTCAGAGTGAGAGATTGAGAGAGACAGAGAGAGAGAGAGAGAGAGAGTATACTTACAGAGGCGATTCCCACTCTTCGGCCCCACTCCCCAGTCGCTACTCGCGCCGGCCGACTCTCCCTCTTCAACTTGGTTCCCCCTCATCCTCAGTACTCCGCTTGGGGGGCGGAGTTTCGCGGACTGACTCGGTTGCGTCGCGACGTCACGACGCGACCGCGTCATTCAGCGAAACTACGCCACCCCCGAGCGGGGTACTCAGGGAGACAGAGGAGGGGGAAGAAGGGAGCCACAGTTAGTGCCGCGGCGGGCGCCCTGTGCAGTTACACGGCTCGTCCGCCCCAAGCAACGGCCCTGCACAGGAAAAGGTTAAGCACAATTAACCCACAAAGAGCCCTTCAGGGAGCTATTTGGAGCCAGCCCCCTCCGCGCTCTTTTCGCTAATGCCAAGCTTAGCCGCGTCGCAGACTAAGTATCCTGATAGGGGACTTGGTACACTAATAATCGCTCCCCTCTGCTAGGACCACCTGGTACTGCTGAGGTTATATGGAGTCTCTCCAGAGGAGCCGCGCGTCCCTTTCTGTCAACGTCTGTGTCCACTGCAGAGGAAAAATGGCGCTGGTGAGCTGCTGGATCTGCTCATAGTGAAGACCCTGCCCCTTCAATGGCGCGCGGTCTTACCGTTTTTTTATACTGGCTGAGGTAATCTGTTATTTAAAATGGAGAGAAAAACGTTTTACAGCTGTTTTTGCCAGTGTGGGTACTGTGTACAATGTACTGAGATGCAGCTGTGTGCTGTGTCTGGAGACACATTCTGCCCCGGTTAGAAGCCGTGCGTCTCCATACCCTCATGCCGCCATAATGGCCGGCGACCCGCTAGCCGGACGTCAGCTTAGTACTCACCAATCTTCATTCTCCTGGCTCTGTTAGGGGTGGCGTCGTGCTGCGGGAATGTACGCTCCCCGTGGTGGGGCTTGCAAATAGTTCCTTCAGGAGCTCAGTGTCCTGTCAGCTGAAAACAGGACCATTAACCCTTCAAGAGGTTGGGCCGTTCCCCCTCCTAAGTCCTACGAAGGAGGAAGACTGGTGCCAACCAGTCCTGCCGGAAAATAGCAAACATATAAAATAAACGCAGAAAACTCTTCAGGAGCTTCCATAAGCGTGACCGGCTCCTCTGGGCACATTTTCTAAACTGAGTCTGGTAGGAGGGGCATAGAGGGAGGAGCCAGCCCACACTATCAAATTCTTAAAGTGCCCTTGGCTCCTAGTGGACCCGTCTATACCCCATGGTACTAAATGGAACCCCAGTATCCTCTAGGTCTAGGACATAAGAGAAAATAACCAGTTATCAGTGTAGCGCTTCCCCAAAGAAAACTTTTCCTAGGTGACTGTCTCCTAACTAGCAGTGCAACATGGAATTATTCACCGGAGTTTAAAAGTATCAGTTACGTTGTACGGAATTTTTGCTTAATTTGGAGGGTTTAATTATACGTGATTATTCAAGGACCATCTGTCAGCCGAATCCCAAATAATTTTCATCTGTAAATAGCTGTAAAGTGCCTGTTTGTATCATACAAAATCTATACTCCTGTCCTCAAGCTACAACACTTCTCAGAATATTTTCTTTTATGTGATAAAAGGCAAATTGTCATGGAAACTTGGTAATGATGCCCGCTGGGTATTCTTGGATATCAAGTTACAACGGTGGAAAATGTAAGTGTTGTAGAGGACAACCGATTTAAACATAACGGATAAACAATCACCTTAGTCTGTAATGCAATCTTGTATGTAGCCATATTCATCTGTCTAGTCTTTGTTTTCATGTTTAGAATGATCCGATTGTTCGCCGCTAGCTTGTGGCTTGCAAATTGGGTCATTTGTTTTTTTGTTGTTCTTTCCCCAAAAATCAGAGTATAACTTGTACCGGGATCATTTACGACAAATATTTACTGTTGCACATAGTTCATATGTAGGTTGTCAATCCCATTGATACCTATATTAAATTAAGGTTTCTATACCAAGGACCCTATAGAGGTTGGATCACAATTGCCGATCCAACCGCAAAAATTACTAAGATGATGCGCATACTCCTGCATTTTCTGTGGGCACCACGCAGTAAATGCGAATGCCTACGCCTGTCAATTAGGCAGAGACAGTCGCAGGAAGGGGGCGGCAGCACTCTGTTTCCTAGGCGGAGATGGAGCATTGCGGGGACAGCGTCATGGAAATGTGGGCGGCAGCAGTCGAACAGGGGGCGTGCCATGGGCGTGATCAGGGCGGCTGCATTATATCACACGCAGCCGCTCCAATCAAAAAGATGGCTGCGCCGACAGGAGGCTTCCTAACTTTCAGCATTCATGCTGAAATTGTGGTGGAACCGCAATTTCAGCGTGGTCGCTGGGGGGAGGCGGCGGTTAGCATGCTGGGCGGTCTTGCCCTGCGATGGATGGCCCCCAGCATGCAAGCAGAATTTGCAATCCTTACTGAATAGGGTGCCAATTGCACAGTATGGACCTGATTCAGTGTCGCATAGTGCATGCAGCACTGAATCAGGCCCACACTGCATAATTGGGACCCTATTCAGCAGATGTTGGATGCTTTGGAACAATTTTTGTCTTATGTGAATGTGTATACAGATGGAGCCCCGCTCATCTAGCCTTCTCAGGTGCGCCTAGGTGCACCAAGGCTTATTAGCATAAACCTTTCATCTATTGTTCTCAGCTGCAATACAATACAGAGAGAACAATACAGCAGGGGATTAAGTCCGACAGCCCTGGCTCAGTTAATTCTATTAAAGGGATAGATGAGCAGGGATCCATCTGTATATCACACTATGCATGTGACCAGATAGCGTGCACACAGGGTTATGATAAATTGGACCAAAACATTTAGGTGATACTAAAATAAAGTGAAAACACCCTCTTTCAAACTACTTGATTGCCGTCATTCAGGAAATATTTGACTCGGGAGAGTAAATAAACTATAGCGCTGCCTTTATTTCCAATGTCAGTACCTTTGCAGTGTCCTGTGTACTGGTTGATTCATGACAAACTGCATATTGTTAATTTGCTTTTCTAGGATGTGCACATAGCACCATGCAGGTGTCAAAATTAATATTTTCTCCTTCAATACACAGCATTTTCATTTCCAACCTGCAAAGTGATTTTCTAACTGTGATGGTGGTAACAGTGCAGATTTCAGTTCATTTAAAAAATGCATTTATATTGTTTTTACAAGAAACTGTATCAACAAACAATGGGTATGATTGATTCAGATCATGAAATTGATTGCCATGCATGGGATGAGAAAAGGATCACCTCTCCCACCATGGGGTAGGGTGGGTCAGTGCCACAGAGTTTTTACTATGCGCTGCTGTAGGTTAACACTTCTGTCATATATAAACGGTTGAGCTTAAACATTGACCTACGAGGGGGAGATGAAAACATTGTTGTAGCATCTTTGATGGATCTTATGATCTGTAGTTGACCTCTTTCTCCTGGTAATCGCCAAGAGCCAATAAATCTGACTCTCCCCTGCAGAGTTTGAGATAAGGCCTGATTGGACCCTGTGTCAGGAGGTAGAAGCGTTACCGGTAATTCACGTTGTGTGATGCCCCTGCATAGCTAGGACCTCACACATTTTATTCTAAGATAAGAAACTGCAGATCAGTACAGTGTTAATCATGCTGTGTCCAATTAGAAAGAGGCATACTATCATTTAAAGTTGAGATAAAGACAATAGTTATTGGCTGAGCACAGAAATTTTTTTGCTACATCATTATTGATAATTGGTCATCTTTAGCTGCAGCGAGATAAGTAACCTGCACACAGTGTAAGGCACTCGGTCACTAGGTGTACCTGAGGACAGAACCATCATAAGAGTATTGTAGGACCTGGGCAAAGCAATGCTCCTATCCAGCCATTTTCAGGAATAAATTGAAAAATAAAAATCATAGGTTACCCCTCTTGCAGCCGTGCACCCTCTCTCTGCATGTTTAAAAAAAAAAAGTGAATAGCTGTCAGCACTCTGACTGGTGGATAGCTCCAGCCATCCACCAATCAACATCCTGCCATTAACTGTTTGGCTACAGGCTGGGAGGTCTAGTCAGCTGAGCACAGAAATAACGTTGGGTGGAGTAACTTCCTACTTGATGTTGCATGATCCTCACCTTAACCCTATGGAAACTTACATTTCCAACTCTTCTCAGCAATACAGGGTTAAGCATGAGTTAGTAAATCAGGCTTCCATCATCACAATAAAAACTATTTTACATCTGATTAAGAATGAGCACCATGAGAATGCGTGCAGCCTGACTACTACAACACAACTTCTCTATTAATGCACTGGATGGATTTACTTTGAGGGACAAGACATCATCCAATTGGGTGGAGGTACCTAGCAGCTAATCAGAATTGAAGAGTTGAAGCTAGGGATGGCCATCAGTGGGGTGTCCATCGATGGTTGCCCTCGATTGTACCATCGACGATAACCATCGATGGTACACAAACAATCTATGGTGAACCATCGATGGTTTGCACCACTCGATGGTCACCAATGAAAGGTGCAGGCTGGTCCACGGACCAATGAAAAACCAGGGGCGGGGCACCACATTTAAAGAAAAAAAAAAGTATTTAGTTATACAGGTTGAGTATCCTTTATCCAAAATGCTTGGGACCAGAAGTATTTTGGATATGGGATTTTTCCGTATTTTGGAATAATTGCATACCATAATGAGATGTCATAGCGATGGGACCTAAGTCTAAGCACAGAATGCATTTATGTTACATATACTCCTTATACACACAGCCTGAAGGTAATTTTAGCCAATATTTTTAATATCTTTGTGCATTAAACAAAGTGTGTGTACATTCACACAATTCATTTATGTTTCATGTACACCTTATACACACAGCCTGAAGGTCATTTAATACAATATTTTTAATAACTGTGTATTAAACAAAGTTTGTGTATATTGAGCCATCAGAAAACAAAGGTTTCACTATTTCGGTCTCACTCAAAAAATTCCGTATTTCAGAATATTCCGTATTTCGGAATATTTGGATATGGGATACTCAACCTGTACCTTTCCATCGATGGAGGGAAACCATCTGGTTCTCCCCCATTGATGGCAAAAGTATTCTAAATTGGCCATAAACCATCGATGATTTTGAGTCATCGATGGTCAATGGTCATCCATAGTTGAAGCTTCACCTGCTCAAGCCAGTACAGAAGGCTATGTAGCTGAAGGTAGGGTTGTCCCACATACACTGAAGGCTTGCACACTAAAATGGGCCATGTACTTATGGCACAGGGATATGGTCTCATATCAATAGGGTGTGACCTTGCATCACACTAATGTTCTGATCACGCTGGGGCCATGGTTGGTTCTAAATCGGAGTGGGAGAAGGGACCTTCTGACGTCACTAGGGGAGGAGACACGTCACCAGGTGGAGGAGCTACGGCCTAACAGGGTACCCGAAAAGTACCCTCGCGGGCTCGCTTTGCTTGCCACACTTCAGGCTTGGTGGCTCGCACCGCTACGCTTCGTTCACCACCTGATTACTAAAGGTAATAGTTGGTGGCATGGATAGTAGAGGAACTATCCCGCTGGCCTAGCTCATACCCCTTGTGTCGTGGCTCCTCCCCCTGATGTAAAAGGTCCCTTAGGCCACTTGAATCTAGCATCAACCCTGGGGCCATGCCCATCACTGCTGGACAGCCCCTAGTCTGTTTTAATCTACTGAATGCTGCAGTAAGACTGACCTCCCAACCACCGCACCGTAGGACACTGCAGCCTGCAGGTGGAACAGCAGGATAGTGGCCAAAGAACTGTCCTGACAAAATCTAAAACGTTGAGAAGGTCTGCACAACCCCATCAGTCCACCCACCGCTTGTTAATCCACAGTTTGTAGCCTACTTTTAGCAATCTGATGTGCAAGAGTGGGAGAGAGGACAATGGACATTTTTACAACCATTAGGTATTTTAGGCATATTCAGCTCAGTAAAACAGCAGCCTTATGAATGAACTTTATTTTGCTTTTTAAATATTTTCTGCGGCACTGTTGTGCTTTCTTGAATTATGAGGGTATTTTTTTTGAAGAGCTGAAGCTCTCTTTGTCTTTTCATAAAGCAATCACTGGAAATCTACGTACAGAATTCCAAGCACATTTAAGAGGAAGCTCTGTCATGGCTGTACTAAAAGATAAAAGGTAATCTAAATGAGTATTCAATGTGACTCCTCTAGGACGTAAGACTCGTCACCATCATATAAACAGCAGGCACGTTCCTTCAGTAAGTTCTGAACCAAGCTGTTTGCGGTATAAATCTTTAGCGGGCAGGTTTATCGAGGACACAGACTACTAGACGTTAACCGCTGGATGTTCTCTGCTAAAGCAATTTATACTTGGATCAAGGGAGATATCAGTCTAGGGGATATAGAAACATTTTCTTTACTTTAACAATCAGAACCCATCAGTGAGAGAACACCACATGAAGAAGGAGAAATTAAATATTATTTTGAAACTAGAGAGTAATATTTTCCGCAGATCAGTGCTGTATGCTTATGTACTATTAGTCGCTTAACTTGTCATCAGTGGCTTTTGCAGATACAGTTATCGAAGAACAAATCTATAATATTTTATATTGTCACCAGCGTTTATGATGTAAGATCTCAGAAGCAACAGAGAGGGCAGATTACAGATTTGTACATTAGTCAGGGATATAAAATGCAAGCTATAAAATACAGTGTACTGTAGGTGCTATTTTAATGGACACCATTTAGATAATGTTTTTGTGTTTTATAGATAGGCTGGCAGGGCTCCCTTAGATAAATGGAGGGACTGAGTGTGGTTATTGCATTTATACTATATTATACCATGGAGCAGGCGGTTTGTCAAGAAGAGACACGATTCATCTGCACTTATATAACACAGTGCACCCCAAATGGGGGACTCTGATGGTTCCTCTGCGGGCAGGATGTGCCTCACGTAGATTGTTAATACAGGTTATATCATACGACCACAAAAGTGCCCATTCTCCCATGTATGCATTGGGCCCATGTATGGCTTACCTCCCAGTGTAACCTCCGCAGTGCTCCCAACATGGCTGCCTCATCTGGTACGTTTGTGGATGGGATGAAAATACATGGACCTGATAGTTTTGTTGGTACTTTACTCTGAACGTTAGGATGCTGCAATCGCCCCCATTTTGTGTTATCTCTTCTAGGGTTGGACTATTCCACCCAGGGTAATCCTACGCAGTGCGCCCAAGATGGCTGCCGCACCTGGTACCTTGTGAGGGTGGAATACACAGCCCATGGAAGTTATTACCCAAAATGCCTACACCAATCCTGCATTATGATTACTCTATGCATTCTAGGATTTCATTTTTAGGTCTGTGTGTATTGCTGTATTAATCTTCTGTATTATGTGCATTGTTTTGATGCCTGTAAAGTGCCTTGAGTCCTGTTTGGAGAAAGAGCGCTATATAAATAAAATTATTATTATTATTATTATTATTATTATTATTATTATTACCCAAAATGCCTACACCAATCATCCATTATGCTTTCTGTGTGCTCATGGTTTTTTTTTTATGTCTGTGTGGTCTATCTTTTGATGTATTGCTTAAATCTTCTGTGTTACGTGCACTGTTTGAGTTCAAGATGGTGCTGCGGATGGCTGCCTCGGTGCTGCTCTGCCAAGTAGCCCTCGTTTTTAGTTTTACATGTATAACATGTCTAATATGTCGAGTCTATTGTACAGTTGCAATATGCAGTATAAACTTATACGTGTAATGTTTGTAATGTATGCTACGTTTTTCCCTCTTCTTATGCTATGTATTCCCCCTACATGTTGCTGCTTGCCAATGCATTGTACCACAAAAAAATCCTAGTGTACGTGAGTACACCTGGCCAATAAAGCTGATTCTGATTCTGACAATAAAAAAATATCTAGTATAAACTATTAACTGTCACGATCCGGGTATCTGGACGCCATTACTTACCCTTCAGATGCCTCCTAAGGCGGGCTCAGCGTTCCAGGACCAGATTCCGCTGTTCCTGAGTTTCCACATGCAGAGTGTCAGAGTGGTGTTTTCATCAGCCGCGGCCTCCGCTGTGCCCGCGTGGTTAAATGTGCATCTATCAGCCTGGCGTCTCCTGTCTCCGGTGGCCGGCGCCGCCATTACTGTTTCCCAGACCACATGGATTACAAACCAAACTTCCCTCCAAGTGTCTGCATGGGCGCAGCCATCTTGGATTCTGTCATCTGATCATTTCCACCAATCTGCTGTTTGTATTGTTGATTTGCATAATTGCCTAGCCAACCCCTTCCTTGCTGCAGGTATAAGTAAGCTGTGCCTGAGCAAGGAAGACGTCAGTGCTTTGGTTGTCAAACCTAGTTCCTGTTTGTCTCTCTTCTATGATTGTCTTCCAGGTTCCAGCTCCTGTCTCAAGACTTCCACCATAGAGACCCGCACCAGCATTCCACCTGCGGTGTAGCCTGACTCTCCAATCCATTGTGGATTCATCTGTTTCCAGCTACAACACTACCTGCTTCCAGCCTCAGCTTCCAGCAGAATACAGCTTCCCTTAAAGGGCCGGTGTCCTTTCTACACTTTACCACTCTCCACCGGAATTATTATTTCTCCGCTCTCAAGTTCTACATTTCAGTTCACATTTCATCGCTCCCAAAGTTCATTTATTATTTAACTGGTTCCAGCCAGTATCCACTCCGTGCTAACAACAGTCTGGTTCCAGCCAGTATCCACAGCAGCTGTTTTACCTTCAGCAACCCAGCTCTTCCTGGAACACCAGCTGGTACAATCCTGGGTTATCTCCATTGCTACAGCCGGGCCTGGTAAGGACTTTCCATCTAGAAGATCATAAGAACTATCTCACACTACCAGTGCCCTGTGGCTCCTGCCATGCTGTAGTACTCAGGAACTGTATTTATTCTTTGCTGACTTTTACGTTTTCCTTTATTGCTGCTGTGATGCGGAGTTGTCATAATAAACATCATTGACTTTTATCTAAGTTGTCGTGGTCACGCCTTCGGGCAGTTATTATTCATGTTACTTACATGTCCAGGGGTCTGATACAACCTCCCAGGTTCCGGTACATCTCAGCCCCTACAACTGAGGCTGCCTCCCGTCAGCTCAGGCCCTCAGTTGTGACAGTAAGCACTGACCTAATGAATCCAGCCGGAGACCAGGATCAAGCGGCCAGGCCGATGCAAGAACTGGCAGCCCGACTAGAACATCAGGAGGCTGCACAGGGCCACATCATCCGCTGTCTCCAGGATCTCTCTACTCGGCTGGATGGGATTCAGACCACTCTCCGTGGATCAGGCGCGTCTGGTGCGTCAACCACAGTGACTCCAGCTATAACCCCACCCACCTTACCCATTCCTGCTCCACGTCTTCATCTTCCAACGCCAGCAAAATTTGACGGATCTCCAAGATTCTGCAGGGGATTTCTCAACCAGTGTGAGATTCAGTTTGAGCTACAACCTGGCAATTTCCCCAGTGACCGTACAAAAATTGCCTACATTATTTCTCTTCTCAGTGGCTCAGCCCTCGATTGGGCATCACCGTTATGGGAGAGGTCCGACACCCTGCTATCTTCTTACACTGCATTCGTGTCAACATTCAGGCGCATCTTCGACGAGCCAGGCCGGGTAACTTCAGCTTCGTCTGAGATTCTCCGTTTACGCCAGGGATCACGTACTGTAGGACAATATCTTATACAGTTCCAGATCCTGGCATCCGAACTGGCATGGAACGACGAGGCCCTGTATGCTGCATTCTGGCATGGTTTATCCGAGCGTATTAAAGATGAGTTAGCTACCAGAGACTTACCCTCTAAGTTAGATGAGTTAATCTCACTTTGTACGAAAGTTGACTTACGTTTCAGAGAGAGAGCAACTGAGCGTGGAAGATCATCTGCTCCAAAATCTTCTGCTCCTCCTCCTCGCCAACTGTCACCAACTAAAGATGAACCCATGCAAATTGGCCGTTCCCGTTTAACTCCTGCTGAGCGCCGAAGACGTCTCTCCGAGTTTCTCTGTTTGTACTGTGCAGCTCCGTCTCACACCATTAATGCCTGTCCCAAACGTCCGGGATACTCCAAATCCTAGCTCGCCAAGGAGAGGGCCGGCTAGGAGTAATGATCTCCTCTCCATCTCCTCAAGATTGTAACCTCCCAGTCTCGCTTCAAGTTGCTCAACGTTATCAGAACGTCATTGCCCTCCTGGATTCCGGAGCAGCTGGGAACTTTATTACCGAAGCCTATGTTAAACGGTGGTCCCTACCCACCGAGAGACTTCCTTCGTCCTTTTCCTTAACTGCTGTGGATGGCAGTAAAATTTTTGATACAGTTATTTCTCTAAGGACTCTACCAGTTCGTCTGAGAGTGGGAGTTCTTCATTCCGAACTTATTTCACTTTTAGTGATTCCAAGAGCCACACATCCTGTGGTCCTGGGCCTTCCATGGCTCCGTCTTCATAATCCTACAATTGATTGGACGACTACGCAAATCCTGGCATGGGGTTCCTCCTGTACTAAGACATGTTTGTTTAAAGTGTTGCCTGTCTGTTCCTCCTCCCCCAGGTCGTCTGATGTTCCACCTCCTCCATATCAAGATTTCACGGATGTGTTCAGTAAAGCTTCTGCTGATATCCTTCCCCCTCATAGAGAATGGGACTGCCCGATTGATCTCGTTCCAGGGAAGGTTCCACCTCGAGGCCGAACTTATCCGTTGTCTCTCCCCGAGACGCATTCTATGGAGGAATACATAAAAGAGAACCTAGCAAAGGGGTTCATTCGACCTTCTTCTTCTCCAGCCGGCGCAGGCTTCTTTTTTGTAAAGAAGAAAGATGGTGGTCTGCGGCCGTGCATCGACTACAGAGGTTTGAACGACATTACCATCAAGAACCGCTATCCTTTACCCCTGATTACTGAGCTCTTTGACAGAGTTAGCGGAGCTACCATCTTTACAAAGCTGGATCTGAGAGGTGCATACAATCTCATCCGGATCCGTGAAGGTGACGAGTGGAAGACCGCATTTAACACCCGTGACGGACATTATGAGTACCTCGTCATGCCCTTCGGATTGAGCAATGCTCCAGCTGTCTTCCAGCATTTCGTCAATGAGATCTTCAGAGACATTCTATACCGTCATGTCGTGGTCTATCTAGATGATATCCTCATTTTTGCCAACAATTTAGAGGAACATCGTTTCTGGGTAAAGGAGGTTCTGTCCCGTCTCCGTGTCAATCATCTCTACTGCAAATTAGAGAAATGCGTCTTTGAAGTCAAGTCCATTCCGTTTCTAGGGTACATTGTGTCCGGTTCCGGACTAGAGATGGATCCTGAGAAACTACAAGCAATCCAGAATTGGCCAGTACCCTTAACCCTCAAAGGGGTCCAGAGGTTCTTAGGGTTCGCCAATTATTACCGAAAGTTTATACGAGACTTTTCCACCATTGTGGCGCCTATTACTGCTTTCACCAAGAAGGGTGCTAACCCGTCCAAGTGGTCTGAAGAAGCCATGCAAGCTTTTCATCTTTTAAAACAGAGGTTCATCTCTGCACCTGTCCTGAAACAGCCTGACGTCGACTCTCCTTTCATCTTAGAGGTGGATGCCTCCTCCGTTGGAGTAGGAGCGGTGTTATCTCAGAGGGCTAAAGATGGTCATTTACATCCTTGCAGTTTCTTCTCACGGAAGTTCTCCCCAGCGGAGCGCAACTATGCCATTGGCGACCAGGAGTTGCTAGCCATCAAGCTCGCTCTAGAGGAGTGGAGATATCTGTTGGAGGGAGCTTCTCATTCAATCACCATCCTTACAGACCACAAGAACCTTCTATATCTAAAAGGCGCACAATGTCTCAACCCTCGTCAGGCCAGATGGGCACTTTTCTTTTCCAGGTTCGACTTTAAACTCCAGTTCTGTCCGGGCTCTCAGAATCGCAAGGCCGATGCCCTTTCCCGCTCATGGGAGCAAGAAAATGAGTCAGAGTCTTCAGACAAGCATCCTATTATAAATCCGTTGGCATTCTCCACGGTAGGGATGGACTCTACGCCCCCATCAGGGAAAAGTTTTGTGAAGCCGACACTAAGGAAGAAGCTCATGCATTGGGCCCATGCTTCCCGTTTTGCCGGACATACAGGTATCCAAAAAACCCTGGAGTTTATCTCTAGGTCCTATTGGTGGCCAACTCTGAAAAAGGACGTTTTGGAGTTTATTGCATCTTGCCCAAAGTGTGCTCAACATAAAGTATCCCGCCAGTCGCCTGCGGGGCAACTGGTTCCACTATCTGTTCCCCGTCGACCATGGACCCATTTGTCGATGGATTTTATTACAGATTTGCCCATGTGCAACAAGTTCAATACCATCTGGGTGGTAGTTGACCGGTTCACCAAGATGGCACACTTCATTCCTCTCACCGGTCTTCCGTCAGCTTCCAAGTTGGCTCAAGTATTCATACAAGAGATCTTCCGACTCCACGGTCTTCCAGAAGAAATTATCTCAGATCGAGGAGTTCAATTCACAGCCAAATTCTGGCGAAGTTTATGTCAAGTCCTCCAAGTCAAGTTAAAGTTTTCCACGGCTTACCATCCTCAGACCAATGGTCAAACTGAGAGGGTGAATCAGGACTTGGAGGCCTTCCTCCGCATCTATGTGTCCTCCTCTCAAGATGACTGGGTTCAATTACTTCCCTGGGCCGAGTTCTGTCATAACAACCAGTATCATTCTTCATCTTCTTCAACACCATTCTTCACCAACTTTGGATTCCACCCTAAAGTCCCTGAGTTCCAACCGCTTCCAGCAACTTCTGTTCCCGCAGTGGATATCACCTTGCATCAGTTTGCCAATATCTGGAAGAGCGTACGATCAGCTCTGCTCAAGGCATCGTTCAGGTACAAGAAGTTTGCGGATAAGAAGCGTCGAGCAGTTCCTGCTCTCAAGGTGGGTGATCGGGTATGGTTATCCACGAAGAATTTGAGGTTAAGAGTTCCCAGTATGAAGTTTGCACCTCGCTACATCGGTCCTTTTAAAATTGATCAAGTCATCAATCCTGTTGCTTACAGACTCCAGTTACCTCCCTTCTTAAAAATACCCAGGACATTCCATGTTTCCCTGTTGAAACCGCTAATCTTGAATCGGTTTCATTCCTCACTTCCACCAACTCCGAAAGTCCAAACTCAACGAGGCGTTGAGTATGAAGTGGCCAAGATCCTGGACTCACGTCACCGTTACGGTCAACTTCAGTATCTCATTGACTGGAAGGGCTATGGTCCTGAAGAACGCTCTTGGACCAATGCCTCTGACGTCCATGCTCCTGCCTTGGTCCGGAATTTCCACGCAAAGTTTCCTTTAAAGCCTAAGAAGTGTCCTGGGGCCACTCCTAAAGGGGGGGGTGCTGTCACGATCCGGGTATCTGGACGCCATTACTTACCCTTCAGATGCCTCCTAAGGCGGGCTCAGCGTTCCAGGACCAGATTCCGCTGTTCCTGAGTTTCCACATGCAGAGTGTCAGAGTGGTGTTTTCATCAGCCGCGGCCTCCGCTGTGCCCGCGTGGTTAAATGTGCATCTATCAGCCTGGCGTCTCCTGTCTCCGGTGGCCGGCGCCGCCATTACTGTTTCCCAGACCACATGGATTACAAACCAAACTTCCCTCCAAGTGTCTGCATGGGCGCAGCCATCTTGGATTCTGTCATCTGATCATTTCCACCAATCTGCTGTTTGTATTGTTGATTTGCATAATTGCCTAGCCAACCCCTTCCTTGCTGCAGGTATAAGTAAGCTGTGCCTGAGCAAGGAAGACGTCAGTGCTTTGGTTGTCAAACCTAGTTCCTGTTTGTCTCTCTTCTATGATTGTCTTCCAGGTTCCAGCTCCTGTCTCAAGACTTCCACCATAGAGACCCGCACCAGCATTCCACCTGCGGTGTAGCCTGACTCTCCAATCCATTGTGGATTCATCTGTTTCCAGCTACAACACTACCTGCTTCCATCCTCAGCTTCCAGCAGAATACAGCTTCCCTTAAAGGGCCGGTGTCCTTTCTACACTTTACCACTCTCCACCGGAATTATTATTTCTCCGCTCTCAAGTTCTACATTTCAGTTCACATTTCATCGCTCCCAAAGTTCATTTATTATTTAACTGGTTCCAGCCAGTATCCACTCCGTGCTAACAACAGTCTGGTTCCAGCCAGTATCCACAGCAGCTGTTTTACCTTCAGCAACCCAGCTCTTCCTGGAACACCAGCTGGTACAATCCTGGGTTATCTCCATTGCTACAGCCGGGCCTGGTAAGGACTTTCCATCTAGAAGATCATAAGAACTATCTCACACTACCAGTGCCCTGTGGCTCCTGCCATGCTGTAGTACTCAGGAACTGTATTTATTCTTTGCTGACTTTTACGTTTTCCTTTATTGCTGCTGTGATGCGGAGTTGTCATAATAAACATCATTGACTTTTATCTAAGTTGTCGTGGTCACGCCTTCGGGCAGTTATTATTCATGTTACTTACATGTCCAGGGGTCTGATACAACCTCCCAGGTTCCGGTACATCTCAGCCCCTACAACTGAGGCTGCCTCCCGTCAGCTCAGGCCCTCAGTTGTGACATTAACTTTATTATTCCATGTGATAATCGGCGGGATGTAATGGCGTCCGAGATCGCCGGAGGTGCTGGATGCTGGCCAATCTCAGATGTTTTTTTTAAAGGGGCAATCACTTGCAAAGCAAAACCATTGCCCCTTTAAAAAAAAGTCAAAGATTGGCCGGCATCCTGCACATCTGAACTCCATTATATCCTGCCCAATGTATCCTCTATGTATCCCTACTTTATGTAATCCCTGCTTCATATAAGTGATTTGAAGCAGATTGCAGAACTATAAAGCTAACACCTAGAAAGACCTAAGGAACAAATAGGACAGAATGTTATGAAGTCCAAGTTCAGCTGCCATGCAGTATGCCAGCTGAACTCGGATGTTTTTTAAAGGGGCAACCATGTACAAGGCTAAACCATGCCTGGTACATGATTGCTTCTTTAAAAAAAAACTCAGAGTTCAGCCGGCAGCCGACACGGCCGCCAAACTCAGACTTCATTACATCCCACCCAGTAGGTTGAAGTTGCCAAATGAATGATTGAAAAATTTCAGACTAGATGGTCCAAGACAATCTTATCTTCAGTTAAACTCTGTGTTTCTACGTTTCTAGAAGACTCTGATCAGATCCCAATCAACAGCTAAGAACACAGTTCACTCTGGGAAACCCCCAGAAACCTGCTCTTACAAAAGGTAAGCAGGATATATGAGGGGGCTACTGTAGCAGATACTGGATATATCATCCGTAGTCCCTTCATTTATTGTTCGCGCAAGCAACCCCATAGGTTGTTATGGGGCGGCTACATTGTGCATCTTGGTCCCAATAGCTAACGCCATTTTTAGATGGTGCTAGACATTGTAGCCTATTGGCTTCATTGTGCCACATTTTTCAGGAGAGGGATTTCTCCACATGGCCATGCACAGTCTGATGAATGTGATACACTGTAATTTCCAGAGCACACAGAAGCCAGGAGGCAGAAGTCTATACACTTGGTATTCTACATATATTCTACTTATACACACAGGAGGTGAATAGCGGTGAACATATGAGCACAGTGGGCACCATATAAATACACACGTTACTTTTAAACTTTTGTATTGCTGAACTGAACACGTTCGAAACTTCTGAAGATGAGTATGCTTAACTGAGAATAACATTTCCATGCTTTTCCTGCTATGATAAACTGGGAGAGTGCCCTTTCATAACCTCTCTCTCTCTCTCTCTCTCTCTCTCTCTCTCTCTCTCTCGCTATCTCTCTCTTTATAATGCTGCAAAGTAAGAATGCTTTTAAACAAAAACAAAAATAGGTGTTAATAGTTTATTTATTATCTTTTAACAAAATGCAAAGTGAATGAATAGAAGATAAAACTAAATCAAATCAATATTTGGTGTGACCCTTTGCCTTCCAAACAGCTTAAATTCTTCTAGGTATACACAGTTTTTAAAGGAACCCAACAGGGAGGTTGTACCAAACATCTTAGATAACTATCCACAGAACTTCTGTGGATGTAGTCTTGCTTAAATCCTTGTGTCTATTCATATATGCAGACAAACAATGGTAGTTGCTCGGTCTTTCCTGGAGATAATTATGTATCAGGTGCTGGAAAGGGGGAGGGGTCACAGACAAACAGACAGAGAGAAGGGGGGGGGGGGTTGCAAATCCCACCCCTACATTTCCCTTCAGCACACTAAAAATTACCTGTAACCATACCTGAACCTATCTGGTAATAGAAATTCAGAGAATTAGTTTACACATGTTTGCAAACACATGTTTAAGCTGCTGAGCCACTTCACGGCTTCTCTGATATCAGCAGTCCTAACACTACATAATAGCAGTGCCCACATAGGGCCATGTAATTTGTCACAGTAGGCCTCATGATAAAGGCTATTACTAAAACACATCCAGACAGATAGCTAACTTACCCAGGAGCCACCCCCAGGATCTCCCATTGGCACTACAAGGAACAGCATGCCTTCCAAATACTGCTCCCATTCAATGCCTCTCGCACACAAGCAGACAAACAATGGTAGTTGCTCGTCATTCCTGGAGATAATTTGTAACACCCCCTCCCCCCCTCTCTTTGTCTTTCTATTCATGTATCCCAGACAGATATTGAGATCAGGGCTCTGTGGGGCCATATTATCACTCTCAGGACTCCTTGTTCTTCTTTACGCTAAAGATAGTTCTTAATGACATTGGCCGTTTAGGGTCGTTGTCCTGCTGCAGAATAAATGTGTAGCCAATCAGATGCATGATGGATAAGTACCTGCTTGTATTATAGATATATATATATATATATATATATATATATATATATATATACATACATATACATACAAACATATTTGGGTATTTACAATTTGCTACAATTTCAAATTAACATTGTCTAAGTAATAAACAGTAAACTGCAGCAGTACTGTTATGTTGCCCTATTACCATCCATCGCTGGTACTGATAATGTCGATATTATCTTAAACCATAAAGCTATACCTCTAAATGCACTTTTACCTTGGAGCCGCTGCGGCCGCTAGACTTAATACACATGCTACGCACTTTGTACGCTATTTGCGTACAGACTTCCGTACGTTGTACGGACTTAGCGTACAAACGCCGCGCTGGGGGTATCAAGTACACACAGCGCACGCACACACTCTTGATAAACTTTAAACCTTAGTAATGCAATGATGTTATACCTTAAACCTTACGCAGCGCTGACGGTATAAAGTACCCGCAGTGCGTACACACCTTATCAATACACTCTTAAACCTTATACAGTTAAATACACTTTAAACCTTAGCAGGGAAATGAGGACACTACACCGATTTGTAGTTAACCGCTGGGTTCTAACACCACAGTGGATTATTTGAAAGGGGATAACAATACAAATTATACACTACAAGGCTAACAAGATAAATCTACAACAGAATAATGGCTACAGTCAATGTACATACGTGAGAATATTCGCTTGCGTAACCTGGACCAGTCCTTCGCTCATCAGGTAGATAGCGTTCAGAGTCTTCTGACCGGCCAGGCAGCAATAGGCTTTTTATACACAACTTCCATAAACAATACAATGGTTACTGTAATCCCTTTGTTCATTGGACACAGAGATGCATCTTTACATTACAGGAGAGGTCATAGGTTGATTTGAAAAGGTGGGCGATGTCTTTCCCAACTGCTCTTGTGGGTGGTCTCCTCTGGATTCCCGCCGCATACATAATATACAGTAAATACAGTTTATATCTATATTCTACTTCTGCACATAACTATACGCAGGAACATGCGATCTTCCTCTAACCAACACCGGAATGTTACCCTTAAAATACCCTACAGCTGGATACTAGACATCACCTTATAACCTTAGTCTGTCCCTTCCTATCATGCAAAGGCCAATCCCTTAGTCCTGGAATCATTTAAACTGTTGATACTTGCTGATGTGGTCCGGGGTGGCTATGTGTACAATGTGCACTATTTGGGTTAAATATGTAATGTTCTGATGACCCTCTATGCGCTCACAAACTCCGCCGTAAATACCCATACCACGCGCAGGAACGCGGGAGCGATCATACGCAAATTGCGGATATGTGCACGCACGGCGGAACAAGTGCCCGCGCAGCGGGCGTATGTGTGTGGTTAGTACATGATGTATGCATTACAATATTTTTCGACTTTGACAGTACTTATTAGTTTAGCGCACGTTAAGAACACATACCATGTGCGATTGCCAATAACATGTCTGCAAATGGATTTGCCGGTATCCATTAGAACTGATGCTGATCTTTAGGTCTCGGGGGCACTGTGTTGTTATTGAACACTGAGCTACAGTATTACTGCAGCCAGATCCGTACGCCTGCATCCTCTATAACCTCCTACAGACTGTGACCTTAGTGATAGCAAGGAGGTTTATATATCTCTGTGCCTGGGAGCTGTAACAGCAGAGAACCAGTACATCTTACACTGTACATCAGAGAGAGGAGAACACTGCATAAGGACACAGTCTTGCATATAGGAGCAGGCTATCGGAGGTGTATTATTTTTAGGTCACATCTTTGTATATTATGTTTCCTGTACATTCTGTGTATTTTAAAAGGCGTCTTTTTCAAAACAGAAGACATGTAAGTATGTTCCCAAAGTGCTTCTAGTGGGGGAGATGTATCAAACTTTGGAGAGAGATAAGGTGGGTGGAGATAAATCACCAAGCAATCAGCTTCTGTGTTTTTTCAAACACAGCCTGTAAAATGGCAAGTAGAAGCTGATTGACCGGTACTTTACCTCTCTCTGTTTTATCTCTCCAGACATTTTCCTGGTGATTTGCACTTGAGCAGTAGAGATGTCAGTGGGAACAAGGAACAAGCACCATGTTCCCGGAGACCTGCGCTGAGAAAAGTAGAGAGAGATAAAGTACCAACCAATCGTCTGCTGTCATTTTCACAGTTAGGGGCTGATTGGTTGTTCCTTTATATCTGTCTATTTTATATCTCTCCAAGCTTTGATAAATTTCCCTCTGAAGTAGTTTCTTACTCTCAGAAGCTTCAGTGCTCATATTGGTGGTCATTCCGAGTTGTTCGCTCGCTGCCGATTTTCGCAACGGAACGATTAAGGCAGAAATGTGCATGCGCTAAGTATTTTAGCACAAAACTTAGTAGATTTACTCACGTCCGAACTAAGAATTTTCATTGTTGAAGTGATCGGAGTGTGATTGACAGGAAATGGGTGTTTCTGGGCGGAAACTGACCGTTTTCTGGGAGTGTGCGAAAAACGCAGGCGTGCCAAGATAAAACGCGGGAGTGTCTGGAGAAACGGGGGAGTGGCTGGCCGAACGCAGGGCGTGTTTGTGACGTCAAACCAGGAACGAAATGGGCTGAGCTGATCGCAGTGTAGGAGTAAGTCTCGAGCTACTCAGAAACTGCTAAGAATTATTTATTCACAATTCTGCTAAGATAAGATACACTCCCAGAGGGCGGCGGCCTAGTGTGTGCAATGCTGCTAAAATCTGCTAGCGAGCGAACAACTCGGAATGACCCCCCTTGGGGCATATTAAGAGAGAAAGGTGTCAGCGTGCAGCCTCTGTCCGGTCTACCTCCTCTTAAGACGGCTGCGGCCAGCGCTGTGCACTATTAGACCATAGCGCTGTGCTAGAGTCTACTGCGCATGTGCAGGTCTCCTGGAAAATGGTACCACACCTATTTTCCCTGCAATTTCCCTACAATGCATGTGCAAAAACGGAGGGAAAATGGCTACCGCACCATTTTCCCAGTGATTTTGCAGAGCTGCTTCTTTCGACGCGGGCTCCGGAGAGGTAAGTATTGAAGAAAATCCAGGTGTGGGCTTCCCTGGACCCAGGGGCCCATGTGCACCGCACTCCTTACACCCATTAAAGATACTGCATGGCACTGGCCATACTCTAAGGGGAGAATGTGCATCTAACATGGGGCTTGTGCAAGTTTTGATGGTACGACCAGGGTTGCCTTTAAAGATGCACCAAGCTAAAGATGTTAAAAGTGGGTGTGCCAGTCCTTGCACAGTCAGACGCACAGCCTACACCAGGAAAGGTATAAAGGGGTCTATTTGCTAAGCCTTGGATGGAGATAAAGTGGGCGGAGATAAAGGACCAGCCAACCAGCTCCTAACTGTCATTTTTTAAACCCAGCCTGTGACATGACAGTTAGGAGCTGATTGGCTGGTCCTATCTCCGCCCACTTTATCTCCATCCAAGGCTTAGTAAATAGACCCCAAAGTCACAGACATGCGACCAGCAAAAGACACCAACTCCACTTGCCCTTTATGTGGGTCAGCATTAACCAGAACATTTTATGGAGATTTATTTTGTGCATGAACAACAGTGTTTTGACATTCTGTAAAATGGAGATTGAAGAGCCAAGGCTTCAATGTTTGTTTCTACTTTCTATTGGATTCAAATGCCTTGGAGAGAGATAAAGTGGAGAGAGATTAAGGTCTATTTACTAAGGCGTGGATGGAGATAAAGTGGATGGAGATAAAGTCCCAGCCAATCAGCTCCTTACTGCCATGTCACAGGCTGTGTTTGAAAAATGACGGTTAGGAGCTGTTTGGCTGGTACTTTATCACCTTCCACTTTATCTCCATCAAAGGCTTAGTAAGTAGGCCCTTAAGTACCAACCAATGAGCTCCTAACTGCCATGTTACGGTCTGTGTTTGAAAAGGACTGTTAGGAGCTGGTTGGTTGGTACTTTAGCTCAGTCCACTTTATCTCTCTCCAAGCCAAAGACACGGGGGTACATTTACTAAGATTCGTATTTTCCAAATTCATGTCCAAGTTCAATCACGAATGACATCGACAGTGTAAAATTGCAACTTTTTGAATTGATTACGATGGATTTACTAAGCTGTCGTATTCGGGTTTTTCTTTTGTTCCGATGTCGATGTCATTCGTGGTTTTTTACCTATTTTTACGGCAGTGATTAGCAAAACACTGCCGACTTTTTTTACAATCAATCTCGGCCGGATCTGTGTGATCCGTGCTGGGGTTTATTTTTTTTTTTTTTTAATTAAACACTGTAAAATAATTAAAAAAAATGCGTGGGGTCCCCCCTCCTAAGCATAACAAGCCTCGGGCTCTTTGAGCCGATCCTGGTTGCAAAAATATTGGGGGAAAAATGACAGGGGTTCCCCCATATTTAAGCAACCAGCATCGGGCTCTGCGCCTGGTCCTGGTCCCAAAAATACGGGGGACAAAAAGAGTAGGGGTCCCCCGTATTTTTAAAACCAGCACCGGGCTCCACTAGCTGGACAGATAATGCCACAGCCGGGGGTCACTTTTATATAGTGCCCTGCGGCCGTGGCATCAAAAATCCAACTAGTCACCCCTGGCCGGGGTACCCTGGGGGAGTGGGGACCCCTTCAATCAAGGGGTCCCCCCCCCCAGCCACCCAAGGGCCAGGGGTGAAGCCCGAGGCTGTCCCCCCCCATCCAATGGGCTGCGGATGGGGAGGCTGATAGCCTTTGTTGTAAAAGAAAAGATATTGTTTTTAGTAGCAGTACTACAAGGCCCAGCAAGCCTCCCCCGCATGCTGGTACTTGGAGAGCCACAAGTACCAGCATGCGACGGAAAAACGGGCCCGCTGGTACCTGTAGTACTACTACTAAAAAAATACCCAAAAAAAGACAAGACACACACACCGTGAAAGTATAATTTTATTACATACATACACACATACATACATACATACTTACCTTAAGTTCCCACGCAGGTCGGTCCTCTTCTCCAGTAGAATCCAAGGGGTACCTGTTGAAGAAATTATACTCACGAGATCCAGGGGTCCAGGCTCCTCGGGAAATCCAGGGGTAATCCACGTACTTGACAAAAAAAAAAAAACGGTGTCCCGACCACGAACTGAAAGGGGACCCATGTTTGCACATGGGTCACCTTTCCACGAATGCCAGAAACCCACTTTGACTTCTGTCTAAGTGGGTTTCTTCAGCCAATCAGGGAGCGCCACGTTGTAGCACTCTCCTGATCAGCTGTGTGGTCCTGTCCTCACTGACAGGCAGCACACGGCAGTGTTACAATGTAGCGCCTATGCGCTACATTGTAACCAATGATGGGAACTTTCTGCCCTGCGGTTGACCTAAAGTGACGTCACCGCTGAGCAGAAAGTTCCCATCATTGGTTACAATGTAGCGCATAGGCGCTACATTGTAACACTGCCGTGTGCTGCCTGTCAGTTAGGACAGGAGCACACAGCCGATCAGGAGAGTGCTACAACGTGGCACTCCCTGATTGGCTGAAGAAACCCACTTAGACAGAAGTCAAAGTGGGTTTCTGGCATTCGTGGAAAGGTGACCCATGTGTAAACATGGGTCTCCTTTCAGTTCGTGGTCGGGACACCGTTTTGTTTTTTTTGTCAAGTACGTGGATTACCCCTGGATTTCCCGAGGAGCCTGGACCCCTGGATCTCGTGAGTATAATTTCTTCAACAGGTACCCCTTGGATTCTACTGGAGAAGAGGACCGACCTGCGTGGGAACTTAAGGTAAGTATGTATGTATGTGTGTATGTATGTAATAAAATTATACTTTCACGGTGTGTGTGTCTTGTCTTTTTTTGGGTATTTTTTTAGTAGTAGTACTACAGGTACCAGTGGGCCCGTTTTTCCGCCGCATGCTGGTACTTGTGGTTCTCCAAGTACCAGCATGCGGGGGAGGCTTGCTGGGCCTTGTAGTACTGCTACTAAAAACAATATCTTTTCTTTTACAACAAAGGCTATCAGCCTCCCCATCCGCAGCCCATTGGATGGGGGGGGACAGCCTCGGGCTTCACCCCTGGCCCTTGGGTGGCTGGGGGGGGGGACCCCTTGATTGAAGGGGTCCCCACTCCCCCAGGGTACCCCGGCCAGGGGTGACTAGTTGGATTTTTGATGCCACGGCCGCAGGGCACTATATCAAAGTGACCCCCGGCTGTGGCATTATCTGTCCAGCTAGTGGAGCCCGGTGCTGGTTTTAAAAATACGGGGGACCCCTACTCTTTTTGTCCCCCGTATTTTTGGAACCAGGACCAGGCGCAGAGCCCGATGCTGGTTGCTTAAATATGGGGGAACCCCTGTCAATTTTTCCCCCATATTTCTGCAACCAGGATCGGCTCAAAGAGCCCGAGGCTGGTTATGCTTAGGAGGGGGGACCCCACGCAATTTTTTTTAATAAAATAACAACTTTCCCACCCCTTCCCACTGATATACATGCACGGATCTCATGGATCCCTGCATGCCTATCCAATCACGGAAAAAAAAAGTAGGTCTGTTTTTTTTTAGCACTTTTTTACGAGTTGTAATTTTTCACGGCAGTGTTTGTTTGTTTTTTGCTTTGCACTTCTTAGTAAATGACCGAGATTCATACTTAAACAGCCGCGTTTTGACCGATGGTGTATTCATTCGGAATTTTTTACCTGAACTTGCAAAAAATTACGAATGCCCTCATCACTGCCGTGATTAGTGCTTAGTAAATTACCGAGATGACACTTTGATGAAAAAACGGCATCTCGGTCAAAATCGGGAGCTTAGTAAATTTCCCCCACTGTGAGCATCTTTTGCTAATTATTTAAAGCATGAAATTAAGTTGTTGCTAGCAATCCTGTGGATTATTGCGAACATGTAATGTTCAAAAACACAGGAGAAACAGCCTAAAATCTTTAGCTCATAGAAAAGTGAGACAAATTAGCCAATGGCTCTTACCTCGCCGCACATCACTGCAGACTCCTGTAACAGTAGGTCACCATTCCGCCCACTTCCTACTGAAATGAGTGGGATGGGGCTGCTGGAATGTGATTTTTGGGGAATACCTCCATCTTGGCCCTGCATCATGGACCCACGATTCGCAGTATTATGTCACAAGGGGTGGCTCTTAATGATAAGTGCCCAGACCCACCCCTCCACACACAGGGCCTGTTTCCGAGGTGGACGCAGCATCGATGGTGGGTGCAAGCAGCCGATGTTTTAAGTGTGTGCATACATCTGAGTTGCACTGATAATGCGCTCAGATGATTTACCGTTTGTAGATCAAATTATGATGTAGTGAGAAGAAATTTTGGTGGGCATTCCTGGTGGTAACAGGAGGGTAGCTATTCAGACGCAGGAATGCCGTGGGTGTGTCACGGCGTATAAAGACGCAACTGCAATGGGCCCCAGCGGGGAAGTTGCGACAGACATTCTGAGCAACCATGGGGCTTGCATACAGTCTGATAGTGCAAATGATGTCCATTTGATGTTGCGTCTTTGTACGCAAGTGGCGGATTAGAGACTCCATGGGTGGCCATCTCTGTGCAAATTCCAGGGCTGTGCATTAGCATCGTTTTGCAGTAGTGCTGAGTACAAAGACGCAGTCACAGCGGCTAATGCGTCCTTCATCAGGCCTACAGTTATTATATTCCCTCAGGGCACTCTCCGGAAAGGGGAAACTTTTGTTAGCAAGTAAACACTACAAACACAATTTTAAAGGGTTTTGTAATGTAGTTTAGTGAATTAAATGCAATTAAATACATACAGTAGGCATGTGATGACAAAAATGGACACATGCCCCTTATCTTATTCTGTGTGTTCTAGACTAAGCAGTGAGTACAACATATGTTCTTTATCAGAGGTCTGGTTTGTGTTTTTGGCCGTAACAGAAGAAATGATTGGCATCACGCAGTCGGGCTCTTCTCAGAGGACTGCAAATAATTAAAAAAAAGCTTAGTAAGTAAATGAGTACAGGACACAACAGGATGATATGGTGTATTACCTATCCGCTACTTTAAGTAATCTATAAATAATAGATTTCATGGGTGACTAGATATAAATTCCATTTTAGATTCAGTAAATCAGCCCGTTTGTAAAACCAGCCTGAAACAATTTAGCAATTCTCTTTTGTTGAGGAGAAAGGATTTCTTATAAGTACACCACTCAATCATTCTAACACAGCTTTCACTCACAATAATTCCCGTGTTCACCACATCATGACACTGCTCTTGACATTTGAAACTATGTCATTACTAAAAATAAAAAAAAAACACCCATACAACAGAACCTATACATTTTTGCCCAGCAGAATAAGAGACTCTTTACCTGGTATAGTATACCTGGCTAGTTAAACTTTATTCCCTTAATATAGGTCAGTGCATTCAAAATGGGGGTTGGGTACGGGATCATACGGTGTGCTATAATGTGACTTTTGGCTCATACGGTGTGCTATAATGTGAATTTCGGCTCATACCGTGTGCTATAATGTGAATTTCGGCTCATACCGTGTGCTGTAATGTGAATTTCGGCTCATACTGTGTGGTATAAGGTGAAAGGGGCACCAGTACTAGATAGTATAAGGGGTCCTACTACACTGAAGGACATGCCCCCGTTTGAGTGGCCACACCCCCGTTTCCGGAGGCGCACGCATAATTGCAACCTTCACTTTTCCATACCCCCACTTCAAAATTTCCACTTCGACCACTGTATGTATGTATGTATGTATGTATGTATGTGTATGTATGTATATATATATATATATATATATATATAAAATCTCAGTGCCTCCCCAGCCAATGACCTCACCGCACGTCACTAGCGTGGAGTACATGACATCATGAAGTTGCATGGCACAGAGAAGAACAGGGGGACTGGAGAGATGCGGGTGGGGGCACTGTCAGAAACAAGGTGCATGAACTGGAGAGACATCGGGGTCTGTGCTGGAGAGACTCAGGGAGTTGAGCAGGAGAGACACAGGTGGCTGAGCTGGAGAGGCGCAAGGAGCTGAGCTGGGTGGGATGGTGTTGGAGAAATGCAGGGGGATGGCGCTATAAAGATGCAGAGGGATGGCGCTATAAAGATGCAGAGGGATGGCGCTATAAAGATGCAGAGGGATGGCACTATAGAGATCCAGAGGGATGGCGCTATAAAGATGCAGAGGGATGGCGCTATAAAGATGCAGAGGGATGGCGCTATAAAGATGCAGAGGGATGGCACTATAGAGATCCAGAGGGATGGTGCTATAAAGATGCAGAGGGATGGCGCTATAAAGATGCAGAGGGATGGCGCTATAAAGATGCAGAGGGATGGCACTATAGAGATCCAGAGGGATGGCACCTCTACAGGATGTTTGATCAGAGAAGTTCACATTTTGCCTACCCCAAAAGTACTATTACTATGTATTATCTGGTTCAACTGCTGTTGTATAAAGAATTTTTGGCGCCAGGGCAAGGTAGTAAGTTGACATCCCCCCCCCCCCCCCCAATCCATTTTGGAAATGTTATATCCATCCCCCTCCCTCACATACTTAATAAAGGGACAGAACATGCTGAAGGCCATAAAATAGTACCAGTAGCAGATCTTGCCACGGGCAAGCAGGACTTTTGCCCGGGGCGCCACCTTCCGGAGGGCGCCGGCGCCATCCGGACGGCGCCGCACAATAGCAAGATCCGCTACTGCTGTGTCCCCCGCTGGTTCCCCGCTGTGAAGGGAACTAGACGCTATGCGTCTAGTTTCCCTTCGTGAATAGGACTTTTGCTGTGCTGTGTGCGATGACGTCATCGCGCACCGCACATCATTGTGGGACTGACACAGACGCTAGGGGTCATAATTGACCTTTAGTGTCTGTCTATGCCAGATGCGAGGAGAAGAGCGGCGCCGGCGGAGGTCTGCAGCGGTCGGGAGCGGGGATAGTAAGTATTATTATTATTTTTTTTTACTTTTTCAGCGGCGCTACTCTACTGTACAGGGGGCGTAACTGACCCTGTATGAAGCCACGCCCCTATTTCCCACCCGGGGCGCCAAAAGGGCAAGAACCGGCCCTGAAAAGTACCCCCAAGTCAAATTATGCCACCCAGTAGAAACAATCTTATTCACATTACACAAAACATAGTGCCTCTGATTCACATTGCACCAACTAGTAGTGTCCAAATAAATACAATGATTTAAGCTCCTTGAAAAAAGATTTGTAACAGATTTGTAACCGATCTGCACAGACATCAGTTTGTGCAGTCTCTGCTCAGCCCAGGACTTACTTAGCCGCTGTGATGGATTGCTGGTGATCGGACCCGAGCTGACGTCAGTCACCCACCCTCCAAACGCCTGAGCCCGCCTGGTTTTTTCGGACACTCCTGTAAAATGGTCAGTAGCCACCCACAAACAGCCTCTTCCTGTCAATCACCTTGCGATCACCCGTGCGATCGCTTTTTTCGTACCATCCTGTCGCAAGGCACCGATGCCCGGTGCAGTCTTCTGAGTCGCCGGCGCATTGTGGTGCATACGCATGCGCAGTTCAGATCTGATCACCCGCTGTGCGGAAATGCACAGCAGCGATCAGATCTGAATTACCGGCTTTGTGTGTTGGACTCCAGCGCACAGAAGGTGCTGCACAAAGTCTCAGCAGGGAGGCTGACAGTGCACAGGACTATTGGAGGATGCCAACTTATAACATAGCAACGTGTGTGTGTGTGTGTGTGTGTGTGTGTGTGTGTGTGTGTGTGTGTGTGTGTGTGATAGGATCACACATACCTGTCTCTTCTGCAGGAATCCACCTCTTTCCACCTGGTTCTGCGACATTGCTGTTGGTGCATCCTCTGCGCAACACACAGAGACAGTACTGCAGCTGGCACACAAGCTGGGACTGGAGCCTTCTGTGAGAGGATGCCGTATGGGGTCCCTAGATGATCAGCCCTGATCACAGGCCAGGATGATGGGGAGGGAGTAAGAGGGGGATGGGGGAAACTACAGCTTCCTACCCCGCCAACAGAGAAGAGAGAGACAGAAATGGGTGGGGGACGAGGAGAGACAGGAGGGTGGGGATTCCCACCACCGCCACCTCCAGTAGCTGCTGCGGGGGAAGAGGAGAAGGGGGCAAAGAAGAGTGAGGGCGGACATCACTGTGTGACACCTCCTGCCCAATGGAGTACTCCGGTAACACCAGCCCATCCCCCTGTGTGACAGACGCTGCTGCAGTCTCTGCAGTACCTGCCTGGGGGCTTGGTGCTGAAACACGCTGTGCACACAGTTAGCTCTCCGATTCAGTCTTGGCAATTATAGACTGTGCAGGACAGCGCCCCATTAAGTCCAGCGCCAGGGTCACATGCCCCCTAACCCGCCCCCCCTTGTTGTGGCCATGAGATGACATATTATTCCTACACAAACAAGCGGCTTCTGTACCTCATGATCTTCTATATGTATACTGAGTACCAGCTCAAGACTCTGTCTGCTCAGGGATATTCAATTTCTTCGGAAGTTCCTGCAGTAGAGAAACCACCATGTACAGTAGATAAGAAAAGACTCCGGCACAGGGAATACACACGAGTTGCAAAACTATTGCTTGTGACAGGTGTGTAAAAAAAACAAAAACCTCGAAAATGTATTTCATACTATCGTTGCCTCTAAAGCTTCTGGGGGCATTAGTGGCCCCAGATCGCCAGCCATTCACAAATGTTCCTATACACAACAGTGTGTGTGTGTACACAGAGCCGGCCATAGGCATAGGCAAACTAGGCAATTGCCTAGGGCATTTGATATGCCTAGGGGCATCAGCAGCTTCTGCTGATTAAAATGATATGTGGCATGCCTATATTCTGTGTGTAGCATTTCATATGGAGATACAGCCACAGTCTCACACAGTATATAGGCATGCTGCATATCATTTTAATCAGCAGGAGCTGCTTGTGCATCCTAGCCACATAGCAATGCAAATAAGATGCATTTTCATTAAAAAAAAGGTGCCCGACGTTAGCATTGAGACAAGATTTATGAGGACACATCTGTATCCAAGCAGAGGCAGAGGTCACGGTGTTAGTGGCGGTGTGAGTGCTGAGTGCATGTGAGTGGGTTGGTTATGCAGTAGTGGTCGGAATATGTGTAAGGAGCATTATGTGTGTCATGTAAAAATGCATTACTAATGTGCAACATATGTGTAAGGGGCACTATGTGTGTCATTATGTGTATAAGGGCATTAATAATGTGCGGCATATGTGTAACAGGGTACTACTGTATGTGTGTCATTATGTGTATAGGGGCACTAATAATGTGCAGCAAATGTGTAGGGAGCACTATGTGTGTCATTATGTGTATAAGGTTATTAATAATGTGCGGCAAATGTGTAAGGGACATTATGTGTAAAAGGGCATTAATAAAGATTGTCATAATGTGTATGGCGCATAATGTTTATAAGGACATTAATAATGTGTCTCATATGTGTAAGGGGCATTACTGTGTGGAATTATGTGTATAAATGCATTACTAATTTGTGGCATTATGTGTATAAGGTGCTCTACTATGTGGCGTTGCGTATAGAAAGGGCACTACTGTGTCGTCTAATGTGAATAAAGAGCAATAGAGTGTGGTGTAATGTGATTAAGGAGCAATTCAGTGTGATGTAATGTGAATAAGGGGCTCTACTGTAAGGAGTAATGTTTAAGGTAAAGTGATACTACTGTGGGATGTAATATGAATTATGAACACTATCGCATGATCAAATGTGAATAACGTTGCAGTACTGTGTGGCATAATTGGAATTGGGGTTACTATTGTGTGGCCATGCCCCTTGCCAGCAAAAACACACCCCTTTTTGGTCTGTGCGCCGAATGTGCAATCTGTTCCTATTTAAAATATAGGGGGTACAAACACCAAAATAAGGACTGCTATGGGTGAGGGGTGATGGTGCTGGGAAAGAGGTGCAAGGTCAGAGGCGGAACCAGCGGTGGTGCTAGGGGGCACCAGCCAAAATCTTGCCTAGGGCATCATATTGGTTAGGGCCGGCTCTGTGTGTACACATGGTTCATTCTTGTGCATCCCTCATTCTCATTGTGTTTCCAGTGTGTTTCAGTACCAATGTAAGTATATAGTCAGAATTTGAACAAAATAATTTTATGGGCACAACATTTTCTTTATTTGTTCCGAGTGCCATCAACCTTATTTGCCCCACTGCCAGTAGCAAGACACCATCTCAGAGTGGCTCTGCCTAATGTAGGTGGGGGTGAGGGAGATGGGTTCTATCACCTCTCTAAGACCACTTCAAGATCTGCTCCCGATAGTTAAAAACCATCGATGATTAGCCTAACAATGGCCATATTGAATCTCTATTTCCCTCTAAACTGCATGGCACTGTCCCTGTCACATGACTTCTTTTTCTCTATCACATGACTTGACATGTCACAGCCTGCTCTGATACAGGGAAGATCTGATGGCGCAGCATATGAAGATTGAATACAATAAGGTGCACTCAGCCTAGTGAAACATACCTTACACTACAGATGTCCTGCACCCCAAAAACTACCTTAAGCAGAAAACTCTTAGAGCCACTTGTCACCTATTTGGTATATTGTAAACTAGGATAAGTTATTATGTCACTTCCCTACAGACGCTCTAGTGTCACAATTTCACAATGAATTTCTAATTATGTATAATTTGCTACATTCAACCATAATTGCATGATGAAGCTTTGCAATAATGAGCCTTTATGGAGTCACACTGCCCCCAAGTGACTCGAGAAAACGTCAGCCTCCGGTTTGCAGATATGTCTACTTAAAAAGAGTTAACATTCTAACATTAAGTCCCTGCCGTATATTTAAACGACATGGGGAAGTTGAGCGGGACAGGATAATAAAAGCTGTAAGAAATGACATTTTAGAAATGTTTGTATTCTTCAGCAAGTGATCAGTATTTCTGTAGGAGATTAATCTGTCATAGCTATACAAAGTCTAACTAATGAATATATGCTGCTTCACAGTCATGTGATTAAAGGTCAGTTCTATCTGTAGACTGTCATGGTGACTCTCATGGTCTGTTAATCATATAATCAGAAGTATGAACATGGTTGGTCTTTAACTGCACTCAAATTCTTTCTTGCCAAACACTTTTGTGCATTACCTGAAATGCCACCTACAAATGGGAGTGTGGAAAGGAAACCGCACTTTGGGGGTAATTCCAAGTTGATCGCAGCAGGAAATTTTTTAGCAGTTGGGCAAAACCATGTGCACTGCAGGGGGGGGCAGATATAACATGTGCAGAGAGAGTTAGATTTGGGTGGGTTATTTTGTTTCTGTGCAGGATAAATACTGGCTGCTTTATTTTTACACAGCAATTTAGATTGCAGATTGAACTCACCACACCCAAATCTAACTCTCTGCACATGTTATATTTGCCCCCCCTGCAAAGCACATGGGCCCTCATTCCGAGTTGTTCGCTCGCAAGCGGATTTTAGCAGATTTGCTCATGCTAAGCCGCCGCCTACTGGGAGTGAATCTTAGCATCTTAAAATTGCGAACGATGTATTCGCAATATTGCGATTACACACCTCGTAGCAGTTTCTGAGTAGCTCCAGACTTACTCGGCATCTGCGATCATTTCACTGCTTGTCGTTCCTGGTTTGACGTCACAAACACACCCAGCGTTCGCCCAGACACTCCTCCGTTTCTCCGGCCACTCCTGCGTTTTTTCCGGAAACGGTAGCGTTTTTTCCCACACGCCCATAAAACGGCCTGTTTCCGCCCAGTAACACCCATTTCCTGTCAATCACATTAGGATCGCCAGAACGATGAAAAAGCCGTGAGTAAAATTCCTAACTGCATAGCAAATTTACTTGGCGCAGTCGCAGTGCGGACATTGCGCATGCGCATTAAGCGGAAAATCGCTGCGATGCGAAGATTTTTACCGAGCGAACAACTCGGAATGACCACCATGGTTTTGCCCAACTGCTAAAAAATTTCCTGCTGCGATCAACTTGGAATTACCCCCTTTGCTGTGTAGTTTTACAAGCAATGGACAATGGCTCACAGACACATGTCAACCCATCACTCCCTGCCCTAATCTACCTAGCAACATTTCATGGTAAATGCTGATGTTATATAAATTATAAAAATAGATCTTTAAAGGTGCAGCTCATAATGAATAAAAAATCCCAGTTGTCTCTTTGTCTTAAATTTATTGAAAGAATTCATAGAGTAACAAGAAAGGAGTAGTGGCCATCAAATACCTTTATTTGGCTTGTGATCTGTTCTGAGGACACCACATTAGTGAGGCTAATTATTAAGCATCTGTATAAATATACGGGAAGAGGATTACCCAGGGTGTCTAATGGAAAGATTAATCTCCAATTTGAAATTGATAATCTCAGTCTGAGGAAGTGGGCAGTGTGCCCGTAAAACGCGTTGCAAATTTTGATCCTTATCTCACCCTGACGAGCTGTATATTGGATGACTACTACCCCCTTCTTGTTACTGCATGAATTCTTTCAATAAATTGAACCTGCCCCTTAAAGATCTATTTTCACAAAAAGAGAATCCTTTCCCCTGCGGGCAGCAAACACTTAACGACTGACTGGACTGATCCTTCAGTAAGTGGGTGTGGATCTTCCCCTTTTTTTAAGTTATGTAAATGATGACTGATTCAGACACATAAAGAACAGCTCAGTGAGTACTCAGTGGAGCCTGTAATTGTGTGATTATACAAATGTGCCTTACAGTGACACACAGGGCTTTCACTTTTATCTCTAATGTTCTATAGATTCATTCTTCTCTGCTTCTCCATTTTCTTTAGTGTTAGCCATACTGTATGTGTAAAATATACTCTACAAATGTGACAGTTTCTTAGTGCATATCATATGAACATTGAACCTTAAGTGCAGGATTTTAGCCAGAAGGTACATATTAAATATGTGTTGAAAAGTTCTGCTCTTACCAGCTAATTTTGAGTTATACATATTCTATTTCTAATAGTGTGATAATTCACTTTTACAGCTGCCGGTTCTAGACCAGGGTGAAAGTTTCCTTTGGCACCTAAGGCATGCGTCCAAAAAAAGGGGTGTGGCTTACTGGCTTTATAGGGAAGGGGCGTGGGCACAGAATAGTACCAATTCACATTACACTACACAGTAGTGTCCGTCAGTCACATTACACCACACAGTAGTGTCCGTCAGTCACATTACACCACACAGTAGTGTCCGTCAGTCACATTACACCACACAGTAGTGTCCGTCAGTCACATTACACCACACAGTAGTGTCCGTCAGTCACATTACACCACACAGTAGTGTCCGTCAGTCACATTACACCACACAGTAGTGTCCGTCAGTCACATTACACCACACAGTAGTGTCCGTCAGTCACATTACACCACACAGTAGTACCCCTTATACCATGTTAGAGCCCCGTACACACATTACACCACAGTAGAGCAGAGCCCCTTAAACATGTTACGCCAGGTAGCCCCTTGCACACATTGCACCAGGTAACACCTTATTCACATTGCACTTATTAAGTGCCCCCTATGCAATGCCCTCATAAGTAATGCCCCCAGTGTAGTTATGCCCCCAGTGTAGTTATGCCCCTAGTAGACATGACCCCTAGTAGCGCTGCTTACACACACAAAAAAACAAAACCCCGCGCCACTGCTGCCTTCCATCTGGCACCCGCTCCTCACAGCTATGGGAGAAACGTCATGAGGTCTCTCCCATAGCGACGCACACTGCTTGAGCCGGAAGCCGGAGCTCAGGAGTGAGCTCCGGCCTCCGACAGCTGCTGCTGAGTGGAAGGTGTCGGCTGCAGAGGGCACCCACAATGCCCATGGCGCCTGCTGCAGCTGAGATGCAGGGTGCAGGTGAGCAGCGGGTGCCTGCGGGGTGACTGCGGCCGTGCCCTCAGGCAGCAGCGCCCAGTGCACCCTTGCAGCTTGCCCATGCCTAGAACCGCTCCTGACAGCTGCTCTATCACAGCTTAAAAAAAAATATTGGCAACTTCAGTCGTGGACATTGAGGGACAGTTCAGCAAGGGAAGCCGTCAGCGAGTCTTTGTTACAGGGTGAGGAGGAGGAAGTGGATGATCCAGGGTGTGGATTATTAGATCTAAAAAGGTCTATAGTCAATAGGTCGACCACTAATGGTCTACATGCATTAGGTTGACAGGGTCAAAAGGTCGACATGGAATAGGTAAACAGTAGAAAAAATAGAAAGGGTCAAAATGTCAGCATGGAAATGGTTGAACTATTGAATGTAGACCTTGTTAGTATAAATCTATAGACCAGATACCGATGATCCTACCTCCGTACCACAAATTTCTGCCACAGGGAATAAGAGTATGGAACTGCTCCATCTCCTGGTGGTACCTTTAGTAAGTCTTCCTGCTGTTTTGCTTTTGAATAAGATGTTTTCTTTGCAGGGGGGACATCTGCTGCATTCTACAAAACACCCATGAGAAGATTTATACACTAGCTGGACAATAACCCAAAGTATGCAACAAATGTCACATTGGTCTTAAAACAACATCAATATCCTGGAGTAACCCAGTAACAGCCAAGATCTTAAACCCTTTGAAAATCTGATCTTAAAAAGTTGCTTTTCCTTACTCGATTCTATCCAATCTGATGGAACCCATGGAACTCACACAGAAGGGGAGTTGTACTAAGCCTTGAAAAGTGATAAAGTTCACGGTGATAAACAGAGGCGTAACTAAGGGGGGTTGAGCAGGGCACGTGCCCTGGGTGCCATGGCAGGCCCAGCAGAGGGGGGGCACTGCCGACGGCTACGGCTTCATGACCACTTGCCCCCTGTTCCTCTGCCCCCAGGCCGTCCCCCATCCCGCTGCTATGTGATAATGTGAGGGGAGGAGAGCGCCTCTCCTGCCCCTCAATGTGCTCAGTGTTTAGTCTTTCAGAGAGGTGACGGTAGTTACAGGCAGAGCAGAGGACACCACCAGCTGCGCCACTTGCGAATCCACCGGCGGTGGTGTTTCCCAATTCTTACTTGGATAGCGAGCCAGCATCTTCTTGTGAGGTGTGAATTTCTTTCCTGGATTTTCCCAAGATTGCTGACGTATATGTCAACTAAGTGGTCAGAATGAGGTAAAACTTGTTTAATAACCTTCTGACGTTTAAATCTATCCGGTTTCTTAGAGGTAACAACAGGTTCTGGGTCATCATCAATTTGAAGAATCAGCCTGATAGCCTCCAATAGGTCAGGAACATCCATTTGTGAAACAGATTCCCCATCAGAAGCATCTGCATCAGTGTCTGAGGGGTCAGTATAGACGCCATCTTCATCAGACGAAGTGTCTGGAACATGGGTGGATTGTGAGGAAGTAATGGTCCGCTTAGAGGACCCCTTGGTTTTAGGCGGGCGAGGGTTATGTTTCTGTTTGTTCAGTGAGTGATTCAATTGTTGTAACTGAGTGGACAGGAGATGAGCCCATGGCGGATTAACCGCAGGGACAATGTGTCGCTGTACCGGCACGTGAGGTCCCCTAGGGTAAGTCTAGTTACCAGCGTATTCAATAGAGTAGAGAAAGTAGCCCAAGGTGGGTCACTATGGACCCCCGTTGCCATGGTCCTACTGGGGGATAGGAAACCCCCAGAACCTGAACCCTCCGCTGCTATGTTTTCCTCTAAAGTGTCTGCGGCATCACCACCACGCATTGTGGGATCAACCACAGAACCGTCGCCCCTGGAAGCTCACATATCCGAAAGCGTAAATCACGGGCAACACAGTACAATATCAGCAGTATAATACCTGACCAAGAACCCCCTGAGCAGTGTGATAGCACAAACAGAGGATTAAAGAGGTATACAGTGACTGAAAATCACAGAGAAAAATATAAAATAAATATATCCTGTGAAACACCTATATCAAATAATAACCCTGACGCACCTAGCCCCCTCAGGTTACAGAATATAGGGATAGCAATCTGAGTGAGATACACAAAGTAGAAATCACGCAGCAGCTATATGCACACACACACAGTCACATGTACAATGCAGAAATTATGACAAGGAATAAAACTGCACTGGGCTAGCAATACTAAGTAATACTAAGTAAAGCTATATACGGTAATAGATATATCAATGCACAGTAAAGACTGGATGTATATCACAGGGTACTTGTACTACATACCCCTGAAGTAATGCACCTTTTCTTAACTAACACTGTCAAGGAAAAGCTCTTTTCAGGGCTGCCCTGCCTGTTAGCTGCGAGGAGGCGCTGGCTAGTAGTTTGAAACTTTGAATCGTGGCTCAGGCGCTGTCGCTGTGTGCACAGGAGCCGGGGAGAGAGTATGATCGGGAGAAGGAGCCGCCGTGTGCGCCGCCAGTGGTGAAGAGACTCCAATTTACGATATCTGGCCGTACTTCCAGTGTGTGTGAAGTGAAACAACGGAGATCTGGAAGGAGGAATATCACCAGGATATTACTGATGACATCGCTCCTTTTGAGATTGTGACATTGTGCCATTGAGAAAGGTGGTTGGAATTCCACCATATACGGTACACCTCTATTTCACAGGGTGACAATAAGGGTGACGGTTATATCCTATATACAATACTACACTAGGAGGCGCCTATTCTCATTTTTTGTTTTCCAGATTTAAAAAGGTGTGCTTGAACAGCTAACCATTGGAGGAAAGGGCTGCCACCCCACAAAAAGGGAATCGGGGGAGTGTATTCTAAATATAGGAAATTTCATTACTGTTAAAGGAAACAGGTTAATTTAGGTTGCAAAGAAGGATTCAGCGCCATTTACCACCCCCATTTTTAGTATATATATATAAAACAGTATATATCATGGGCCGGATGTAATGACGGCCGGGTTCGGCAGCTGTGCGGGTTTCCGGCTGAACTTGGACTTATTTTTTAAAGAAGCAATCACTTACAAGGCAAAACCATGCTTTGATTGCCCGTTAAAAAAAAAGTCCAAGTTTATCCGGCATCCCGCACGGCAGCCAAACTCGGGTGTCATTACATCCGGCCCTGTATATTACAATTTCAGTTTTAATGCCCACCAATCACTTAAACACCACCTGGAAACTATATCACCACACATAAATACTCATACTCTCAGATGCTGATGGTGGCACTCGAGGGCTACAGAAATTAATTACTTAGTACAGGAAAAAATGTTCCAACATTTTTATAAGTTTATACAAACTTTCATCAGGGACAAATATATACACAAACCAGCTGCCTTTAAATAGAAGCTACAAACACCCAGTGTAGTGAATGCCAAATGAGAACGATGGTGGGATACCAGTGAAGTTAGACAGCGAAAGCCGACTGCACTGCTTGGTATCCACGACTCACCCTGTGAACAAGTGCATAACAAAGAAACCCATATACCAGCTGAACAATATCAAAAGCAAATCAAGAATATATGACTAGAAAACAACTGCATATGTACTTAAAGCTTTTAAAAAAAAATACTTATTAGCAGGGACGTGCGGTGAGCTAAATGTCTCAGGAGGCACTGGCTAGCACCAGAGCCAGATTTACACACAATATATGAGCCAAAGTGTACATGTGGGCATTATATACAGGTGCAGAAGTATAAACTCATGGAAATTTGGAGAGTTTTGATCAGAGATGTGCGGAAAAGATAGGCACCTGTCATAGACTTTTCACTCCAGAGTTTTGGCTATAAAAATGTTTAGAGTAATGCAAAGAAGATATTTCAAACATATTCTTTGTATTTTTCATATACTTTATACAGTCAAAACTCTGGCATAAACATTAGTATGACAGGATAGGCTCTGCCTCACCTGCCTCACCCCACCGCACGTCACTGCTTATTAGGTATATCCTTAATAAGATAAAAGGATCATCAAAACATCCTGAAAATACATGCAAGGATGTTTAATATAGAAATAATACAAAAACTAGATCTACAGTGTGTAAAGCAGCTCAGGGCTAGATTTTCATTCAGCCTGTTGGGGGCAACAGTTTTTAGGGGATGTATCCACCATGCCACTAACTGTGATAATTGTTTATGCCTGTTGCCCTCTCTAGGGGGGATATTTACTAAAGTGCAAGTTTTTAGAAGTGCAGATGTTGCCAGTAGCAACCAAACAGATTTTGGCTATCTCCTTTTAGAAGGTGGTAGATAAAAGATAAGTAAAATCTGATTGGTTGTAGTTCTCCAAGTACCCGCATACAGGAGAGGCTTGCTGGGACCTGTAGTTCCACAGCAAAAGACAATATTTCTTTATTTCTTCATTTTACACATTTTATGGCTATTAGCCTGGCACCCTTTTATTAAAGGGGTCCCCACTCCCCCAGGTAACCCTGGCCAGGGGTGACTAGTTGAGGAGATGATGCTGTGGCCGCAGGGACCTATATAAAAGTGTCCCCCAGCTGTGGCATTACCTCCCTGGCTAGTGGAGCCCAGTGCTGATTGCAAAAATTCGGGGGACCCCTACTCTCCCCCCCCCCCCCCCCCCCCGTATTTTTGGAACCAGGAACAGTCCAAGAGCTCGGTGCTGGTTGTTAAAGTATGGGGAACCCCTACACATTTTTTTTCACGTTTTAACTCTTTCTTTACTTTTACAGACAAAAGCATGTACGGATCTCACTGATCTGTGCATGCTTCTGTCTATCTCACCAGCCAAAAGCTGGTCTATTTATTGCCAATTTTTTTTGGTAATGTTTTAGGTGCGAGTTGTAAACTCACATCCTATTACATTGCCCGAGTTGTATATTTGTAATGGCAAAACATCTGGATGCGAGTTTTGTCGTTGCAATTTTTTGGACTGCAGGAAACATGCGATTTTGCATGTTTCCGCACTCCATTACATTGGTCGACTTTGCAAAATGTGCGAGTTTACCGCTAATTCGCACATTTGTGCAAAATTGCACTCGAGTACATTTGGCCCCATTGCTTCTCACAGAACTGTGACACATAGGCGACCTCCCAACACTTCTGATTAGTAATATCTACAATCAAATGTTATGTACTAATTCAATATTTAACACAATAACTGATTGAGTGTTCCCCTAAAAATTACCCACTTAGAATTTTATTTCTAACAGCTAGTAAGCAGTTTTATTGTTTATCGTATAGGCCAGAGGTTCCCAAACGCGGTCCTCAAGGCACCCCAACGGTCCTGGTTTTAAATATATACATGCTTGGCCACAGGTGACTTAATTAGCACCTGAGTCAATTTGTTTTAACCATCTGTGCTGAGCCATGGATATAGCTAAAACCTGGACTGTTGGGGTGCCTTGAGGACGGCGTTTGGGAACCTCTGGTATATGCCTTTTTTCTTGTAGCTAACATAGGAATCCCCTCTCTAGAAATTCTGCCCCCTTCCTGAAGTGAGAGGCTAAGCTATTACACTCATCGTGCTGCAAAGCCGTCCATACCTCCTAATAGAGCTGAACAGAACAGCTTTTATGGAGCTGTATTAACAATCTATAGACAGCTTCAGGTTACTGTGGATGCCATCTACAGACCCTCCAACATGACCCGCCCCACTAGGTACAAAATGCTCTGTTTCTGGACTTCCCTCTTAATTTATGATTTCCATCACCTGTGTTGAGCTAGTTAAATTATAAGAAAGCTGTTTCTTCACAGGTGATGGCAAAATTAAATTAAGAGGGAAGTCCAGGAACAGAGCATTCTGTACCTAGTGGGGCGGGTCATGTTGGAGGGTATGCATCTATTCATGACCTATTACCATTTGCTGTATTACATGGCATTGCTCTGTATGTGGATGGGTCAGCGCAGTTCTGTCCATTTTCCATGGATAATGGCAGTAAAGCAGGTGACCTGATTTAACATCATCAAAGCTGTAAGGGCTAGCCTACGTGGGATATAAAGCTTTGGATCATTAATGGAGCACAGTGACGATAGGACAATGGTGGTCATTCCGAGTTGTTCGCTCGCTAGCAGTTTTTAGCAGCCGTGCAAACGCTATGCCGCCTCCCACTGGGAGTGTATTTTAGCTTAGCAAAAGTGCAAACAAAGGGATCGCAGAGCGGCTACAAAATATTTTTGTGCAGTTTCAGAGTAGCTTCAAACCTACTCAGCGCTTGCGATGACTTCAGACCATTCAGTTCCTGATTTGACGTCACAAACACGCCCTGCGTTCGTTCGCCCAGCCACGCCTGCGTTTTTCCTGGCACGCCTGCATTTTTCCGAATACTCCCTGAAAACGGTCAGTTAACACCCAGAAACGCCCTCTTCCTGTCAATCACTCTGCGGTCACCAGTGTGACTGTAATGCTTCGCTAGACCCTGTGTGAAACTACATCGTTCGTTGTAATAGTACGTTGCGCGTGCGGATTGCGCCACATACGCATGCGTAGAAGTGCCGTTTTTTTGCAGCTAGCGATCAACTCGGAATGACCCCCAGTAGCTCTTACTGATTTATTTTCCCTACTGGCTAGAATCTGCAGCCATTGTAGCTTTCTGTGAACAATAAGCAATTAACTGTATTATACTTAATTAGCTTTGTTCTCTATAACATGAATACTTCACCTTGACCTAGACTAATTGAGTAAATGGAGCACAAGCAACATTTGACTCTCCAGTTGTAATTACATCTTGTGTATTTAGCAAGTGTAAGTTTGTCCCAAGGCTGGTTTAAGTTATGCAAATTACATATATGCTTAATGGTAGTCAATGCTTGCTTGAACACTAAAGGGGGGTACACACGGAGCGATGTTCAGCTAATTTCTAAGTAATCTGACTAGATTGCTTATAAATTATCTGAACATCGCTCAGTGTTTAGGGTTGCCGGCAACAGCAATGCGCGGTCCCGCGCGTCGCTATCGCCGGTGCTAGATTGGCCTGTGTGCAGGCACAATCTAGCAGGTCGCTCATTTCACGCTGGGCTCAGCACACAGCTCTGGGGAAATCTTCATGTCAGTACGGCCCTTTAGGGTGAATCTAGTTGCCAGCAAAAAAAACAAAAACCCTCCAGCGTGGGGTTTGGGTATTTAATTGCGTGACAGAAACTGTGACGCGCTGATTTCTATAGAAATCACTGCATCTTTTTTCTCACACCTTCAGAGCAAGTCTGGTTTTTCATAAAATCATTAATTTTAGGAAAAATCACTGGGACTTGCTCTGGGACCATGGTAGCTCACAGGAGTAATCAGGCTGTAGTCAGGTAACGAGGCATTCCAAACAGGTGTGCTGCTGCACGTAACAGCCAGAATCCTGGTTGCTAGGAGACAGACAGAATCCAGACAAGAAAGAGCCGCGCCGGTGTCCTAGTCGCTAAGAAGCGAGCCACAATGGCCACACATAACACTCAGAGACGCCCAGCAGCCCCTGGGACTCCCATAAGCCCACCCCAGTCAGAAGATGGAGAGGAGACCACCAGGAGCCACGGAGACCACCGAAGATCTCTGGACAGATGAGTATAATATTATATTTTTTTATGGGCCACAGGGTTTTCAGCTCTAAAAACCTGGTGAACAATTTTTTTTATTGGATGCTTTTGCATCAAAACCCTGGCTGGTGAAGAAGAAGAAGACAACGTAAAAAAAAGGTTAATCTAGACCACAGGTTCTCAAACTCGGTCCTCAGGACCCCACACGGTGCATGATTTGCAGGTCTCTTCACAGAATCACAAGTGACATAATCAGCTCCACCTGTGGACCTTTTAAAATGTGTCAGTGAGTAATTAATACACCTGTGCACTTGCTGGGTTACCTGCAAAACATGCACTGTGTGGGGTCCTGAGGACCGAGTTTGAGAACCACTGATCTAGACCATAGGTTCTCAAACTCGGTCCTCAGGACCCCACACAGTGCATGTTTTGCAGGTCTCCTTACAGAATGTCAAGTGAAATAATTAGCTCCACCTGTGAACCTTTTACAATGTGTCAGTGAGTAATTAATACACCTGTGCACCTCATGGGTTACCTGCAAAACATGCACTGTGTGGGGTCCTGAGGACCGAGTTTGAGAACCTGTGATCTAGACCATAGGTTCTCAAAGTCGGTCCTCAGGACCCCACACGGTGCATGTTTTGCAGGTCTCCTCACAGAATCACAAGTGAAATAATTATCTCCATATGTGGACCTTTTAAAACGTGTCAGTGATTAATTAATACACCTGTGCACCTGCACTGTGTGGGGTCCTGAGGACTGACTTTGAGAACCTGTGATCTAGACAACAAAAAAAGACAAAGGTTTCCCCATTACTCTACAATTGGCCAGTTAAAGAGAGTTGCATCTTACATCATAATAAAATGCAGAGTACTCCGTTATACATATTTGCAAATATATGTTAAGTAACTAGCCACATCAAGGAATCTCTGCTCAGGTGATCCTACGTTACATAATAATAGCCCCACGATGGGTTGGGTTTGGTATGGCATGCCAGCAGCAGGACTCCACACAGGCAAACTGCAGAATGGGGGGGGGGGGGGGGTAGGTTTAGGATGTGGTGGGAGGGTTAGGGTTAGGCTGTGGGGAGGGAGGGTTAGGCTTAAGCACCACCGAGGAGGGTTAAGGTTAGGCTGCATGGGGGGAGGTTTACAGTCAGGCTGCAAGGATTAGGGCAGTGGCGTATCTATATCCCCTGCAGCCACTGCAGAGGCTTGGAGGTGCCAGGCTTGGGGGGGCATTGCCCCTGTTTAAGCAGATTCCCATTCCAACTAGTCATCCGCATTTAAATCTCTAAATGTCCCTCCTAAAATGGTCACCGCCTTGGAGGAGACAGATGCTAGAGGTCATACTTTACATCTAGTGCCTGACAGGGAGCAAAGTGCTATTGCATTACCCGAAAGCACCGGGAGTGCTTAGCACTGTGCTGGCACCAGCGATTGTTACACCACTGGCAATAGGCGTGACACCCAGAGCATTCACTCCTGGCAACAGGCATTCACCACGGGTAACTAGCGTGACGCCCAGAGCATGAAACCCCTGGCAACGAGCATTACACCCCTGGCAACGCGCATGACACCCAGAGCATGAAACCCCTGACAGCAAGCATTACACCCCTGGCAACAAGCATGACACCCAGAGTTTGAAACCCCTGGCAACAAGCATGGAACCCAGAGCATGAAACACTTGACAATAAGCATGACACCCAGAGCATGAAACCCCTGGCAACGAGCATGGAACCCAGAGCATGAAACCCCTGGCAACAGGCAGGTAATTTAAAAGTAATGAGAAGCCTTACTGTGGGGTATAATGTGTAATGGGCATTGAGGTGTGTGGCATAATGTAGCACGGGCATTATAGTGTGTGGCAAAATGTATCATGGGCATTGCGGTGTGTGGCATAATGTGTCACAATCATTATGGTGTGTGGCATAATGTATAACGGTATTACAGTGTGTGGAATACTGTATCATGGGCATTACGGTGTGTGACAGTGTAATTGGCATCACAGTGAGTGGCATAATGTGTAAGGAGCATTACGGTGTGGTATGTGTGTCACGGGCATTACGGTGTGTGACATATAGTGTAATGGGCATTACAGTGAGTGGCATTATGGTGTGTGGTATAATGTGTCATGGGCATTACGGTGTGGCATAATGTGTAAGGGGCATTGCGGTGTGTGGCATAGTGTGTCCCTCCAGGTTCTGTCCTTGGCCCCCTTCTGTTCTCCCTGTACACCTCTTCCCTGGGTGCACTCATTAACTCCTTTGGCCTTCAATATCACCTCTGTGCTGATGACACACAACTCTACCTCTTCTGTTCTGTCCCCCGCTGTCCTCTCTCAGGTTTCCAGCTGATTCTCTGCCATCGCCTCCTGGATGCTTGACTGTTCTCTGAAGCTCAACATGGACAAAACTGAACTCATTATCTTTACCCCAGCCAGAGTAACACTCCCTACCAATATCTCTATTACTGTTGACAACACCATCTCCCCCGTTCCCCAGTTCCGCTGCTTGGGTGTCACTCTTGACTCCTCCCTCTCCTTTGCACCCCACATCCAAGCTCTGGCGCAATCCTGTCATTTCCAGCTATGCAACATTGCTCGCATCAGGCCATTTCTCTCCAAGAGTGCAACTAAACTTATCATCCACTCAATGGTCATCTCACGGCTCGACTACTGCAACGTTCTCACTGGCCTCGCTTGATCCCATTTTGCTCCCCTCCAATCTGTCCTCAACTCCGCAGCTAGGCTTATCTTTCTCTCCCGCCACCCCACTTATGCCACTCCCCAGACAAAATCTGCACTGGCTCCCATTCCCCTACAGAATCCTCTTCAAACACTTCACCCTCACATACAAGGCCATCTCTAATTCCACTGCTCCCTACATCTCCAACCTCCTCTCCCTTCATACTCCCTCCTGCCCCCTACGGTCGGCCAATGACCGTCGCCTTTCCTCTACCCCGGTCACTGCTTCCCATGCTCGAGTTCAAGATTTTTCAGTGGAACGTACTCCCCCGCTCTATAAGACTCTTCCCGACCTTGCAAAGCTTCAAATGGGCACTGGAAACCCACCTATTTATCAAAGCGTACCCTTCCGATGCATAACCTAGTCCTGAAGCTGGCCCTCCAACCCTCCTGCCATCAGGCTACCTCCCACTTGGTTGCACCTCATGTTATCTGTCTGTCACCCCTCCCACTAGATTGTTAGCTCTTCAGAGCAGGGCCCTTTTCCCTCTTGCTGTCAAAGCCCTCTTATCCTCATCACATTTCACTTACAGCTCTCTCCTACTCAGCGACCATCTTTACCTGCATATTCTCCTGCTGGTAAAGGCTCATCCCTATCTAAGGCCGCAAGCCCCTAGTAGCACGCTGATTACTCAATCGCTACTTACATCTAAGCTGTATTGTGCTTTGAGAATTCTGGTGCTCTTTGTTACCTGCACTTGATTTTTGTTATTTTTTACTGTAATGTTAAGTTCTGTCTCCCTGTACTGTTTTATTGCATGCCCTTTGTACAGCGCTGCGAAACACTTGTGGCGCCTTATAAATAAAATGTAATAATAATAGGCAATACGCTGCGTGGCATATTGTGTAATGGGCATTAGAGAATGTGGCATATTGTGTAATGGGCATTACGGTATGTGATATAATGTAAAATTGGCATTACAGTGTGTGGCACAGTGTAATGGGCAATTCGGTGTGTGACATATAGTGTAATGGGCATTACAGTGAGTGGCATAATGTGTAAGGGGCATTATGGTGTGTGGTATAATGTGTCATGGGCATTACGGTGTGGCATAATGTGTAAGGGGCATTGCGGTGTGTGGCATAGTGTGTCCCTCCGGGTTCTGTCCTTGGCCCCCTTCTGTTCTCCCTGTACACCTCTTCCCTGTGTGCACTCATTAACTCCTTTGGCCTTCAATATCACCTCTGTGCTGATGACACACAACTCTACCTCTTCTGTTCTGTCCCCCACTGTCCTCTCTCAGGTTTCCAGCTGATTCTCTGCCATCTCCTCCTGGATGCTTGAGTGTTCTCTGAAGCTCAACATGGACAAAACTGAACTCATTATCTTTACCCCAGCCAGAGTAACACTCCCTACCAATATCTCTATTACTGTTGACAACACCATCTCCCCCGTTCCCCAGTTCCGCTGCTTGGGCGTCACTCTTGACTCCTCCCTCTCCTTTGCACCCCACATCCAAGCTCTGGCGCAATCCTGTCATTTCCAGCTACGCAACATTGCTCGCATCAGGCCATTTCTCTCCAAGAGTGCAACTAAACTTATCATCCACTCACTGGTCATCTCACGGCTCGACTACTGCAACGTTCTCACTGGCCTCGCTTGATCCCATTTTGCTCCCCTTCAATCTGTCCTCAACTCCGCAGCTAGGCTTATCTTCCTCTTCCACCACCCCACTTATGCCACTCCCCAGACAAAATCTGCACTGGCTCCCATTCCCCTACAGAATCCTCTTCAAACACTTCACCCTCACATACAAGGCCATCTCTAATTCCACTGCTCCCTACATCTCCAACCTCCTCTCCCTTCATACTCCCTCCCGCCCCCTACAGTCGGCCAATGACCATCGCCTTTCCTCTACCCCGGTCACTGCTTCCCATGCTCGAGTTCAAGATTTTTCAGTGGAACGTACTCCCCCACTCCATAAGACTCTTCCCGACCTTGCAAAGCTTCAAATGGGCACTGAAAACCCACCTATTTATCGAAGCGTACCCTTCCGATGCATAACCTAGTCCTGAAGCTGCTCCTCCAACCCTCCTGCCATCAGGCTACCTCCCACTTGGTTGCACCTCATGTTATCTGTCTGTCGTCCCTTCCCACTAGATTGTTAGCTCTTCAGAGCAGGCCCCTTTTCCCTCTTGTTGTCAAAGCCCTCTTCTCCTCATCACATTTCACTTACAGCTCTCCCCTACTCAGCGACCATCTTTACCTGCATATTCTCCTACTGGTAAAGGCTCATCCCTATCTAAAGAACAGAAACTGGCTGCGCTGTGTGTCAGTAGCTATGTAAAATAGAGAGCACAACGTGTAATATATTAAATATTTATTCTCATAATAAGAACAATTAAAACATGTAAATTAGCAGCACACCTATATCTGTCCCAGGTAATGTAAAAATTCAACCATATAATAAAGTGGCTTTCCAAATAGATGCTTCCTATCATATAATGCAGAGGGAAACAGGAGGATTGGTAAGTGCAGTTCCAGATGGTAAATGCTATCATTCACTGGATAGATAATTAAAGCGTATAATACCTCTCCAACAGGGGCTGGTATGAACTAGCCGAGCATCCCCGGCTAGTCAGTCCTGCGTTGCCCGATGTTATGCACAGTGGAGAGGGAAGGTTGAATGCCCAATGCTAGGCGCCTGCCGCTGTGGAGGAATAAGCGGCAATCTCCTGTTCCCGTAGTTGCTGGCCGGCGGTAGTAACGAGCTGCTGTAATGAAATATAGGGCAGCGGTCTCTTGTAGCAGTCAGCCGGTCAGCTCTGGTAGGGATGAAGCTGTATGGATTGCACAAGGATAAATCACCTAGACCAGGTGTGCAGAAGGCGGAGTCCTCCTTCTGCACACCTGGTCCAGGTGATTTATCTTTGTGCAATCCATACAGCTTCATCCCAACCAGAGCTGACCGGCTGACTGCTACAAGAGACCGCTGCCCTATACTTCATCACAGCAGCTCGTTACTACCGCCGGCCAGCAACTACGGGAACAGGAGATTGCCGCTTATTCCTCCACAGCGGCAGGCGCCTAGCATTGGGCATTCAACCTTCCCTCTCCACTGTGCATAACATCGGGCAACGCAGGACTGACTAGCCGGGGACGCTCGGCTAGTTCATACTAGTGATGAGCGCCTGAAATTTTTCGGGTTTTGTGTTTTGGTTTTGGGTTCGGTTCCGCGGCCGTGTTTTGGGTTCGACCGCGTTTTGGCAAAACCTCACCGAATTTTTTTTGTCGGATTCGGGTGTGTTTTGGATTCGGGTGTTTTTTTCAAAAAACCCTAAAAAACAGCTTAAATCATAGAATTTGGGGGTCATTTTGATCCCATATTATTATTAACCTCAAAAACCATCATTTCCACTCATTTTCAGTCTATTCTGAATACCTCACACCTCACAATATTATTTTTAGTCCTAAAATTTGCACCGAGGTCGCTGGATGACTAAGCTAAGCGACCCTAGTGGCCGACACAAACACCTGGCCCATCTAGGAGTGGCACTGCAGTGTCACGCAGGATGTCCCTTCCAAAAAACCCTCCCCAAACAGCACATGACGCAAAGAAAAAAAGAGGCGCAATGAGGTAGCTGTGTGAGTAAGATTAGCGACCCTAGTGGCCGACACAAACACCGGGCCCATTTAGGAGTGGCACTGCAGTGTCACGCAGGATGTCCCTTCCAAAAAAACCTCCCCAAACAGCACATGACGCAAAGAAAAAAAGAGGCGCAATGAGGTAGCTGTGTGAGTAAGATTAGCGACCCTAGTGGCCGACACAAACACCGGGCCCATCTAGGAGTGGCACTGCAGTGTCACGTAGGATGTCCCTTCCAAAAAACCCTCCCCAAACAGCACATGACGCAAAGAAAAAAAGAGGCGCAATGAGGTAGCTGTGTGAGTAAGATTAGCGACCCTAGTGGCCGACACAAACACCGGGCCCATCTAGGAGTGGCACTGCAGTGTCACGCAGGATGTCCCTTCCAAAAAACCCTCCCCAAACAGCACATAACGCAAAGAAAAAAAGAGGCGCAATGAGGTAGCTGTGTGAGTAAGATTAGCGACCCTAGTGGCCGACACAAACACCGGGCCCATCTAGGAGTGGCACTGCAGTGTCACGTAGGATGTCCCTTCCAAAAAACCCTCCCCAAACAGCACATGACGCAAAGAAAAAAAGAGGCGCAATGAGGTAGCTGTGTGAGTAAGATTAGCGACCCTAGTGGCCGACACAAACACCGGGCCCATCTAGGAGTGGCACTGCAGTGTCACGCAGGATGTCCCTTCCAAAAAACCCTCCCCAAACAGCACATGACGCAAAGAAAAAAAGAGGCGCAATGAGGTAGCTGTGTGAGTAAGATTAGCGACCCTAGTGGCCGACACAAACACCGGGCCCATCTAGGAGTGGCACTGCAGTGTCACGTAGGATGTCCCTTCCAAAAAACCCTCCCCAAACAGCACATGACGCAAAGAAAAAAAGAGGCGCAATGAGGTAGCTGTGTGAGTAAGATTAGCGACCCTAGTGGCCGACACAAACACCGGGCCCATCTAGGAGTGGCACTGCAGTGTCACGCAGGATGGCCCTTCCAAAAAACCCTCCCCAAACAGCACATGACGCAAAGAAAAAGAAAAGAAAAAAGAGGTGCAAGATGGAATTGTCCTTGGGCCCTCCCACCCACCCTTATGTTGTATAAACAAAACAGGACATGCACACTTTAACCAACCCATCATTTCAGTGACAGGGTCTGCCACACGACTGTGACTGATATGACGGGTTGGTTTGGACCCCCCCCAAAAAAGAAGCAATTAATCTCTCCTTGCACAAACTGGCTCTACAGAGGCAAGATGTCCACCTCATCATCATCCTCCGATATATCACCGTGTACATCCCCCTCCTCACAGATTATCAATTCGTCCCCACTGGAATCCAGCATCTCAGCTCCCTGTGTACTTTGTGGAGGCAATTGCTGCTGGTCAATGTCTCCGCGGAGGAATTGATTATAATTTATTTTAATGAACATCATCTTCTCCACATTTTCTGGATGTAACCTCGTACGCCGATTGCTGACAAGGTGAGCGGCGGCACTAAACACTCTTTCGGAGTACACACTTGTGGGAGGGCAACTTAGGTAGAATAAAGCCAGTTTGTGCAAGGGCCTCCAAATTGCCTCTTTTTCCTGCCAGTATAAGTATGGACTGTGTGACGTGCCTACTTGGATGCGGTCACTCATATAATCCTCCACCATTCTTTCAATGGTGAGAGAATCATATGCAGTGACAGTAGACGACATGTCCGTAATCGTTGTCAGGTCCTTCAGTCCGGACCAGATGTCAGCATCAGCAGTCGCTCCAGACTGCCCTGCATCACCGCCAGCGGGTGGGCTCGGAATTCTGAGCCTTTTCCTCGCACCCCCAGTTGCGGGAGAATGTGAAGGAGGAGATGTTGACAGGTCGCGTTCCGCTTGACTTGACAATTTTCTCACCAGCAGGTCTTTCAACCCCAGCAGACTTGTGTCTGCCGGAAAGAGAGATCCAAGGTAGGCTTTAAATCTAGGATCGAGCATGGTGGCCAAAATGTAGTGCTCTGATTTCAACAGATTGACCACCCGTGAATCCTTGTTAAGCGAATTAAGGGCTCCATCCACAAGTCCCACATGCCTAGCGGAATCGCTCCGTGTTAGCTCCTCCTTCAATGTCTCCAGCTTCTTCTGCAAAAGCCTGATGAGGGGAATGACCTGACTCAGGCTGGCAGTGTCTGAACTGACTTCACGTGTGGCAAGTTCAAAGGGCAGCAGAACCTTGCACAACGTTGAAATCATTCTCCACTGCGCTTGAGACAGGTGCATTCCACCTCCTATATCGTGCTCAATTGTATAGGCTTGAATGGCCTTTTGCTGCTCCTCCAACCTCTGAAGCATATAGAGGGTTGAATTCCACCTCGTTACCACTTCTTGCTTCAGATGATGACAGGGCAGGTTCAGTAGTTTTTGGTGTTGCTCCAGTCTTCTGTACGTGGTGCCTGTACGCCGAAAGTGTCCCGCAATTCTTCTGGCCACCGACAGCATCTCTTGCACGCCCCTGTCGTTTTTTAAATAATTCTGCACCACCAAATTCAAGGTATGTGCAAAACATGGGACGTGCTGGAATTTGCCCATATTTAATGCACACACAATATTGCTGGCGTTGTCCGATGCCACAAATCCACAGGAGAGTCCAATTGGGGTAAGCCATTCCGCGATGATCTTCCTCAGTTGCCGTAAGAGGTTTTCAGCTGTGTGCGTATTCTGGAAAGCGGTGATACAAAGCGTAGCCTGCCTAGGAAAGAGTTGGCGTTTGCGAGATGCTGCTACTGGTGCCGCCGCTGCTGTTCTTGCGGCGGGAGTCCATACATCTACCCAGTGGGCTGTCACAGTCATATAGTCCTGACCCTGCCCTGCTCCACTTGTCCACATGTCCGTGGTTAAGTGGACATTGGGTACAGCTGCATTTTTTAGGACACTGGTGACTCTTTTTCTGAGGTCTGTGTACATTTTCGGTATCGCCTGCCTAGAGAAATGGAACCTAGATGGTATTTGGTTCCGGGGACACAGTACCTCCAACAAGTCTCTAGTTGGCTCTGCAGTAATGATGGATACCGGAACCACGTTTCTCACCACCCAAGATGCCAAGGCCTCAGTTATCCGCTTTGCAGTAGGATGACTGCTGTGATATTTCATCTTCCTCGCAAAGGACTGTTGGACAGTCAATTGCTTGGTGGAAGTAGTAAAAGTGGTCTTACGACTTCCCCTCTGGGATGACCATCGACTCCCAGCAGCAACAACAGCAGCGCCAGCAGCAGTAGGCGTTACACGCAAGGATGCATCGGAGGAATCCCAGGCAGGAGAGGAATCGTCAGAATTGCCAGTGACATGGCCTGCAGGACTATTGGCATTCCTGGGAAAGGAGGAAATTGACACTGAGGGATTTGGTGGGGTGGTTTGCGTGAGCTTGGTTACAAGAGGAAGGGATTTACTGGTCAGTGGACTGCTTCCGCTGTCACCCAAAGTTTTTGAACTTGTCACTGACTTATTATGAATGCGCTGCAGGTGACGTATAAGGGAGGATGTTCCGAGGTGGTTAACGTCCTTACCCCTACTTATTACAGCTTGACAAAGGGAACACACGGCTTGACACCTGTTGTCCGCATTTCTGTTGAAATACCTCCACACCGAAGAGCTGATTTTTTTGGTATTTTCACCAGGCATGTCAACGGCCATATTCCTCCCACGGACAACAGGTGTCTCCCCGGGTGCCTGACTTAAACAAACCACCTCACCATCAGAATCCTCCTGGTCAATTTCCTCCCCAGCGCCAGCAACACCCATATCCTCCTCATCCTGGTGTACTTCAACACTGACATCTTCAATCTGACTATCAGGAACTGGACTGCGGGTGCTCCTTCCAGCACTTGCAGGGGGCGTGCAAATGGTGGAAGGCGCATGCTCTTCACGTCCAGTGTTGGGAAGGTCAGGCATCGCAACCGACACAATTGGACTCTCCTTGTGGATTTGGGATTTCGAAGAACGCACAGTTCTTTGCGGTGCTACTGCTTTTGCCAGCTTGAGTCTTTTCATTTTTCTAGCGAGAGGCTGAGTGCCTCCATCCTCATGTGAAGCTGAACCACTAGCCATGAACATAGGCCAGGGCCTCAGCCGTTCCTTGCCACTCCGTGTGGTAAATGGCATATTGGCAAGTTTACGCTTCTCCTCCGACAATTTTATTTTAGGTTTTGGAGTCCTTTTTTTACTGATATTTGGTGTTTTGGATTTGACATGCTCTGTACTATGACATTGGGCATCGGCCTTGGCAGACGACGTTGCTGGCATTTCATCGTCTCGGCCATGACTAGTGGCAGCAGCTTCAGCACGAGGTGGAAGTGGATCTTGATCTTTCCCTAATTTTGGAACCTCAACATTTTTGTTCTCCATATTTTAATAGGCACAACTAAAAGGCACCTCAGGTAAACAATGGAGATGGATGGATACTAGTATACAATTATGGACGGACTGCCGAGTGCCGACACAGAGGTAGCTACAGCCGTGGACTACCGTACTGTACTGTGTCTGCTGCTAATATAGACTGGTTGATAAAGAGATGTAGTAGTATGTATGTATAAAGAAGAAAGAAAAAAAAACCACGGGTAGGTGGTATACAATTATGGACGGACTGCCGAGTGCCGACACAGAGGTAGCTACAGCCGTGGACTACCGTACTGTACTGTGTCTGCTGCTAATATAGACTGGTTGATAAAGAGATGTAGTAGTATGTATGTATAAAGAGGAAAGAAAAAAAAAACACGGGTAGGTGGTATACAATTATGGATGGACTGCCGAGTGCCGACACAGAGGTAGCTACAGCCGTGGACTACCGTACTGTACTGTGTCTGCTGCTAATATAGACTGGTTGATAAAGAGATGTAGTAGTATGTATGTATATAGAAGAAAGAAAAAAAAACCACGGGTAGGTGGTATACAATTATGGACGGACTGCCGAGTGCCGACACAGAGGTAGCTACAGCCGTGGACTACCGTACTGTACTGTGTCTGCTGCTAATATAGACTGGTTGATAAAGAGATGTAGTAGTATGTATGTATAAAGAAGAAAGAAAAAAAACCACGGGTAGGTGGTATACAATTATGGACGGACTGCCGAGTGCCGACACAGAGGTAGCTACAGCCGTGGACTACCGTACTGTACTGTGTCTGCTGCTAATATAGACTGGTTGATAAAGAGATGTAGTAGTATGTATGTATAAAGAAGAAAGAAAAAAAAACCACGGGTAGGTGGTATACAATTATGGACGGACTGCCGAGTGCCGACACAGAGGTAGCTACAGCCGTGGACTACCGTACTGTACTGTGTCTGCTGCTAATATAGACTGGTTGATAAAGAGATGTAGTAGTATGTATTTATAAAGAAGAAAGAAAAAAAAACCACGGGTAGGTGGTATACAATTATGGACGGACTGCCGAGTGCCGACACAGAGGTAGCTACAGCCGTGGACTACCGTACTGTACTGTACTGTGTCTGCTGCTAATATAGACTGGTTGATAAAGAGATGTAGTAGTATGTATGTATAAAGAAGAAAGAAAAAAAAACCACGGGTAGGTGGTATACAATTATGGATGGACTGCCGAGTGCCGACACAGAGGTAGCTACAGCCGTGAACTACCGTACTGTGTCTGCTGCGACTGGATGATAAATAATGATATAAAAAATATATATATATCACTACTGCAGCCGGACAGGTATATATTATATAATGACGGACCTGCTGGACACTGTCTGTCAGCAGAATGAGTTTTTTATAGAATAAAAAAAAAACACCACACAAGTGAAGTCACACGACGAGTGTTTAACTTTTTCAGGCAATCACAATATAGTATACTACTAACTATACTGGTGGTCAGTGTGGTCAGGTCACTGGTCAGTCACACTGGCAGTGGCACTCCTGCAGCAAAAGTGTGCACTGTTTAATTTTAATAATAATATGTACTCCTGGCTCCTGCTATAACCTATAACTGGCACTGCAGTGCTCCCCAGTCTCCCCCACAATTATAAGCTGTGTGAGCTGAGCACAGTCAGATATATACATAGATGATGCAGCACACTGGGCTGAGCAGTGCACACAGATATGGTATGTGACTGAGTCACTGTGTATCGTTTTTTTCAGGTAGAGAACGGATATATTAAATAAAACTGCACTGTCTGGTGGTCACTGTGGTCAGTCACTAGTAAACTCTGCACTCTCTACAGTTCTACAGTACTCCTAAGCTCCAGTAAATCAGGTCAATCTCTCTCTCTCTCTCTTCTAATCTAAATGGAGAGGACGCCAGCCACGTCCTCTCCCTATCAATCTCAATGCACGTGTGAAAATGGCGGCGACGCGCGGCTCCTTATATAGAATCCGAGTCTCGCGAGAATCCGACAGCGTCATGATGACGTTCGGGCGCGCTCGGGTTAACCGAGCAAGGCGGGAAGATCCGAGTCGCTCGGACCCGTGAAAAAAAACATGAAGTTCGGGCGGGTTCGGATTCAGAGAAACCGAACCCGCTCATCTCTAGTTCATACCAGCCCCTGTTGGAGAGGTATTATACGCTTTAATTATCTATCCAGTGAATGATAGAATTTACCATCTGGAACTGCACTTACCAATCCTTCTGTTTCCTCTGCATTATATGATAGGAAGCATCTATTTGGAAAGCCACTTTATTATATGGTTGAATTTTTACATCACCTGGGACAGATATAGGTGTGCTGCTAATTTACATGTTTTAATTGTTCTTATTATGAGAATAAATATTTAATATATTACACGTTGTGCTCTCTATTTTACATAGTGGCTGCGCTGTGTGTCAGTAGCTTTCTGTTCTTTAGTTTGTCCATCTATCTCACATAGTGGTTGTGGCAAGCGTGGTGTCTCAGCAGCTTGTTTTTATTTCTTTGGTATATTAAATCACCTACTTGGGTGAGGCGCTGTATAAGTAGTCTTCCCTGTTGTTTTGTCATCCCTATCTAAGGCCGCAAGCCCCTAGTAGCACGCTGATTACTCCCTCGCTACTTACATCTAAGCTGTATTGTGCTTTGAGAATTCTGGTGCTCTTTGTTACCTGCACTCGATTTTTGATATTTTTTTACTGTAATGTTAAGTTCTGTCTCCCTGTACTGTTTTATTGCATGCCCTTTGTACGGCGCTGCGAAACACTTGTGGCGCCTTATAAATAAAATGTAATAATAATAGGCATTACGCTGCGTGGCATATTGTGTAATGGGCATTAGAGAATGTGGCATATTGTGTAATGGGCATTACGGTATGTGGTATTATGTAAAATAGGCATTACAGTGTGTGGCACAGTGTAATGGGCATTACGGTGTGTGTCATATTGTGTAAAGGGCATTAGAGAATGTGGCATATTGTGTAATGGGCATTACGGTATGTGGTATTATGTAAAATTGGCATTACAGTGTGTGGCACTGTGTAATGGGCATTACGGTGTGTGTCATATTGTGTAAGGGGCATTACTATAAGAAGGAAAAATAGGGGCATGAATCAGGATTTTTCTGTTGTGGCCAATGTCTAGGCATGCAGGTTGCAAAACTGGGGTATAAGGTAGTCTTTTGCTGCAATGCTATACCCCTTGCTGTGAGTCCATGCCACTTGCAGTGAGGCCACACAACCTTTTTGGAGTGTGCGCGCAAATTCTTTACTTTTCAAATGGCGATGGGGTTGATGGGGAGCCAGAAACTTTTTTTGGCTGGGGGGAGCAATATTTCTAGTAACACCACTGAATTAGGGATAGTATACTTACCAGTTAGGTGTCGGGATCCTGAGTGTCGGAATGCCGCTGTCTGTATCCTGACTGCCGGCATCCCAAGTGCCGGGATCCCAAAACAATTAATACCCCTTTCACATCGCAAAAATAACCCGGTATATTGCCGAGTTTGAGCCGTGTCAACCCGGTTTGAGGTGCAGTGTGAAAGCGCCATTATGAATTTACCGTGTCAAACAACCCGGTATTTCAACCCGTGTAAAAAGAAGGATCCTACACGGTTCAGAACCGGTTCATTTGGCAGTGTGAAAGCCTCAGACCCGCTATATTCAACCCGGTAATCTTAAAAAGGAGGTGATAGGTTGTCTCCCTGCATGATGTCACCTGTCTGAACCCGGAAATAAACAGGCAGCACGCTTTAAACAGTGTGTTTTTATTTATACTACATTCACAGTGCTGCATTGCTACAGTGCTTGGAGAATATGGCAAACTGGAGTGAGGATGAGGTTAGGGAGCTGTTACAGATAAGAGGGGAGTCGGAAATCACCCACCAAATGACAGGGACTGTTAAGGATGCAATCACGTACAAAAACATAACGAAGATGCTTGCAGCCTCTGGATTCCACCGTACCTCCCAGCTGGTAATCAATAAACTAAAGGCCCTTAAAAGGAATTTCCATAAGGTCCACGACCACAACAGAAACAGAAGTGGTGCTGCCCGTATGGAGTGGCAATATTATGAGCAGTGTGCCACCTTATTTGGCCACACAGCACTTGCAACACCGGTTAGCTTATCCTCCAGCATAGCAGCAGCAGAAACAAGACAGGCCTGTGCTGCTTCCACCTGCAGCGTACAGGACCCAGACACCCGATCACAGGACCCAGACACCCGATCACCACCACCATCTCCACTACTCGTACTGGATGATACGCAACCGATGCCAACCACTATGCCTGACCCAGTTGTACAGGAGCCCAGCAGGACTGAAACCACTGATGCGCCAGAAGACACAGAGGCTGGGCCAAGTCAAATGGCCCCAATTGCACAAACGCAGCCTTTGCGTGGAAACAGTAAGTACAACAATCCTAAAAGCATAATAACTAACATTAACAATTAACGTAAACTAAACACAAACTAACAACTCTAAACATTGACGTCATTAAATCTTAACAATAAATGCATACAATTAAAAATGATAAATGTTGCAGAGTATATGCAGTGTGTAGGTGGAAGGAGGCCACAAACACGTTTGCGAACACTGCTATTTTATATAAGCTCTTTGCAAATTCCAATAACATATTATTTAATTTGTGTCTGCAGTATATACTGTTCCGCCAAGGAGGCGCCGCCCAAACAAAACGGAGCAAGCTGCAAGAATTATGACCACTGTCCTGGTGGAGAAATTAGAGCAGATGGACGCTGCCATGGCTGACCGAGAAGATGCACGTCTCGAGCGATTTTTGCAGGCAGAGCAAGACATGAACAACACATTTATGACGCAGCTGATCTCTATGCAGGAAACCTATAATAGGGATGCAAGAGAACGTCAGAGAGAAATGCAGGAATTTCAAATGTCCATATTTGACCGAATGTTCCAATGCATTGAAGGGCTGCACACAGTGTCACCAAACTACCCTCAACCGTATACCCAATATTACCCTGTACCCCCCTACTATGATCATACCCCACCTCAACCAACGCCACATCATACCCATCCTCGACATAACCAACCCCAACAAACCCCACCTCCACTAACTCCAACTCACTATACCCATCCTCGACATACACAACCTCAACACACCCAATCACCTTCTGAAACGGAGACAACTACAGAGTCTCCTGTTTATCGTAATTTATCTTAAATGGTTATTGTTTTTTTAAAAAGTTGGTTTTAAAATCATAGGAGTGTTTTTCCTACACTATTACTGGTTGGACTTTTATTACTGTAAAGATTTCACTACTTTATTTACCAAAGTTTTATACAAATTAAAATTCTAAGGTCTCTGATCATTTGTTAATCTTTGGACTTGTCCTATTTTTACTTACAAACAAAATGCATGATACATCCATTTCAAATTGGATATTGATGTTGTACATTTGTTATCGACACAGTAGCAGAACGTCAACTAAACAGGTTTATTTTTTGTAGCAACAACAATTTACTGAATATACAAACTGAAAAAAATTAACGGAGTAATGAGGGAAGGTTGGCCATTATAGCAGACCTCATCTGTTCTGCACTTCCAGAATGGTCGCCCAGATAGGCCTCACAATCAAGTGCAGGGTACGCAGCAGAGGCCTGCACTGTCCACTCTGGTAGGAATTCCTCCCTCTGAAACTCACATAGGTTATGCAGAATACAACATGCTGCAACAATGTTAGGCATGATATTAATGTCTACATCATTGCGCTTCATAAGACAGCGCCAACGTCCTTTTAATCGTCCAAAGGCATTTTCGACCACCATTCTTGCTGAGCTCAGGGTGTGCGTATAAGTAATTTGATTGGAGCTCAGCTGGACATGTTGGGTGAACCCCTTCATGAGCCATCGTCGTAACGGGTAGGCGGCATCACCAATTATGTGTACCGGGATCTCCACTCCATCCACAAATTTAGATTTCTAGTAGGAATATAGATAAAAAAATGTACGTTAGCACCAAGAAATTGGAATACAAATATGAGCAGACTCCTCCGTGATGGGCAGGCTGGTGGGCACATAGGAAGCATGTTTGAAGGTAACGCCAACTAATTGGTCCCAATGTAAATTAAATTGCATTCATCTATTACCTGCTTGATTCATGAACATTGCGTCATTTTAACACATCTTTTCTTGGGCATGTTTTCAAAAGTATTAAAATTATTAAACAAAATCACCTCTCTTGGAAAAAGGTAGCCCCCTTGCTTGTCCTCTGCTACCCGGTACAGATCAGAGTTTGCAAGCACTCGAGCGTCATGTGACCGTCCCGGCCAACCGATGAATACGTCTGTGAAACTAATATAAAAATATATATTAAGTTGTAAATTAATTATAAACAATTAGCATTAAGAAAACACAATGATAAGAACATTACCAATACTTATGATCCACCACAGCTTGCAAAACAATGGAATGCCATCCCTTTCTGTTGTAGTAGTCGGCAGGATTATCATGAGGTGCGATTATAGGGATGTGGGTACCATTAATTGCACCTGCACACTGCGGATATCCAGACTCCACAAATCCCAATATTGTTTTATCCAAACGCTGGCCATGCGGAAGAGAAATAAATCTGTGGTATAGGTTGTCCACCAATGCTCTGGTCACCTCATGTACAATGGTGCAAACGGTAGATAACCCCACACCAAACAGGCAAGCAATTGTGCGATATTCACCTGGAGTGGCATACCACCACAATGCTATAGCTAGCCTCCTGCTTGGCTCTATTGGTGACCTGAAGTTTGTGGTCTGTCTAGAGAGTGCTGGGGACATTAAATCCAAAAGATAGTGGAATGTGTGACGTGACATTCTGAAGTGACACTTCCACTGAACATCCTGAAAGTTCAGCACACTTTGCATAAAAACTTGCCCATGCTGCCGTTCTCTAGACCACAATTTTCGTTGAGTAGTGAGGTTAAGGTTGAGTATGGTGGTCACAGAAGCAGATATAAACGATCTCCTCCTGCGCAGGTATTGCCGGCGACGAATGGCGGTGTCTCTCAAATACTGCAGCCTCCTCATAACATAGCTGCTGAACAAGCTACAGAATGTGAGAAGCTCAAATATCCTCTCACAGGCTGAATCCAAGAGCAGTACAGCTGAGACTATCACAAAGTCTATAGAGACATGTGCTGTGTCGGCCATGATTGCTGCACTACTGAGCACTCCCCAGCCCCTCCTTGTAATACCTTTCAAACCTCATCAATAGGAGACAGAAAAGTCCATTTATAATGACATCACAAATGTTTTCAAAGGGTGAATCGGGTTCAGTGTGAAAGGCACCAACCCGGGAATAACCCGGTAATAACACGGCTCCAAACTGCGATGTGAAAGGGGTATAGCATGTTCAGACCCGGGTCGGAAGCGTGTTCAAAAGCCGGTTCTTTACCGGGTTAGCGATGTGAAAGCGGTATTAGTTTGATAAATTGCAAATTTGATATGTTGTTTACAGGACACTTGTGGTAGCCCTGCCACAAGCTTTTACATTGGCTGCTCACAATGGAGATGTATTTGTAACTGTACTTTTATTGTTACTGCAAAAAGTAGGTGAAATATTTTACAGGTTGTCAACCGATAGCGCTGTCAGCAACAATGTTTCCATGTTAGAGTTTTTTACCCTTTGTCAATAGTTATATATGTAAATCAGTTGTAATTACTTTTGCAGATAGAGCAGCTGCTACTAGCAGGGGTGCCAAGTTATCTTACTAAATGCTCTTAGTTTCAATTTTAGTTTTTACGACAAAACATACTGTGTAAGTGGAAGGTTTAGCAGTTGTTTTATAAAACATATTGCATACAGTAAGATAGCGATATAATAGGTGAAAGGTACTAGTGATGAGCACCGGAAATTTTTCGGGTTTTGTGTTTTGGTTTTGGGTTCGGTTCCGCGGCCGTGTTTTGGGTTCAAACGCGTTTTGGCAAAACCTCACCGAATTTTTTTTGTCGGATTCGGGTGTGTTTTGGATTCGGGTGTTTTTTTTCAAAAAACCCTAAAAAACAGCTTAAATCATAGAATTTGGGGTTCATTTTGATCCCAAAGTATTATTAACCTCAATAACCATAATTTCCACTCATTTTCAGTCTATTCTGAACACCTCACACCTCACAATATTATTTTTAGTCCTAAAATTTGCACCGAGGTCGCTGGATGGCTAAGCTAAGCGACCCAAGTGGCCGACACAAACACCTGGCCCATCTAGGAGTGGCACTGCAGTGTAACGCAGGATGGCCCTTCCAAAAAACACTCCCCAAACAGCACATGACGCAAAGAAAAAAAGAGGCGCAATGAGGTAACTGTGTGAGTAAGCTAAGCGACCCTAGTGGCCGACACAAACACCTGGCCCATCTAGGAGTGGCACTGCAGTGTCACGCAGGATGGCCCTTCCAAAAAACACTCCCCAAACAGCACATGACGCAAAGAAAAAAAGAGGCGCAATGAGGTAGCTGTGTGAGTAAGCTAAGCGACCCTAGTGGCCGACACAAACACCTGGCCCATCTAGGAGTGGCACTGCAGTGTCACGCAGGATGGCCCTTCCAAAAAACACTCCCCAAACAGCACATGACGCAAAGAAAAAAAGAGGCGCAATGAGGTAGCTGTGTGAGTAAGCTAAGCGACCCTAGTGGCCGACACAAACACCTGGCCCATCTAGGAGTGGCACTGCAGTGTCACGCAGGATGGCCCTTCCAAAAAACACTCCCCAAACAGCAGCACATGACGCAAAGAAGAAAAAAAAGAGGCGCAATGAGGTAGCTGTGTGAGTAAGCTAAGCGACCCTAGTGGCCGACACAAACACCTGGCCCATCTAGGAGTGGCACTGCAGTGTCACGCAGGATGGCCCTTCCAAAAAACACCCCCCCAAACAGCACATGACGCAAAGAAAAATGAAAGAAAAAAGAGGTGCAAGATGGAATTGTCCTTGGGCCCTCCCACCCACCCTTATGTTGTATAAACAGGACATGCACACTTTAACCAACCCATCATTTCAGTGACAGGGTCTGCCACACGACTGTGACTGAAATGACGGGTTGGTTTGGACCCCCACCAAAAAAGAAGCAATTAATCTCTCCTTGCACAAACTGGCTCTACAGAGGCAAGATGTCCACCTCATCATCATCCTCCGATATATCACCGTGTACATCCCCCTCCTCACAGATTATCAATTCGTCCCCACTGGAATCCACCATCTCAGCTCCCTGTGTACTTTGTGGAGGCAATTGCTGCTGGTCAATGTCTCCACGGAGGAATTGATTATAATTCATTTTAATGAACATCATCTTCTCCACATTTTCTGGATGTAACCTCGTACGCCGATTGCTGACAAGGTGAGCGGCGGCACTAAACACTCTTTCAGAGTACACACTTGTGGGAGGGCAACTTAGGTAGAATAAAGCCAGTTTGTGCAAGGGCCTCCAAATTGCCTCTTTTTCCTGCCAGTATAAGTACGGACTGTCTGACGTGCCTACTTGGATGCGGTCACTCATATAATCCTCCACCATTCTTTCAATGTTGAGAGAATCATATGCAGTGACAGTAGACGACATGTCCGTAATCGTTGTCAGGTCCTTCAGTCCGGACCAGATGTCAGCATCAGCAGTCGCTCCAGACTGCCCTGCATCACCGCCAGCGGGTGGGCTCGGAATTCTGAGCCTTTTCCTCGCACCCACAGTTGCGGGAGAATGTGAAGGAGGAGATGTTGACAGGTCGCGTTCCGCTTGACTTGACAATTTTGTCACCAGCAGTTCTTTGAACCCCAGCAGACTTGTGTCTGCCGGAAAGAGAGATCCAAGGTAGGTTTTAAATCTAGGATCGAGCACGGTGGCCAAAATGTAGTGCTCTGATTTCAACAGATTGACCACCCGTGAATCCTTGTTAAGCGAATTAAGGACTCCATCCACAAGTCCCACATGCCTAGCGGAATCGCTCTGTGTTAGCTCCTCCTTCAATGTCTCCAGCTTCTTCTGCAAAAGCCTGATGAGGGGAATGACCTGACTCAGGCTGGCAGTGTCTGAACTGACTTCACGTGTGGCAAGTTCAAAAGGTTGCAGAACCTTGCACAACGTTGAAATCATTCTCCACTGCGCTTGAGACAGGTGCATTCCACCTCCTATATCGTGCTCAGTTGTATAGGCTTGAATGGCCTTTTGCTGCTCCTCCAACCTCTGAAGCATATAGAGGGTTGAATTCCACCTCGTTACCACTTCTTGCTTCAGATGATGGCAGGGCAGGTTCAGGCGTTTTTGGTGGTGCTCCAGTCTTCTGTACGTGGTGCCTGTACGCCGAAAGTGTCCCGCAATTCTTCTGGCCACCGACAGCATCTCTTGCACGCCCCTGTCGTTTTTTAAAAAATTCTGCACCACCAAATTCAAGGTATGTGCAAAACATGGGACGTGCTGGAATTTGCCCATATTTAATGCACACACAATATTGCTGGTGTTGTCCGATGCCACAAATCCACAGGAGAGTCCAATTGGGGTAAGCCATTCTGCGATGATCTTCCTCAGTTGCCGTAAGAGGTTTTTAGCTGTGTGCGTATTCTGGAAAGCGGTGATACAAAGCGTAGCCTGCCTAGGAAAGAGTTGGCGTTTGCGAGATGCTGCTACTGGTGCCGCCGCTGCTGTTCTTGCGGCGGGAGTCCATACATCTACCCAGTGGGCTGTCACAGTCATATAGTCCTGAGCCTGCCCTGCTCCACTTGTCCACATGTCCGTGGTTAAGTGGACATTGGGTACAACTGCATTTTTTAGGACACTGGTGAGTCTTTTTCTGAGGTCTGTGTACATTTTCGGTATCGCCTGCCTAGAGAAATGGAACCTAGATGGTATTTGGTACCGGGGACACAGTACCTTCAACAAGTCTCAGTTGCCTCTGCAGTAATGATGGATACCGGAACCACGTTTCTCACCGCCCAGGATGCCAAGGCCTCAGTTATCCGCTTTGCAGCAGGATGACTGCTGTGATATTTCATCTTCCTCGCAAAGGACTGTTGGACAGTCAATTGCTTGGTGGAAGTAGTAAAAGTGGTCTTACGAGTACGACTTCCCCTCCGGGATGACCATCGACTCCCAGCAGCAACAACAGCAGCGCCAGCAGCAGTAGGCGTTACACGCAAGGATGCATCGGAGGAATCCCAGGCAGGAGAGGACTCGTCAGAATTGCCAGTGACATGGCCTGCAGGACTATTGGCATTCCTGGGGAAGGAGGAAATTGACACTGAGGGAGTTGGTGGGGTTGTTTGCGTGAGCTTGGTTACAAAAGGAAGGGATTTACTGGTCAGTGGACTGCTTCCGCTGTCGCCCAAAGTTTTTGAACTTGTCACTGACTTATGATGAATGCGCTGCAGGTGACGTATAAGGGAGGATGTTCCGAGGTGGTTAACGTCCTTACCCCTACTTATTACAGCTTGACAAAGGCAACACACGGCTTGACAAATGTTGTCCGCATTTCTGTTGAAATACTTCCACACCGAAGAGCTGATTTTTTTGGTATTTTCACCAGGCATGTCAATGGCCCTATTCCTCCCACGGACAACAGGTGTCTCCCCGGGTGCCTGACTTAAACAAACCACCTCACCATCAGAATCCTCCTGGTTAATTTCCTCCCCAGCGCCAGCAACACCCATATCCTCCTCATCCTGGTGTACTTCAACACTGACATCTTCAATCTGACTATCAGGAACTGGACTGCGGGTGCTCCTTCCAGCACTTGCAGGGGGCGTGCAAATGGTGGAAGGCGCATGCTCTTCACGTCCAGTGTTGGGAAGGTCAGGCATCGCAAACGACACAATTGGACTCTCCTTGTGGATTTGTGATTTCGAAGAACGCACAGTTCTTTGCTGTGCTTTTGCCAGCTTGAGTCTTTTCATTTTTCTAGCGAGAGGCTGAGTGCTTCCATCCTCATGTGAAGCTGAACCACTAGCCATGAACATAGGCCAGGGCCTCAGCCGTTCCTTGCCACTCTGTGTGGTAAATGGCATATTGGCAAGTTTACGCTTCTCCTCTGACAATTTTATTTTAGATTTTTGAGTCCTTTTTTTACTGATATTTGGTGTTTTGGATTTTACATGCTCTGTACTATGACATTGGGCATCGGCCTTGGCAGACGACGTTGCTGGCATTTCATCGTCTCGGCCATGACTAGTGGCAGCAGCTTCAGCACGAGGTGGAAGTCGATCTTGATCTTTCCCTATTTTTGGAACCTCAACATTTTTGTTCTCCATATTTTAATAGGCACAACTAAAAGGCACCTCAGGTAAACAATGGAGATGGATGGATACTAGTATACTTATGGATGGACGAGCGACTGCCGACACAGAGGTAGCTACAGCCATGGACTACCGTACTGCGTCTGCTGCTAATATAGACTGGATGATAATGATATAAAAAATATATATATATATCACTACTGCAGCCGGACAGGTATATATTATATAATGACGGACCTGCTGGACACTGTCAGCAGCACTGCAGACTCCTAAAGAAAGCTACTAGTAGTATCAAGAAGATAGAAAAAAAAAAAAAACACCACAGGTAGGTGGTATACAATTATGGATGGAAGAGCGACTGCCGACACAGAGGTAGCTACAGCCGTGGACTACCGTACTGCGTCTGCTGCTAATATAGACTGGATGATAATGATATAAAAAATATATATATATCACTACTGCAGCCGGACAGGTATATATTATATAATTAATGACGGACCTGCTGGACACTGTCAGCAGAATGCGTTTATAGAATAAAAACACCACACGACGAGTGTTTAACTTTTTCAGGCAGACAATCACAATATACTGGTGGTCAGACAGTGGTCACTGGTCAGTCACACTGGCAGTGGCACTCTGGCAGCAAAAGTGTGCACTGTTAAATAATATGTACTCCTGCTACTGCTCCCCAGTCTCCCCCACAATTAAGCTGTGTGAGCACTGAGCACTCAGCACAGTCAGATATACATAGATGATGCAGCACACTGAGGCTGAGCACAGATATGGTATACTGTTACTGTGTCACTGTGTATCGTTTTTTTTTCAGGCAGAGAACGGATTATATTAAATAATAATATAATAAAAAAACTGCACTGGTGGTCACTGGTCAGTCACTAGTAAACTCTGCACTCTCTGAGTACTCCTAAGCTCCAGTAAATCAAGTGTCTCACTCTCACTCTCTCTCTTCTAATCTAAATGGAGAGGACGCCAGCCACGTCCTCTCCCTATGAATCTCAATGCACGTGTGAAAATGGCGGCGACGCGCGGCTCCTTATATAGAATCCGAGTCTCGCGATAGAATACGAGCCTCGCGAGAATCCGACAGCGGGATGATGACGTTCGGGCGCGCTCGGGTTAGCCGAGCAAGGCGGGAAGATCTGAGTCTGCCTCGGATCCGTGTAAAAAGGCTGAAGTTCGGGGGGGTTCGGATTCTGAGGAACCGAACCCGCTCATCACTAAAAGGTACGCAGACCTCACTCCTTCCCATATGCATGGACATGCCCACGAAAAACGTTCTCTTAAGTAGAAAACCCAGTTACAAGATTCCACTTATTTATTTATTAACAGTCATTTACGTAGCGCCAGCATATTTGGTGAATGATATTGCTATATGAAAAGCCATTAAAGTCAAACTGTTCTAAACTGACATTTCTTTACATCAGGTTTGCCTCTGCTGGTGCTTTGGCCCGATTCAGGTTTGTAAGCAAAGTAAAAAAGCACAACTGGGCAAAACCATGTTGCAACGCAGGTGGGGCAGATGTAACATGTGCAGAGAGATTTAGATTTGGGTGGGTTATATTGTTTCTGTCACAAGAACACACACTTAAACCAGGCGCTAGTAAAATTTAAAATGACTTCATAATTAGTACTGATATAAATCAGCCGCAGGAGGGTTTATGACCTGGGGTTAGCAGTAGTGATGAGCGGGTTCGGTTCCTCGGAATCCGAACCCCCCCCGAACTTCAGCCTTTTTACACGGATCCGAGGCAGACTCGGATCTTCCCGCCTTGCTCGGCTAACCCGAGCGCGCCCGAACGTCATCATCCCGCTGTCGGATTCTCGCGAGGCTCGTATTCTATATAAGGAGCCGCGCGTCGCCGCCATTTTCACACGTGCATTTAGATTCATAGGGAGAGGACGTGGCTGGCGTCCTCTCCATTTAGATTAGAAGAGAGAGAGTGAGAGTGAGACACTTGATTTACTGCAGCTTAGGAGTACTCAGAGAGTGCAGAGTTTACTAGTGACTGACCAGTGACCACCAGTGCAGTTTTTTTATTATATTATTATTTAATATAATCTGTTCTCTGCCTGAAAAAAAACGATACACAGTGACACAGTAACAGTATACCATATCTGTGCTCAGCCTCAGTGTGCTGCATCATCTATGTATATCTGACTGTGCTGAGTGCTCAGTGCTCACACAGCTTAATTGTGGGGGAGACTGGGGAGCAGTAGCAGGAGTACATATTATTTAACAGTGCACACTTTTGCTGCCAGAGTGCCACTGCCAGTGTGACTGACCAGTGACCACTGTCTGACCACCAGTATATTGTGATTGTCTGCCTGAAAAAGTTAAACACTCGTCGTGTGGTGTTTTTATTCTATAAACGCATTCTGCTGACAGTGTCCAGCAGGTCCGTCATTAATTATATAATATATACCTGTCCGGCTGCAGTAGTGATATATATATATATTTTATATCATTATCATCCAGTCTATATTAGCAGCAGACGCAGTACGGTAGTCCACTGCTGTAGCTACCTCTGTGTCGGCAGTCGCTCGTCCATCCATAATTGTATACCACCTACCTGTGGTGTTTTTTTTTTTTTTTTCTATCTTTTTGATACTACTAGTAGCTTACTTTAGGAGTCTGCAGTGCTGCTGACAGTGTCCAGCAGGTCCGTCATTATATAATATATACCAGTCCGGCTGCAGTAGTGATATATATATATATTTTTTATATCATTATCATCCAGTCTATATTAGCAGCAGACGCAGTACGGTAGTCCATGGCTGTAGCTACCTCTGTGTCGGCAGTCGCTCGTCCATCCATAAGTATACTAGTATCCATCCATCTCCATTGTTTACCTGAGGTGCCTTTTAGTTGTGCCTATTAAAATATGGAGAACAAAAATGTTGAGGTTCCAAAAATAGGGAAAGATCAAGATCGACTTCCACCTCGTGCTGAAGCTGCTGCCACTAGTCATGGCCGAGACGATGAAATGCCAGCAACGTCGTCTGCCAAGGCCGATGCCCAATGTCATAGTACAGAGCATGTAAAATCCAAAACACCAAATATCAGTAAAAAAAGGACTCAAAAATCTAAAATAAAATTGTCAGAGGAGAAGCGTAAACTTGCCAATATGCCATTTACCACACGGAGTGGCAAGGAACGGCTGAGGCCCTGGCCTATGTTCATGGCTAGTGGTTCAGCTTCACATGAGGATGGAAGCACTCAGCCTCTCGCTAGAAAAATGAAAAGACTCAAGCTGGCAAAAGCACAGCAAAGAACTGTGCGTTCTTCGAAATCACAAATCCACAAGGAGAGTCCAATTGTGTCGTTTGCGATGCCTGACCTTCCCAACACTGGACGTGAAGAGCATGCGCCTTCCACCATTTGCACGCCCCCTGCAAGTGCTGGAAGGAGCACCCGCAGTCCAGTTCCTGATAGTCAGATTGAAGATGTCAGTGTTGAAGTACACCAGGATGAGGAGGATATGGGTGTTGCTGACGCTGGGGAGGAAATTGACCAGGAGGATTCTGATGGTGAGGTGGTTTGTTTAAGTCAGGCACCCGGGGAGACACCTGTTGTCCGTGGGAGGAATAGGGCCATTGCCATGCCTGGTGAAAATACCAAAAAAATCAGCTCTTCGGTGTGGAAGTATTTCAACAGAAATGCGGACAACATTTGTCAAGCCATGTGTTGCCTTTGTCAAGCTGTAATAAGTAGGGGTAAGGACGTTAACCACCTCGGAACATCCTCCCTTATACATCACCTGCAGCGCATTCATCATAAGTCAGTGACAAGTTCAAAAACTTTGGGCGACAGCGGAAGCAGTCCACTGACCAGTAAATCCCTTCCTTTTGTAACCAAGCTCACGCAAACAACCCCACCAACTCCCTCAGTGTCAATTTCCTCCTTCCCCAGGAATGCCAATAGTCCTGCAGGCCATGTCACTGGCAATTCTGACGAGTCCTCTCCTGCCTGGGATTCCTCCGATGCATCCTTGCGTGTAACGCCTACTGCTGCTGGCGCTGCTGTTGTTGCTGCTGGGAGTCGATGGTCATCCCAGAGGGGAAGTCGTACTCGTAAGACCACTTTTACTACTTCCACCAAGCAATTGACTGTCCAACAGTCCTTTGCGAGGAAGATGAAATATCACAGCAGTCATCCTGCTGCAAAGCGGATAACTGAGGCCTTGGCATCCTGGGCGGTGAGAAACGTGGTTCCGGTATCCATCATTACTGCAGAGGCAACTAGAGACTTGTTGGAGGTACTGTGTCCCCGGTACCAAATACCATCTAGGTTCCATTTCTCTAGGCAGGCGATACCGAAAATGTACACAGACCTCAGAAAAAGACTCACCAGTGTCCTAAAAAATGCAGTTGTACCCAATGTCCACTTAACCACGGACATGTGGACAAGTGGAGCAGGGCAGGCTCAGGACTATATGACTGTGACAGCCCACTGGGTAGATGTATGAACTCCCGCCGCAAGAACAGCAGCGGCGGCACCAGTAGCAGCATCTCGCAAACGCCAACTCTTTCCTAGGCAGGCTACGCTTTGTATCACCGCTTTCCAGAATACGCACACAGCTAAAAACCTCTTACGGCAACTGAGGAAGATCATCGCAGAATGGCTTACCCCAATTGGACTCTCCTGTGGATTTGTGGCATCGGACAACACCAGCAATATTGTGTGTGCATTAAATATGGGCAAATTCCAGCACGTCCCATGTTTTGCACATACCTTGAATTTGGTGGTGCAGAATTTTTTAAAAAACGACAGGGGCGTGCAAGAGATGCTGTCGGTGGCCAGAAGAATTGCGGGACACTTTCGGCGTACAGGCACCACGTACAGAAGACTGGAGCACCACCAAAAACGCCTGAACCTGCCCTGCCATCATCTGAAGCAAGAAGTGGTAACGAGGTGGAATTCAACCCTCTATATGCTTCAGAGGTTGGAGGAGCAGCAAAAGGCCATTCAAGCCTATACAACTGAGCACGATATAGGAGGTGGAATGCACCTGTCTCAAGCGCAGTGGAGAATGATTTCAACGTTGTGCAAGGTTCTGCAACCTTTTGAACTTGCCACACGTGAAGTCAGTTCAGACACTGCCAGCCTGAGTCAGGTCATTCCCCTCATCAGGCTTTTGCAGAAGAAGCTGGAGACATTGAAGGAGGAGCTAACACAGAGCGATTCCGCTAGGCATGTGGGACTTGTGGATGGAGTCCTTAATTCGCTTAACAAGGATTCACGGGTGGTCAATCTGTTGAAATCAGAGCACTACATTTTGGCCACCGTGCTCGATCCTAGATTTAAAACCTACCTTGGATCTCTCTTTCCGGCAGACACAAGTCTGCTGGGGTTCAAAGAACTGCTGGTGACAAAATTGTCAAGTCAAGCGGAACGCGACCTGTCAACATCTCCTCCTTCACATTCTCCCGCAACTGTGGGTGCGAGGAAAAGGCTCAGAATTCCGAGCCCACCCGCTGGCGGTGATGCAGGGCAGTCTGGAGCGACTGCTGATGCTGACATCTGGTCCGGACTGAAGGACCTGACAACGATTACGGACATGTCGTCTACTGTCACTGCATATGATTCTCTCCCCATTGAAAGAATGGTGGAGGATTATATGAGTGACCGCATCCAAGTAGGCACGTCAGACAGTCCGTACTTATACTGGCAGGAAAAAGAGGCAATTTGGAGGCCCTTGCACAAACTGGCTTTATTCTACCTAAGTTGCCCTCCCACAAGTGTGTACTCCGAAAGAGTGTTTAGTGCCGCCGCTCACCTTGTCAGCAATCGGCGTACGAGGTTACATCCAGAAAATGTGGAGAAGATGATGTTCATTAAAATGAATTATAATCAATTCCTCCGTGGAGACATTGACCAGCAGCAATTGCCTCCACAAAGTACACAGGGAGCTGAGATGGTGGATTCCAGTAGGGACGAATTGATAATCTGTGAGGAGGGGGATGTACACGGTGATATATCGGAGGATGATGATGAGGTGGACATCTTGCCTCTGTAGAGCCAGTTTGTGCAAGGAGAGATTAATTGCTTCTTTTTTGGTGGGGGTCCAAACCAACCCGTCATTTCAGTCACAGTCGTGTGGCAGACCCTGTCACTGAAATGATGGGTTAGTTAAAGTGTGCATGTCCTGTTTATACAACGTAAGGGTGGGTGGGAGGGCCCAAGGACAATTCCATCTTGCACCTCTTTTTTCTTTCATTTTTCTTTGCGTCATGTGCTGTTTGGGGGGTGTTTTTTGGTAGGGCCATCCTGCGTGACACTGCAGTGCCACTCCTAGATGGGCCAGGTGTTTGTGTCGGCCACTAGGGTCGCTTAGCTTACTCACACAGCTACCTCATTGCGCCTCTTTTTTTTCTTCTTTGCGTCATGTGCTGCTGTTTGGGGAGTGTTTTTTGGAAGGGCCATCCTGCGTGACACTGCAGTGCCACTCCTAGATGGGCCAGGTGTTTGTGTAGGCCACTAGGGTCGCTTAGCTTACTCACACAGCTACCTCATTGCGCCTCTTTTTTTCTTTGCGTCATGTGCTGTTTGGGGAGTGTTTTTTGGAAGGGCCATCCTGTGTGACACTGCAGTGCCACTCCTAGATGGGCCAGGTGTTTGTGTCGGCCACTTGGGTCGCTTAGCTTAGCCATCCAGCGACCTCGGTGCAAATTTTAGGACTAAAAATAATATTGTGAGGTGTGAGGTGTTCAGAATAGACTGAAAATTAGAGATGAGCGCCGGAAATTTTTCGGGTTTTGTGTTTTGGTTTTGGGTTCGGTTCCGCGGCCGTGTTTTGGGTTCGACCGCGTTTTGGCAAAACCTAACCGAATTTTTTTTGTCGGATTCGGGTGTGTTTTGGATTCGGGTGTTTTTTTCCAAAAAACCTAAAAAACAGCTTAAATCATAGAATTTGGGGGTCATTTTGATCCCAAAGTATTATTAACCTCAAAAACCATCATTTCCACTCATTTTCAGTCTATTCTGAATACCTCACACCTCACAATATTATTTTTAGTCCTAAAATTTGCACCGAGGTCGCTGGATGACTAAGCTAAGCGACCCTAGTGGCCGACACAAACACCTGGCCCATCTAGGAGTGGCACTGCAGTGTCACGCAGGATGTCCCTTCCAAAAAACCCTCCCCAAACAGCACATGACGCAAAGAAAAAAAGAGGCGCAATGAGGTAGCTGTGTGAGTAAGATAAGCGACCCTAGTGGCCGACACAAACACCGGGCCCATCTAGGAGTGGCACTGCAGTGTCACGCAGGATGTCCCTTCCAAAAAACCCTCCCCAAACAGCACATGACGCAATGAAAAAAAGAGGCGCAATGAGGTAGCTGTGTGAGTAAGATAAGCGACCCTAGTGGCCGACACAAACACCGGGCCCATCTAGGAGTGGCACTGCAGTGTCACGCAGGATGGCCCTTCCAAAAAACCCTCCCCAAACAGCACATGACGCAAAGAAAAATTAAAGAAAAAAGAGGTGCAAGATGGAATTGTCCTTGGGCCCTCCCACCCACCCTTATGTTGTATAAACAGGACATGCACACTTTAACCAACCCATCATTTCAGTGACAGGGTCTGCCACACGACTGTGACTGATATGACGGGTTGGTTTGGACCCCCACCAAAAAAGAAGCAATTAATCTCTCCTTGCACAAACTGGCTCTACAGAGGCAAGATGTCCACCTCATCATCATCCTCCGATATATCACCGTGTACATCCCCCTCCTCACAGATTATCAATTCGTCCCCACTGGAATCCACCATCTCAGCTCCCTGTGTACTTTGTGGAGGCAATTGCTGCTGGTCAATGTCTCCGCGGAGGAATTGATTATAATTTATTTTAATGAACATCATCTTCTCCACATTTTCTGGATGTAACCTCGTACGCCGATTGCTGACAAGGTGAGCGGCGGCACTAAACACTCTTTCGGAGTACACACTTGTGGGAGGGCAACTTAGGTAGAATAAAGCCAGTTTGTGCAAGGGCCTCCAAATTGCCTCTTTTTCCTGCCAGTATAAGTACGGACTGTGTGACGTGCCTACTTGGATGCGGTCACTCATATAATCCTCCACCATTCTTTCAATGTTGAGAGAATCATATGCAGTGACAGTAGACGACATGTCCGCAATCGTTGTCAGGTCCTTCAGTCCGGACCAGATGTCAGCATCAGCAGTCGCTCCAGACTGCCCTGCATCACCGCCAGCGGGTGGGCTCGGAATTCTGAGCCTTTTCCTCGCACCCCCAGTTGCGGGAGAATGTGAAGGAGGAGATGTTGACAGGTCGCGTTCCGCTTGACTTGACAATTTTCTCACCAGCAGGTCTTTCAACCCCAGCAGACTTGTGTCTGCCGGAAAGAGAGATCCAAGGTAGGCTTTAAATCTAGGATCGAGCACGGTGGCCAAAATGTAGTGCTCTGATTTCAACAGATTGACCACCCGTGAATCCTTGTTAAGCGAATTAAGGGCTCCATCCACAAGTCCCACATGCCTAGCGGAATCGCTCCGTTAGCTCCTCCTTCAATGTCTCCAGCTTCTTCTGCAAAAGCCTGATGAGGGGAATGACCTGACTCAGGCTGGCAGTGTCTGAACTGACTTCACGTGTGGCAAGTTCAAAGGGCATCAGAACCTTGCACAACGTTGAAATCATTCTCCACTGCGCTTGAGACAGGTGCATTCCACCTCCTATATCGTGCTCAATTGTATAGGCTTGAATGGCCTTTTGCTGCTCCTCCAACCTCTGAAGCATATAGAGGTTTGAATTCCACCTCGTTACCACTTCTTGCTTCAGATGATGGCAGGGCAGGTTCAGTAGTTTTTGGTGGTGCTCCAGTCTTCTGTACGTGGTGCCTGTACGCCGAAAGTGTCCCGCAATTCTTCTGGCCACCGACAGCATCTCTTGCACGCCCCTGTCGTTTTTTTAAAAATTCTGCACCACCAAATTCAAGGTATGTGCAAAACATGGGACGTGCTGGAATTTGCCCATATTTAATGCACACACAATATTGCTGGCGTTGTCCGATGCCACAAATCCACAGGAGAGTCCAATTGGGGTAAGCCATTCCGCGATGATCTTCCTCAGTTGCCGTAAGAGGTTTTCAGCTGTGTGCGTATTCTGGAAACCGGTGATACAAAGCGTAGCCTGCCTAGGAAAGAGTTGGCGTTTGCGAGATGCTGCTACTGGTGCCGCCGCTGCTGTTCTTGCGGCGGGAGTCCATACATCTACCCAGTGGGCTGTCACAGTCATATAGTCCTGACCCTGCCCTGCTCCACTTGTCCACATGTCCGTGGTTAAGTGGACATTGGGTACAACTGCATTTTTTAGGACACTGGTGAGTCTTTTTCAGACGTCCGTGTACATTCTCGGTATCGCCTGCCTAGAGAAGTGGAACCTAGATGGTATTTGGTAACGGGGGCACATTGCCTCAATAAATTGTCTAGTTCCCTGTGAACTAACGGCGGATACCGGACGCACGTCTAACACCAACATAGTTGTCAAGGCCTCAGTTATCCGCTTTGCAGCAGGATGACTGCTGTGATATTTCATCTTCCTCGCAAAGGACTGTTGAACAGTCAATTGCTTACTGGAAGTAGTACAAGTGGGCTTACGACTTCCCCTCTGGGATGACCATCGACTCCCAGCAGCAACAACAGCAGCGCCAGCAGCAGTAGGCGTTACACGCAAGGATGCATCGGAGGAATCCCAGGCAGGAGAGGACTCGTCAGAATTGCCAGTGACATGGCCTGCAGGACTATTGGCATTCCTGGGGAAGGAGGAAATTGACACTGAGGGAGTTGGTGGGGTGGTTTGCGTGAGCTTGGTTACAAGAGGAAGGGATTTACTGGTCAGTGGACTGCTTCCGCTGTCGCCCAAAGTTTTTGAACTTGTCACTGACTTATTATGAATGCGCTGCAGGTGACGTATAAGGGAGGAAGTTCCGAGGTGGTTAACGTCCTTACCCCTACTTATTACAGCTTGACAAAGGCAACACACGGCTTGACACCTGTTGTCCGCATTTCTGTTGAAATACTTCCACACCGAAGAGCTGATTTTTTTGGTATTTTCACCAGGCATGTCAGTGGCCATATTCCTCCCACGGACAACAGGTGTCTCCCCGGGTGCCTGACTTAAACAAACCACCTCACCATCAGAATCCTCCTGGTCAATTTCCTCCCCAGCGCCAGCAACACCCATATCCTCCTCATCCTGGTGTACTTCAACACTGACATCTTCAATCTGACTATCAGGAACTGGACTGCGGGTGCTCCTTCCAGCACTTGCAGGGGGCGTGCAAATGGTGGAAGGTGCATGCTCTTCACGTCCAGTGTTGGGAAGGTCAGGCATCGCAACCGACACAATTGGACTCTCCTTGTGGATTTGGGATTTCGAAGAACGCACAGTTCTTTGCGGTGCTTTTGCCAGCTTGAGTCTTTTCAGTTTTCTAGCGAGAGGCTGAGTGCTTCCATCCTCATGTGAAGCTGAACCACTAGCCATGAACATAGGCCAGGGCCTCAGTCGTTCCTTGCCACTCCGTGTGGTAAATGGCATATTGGCAAGTTTACGCTTCTCCTCCGACAATTTTATTTTAGGTTTTGGAGTCCTTTTTTTACTGATATTTGGTGTTTTGGATTTGACATGCTCTGTACTATGACATTGGGCATCGGCCTTGGCAGACAACGTTGCTGGCATTTCATCGTCTCGGCCATGACTTGTGGCAGCAGCTTCAGCACGAGGTGGAAGTGGATCTTGATCTTTCCCTAATTTTGGAACCTCAACATTTTTGTTCTCCATATTTTAATAGGCACAACTAAAAGGCACCTCAGGTAAACAATGGAGATGGATGGATACTAGTATACAATTATGGATAGACTGCCGAGTGCCGACACAGAGGTAGCTACAGCCGTGGACTACCGTACTGTACTGTGTCTGCTGCTAATATAGACTGGTTGATAATGAGATGTAGTATGTATAAAGAAGAAAGAAAAAAAACCACGGGTAGGTGGTATACAATTATGGATGGACTGCCGAGTGCCGACACAGAGGTAGCTACAGCCGTGGACTACCGTACTGTACTGTGTCTGCTGCTAATATAGACTGGTTGATAATGAGATGTAGTATGTATAAAGAAGAAAGAAAAAAAAAACCACGGGTAGGTGGTATACAATTATGGATGGACTGCCGAGTGCCGACACGGAGGTAGCTACAGCCGTGGACTACCGTACTGTACTGAGTCTGCTGCTAATATAGACTGGATGATAATGAGATGTAGTATGTATAAAGAAGAAAGAAAAAAAAAACACGGGTAGGTGGTATACAATTATGGATGGACTGCCGAGTGCCGACACAGAGGTAGCTACAGCCGTGGACTACCGTACTGTACTGTGTCTGCTGCTAATATAGACTGGATGATAATGAGATGTAGTATGTATAAAGAAGAAAGAAAAAGAAAAAACCACGGGTAGGTGGTATACAATTATGGATGGACTGCCGAGTGCCGACACAGAGGTAGCTACAGCCGTGAACTACCGTACTGTGTCTGCTGCTAATATAGACTGGTTGATAATGAGATGTAGTATGTATAAAGAAGAAAGAAAAAAAAACCACGGGTAGGTGGTATACAATTATGGATGGACTGCCGAGTGCTGACACAGAGGTAGCTACAGCCGTGGACTACCGTACTGTACTGTGTCTGCTGCTAATATAGACTGGATGATAATGAGATGTAGTATGTATAAAGAAGAAAGAAAAATAAAAACCACGGGTAGGTGGTATACAATTATGGATGGACTGCCGAGTGCCGACACAGAGGTAGCTACAGCCGTGAACTACCGTACTGTGTCTGCTGCTGATATAGACTGGTTGATAATGAGATGTAGTATGTATAAAGAAGAAAGAAAAAAAAAACACGGGTAGGTGGTATACAATTATGGATGGACTGCCGAGTGCCGACACAGAGGTAGCTACAGCCGTGGACTACCGTACTGTACTGTGTCTGCTGCTAATATAGACTGGTTGATAATGAGATGTAGTATGTATAAAGAAGAAAGAAAAAAAAAACCACGGGTAGGTGGTATACAATTATGGATGGACTGCCGAGTGCCGACACAGAGATAGCTACAGCCGTGGACTACCGTACTGTACTGTGTCTGCTGCTAATATAGACTGGATGATAATGAGATGTAGTATGTATAAAGAAGAAAGAAAAAAAAAACCACGGGTAGGTGGTATACAATTATGGATGGACTGCCGAGTGCCGACACAGAGATAGCTACAGCCGTGGACTACCGTACTGTACTGTGTCTGCTGCTAATATAGACTGGTTGATAATGAGATGTAGTATGTATAAAGAAGAAAGAAAAAAAAAACCACGGGTAGGTGGTATACAATTATGGATGGACTGCCGAGTGCCGACACGGAGGTAGCTACAGCCGTGGACTACCGTACTGTACTGAGTCTGCTGCTAATATAGACTGGATGATAATGAGATGTAGTATGTATAAAGAAGAAAGAAAAAAAAAAACACGGGTAGGTGGTATACAATTATGGATGGACTGCCGAGTGCCGACACAGAGGTAGCTACAGCCGTGGACTACCGTACTGTACTGTGTCTGCTGCTAATATAGACTGGATGATAATGAGATGTAGTATGTATAAAGAAGAAAGAAAAAGAAAAAACCACGGGTAGGTGGTATACAATTATGGATGGACTGCCGAGTGCCGACACAGAGGTAGCTACAGCCGTGAACTACCGTACTGTGTCTGCTGCTAATATAGACTGGTTGATAATGAGATGTAGTATGTATAAAGAAGAAAGAAAAAAAAACCACGGGTAGGTGGTATACAATTATGGATGGACTGCCGAGTGCTGACACAGAGGTAGCTACAGCCGTGGACTACCGTACTGTACTGTGTCTGCTGCTAATATAGACTGGATGATAATGAGATGTAGTATGTATAAAGAAGAAAGAAAAATAAAAACCACGGGTAGGTGGTATACAATTATGGATGGACTGCCGAGTGCCGACACAGAGGTAGCTACAGCCGTGAACTACCGTACTGTGTCTGCTGCTGATATAGACTGGTTGATAATGAGATGTAGTATGTATAAAGAAGAAAGAAAAAAAAAAACACGGGTAGGTGGTATACAATTATGGATGGACTGCCGAGTGCCGACACAGAGGTAGCTACAGCCGTGGACTACCGTACTGTACTGTGTCTGCTGCTAATATAGACTGGTTGATAATGAGATGTAGTATGTATAAAGAAGAAAGAAAAAAAAAACCACGGGTAGGTGGTATACAATTATGGATGGACTGCCGAGTGCCGACACAGAGATAGCTACAGCCGTGGACTACCGTACTGTACTGTGTCTGCTGCTAATATAGACTGGATGATAATGAGATGTAGTATGTATAAAGAAGAAAGAAAAAAAAACACGGGTAGGTGGTATACAATTATGGATGGACTGCCGAGTGCCGACACAGAGGTAGCTACAGCCGTGAACTACCGTACTGTGTCTGCTGCTAATATAGACTGGTTGATAATGAGATGTAGTATGTATAAAGAAGAAAGAAAAAAAAAACACGGGTAGGTGGTATACAATTATGGATGGACTGCCGAGTGCCGACACAGAGGTAGCTACAGCCGTGGACTACCGTACTGTACTGTGTCTGCTGCTAATATAGACTGGATGATAATGAGATGTAGTATGTATAAAGAAGAAAGAAAAATAAAAACCACGGGTAGGTGGTATACAATTATGGATGGACTGCCGAGTGCCGACACAGAGGTAGCTACAGCCGTGAACTACCGTACTGTGTCTGCTGCTAATATAGACTGGTTGATAATGAGATGTAGTATGTATAAAGAAGAAAGAAAAAAAAACCACTGGTAGGTGGTATACAATTATGGATGGACTGCTGAGTGCCGACACAGAGGTAGCTACAGCCGTGGACTACCGTACTGTACTGTGTCTGCTGCTAATATAGACTGGATGATAATGAGATGTAGTATGTATAAAGAAGAAAGAAAAAAAAACCACGGGTAGGTGGTATACAATTATGGATGGACTGCCGAGTGCCGACACAGAGGTAGCTACAGCCGTGAACTACCGTACTGTGTCTGCTGCTAGTATAGACTGGATGATAAATAATGATATAAAAAATATATATATATCACTACTGCAGCCGGACAGGTATATATATTTTATAATGACGGACCTGCTGGACACTGTCTGTCAACAGAATGAGTTTTTTAATTTTTATAGAATAAAAAAACACCACACAAGTCACACGACGAGTGTACTTTTTCAGGCAGACATTCAATCACAATATACTATACTGGTGGTCAGTGTGGTCAGGTCACTGGTCACAGTGGTCAGTGGTCAGTCACACTGGCAATGGCACTCTGGCAGCAAAAGTGTGCACTGTTTAATATGTACTCCTGGCTCCTGCTATAACCTATAACTGCTCCCCAGTCTCCCCCACAATTAAGCTGTGTGAGCACAGTCAGATATTATACATAGATGATGCAGCACACTGGGCTGAGCACAGATATGGTATGTGAGTGTGACTGAGTCACTGTGTATCGTTTTTTTCAGGCAGAGAACAAGAACAGAACGGATTATTAAATAATAATAAATTATAAAACTGCACTGGTGGTCAGGTCACTGGTCATCAGTCACTAGTATAACTCCTCCTAAGCTCCAGTAAGTAAATGAAGTGTCTCACTCTCCTATCTATTTTAATTTCTAAACGGAGAGGACGCCAGCCACGTCCTCTCCCTATCAATCTCAATGCACGTGTGAAAATGGCCGCGACGCGCGGCTCCTTATATAGAATCCGAGTCTCGCGATAGAATCCGAGCCTCGCGAGAATCCGACAGCGTGATGATGGCGTTCGGGCGCGCTCGGGTTAACCGAGCAAGGCGGGAAGATCCGAGTCGCTCGGACCCGTGTAAAAAAACATGAAGTTCGGGCGGGTTCGGATTCAGAGAAACCGAACCCGCTCATCTCTACTGAAAATGAGTGGAAATTATGGTTATTGAGGTTAATAATACTTTGGGATCAAAATGAACCCCAAATTCTATGATTTAAGCTGTTTTTTAGGGTTTTTTGAAAAAAACACCCGAATCCAAAACACACCCGAATCCGACAAAAAAAATTCGGTGAGGTTTTGCCAAAACGCGTTCGAACCCAAAACACGGCCGCGGAACCGAACCCAAAACCAAAACACAAAACCCGAAAAATTTCCGGTGCTCATCACTAGTTAGCAGGTCAATCTATATGCACCAGAAACAACTGGTGCAATAAACTGCAAACAAAAATAATTACTCTCCTGCTCTAAATTAGAAGATATATATGATATGGCTGACAATAATATCAAAACTTCTATTTATTTAGTATAATAAAGATTTTTTTATTCATAAATGAAGAAAATAAGAATTTACTCACCGGTAATTCTATTTCTCGTAGTCCGTAGTGGATGCTGGGAACTCCGTAAGGACCATGGGGGATAGCGGGCTTCGAAGGAGGCTGGGCACTCTAGAAAGATTTATGACTACCTGGTGTGCACTGGCTCCTCCCACTATGACCCTCCTCCAAGCCTCAGTTAGGACACCGTGCCCGGACGAGCAGACATAATAAGGAAGGATTTAGAATCCCGGGTAAGACTCTTACCAGCCACACCAATCACACCGTACAACTCGTGATACTATATCCAGTTTGACAGTATGAAAACAACTGAGCCTCTCAACAGATGGCTCAACAATAACCCTTTAGTTAACAATAACTATTTACAAGTATTGCAGACAATCCGCACTTGGGATGGGCGCCCAGCATCCACTACGGACTACGAGAAATAGAATTACCGGTGAGTAAATTCTTATTTTCTCTAACGTCCTAGTGGATGCTGGGAACTCCGTAAGGACCATGGGGATTATACCAAAGCTCCCAAACGGGCGGGAGAGTGCGGATGACTCTGTAGCACCGAATGAGAGAACTCCAGGTCCTCCTCAGCCAGGGTATCAAATTTGTAGAATTTTGCAAACGTGTTTGCCCCTGACCAAGTAGCTGCTCGGCAATGTTGTAAAGCCGAGACCCCTCGGGCAGCCGCCCAAGATGAGCCCACCTTCCTTGTGGAATGGGCCTTTACAGATTTTGGCTGTGGTATGCCTGCCACAGAATATGCAAGCTGAATTGTACTACAAATCCAGCGAGCAATAGACTGCTTAGAAGCAGGAGCACCCAGCTTGTTGGGTGCATACAGGATAAACAGCGAGTCAGATTTTCTGACTCCAGCCGTCCTGGAAACATATATTTTCAGGGCCCTGACAACGTCTAGCAACTTGGAGTCCTCCAATTCACTAGTAGCCGCCGGCACCACAATAGGCTGGTTCAGGTGAAACGCTGACACCACCTTAGGGAGAAATTGGGGACGAGTCCTCAACTCTGCCCTATCCATATGGAAAATCAGATAAGGGCTTTTACATGATAAAGCCGCCAATTCTGACACTCGCCTGGCTGAAGCCAAGGCTAATAACATGACCACTTTCCACGTGAGATATTTCAGATCCACGGTTTTAAGTGGCTCAAACCAATGCGATTTTAAGAAACTCAACATCACGTTGAGATCCCAAGGTGCCACTGGAGGCACAAACGGGGGCTGAATATGCAGCACTCCTTTTACAAAAGTCTGAACTTCAGGTACTGAAGCTAGTTCTTTTTGAAAGAAAATCGACAGAGCCGAGATCTGTACTTTAATGGAGCCTAGTTTTAGGCCCATATCCACTCCTGCTTGCAGGAAATGCAGAAATCGACCTAGTTGAAATTCCTCTGTTGGGGCCTTATTGGCCTCGCACCATGCAACATATTTTCGCCATATACGGTGATAATGCGTTGCCGTAACATCTTTCCTGGCCTTAATAAGCGTAGGAATGACTTCTTCCGGAATACCCTTTTCCTTCAGGATCCGGTGTTCAACCGCCATGCCGTCAAACGCAGCCGCGGTAAGTCTTGGAACAGACAGGGCCCCTGCTGTAGCAGGTCCTGTCTGAGCGGTAGAGGCCACGGGTCCTCTGAGAGCATCTCTTGAAGTTCCGGGTACCACGCTCGTCTTGGCCAATCCGGAACCACGAGAATTGTGTTTACTCCTCGCTTTCTTATTATTCTCAATACCTTTGGTATGAGAGGCAGAGGAGGGAACACATAAACCGACTGGTACACCCACGGTGTCACTAGAGTGTCCACAGCTATCGCCTGAGGGTCCCTTGACCTGGCGCAATATCTTTTTAACTTTTTGTTGAGGCGGGACGCCATCATGTCCACCTGTGGTTTTTCCCAACGGTTTACCAGCATCTGGAAGACTTCTGGATGAAGTCCCCACTCTCCCGGGTGGAGGTCGTGTCTGCTGAGGAAGTCTGCTTCCCAGTTGTCCACTCCCGGAATGAACACTGCTGACAGTGCTAGTACATGATTCTCCGCCCATCGGAGAATTCTTGTGGCTTCTGCCATCGCCATCCTGCTTCTTGTGCCGCCCTGTCGATTTACATGGGCGACTGCCGTGATGTTGTCTGACTGGATCAGCACCGGCTGGTGTAGGAGCAGGGATTTTGCTTGACTAAGGGCATTGTAGATGGCCCTTAGTTCCAGAATATTTATGTGAAGGGAAGTCTCCTGACTCGACCATAGTCACCAGGACCCAGTCCTGTATGCCGAACCTGCGGCCCTCTAGAAGATGGGCACTCTGCAGCCACCACAGTAGAGACACCCTGGTTCTTGGAGACAGGGTTATTAAGCGATGCATCTGAAGATGCGATCCGGACCACTGGTCCAACAGGTCCCACTGAAAGATTCTGGCATGGAACCTGCTGAAGGGAATTGCTTCGTAAGAAGCCACCATCTTTCCCAGGACCCGCGTGCAGCGATGCACTGATACCTGTTTTGGATTCAGGAGGTCTCTGACTAGAGATGACAACTCCCTGGCTTTCTCCTCCGGGAGAAACACTTTTTTCTGGACTGTATCCAGAATCATACCCAGGAACAGTAGCCGTGTCGTCGGAACCAGCTGTGACTTTGGGATATTCAGAATCCAGCCGTGCTGGTGCAGCACTTCCTGAGATAGTGCTACTCCCACCAACAACTGTTCCTTGGACCTCGCTTTTATTAGGAGATCGTCCAAGTACGGGATAATTAAAACTCCCTTTCTTCGAAGGAGTATCATCATTTCCGCCATAACCTTGGTAAATACCCTCGGTGCCGTGGACAGTCCAAACGGCAGCGTCTGGAATTGGTAATGGCAATCCTGTACCACAAATCTGAGGTACTCCTGGTGAGGATGGTAAATAGGGACATGCAAGTAAGCATCCTTGATGTCCAGGGATACCATGTAATCCCCCTCGTCCAGGCTTGCAATAACCGCCCTGAGCGATTCCATCTTGAACTTGAATTTCTTTATGTATGTGTTCAAGGATTTCAAATTTAGAATGGGTCTCACCGAACCGTCCGGTTTCGGTACCACAAATAGTGTGGAATAATAACCCCGGCCTTGTTGAAGTAGGGGTACCTTGATTATCACCTGCTGGGAATACAGCTTGTGAATTGCCGCTAGCACCGCCTCCCTGTCTGAGGGAGCAATCGGCAAGGCAGATTTTAGGAACCGGTGGGGTGGGGACGCCTCGAATTCCAGCTTGTACCCCTGAGATACTATTTGCAGGATCCAGGGATCCACCTGTGAGCGAACCCACTGATCGCTGAAATTTTTGAGGCGACCCCCCACCGTACCTGGCTCCGCCTGTGGAGCCCCACCGTCATGCGGCGGACTTGGAAGAAGAAGCGGGGGAGGACTTTTGCTCCTGGGAACCTGCTGTTTGTTGCAGCCTTTTTCCCCTACCTCTGCCTCTGGACAGAAAAGACCCGCCTTTTCCACGCCTGTTTTTCTGGGTCCGAAAGGACTGAACCTGATAAAACGGCGCCTTCTTAGTCTGTGAGGGGACATGGGGTAAAAATGCTGACTTCCCAGACGTTGCTGTGGAAACTAGGTCCGAGAGACCATCCCCAAATAATTCCTCACCCTTATATGGTAACACTTCCATGTGCTTTTTTGAATCTGCATCTCCTGTCCACTGGCGAGTCCATAAGCCTCTCCTAGCAGAAATGGACAACGCACTTACTTTAGATGCCAGTCGGCAGATTTCCCTCTGTGCATCTCTCATATATAAGACTGAGTCTTTTATATGGTCTATGGTTAACAGGATCGTGTCTCTGTCTAATGTGTCAATATTTTCTGACAGTTTATCTGACCATGCAGCGGCAGCACTGCACATCCAAGCTGACGCAATAGCTGGCCTAAGTATAATGTCTGTGTGTGTATATACAGACTTCAGGATCGCCTCCTGCTTTCTATCAGCAGGTTCCTTGAGGGCGGCCGTATCCGGAGACGGTAGTGCCACCTTTTTAGACAAACGTGTGAGCGCTTTATCCACTCTAGGGGGTGTTTCCCAACGTGACCTATCCTCTGGCGGGAAAGGGAACGCCATTAGTACCTTCTTAGGAATTACCAATTTTTTATCAGGGAAAGCCCACGCTTCTTCACACACTTCATTTAATTCATCTGATGGGGGAAAAACTACGGGTAGTTTTTTCTCTCCAAACATAATACCCTTTTTAGTGGTACCTGTAGTTATATCAGAAATGTGTAACACCTCTTTCATTGCCTCAATCATGCAGTGAATGGCCTTAGTGGGCATCAGGTTAGACTCATCGTCGTCGACACTGGTGTCAGTATCAGTGTCGACATCTGGGTCTGCTTGAGGTAGCGGGCGTTTTAGAGCCCCTGACGACCCATGCGACGCCTGGGCAGGCACGAGCTGAGAAGTCGGCTGTCCCACATTTGGCATGTCGTCGATTTTCTTATATAAGGAGTCTATACGTGCACTCATTACTTTCCATAAGCCCATCCACTCAGGTGTCTGCCCCGCAGGGGGTGACATCCCTTCTAAAGGCATCTGCTCCGCCTCCACATCATTATCCTCATCAAACATGTCGACACAGCCGTACCGACACACCGCACACACACAAGGAATGCTCCGAATGAGGACAGGACCCACAAAAGCCCTTTGGGGGGACAGAGTGAGAGTATGCCAGCACACACCAGAGCGCTATATAATGCAGGGACTAACTGAGTTATGTCCCCTATAGCTGCTTTTTATATTATATATATATTGCGCCCAAATTTAGTGCCCCCCTCTCTGTTTTTACCCTGTTCTGTAGTGTAGACTGCAGGGGAGAGCCAGGGAGCTTCCTTCCAGCGGATCTGTGAAGGAGAAATGGCGCCAGTGTGTCTGAGGGAGATAGCTCCGCCCCTTTTCCGCGGCCTATTCTCCCGCTTTTTTCTGGATTCTGGCAGGGGTATTTACCACATATATAGCCTCTGGGGCTATATATTGTGGTATTTTTGCCAGCCAAGGTGTTTTTATTGCTGCTCAGGGCGCCCCCCCCCAAGCGCCCTGCACCCTCAGTGACCGGAGTGTGAAGTGTGCATGAGGAGCAATGGCGCACAGCTGCAGTGCTGTGCGCTACCTTGGTGAAGACTGATGTCTTCTGCCGCCGTTTTTCCGGACCTCTTCTTGCTTCTGGCTCTGTAAGGGGGACGGCGGCGCGGCTCCGGGACCGAACACCAAGGACTGGGCCTGCGGTCGATCCCTCTGGAGCTAATGGTGTCCAGTAGCCTAAGAAGCCCAATCCGGCTGCAAGCAGGCGAGTTCGCTTCTTCTTTCCTTAGTCCCTCGCTGCAGTGAGCCTGTTGCCAGCAGGTCTCACTGAAAATAAAAAACTAAAACTATACTTTCTTTCTAAGGGCTCAGGAGAGCCCCTAGTGTGCATCCAACCTCGGCCGGGCACGAAATCTAACTGAGGCTTGGAGGAGGGTCATAGTGGGAGGAGCCAGTGCACACCAGGTAGTCATAAATCTTTCTAGAGTGCCCAGCCTCCTTCGGAGCCCGCTATCCCCCATGGTCCTTACGGAGTTCCCAGCATCCACTAGGACGTTAGAGAAATACCACAATAAAAAGCAAGACCGGTCTTAATATAATTAATAACCTTTGAATAAAAGAGTAACTATATATTTTTCGTTCTGCACTAAAAGGAGGTGGACTTAAGCATGATCTGTGCACAGAATTAGATAGACTGTCTCTGTAAATATAAAACTCAGTCCATATAAAAAGTCAATGGTTAACTCGTAGCAGCTGCCAGTAGAACCCGTATAATTATTCAGTATCCGCAATTTGTTACTTTATATCATAGTTCTTTCACAAATGTAACCATCCAATATAACACATTTGGCTGTGTGAGAGCCGTTCCCAGCAGAATCTTACGTGAGGCTATGCAGTCAGCAGAACGAGGATCCCAGTAACTACCACGTGGTTTCTGGCTGTAGGGAGAGCGGCACCTGAACTGGCGCCTGCCGTGATGTATTATGTGCGGCTTCTATGCTCCCCGGATCCACACCTCTACGTGCCGTTTGCAGGCACCGCTGGGCGGCTTCTTTCCTCCCGGCAATAATACTTAGCGACAACGAATGATTAAGAGATGATATAAAGTACGGGTCCAATTCAAGCAGGGGTCCAAATCCAAAACTCTGACGCGTTTCGCTCCTCCCACAGGGGCTTTATCAAAGAATCGCACTAGAGCTCATTAGTACCCTTTTCAGACAGAAAAGTCTGAAAGTCCCGGCAATTATCCGGGTTGTTTTGCCGGGACCTGCCTGATCCCCCCCACCCCCCCTTCCCTTCTTCACACAGACCTGCAAATTACCGGGTCGAAAATTTTGACCCGGTAAATTGCAGATCAACACTGGTATTTGGTCTGTGTGAAAGGGTCAACCCGTGTCATAATTCCCGTGTCTCCATCCCTGGTAAATTCCTGGGTCGAAATCCTGGGAATTACAACACGGGTTGACCCTTTCACACAGAAAAAGGACCCATGTGTTTCATGACATTACTGGGTGGAACTGCACTGCTTCACCAGGTAATTTCATGTTCTGTCTGAAAGGGGTATTATTCAGCTCTAGGATGCTTATGTTACTAATAAGTCACCTGTTGCTTGGGTAGACTATATAAAGATGGGTTTTACACATCGGGCACTAAGGTCTGTATCTCTGAAGGAATTGATGCAGTCTTGCTGTGATTGTGCCTTATATCTTTACTTGCTCTAGGTCAGAAATGCTGAAATCAGAATCAGCAGTATTGGCCAGGTATACTTGCGTATACTAGGAATTTGTCTCCGGTTTGCTATACAGCAGCCAAGTAGGTAACAGATAAGCGGGGGGGGGGGGGGGGGGGCGGTTTGGGGGCAAGTAAAGTCAGACATATAGGCATACCTTAGGGACACAATTGAGTTACATGTACGTCTAGTCAATCAATGTTCATGGGGTTCAGCAGGCAGGCCCCTTGGGGAAAGAAACTTTTGAGGCTTCTGATGGACCCAGTGTGGATGGCCCCGTAACGTCTGCCTGAAGGAAGTAAGTTAAACATGCTGTGGCTGGGGTGTAGCTGGTCCTTTACTATAGCGGGGGAGACCACGGCATGGAGACAACAAGCTACAGCGCCCGGCAGCCAATCTATATCACATGCCGGGTGCTGCAGCTTGTCGGCTGCATGCTGGTTTCTCTTGTGCGGCGCGGCCCTGTGCGACATGTGTGTGGGTAGCGGATGCGCTGTGGGCAACGCACCGCTGGCCCACACGTAGTTACAGCTATGGTCGGCCCCGATGATCTTCTCTGCAGTTCTGACCACCTTTTGGAGCCTGCATCTGTCCCTCATGCTGGCGGAGCTGTACCATACCAGAATCGAGGAGCACAGTACTTGGGCATGAGTCACCGTCTACCTGTTCCTGGACTTACTCTTCCAGTGAGATGATCGGGGCCGGAGCTGACGTCAGAAGCCCACCCTTCCCACGCCTGGTCCCTCCTGCGTTTCTCTGGACACTCCTTAAAAACGGTCAGTTGCTACCCACAAACGACCTATTCCTGCAAGTCACCTTGCGATCGCGCGTGCGATCGCTTTTCTCGCACATCCCGTCGCTACCCGCCGATCCCTGTCGCTGAGGACTGACACGCTTGCGCATTGCGGTACATATGCATGCACAGTTCAGACCTGATCGCTGGATGTACGAAAATGCAGCCTAGCGATCAGGTCTGAATTAGGCCCATTGTTTGTTGTTTTTTGCCATTGGACTTGGCAAATATGTCTGCAGCCCCTGTCGTCGGCTATGTCTAACAATCCCACCTGCCGTGCGGTCTGTGTCATCTTGATTTTCCAGCACAACATGTCTTCCCATTGGGCCGAGGCAGGTCTCTCCCTGCCCACTTAGTCTTGACGTCCACATCAGGAGCCTCTGGTCACTTTAATGTCCACCTTTCATATTTTTTAGCTCTTACCCCTTGCTTGTAGTTTCTTCTATGTGGAACCTTTTTTATCTGTGAGAACAAGTAACAAATCAGAATTATCCGTGCTCCTACCATCACCACGCATGTGTAAGAGGGTGGTGGCGGTGCGTGTAGTGCCTGCTGCCGTGCAGGTGTAGGTTCACCGCTTACCAGGTGCCGCACTCTCTCACCTTCAGGTACCGGAAGCTTCAACGGACCTGGAATTCTTCAGTCGTACCTGGACACGATGACCTAGGAGGAAGGAGATTGCTGAGTGCTGTCCTCCTGACTGTGGACCCAAACGCCCTCCGGAACCGAGAAAAATAACACTTTCGGGCTAGGTGAGGGTCATCCCAGGCGTACGCCTCAGAGCCCGAACTTCACCTATTGGCACTCTCGCACCCGGTGGAAATTCTACCTTGCACAGGCGTGCAAGGCTCACCGTTCGCCCTGAAGGAAGGGAGACAGATAGGGACAAACACAGAAGGAACACACAGACAGATGTTACTCACCGTCCTACGTCTTATACTCCGATCTTCTCCACTTACAGGTCCCTGTAAGGAGGCAAAGAGAGAAACAGCCGTGCAGGGCCTAACTCTAACCTAGTGTGCATCCGCTACACTAGCTACATAAACAAAGCCCTCAAACTGGCTCAAGTGTGTGTGGTGCAACACAAACTATGCACAAACTCTAAAACAACACTTTGCCCTGCACGGTAACAACACACATATCAGAATACAACATCAAATGGTGCTGTTCATTTAAATCCCTACCTACCGCTGGAAGGGGGGGTGGGCGCCGCACAGCCTGCCCACCTCCTGTACACTTCCTTCTATGGGGCTCAGGTCGAGCGGACCTGCCTACCTCAACACCTCAGGGTGGCCTGGGCCTAGTGCCCAGTGCCACCTCTATTCACCTTGGGGTGGCACTTATTCACTGGGCCTAGCGCCCCCTGACTGCACACAGGCCGGAGGCCTGACTTCACCCACGGGCCTAGCGCCCGCCTAACTTGTCGCCCGTTGGGTGACCTGGGCCTAGTGCCCAGGGTCACCTTATATGTACCTACTCTGCCCAAAATGCACTAGGGCCTAATGCCCTCTAATGCCCCCACAGGCCTAGTGCCCTATGTGCCTGTCAAAGTCGAAAAATATTGCAGTACACACATCACGTACGAACTACACACAGATGGCCTCCGCGCGTGTACTTGTTCTGCTGTACGTGCACATATTCGCAATTTGCGTATGGTCACTCCCGCGGTCGTGCGCATCAGTGCGTGGTATGGGTATTTACGGTAGAGTTTGTGAGCGCATGGAGAGCTATCAAAACACATTACATATTTAATCCAAATAGTGCACAATGTACACATAGTCCCCCTGCACCACACCAGAAAATAACAACAGTTTAAATGGTTTCAGAACAAGGGGATTCACCTTTACAGAATAGGAGGGGACAGAACAAGGTCATAAGGTGGTGTTTGGTATCCAGCTGTAGGGTATTTTAAGGGTAACATTCCGGTGTTGGTTTGAGGAAGATCGCATGTTCCTGCGGATAGTTATGTGCAGAAGCAGAATATAGATATAAACTGTATTTACTGTACATTATGTATGCGGCGGGAATCCAGAGGAGACCACCCACAAGAGCAGTTAGAACAGACATCGCCCACCAATTCAAATCGACCTATGACCTCTCCTGTACTGTAAAAGTGCATTCCTGTGTCCAATGGACAAAGGGATTACAGTATCCATTGTATTTCTTTTGGAAGAATTGTATAAATAAAGCCTGCTGCAGCCTGGTCTGGCACAAGACTCATAACGTTATCTATTAGATTACGGAGGACCGGACCGGGAAGCGCACGCGAATATGCTCACGTATGTACCATTGACTGTAGACATTATTCTGTTATATTGTCTTATATTGTATTGTATATATTGTAACCCCCTTTCAGCAATATTACGCGGTGGTGTCGGAACCCAGTGATTTAACTACAAATCGGTGTTGTGTCTTCCTTTCCCCGCTATGGTTTAAAAGTGTATTAGTAGCGCATTGCATTGCTGTATAAGGTTTAAAGCATATACATTGAGTGTGTACGCGCTGCGGGTGCATTGTACCGTCAGCGCGGCGTTTGTACACAGAGTCCGTACATCGTACGGGACTGACTCTGTATGCTAATAGCGTAAAAAGTACGTAGCGTGTGTACCAAGTACGGCCACAGCGGCTAAAGGTTTAAAGTGTGTTTAGAGTGTATAGAAGGGCTAGCTTTTCATTCCTGTAGGATGGAGTATAAAAGGCTGCACCTGACTGGACAGATTAACAGGTAACTGTAGGAACTGCTCCAAATTGCTGGGATTAGGTTACAGTTAAAAAATAGAATTAGCTTTCAATTTAGGAAGGTTCTCAAAGAACCTGGTTCTGGCTACTCCCAAAGTATGACATTATTCTATGTGAAAGGGCTGCACGAGATATCACATTTCCAGTTTGTGGAATGTTTTATGCATCATTTAAATCTATGCAGACCTGCATTCATCTTATCAGTTTATGTACATAATAATTACTGTATCCCTAGCTCTACAGTAAAACCAAGTGAAAGAATATATTGAAGTAAGACGGCTCAGTATCAGATACTCACATTTCTTTTAAAAATAGAAGAATTAATTTTACACCTGGTTGATTCTTAGCTTTATCTCATACAGAGACTCATTTAGCCATACATTAAGTTAATTAACAAAGCACAGAGGCGTAGTCAGCTGTAGTTCTTGGACTGCACATAACAATGGAATATAAATTCTTACAAGCTCTCTTTATCAGTGAAATGTATTAGGTAATCCAGAATTAATTAATACAGATATCCTATTTGAAAGTGCGTTTTCAGTTTTGTACCAGTTTTAATTAAACCCAAAAGTTTTTAACTAATACCATTTTATCAAAAGTATACCTGGCACCATCAATTAAAGGATAAGCCCATAAAAGTGAATTATTTAGGAAGAGAAGATCATCCTGCTAATAGGAACACGCACAGGGGTGTATTCGGGTCCAATTTACTCCCGCTGGCTCCTCCAGTCCTATGATGTTTCACAGCCTGAATGTGAATGTATTGTAATCTGCAGTTACAAGATCTATTCAGCTTAAAAAATAAAATAAAAAAGGAAATCAGACAATCATGCGTGTTTCGGGTGTAGTATGGCTGACCGGCGGTCTCCTGACCGCCGGTCAGCTTACCGACGTCGGGATCCCGGCAGCATACCGACGCCGGGATCCCGGCGGGGAGGGGCGAGTGCAGAAAGCCCCTTGCGGGCTCGCTGTGCTCGCCATGCTGCGCTCGCCACGCTGCGGGCTCGGTGGTGACCTACGGTCGCCACGGGTTCTATTCCCACTCTATGGGTGTCGTGGACACCCACGAGTGGAAATAGTCCCTGTTGGTCGGCATGCCGACCATCGGGATAGTGGGGGTCGGGATGCTGGAGGAGGTCATGTGACCGTCGGTCTCCCGACCGCCGGTTACATGAATACCACCCGGTGTTTCTACCTCAGGTGTAGGCAGTAGCAAATTTACCGCAGAGCAACACAAGTGCTCGCTTAGTGCCCGGCGGATCCCAGGGGGCCCGCTGACAGGGACATTTAATGGAGGAGTGGTCTTCAGGTTGCCGGCAGCCAGCCTCCCGGCGACCACCATACCGGCGCCGGAATCCTGACTGCCGGCATACCGACATCTTTTCTCCCTCTTGTGGGTCCACGTCCCCCCTGGAGGGAGAATAGATCACCGTGAAAGCAGCGTGGTGAGCGCAGCGAGCCCGCAAGGGGCTAATTTGCACTCGCCCAGCTGTCGGTATGCCGGTGGTCGGGATTCCGGCACCGGTATGCTGGTTGCCGAGACCCCGACCGCCAACAAACCATACTACACCTTTAATGGAGGGTAATGTATTACTATTACTTGAGCTGGCGCCGCATGCTGCTCTGTCTCCTCTACTGCACAAGGGCCCTCATTCCAAGTTGATCGCTCGCTACCTACTTTTTGCAGCCGTGCAAACGCATGTTCACCGCCCACGGGGGAGTGTATTTTCGCTTTGCAAGTGTGCGATCGCATATGCAGCCGAGCGGTACAAAAACATTTTGTGCAAAACAAGACCAGCCCAGAAGTTACTTATCCTGTGTGATGATCCTAGCGACGGAGGTCCCGGAATTGACTTCAGACACCCGCCTGCGTTTTCCCTACCACTCCCAGAAAACAGTCAGTTGACATCTCTTCCTGTCAATCTCCTTGCGATCGGTGGTGCGAATGTATTCTTTGCTAGAAGCATTGCACAGCAACGATGCTGTTTGTACCCATATGACGCGCATGCGCATTGCGGCGCATACGCATGCACAGTTTTGCCATTTTTTTAACTGATCGCTGCGCTGCGAAAATCAGCAGTGAGCGATCAACTTGGAATGACCCCCAATGTACTGTGACGGTGCTGTGCTGCGCCACGTCACACATGCAGATAGAGGAGCCGACGATTGAGGAAGGCTAGGATATTAATATTGTTTGATAGCAAAGCCGAGAGTTCCAGGGGCGGGATATTTGCAGCAGCGGCAGGTCCAGGGTGCTATGTGGAGCCAGCCAGGACAGGGATGGTAAGGGGGAGGAGGACTGTGTCTTAGTGGAGCCGACAGGTCCGGTGGGGGGGTGTTTGCGGTGGCCTGCTCGGGGGGCGGGGGGGGGCTTTGCGGCCGTTCTGGGGACAGTGGGTGTTAGCGGCGACTGCCAGTCCAGGAGATGGGGTGGTAGGAGCTTCTCTTCGGGTGCTTGCAAAGAGAGAGGCACTTCTATTGAGAGTTCAATAGAACTGACACTTCTGGCTGGGCTGAGTTAATTGCTATTCCTCAAGCCATACTTCAGTGGTGTGTCATTGCCTACTTTGATTTATATGAAGTTTGAGGAGTTAGGAAATGTTGCTTAAGAAGTGGACAATGTATTTTCAGAAGTGGCTCTGCTTTGTGTATGGGATTTTATAACTTAATATGGGGTGGTATTCATGTATTGCTAACAAACTGTACAATAAATAGTACTAAAGAAATAGGCACCTCAACGTCCTACCTATAGTACTACTTCATAATCTGAAATGAATATAACGAGAACGAATTGACAGAATAGGAGAGGAGTGGGATAAACCTCAGCTAGTCTGGGGGGCAGGACGGTAAGGCATTATGGGAGTTTCTTGTTAGCCAATAGGAATGAACGTTGGGGGTAGGTGGAAAGGGTTTTTAAGCCTGGTAAAGGGGCTGGGTCATGCTCTTCTGCTGGAATCGTGGCAGGGGTGAGTGCTCTTCACCCCCCTTTCTCCTGTGTTTTGTGCTGCTTGCCCCTTATTGCTGTATTATTCACTTTGCCTGGCCTGGGTGCACTTTATATTGTGCCCACACTGTGTCCCCTCTCTGTTGCCCATTACCTCCTGGTTAATTAGTACTGGCCGCCATGTCCCGTTCCCGCGCTCCTCTGGTGCCCCTGCACGATATTCTACTGCTGCCCCCGCTCCGTCTCGTGCCCCGGGCCTGAGCGCTGCGCTCACGGCCGGGGCTCAGTCTCCTGGCACTGTTGCGGGTGCCCGCCCACGGGCGCGTGCAGCAGCGCGTGAGTCCGCTCTTACACTGGCTGTGCCGCGGGTGCCGGGGGATTCTCCCGGCGCAGCGGCGGCTAGTGAGGCGCTGGGCAGCGGAGGACGAGATCGGGCGGGCGGCGGGGGGCGGGGGGGAGCCAGCGGGGGTGCCCGCTGGCAGAAATCCCTCTCCGGCTGCGGCGGCCCGGGGATGAGCGTGGTCCCCGCGTCCTCCTCCGCTGAGAGTCGCTTGAGGATCCCCAGATGATGAGGGGGTTTTGTTCAGGGTTGCTGCCAGTGGCTCGTCCACTGGCCGCCCCTTCCAGGCGGCTCGCGTACGCGGCTGGTACTCGTGCTTCCTGGGAGCTCTCCCCGCTCCAGCGGGCGGGGCTCCCCGGATTCTTCTATTGTCGCAGTGCGGGGCCAGAGAGGGGAGGTGCGGTCTGGGAACGGTGGCCATCCGGCTCTCCCGGTGGACGGGGCCAGTGGGGGCCGGGGCAGTGATGGGGCGGCTGGTGCATCACAGGAGAATGCGGGTATGTGGAGGCCGTCTGGCGCCGGTCCCAGTCGGGGCTGACCGGGATGGCGTGGCAGCACCGTGAGGGCCGTCCCTGCTGCGGACCCGGGGAGCGGGGGGACCGTTGGGGCTGCAGCTCCGGATCCCTCTGCCGTTGCGGCGGCACTGTCGGCAATGACGGCGGCGTTTGCGACCTTTTTGTTGGCTTTGTCCCTGGGTGGCGTTTCCGTGGCTCCCACTTCAGTCGACGCGGCCGTTCTCCCTGGTGCTTCTGGCCAAGCCATGGCGCAGTTTCTCCAGGTGCGTCGCGCTATGGGCTCCGCCGCTGCGTTGCTGGGTGGCGCTGCCCTGTCGCCCGCAGGGGCATCTGCTTTCATCCCCGCCAGGGGGGCTTCGGCACCCGTGGCGGCTTTCCCTTCTTTTTCAGATTCGGACGCGGGTGACGATCGGGAAGAGGAGCCGGTCGTGGCGGACGTTTTGCCTTCAGGAAGCGGGCCAACCGGTGAGTGGGACACCGATACAGTTGCTGTATCACGTTGGTCTTCTTCTTCCTCTTCCGGCAGTAGGTCCAGTAGATCTTCTTCCTTTTCTTCTTCGTTGCAGTCGGCAGCTAGTAGCGCTACGAAGGCTAAGAGGAGGGCTTGCAAGTATGCGCGGCATAAGGAGCGGCACCGGGATAAGCGGTCTAGGAAGAGTAGTAGTAGTTCCCGTAGGGAACGGAGGCGGCGTAATTTGCCGGGTGTAGTTTGCTGCAATTACGGCGGTGTTGTGGGGGTTGCGTGAGAGTTGCAGGAAGAAGATTAGGCGGGGGGAATACGTCGACCTTTTCACGTTGACGGAGGACACCAAGAGGGAAGGTAAGGAAGCGCTTGCGAAGGGCGGTATTGGGGCGGAGGCTTTTCGCTCGTATGACAATTGGTTGGCGGGTTTCTGCATGTTCGCGGCGTGCTACTTGGAGGATCGCCCTGATGAGCACATCAACGTCATCAGGTACATTCACCTCGTACATGATATGCAGCGTCAGTCTAAGGACGATACGTGGCTGCATTATGATAAGCAGTTCCGTCAGAAGCACGATTGCCTCCACATCATTGACTTCAGGTGCAAAGATGTGGAGGTATGGCTTTGCGTCACACGGGCGCAGGATATGAAAATGGTGGCTAAAGAGGCGTCTGTGGCTCAGACTGCGGTGGCGAATCAGTCACGGCCCGCCTTTGAGGCTGTGCCGCGCTGCCCTTGGAGCGCGGCCTGTTCTGCGCAGCAGGTGCCGGCAAAGGGGAAGTGCTTCGCGCTCAACAATTCCGCGTGCCCCCTCGGTCTACGGTGTCGTTTTCGATGTAATGGATCCCACCCGGCGTCCAATTGCTTTCGCGCGGGGCGACCGGGAGTTAAGGCGGCCAGGGGCGCGGCCGGAAAACCAACTGGGGGGGTTGTCGTTGGTTAGGGCCATGCTCAAATGGTTGGGGTGGTACCCAAACAGAGACAACGCTAAATTTCTGCATGATGGTTTTGCGTCGGGTTTCCGATTGCCGGTGGAGGGGGAAGTTTTAGTTTGGGCCGCCAGGAACCTGCAGTCTGCTCGGGATTTCCCCAACATACTTCGGGAAAAGGTCAAGCAGGAGGTTAGCCTGGGGAGAATGGCGGGCCCCTTTGCGCTGCCGCCTGTCGAGGATTTGATTATTTCCCCGGTAGGGGTCATGCCCAAAAAGGCCCCGGGTAAGTTCCGGCTCATTCAGCATTTGTCTTATCCATCAGGGTCCTCAGTTAACGATGCAATTCCTCTGGAGTGTTGTTCGGTGGTTTATCAGTCTTTCGAGGATGCTCTCGGCATGGTACGGGGCTGCGGCCCTGGGGCCCTCATGGCTAAGCTTGATGTTGAATCAGCCTTTCGCTTGCTCCCTTTGGACCCTGAGTCGTTTCGATTCATGGGTTTCCGCGTCGTGGAAGAATACTTTGTAGACAAGTGTCTGCCCATTGGTTGTTCCATTTCATGTGCCTTTTTCGAAAAGTTCAGCACCTTTTTACATTGGTGTGTGGAGTTTTCTTGCGGAGGTAGCGGGATCGCGCATTACCTTGACGACTTTTTGTTTATGGGGCCGCACATTCTCCTCGCTGTGGTATCCTGTTGTTTTCGCTGCGTGCCTTGTTGGGGCATTTTGGGGTACCTGTGGCCGAGGACAAGATGGAGGGTCCTCTCTCCTGTTTGTCCTTTTTGGGTATCGAGATCAATACTGTTGCAGGGGCTTGCCGGCTGCCTCGGGACAAGGTTGCGAAGCTTCAGGAGTCCATAGCGCGGTGCTTGGAGCGGCGTAAGGTGACGTTGCGGGAGGCTCAATCCCTCCTGGGGCTATTGAACTTTGCCTGTCGGGTGATTCCCATGGGCAGAGTTTTTTGTCGGAAGTTGGAGCGGTCCACGGCTGGGGTGTAAAGGCTGCACCATTTTGTCCGTTTCTCGGCTGAGATTAGGAGAGACCTCTCTGTGTGGGTTTCGTTCCTGGCGGACTTCAATGGTGTGCTGATCTGGATGGCCCCGCTTGTTGACAATTTCGACTTGCAGTTGTTCACGGACGCTGCGGGCTCGTCGGGGTTCGGTTGTTATCTAGACGGGGCTTGGTGCGCGGCTTCATGGCCCAAGTCTTGGTCACGGGAGGGGCTGACCAGTGACCTGTTGTTGCTGGAGATCTTTCCCATCATGGTGGCCTTGGAGGTTTGGGGGGAGCGCCTTTGCGATCGCAGTATTCTTTTTTGCTGTGATAATTTAGGGTTCGTGCACGCTGTTATCAACCAAAGGGCTAAGGCCCTGCGGGTCCTCCGGGTGTTGTCGCGGCTCGTGCTGACTTGTATGCGATGTAATATTCTGTTTCGGGCTCAGCACGTCCCCGGGGTTGATAATGGGATCGCTGATGCATTGTCCAGTGAGCAGTGGGATAGGTTCCGTTTATTGGTGGTGTCTCGATACCTCGCCGGGATATCCTTTTATTCAAAGTTGAAGGGTGTTCCGGATTTTACGATGAGTTTCCTGCTAACGAAGGCGCTAAAAGGTTGGGCGCACTCAGCGCCGGTGCCTCCTGATGGTCGGCGCCCTATCGATGCATCCCTGCTTTCTTCCCTCATGGGGGCGGTGGTGGCGGTGGCGTAATCCCATTTTTAAACGCTTTTATTATTTCAGTTGGCTTTTTCCATGGCTCTCCATGGAGCGTTCAGGGTCTCTGAGTTGGTTGCGACTTCTAAAAAGTCGGATGCCATTATGCGTCGCGCGGATGTTGTCGTGGGTGTGGTCCGTGCTGTGCAGGCTGCACCGCTCCAAAACTGATCAGATGGGTAGAGGTCATTGGATCAATTTGGCACCTTCAGGTAATGGGGACTGTTGTCCGGTGGCATTGGCTAGTCGGTATGCGGAGGTCAGGCCCTTGTTAGAAGGGTCTTGGCTTCTGCACTATGATGGGTTGCCATTGACGAAATAACAATTTACTTGGATGATGCGGCGCTGCCTGTCCAGTTTGGGCCTCTCCCCTCGGGATTTTGGTTCGCATTCATTTAGAATTGGGGCCGCCACTTCCGCAACATCTGCATCTGTGGACGAAATGAAGGCTTTGGGCCGCTGGAAGTCGGCGGCTTATAAGCGTTACATTCGGCCCGTTGTTGCGTGAGCGAGTTGTTTGTTCTACTAACATTTTGTTTGTTTACTGTTTATACGTTTCGGTTCAGTTTGTTCGTTTATATTGTTTGTCTCGCTACTGCTGGCACTGGGGGTCTGGCGTACTTTGCAATTTTTTGCCTGAACTGACGAACTGATTTGGCTTAATTCATTCAATTCGGCTAATTGACATCTAATTACAAGTTCCTCAGCAGGTTTTTTACGTTTTACCTCCAGCCGAGTTATTCTGTGTGACCCCATGCCCTCCCCCCTTCTCCACTCCCTAACACCCCCTCCCCCCCAATTTCCCTTTTTCTTATTTTGAGTTTTCCTACCGTTTCTTTATGTTGCTTCGATTGGCCTGAAGCTTGTCCGAGAGGAAATTCATAGTCCTCTATTCAATTTTTCTTTTTGGCAGATCCTCGTTCTAGTAGTTGGTTCCTGTTCTGGTCTGGGGTTTTTTGCTTTACTTTGTATATTCACGATTGTTTGTTTTGTTTTTTTCCTTTATAGGTTGGCGAGAGGATGAGTTTAGTGTTTGGGTGATTGGTCACTCCTATGTTTTTGGGGCAGCCGTGTTGGTGGCTTCGGAGGGGGCTCCTGGCTTTGTTGTGTCGGATAACGTGAGGTGGATAGGAGTTAGGGGGATGATGTGGCAGGATCTGAAGGTTAACCTTTTGGAGCAGGTTAAGCGTTTTGGGCTGCCCAAGTTGTTGGTGATTCATTTAGGTGGCAATGACCTGGGTAAGAGGAAGGCAGTGAATCTTAGATTGGCCATTATTCATGACTTAGGGGTGCTTGGCCGGGCTGTAGACTTATCTGGTCCTGTATAGTGCCGCAGTTGTGTTGGCGTGGAGTTGCGGACTGTAGCGCAATCGATGCCTCTCGGCGGAAGGTCAATTCCGCAGTTGCTAAGTTTGTGGTGGCTCTTGGCGGTGCTGTGGTGTAGCACCAGCGGATCAAGTTTCGGTTCTTCTACTTGTTTAGACCGGATGGGGTTCATTTGTCTAGGCAGGGACTATGTATTTTCCTTGAGGATCTGTTTTCGGTGGTTGGTTCTTTGGGTTAGGGGTATGGTGGCGGAGCGTAGTTGCTGTTGAGCAGAACTTCGCTGTTGGCGGGAAAGAACGGCAAGTTAACTTTTGTTGTATTAAAGTAGTTGATTGGAGGTCGTTTGGTGGTTGGTTTTTAGGTGCGCTCTCCTTCGTTGACTGGTATTACATCTGCTGGACCACCTTCACGGGTGGGTAGTCAAGATGGAGGTTGAGCGGATACCTATTGTTTGTTGGAAGGATTACGTCAGTTTTATAAGATAGGTTTTTGTTCATGGGATAGGGTTGTTTTAGCCGTTCTTTCTGGCCACCATACTTTAGTTTAATTATTCATCAGTTAATGGTTCATTTAAATAAATAGCTAACATTTTCTGCCAAATTCAAGTCTCCGTGTCTTTATTTATTATAGTTAAGTGTTAAGATGTTATGGTTTAAGGTTACGGACAATCCTCAGACTATATGAGGTTTAATGCTGTAATAGCAATATGACCCCTTACTTCGGGCAGCTTGCCATTTATTGATTTTATCTAAAGAGACAAATTCAGGTCTCATGTCACCGCAAACTCCTCAAACATGAAATATCTCATTCTTGGGTAGATATGCAGGTCAGCTATTTAGGTTAACAACGATTCCCAGTGTGAGGGGAGAAATATTAACACTGATACTGTAGATCAGCTTTTTTTCAATCGCTGTGCCGCAGCACTCTAGTGTGCCGCCAGCGGTTCTCAGATGTACTGCCAGCGGTTCTTAGATGTGCCGCCAGCGGTTCTTAGATGTGCCGCCAGCGGTTCTTAGATGTGCCGCCAGCGGTTCTCAGATGTGCCGCCAGCGGTTCTCAGATGTGCCGCCAGCGGTTCTCAGATGTGCCGCCAGCGGTTCTCAGATGTGCCACCAGCGGTTCTTAGATGTGCCGCCAGCAGTTCTCAGATGTGCCGCCAGCGGTTCTCAGATGTGCCGCCAGAGGTTCTCAGATGTGCCGCCAGCGGTTCTCAGATGTGCCGCCAGTGGTTCTTAGATGTGCCACCAGTGGTTCTTAGATGTGCCGCCAGTGGTTCTTAGATGTGCCGCCAGTGGTTCTTAGATGTGCCGCCAGCGGTTCTCAGATGTGCTGCCAGCGGTTTTTAGATGTACTGCTAGCGGTTCTCAGATATGCCGCCAGCGGTTCTTAGATGTGCCGCCAGCGGTTCTCAGATGTGCCGCCAGCGGTTCTCAGATGTGCCGCCAGCGGTTCTTAGATGTGCCGCCAGCGGTTCTCAGATGTGCCCTACAGCCACCAGAGATGCCAGCTGCCCGGCTGCATCAGTCATCACTAATGGGATCAGGCAGTGGTGGGCACTTCCGCGGCGGCCCGGCACCCCCATCCTCTCCACTCTACCTCCCACCGCTCTAGGTTGTCGGCGCTGCAGCCGCTGCTGATACTATGTAGAGAAATAAAAGCTATTTCTGCTAGTGCACAGACAGATCATGTTAAGTATAAGCAAATAACAAAATGAGGTTACTGGACTTTAACTGCTAAAGTGATATCAAAGCATGGGGACTCTCAGTCACACAAATGGGATCATGAACTCTTAAAGTGGTGAATGCTTAAGAGACAAACAGATTATCCGAACTTCATTTCGTCAGCACATCAATAATCTTTTAGAAAAATGCCCAGCATCTGGCTATACGGACATCAAAATAACAGGTGTTATGAAAAGATTACAGGGTTTAACTATTACCAGACCATTTGGAGTTAAGCTGAGAACACGTAAAATGACTTGTTTTGGATATAAAATAATGGATTATGTTTTATGTTAGTATGAAATACAGTGCCAATGTGTGAGGAAACAATAAATCCAGAGATATCGGGCTATGGCGAGGGACTACAAATGAAATATCACTAAACATGATATAGAGGCCTGCCATTAGAAATTCTAGGGAACACACAAATAAAATGCAGAGGGCCCCCTAACCCTGTGTTTCCCCAGGTTCTCCAAACAAATAAGGGATTTGGGGCAGATGTATTAAGCCTGGAGAAGTGATAAAGCAGTGATAAGTGTAAGGTGATAATGTGCCAGCCAATCAGCTCCCAACTGTCACTTTACGTATTAGAGCATACTTGCCTACTCTCCCGGAATGGCCGGGAGGCTCCCGAAAATCGGGTGACCCTCCCGGCCCCCCGGAAGAGCAGGCAAGTCTCCCGATTTGAGGGGTCCCCCCTGCCCGTCTGCCCACTTTGGCGGTCCAGGCAGTCGATGACACGATTCTTGCTGAATCGCGTCATCATAGCCACGACCCCTGCAGTGTAATGCCGGTGATCGCGGCATTACATAGCGAGGGCGTGGCTTAAAGGAGGCGTCACCATAACCCCTCCCCCGTCCCACCCTTGCTCCGCCCCATCCCGCCTCCGGTCCACCCCCTCCTTATGTCACAGCGCTCCCCAGCCCGCCTGTTGTGGCCGACCTGGCTGCTCTCTCCCGCAGAGAGCAGCCAGAATGTCGGTAAGTATGTATTGGAGCTGATTGGCTGGTATGTTATTGTTATCACCTTACACTTATCACTGCTTTATCATTTCTCCAGGCTTAATACATCTGCCCCAATAATATACACCTATCCCTGACACAGACAGATAGACATAGATAGGATAAATAATATCAATGAAGTTTTTACTATACTAAAGGATGTTAGTACCAGATTTGTATTACAATATCACATGAAACAAAGCACCTGGCGTTGGTCAGGAACAGATTGGATACCTGCATCTACGCTGTGCTACATACTCAATGACAAACTATTTCATACCTCACAACTGTTCCGATTCTCACGGGACAGTCCCGTTTTTTGGGGACTTTCCCGTTGTCCCACCCGCGGGCCGCAGTGTCCCGCGGTGGAGGGGGGAACAGTTGGGAGGCTCTGTCTCTCGCTGCCCTGCTTAGCAGAGGAGCGGTGAATAGACGCTGTGTGCATGCGCACAGCATCTATTCACTGGAGTCAGAGGGGGCATGCCAGCGGCTCACAGAGCGCTGGACATGCCCCCTCAGTGACGAAATCGGGGCGTGGCTCGTGAGCGCGGGTCCTCCGCGATGCCATGCCCCCTTTCATAGGCCGCGCCCCCTTTTCAGGAGCGTGCGCGGCTTCGCGCGCATGTGTCCCTCCTCCACCAGGGCAAAGTTGAGAGGTATGCTATTTGGAATTTAGAAATAAAAACTAATAAATGACTGATTGTGCCAATTTGTTCCCTGAGTGGGAGTGCAAAAAGTTCAATGATTGTCCGCTGTGAATGAGCTGATTTAGTCTTTATGGATACAGCCAGCTAGCAGATACTGTGGCTGTGAGGTGGTATGAGATGTAAAGTCTAGTGCGGCACCCCCTTCTCTGTGTAATCTTCCTCGTGCTTCTTGGCTTTGGTTGGTAAGCGATCGTGGTGTGGCCCCGGGGTCTGGACGTGATCGAGTACTGGCTGGCTAAGGGAAAGTGGGAGCTCCAAACTGCTGTCACCCGCGTAGTGTCAGCCCTCAAGTGCTTGTCAGCAGGGGCGGACTGGCCCACAGGGGTAAAGGGGAAACCACCGGTGGGCCCCACTACCTGGAGGCCCACATCCTCCTCTAGGGATCAGGTTCCAGACTCAGCACTTGAATTATACACTATACATAGGTTACCTTATACTGCACAGGACTATGTATTTACTCTATATATTTATCAAGGGGCCCAGACCATACACTCAGTGGCGGTTCTTGCCATGGGCAAGCGGTACTTTTGCCCGGGGCACCGCCTTCCGGAGGGCGCCGGCGCCATCCGGAGGGCGCTGCACCAGGGCAAGATCCGCCACTGTGCCCCCCGCAGTGCCCTGCTGTGCCCCCCCGCTTTGAAGGGAACCAGACGCGTAGCGTCTAGTTTCCCTTCATTGAGAGGACCTTAGTTGTGCGGTGCGCGATGACGTCATCGCGCACCGCACAGCAAAGGTCCTCTCCGTGAAGGGAATCTAGACGCTACGGTCTAGTTTCCCTTCATGGAGAGGACCTTTGCTGTGCGATGCGCGATGACGTCATCGCGCACCGCACAACATACTGGCACAGACACTAGGGGTCATAATTGACCTCTAGTGTCTATGCTGTTCTATGGGAGAGACGTAATAACGTCTCTCCCATAGATCGAAGAGAGGAGAAGAGCGGCGGCGCCGGCGGAGGCGGTCTGGATCAGGAACGGGGATGGTAAGTATACTTTTTTTTTATTTTATTTTTTCTTTCAGCGCCGTGGCCACGCCCCCATTTGAAGCCACGCCCCTATATTTTGCCCGGGGCGCCACAAGGCAAAGAACTGGCCCTGCATACACTGCAGTGGCGGAACTAGCGAGCGGTGGGCCCAGGTGCGACAAAATGCTTTGGGCACCCCCCTCCCCTTATCCCATCCAAGTCCACCCCCTCACCGCTGGAGAGGATCTGGTGAGGGGGACCTGCTCAGGGCCAGGGAAATGGATACCTAGCAACAGTGCCGTAACTAGACATTTTAGCACTGTGTGCAAGAAACGGCATCGGAGCCCCACCCTTAAATGCAAAACAGGGGCAGTGCGCTACGCAGGCTTCGTGGGGAGGGGTGTGGCCACAAAATAATACCAATTCATATAACGGTGCACAGTAGTCTCCATTATTCAAATTACGCCGCACAGTAGCACCACTACACCAGGTAGAGACCCTTTTACACATTACGGCGGACAGATTCCCCTTTTCACACATTACGGCAGACAGAGTCCCCTTTTTACAAATTACGGGAGACAGCGTCCCCTTTTTACACATTAAGGCAGATGGCGTCCCCTTTTTACACATTAAGGCAGACAGCGTCCCTCTTTTTACACAGATAACGGCAGACAGCATCCCCCTTTTTACACATAACAGCAGACAGCGTGCCCTTTTTACACATTACGGCAGGCAGCATCCCCCTTTGTACACATAACGGCAGACAGCGTTACCTTTTTACGCATAACGGCAGACAGCGTGCCCTTTTTACGCATAACGGCAGACAGCGCTCCCCTTTTTACACATAACGGAAGACAGCGTCCCCCTTTTTACACACTACGGCAGACAGCGTGCCCTTTTTACACATTACGGCAGACAGCGTGCCCTTTTTACACATTACGGCAGACAGCGTGCCCTTTTTACACATTCCGGCAGACAGCGTCCCCTTTTTACACATTACGGCTGACAGCGTCCCCCTTTTTTACACATTACGGCAGACAGCGTCCCCCTTTTTACAAAGAAAGAAAGAAAGAAGTATACTTACTGTCTCTGCTGGCTCAGGCTCCTCGGTGCAGCTTCTGGCAGAGATCCCGATTCCCGGGCAGGAGAGAAGGAGGAGGAGGGAAGTGGAGGAGGGAGCCGCAGCAGCGCAGTGTTATTGGTGGAGGCGCTGCTGCTGCTGTCCCAGTCCTTCACCATAGGCTGTTTTCCGCCGCTGTGAATGCTGGGATGCGCTTCACAGCGTCGGAAGACAGCCTATGGTGAAGCAGAGGGACAGCAGCGCCTCAACCGATAACACAGCGCTGCTGCGGCTCCCTCCTCCACCTCCCTCCTCCTCCTTCCCCCCGTGGCAGCTGCGCTCCTCTCCTGTGTGCTGCGGGTGGCTGTGTGCTGCTGGCGGCGGTTGCTCGCAGCACACAGCGGCATGTAATGAGTCAGTTTGACTCATTACATGCTTTGGGCTCCTGGACAGTGGCGGGCCCGGGGCCGGATCTAGGGGGGGGGGGCGAAGGGGGCGACCGCCCCCCCTAACACAGTCATAGCCATGCCCACTTTTGATCAGATGAGAGCTCTCTGGGGAGAGCCTGAAGCAGAACGATGTGCTGCAGCTTATACCACAGCAGCACAGAGGAGCCAGGAGAGCAAGGGTTACAGAGCATTTGCCCCTCACTTGCTGGTGTGTGGGTACTAGGGCTAATAAATACAATTACCCCATAGCACAGTCACATGTACATAGAACAATCACAAAGCTCTATCTCGGTCTCACTCAAAAAGTTCAGTCAGAATTGAGAGAGGAGTTAGGATTGCAGATGCGAGGAGTTGGGACTGTAGAGGGAGGAGTCAAGATTAAACAGTAAACCGCCCCCCCTAAAGAAAAGTCTAGATACGTCCCTGGGCAGGCCCCAGTACAACGCACTGGTTGCTCTGGCGGTAGTTCCGCCTCTGATACACTGTAAGTTGGCCAAGCCTCTAAACATGGGCCCCTACCTCTGCATTTCCCCGGTGGGCCCTTCATGCCCCAGTCCGACACTGCTTGTCAGCTCAGTACAGTTCAGATCAAACACTACAGACAAACAATACAGTGTTAAGGATAGGTTAACCTGCAACAGCAAGGGGGTGATTTACCTGATAGAATGCGCATGTCACAAGCAATATATAGGAAGAACAATCCGACCACGGAAGATCCGTATTAGTGAACACATAAGAAACAGGGTTACGAGGACCATAACTTGTCTAAACATTTCAAAGAGAAACACAATAGTGACCCAAGAACAGTGTAGACCTTGGTATACAGGAAGTACAGGCTAATTGGAGGGGAGGAGTCTTTACACGTCAAATAAACACAACAGAAGCATGAGAAAGATTACACAGAGAAGGGGGCGTGGCATTCTGTTGCCATAGACTTTACATCTCATACCACTTTACAGCCACAGTATCTGCTAGCTGGCTGTATCCATAAAGACTAAACCAGCTGGTTCACAGTGGACAATCTTTGAACTCTTTGCACTCTCACTCGGGGAACAAATTGGCACAATCAGTCATTTATTCGTTTTTATTTGTATAATCCAAATAGTTTGTCATTGAGTATGTAGCACAGCGTAGGTGCAGGTATCCAATCTGTTCCTAACAAACGCCAGGTGCTTTGTTTCATGTGATATTGTAATACAAATCTGGTACTAACATCCTTTAGAATAGTAAAAAAAATGCTACTTGATTGACACTGCCACAACGAACTTGTTAAACCTCATTACTTCTAGGTTGAGCGCTGTATCTCCTTGATTTACTCTGTACTTTGTAAGGCTTGTCACCTTAGTTACAGCGGCTCACCAGAACATTAACCACTCAGTGCGCCGGTTGAATACACCTCTATAAGACATAGATACTGTAGGAGTCTGAAACTAGAAACGTAAGTAGGTTCTATCATTAAAGTTTCTGCCTTTAGCATATAAGAAGAAATACAGGCTTCTTCATTCCCATTAGGGTCAGTTGCTAAATAAACTCTTAAACACATCATTGTAAGGTGAATTAACTTCCACTTTGTACTGTAGTGTGTCTCTATTAATGACTGAGTTGTACAACTGGCAGCCATTTTTTTGGAGCCCAAAAATGCATCTATGATGAAAACTCAGCCCCAATAACTAGAGGGTTGGGGACAAACTGATGTTACAATTAATCACCAATTGGCGAGGGAAGGAGAAAACTCAATTAACTGTTGGAAAGGATCATTAGTGCCGGGCCACTTTGACAGCTCGGTCCCTAGGGGAGGATTGGTCATAGGGCTCACCAGGAATATTCCTGGTAGGCCGACATTGCTACACGGTATGATATACCTCTTGTGCTGCCCATGTTGGGCCACTATTACAAAATTTTACAGGGCCACTTTTAGTTCCCAATCTGCCCCTGGTCTCAGACACAACTGCAGCAAAAGACACAAGGAAGCCACAACTGCATACAATCATGGCCTATGAGGAGTGATCCTGCCCCCTTAACAGACCCCACCCCCTCATAAGACCACACCCCTATTAGGGCTGCTCCCATAGATTTTGCGGGCTAGTTTTCCCATCCCAATACACCCCTGTCAGGTCCCATGCAATTATACCCCCCCTAATTGTTAATAATTGGGATAACATACAAATTATTATTGGAAATAATGTATTTCAGAGAAGTAAACTTGACCTTCTCCTTAAAAAGTGCACAGAAAATAACCTTTCTGTTGCCATAACAGAATCTTCAAACAATGTGAATACCATAACGTCAACCAGAAAAGACACTCTAGATTGAATAACTGTTACTTAAAGAGGTTTGAGCTTCTCAAGCTTTAGGCACCAATTAAAGTGAAGCCATTGGCTGCAGAAATACATTTTCATTGATTCATTCACCCACTCAATATAGTTTATACCTACAAATCTATAAGGTTCTTCTCGATGGGATCAAGGAATTATTGTTGTTGTTTTTTAAATCAGAGTCTTTTTCAATGAAAACTACATCTGTGTTCTAGGAACCAGACTGCCAATTACATGCAAAGGGAACACTGAATACAAGACGAGACAATGCAGAAGCGCAGCTGTGCGTAACCTGTATCTAAAAGTAGCTATAATATTGATCGCATTAATTCAAAGCGGAAGCTAAAATAAAAGCAAAATGTTAAAAAGTTTATTAAAAAAAGCAAACAAATGTCACAAGGATAAGATCAGAGCCGGATTAACAATGGGGCAGATGGAGCTGCAGCTTCAGGCCCCCATTCAGAGCGGGCACTAGGCATAGGCAAACTAGGCAAATGCATAGGGCATTTAGTATGCCTAGGGGTACCAGTAGCTTCTGCTGATAAAAAATTATATGCGGCATGCCTATATTCCATGTGTAGCATTTCGTATGCAGATACAGCCACAGTCGCACACAGTATATAGGCATGCTGCAAATCATTTTAATCAGCAGAAGCTGCTTGTGCGTCCTAACCACATATTAATGCAATTAAGATGCATTTTCATCAAAAAAAAAAGGTGCCCGACGTTAGCAGAGCTGCAGCTGACTCTGGCCAGGAATCTCCTGCTGCATGAAACATTGAGGCAAGATTTATGAGAATAAATCTGTATCCAAGCAGAGGCAGAGGTCACAGTGTTAGCCGTGTGAGTGCTGTGTGCAGGTGGATTGGTTGTGCAGTTGTTTTTTAATATAAATCCTAAAGCAGGTGGTGTATTAGAGCAAAAGAGTGCAAGAGACCAGCCATGCAGTTTCTGAAATATTATGACAAAATGTTACTGTATTTCATAAGCACTCATTCCTAACTCTGCTAAGTACTGTTTGGTATACTGTATCTGGCTTCTATGAGGTAGTTGTCCATTATTTCAGCTTCCATTGACAGTACAGTATATAGGGTGTATAATCCCAAAGTGTATCTCACACATCGCTCAGTACAGTATACAGGGTGTATAATCACCAGGTGTATCACAAACGTTGCACAGTACAGTATACAGGGTGTATAATCCCCAGGTGTATCTCACACATCGCTCAGTACATGTCACAACTGAGGGCCTGAGCTGACGGGAGGCAGCCTCAGTTGTAGGGGCTGAGATGTAACGGAACCTGGGAGGTTGTATCAGACCCCTAGACATGTAAGTAACATGTAGAATAACTGCCCGAAGGCGTGACCACGACAACCAGGATAAAAGTCAATGATGTTTATTATGACAAACTCCGTAACACAGCAGCAGTAAAGGAAACATAAAAGTCAACAGAAGATAAATACAATTCCTGGGTACTACAGGGTGGCAAGGGCCACAGGCACTGGTAGAGTGAGACAGTTCTTATAATCTTCTAGTTGGAAAGTTCTTACCAGACCTGACTGTAGCAATGGAGAGAACCCAGGATCGTACCAGCTGGTGTTCCAGGAAAGGCTGGGTTGCTGAAGATAAAACAGCTGCTGTGGATACTGGCTGGAACCAGGCTGTTGTTGGTACGGAGTGGATACTGGCTGGAACCAGTTAAATAATAAACGAACTTGAGAGCGATGAAATAATAATGAAGTTTGGAGTTTAAGAGCGGTGAAATAATAATACCGGTGGAGAGTGGTAAACTGCAGAAAGGACACCGGCCCTTTAAGAGAAGCTGTACACTGCTGGAAGCTGGGCTGGAAGCAGGTGATTGATGAAGTTTGGAGTTTGAGAGCGGTGAAATAATAATACCGGTGGAGAGTGGTAAACTGCAGAAAGGACACCGGCCCTTTAAGAGAAGCTGTACACTGCTGGAAGCTGGGCTGGAAGCAGGTGATTGATGAACTGGAAACAGGTGAGTCCAGAATGGATCGGAGAGTCAGGCTACACCGCAGATGGAATGCTGGTGCGGGTCTCTATAGCAGAAGTCTGGAGACAGGAGCTGGAACCTGGAAGACAACCACAGGAGAGAGACAAACTGGAACTAGGTTAGACAACCAAAGCACTGACGCCTTCCTTGCTCAGGCACAGCTTACTTATACCTGCAGCAAGGAAGGGGTTGGCTAGGCAATTATGCAAATCAACAATACAGACAGCAGATTGGTGGAAATGCTCAGATGACAAAATCCAAGATGGCTGCGCCCATGCAGACACTTGGAGGGAAGTTTGGTTTGTAATCCATGTGAGAATTGAAACAGTAATGGCGACGCCGGCCACAGGAGACAGGAGACGCCAGACTGACAAGCGCACATTTAACCACGCGGGCACAGCGGAGGCCGCGGCTGATGAAATCACCACTCTGACATTCTGCATGTGGAAACTCAGGAACAGCGGGATCCGGTCCTGGAACGCTGAGCCAGCCTTAGGAGGCATTTGAAGGGTAAGTAATGGCGTCCAGATACCCGGATCGTGACAGCACCCCCCCCTTTAGGAGTGGCCCCAGGACACTTCTTAGGCTTTAAAGGAAACTTTGCGTGGAAATTTCGGACCAAGGCAGGAGCATGGACGTCTGAGGCATTGGTCCAAGAGCGTTCTTCAGGACCATAGCCCTTCCAGTCAATGAGGTATTGTAACTGACCGTAACGGAAACGTGAGTCCAAAATCTTGGCCACCTCGTACTCGACTCCCCGTTGAGTCTGAACTTTGGGAGCTGGAGGAAGTGCGGAATGAAACCGATTCAGGATCAGCGGTTTCAACAAAGAAACATGAAATGTCCTGGGTATTTTCAAGAAGGATGGTAACTGTAACCTGTAGGCAACAGGATTGATGACTTGTTCAATCTTGAAGGGTCCGATGTAGCGAGGTGCAAATTTCATGCTGGGAACTCTCAACCTCAAATTCTTCGTGGACAGCCACACACGATCACCCACCTTGAGAGCAGGAACCGCTCTACGCTTTCTATCGGCAAACTTCTTATACCTGAATGAGGCTTTAAGCAGGGCTGCGCGGACGTTCCTCCAGTTATTTGAAAACTGACGCAAGGTGACATCCACTGCTGGAACAGAAGTTGCGGGAAGCGGTTGGAATTCTGGGACTTTAGGGTGGAATCCATAATTAATGAAGAATGGTGTAGAAGAAGATGAGGAATGGTATTGATTGTTGTGGCTGAACTCGGCCCAAGGAAGGAGTTGAACCCAGTCATCTTGAGAGGAAGACACATATATACGGAGGAAGGCCTCCAAGTCCTGATTCACCCTCTCGGTTTGACCATTGGTCTGAGGATGGTAAGCCGTGGAAAACTTTAACTTGACTTGGAGGGCTTGACACAAACTTCGCCAAAATTTGGCTACAAATTGTACTCCACGATCCGAGATGATCTCTTCAGGAAGACCGTGAAGTCGGAAGATCTCTTGTATAAACACTTGAGCCAACTTGGAAGCTGACGGAAGACCGGTGAGAGGGATGAAATGTGCCATCTTGGTGAACCGGTCAACTACCACCCAGATGGTATTAAACTTGTTGCAGATAGGTAGATCGGAAACAAAGTCCATCGACAAATGGGTCCAAGGTCGACGGGGAATAGATAATGGAACCAGTTGCCCCGCAGGCGACAGGCGGGAGACTTTGTGTTGGGCACACTTTGGGCAGGAGGCAATAAATTCCATAACGTCCTTCTTCAGAGTTGGCCACCAGTAGGACCTAGAAATAAATTCAAGGGTTTTCTGAATGCCTGTATGTCCAGCAAAACGGGAAGCATGGGCCCAATGCATGAGCTTCTTCCTTAGAACTGGCTTAACAAAACTTTTCCCTGGTGGAGGCGTAGAGTCCATCCCTACCGTGGAGAATGCCAACGGATTAATAATAGGATGCTTGTCTGCAGACTCGGACTCATTTTCTTGCTCCCATGAGCGGGAAAGGGCATCGGCCTTACGATTCTGAGAACCCGGACAGAACTGGAGTTTAAAGTCAAACCTAGAGAAGAAAAGTGCCCATCTGGCCTGACGAGGATTCAGACATTGTGCGCCTTTGAGATATAAAAGATTTTTGTGGTCGGTAAGAATGGTGATTGAGTGGGAAGCTCCCTCCAACAGGTATCTCCACTCCTCCAGAGCGAGCTTGATGGCTAGCAACTCCTGATCGCCAATGGCATAGTTGCGCTCAGCTGGGGAGAACTTCCGGGAGAAGAAACTGCAAGGATGTAGATGTCCATCTTTGGCCCTCTGGGATAACACTGCTCCTACTCCAACGGAGGAGGCATCTACCTCTAAGATAAAAGGAGAGTCAGTGTCAGGCTGTTTCAGAACTGGTGCAGAGATGAACCGTTGCTTCAGAAGGTGAAAGGCCTGTGTAGCTTCCTCGGACCACTTGGACGGATTAGCACCTTTCTTGGTTAATGCAGTGATAGGCGCCACAATGGTGGAAAAGTCTCGTATAAATTTTCTATAATAATTGGCGAACCCTAAGAACCTCTGGACCCCTTTGAGGCTTAAGGGTATAGGCCAATTCTGGATTGCTTGGAGTTTCTCAGGATCCATCTCTAGTCCGGAACCGGACACAATGTAACCTAGAAACGGAATGGTTTTAACTTCAAACACACACTTCTCCAATTTACAATAGAGGTGATTGACACGGAGACGGGAAAGAACCTCTTTTACCCAGAAACGATGATCTTCGAGATTATTAGCAAAGATGAGGATGTCGTCTAGATAAACCACGACATGGCGGTACAAGATGTCCCTGAAAATCTCATTCACGAAGTGCTGGAAGACTGCTGGAGCATTGCTCAATCCGAAGGGCATGACGAGGTACTCATAATGTCCGTCACGGGTGTTAAAGGCGGTCTTCCACTCGTCACCCTCACGGATTCGGATGAGATTGTAGGCACCCCTCAAGTCCAGCTTTGTGAAAATAGTTGCACCACTAACTCTATCAAAGAGCTCGGTAATCAGGGGTAAAGGGTATCGGTTCTTGACGGTAATGTCGTTCAGACCTCTGTAGTCGATGCACGGACGCAGACCACCGTCTTTCTTCTTAACGAAGAAGAAGCCTGCGCCGGCTGGAGAAGAATATGGTCGGATGAAACCCTTCGCCAGGTTCTCTTTGATGTACTCTTCCATGGAGTGTGTCTCAGGCAGAGACAACGGATAAGTTCGGCCTCGCGGTGGAACCTTCCCTGGAATGAGGTCGATTGGGCAGTCCCATTCTCTATGAGGAGGAAGGATATCAGCAGAGGCTTTACTGAACACGTCCGTGAAGTCTTGATATGGAGGAGGCGGAACATCAGATGACCTGGGGAAGGAAGAACAAACAGGAAGAACTTTGGCTAAACAAGTCTCAGCACAGGAGGAACCCCATGCCAGTATTTGCGTAGTCGTCCAGTCAATTGATGGGTTGTGGAGACGGAGCCATGGAAGGCCTAAAACCACTGGATGTGTGGCTCTTGGAATCACTAAAAAAGAAATATACTCAGAATGAAGAACTCCCACTCTCAGACGAACTGGAAGAGTCCTTAAGGAAATGACTGCGTCAAAAATCTTGCTGCCATCCACGGCAGTCAAAGAGATGGACGAGGACAGTCTCTCGGTGGGTAGGGACCACCGTTTAACATAAGCTTCGGTTATGAAATTCCCAGCTGCTCCGGAATCAAGGAGGGCAATGACGTTCCTGTAACGTTGAGCAATTTGGAGCGACACTGGGAGGTTACAGTCATGAGGAGATGGAGAGGAGATCATTACTCCTAGCCGGCCCTCTCCTTGGCGAGCTAGGATCTGGAGTTTCCCGGACGTTTGGGACAGGCATTGATAGTGTGCGACGGAGCTGCACAGTAGAGACAGAGAGACTCAGAGAGACGTCTTCGGCGCTCAGCGGGAGATAGACGAGAACGACTAATTTGCATAGGCTCATCCTTGGATGGAGATGGTTGACGAGGAGGAGGAGCAGAAGATTTAGGAGTAGATGATCTTCCTCGCTCAGTTGCTCTCTCTCTGAAACGTAGATCAACCTTCGTGCAAAGAGAAATTAGCTCATCCAACTTAGAGGGCAAGTCTCTGGTAGCTAACTCATCCTTGATGCGTTCTGATAAGCCATGCCAGAATGCAGCATACAGGGCCTCGTCGTTCCATGCCAGTTCGGATGCCAGGATTTTAAACTGTATAAGATACTGTCCCACAGTACGTGTTCCCTGGCGTAAACGGAGAATCTCAGATGAAGCAGATGTTATCCGGCCTGGCTCGTCGAAGATGCGCCTGAATGTAGCTACAAAGTCAGTATAGGAGGATAGCAGGGGATCAGACTTCTCCCATAAAGGTGATGCCCAGTCAAGAGCTGAGCCACTGAGAAGGGAGATGATATAGGCAATTTTGGTACGGTCACTGAAGAAATTGCCAGGTAGAAGCTCAAAGTGGATTTCACATTGATTGAGAAATCCCCTGCAGAACCTTGGAGATCCATCAAATTTTGCTGGCGTTGGAAGATGAAGATGTGGACTGGAAATGGGTAAGGTGGGTGGGGTTACAGCTGGTGTCACTGTAGTGGACGCACCGGACGTGCCAGGTCCACGGAGGGTCGTTTGAATCCCATCCAGCCGTGTAGAGAGATCCTGGAGACAGCGGATGATGTGGCCCTGTGCAGCCTCCTGATGTTCAAGTCGGGCTGCCAGTTCTTGCATTGGCCTGGCCGCTTGATCCTGGTCTCCGGCTGGATTCATTAGGTCAGTGCTTACTGTCACAACTGAGGGCCTGAGCTGACGGGAGGCAGCCTCAGTTGTAGGGGCTGAGATGTAACGGAACCTGGGAGGTTGTATCAGACCCCTAGACATGTAAGTAACATGTAGAATAACTGCCCGAAGGCGTGACCACGACAACCAGGATAAAAGTCAATGATGTTTATTATGACAAACTCCGTAACACAGCAGCAGTAAAGGAAACATAAAAGTCAACAGAGGATAAATACAATTCCTGGGTACTACAGGGTGGCAAGGGCCACAGGCACTGGTAGAGTGAGACAGTTCTTATAATCTTCTAGTTGGAAAGTTCTTACCAGACCTGACTGTAGCAATGGAGAGAACCCAGGATCGTACCAGCTGGTGTTCCAGGAAAGGCTGGGTTGCTGAAGATAAAACGGCTGCTGTGGATACTGGCTGGAACCAGACTGTTGTTGGTACGGAGTGGATACTGGCTGGAACCAGTTAAATAATAAACAAACTTGAGAGCGATGAAATAATAATGAAGTTTGGAGTTTAAGAGCGGTGAAATAATAATACCGGTGGAGAGTGGTAAACTGCAGAAAGGACACCGGCCCTTTAAGAGAAGCTGTACACTGCTGGAAGCTGGGCTGGAAGCAGGTGATTGATGAAGTTTGGAGTTTGAGAGCGGTGAAATAATAATACCGGTGGAGAGTGGTAAACTGCAGAAAGGACACCGGCCCTTTAAGAGAAGCTGTACACTGCTGGAAGCTGGGCTGGAAGCAGGTGATTGATGAACTGGAAACAGGTGAGTCCAGAATGGATCGGAGAGTCAGGCTACACCGCAGATGGAATGCTGGTGCGGGTCTCTATAGCAGAAGTCTGGAGACAGGAGCTGGAACCTGGAAGACAACCACAGGAGAGAGACAAACTGGAACTAGGTTAGACAACCAAAGCACTGACGCCTTCCTTGCTCAGGCACAGCTTACTTATACCTGCAGCAAGGAAGGGGTTGGCTAGGCAATTATGCAAATCAACAATACAGACAGCAGATTGGTGGAAATGCTCAGATGACAAAATCCAAGATGGCTGCGCCCATGCAGACACTTGGAGGGAAGTTTGGTTTGTAATCCATGTGAGAATTGAAACAGTAATGGCGACGCCGGCCACAGGAGACAGGAGACGCCAGACTGACAAGCGCACATTTAACCACGCGGGCACAGCGGAGGCCGCGGCTGATGAAATCACCACTCTGACATTCTGCATGTGGAAACTCAGGAACAGCGGGATCCGGTCCTGGAACGCTGAGCCAGCCTTAGGAGGCATCTGAAGGGTAAGTAATGGCGTCCAGATACCCGGATCGTGACAGTACAGATTACAGAATGTATAAAATCATCAGGTGTATAACACACGTCGCACAGTACAGTATACATACTGGTCACAACAATGCAGCAGATATTGAGCACTGATCAGGATACTAGAAGTAACACAGAGCTGCAAGATACAGCAATGGCCTACTGTACTGTACTGTACTATATGTATACTGCTGGTCACCAAAATGCTGCACTGTCCTACTATATACTGCTCACAATAATGCAGCACAGAGATAGTATACTTGACACAGAGCTGCAAGATACAGCAATGGCCTACTGTACTGTACTGTACTATATGTATACTGCTGGTCACCAAAATGCTGCACTGTCCTACTATATACTTCTCACAATAATGCAGTTGGGGGGAGGCTTTGATCACCCGCTGCTCTGCTCTGCAAAGCAGCCGGTGATCACTGAATACATGCTGTGCGTACGTGCACGGCATGTATTCAGAGCTAGGAGGGGAACGGGGGCTGCCCAGCTGCTCGGGGAGCGCTGGGCACACCCCCAAAAGTTAGAAAAACGGTCCGTTTGGTGAGGCCACGCCCACTCGACTGAGGCCACTCCCACCACGGGTGAGGCCTCGCCACCTTTTCAGGGTTGGCGCGAGAGTCCCGCTTTCATCCAGCCAAAAGTTGGGTGGTATTATATGCTGCTCACAATAATGCAGCACAGAGATAGTATACTTGACACAGAGCTGCAAGATACAGCAATGGCCTACTGTACTGTGCTATATGTATACTGCTGGTCACCAAAATGCTGCACTGTCCTACTATATACTGCTCACAATAATGCAGCACAGAGATAGTATACTTGACACAGAGCTGCAAGATACAGCAATGGCCTACTGTACTGTACTATATGTATACTGCTGGTCACCAAAATGCTGCACTGTCCTACTATATACTGCTCACAATAATGGAGCACAGATATGGATAGTATACTTGACACAGAGCTGCAAGATACAGCAATGGCCTACTGTACTGTACTACTATAATTATATACTGGTGGTCCCCAGTCCCCACAATGCAGCACACTGAGCACAGATATTTGCAGCACACTGAGCACAGATATGGAGCGTTTTCAGGCAGAGAACGTAGATATTTTCAGCACACTGAGCACAGATATTTGCAGCACACTGATCACAGATATTTGCAGCACACTGAGCACAGATTACGGAGCTTTTCAGGGAGAGAACACAGCCACGTCCTCTCCGTTCAATCTCCAATGCACGAGTGAAAATGGCGGCGACGCGCGGCTCTTTATATAGAATACAAATCTCGCGAGAATCCGACAGTGGGATGATGACGTTCGGGCGCGTTCGGGTTAACCGAGCAAGGCGGCAAGATCCGAGGCTGCCTCGGAACTGTGTAAAATAGGTGAAGTTCGGGGGGTTCGGATCTCGGAGAACCGAACCCGCTCATCTCTAATATATATATATATATGTATACGCATACTGTGTATATGCACATACTATGTCATTTATACTATATATGTACACTATGTCTAGGAATGTTTATGTATGCCATGTCTATGTATACTATCTTTGTACACTATCTAGCTTAGGGGTCAATCTAAATGCGGGCTAAGGGTGTGAGTTGCTGTTGCAATAGCGTGAAGATGCCAGCTATGGCACCGCATCTCATGGCCCGCTCCAACTGCAAATTCAAAAATTTTGTACGCAGCCCTAGGGGTTGCTAACAAAAAATGCACAAATCTCATCTGCCATAAAGAACTAACTCGTGGGGTCAGGAACTTCCCCTGCATTTGGACCTTAATCTGGCACTGGATAGGACACAACAAGTGGCCAATGGATAGGCAAGGGGGTTGGTATATGATAGACCGGCGATCTGGATCCCGGTCCCCCTGCTGGCAGGGGGTGCTAGCGCAAGGAAGCCCCCCCTGTGGACACCCATCAGTGGGAATAGTCACTGTTAGTCAGCATGCCAACTGTCGGGCAGGGCAGAGATCAGGATTCTGGTGTTGGTATTGTGACCGGCGGGATCCCCATCGCCACATAACTACATCCCGGTCAGGACTTGGTCCTGGAGAGGTGGTGGAACTCATTTACTCCACCACCTACCCCCACCCCCCACCCCTCACATTAAGCGGAGCCAGTGCTAGTGTTTTGGGCAACTATAAATTAGTGCCCTACTACCCCATACTTTATAAAGGAACATTGATCTCAGAAAGAAGCAGTGTGATCACACAAAAGTACCCCCAATTCAAATTACACTACACAGTAGCGCAATCTTATTCACATTTCACCGCATGTAGTGCCCCTCATTCATATTACACCATATAGTAATGCCCCTTATGGTTATGCCACACAGTAGTGCCCCTTACACACAATGCCCATAGTAGTGCCCATCATACACAATTCCCATAGTAGTAGTGCCTCTTACACATAATGCCCACAGTTGTAGTGCCCCTTACACATAATGCCCACAGAAGTGCCGCTTATACACAAAATGCCCACAGTAGTCATTCTGCTTATATATAGAATGCCCACAGTAGTAGCGCCCCTTATACATAATGCCCACAATAGTAGTGCCCCTTACACATAATGTCCACAATAGTAGTGCCCCTTACACATAATGACCACAGTAGTGCCACTTAGACACATAATGCTCACAGTAGTGCCCCTTATACAAATCTCTGCCTCTGTCACTCCAGCAGCTCACCGCCTGTTTCCCTCCAGCAGCTCCATGCCCTGTATCCTTCCAGCAGCTTACCCACCTCTTTTGTCCCTCCAGCCCCCTCTCGTCTTGTCTTCAAGATGCACAGAGCCTAATCCTCTTCATGGCTCTTTTTCAACAGCAGTGACAGCATGACATCACATACTCCATGCTGAAAAAGGAAGCCGCTGTGTCCTGAGCAGGGGATGAATGCTGTCCAACAGACACAGCGTGTGTGAGTACCAGGAAGGGTGAGGCGTAGATGGAGGAGGACCATGGAGCCACCAGAACCTGAGTAAAGTTGAGGTGGCTGCAGCTCATCAGTTACACTAGCTCCGCCTGCATCATCTATTGACGTAGGTGATGGGGCAGGTTTTTCTGTTGGAATTACTGTGCAGTACAATGGAGGAGGTGAAACTAGTTCCCCCTACCGTTACAGGTGTTGGAACTCAGTTCCACCTCGTTACCCTCCACTTTAACCATACCTCCCAACATGACCCTCTCCAGGAGGGACACAATGCTCTGCTTCTGGACTTTTCTCTTAATTTATGATTGCCAGCACCTGTTTTGAACAGGTTAATGGATAAGAAAGGTGTTTCAACACAGGTGAGGGCAATTGTAAATTAAGAGGAAAGTCCAGGAGCAGAGCATTGTGTCCCTCCTGGAGAGGGTCATGTTGGGAGGTATGCTTTAACCCCTGATCCCGGTCAAGGTACAGTACGTGTCACTCTTGTATTTCAGATTATCCGGTGTGTTATATGTGACTTGGCGGGTAATAGCTTTGCAGAAATGTAGCCATAGCTCTGTGTGCCCCATAGCGATATTTTGAAAGGGCCACAAATGCTTCTGTAAAGACACGCCTCCCCACAGTGGTTTTATTTTATGCACCATAGAAGTGCTCTATTTCACATTATACCACACTGTGCTGCCAGTATGCATTTTGGTACACAGGGTGTGGGGACCAACAAGCTCCTATCTGACTGGATATTTTCTTAATGCAGGAAATTCCACTTTGAGTGCAGATCTTCTTAATTTAGGCACACTGGGGCTAATTCAGACCTGATTGGTACCTGAACTGCACATGCACCGCCGCCGAAGTGCGCCGGCCCATGCCAGACAGCTAACGGCTGTCTTTAGCTAGCGATCGCCTCTGCCTGATTGACAGTAGGGATGTGCACCGGAAATTTTTCGGGTTTTGTGTTTTGGTTTTGGGTTCGGTTCCGCGGCCGTGTTTTGGGTTCGAACGCGTTTTGGCAAAACCTCACCGAATATTTTTTGTCGGATTCGGGTGTGTTTTGGATTCGGGTGTTTTTTTTCAAAAAACCCTAAAAAACAGCTTAAATCATAAAATTTGGGGGTCATTTTGATCCCAAAGTATTATTAACCTCAATAACCATAATTTCCACTCATTTTCAGTCTATTCTGAACACCTCACACCTCACAATATTATTTTTAGTCCTAAAATTTGCACCGAGGTCGCTGGATGACTAAGCTCAGCGACCCAAGTGGCCGACACAAACACCTGGCCCATCTAGGGGTGGCACTGCAGTGTCACGCAGGATGGCCCTTCCAAAAAACACCCCCCAAACAGCACACGACGCAAAGAAAAAAAGAGGCGCAATGAGGTAGCTGTGTGAGTAAGCTAAGCGACCCTAGTGGCCGACACAAACACCTGGCCCATCTAGGAGTGGCACGGCAGTGTCAGGCCGGATGGCCCTTCCAAAAAATACTCCCCAAACAGCACATGACGCAAAGAAGAAAAAAAAGAGGCGCAATGAGGTAGCTGTGTGACTAAGATAAGTGACCCTAGTGGCCGACACAAACACCTGGCCCATCTAGGAGTGGCACTGCAGTGTCACGCAGGATGGCCCTTCCAAAAAATACTCCCCAAACAGCACATGACGCAAAGAAGAAAAAAAAGAGGCGCAATGAGGTAGCTGTGTGACTAAGATAAGCGACACTAGTGGCCGACACAAACACCTGGCCCATCTAGGAGTGGCACTGCAGTGTCACGCAGGATGGCCCTTCCAAAAAACACTCCCCAAACAGCACATGACGCAAAGAAAAATGAAAGAAAAAAGAGGTGCAAGATGGAATTGTCCTTGGGCCCTCCCACCCACCCTTATGTTGTATAAACAGCACACTTTAACCAACCCATCATTTCAGTGACAGGGTCTGCCACACGACTGTGACTGAAATGACGGGTTGGTTTGGACCCCCACCAAAAAAGAAGCAATTAATCTCTCCTTGCACAAACTGGCTCTACAGAGGCAAGATGTCCACCTCATCATCATCCTCCGATTCATCACCGTGTACATCCCCCTCCTCACAGATTATCAATTCGTCCCCACTGGAATCCACCATCTCAGCTCCCTGTGTACTTTGTGGAGGCATTTGCTGCTGGTCAATGTCTCCACGGAGGAATTGATTATAATTCATTTTAATGAACATCATCTTCTCCACATTTTCTGGAAGTAACCTCGTACGCCGATTGCTGACAAGGTGAGCGGCGGCACTAAACACTCTTTCGGAGTACACACTTGTGGGAGGGCAACTTAGGTAGAATAAAGCCAGTTTGTGCAAGGGCCTCCAAATTGCCTCTTTTTCCTGCCAGTATACGTACGGACTGTCTGACGTGCCTACTTGGATGCGGTCACTCATATAATCCTCCACCATTCTTTCAATGGTGAGAGAATCATATGCAGTGACAGTAGACGACATATCCGTAATCGTTGGCAGGTCCTTCAGTCCGGACCAGATGTCAGCATCAGCAGTCGCTCCGGACTGCCCTGCATCACCGCCAGCGGGAGGGCTCGGAATTCTGAGCCTTTTCCTCGCACCCCCAGTTGTGGGAGAATGTGAAGGAGGAGATGTTGACAGGTCGCGTTCCGCTTGACTTGACAATTTTCTCACCAGCAGTTCTTTGAACCCCTGCAGACTTATGTCTGCCGGAAAGAGAGATACAACGTAGGTTTTAAATCTAGGATCGAGCACGGTGGCCAAAATGTAGTGCTCTGATTTCAACAGATTGACCACCCGTGAATCCTTGTTAAGCGAATTAAGGGCTCCATCCACAAGTCCCACATGCCTAGCGGAATCGCTCAGTGTTAGCTCCTCCTTCAATGTCTCCAGCTTCTTCTGCAAAAGCCTGATGAGGGGAATGACCTGACTCAGGCTGGCAGTGTCTGAACTGACTTCACGTGTGGCAAGTTCAAAAGGTTGCAGAACCTTGCACAACGTTGAAATCATTCTCCACTGCGCTTGAGACAGGTGCATTCCACCTCCTATATCGTGGTCAGTTGTATAGGCTTGAATGGCCTTTTGCTGCTCCTCCAACCTCTGAAGCATATAGACGGTTGAATTCCACCTCGTTACCACTTCTTGCTTCAGATGATGGCAGGGCAGGTTCAGTAGTTTTTGGTGTTGCTCCAGTCTTCTGTACGTGGTGCCTGTACGCCGAAAGTGTTCCGCAATTCTTCTGGCCACCGACAGCATCTCTTGCACGCCCCTGTCGTTTTTTAAATAATTCTGCACCACCAAATTCAAGGTATGTGCAAAACATGGGACGTGCTGGAATTTGCCCAGATTTAATGCACACACAATATTGCTGGCGTTGTCCGATGCCACAAATCCACAGGAGAGTCCAATTGGGGTAAGCCATTCTGCGATGATCTTCCTCAGTTGCCGTAAGAGGTTTTCAGCTGTGTGCGTATTCTGGAAAGCGGTGATACAAAGCGTAGCCTGCCTAGGAAAGAGTTGGCGTTTGCGAGATGCTGCTACTGGTGCCGCCGCTGCTGTTCTTGCGGCGGGAGTCAATACATCTACCCAGTGGGCTGTCACAGTCATATAGTCCTGAGTCTGCCCTGCTCCACTTGTCCACATGTCCGTGGTTAAGTGGACATTGGGTACAACTGCATTTTTTAGGACACTGGTGAGTCTTTTTCTGAGGTCTGTGTACATTTTCGGTATCGCCTGCCTAGAGAAATGGAACCTAGATGGTATTTGGTACCGGGGACACAGTACCTCAAACAAGTCTATAGTTGGCTCTGCAGTAATGATGGATACCGGAACCACGTTTCTCACCGCCCAGGATGCCAAGGCCTCAGTTATCCGCTTTGCAGCAGGATGACTGCTGTGATATTTCATCTTCCTCGCAAAGGACAGTTGGACAGTCAATTGCTTGGTGGAAGTAGTAAAAGTGGTTTTACGACTTCCCCTCTGGGATGACCATCGACTCCCAGCAGCAACAACAGCAGCGCCAGCAGCAGTAGGCGTTACACTCAAGGATGCATCGGAGGAATCCCAGGCAGGAGAGGACTCGTCAGAATTGCCAGTGACATGGCTTGCAGGACTATTGGCATTCCTGGGGAAGGAGGAAATTGACACTGAGGGAGTTGGTGGGGTGGTTTGCGTGAGCTTGGTTACAAGAGGAAGGGATTTACTGGTCAGTGGACTGCTTCCGCTGTCGCCCAAAGTTTTTGAACTTGTCACTGACTTATGATGAATGCGCTGCAGGTAACGTATAAGGGAGGATGTTCCGAGGTGGTTAACGTCCTTACCCCTACTTATTACAGCTTGACAAAGGCAACACACGGCTTGACACCTGTTGTCCGCATTTCTGTTGAAATACTTCCACACTGAAGAGCTGATTTTTTTTGTATTTTCACCAGGCATGTCAATGGCCATATTCCTCCCACGGACAACAGGTGTCTCCCCGGGTGCCTGACTTAAACAAACCACCTCACCATCAGAATCCTCCTTGTCAATTTCCTCCCCAGCGCCAGCAACACCCATATCCTCCTCATCCTGGTGTACTTCAACACTGACATCTTCAATCTGACTATCAGGAACTGGACTGCGGGTGCTCCTTCCAGCACTTGCAGGGGGCGTGCAAATGGTGGAAGGCGCAACCGACACAATTGGACTCTCCTTGTGGATTTGTGATTTCGAAGAACGCACAGTTCTTTGCTGTGCTTTTGCCAGCTTAAGTCTTTTCATTTTTCTAGCGAGAGGCTGAGTGCTTCCATCCTCATGTGAAGCTGAACCACTAGCCATGAACATAGGCCAGGGCCTCAGCCGTTCCTTGCCACTCCGTGTGGTAAATGGCATATTTGCAAGTTTACGCTTCTCCTCCGACGATTTTATTTTAGATTTTTGAGTCCTTTTTTTACTGATATTTTGTGTTTTGGATTTTACATGCTCTGTACTATGACATTGGGCATCGGCCTTGGCAGACGACGTTGATGGAATTTCATCGTCTCGGCCATGACTAGTGGCAGCAGCTTCAGCACGAGGTGGAAGTGGATCTTGATCTTTCCCTATTTTTGGAACCTCAACATTTTTGTTCTCCATATTTTAATAGGCACAACTAAAAGGCACCTCAGGTAAACAATGGAGATGGATGGATACTAGTATACTTATGGATGACGAGTGACTGACGACACAGAGGTAGCTACAGCCGTGGACTACCGTACTGCGTCTGCTAGTATAGAGATGATAATGATATAAAAAATATATATATATATCACTACTGCAGGTATATATAATATAATGACGGACCTGCTGGACACTGTCAGCAGACTCCTAAACTACTAGTATGAAGAAGATAGAAAAAAAAAACCCACCACAGGTAGGTATACAATTATGGACAAGCACTGACGACACAGGGGTAGCTACAGCCGTGGACTACCGTACTGCGTCTGCTAGTATAGAGATGATAATGATATAAAAAATATATATATATCACTACTGCAGGTATATATAATATAATGACGGACCTGCTGGACACTGTCAGCAGACTCCTAAACTACTAGTATGAAGAAGATAGAAAAAAAAAAAACCACCACAGGTAGGTATACAATTATGGACGAGCACTGACGACACAGAGGTAGCTACAGCCGTGGACTACCGTACTGCGTCTGCTAGTATAGAGATGATAATGATATAAAAAATATATATATATCACTACTGCAGGTATATATAATATAATGACGGACCTGCTGGACACTGTCAGCAGACTCCTAAACTACTAGTATGAAGAAGATAGAAAAAAAAACCCCACCACAGGTAGGTATACAATTATGGACGAGCACTGACGACACAGAGGTAGCTACAGCCGTGGACTACCGTACTGCGTCTGCTAGTATAGAGATGATAATGATATAAAAAATATATATATATCACCACTGCAGGCATATATAATATAATGACGGACCTGCTGGACACTGTCAGCAGACTCCTAAACTACTAGTATGAAGAAGATAGAAAAAAAAAACCACCACAGGTAGGTATACAATTATGGACGAGCACTGACGACACAGAGGTAGCTACAGCCGTGGACTACCGTACTGCGTCTGCTAGTATAGAGATGATAATGATATAAAAAATATATATATATCACTACTGCAGGTATATATAATATAATGACGGACCTGCTGGACACTGTCAGCAGACTCCTAAACTACTAGTATGAAGAAGATAGAAAAAAAAAACCCACCACAGGTAGGTATACAATTATGGACGAGCACTGACGACACAGAGGTAGCCACAGCCGTGGACTACCGTACTGCGTCTGCTAATATAGAGATGATAAAGATGATAGAGATGAACAAAAAAAATATAACACTACTGCAGGTAAAAATTTATATAATATAATGAATGACAGACCTGGTCAGCAGAATGCGTTTATAGAATAAAAAAAAAAAACACCACAGGAGTGTTTAACTTTTTCAGGCAGACAATATACTGGTGGTCACTGGTCAGTCACACTGGCAGCAAAAGTGTGCACTGTACTCCTGCTATAACTGCACCCCAGTCTCCCCCACAATTCAGCTGTGTGAGCAGTGAGCACTCAGCACAGTCAGATATACATAGATGATATTATCATGCAGCACACTGAGGCTGAGCACAGATATGGTATGTGACTGTGTATCGTTTTTTTTTCAGGCAGAGAACGGATTATATTAAATAATAAATAAAACTGGTGGTGGTCACTAGTAACTATCAGCAAAACTCTGCACTCTGAGTACTCCTAATGCTCCCCAAAATTACTAAGTTAGTAGTAAATCAACTCAAGTGTCTCTATCTATTCTAACGGAGAGGACGCCAGCCACGTCCTCTCCCTATCAATCTCAATGCACGTGTGAAAATGGCGGCGACGCGCGGCTCCTTATATAGAATCCGAGTCTCGCGATAGAATCCGAGCCTCGCGAGAATCCGACAGCGGGATGATGACGTTCGGGCGCGCGTTTGGGTTAACCGAGCAAGGCGGGAAGATCCGAGTCTGCCTCGGACCCGTGTAAAAAGGCTGAAGTTCGGGGGGGTTCGGATTCCGAGGAACCGAACCCGCTCATCTCTAATTGACAGGCAGAGGCGGTTGCTGGGCGGGACGGCAGCATTAAGCCGCCGTTTAAGGAGCGCAGTCCGGCCAATGCAGGCGTGGCTGTACCGTGATGGGGGCGTGACATCACACGCAGCAGCTGCGACCCGTGTAGCGACGAGTAGCTCCCGGCCAGCGTGCAGAAGCTGCTCTGGCTGGGAGCTACTCTTGAAGTACAAAAGCATCGCCGCTGTGCGATGCTTTTGTACTTCTGCGACGGGGCAGGGACTGACATGCATGGAGGACTAACCCTGTGCTGGGCGTCCCCACGCATGTCAGTGTGCCTGATTGTAGCTGTGCTAAAGTTAGCATAGCTACGATCAACTCTGAATCACCCTTTCTGGGACAGTCCTAATCTTCAATCAATTCCCTGCTGGGCTTATTGATTAGCTCAGCTGTGTCTGTAGACCTGAAAAAGGAGTGTGGGAGATGGATCATATCATTGTGGAGCTTACTGAGAGGGAAAGATAGAGATCGCTACTGATGAGTACTCCTTTTAAAGCTCGTAATAGGTCGGACCCAGGGGGTCATTCCAAGTTGATCTTTCGCTAGCAACTTTTTGCAGCGCTTCGATCAGGTTAAATCTCTGCAAAACTGTGCATGCGTATGCACCGCAATGGGCAGGCGCGTTATACGGGTACAGACTGGAGGATCGTTGCTGGGCAATGCATGTAACGAAGAATCCATTCGCACAGCCGATCGCAAGGTGATTGACAGAAAGAGGGCATTTGTGGGTGTCAACTGACCGTTTTCTGGGAGCGTTTAGAAAAACGCAGGCGTGTCCTAGTGTGTCTGACGTAAATTCTGGGACCGGACAGGCTGAAGTGATCGCAGCGGCTGAGTAAGTCCAGAGCTACTCAGAAACTACAAAAAACGTTTTTGTTCCGTCGGCTGCAAAGGCGATCGCACACTTGCAAAGCAAAAATACACTCCCCCCTAGGCGGCGACTCTCTGATCGCAACACAGCAATAAGTTGCTAGTGAGCGATCATCTCAGAATGACGAGACAACCCCCCCCTCCCTCCCCAATCTGGAACTTGATAGACAACTATATGAACTGTGTCCAAGGGTCCCTTAAGTATCTGGGCCTGATATCAATGGGACCCCTAACACACACTATAGCTGTGCCCATGCGGCTATGCATCTCCTCTTAAATGGTTCAAATCAGTGATTTTGGACAATAAAAACTGTGGCCATTGTCTTTCAGTTTGGTGTCATTTTTATTATTGCGTGAGTAGGGACTGTTTACAAGACAGAGGCAGACAGTATTCCTGTCTAAGGTGAAGTATTATTTCATCTGCCACATCAGCTGGTCCAATCAGGGCCAGTGCTAGGGCTTCTTGGCTTCTCAGCGCCCTAGCCTACTGTACCGCCTCCCCAGTACCTGCTTCCCAGCCTCTCACACACTTGACTTTTGGCAAGTCCAGATGCACTGATCCCGAACACTGTCCAAGCTCCACTACTGCCAAGTGACAAATGCAGGATATGAAGAGGGAGGGGTTCCAAATGTTAGATTTTAGGACAAAAGAAAAAAAAAACACTTGAAACAGAGATGCATGCAAAATGCCTGCAACAGAGATTTTCTTGTGATGATTTTCTTGACCCTTGTCATTATATGCTTCTTTTAAGGCATAGGTCTGCAAACTCGGTCCTCATTACCCCACACTAGTGATGTGCACCGGAAATTTTTCGGGTTTTGTGTTTTGGTTTCGGACGCATTTTGGCAAAACCTCCCTGAAAATTTTTTGTCGGATTCGGGTGTGTTTTGGATTCGGGTATTTTTTTACAAAAAACCCTCAAAAACAGCTTAAATCATAGAATTTGGAGGTCATTTTGATCCCATAGTATTATTAACCTCAATAACCATAATTTCCACTCATTTTCAGTCTATTCTGAACACCTCACACCTCACAATATTATTTTTAGTCCTAAAATTTGCACCGAGGTCGCTGGATGGCTAAGCTAAGCGACACAAGTGGCCGACACAAACACTTGGCCCATCTAGGAGTGGCACTGCAGTGTCAGGCAGGATGGCACTTCAAAAAAATTGTCCCCAAACAGCACATGATGCAAAGAAAAAAAGAGGTGCACCAAGGTCGCTGTGTGACTAAGCTAAGCGACACAAGTGGCCGACACAAACACCTGGCCCATCTAGGAGTGGCACTGCAGTGTCAGACAGGATGGCACTTCAAAAAAATTGTCCCCAAACAGCACATGATGCAAAGAAAAAAAGAGGTGCACCAAGGTCGCTGTGTGACTAAGCTAAGCGACACAAGTGGCCGACACAAACACCTGGCCCATCTAGGAGTGGCACTGCAGTGTCAGACAGGATGGCACTTCAAAAAAATAGTCCCCAAACAGCACATGATGCAAAGAAAAAAAGAGGCACAATGAGGTAGCTGTGTGACTAAGCTAAGCGACCCAAGTGGCCGACACAAACACCTGGCCCATCTAGGAGTGGCACTGCAGTGTCAGACAGGATGGCACTTCAAAAAAATAGTCCCCAAACAGCACATGATGCAAAGAAAAAAGAGGCGCAATGAGGTCGCTGTGTGACTAAGCTAAGCGACCCAAGTGGCCGACACAAACACCTGGCCCATCTAGGAGTGGCACTGCAGTGTCAGACAGGATGGCACTTAAAAAAAATTGTCCCCAAACAGCACATGATGCAAAGAAAAAAAGAGGCGCACCAAGGTCGCTGTGTGACTAAGCTAAGCGACACAAGTGGCCGACACAAACACCTGGCCCATCTAGGAGTGGCACTGCAGTGTCAGGCAGGATGGCACTTCAAAAAAATTGTCCCCAAACAGCACATGATGCAAAGAAAAAAAGAGGCGCAATGAGGTAGCTGTGTGACTAAGCTAAGCGACCCAAGTGGCCGACACAAACACCTGGCCCATCTAGGAGTGGCACTGCAGTGTCAGACAGGATGGCACTTCAAAAAAATTGTCTCCAAACAGCACGTGATGCAAAGAAAAAAAGAGGCGCACCAAGTTCGCTGTCTGACTAAGCTAAGCGACCCAAGTGGCCGACACAAACACCTGGCCCATCTAGGAGTGGCACTGCAGTTTTCTAGCGAGAGGATGAGTGCTTCCATCCTCATGTGAATCTGAACCACTAGCCATGAACATAGGCCAAGGCCTCAGCCGTTCCTTGCCACTCCGTGTCGTAAATGGCATATTGGCAAGTTTACGCTTCTCATCAGACGCTTTTCATTTTGATTTTTGGGTCATTTAACTGAACTTTTGTGCCAGTATCAATAGCAATGGCCTACTACTATATATACTGCGCACAACTGAAATGCACCACAGGTATGGATGGATAGTATACTTGACGACACAGAGGTAGGTAGAGCAGTGGCCTTCCGTACCGTACTGCTATATATACTGGTGGTCACTGTCAGCAAACTGCAAAACTAAAATGCACCACAGGTATAGAATCTAGATGGATAGTATACTTGACGACACAGAGGTAGGTAGAGCAGTGGCCTTCCGTACCGTACTGCTATATATACTGGTGGTCACTGTCAGCAAACTGCAAAACTAAAATGCACCACAGGTATAGAATCTAGATGGATACTATAATTGACGACACAGAGGTAGGTAGAGCAGTGGCCTTCCGTACCGTACTGCTATATATACTGGTGGTCACTGTCAGCAAACTGCAAAACTAAAATGCACCACAGGTATAGAATCTAGATGGATAGTATACTTGATGACACAGAGGTAGGTAGAGCAGTGGCCTTCCATACCGTACTGCTTTATATACTGGTGGTCACTGTCAGCAAACTGCAAAACTAAAATGCACCACAGGTATAGAATCTAGATGGATAGTATACTTGACGACACAGAGGTAGGTAGAGCAGTGGCCTTCCGTACCGTACTGCTATATATACTGGTGGTCACTGTCAGCAACCTGCAAAACTAAAATGCACCACAGGTATAGAATCTAGATGGATAGTATACTTGACGACACAGAGGTAGGTAGAGCAGTGGCCTTCCGTACCGTACTGCTATATATACTGGTGGTTACTGTCAGCAAACTGCAAAACTAAAATGCACCACAGGTATAGAATCTAGATGGATAGTATACTTGACGACACAGAGGTAGGTAGAGCAGTGGCCTTCCGTACCGTACTGCTATATATACTGGTGGTCACTGTCAGCAAACTGCAAAACTAAAATGCACCACAGGTATAGAATCTAGATGGATAGATTACTTGACGACACAGAGGTAGGTAGAGCAGTGGCCTTCCGTACCGTACTGCTATATATACTGGTGGTCACTGTCAGCAAACTGCAAAACTAAAATGCACCACAGGTATAGAATCTAGATGGATAGTATACTTGACGACACAGAGGTAGGTAGAGCAGTGGCCTTCCATACCGTACTGCTTTATATACTGGTGGTCACTGTCAGCAAACTGCAAAACTAAAATGCACCACAGGTATAGAATCTAGATGGATAGTATACTTGACGACACAGAGGTAGGTAGAGCAGTGGCCTTCCGTACCGTACTGCTATATATACTGGTGGTCACTGTCAGCAAACTGCAAAACTTAAATGCACCACAGGTATAGAATCTAGATGGATAGTATACTTGACGACACAGAGGTAGGTAGAGCAGTGGCCTTCCGTACCGTACTGCTATATATACTGGTGGTCACTGTCAGCAAACTGCAAAACTAAAATGCACCACAGGTATAGAATCTAGATGGATAGTATACTTGACGACACAGAGGTAGGTAGAGCAGTGGCCTTCCGTACCATACTGCTATATATACTGGTGGTCACTGTCAGCAAAACTCTGCACTGTACTCCTCCAATATAATACTGCTGGTCCCCAGTCCCCACATTAAAGCAGTGTGAGCACAGATATATGCAGCACACTGAGCACAGATATGGAGCGTTTTTCAGGCAGACAACGTATAATACTGGTGGTCACTGATCAGCAAAACTCTGCACTGTACTCCTCCTATATAATACTGCTGGTCCGCAGTGCCCACAATAAAGCAGTGTGAGCACAGATATATGCAGCACACTGAGCACAGATATGGAGCGTTTTTCAGGCAGACAACGTATAATACTGGTGGTCACTGATCAGCAAAACTCTGCACTGTACTCCTCCTATATAATACTGCTGGTCCGCAGTGCCCACAATAAAGCAGTGTGAGCACAGATATATGCAGCACACTGAGCACAGATATGGAGCGTTTTTCAGGCAGACAACGTATAATACTGGTGGTCACTGGTCAGCAAAACTCTGCACTGTACTCCTCCTATATAATACTGCTGGTCCCCAGTCCCCACAATAAAGCAGTGTGAGCACAGATATATGCAGCACACTGAGCACAGATATGAAGCGTTTTTCAGGCAGACAACGTATAATACTGGTGGTCACTGGTCAGCAAAACTCTGCACTGTACTCCTCCTATATAATACTGCTGGTCCGCAGTCCCCACAATAAAGCAGTGTGAGCACAGATATATGCAGCACACTGAGCACAGATATGGAGCGTTTTTCAGGCAGACAACGTATAATACTGGTGGTCACTGATCAGCAAAACTCTGCACTGTACTCCTATATAATACAGCTGCTCCCCAGTCGCCACAATTAAGCAATAAGCACAAATATTTCTATCAACATTAATAAACGGAGAGGACGCCAGCCACGATGGGCCAGGTGTTTGTGTCGGCCACTTGGGTCGCTTAGCTTAGTCACACAGCTACCTCATTGCGCCTCTTTTTTTCTTTGCATCATGTGCTGTTTGGGGACAATTTTTTTGAAGTGCCATCCTGCCTAACATTTCCAATGCACGAGTGAAAATGGCGGCGACGCGCGGCTGCTTATATAGAATCCGAATCTCGCGAGAATCTGACAGCGGGATGATGACGTTCGGGCGCGCTCGGGTTAATCGAGCCATACGGGAGAATCCGAGTATGCCTCGGACCCGTGTAAAATGGGTGAAGTTCGGGGGGGTTCGGTTTCCGAGGAACCGAACCCGCTCATCACTACCCCGCACAGTGCATGTTTTGCAGGTCTCCTCACAGAATCGCAAGTGAAATAATTAACTCCACCTGCGGACCTTTTAAAATGTATCTGTGAGCAATTAATACACCTGTGCACCTGCTGGGTTACCTGCAAAACATGCACTGTGTGGGGTAATGACGACCGAGTTTGCAGACCTATGTTGAGGTATTGAGAAATGCCTGTATACCTGCACAACACATGAAGTGTACAGGGCTGCCATCAGACAGTGTGGGGCAGGGCCCACATAATGCCACTATATATATATATATATATATACACACACTGCTTAAAAAAAATAAAGGGAACACTTAAACAACACAATGTAACTCCAAGTCAATCACACTTCTGTGAAATCAAACTGTCCACTTAGGAAGCAGGTTCTCATTGAGCACATGTGACAGAGTCTGGAGACGCCAAGGAGAACGTTCTGCTTTCTGCAACATCCTCCAGCATGACCGGTTATAGCAGTCCAATGGTACTGCTATATAAGTTCAGTGATACTGCCATATAAGTCCAGTGATACTGCCGTATATGTCCAGTGATACTGCCGTATAAGTCCAGTGATACTGCCATATAAATCCAGTCCAGTGGTACTGCCGTATAAGTTCAGTGATACTGCTGTATATGTCCAGTGATACTGCCGTATATGTCCAGTGGTACTGCCGTATAAGTCCAGTGATACTGCTGTATAAATCCAGTCCAGTGGTACTGCCGTATAAATCCAGTCCAGTGGTACTGCCATATACGTCCAATCCAGTGGTGCTGCCATATAAGTTCAGTGGTGCTATCCTGTGCTGTATATTAATCACTCCAAATAAAGGGGTTATTAATATTTAATCCAAATCATTTTTACAGGATTTGCCCTGTGTGGTTTAGAGGCACGCTCTCCTGTGCTGCATTTTGTTATATAACTCCAGAAAAATAATGGAGAACAAAAATTTGGAGATAAAATAGGGAAAAATCAAGAACCACTTCCTCCTACTGCAACAGTCCTTTGCGAGGAAGATGAAATATGACAGCAGTCATCCTGTTGCAAAGCAGATAACTGAGGCCTTGACAGCTATGTTGGTGTTAGACGTGCATCCGGTATCCGCCATTAGTGCAGTGGGACAGCAGTGCCACTCCTAGAAAGGCCAGGTGTTTGTCAGGGACGTGCAGTCAGGGGAGGCAGGGGAGGCAGTGCCTCCCCTGTCATTACTGATTAAAATAATATAAAGAAGATACTTATGACACATATTCTGTGTCATAAGTATTTGCTTTATATTATCCTGATCGTCCCAGTCCATTGTAAAGTGTTTGGGAGGCACTGATCGTGGTGCCTCCCTGTCAGATAGAGAAAGATATGGGGGCGGGTGCGGGCGGGGCCTAGCAATGGGCATTAAAAGCCCATTGAAAATACATGGGAAAGCGGCACCATTAGTGGTGCCGCTTTCACACAGGGACGTGCTTTCAACCTATGAAAGCATGTCCCCTGTCAGTCAGGCCACAGTGATTGGCCAGCGGATCCGTCACTGGATCCGCTGTCAATCACTGTTGTGGGTGCGGTGGAGGTGCGGGCGGCGGCGGGGGTGCGGCGGTGCGGGCAGCGTGAGTGCAGAGTTTTTGCAGCGGAGCGGTAACCCATTTCAAAAATGGCGCCTCAGCGTCATTTTTTAAATTGAAGATGGCCGCCGCGAGCCAATCACGGCTCGCCGCGTCATCGCTCCGCCCCCTCTGGCTGACTTATATAAGTCAGCGCGAGGGAGCGGCTGTCAGTCCGACGGCGGAGGAGGAGCGGAGAAGAGCTCCTGAAGGTTGAAGACGCTGGAAGTCCTGGATGGGCGGCGGCTATGCAGAAGAGCTTAGCAGCCGCTGCCCACCAGGTGAAGACGCTGGAAGCCCTGGGGAAGGCGTCGTCCATGCAAAAGAGCTTTAAGGCCGCTGCCTCCCAGGTGAAGACTTCAGAGAAAGACACTGGAAGCCCTGGGGAGGTGGCGCCCCCCAGGTGAAGACGCCTGAAGCCCTGGGAAAGCGGCGGCCATGCAAAAGAGCTTAAAGGCCGCCGCCCTCAGGTGAAGACCCTGTGCAATAAAACTTATTTTTTAAGACTGTGTGGTTTTTATTTTAATATTTTCTTTACAGATGGGCAACAGGTGCCAGCAGGCCATTTATGTCCGGGCATGCTGGCACTTGTGGTTCTCCAAGTGCCAGCATGCTGGGGCAGGCTTGCTGGGACCTGTAGGCCACCTGTAAAGAACAATTTTAACAATGAACCCCGCACCCACCGCCACCAGGGGTGCGGGGCATAGCACTGGGCTATCAGCCCAGTGCTGGTTATTGCTCGGGAGGGGGACCCCATGTTTATTTTTTGGGGTCCCCACTTCCGAGGAATTCCAGCCCTGGGCTGACTAGCTTGGGGGGGTAGATTAATGCTATGGCAGGGGGACCCCATACCGAGTGTCTCCCCTGCTATGGCATTACCCCTCCCCCCCTGGCTGGTTCTGCCTGGTGCTGGTTTTATGAATAAAGGGGAGGCTACGCTTTTTTTTTTTTCTTTTTTTTTTCTTCTCCTCTATGCGGGGGATGTTAGCTGCTTGTGCCTCCCCAGCCACTGACCTCACCGCACGCCACTGGTGTTTGTGCCGCACACTTGTGTCGCTTAGCTTAGTCATTGCACCTCTTTTACTTCTTAGCATGATGTGCTGTTTGTGGCCTAGTTTTTTTTAAGTGCCATCCTGTCTGCCACTGCAGTGACACTCCTAGATAGGCCAGGTGTTTGTGCAGCACACTTTGCATGATGTGCAGTTTTTACTTCTTTGCATGATGTGCAGTTTGGGGACTAATTTTTTTAAGTGCCATCCTGTCTGACACTGCAGTGCTACTCTTAGATGGGCCAGGTGTTTGTGCCGCACACTTCTGTCGTTTAGCTTAGTCATACAGCTACCTCAGTGCAACTTTTAGGCCTAAAAACAATATTGTGAGGTGTTCAGAATAGACTGGAAATTAGTGGAAATTAATGTTATTGAGGTTAATAATACTGTAGGATCAAAATTACCACCAAATTCTGTGATTTTAGCTATTTTTATGTTTGTTTTTTCTAGTGATGAGCGGGTTCGGATCCTCGTGATCCGAACCCGCCCGAACTTCACCTTTTTTTTCACGGGTCCGAGCAACTCGGATCCTCCCGCCTTGCTCGGTTAACCCGAGCGCACCCAAACGTCATCATTTCGCGGTCGGATTCTCGCGAGATTCGTATTCTATATAAGGAGCTGCGCGTCGCCGCCATTTTTCACTCGTGCATTGGAGATGATCGTGAGAGGACGTGGCTGGCGTCCTCTCAGTTTCTATGTTCAGTGGGCTGCAAATTGTGCTGCAAATATCTGTGCTCAGTGTGCTGCAAATATCTGTGCTCAGTGTGCTGCAAGTGCAAATATCTACGTTCTCTGCCTGAAAAACGCTCCATATCTGACTGTGCTCAGTGTGATGCAAATATCTGTGCTCAGTGTGCTAATTGCTTTATTGTGGGGACTGGGGACCAGCAGTATTATATAGTAGGAGGACAGTGCAGAGTTTTGCTGACCAGTGACCAGTGACCACCAGTATTATACGTTCTCTGCCTGAAAAACGCTCCATGGGCAATATTTACTAATATTCGTGTTTGAGTCGGTTTGTGTAGTGTTTAAACTCGTTTTGTATCGGGTGCATTTTCATGCAACTTTTTGAATCCATATACGCAAAGTTACGAAGCAGTCGACTTTATGGTTTTCGTGTTTTCCGATGTCGATGCCAGTCGTTTTTTTTTGGCACATTTACGGCCGTCATTGTCGTTAGCGTACGTGTTTTTGTTGTATTTGCTGGTTTTTTTCCTAAGTTAAACGCGGCAGGGTTTTTTTTTCCCCGCGGCCGCATTTTCACTTTCAGTTTCGATTTTCATCCCCGTTCGTGATTGGTTGTGTTTCAGATGGTAGGAGTGTCTGTGCGCAACCATATAAATACGCCCCAAACCATCCGCACCTCGTGGGTTTAGTTAGTGGTGAGGAGGAGGGAGATTGTGCTGTGGAGGTAGGTGAATTTGTGGTTTGAAGAGGAGTGGTGGTAGCGATTTCTGAGTGTGGTATTGTGTTTGAAAGTTGTCTTGTCATTCTTGTTGTCTTGTATTTTGTGGTTTTGTCTCATTTTTAGTCCAAGTTATTTTTCTTTATAGACCCTTGTCAGAGTGTGTGTGTGTGTGTGTGTGTGTGTGTGTGTGTGTGTGTGTGTGTGTGTGTGTGTGTGTGTGTGTGTGTTGTGTAGTGGTAGTGGAGGAGTGTGTTGTTTGTCTTTTTTTTTTCCTGTGTTAACTGTTTAGACACACAATTATGTGTGACTCAGAGGTGGAGGGTGTGAGTGAGGGGGAGGAGGTTGGTCAGGTGGAGAATGTGAGGGTTAGTGAGGTGGAGGAGGTGGGTGAGGTTGCTGCAGCAGCCTCAAGTGACAGTGATAGTGACAGTCAGAGAGCTCCGCAGCCACGCACCACTACTAAGACTGGGCGGAATGTTAAGTTTAGTTTTGCAGAAAATGTGGCATTGGTGCGTGAGCTGATGAAGTATCAGAGGCAGCTATTTGGCCCTGAGTCCGCCAAGGTGCCAACACAGAGGAAGACGGTGTTGTGGGCGAAAGTAGTTGCTGCTGTCAATAGTGAGGGGGTGCTCAAGCGGACGGAGGACACGTGCCGCAAACGGTACTATGACATAAAGCGACGTGTCAAGTCCAAAATGGCCAAGGAGGCCAAGTCGGCTCGGAAAACCGGTGGTGGGCAGCCCTATATTGCAAGTTATCTGGAGTATGAGGAGCCCATACGGAGTGTAATACCTCCAGAAGTTGTCTCTGCAACCCATGTCCGGGATTCAGATAGGCCCAGGAAGAATGGTGAGCATGTGTATTTGCATTTACATTCTTTTTTTTTTTTTTTATGTGTGTCATGTGACGTTGCATATTACTCCCATCTTCAAGTGTGTGTCAGCAAATACATTGTTTTGGTTAATGTTTTATATAAAAGCCAATGTAACATCTTACTTTATTGTATGCCATGTGTTTTTCAGACAGATATTTTGCATGTGTAGTTTGGACTTGGTGTGTCTCTGAATTGTCCTGCAATAATGTTTTCCTTTTGGGCTTTTTTAAAAAAAAAATTTTGACTATGTTTTATATTTAAGTGATCCATGTGCAATTTTTAAAAAACAGTGGTTATCATGTTAGAGGCTGGAGTACTGGAAAGTGGTTTGGAAACCACTTACATGTGTAATGTCATCTTTAGATAATGTTAATTATTTAATTTAAAAAACAATATATATATTTTTTTGCTTGTATTTGTACCGTGACACCACACTGCAGTGTAATTTTTTTATAAATTGCTGCATTTTGTTTTTGCTCATATAGTGGTAATGTGTCTTTGGAGTGCCACATCACAGAGCAAATTATATATTGCATCTGTAATATTTTTCCTTCCAATACAAAATGAAGTTGTGTGTTTTTTTTTTTTTTTTTATCTTTTCTTGAACTTGTGGCCTATGTCAGTGTCCTGTACATGTTTTCCTGTGTTGATGTTGCCATAGTGCATATGTGTTTTGGTCATTGTTTTTTTTTACATTTTTTATTTCTGGTCCTTATGTTTGTTTTAAATAAAAACCAAGCATTTCTAAAAGAATAAATGTTTATAAGCATAATGGGTGGATGTATACACAATAGCATGATTTTTTAATATAATTCATTTTATACAGTGTCTGAAAAAAGCAGTACTACTCGTCGGCCAGTAACTCCTATCACATCTGATGATGATGACGCTGCGGAAGCAGGTAAAGTGTCCATTGTAGTATAGGGTATGCTTGTAAAGGAATGGGCATAACAAAATTGCACTTTCATTAAAAGGTCCATCAAAAGAAGTATGGAGCAGCAGAAGTGGCACTTCTGTAAGACATCACCACAAAAAACCTGTGGCCGAGAAGAAAGCAAGATCGTATGTCCCAGCACAAACACAGCAGGCTACCCCGCCACGAAGATTATCGTCCGTATGTTCTGTACCCCCACTCCAAATTTTGGACACAGCTCCAAGACATCATCCACACTCCCCTCATCTTGATTGTGAGTATCAAACTGAAAAAAATGTGTAAAATGTCAGAACATAATCAAAATCAGTCATAACCGCATTAAGTCAAAACACATCCAAAACTAAAATACTTACCGCAGTAAGTAAAAGCTGAAATGGAATCCAAGCTAAATGGCCTTGTCCACATCCAGTAAAGATATGTATGTCCACTTGAGCCATACAGTATGACATTGGGTGTAAGATGCTGCAACAAAAAAGCATGTTGGTTTGTTTGCAAAAAGTAAGGTTGTTTTTCCAAAATTCACATGTGTGCTTGAGGTAACATTGCAAAATACATATAAAAACATTACTATGTTTGTTTGAACAAAGCTATAAGGTAACACATTATGTATTCCAATGTGTTTTTATGGTGGAGTATGTGTGAGCTACAATAAAACTAAAGTGTTTGCTTTCACAATTAAGTAACCAGACACATTTGCCTCAAACAGGCATATGTATGTATTTAAGCTATGAGTGATGATGTTGCTAGCCAGAATAGTTGAAAGCAACAGTGAATGACATGTGTTCCATGTGTAGTGATATTTTAAAATTTCACAAACATATGGATAGCTAACGGAGATTTGTTTAACATTTCAGCTTCGAGTCCTGGGAACAGCATCCCTCCGCAACAACACCAACACAGTGACATGGAGGAGACAAACATCTTAGAAATGCAGCCATTAATGCAAGGAATTGTTATGATACCAGTACGTCTGACCAGAGGTGATCTTATGACGGAGGTCAGAGTACTGGAATGGAATGCTGGTTACGGGAGCAGGAAAGCCTAGTAACCCCTAGCGCCCTAACTCCGTTGTCTCGCCCGTGTTATCAGAAATCCCCTGCGAGACTATGGTTGCTTGAGCCCATGGCAGCCGCGTTTGAAGGGCGGATTATGTCTGCCCAACTCCGATGCCCCCTCAGGTCTTAATGGGAGACAAAGGGAAATCCGAGACAGGGTGATAACAAGGGGCCCTCTGACTAAGCAACCAGGCCAGGGGCTACAAGCTAACTAACTTAAACCAGAAGTATGTGCCGACAAACCGCCAGGGAAAAGGACAACCAAAAATCCACGAATCCGTTACTCCTATCCAGCACCGCTGGATACCAGAGTGGATTTGTGGGAGCGGAATCCTCCGCAAAAGCTCCGAAACACAATGTAACCAAATAATAAATAGTAAGCGGTCAAGCCGCAACACACGGCTACGCCGCGACTCACGAACACCACAGGATGTTAAAGGTGCTCGGTCAGGACTCCAGGAAAAGATGACAACTTCCGAGTATTGGACCACTGAGGACAGGAACGACCGGATAGACAGGACTGGAAAACTCTCTGCAACAGACACAGCAAACAGGAAGCTATTACCGGCGTCTGTGAGAAGTCCAGAGAGTGCTTTTAACTGGGAGCTCTCCAATCAGGAGCCAGACAGGGTAATTAACAATCATGCCGTGCAGCTGCATGCTGCACGGCCAGGATACCAATGAGGTGATTAATCTAGACCCAGCAACGGGGAACGCGGTCCGACAGTGGCGTCCCCGTTGCTAGGGTCTGAGCGGCTCCGTGCGCCCGGCGTCTAGCGTTGCTAGGGAGCCGGCGGCTGTCCGCATGCGGCGTCCCTAGTTGCTAGGCGCCGGGCCGCACTGACGGGCGGACCCTCGGCGCCTAACAGTACCCCCCCTTGAGGAGGGGTCAAGGAACCCCTAAGGCCAGGTTTCTGAGGAAATTCTCGAAAAAATGCCTTTTTGAGCCTCGGGGCATGGAGATCCTCATCCAGGACCCAAGACCTTTCTTCTGGACCATAACCTCTCCAATGTACCAAAAAATAAAGCCGACCCCGGGACAACTTGGAATCGAGAACCTTCTCCACCAAGAACTCCTGCTGACCCTGTACATCTATTGGTGATTTCCCCTGAGAGATCTTCCGAGGAAATCTACTGGAAGAAACGTATGGTTTCAACAGGGAGCAATGGAAAGTATTTCCGATCCGGAGAGTTCTTGGTAAACGTAACCGGAAAGCAACTGGATTGATTTTTTTTATAATATGAAATGGTCCAATAAATTTAGGGCCCAATCTGGCTGAGGTTTGTCGAAGTCTAATGTTACGAGTCGACAACCACACCCTATCTCCAACTTTAAAAGTGCACGGCCGCCGGAGCCTGTCAGAAAATTTTTTCTCCCGAAATGCCGCTTTTCTGAGAGCAAGGTGCACTTTTCTCCAAATGAGTCTGAGATGAGCGGTCAAGGTCAGTGAGGAGACAGAGGAATGTTGAAAAAAGGAATTAGCTCTGGGGTGAAAACCAAAAACTGTAAAAAATGGAGACACATTGGTGGAGGAATGACAGGCATTGTTGTAAGCAAACTCCGCCAACGGAAGAAACTCGGACCAGTCATTTTGGAGTTTGGCCGAGTACAAACGCAAATATTGTTTTAATGATTGATTAACTCGCTCAGTCTGCCCGTTGGATTGGGGATGGTAGCCAGACGTTAAAGACAATTTCATCTTTAAAGAGGCACAAAAAGACTTCCAAAATTGTGCAATGAATTGTGGACCCCGATCAGAAACAATATCAGTGGGTAACCCATGGAGTCTGAAAACATGGCGGAGGAACAAAACTGCCAATCCCTGGGCAGATGGCAATCGGGGAAGAGCAATGAAATGGGCCATCTTGCTAAAACGGTCAACTACCACCCATATGACTCGGCATCCGGCTGACAGAGGGAGGTCCACCACAAAATCCATGGAAATATGAGACCATGGCCTGAGAGGAACATTCAAGGGCATAAGTTGACCGATAGGCAAGGAACGGGGAACTTTATGCTGTGCACAGACCTGACACGAAAAAAACAAACTCCTTAATGTCTTTGGAAAGACCAGGCCACCATACTGAGCGGGAGACTAATTCCAAAGTCTTAGCGATCCCCGGATGCCCGGCAACTTTGCTATCATGAAACTCCGTCAAAACGGTTGCTCTCAAAAACTCAGGGACATAAAGACGACCAGCAGGAGTATTTCCAGGAGCTTGATGTTGAAGCTGCTTTAACTGGGTAAATAAATCTTGTGTGAGGCCTGCCCGAATGACTGAAGACGGAAGTATGGGAGTAACAGGACTGTTATCATGAACTGCAAGAAAACTGCGTGACAGGGCATCCGCCTTGGCATTCTTGGAACCTGGCCTGAAGGTGATAATAAACTTGAAACGAGTAAAAAATAAAGCCCAACGAGCTTGCCGGGCATTCAGCCGTTTAGCTGATTCAATGTACTGAAGATTTTTGTGATCAGTCAAAACTGAAATGGTATGTGTTGCTCCCTCAAGCCAATGCCTCCACTCCTCGAAAGCCCATTTAATAGCCAGTAATTCCCGGTTACCAACATCGTAGTTGGATTCAGCAGATGAGAATTTCCTGGACATAAAGGCACAAGGATGTAATTCTAGAGAATCCGGATCCTTCTGAGATAGGATAGCCCCTACTCCAACCTCCGAGGCATCAACCTCAACAATGAAAGGCAATTCTGGGTTGGGATGTCTGAGGACCGGGGCTGAGACAAAGGCTTGTTTCAAGGCCTGAAAAGATAACTCAGCTTCACGTGACCAGTTGGTTGGATCCGCTCCCTTCTTAGTCAGTGCCACAATGGGAGCAACTAGGTCGGAGAAAGAGTGAATAAATCTTCTATAATAATTCGCAAACCCAAAAAAGCGCTGAATTGCTTTTAAGTTGGTGGGTTGCGCCCAACTAAGGATGGCTTGGAGCTTCTTCGGTTCCATACAGAATCCCCGAGGGGAAATAATGTACCCTAAAAAGGATACCTCCGTGACATGAAATTCACACTTCTCCAGCTTGGCATATAGGTGATTTTCACGTAATTTTTTTAGAACCTGACGCACCTGGGTAACGTGTTGTTCAATAGAGTCAGAATATATCAAGATATCGTCTAAATAGACTACTACGAATCTTCCAAGAAAATCACGGAGCACATCGTTAATGAGATCCTGGAAAACTGCCGGAGCGTTAGACAGGCCGAATGGCATAACCAGATACTCATAGTGACCCGACTGAGTACTGAATGCCGTTTTCCACTCATCCCCTGACTTGATTCGGATGAGGTTATATGCTCCTCTCAGGTCAATCTTAGAAAAAATCACAGCCGAACGTAGCTGATCAAAGAGGACAGAAATCAGCGGCAAAGGGTAAGTATTTTTTACTGAGATTTTATTCAAGGCTCTAAAGTCAATGCAAGGTCTGAGTGATCCATCCTTCTTCTCCACAAAGAAGAAGCCTGCACTTAAAGGGGATTTAGACGGCATGATAAATCCTTTCCCTAGGCTTTCTTTAACATATTCATTCATGGCCACAGTTTCTGGTCCGGACAATGCATATAACCTTCCCTTAGGCAAAGTGGCACCAGGAATTAGCTCAATAGCACAATCATAAGGCCGATGGGGAGGCAGAATGTCCGCATTGCCCTTGGAAAATACATCAACAAAATCCTGGTATTCCACAGGAATGGGTGCGGGAATGACAGCAGCTATTCTGATGGGAAGCGTAATACATTCCTTATTACAGATGGTACCCCACTGTGAGATCTCCCCCGACTGCCAATCAATGATGGGATTATGAAAGGCCAGCCAAGGGTGACCCAGAACCACTGGAACTGCTGGGCAATGGGTAAGGAAAAATTCAATTTTTTCGGAATGAAGAGCTCCTACCGAAAATAGTACAGGAGGTGTACAGAGAGAAATAACCCCATTGGACAAGGGACTCCCATCTAAACCATGCATGGTGATACACCTACCCAAGGCTAACTGAGGAATACCTAAGGCCTTGGCCCACGTTAAGTCCATAAAGTTCCCTGCAGCTCCACTGTCAACAAAAGCCGACACCGAGGAACAGAGGCTGCCAAAGGAAACTTTAGCTGGGACTAACAGTGAATTATTTGAGGAGATAAGCTGCAGACCAAAGTGAACCCCCTCACAATTCACTTGGTCGAGGCGTTTCCCGACTTGTTCGGACAATTACGGGCAAAATGTCCCTTACTCCCACAGTACAAACAAAGACCATAATTTTGCCTTCTGGTTCTTTCTTCAGGAGACAGCTTGGAGAGACCTATCTGTATGGGCTCCTCTATGTCCACAGGAATGGAAAAAACACCAGGAGTAGACCCGACAGATGCTCCTTTTTCAGCCCTCCGCTCTCTGAGACGACGATCAATCTTAATAGAAAGCTCCATGAGTTTATCAAGAGTCTCAGGAGCGGGATACTGAAGGAGACTGTCTTTTAAAGACTCAGATAAGCCGAGGCGAAACTGACTGCGCAGGGCTGGGTCATTCCATCCACAGTCGTTCGACCAACGGCGAAACTCCGTACAATAAATCTCTGCGGGATTCTTACCCTGTCTGAGAGCACGCAAATGACTCTCGGCTGATGCCTCTCTATCAGGGTCATCATACAATAGCCCTAAAGACCCCAGAAAGGCGTCTACAGACAACAATGCCGGATCGTCAGTTCTTAAACCAAAAGCCCAGGTCTGGGGATCCCCCTGAAGTAAAGAAATAATAATTCCGACCCGCTGAGATTCCGTACCTGAGGAGACTGGTCTTAAACGAAAATAAAGTTTACGAGACTCTTTAAAATTAAAAAACTGCTTTCTATCCCCAGAAAAACGGTCAGGCAAATGCATTTTTGGTTCAGGAACGACCCTCGGGGAAGTCCGTAACAGATCTTCCTGTGACCTCACCCGAAGGGACAGATCCTGAACCATCTGAGTAAGTTCTTGAATCTGACTAACTAGAAGCTGGCCAGGATTTGGCCCTACACCAGTGGGATTCATGAGGCCGACAAATCTTCCAAACTGAAATAAGGGAAAAAATCAAACCCTGTTTAATTTTAAATTTTAGTCTGGCCGGTAATAATGTTATGATACCAGTACGTCTGACCAGAGGTGATCTTATGACGGAGGTCAGAGTACTGGAATGGAATGCTGGTTACGGGAGCAGGAAAGCCTAGTAACCCCTGGCGCCCTAACTCCGTTGTCTCGCCCGTGTTATCAGAAATCCCCTGCGAGACTATGGTTGCTTGAGCCCATGGCAGCCGCGTTTGAAGGGCGGATTATGTCTGCCCAACTCCGATGCCCCCTCAGGTCTTAATGGGAGACAAAGGGAAATCCGAGACAGGGTGATAACAAGGGGCCCTCTGACTAAGCAACCAGGCCAGGGGCTACAAGCTAACTAACTTAAACCAGAAGTATGTGCGGACAAACCGCCAGGGAAAAGGACAACCAAAAATCCACGAATCCGTTACTCCTATCCAGCACCGCTGGATACCAGAGTGGATTTGTGGGAGCGGAATCCTCCGCAAAAGCTCCGAAACACAATGTAACCAAATAATAAATAGTAAGCGGTCAAGCCGCAACACACGGCTACGCCGCGACTCACGAACACCACAGGATGTTAAAGGTGCTCGGTCAGGACTCCAGGAAAAGATGACAACTTCCGAGTATTGGACCACTGAGGACAGGAACGACCGGATAGACAGGACTGGAAAACTCTCTGCAACAGACACAGCAAACAGGAAGCTATTACCGGCGTCTGTGAGAAGTCCAGAGAGTGCTTTTAACTGGGAGCTCTCCAATCAGGAGCCAGACAGGGTAATTAACAATCATGCCGTGCAGCTGCATGCTGCACGGCCAGGATACCAATGAGGTGATTAATCTAGACCCAGCAACGGGGAACGCGGTCCGACAGTGGCGTCCCCGTTGCTAGGGTCTGAGCGGCTCCGTGCGCCCGGCGTCTAGCGTTGCTAGGGAGCCGGCGGCTGTCCGCATGCGGCGTCCCTAGTTGCTAGGCGCCGGGCCGCACTGACGGGCGGACCCTCGGCGCCTAACAGGAATGAGCCCCCCAGCACCTGTGAGTACACCACCACAGTAAAGCACACCACCACCACAACACAGCCCAACAACACCAGGAACACAAGGCCCTGATCAGGTGTTTTGGACTATTTGGGCTAGACAGCAGGCCACTAATGAAGATTGCCTGCGTAAGCAGACACAAATGTTTGCAAGCCTACAATCTCACCTCAGAAGAATATCAAGAAATCTGAGTAGACAAAATGAACAAACAACCAGAATAGGCAATACCATGGAACTCATGCGTACAGACATTACACAGGTCATGGGCAACTTACAGCGCATAATGGAAGAACAGCACAGACAACAGCAAAGTTATATGAGCATTTTTCAAAACAATCAAAAGTTTAATGAAAGTTTATTCTGAATAGTAGACAATCAAAATGCTGCTACACGTGAACTCAATGCCACCCTCACTAACCTGAATGAAACACTCAGATGCATGCACCAACAGCAAACAAGCAGCAGTTCTGGTACGACTACTCCAAATATCACGCCAGTCTCATCACCACCAAGACGCTCCACCAGAGCACGACAACATGACAGTGCTAAAGGCAAAGGGCAGGACAAGCAGCCACCCAAAAAAACGTGAAAAAAAAACAAGTTAGACATTTGTGATAAGTAACTCAAAATAGTTAGCAAGTGTTTTTTTGCTTAAAAAATATAACACTTAGCTCCTTGACCCTTTTTTCAACATCATTAATTATAATTGGCCCCCAAAAAAACATAAATTTAGTACGCACATTTATTCATTAACATTTTTTTTTTTGTATTGGAGGAGGGAAATGTTGATGGAGCCACACATACATGTTAGCAGGAAGTAAACTGACCACTTGATTTTTTTCTAATCATTACTCTTTCTAGATTCCAATCATTCTCTTTGCCTGCAGATACAATAATTGCCAGCCAGGCAGAATGTCTTTAGCAGGAAGTAAACTGACAACTTGATTTTTTTCTAATCATTACTCTTTCTAGATTCCAATCATTCTCTTTGCCTGCAGATACAATAATTGCCAGCCAGGCATAATGTCTTTAGCAGGAAGTAAACTGACCACTTGATTTTTTCTAATCATTACTCTTTCTAGATTCCAATCATTCTCTTTGCCTGCAGATACAATAATTGCCAGCCAGGCAGAATGTCTTTAGCAGGAAGTAAACTGACCACTTGATTTTTTTCTAATCATTACTCTTTCTAGATTCCAATCATTCTCTTTGCCTGCAGATACAATAATTGCCAGCCAGGCAGAATGTCTTTAGCAGGAAGTAAACTGACCACTTGATTTTTTTCTAATCATTACTCTTTCTAGATTCCAATCATTCTCTTTGCCTGCAGATACAATAATTGCCAGCCAGGCAGAATGTCTTTAGCAGGAAGTAAACGGACCACTTGATTTTTTTTCTAATCATTACTCTTTCTAGATTCCAATCATTCTCTTTGCCTGCAGACAATCCAAATTACAATGTTAGTGATACATATCTTAGCTATCTTATCTATACAACATTACAAGAAGAACACAATTGAGTTGCGTAAAAAGCTTGTAATATGTTGCCTTTGTTTGAAAAACATTGTCTAAATGAATGTCAGTATTGATGGGACATGTTTGTGTGTGTAAAAAATTATTAAGAATGTTTTTACACATGATGCTGAAACAAACAAATATGTACTCTTACAACAAAAAACAAAAACTGTGTATAATAATGTATATGTGTGGCAAACTGTGTATTTACTTACACATCATCTAGTTTACAGCATCAAACATTAGGAAATAAATTATTCCTGATTGCAGTAAGTTTGTGAGTCTTAAATATGATGGTGCATCACACATAGGGACACATGTATTCCTCAAGGCTAACATATTATATGTTGAGGAGTGTTTTTTGGGAACACAGGTTCACAAACTCGGCCCTCAGGAACCCACACAGTGCATGTTTTGCAGGTCTCCTCACAGAATCACAAGTGACATAATTAGCTCCATCTGTGAACCTTTTAACATATGTCTGTGAATAATTCATACAAATGTGCTTCTACTGGGTTACGAGAAAACATGCACTGTGTGTGGTCCTGAGGGCCGAGTTTGTGAACCTGTGCATTAGGACGTTACACACAATGATAAAGTGAAATACTAAATGGATGATGTGGGCTTGTAAGAAATTAGCACTGCAAGTTTATGATCACTTATCCAGACTTAATGCATGCCACTCATAATCTGTTGTTTTGAGAATAAAAATACACACAATACACATGCGACATTTGTTTTTCATATAGCGAGGGTATGTTTGTATGTGTCAAGGAGACAGACACATTCTGAGTAATGGATTTTGGTTAAAAAAAAGGCAAAATATCTATTTATGATTACACAACAAATGAAATAAGCAAACCAAGCTTACCTTAGAAATAGCGATTGATGATCTGTTGCCTAACCTGCCTCCCTACATCAGTACTCCAAGTATCACCAGATGTCTCTAATTCCTCTGCTTGATGGCTGCTTTCTTCCTCCTCCTCCTCCTCCTCAACATGTGGCAGATGTTGTTGCAAACACATGTTATGAAGAAAGCAGCAGCAGAACACAATTTGAGTCACCTTGGAGGGACTATACAACAAAAGGCCACCAGACTTATCCAGACACCAAAAGCTAGATTTCAGCACACCAAAACATCTTTCTATCACATTCCGCGTGGAATTATGTGCATTATTGTAATTGTGTTCAGCAGGGGTATCAGGTCGGGACAATGGAGTTAGAAGCCAAGAGAAACAGCCATATCCTCCAGCACCTAAAGGACAGATATAGTAACGTGATTCATGTTAAGATACAGCAACACATAAGTAACACACTGTGGGGCAGATGTATTAACCTGTAGAAGGCATAAGGAAGTGAAAAACCAATGATATGTGCAAGGTAATAAAGGCAGCAGACAATCTGTTCCTAAATGTTAATTTACATATTGGAGCTGATTGGCTGGTGCCTTTATCACCTTGCACAGATCACTGGTTTCTCACTTCCTTATGCCTTCTACAGGTTAATACATCTGCACCTGTATTTGGACAAAGTATACGCAGGCCTACACATATCAAATTACATACCCAGCAGCCATCCATCTGGCATTTGTCCGTCCTCAAACTTATCAAAGAGGGATGACTGACTGAGGATGAAGGAGTCATGGCAGCCCCCAGGGTAACCAGCAACAACACTCATTATTTTGAGATTTGCATCACAAACCACCTGCACATTTGTGGAGTGTTCGAAATGGCGGTTTGTATATATGTGCTGCCTGCCCCTAGGTGGTCTCAGCTGAATGTGTGTGCAATCTATGGCTCCAAGCACATTGGGCATGCCAGCCAGCTCATAGAAATCTACCATGACGGCATGCCACTGAGACTCCGGGGTAGGGAAGCAGATTGAGGCCTCAATGTGGGGCTGCAAAACAGCCAACACCTGTGTGTACATTTTAAAGAACAATAAACATGAGATTTTAGGACAGAACTGGCCACCGAGAAATTAAAACAAACACAAAACAGAAGAGGTCGTTAGGTATACATCACCTGTGTTAAGATTCTTGAAAATGAGGGCTGTGAGATTCCTATGACATCCCCAGACACAGCCTGAAAGCTGCCAGTAGCCATAAAGTGCAACACAGCCAGGAGTTTGTGCAGGCCTGAGACAGGGCGAGAGCGTGCTGTCTCAGGGTCTAGGCCCAGTTTGACAAGGTCATACAGACGGAAAATGTTGTTACGATTTTGACGGAACATCTGTTTGACCTTATCATCGGACAATGCGTTCAAGTTTAAACGCCCCCTAAAAAACGAGGCCTGCGCAGCCTCCGCGGAACCTGTACAACCTGCTGACCATGTTCAGTTTCTTGGCCCTGGGTACTTACAGGCTGATGTCTGAGTCTGAGGAAGTCCACAGCACACAAAAGATCACTGGCCCACAGTCCTGCTGCCATTTCTGAGTGTAGGTGTCTTGAAATGGGCCTAACATCCTTTTATAGGCATCCTAATTCAGGTGTGAGTGATTTTTTATTTGCAACACATGTAAACACGACTGAAAAAAGCAGGTCTATTTTTTTGCCGCTTATTTTAACGAATCGCAAAAAAAATACGACCGCATTTGAGCACTCAGAGACTAACACCCAAATACGAATGAATAGTGAATTCCCGTATTCTATGAAATAACAGCCGCGTTTGACCGATGGTCTATTCATTCGTATTTCGGAACGTTGTCATTCAAACCATTATGAATAGACCAGACACTGCTGAGATTGGTGCTTAGTGAATTCCCGGATTAGGATTTAGAAAAAAAAACAGAAATCGGCCAAACTCTGATTTTTAGTAAATACTGGCCCATATCTGTGCTGCATTGTAGTATATAGTAGGAGGACAGTGCAGAATTTTGCTGACCACCAGTATAACTATATATATAGCAGTACGGTACAGTAGTCCACTGCTCTACCTACCTCTGTGTCGTCAAGTATACTATCCATCCATACCTGTGGTGCATTTCAGTTTTGCACAGTTTGCTGACCACCAGTATATACTATATAGCAGTACGGTACAGAAGGCCACTGCTCTACCTACCTCTGTGTCGTCAAGTATACTATCCATCCATACCTGTGGTGCATTTCAGTTTTGCACAGTTAGCTGACCACCAGTATATACTATATAGGAGTACGGTACAGAAGGACTCTGCTCAACCTACCTCTGTGTCGTCAAGTATACTATTCATCCATACCTGTGGAGCATTTCAGTTTTGCACAGTTTGCTGACCACCAGTATATACTATATAGCAGTACGGTACAGAAGGCTACTGCTCTACCTACCTCTGTGTCGTCAAGTATACTATCCATCCATACCTGTGGTGCATTTCAGTTTTGCACAGTTAGCTGACCACCAGTATATACTATATAGCAGTACGGTACAGAAGGCCACTGCTCTACCTACCTCTGTGTCGTCAAGTATACTATCCATCCATACCTGTGGTGCATTTCAGTTTTGCACAGTTAGCTGACCACCAGTATATACTATATAGGAGTACGGTACAGAAGGACTCTGCTCAACCTACCTCTGTGTCGTCAAGTATACTATTCATCCATACCTGTGGAGCATTTCAGTTTTGCACAGTTTGCTGACCACCAGTATATACTATATAGCAGTACGGTACAGAAGGCTACTGCTCTACCTACCTCTGTGTCGTCAAGTATACTATCCATCCATACCTGTGGTGCATTTCAGTTTTGCACAGTTAGCTGACCACCAGTATATACTATATAGCAGTACGGTACAGAAGGCCACTGCTCTACCTACCTCTGTGTCGTCAAGTATACTATCCATCCATACCTGTGGTGCATTTCAGTTTTGCACAGTTTGCTGACCACCAGTATATACTATATAGCAGTACGGTACAGAAGGCCACTGCTCTACCTACCTCTGTGTCGTCAAGTATACTATCCATCCATACCTGTGGTGCATTTCAGTTTTGCACAGTTAGCTCACCACCAGTATATACTATATAGGAGTACGGTACAGAAGGACTCTGCTCAACCTACCTCTGTGTCGTCAAGTATACTATTCATCCATACCTGTGGAGCATTTCAGTTTTGCACAGTTTGCTGACCACCAGTATATACTATATAGCAGTATGGTACAGAAGGCTACTGCTCTACCTACCTCTGTGTCGTCAAGTATACTATCCATCCATACCTGTGGTGCATTTCAGTTTTGCACAGTTAGCTGACCACCAGTATATACTATATAGCAGTACGGTACAGAAGGCCACTGCTCTACCTACCTCTGTGTCGTCAAGTATACTATCCATCCATACCTGTGGTGCATTTCAGTTTTGCACAGTTTGCTGACTACCAGTATATACTATATAGCAGTACGGTACAGTAGGCCACTGCTCTACCTACCTCTGTGTCGTCAAGTATACTATCCAACCATACCTGTGGTGCATTTCAGTTTTACACAGTTTGCTGACCACCAGTATATACTATATAGCAGTATGGTACAGAAGGCCACTGCTCTACCTACCTCTGTGTCGTCAATTATACTATCCATCCATACCTGTGGTGCATTTCAGTTTTGCACAGTTAGCTGACCACCAGTATATACTATATAGCAGTACGGTACAGAAGGCCACTGCTCTACCTACCTCTGTGTCGTCAAGTATACTATCCATCCATACCTGTGGTGCATTTCAGTTTTGCACAATTTGCTGACCACCAGTATATACTATATAGCAGTACGGTACAGAAGGCCACTGCTCTACCTACCTCTGTGTCGTCAAGTATACTATCCATCCATACCTGTGGTGCATTTCAGTTTTGCACAATTTGCTGACCACCAGTATATACTATATAGCAGTACGGTACAGAAGGCCACTGCTCTACCTACCTCTGTGTCGTCAATTATACTATCCATCCATACCTGTGGTGCATTTCAGTTTTGCACAGTTAGCTGACCACCAGTATATACTATATAGCAGTACGGTACAGAAGGCCACTGCTCTACCTACCTCTGTGTCGTCAAGTATACTATCCATCCATACCTGTGGTGCATTTCAGTTTTGCACAATTTGCTGACCACCAGTATATACTATATAGCAGTACGGTACAGAAGGCCACTGCTCTACCTACCTCTGTGTCGTCAAGTATACTATCCATCCATACCTGTGGTGCATTTCAGTTTTGCACAGTTAGCTGACCACCAGTATATACTATATAGCAGTACGGTACAGAAGGCCACTGCTCTACCTACCTCTGTGTCGTCAAGTATACTATCCATCCATACCTGTGGTGCATTTCAGTTTTGCACAGTTTGCTGACTACCAGTATATACTATATAGCAGTACGGTACAGTAGGCCACTGCTCTACCTACCTCTGTGTCGTCAAGTATACTATCCAACCATACCTGTGGTGCATTTCAGTTTTACACAGTTTGCTGACCACCAGTATATACTATATAGCAGTATGGTACAGAAGGCCACTGCTCTACCTACCTCTGTGTCGTCAATTATACTATCCATCCATACCTGTGGTGCATTTCAGTTTTGCACAGTTAGCTGACCACCAGTATATACTATATAGCAGTACGGTACAGAAGGCCACTGCTCTACCTACCTCTGTGTCGTCAAGTATACTATCCATCCATACCTGTGGTGCATTTCAGTTTTGCACAATTTGCTGACCACCAGTATATACTATATAGCAGTACGGTACAGAAGGCCACTGCTCTACCTACCTCTGTGTCGTCAAGTATACTATCCATCCATACCTGTGGTGCATTTCAGTTGTGCGCAGTATATATAGTAGTAGGCCATTGCTATTGATATTACTGGCATATAATTCCACACATTAAAAAATGGAGAACAAAAATGTGGAGGGTAAAATAGGGAAAGATCAAGATCCACTTCCACCTCGTGCTGAAGCTGCTGCCACTAGTCATGGCCGAGACGATGAAATGCCATCAACGTCGTCTGCCAAGGCCGATGCCCAATGTCATAGTAGAGAGCATGTAAAATCCAAAAAAATTAAGCTCAGTAAAATTAATGCTCAAAAAAGGGGGGAATGGTTCCCGTATAGTACCGAAGCCAAAAGAGAAAAAGAAATACTATATGTCTTTTCTGGGGCACACTTTTGATGGGAATGAAAAGATGAGTTCTATTTAAAATATACCTTTTATTGTCAACCTTCATAAAATATTGACTATAGGGCAAAAGGAAGGGGGGAGAAAGCAAGGAAAGGTACTGATAGTCACAATTTATTAAATTAATATGCTATGATCAAAAAATGAATAGATAAAATGTTATCTGAATAAATCGCTGATATAATAATAAAGATAACAATTTGGCTTAATGCTTCTGTGAGCGAAAATATGTATGTCTCCAAAAAATTGTTACTCTAAAATTCTTATGTATTGGCGTGAAATTTTCTTCCTGGAATTGTAACAATTTGTCTTGTAATGAAAATATCACCGGAAGAAAAAAATCATCAAAACAAATAAACAAACAAACAATTGGTTGAACCTGGCTCAACTCTATGATCTGAGTGTAACGGGGATTTATGAACACAAGGGGAAAACAGAAGGAGAAAAATGATTCTAAGTCCTGTGTCCTGGGTTTGGATAAAAATACCTGCAGTACCCGGTATTCCCTGGTGGTCTCCCAACCAGGTACTGACCTGGCCCACAGTGCTTGGCTTCCAAGATCAGACGAGGTTGGGCATACTCAGTATGGTCTGACCGCAGGTAGATATATCCCACACCAAATGACAATAGGAACTCTGTATCCTAGATTCTGAGAGAATTTCCCAGGGTTTTCTTGTGGAGGCCCATGGTCCCGTAATGATGTTAGTAAAACTCCCGAATCTGGAAACAAGTTGTGTGAAAAATTCTCTGATATTCTCCCACACTTGAAGAATAGCGTGAGGTCTGCCGGTTATCAGCTTCAGGAATGAACTGTTTAGGTGCCACCTCTTTTCAAAGGTGAGTCTTAGATCCCTTGTACTGAAGGCTGAAAGTCATATAAGCACCAAGGCAGTCACAGGTTTTAGATGTCAAAAAAATATATATACATATCTCAAAAATGTCAGATGGGGTCTCCCAGGTTAATGGAGGTCCTGAGGCAATGATGGTGTGGCCCTGCTGTGAATTGGATAGGCAAGGACTGGAGAGTGATAGAGAGAGAATGAGAGAAAGAAGCAAAAGAAGAAAGGGGATCAGGTTAAGTAACCCACCACTTCTGCTTTTTGATCATCTGCCTGGGCATCGAATGAAAAAATGAGAGAGTGGTGTGGAACGACACTGATGCCGAAGAAAGCTAGAGGGACACTTCTACTGTCCTGTTTTCTAACAAAATGGTGCTCTGTTGACAAATTGCATTGCAGAGCCACCAAAATTGTTTAAACAGAATGAGAGGGTGTTCCAGAAATGTGTTATGCTTAGAAAATTGTTACTTCAAAAATGAATGTTATTCCATGGTAAATCACATATGTTGAAAAAGTGCTACAATAATGCCCTCAGAGGGGTCATGTGTGTAACCTATTTTAGATGTATGATGCATCCCAAAAAAATCCCCTAGTTGAAATCTAAGATGGATGCTGATACTGTGAAAATAATGTGACCAGGACCCTCAGGCTGCTGTAATGTTACAGATATAAAGGTCTCCCTGGATTGTTGCTCTAATTAACAGGAAAAAATGCCTCTGGCAGATGCTGGTATATAATAGTGATCCTTAATGATATAATCCTTGAGGCAAAAAAACAACAAAATGTCCGGGAAACTGGTTAGTAATGTTACTTCAAAAACAAAGCCAAAGCTGGAGACCTACTGTTACGTAGAGGGGTGTGAGATACCCCCACTGGTCGCTGTACGCAGCTTCAGAGAGTCCGTGGAGAAGGGTGAGCCAGGCGAGGAGACGCCGGTGTCCACGGTCCGCCGACCGGAAGTTCGGAACACCGGACCGGAAGTGACGTACGTTTCGCTCTACGGAGCTTGTTCACTGGATGCCAGGCATAGTCAAAAAAGGGGGGAACACCTGTTGTCCGTGGGACGATTATGGCCATTGACATGCCTGGTCAAAATACAAAAAAAATCACCTCTTCGGTGTGGAATTATTTCAACAGAAATGCGGACAACTGGTGTCAAGCCGTGTGTTGCCTTTGTCAAGCTGTAATAAGTAGGGGTAAGGACGTTAACCACCTAGGAACATCCTCCCTTATACGTCACCTGGACCGCATTCATCAGAAGTCAGTGACAAGTTCAAAAACTTTGGATGACAGCGGAATCAGTCCACTGACCACTAAATCCCTTCCTCTTGTAACCAAGCTCCTGCAAACCACACCACCAACTCCCTCAGTGTCAATTTCCTCCTTACACAGGAAAGCCAATAGTCCTGCAGGCCATGTCACTGGCAAGTCTGACGAGTCCTCTCCTGCCTGGGATTCCTCCGATGCATCCTTGAGTGTAACGCCTACTGCTACTGGCGCTGCTGTTGTTGCTGCTGGGAGTCGATCGGCATCCCAGAGGGGAAGTCGGAAGACCACTTGTACTACTTCCATTAAGCAATTGACTGTCCAACAGTCCTTTGCGAGGAAGATGAAATATCACAGCAGTCATCCTGCTGCAAAGCTGGTAACTCAGGCCTTGGCAGCCTGGATGGTGAGAAACGTGTTTCTGGTATCCACCGTTAATTCACAGGGAACTAGAGACTTGATTGAGGTACTGTGTCCCCGGTACCAAATACCATCTAGGTTCCATTTCTCTAGGCAGGCGATACCGAAAATGTATACTAACGTCAGAAAAAGAGTCACCAGTGTCCTAAAAAATGCAGTTGTACCCAATGTCCACTTAACCACGGACATGTGGACAAGTGGAGCAGAGCAGACTCAGGACTATATAACTGTGACAGCCCACTGGGTAGATGTATTGCCTCCCGCAGCAAGAACAGCAGCGGCGGCACCAGTAGCAGCATCTTGCAAACGCCAACTCGTTCCTAGGCAGGCTACGCTTTGTATCACCGCTTTCCATAAGAGGCACACAGCTGACAACCTCTTACGGAAACTGAGGAACATCATCGCAGAATGGCTTACCCCAATTGGACTCTCCTGGGGATTTGTGACAACGGACAACGCCACCAATATTGTGCGTGCATTACATCTGGGCAAATTCCAGCATGTCCCATGTTTTGCACATACATTGAATTTGGTGGTGCAGAATTATTTAAAAAACGACAGGGGCGTGCAAGAGATGCTGTCGGTGGCCCGAAGAATTGCGGGCCACTTTCGGCATTCAGCCACCGCGTGCCGAAGACTGGAGCACCAGCAAACAGTCCTGAACCTGCCCTGCCATCATCTGAAGCAAGAGGTGGTAACGAGGTGGAATTCAACCCTCTATATGCTTCAGAGGATGGAAGAGCAGCAAAAGGCCATTCAAGCCTATACATCTGCCTACGATATAGGCAAAGGATGCACCTGACTCAAGCGCAGTGGAGAATGATTTCAACGTTGTGCAAGGTTCTGCAACCCTTTGAACTTGCCACACGTGAAGTCAGTTCAGACACTGCCAGCTTGAGTCAGGTCATTCCCCTCATCAGGCTTTTGCAGAAGAAGCTGGAGACATTGAAGGAGGAGCTAAAACAGAGCGATTCCGCTAGGCATGTGGGACTTGTGAATGGAGCCCTTAATTCGCTTGACCAGGATTCACGGGTGGTCAATCTGTTGAAATCAGAGCACTACATTTTGGCCACCGTGCTCGATCCTAGATTTAAAACCTACGTTGTATCTCTCTTTCTGGCAGACACAAGTCTGCAGAGGTTCAAAGACCTGCTGGTGAGAAAATTGTCAAGTCAAGCGGAACGTGACCCGTCAACAGCTCCTCCTTCACATTCTCCTGCACCTGGGGGTGTGAGGAAAAGGCTAAGAATTCCGAGCCCACCCGCTGGCGGTGATGCAGGGCAGTCTGGAGCGAGTGCTGACATCTAGTCCGGACTGAAGGACCTGCCAACGATTACTGACATGTCGTCTACTGTCACTGCATATGATTCTGTCACCATTGAAAGAATGGTGGAGGATTATATGAGTGACCGCATCCAAGTAGGCACGTCAGACAGTCGGTACGTATACTGGCAGGAAAAAGAGGCAATTTGGAGGCCCTTGCACAAACTGGCTTTATTTTACCTAAGTTGCCCCCCCTCCAGTGTGTACTCCGAAAGAGTGTTTAGTGCAGCCGCTCACCTTGTCAGCAATCGGCGTACGAGGTTACTTCCAGAAAATGTGGAGAAGATGATGTTCATCAAAATGAATTATAATCAATTCCTCCGTGGAGACATTCACCAGCAATTGCCTCCAGAAAGTACACGGGGACCTGAGATGGTGGATTCCAGTGGGGACGAATTAATAATCTGTGAGGAGGGGGATGTACACAGTGAAAGGGTGAGGAATCGGACGATGAGGAGGAGGTGGACATCTTGCCTCTGTAGAGCCAGTTTGTGCAAGGAGAGATTGATTGCTTCTTTTTTGGTGGGGGCCCAAACCAACCAGTCATTTCAGTCACAGTCGTGTGGCAGACCCTGTCGCTGAAATGATGGGTTTGTTAAAGTGTGCATGTCCTGTTTATACAACATAAGGGTGGGTGGGAGGGCCCAAGGACAATTCCATCTTGCACCTCTTTTTTTCTTTCATTTTTCTTTGCATCATGTGCTGTTTGGGGACTATTTTTTTGAAGTGCCATCCGGCCTGACACTGCAGTGCCACTCCTAGATGGGCCAGGTGTTTGTGTCGGCCACTTGTGTCGCTTAGCTTAGCCATCCAGCGACCTTGGTGCACCTCTTTTTTTCTTTGCATCATGTGCTGTTTGGGGACTTTTTTAAATCTGCCATCCTGTCTGACACTGCAGTGCCACTCCTAGATGGGCCAGGTGTTTGTGTCGGCCACTTGGGTCGCTTAGCTTAGCAATCCAGCGACCTTGGTGCACCTCTTTTTTTCTTTGCATCATGTGCTGTTTGGGGACTATTTTTTAAATCTGCCATCCTGTCTGACACTGCAGTGCCACTCCTAGATGGGCCAGGTGTTTGTGTCGGCCACTTGGGTCGCTTAGCTTAGTCATCCAGCGACCTCGGTGCAAATTTTAGGACTAAAAATAATATTGTGAGGTGTTCAGAATAGACTGAAAATGAGTGGAAATTATGGTTATTGAGGTTAATAATACTATGGGATCAAAATGACCCCCAAATTCTATGATTTAAGCTGTTTTTGAGGGTTTTTTGTAAAAAAACACCCGAATCCAAAACACACCCGAATCCGACAAAAAAATTTCAGGGAGGTTTTGCCAAAACGCGTCCGAATCCAAAACACGGCCTCGGAACCTAATCCAAAACCAAAACACAAAACCCGAAAAATTTCCGGTGCACATCACTAGTTAAAATCATCCAGATCCAAAATCAAAACCAAAACCCAAAAGCATGGTTTTGTCAAAACCTATCCAGATTCAAAGGCCCTCATTCCGAGTTGATCGCTCGGTATTTTTCATCGCATCGCAGTGAAATTCCGCTTAGTACGCATGCGCAATATTCGCACTGCGACTGCGCCAAGTAATTTTACAATGGAGATAGTATTTTTACTCACGGCTTTTTCTTCGCTCCGGCGATCGTAATGTGATTGACAGGAAATGGGTGTTACTGGGCGGAAACACGGCGTTTCAGGGGCGTGTGGCTGAAAACGCTACCGTTTCCGGAAAAAACGCAGGAGTGGCCGGAGAAACGGTGGGAGTGCCTGGGCGAACGCTGGGTGTGTTTGTGACGTCAACCAGGAACGACAAGCACTGAACTGATCGCACAGGCAGAGTAAGTCTGAAGCTACTCTGAAACTGCTAAGTAGTTAGTAATCGCAATATTGCGAATACATCGGTCGCAATTTTAAGAAGCTAAGATTCACTCCCAGTAGGCGGCGGCTTAGCGTGTGTAACTCTGCTAAATTCGCCTTGCGACCGATCAACTCGGAATGAGGGCCAAAACACGAGCTGGGATCCAGATCCAAAACCAAAACACAAAACAAAAAAAAGTGCCAGTCGCACATCTCTAGTAAAAACATCCTCAAAGGAGAACAGTTCTGCAATCTTCCAGCTGTTATAAAAAGGCATTATCTGTGACACTATCATACCTGAGGTTAATGGGAAGTGTGGGGTGAGAGCCATGGTTTTCAGGCCCCGATCTCTCTGCATTTATTCAGTAATTAAACACTGTAATATTAAAGGTTAATAAACCTTTAATCCACTTTGGAGCCACAATGTACTCTTAGACAATAAGCCATTGTCACTTTCAACACATTTGTCTTACTTAAAGTAGTTAAAATGTAAAAATTAAACTTTACCCCATAATGAATTTGGCTTCCTATAGTATAGGCATTTTTAGCCAGAAATAGATCACAATGTGATTAGAACAAATGAAAGATTAGTTAAAGGTCAGGGAGATACTGTAATTAGCTAAATGAACAGAGCTTGCAACAGAAGCCATGCTGAGGACAAGTGTAACCAAGTGCGATTTTAATCATCTGAAGTGTTTAATAGGAATAAAACTTAACCCCTTGGCTTCTAAACCCATTTTGGCACATTTTTGGCTGGTCACATTGCAACATAATTATCCGTAATTATTTACAGTATGCATGATACATACAAACAGTACAGACGGTGTAATGGTTAGCATTACTGCCTGACAGCACTGAGGTCTTGGTTTAATTTCCACCATAGCCCGAACTGTGTGGAGTTTGTATAATCTCCCCGTGCTTGCATGAGTTTCATCTGGGTACTCCGGTTTCCTCCCACAATCTAAAAATATACTGGCAGGCAGTGCTTTAAGTGATCCTAGAAAGGTGGTAGAACACCCCCCACCCCTCCCCCCAGCGGCCATGCAATAAAGGTATTGTGTGCGCCGCCCCCAAAAGGGGCATGGTCTCTGAAAGAAAGGGGCATGGTCACACAATAGTAATAATGCCCACAGTAGTAGCACCCCTAATACATATAATGCCCACAGTAGTAGCACCCCGTAATACACATAATGCCCACAGCAGTAGTGCCCCTTATACAATGCCCACAGTAGTAGTGCTCCTTATGCAATGTCCACTGTACTGGTAGTGCCCACAGTGGTAGTGCCCCTTATATAGAGCCCATAGTGGTGGTGCCCCATATGCAATACTCCCAGTAGTAGTGCCCCTTATGTCCCCAGGAGTGATGCCCCTTATGAAGTGCCCCCTTTACAATGCCCTCATTAGTAGTGCCCCCATTAGCAATGCCCTTAATGGTAATGCCCCTGTGTAGTATTGTCCCCAGTAGTAATGTCGCCTGTAGTAATACCCCCAGTCATTTAGCCACAGTAGTTATGCCCCTGTAGTTGTGCCCCCAGTAGTTTAGCCCCCAGTGGTAATGACCCTGCAGTTATGACCCCAGTAGTTTACCCCCCTCATTAGTTTAGCCTCCCAGTGGTAATGCCCCCAGTAGTTTAGCCCCCATAGTTTAGCCCTCATGTAGTTTGCCCCATGTAGTTTAGCCCCCCTGTAGTTTAGCCCCCAGTGGTAATGCCCCCCTGTAGTTTAGCCCCTGCAGTTATGCCCATGTAGTTAGCCCCCATTAGTAATGCCCCCATTAGTTTGGCCCCCCTGTAGTTTGCCCCCTTGTAGTTTAGCACCTAGTAGTTTATCCCCTGTAGTTATGACCCCAGTAGTTTACCCTCCCCCATCAGCTTAGCCTCCCAGTAGTAATGCCCCCAGTAGTTTAGCCCTCATAGTTTAGCCCTCATGTAGTTTGCCCCATGTAGTTTAGCCCCCAGTGGTAATGCCCCCTGTAGTTTAACCCCTGCAGTTATGCCCCCCAATAGTAATGCCCCCAGCAGTTTAGCCCCTGTCGTTTAGCCCCCATGTAGTTTGCCCCCAGTAGTTATAACCCTTTAGTAATGCCCCCAGTAGTTTAGCCCCCCTGTAGTTTAGCCCCCTTGTAGTTTAGCACCCAGTAGTTATGCCCCCAGTAGTTTGCCCCCTTGTAGTTTAGCACCTGTAGTTATGCCCCCAGTAGTTTAGTCCCCAGTAGTTTGCCTTGTAGTTTACCCCTTGTAGTTTAACCCCCTTGTAGTTTAGCACGTGTAGTTATGCCCCCCTGTAGTTTGCCCCCAGTAGTTTACCCCCAGTAGCTAGCACCCTTGTAGTTTGCCCCCAGTAGGTAGTCTGCCACCTTGTAGTTTGCCTCTAGTAGTTTGCCCCCTTGTAGTTTGCCTCCAGTAGCTTGCCCCTTTGTAGTTTCTCCCAGTAGCTTGCCCCCTTGTAGTTGGCCCCCAGTATTTTTCCCCCTTGTAGTTTGCCCCAGTAGCTTGCCCCCTTGTAGTTTGCCCTCAGTAGTATGCCCCCTTGTAGTTTGCCCCAGTAGCTTGCCCCCTTATAGTTTGCCCCCAGTAGCTTGCCCCCTTGTAGTTTGCCCCTAGTAGTTTGCCCCCTTTTAGTTTGACCCCAGCAGCTTGCCCCCAGTAGAAGCACCGCTAATACACTCACACATATGTTAAAAAAAAAAAAAAAAAAACACAATACTCATCAAGCCCCGCTCCAGCGTCTGACTGCTGTAGTCCTTCCAGAGCCGGGAGCCGTAACTCAGTAGTGAGCTCCTGTCATTGGCTTCCGCTGTGGAGGGAGAGCCGAGCGCCCGCTGGTAACACAATCTCAGCAGGCGCCCAGCATCTCCCTGGGCGCCAGGCACATATCGGATAGGTGAGCCGGAGGAGGTGGAACTGCGTTCCATCTCCAAGTGGAACTGACGGAACACAGTTCTGCCCCGTTCCAGCTCACTTTAACCCCTGCTGGTAGGTTAATTAACTTCCAACATAATTAACCCAAGCATGAATGTGTCTATGTGTACGGGTGTAGAACTGCTGACCGGCGGTCAGGAGACCACCGGTCAGCTTACCGACGCTGGGATCCCGGCTGCATACCGACGCCGGGATCCCGGCGGGGAGGGGCGAGTGCAGCAAGCCCCTTGCGGGCTCGCTGCGCTCGCCACGCTGCGGGCTCGGTGGCGACCTGCGGTCGCCACGGGTTCTATTCCCACTCTATGGGTGTCGTGGACACCCACGAATGGAAATAGTCCCTGTTGGTCGGCATGCCGACCATCGGGATAGTGAGCCGTCGGGCTGGTGGAGGAGATCATGTGACTGTCGGTCAGCTGACCGGCGGTCACATGAATACCACCCTATGTGTACATGTGCTAGGGAATACAGACTGTAAAATCCACTGGGGCAGGGACTGATGTGAATAGCCAAATATTCTCTGTAAAGTGCAGCTGAATATGTATGCGCTATATACAGTAAATAACTGGTAGTAATAATAATAATAATTATTATTATTATTATTATTTCCAGAAGGTAGCATTAAATTACTTTCTCATCATCTCCTATATAATAGCCCATATCTGTGACTGTGTGCCTGGGCCTCTAACGCTGGGCGTGCCTAGGAGCTCTCATTGGGTTAGTGGCAGGTCTATCACACCCAGCCCACAACTGATTGGGCGAGAAACACCCTCCCACACAGGTTACGTCCAATGGGAGGCTCTGCCCTTTGGCTGCTGTGTTTTCACAGAGCAGGATTAGCAAGGGACTGATGGAGCTGCAGCTCCAGCCCCACACCCCAAAATAGGCCCACTGCATCTGCAGCAACACACCCTCCAACACTTTACACATAAAAATTGTTACAAAATCGAAAAGGGGGCGTTGCCACGAGTACAGCTGCGTGGCCACGCCCCTTTTCCTATACTTTCAATGGCAGCTTGGAGAGTCAAAAATCGGTACAGACCATAAAAAAAAAGGGGACTGTACCTGCCAGAAAGGTACAGCTGGAGGGCATGCCACTGCATCTGCAGCAAGTCTCTGTGCTGTAGATAGAGAAAAAACATCCTTTTACTGCAGCGTTCTATGTCCTGCTGCCAGTCCACCTGCAGTGTCGGACTGGGGCATGAAGGGCCCACCGGGGAAATGCAGTGGTAGGGGAACAGGTTTAGAGGCTTGGCCAACTTATAGTGTATGGTCTGGGCCTCTTGATAAATATATAGAGTAAATATATACTGTAGTCCTGTGCAGTATAAGGTAACCTATGTATAGTGTATAATTCAAGTGCTGAGTCTGGAACCTGATCCCTAGAGGAGGATGTGAGCCTCCAGGCAGTGGGGCCCACCGGTGGTTTCCCCTGTACCCCTGTGGGCCAGTCCGCCCCTGTCCACCTGCCCCCTCCAGCATCAGCAATTTCCACTCACTAGCAGCGACGCAGGTGGAACAAAAGCTGCAGTGGCCGCCGGCAAAGATGTGTATGAAAGCGGCGCAGCGGAAGGCTATCATAGCCCTCCCTGCGCCGCATACTGTCTGAGCCCCGGAGCCTCCTCTGCGCGTGTTGTCACAGAAGTGCCTCCCCGCCACAGCCACGCCCAGATCCCTAGAGGCCCTGACTCCACAACACAGCACCTGGGCTGCCGGCCTGGAAGCCCCGAGATGGCTAATGTAACGGATAGAGTGGGTGATATTGCGGAGGGTAATGTATGGACGCTGAATCAATGTAAAAGGTAACTGTGCTGTGCAGTGGGTGTGCGGTCAGGGCCGGTGCTAGGGTGTTCGGCGCCCCCTGCAAACTATAAATTTGCACCCTCGCATACTTTACAAAGGTACAGCGCACATAATACCCCCTGTAGTAGAGACACTTACACATGTAACGCCCCCTGTAGCAGTGCCGCTTTCACACGTACCGCCTCCTGTACCAGTGACGCTTACACACGTAACGTCCCTGTACCTGTGCTGCTTACACACATAACACCCCCTGTAGCAGTGCCGCTTTCACACGTAACGCCCCCTGTACCAGTGATGCTTACACACATTATGCTTACTTACATACATACATTACACACATACACAGTCACACGGGTGTAGTACGGCTGACCGGCTGTCAGGAGACCGCCGGTCAGCTTACCGACGCCGGGATCCCGGCTGCATACCGACGCCGGGATCCCAGCTGGGAGGGGCGAGTGCAGCAAGCCCCTTGCGGGCTCACTGTGCTCGCCACGCTGCGGGCTCGGTGGCGACCTGCGGTCGCCACGGGTTCTATTCCCACTCTATGTGTGTTGTGGACACCCACGAGTGGGAATAGTCCCTGTTGGTCGGCATGCCGACCATCGGGATAGTGAGACGTCAGGATGGTGGAGGAGGTCATGTGACTGTCGGTCTCCCGACCGCCGGTCATATGAATACCACCCCAGTCACACATATATACAGACACTGTATATACACACACACACTCACTCTCTTTCCAGACACTTACCTAATGAAGTCTGGCTGGCCGAAGCTGTAGCAGCTCATCCTCCTACTGCAGCATGGTCCCATCTAGCTCTGCACCTTATTCCCATCTAGCTCCGCCCCCTTTGGCTCCCGTCCGGCCACTGAATGTCACACAGGGGAGGGGGAGAGGAGGCTTTGTGCTGCCGGCGCCGAGGGGGAGAGGAGGTTTTGTGCTGCCGGCGCCGCTGCATGTGTGATAGCACCTGGCAACAGCAGCAGGAATAGCAGCAGCAGCACAGGGATGCAGGGCAGGGAGAATGCCTCTCCTTACTGGTGCCTCCCTGCACTGCATCCCTTTGCTGAGCAGCTAGCGCCGGGCCTGTGTGCAGTGTCACTGACACTGCACAGCACTCTCACCTTTTACATTGATTCAGCTAGTCACTCAGTTCTGCTAGCCAGTCACTATTGTTAGCACCAGTGTCCCAACGCGCTGCATTACAGGGAAGTAGATGTACTAAATAAACTACAGCTCCCAGCAGCCCTTAGCACCGAAGCATTCCGGCCCTTAGGGCTGCTGGGAGCTGTCGTTTATTGAATGCATCTTCTTCCCTGTAATGCACGTTGGGACACCGGCGCTAACAATAGTGACTGGCTGCTGTGCGAGTCTCCGAAAGCGCCACTGCCAAAGGGAGGACAGCAGCTTAGCTGCTGACAGGAGGAGAAGCAGGATAATCATTACCCGCCACTCCCCCACTCACAGTACCTCCGGGCCCTATCCGCGGCACCCCCACACACCCGCGGTAGCTCCGGACCCCCTCCACCACCCGCAGAAACCCCCGCACCCACCCCTCCCGCCGCACCTGCCCCTCCCCCACCTGGGGCACCCCTGCCACTGCTCCTCCCCCAACCGCGGTTGCTCCGGAACCCCACCCGCGGCACCAACCCACCCTCCCCCACCCACGGCACCACCGCACCAGCCACTCCCCCACCTGCGTGCCGCAACCACAACCACACTGCCCCTCCCCGGGCACCCCCGGATCCCATCCGCGTCTTCCCCGCACCCGCCACTCCCCCAACCAAAGCACCTACTAGGTGATTCATCAGGCCCTGCGTGCGCTGTTCACACCGTTGCAAGGGGCTTCGACCCCTTAACCACGCCCTTTGTCCGTGCAATATTTAACCACTCACACAATTATGATTGGAGGTAATACTCCATATAATAAAAATATTGCACGCCACAAGGGTGTGCAAGGGTTAAGGGGGCGCAGCCCCTTACGACGGTGTGAAGAGCGCCCGTAGGGCACGATGAATCACCTAGTATAATAATAATGATCTTCCCAAAATTATCAATTATTATTATTATTGAAATTGCAAGAAAATTAACTTAAAGCAAATGTGTGTAATTAATATATTCTCTAACCACGGTCAAGAAAAGTTCTGGTTCCTGGGGCCTGATTCAGCGAAGTTGCAAGTGCAACACAACTGCAGATATCAGCATGTGAAGCTGCCACCCAGAAATGAAAACAGACGCCCATTAGAGCTACTGCAACTCATTCGTAATTGCGTACACAAAGCAAAGGAAAAAGCGAATAGGAATTTCTTTTAAAAAATATTTTTTTGTGGCAACACTCTTTTAAACACTGTAGTTGTAGGTAGAGAAGTGCGGTTCGGTTCTCCAGAAATACGAAACCACCTCAATTTTGCGGATCCGGATTGATCCAAAACCTGGCCCATATCCCCTGAGGAGATCCAATCCGAATTAAGTCCAACTTCGAATCTTCCCGTTGTTTGGAATTTGGATTTTAAATCCAAATTTTGGGTTTTGGATGATTTTAGCTGGCTTTATCGATTTTTTATTTATTTTTATCATTAATAACGATTTCTTACCGATTTTAAACCGGACCGAAATCCGAATCCAAACGATAACACTTGTAGGTGGTTTACCCAAACCAAAACACAATGATGAATTAGAACCAGAACACAGTGGTACGCACACATCATCATGTGTGCCCAATTGCTCACAGTCATCATTATCATCGTTTGCAGCGTCAAAGCATCCGCAAGTCAAAGTCCTCCAGATATTTACATTGGCGACTAATCGCAGCCATTTTTGACACAGTTTGTGACTAGACGCCCACACCATGTCCTCACTGTAGTCTGGCCGCATCTGTACACCACTGCTTGCGAAGTTGCGTACATAATATGCCCATCGTCTATGCCTGCAAGCCAATCCAGTTTAAGTTACAGCCCCTTAGATGAGCAAAGTTGAGAGAAAGTTGTTTAACTGAAGGATAAACGCTCTCTGCCAAAATTTGTGCATGCGCATTAAAAGCATGCAAAGCAGCCAATCACGTTTACATCTCACTAGGAGTAAGCCCTAAAATGTGTAGTAATAATATGGTTGCACACAAGGTATGCCATTTTGAGAAATAGACAACCTATCAGATCAAATGTGGGGACCCTTATGTTTACCGATGCCAGAATGGGGAATATCTGGGCATTAGACCCTCCCAATCAAATGATATGCCACTGTGAGAGCACTGGAATACTAGGAATCAGTGGTGGTTCCAGAGGTGGGGCTGCAGTACAGTCCAACATTCCAATAGGGGAGCCGCACCAACTGCCACCCCAAACACTGCCAAACATCGCCAGCCGGGACTCACTGGCAGTTGGTCTGGTTCATATATATGTAATTTTGTACTGTTCTGCAGCCACCACTGCTGGGCATGCCGCCCTAAATTGCCCGGGATTCACCCTTTAATCACGTGTAGAGGCTGATGTACACACTGCAAACCCACCATCACTCTTATTACCTTTATCTACAGGCAGGGATAAACAATCGTCCAAGTCTCTGTGACAATGGGGGTCATTCCGAGTTGATCGCACACGGCAACGTTTTCCAGCCCGTGCGATCAACTAGACGCCGCCTATGTGGGAGTGTATTTTTGCATAGCAAGGCTGCGATCGCTTGTGCAGCCCTGCTATGCAAAAAAAGTTTTGTGTAGAACAAGACCAGGGTAAGAGTTACTTAACCTGTGCAATGAATCCAGCATTGCAGGTCCCGGAATTGACGTCAGACATCCGCCCTCCAAACACCTCGACACGCCTGCGTTTGGCTCTCCACGCCCAGAAAACGGTGAGTTGACGCCCGGTTCCGCCTTCCTCCTGTCAATCTTCTTGTGGTCACTGCTGCGACCGCTTTCGTCATTAGCGGCGTCGCTGCCGCCGCACATGCGCAGTTCCGACCCGATCACACGGCTGCGAAGAAGCGCAGCGTGCGATCGGGTCAGAATGACCCCCACTGTACAGTAGATTAGATAGGTGACACACACTTAGGGAATATCAGTGACTCGTCACAGCTTCTCACACACAATACCATACAAGCAAAAACAATAAGAAAAAGAAATATTGATCTTACATTCTGTTCTTGGAAGAACATAAAAGGTGTTTTCCTAATGGAAGAGATAAACAGTGCTTTCACCATACTGCAAATACCAGAGGTGCCACCTCTTACTCAGGCGGAAAACAGACAAGATACAAGCAGTGTACCTCTGGGTTTACAAGCTAAGTGGCAACATGTAATGATTAGAGTGCAATCACATTTCCCACGGCCAAGTCAATTCACTTAGAGCTTCTTAGCAATTTGGAAGAGCCTGATGGAGCTCACCACAGCATGTAGGCACGTAAGAGTTGGCGCCCTTGGAGACACTACACTAAAAGGAATGGGTGCAGATGCACTATGCAATCATTACTATATATTAGAATATCAATTATAATTTTGACTGTCAGTCAATGGCTGTTGGGATTATGACCATCAGTATTGTGTCCGTCGGTAAATCAACTGCTACCCTTATAATTAGAGAATGTTAGCAAATAATTGGCCAATAATATGGGTTTGCCCACTGCGTCAAGGACACCTCTGTTGAGCAAGTCCTGCACTGGGCAGGTTTTTTTTGGTCTGGGCTGGTTTGGGGATGCCCTGTGCCCCAGATGTGAACCCCAAAGTGTTAGGGACATGATCGACAGAGGTGACCACGACGCAGTGAGCTAGCGCATATTATTGGCCAATTATATGCCAACAACCTCTTCTTATAATAGATATTCTAATATATAGTAATGATTGCATAGTGCAGAGGTTCTCAAACGCGGTCCTCAAGGCACCACAACAGTCCAGGTTTTAGGTATAGCCATGGCTCAGCACAGATAGTTAAATCAAACTGACTGAGGGGCTTTAGAGACACCAAAAGATATACCGCACCAGTTTTATAGGTAGGTACTCAGATGGTTTATTTCCTCTCAGAATTAAGCATTTAGTAATATAAGCTATACAATGGCTATTTATTTGCTCTGAGGTGCTAACCCACTACTCACAAGGAGAATTATCGACACAAAGAAAAGAAGAGCTCAATCGTGGGTGCACTGGGACAACAATAAAATGTTCTAAACTTTTTACTGTTGTCCCAGTGCACCCACGATTGAGTTCGTCTTTTCTTTGTGTCGATGACTGAGGGGCTTATTAAGACACCTGTGGCCAAGCATGGATAACCTTAAAACCTGGACCATTGGGGGTGCCTTGAGGACCGCGTTTGAGAACCTCTGACATAGTGCATCTATACCCATTATTTTTAGTGTAGTACCATAAATCTTAGCAGATAGCACCTCTCATTACAACTACTAGGGTGTGCAGTCTAGAGCCATTGCCCTTGGAGATACCTCATCCACTAGCTACAGCTCTTTGCTGAAGACCATTCCCAAATTCATTGACATTCCTCAGTACAAATGATCCCCTCTCCTGTTTAATGATATTTCTCAGGTGTACATCACATAAGCCATTATCAGTTCATTAATTTAAAAATAGAACTATAGTACGTGGTGTACTCATCTCAAGCAATCAATAGGTCGACATTCAGACCACATGCCCGTGTATGCCAGAGGTCAAGGCATCTGCATGTAGTAGTTTATCCTATCCAATGTTTTTCGAAACCACAGATGCAGTCGCCATCATTATTATCTGGATCTGCACACCCTCCGTGCTGGATGCAAACGACCCATCTGAAACAGGCGTCCCCTTTCTGTCTGTACACTGAAGCAGGATTACACACACACGCGTCTCTCTCATGACAGGCACACAAGACAGAACAGTTCTGTGCAATCACATGGTCCATGCCCAGCGACCACCCTGGAATGCCCATTTCATGGCAAGTTAGGTCTCTCAACAGACAATTTTTTTTTCCCTCTAGGGATCAGGTTCTACACTGTGCACTTGAAATTATGCATTTATACATATGTTACCTTAAACTGGACAGGACTATGGTGTATTTTCTACAGTGCATTACTGTTATTAATTTGGTACATTATCATGCATGCATTAGCAGCAATTACTATATATATTATATATTTTATCTAGAGACTGACCATACCCCTAAACATAGGCCCCACCACTGCATTGCCCCGGTGGGCTCTTCATGCCCCAGTCTAACACTAATTATATTACATTACAGTCAGAACCGTCCCTAACCAATATTGTGCTCTAGGCAAGATTATGTCTGGTGCCTCCTAGCACCGCTGCTAGTTCCGCCTCTGACCCTGCACCCCTTTCCCAGCACCATCACTCCTCAGTCATAGCAGTCCTCATTTTGGTGCTCTTACCCCCTATAATTTAAATAGGAACAGTACGCACATTTGGCGCGCAACCCCAAAAGGGGCATGTTCTTGTAAGAAGGGGTATGGCCACACAATAGTACCCCCAATTCAAATTACACCACACAGTAATGCAACTTTATTCACATTATATCATGCGATCGTGTCTCTTCTTCATGTTGCATCACACAGTAGTACCACTTTACCTTATATACGTTAACCCTCACAGTAGTGCCCCTTATTCACATTACACCACGCCATATTGCTCTTTAGTCTCAATAGACCACCCAGTAGTTCCCTTTCTATACGTCATGCCACACAGTAGAGCACCTTATACACATAATGCCACACATTAGTAATGCCTTTATACACATAATACCACACAGTAATGCCCCTTGCACATATGACAAACATTATTAATGTCCTTATAAACATAATGTGCCTTACATATTATGCCAACCTTTATTAATGCCCTTATACACACAATGACACATATGTTGCATATTATTCATGCATTTATACACAACACACTTACACATATGCCAAACACTATTGCACATCGAACCTACCCACACACAGCACTCACACGACCGCTAACACTGTGACCTCTGTCTTTGATTGGATACAGATGTGTCCTCATACATTTTGCCTCAATATGCCATGTAACTCCCATCTACATAGTTGGCGCGCACCAGTGGCACGCACTGGCCCTTATTTGTATATGGGGGATGCGCCAATGCTGTTTCTTGCACACAGCGCTAAAATATCTAGTTACGGCACTGCAAGGTCATGTGCTGAAATTCATAAGATCAGTCTGCTTTTCCACTTATGTCTGACTCAGAATCAAGTTCTCTGTTTTTCCAATGGACATGCGTGGCCAAATGTGACATGGAGAGAGGGGTTGGGTATGCGTGACCAGCAGTAGGGGGGGGGATGCTGGCGGAGGAGGGTGATCGCAACAAGCCCCTTGCGGGCTTGCTGCGCTCGTCACAGGTTCTATGGGTGTCGTGGACACCCACGAGTGGGCATAGTCCCTGGTGGTCGGCATACCAACCATCGGGATTGTGAGTGGGCGGGATTTAGGGTCCGGTATTGCTACCGGTGGTCTCCTGATCGCCGGTCACATAACTGCAACCCGGACAGAGCCATATTACTGTGATCTAACATCCCTCCTGTTCCCCATCTAATTTGGGATTGTTGCCTTATTAGAGCCTCCAAATGTGGTTATTTTTTGGACAATTGGGTCTAAAACAGCTGATGTGACCTTCCAAATCGTAGGGTGTGAGGGCACCTTTAAAGAGGAGAGCATCAGCCAAACCAGTATCTAGTGAAACTCTACTATTCCTATAAGCACTTTGCTTCCTGTAGTTTCTAATCCTGTCGCACAGCAAGGATTTTGTTGTCATCACATAAGACAATTTGCAGACCCAAATGTGGAACGTTTGTAAGATAACCCATGTGGTAAAGTCTATATACAGTACATGAACAAACATGAACAATACTGTACTTTACTTATCTTGCTTAAACAAAAAAACCTTACTTAACCCCTTACTAGCAAAATGTAAGGACATTTAAAAACAGATGATTTTTCTGTGCATATAGAAAGCAAACAAAATATAAGATGTCCTCAATTAATGGCTTCCACATGCTCCTAATTGTTCATCTACTGTACAACTCACTATGGCAGTGTTGTCACACTTGTATTTATTTGTGAACCCAGGCAGAGCCGGCCTTAGGCATAGGAAAACTAGGCAAATGCCTAGGGCATTTGGTATGCCTAGGGGCACAAGCAGCTTCTGCTGATTAAAATGATATGTGGCATGCCTATATTCTGTGTGTGACTGCCGCTGTATCTGCATACAAAATGTTATGTTACAGTGTATTCCTGGAAATCACTGTAACATAGCATTGCGTATGCAGATACAGTCACAGTCGCACACAGAATATAGGCATGCCACATATCATTTTAAACAGCAGAAGCTGCTTGTGCATTCTAGCCACATAGTAATGCAAATAAGATGCATTTTCATAAAAAAGGTGCCCAACGTTAGCAGAGCTGCCAGCTGACTCACGCCAGGCATTTCCTGCTGCATTGCGTATTGAGACAAGATGTATGAGGACACATCTGTATCAAAGCAGAGGCAGAGGTCACAGTGTTAGTGGCCATATGAGTGATGTGTGCGGGTGGGTTGGTTGTGCAGTAGTGTTCGGCATATGTGTATGGGACATTATGTGTGCGAATAAAGTTGCACTAGTGTGTGGCATAATTTGAATTGGGGGTACTATTGTGTGCCCATGCCCCTTCCCAGCAAGAACACAGCCCTTTTTGAGCTGTGCGCCAAATGCGCAATGTTCCTATTTAAAATATAGGGGGTAGGAACACCAAAATGAGGACTGCTATGGGTGAGGGGTGATGGTGCTGGGAAAGGGGTGCAGGGGCAGGGGCGGAACTACCGGCAGTGCTAGGGGGCACCAGCCAAATCTTGCCTAGGGCATCATATTGATTAGGGCCGGCTCTGAACCCAGGTCAGGATATTTGTCGGAGAATATGTGAAACTGACTGGCCGGAATGTAATGTGAGATAGAGTCAGTAAGCCTCCCCGACCGGGAATCAAACCCAGGCCTTGGCAGAGAGAGACAGATTCTGCCACTGGACCATTAGGGACTTCTAGTTGAATGGTATTAGTAGAGAGAGTAAACGTGTAACAGCACAACAAGTGTTTAAAAATATCATACAAGTTTACTCACTACAAAATAAATATTGTAGTGAGTGGGCTTGTATGACATTTTAAAACACTTGTGGTGCTCTATAAATAAAATGTAATACAGGTTGAGTATCCCTTATCCAAAATGCTTGGGACCAGAAGTATTTTGGATATCGGATTTTTCCGTATTTTGGAATAATTGCATACCATAATGAGATATCATGTTGATGGGACCCAAGTCTAAGCACAGAATGCATTTATGTTTCATATACACCTTATACACACAGCCTGAAGGTCATTTTAGCCAATATTTTTAATAACTTTGTGCATTAAACAAAATGTGTGTACATTCACACAATTCATTTATGTTTCATATACACCTTATACACACAGCCTAAAGTTCATTTAATACAATATTTTTAATATCTTTGTGTATTGTGTACATTGAGCCATCAGAAAACAAAGGTTTCACTATCTCACTCTCACTCAAAAAAGTCTGTATTTCGGAATATTCCGTATTTCGGAATATTTGGATATGGGATACTCAACCTGTAGTAGTAATAATAATAATAATAATAATAATAATAATAATAATTTTGCACCTGCAGTAGTAATCTGGAATTCCGGGCTTTCTGGTCTATACAGCTCCAAGTGGAAAAATAGAATTCTGAGTTTTCAAGCTCACCCAGAGCCAGCAAGAAATCAGAAGCAGGAGAGGAAATTAAAAACTCCCATACACACACTGCATGGGGCACTGATGCCTGCCAAAGTCCAGTTAGTAGGCCGAAGTGTGGACCTTAGCTGTGCCAGGAGGAGCATGGTGGATGGTGGCTGCAGGTCACTGAAGCAGAATGACTGTTGAGCATGGGGAGTGCTAAGACATTTACTTTTCATTTAAAGTTAAGTGCCTGTGTGACCAGTCCCTGCCCTGATGAAACTTACATTCAAAATTCACTACCACACAAATACACAACAACAGGGTACATTTGCATCTGCAAAAAAATTTACCTATTAGTATGTTTTGGACTACAGGAGAAAAGCGGTATATCCAGATAACCTAACAATTATTTCTACAGACTACAACTCATATTTATTGAGAAATGGAATTCCTTGTAACAAGAGTAGAAGTATTGATTTTGTTCTTTGTCAACACAACTGACTTAAGTAAAGTAATCGCCACTACTACCTGTTACAGTATATTGTATTTCTGCAGTCTGATCTACAAAAATCGAGAACTTCAGCAAAGAAGATATTTCAGAAAAACGTATGGGTACCCAGATAAAACAGGGCAGCACCACACATGCTGGACGGCCTTGCCCTGTGCTGGGCAGCCCCCAGCATGCGATTTTATCTGTAGCAGTTTTTGCTGACTCTGAATAACCCCCTTTATACCTAACGTTGAAAAAACTGTTTCTTCTGAAGAAGAAAAAAAAACATACTTACCACTTTACTATGTGCTTCTCTCCATCACAACCAAATTGTAATGGCGGGTACTTCTTGAATCTATGGTCACATGACAACAAATTATACTGGCTCCTCTTAACCCACTCTTTTCTACAGTACAAGTGTATTCTGCAGTGCACTGAAGGGTATGGGTCAACCACACTTAGGTCAAATGTCATTCGGTCGACCACTATTGGTCGACATGCATTAGGTTGACAAGGCCAGTAGATCGAAATGGTCACTAGGTCGACATGTACTGAGTCGACATGAAAAAAGGTCGACATGAGTTTTTTTACTTTTTTTGGTGTTGTTTTCTTCGTAAAGTGACGGGAAATCCCAATTAGTGCACCGTGTCCGCTCGCCATGCTTCGGGCAAGGTTACTATTCCCAATCGTAGTCCACATGGATCGTCAAGTAGGAAAAAGTAAAAAAAAATGAAGAAGAAGAAAATGTGAAAAACTCATGTCGACATTTTTCCATGTCGACCTAGTACATGTTGACCTAGTGACCACGTCGACCAATAGTGGTCAGCCTAATGACTGCCGACTTAAGTGTTGTAGACCTAATGACCGTATCCCACATTGAAAATAGACATTTCCATTTATTAATACTTACCATACTACTAGGGAACGTAAGGAAAGAGAGAAATTCAGTGCATTGAGATGCGTGGAACAAGTCCGCACATGCTGACATGTATTTTAGTAAAAGATAGGAAATCCCTTTTAAATCTTATCATAACAATAAAATTCTATTTTATTGATTTCATAACTGTTCTAAGTTCATTTTCAATAAATATGCGACGTTAGTAATCCTATAACAAGTAATATATGTTACTAACCAAAGCGTCTATTTACGATAATCTCTTAAAATGGCTATTAGAGGTTATACGATGACCATATATGGTTATATCCAAACTAACTTAAAACTTGAAAGGGGTTTATTTACCAAAAATCGATTTCCGTTGATTTTCATCAATTTCAAATCACTGAAAATCGATCTCAAACGATGTTGATTTCAGGGGCTAAAACACACATTTACTAACAGATGTTTTTTTATATTCATTTTTAGATGTTAGTAAATGTGTATTTTTTGCCCTAGAAAAATAACATTGATTTAGATTAATTTCCATTGGTTTGAAATCAATAAAAATGTATGGAACTATGAATAAAACTTAACTATGAATCAGGCCCAAAAAGAAGATCCAGGAGTGTATAATGGAGGTAAAGATTGATATAATTAGGGCATAGAGGAAGGCAAAGAGAAAGGAGAACTAAATTACAGATCCACATAATTTTGATTACAACCTTGAGATGCTTATTCCAGCCCACTCAGCCCCAGAGCTACTGTGGTTCATATTGTTACTGCACATGTGCAGCACAATATATTCCAATCTAAAGGTGGGTACACACTAGGCCTTGTGCTCGATGAGTGACTTCGCCTAGTGTTTACCCTCCCAGGCCGGGCCACCCGATGACGAGCATACACACTGTGCAATATCACTAATGATATAGCACAGTGTTGTCATGCCCAGGGCCGGTTCTACACCTTGTGGCACCCAGTGCGAAAGTTTCCACTGGCGCCCCACCCCACCCCCGCGGCGAAACAGTTAGTGTGCACCGGAGGCGTGTGTAGAAAAATAGGGGCGTGGCTTCATAGGGGAGGGGCGTGGCCACAGTTATGCCCCCAGATTTGCCCCAAATAGTTATGACCCCAGTTGATTTGCCCCCAGTAGATTTGCCCCCTGTAGCTATGCTTTGCCCCCAGTAGTTGTGCCCTCTGTTGCTCTGCCCCCTGTAGCTTTGCCCCCAGTAGATTTTCCCCAGTAGTTGTACCCCCTGTTGCTTTGCCCCCAGTAGTTGTGTCCCCAGTCGCTGTGCCCCCAGTAGTTGTGCCGTCTGCTGCTGTGCCCCCTGTCGCTGTGCCCATTTGTAGCCACTTACAAACACACACAAAAATAAAAACACAATACTTACCACTGCCCCGCTCCTGCTTCCCGACCGCTGCTGCTGCTGCTCCGTTTGGCCTCCCGTGGCCCCTCTCTATGGGAGAGACGTCATGACGTCTCTCCCACAGCAGCACCGCACAGACACTAGAGGTCAATAATGACCACTAGTGTCTGTCACTGGAGCCGGCTGCAGCGGACGCCCACATAGCTCACGGCGTCTGCTGCAGACAGTGAGCAGGGTGCAGGTAGGCGGCAAGGCCTGTGGGGTGACTGCGGCCGCGCACCCAGGCCGCAGGCACTGCTTGCCCGCACCAAGAACTGCTCCTGGTCACGCCGCAGCCGGCTGGAGCATGCACTTTTGGACAATAAGTCCAAATTTAGCAGCATGCACAACCCGCTGGGCCGAGCATCGCACGGCGGCATATACACTTAGCGATAAAGTAAACAATGTCGCTCAGGAAGGGTCAAAATGAGCAACATTGTTTACTTTATCACTAAGTGTGTACCCACCTTAAGAATATCGATATTACAATGTGCTATACATCTACTGGCCGATTCATGCAAGCCGATACCATATTGGTCCAAAATATCGATACTGGCCGTTCCTAGGCTGATGAATGAGCTGTATAAAGCAGGTAAGAGCAGAATTGCAAGAACTAAGCGGAACCCATTGGAGGAGGAACAGTAAGCTATCTCTCGATGGGTGAGGGGCTAGAGAGCGGATGTCAGTGGGGGGTAGGCAGCATGTGAACAGGAACTTCAAGCTATACCACCTATGGAAATAGAAAGGATGCATGCTGCCTCTATCCTTGGATTTTGATTGGCAGAGCCATGCATCTAGATGGTCTACTCTGCACAGCAGCAGAGCAGGACTCACTGCCGCCTTGTGCCATATAGAATGGTAGATGAGATAGCTGAGAGATGCTTCTTGCGGAGTGGAAATCCCCACCAACAAGGAATGTACGCCTCCCCCTTGTCAGGAACCGGGACTTAGCATCTCATACCTTGCCAGTGCACACTCTGGTCCGACTCCGGAGGTCCTGTGGGGTTCATGTCGCCCCCCATTCTGCCTTCTGCTGCACTGACTCTGGCCCCTCGTTGTCACGGGCGCCGCCATGTTGCTGTGGATCAGCTGATTGCAAGTTCTCCAACCCGAAGCATCCGTTAGTCACATGATTCCACTGTCCAATGGTTAACCAGCAAGGGGAATAAAAGGGCTAGACAGAGCTCTAGCAAATCGCCCAGATCAACGTCGCTGTCTCAGCTACGTTCAGGCTCAGACTCCAGTGATCATTTCATGTTCCTGTTGCCTTGTTCTATACCAGTGATCCCAAGTTCCAGCAGTACTACCAGCACTGTAATGCAGCTCAGAGTACTTCATCTGCACTAAGACTTCAGCAGCATTACCATCACTGTGATTCAGCTCCAGGTATATCACCTATACAAAGACTGCTAATGAGCCGCGGTGTTTAAATAACATCCAAGACACATGGAATTACTTCTGACGAAGCCGCTGAGACCGTAGGGAGGCGGAGAAACGCGTAAAGTTTTATCCGAGACGCTCACCACCTAACGAGACTGCTCCTGCATGTTTGCACTGGGAACCACTTCATGTTTGGATCTCTGCACCTCAGTCTCCCAGAAAAGACTGCCACGTAAGGATCAAGCACCCAGCAGTCGGGGAGAAGGGGAGGTTTTTTGAAACGTAACATGTGGAAAGTGGTTATCTTAGTCCCCCTGAAAAGACTGCCATAAAAAAGGTATGGCACCAGCAGCCGGGGAGGACGTGAGCACTGTTTACAGCTCATTACTGCATCAGTGATATTTAAAATAGCTGACCAGCTGACTATATACAATTGTACAATTGTGGATACTGGACTTACAAACATAGGAATTAAGTGTCCTTAACAATTCTGCTGCTTTTTTTCTAGATTTTCTATACACAGGGTTGAGTGACCCCTGTTTTTTTGTCAGCTGCACAGAAATCGCAATTGATCAGCGCTGGGTCAACCATTTTTCTTTCCTGCATTTGTCAACTGTTCAAGTTTAACTAATTGCAGTATATTTTCTATGCCATTCTTCAATAAATATCCCTAAAGATATTATAATCTCCCTGTGTACCTCATGCGCAAGACATACCTACATCCACCGAGTTTCCTGCACCGTGTGCCTACCACTGAACCACACATAGATTCAAACTTGGGTTCACAAAATAACAGAGTTCTGACACCCCTTTCCAATTTAACTAATTTCAAATATTATCCTTCACAAATTAAAATCTTGTTTTTTCACTCCTCTACAAAATTTGGTGCACCAATGATGCTACTGTTGCTTAGAAGGAACATCCTCAGCCAGTCCTCTCATCAGCCCATGCATACTTCTTTCTACACCTCTGCAAAGTGCAAACTCGGTCACTGTAATCCCAATGTATTTGTTTTTTTATGCATAACGACACCTTTTCTGTGGGGAGGGATCAGCATTGGCATCTTCACTGGTCTTTGTTGTTAAGGAAGGGGGAGGACAGAGGAGCCTTAGGGGTCTATTTACTAAGCCTTGGATACAGATAAAGTACCAGCCAATCAGCTCCTAACTGTCATTTTTAAAACACAGCCTGAGACATGGCAGTTAGGAGCTAATTGGCTGGTACTTTATTTCCGTCCACTTTATCTCCATCCAAGGCTTAGTAAATAGACCCCTTAGGCTGCAGGAACTCTTTACCATTGATGTATTTGTGTCATCAGTAGGGAGAGGGTGGATTAGAGAGCCAGTGGAAAGGCAATGTGACTGCTGATAGACAAAAAAAAGGGGTATATATACTAAGCAGTGATAAAAGTGGAGAAGTGAGCCAGTGGAGAAATTTCCCATGGCAACCAATCAGCTACTCCATACAATTGTATAGTATGCAAATTAGAAATGTTACATTAATGCTGATTGGTTGCCATGGGCAACTTCTCCACTGGCTCACTTCTCCACTTTTATCACTGCTTAGTACATGTCCCCCAAAGACACATATAAGAGACAAGAGAAGGAACATTTTTAAGACATAAGCAAGAGGTCAATAAACACAGAGGAGACATTACAATGATGTAGGAACACTGAACACATTAAAGAAAGGTGAATTAACACAGGAGACATAGAGAACAGGTGGGGTCACAATTTTACGATCCCTAAAGCAGGGCTGTAACTAGGGGGGGGCATGCGCCCCGGGTGCAGGATTTGAGAGTATGCCAAGGAGTTGCAGAGGAGTAGGGTTTTTTTTTTCTTTTTTACTTACCGGAAGTGCTGTGCTGCTCCAGAGAGACCACCTGTCTGCCTGCAGCTGGCTTCAACGATGTGCGGGTGAGCTCCAATACCTGGGATCTCTCCTAAGCCGGCTACTGTCTTAAACTCTCTTCCTTGCCATGCAGTGCTGCGACTAGCATGCAGTGCACTGTACAAGCTATAGAAGCGCACTGTGCTCCCAGTTAGCAGTATCAACTTCCGCTTTGCCTCCCAGATGGGGGGATTTGGTGTAGCTTAAAGGGGGATGCAGTGTAGTGATGTAGTGCACCATATAGGGTATGTAGTGTAGTAATGTATTGCAATATATAGGGGCATGCAGTGCACTGATGTAGTGTAGCATATAGGGTATGTAGTGCAGTGCATAGGGGCATGTAGTATAGTGATGTAGTACAACGTGTAGGGGTTATAGTATAATGATGTAATACAGTGGATAGGAGAATGTAGTGCAGTGATGAAGAGTTATGATATAGTGCAATGTATACACACAGAGGAGCATGTAGCATGTGACGCATAGGGCATTTAAGGAACATAGGGGAATATTGTCCAATAGCATCCCCTGTTTTCAAATTTTTTGATAAGCTGATTATTTTAGTCTGACAGAGTTTGTGTTGCTGTTTTTTTGTTCGTTTGTTATTGCTTTTTTTGGGAGGGTTGGGAGGCGCCAAATTACTGCCTTGCCCTGGGTGACGAAAATCCTAGTTTCGGCCCTGCCTAAAGCTTCAGGGGGCCTGGGCGTCCTCTAAGCCCCTGGCTTGTCACATCGAATCTCCATATCAACACTTCTATATTTCCACTGTGCATCATAAACAGCATGTGTAGCTTACATTTACCACGATTATTTGCAATTGCGGGTTGCTTGCCACAACCAGTGTGCCCACAACCGTGCGTGGACATTGTGGGGGTAATTCAGAGTTGATCACAGCAGCAAATTTGTTAGCAGTTGGGCAAAACCATGTGCACTGCAGGTGTGGCAGATATAACATGTACAGAGAGTTAGATTTGGGTGGGTTATATTGTTTCTTTGCGGGGTAAATACTGGTTGTTTTATTTTTACACTGCAATTTAGATTTCAGTTTGAACACACCCCACCCAAATCTAACTCTCTCGCTGCACATGTTATATCTGCCCCCCCTGCAGTGAACATGGTTTTGCCCAACTGCTAACAAATATGCTGCTGCAATCAACTCTGAATTAGGCCCTGTGTACGCACCCATTCCCCATAGGGAATGCATGGTGCGTACGCACAAGTGGCTCAGACGAGTGCAGCTGCAAATAGCAGCATGCTGCGATGTGTGTGCATGCGTGCGTCCATCGCAGGTAAGATGAGGACTGCTGGGAATTAGTACCCAACCCTAAAGAAGAGATATACACTACATAATAAAGAATTGCTCCTGCCTGGGTTTTTTTAAAGAAATATATTTTTTCAGAAGCTAGAACTTTAAAAACATGACATTGTTTAATTAATTTTGTCTGGGGAAATAACCTGAAGCACAGAACGTAATAATAAAGAGAAAGAAGGTTATGGTTTGGAAACTATAATAAATGTACAATACTCTGATGCCCATAAAACAGAATTTCACCATTCATCTAGCTAACAACTTGTCAAAAACTGCCTTGTAGGGATCAGAGAGGTCAGGCCTACTGCCAGGCTTTTCATGCTAGCCCTTTACAAAAGAGGAGAAAAATCATTATACAAAGATGTCTCAACAGATCAAATGGTAAAATAAATTATCATGAATTTGGAATCAGACCGGGAACTGTCATTACATCATTTCATCTGTTACTGCACTATTGCACTATACCCTCAACTGACTAGTTCATCATCATTATTATTATAAACTGGAGAAAGTAAAACTGATTGGGGAATCTATGACCATAAATAAATCAAATATTGTATTGCAATCAAGTGCAAAAAGCAAACAAAGGCTATTATTTATTAGTTATTATTAATATAGCACCAATCACATTACACAGTGTTGTACAGTGAACCTGTAATAAATCACGGTCTCTGCTCCAGAGCTTACACTCTAAATTTGTCAGAAACCAAGTTAAAGAAATAGCCCAGTTCCTAAAATTAGAGAATGGCCATAGGTTATTAACTTATCTGTGGCAATAAGTTATTATTCAATTTAAATCATTAAGGGGTCTATTCATGAAGCAGTGAAAAGAGTGGAGAAGTGAGCGAGTGAAGAAGTTGCCCATGGCAACCAATTAGCATTGGAGTAACATTTAAAATTTGCATACTATAAAATCATACAGAGCAGCTGATTGGTTGACATGGGCAACTTCTCCACTGGCTCACTTCTCCATACTTTTCACTGTTTCATGAATGGACCCCTTAATGTAATGGTGTGATTACATTGCACAGCACTGCACATAATGGGGTCTATTTATGAAGCACTGAAAATAGTGTAGAAGTGAGCCTGTGGAGAAGTTGCCATGGCAACCAATCAGCTGCTCCATATAATTGTATACAGTAGTATGCAAATTATACCGACTTCCTGTCAATCAACTTGTGTATGGCTAGCAATCAAAGAAGTTGCTGTATTTTTTCACTGTTTGGCCTCGCGCATGAAAACTATGATCCGTACGCATGAGCAGTCAATCAATAATCACCCGGCTTGCGAATTCACACAACAGCAATCAGCTCTGAATAACCCCCAGAGTTGCCAGATGAAACCAGTAGTCCTGCCTGCTCTTTGTGCATTGCATAATCCGGCGGAGGTGGTTGATGTAGGCACAGATTATGCAGATCAAGTGGATGGAGGTAAGGTAGCAGCCAATCAGCACCTAAATGCCATGTCACAATCTGTGTTTTAAAAATGACAGTTTGGAGCTGATTGGCTGGTACTTTATCTCCGACCACTAAGGCTTAGTAAATAGACCCCAAAGTCACAGATCTTATCAATACTATATACCTTATTCCCTCCTGATCTATCAAGACAATGGAACCTAGATTTTAATAGCCCAAATGTACGTTCTATCACAGATTGAGTGGATTTATGTGCATCATTATACTATACAGGACTATCAGGAAGCAACAATGGTGTAAGAAGCCAGGAGAAACATCCATAGTGACCACATTTCTAGGTGGGTACTGAGGAAGTAACCAGAGTACTTACCAATCAGCCATCCCTCTGGGATTTGTAACGCCCCAAACTTTGCACACAAGGATGATTGACTGAGGATAAAGGAATCATGGCATGAGCCAGGATAGTCGACTACAACACTCATGATTCTTTGGTTGGCATCACAGACCACCTGCACATTGGTGGAATATTGGTGGTAATTGAGGAACACGTGCTCTTGGCCTAGGTGGTCTCAGCTCAATGTGCGTGCAGTCTATAAAACCCAGAACAGTTGGCCTGCAATGTTATAAAAAGCTAGCCTGGCATCATGCCACTGTAACTTCTGGCTTAGGAAGCAGATATAGGTGCTAGAGCAGGTCTTGCTTGCAGCAAGGACTTGGCCCAGGTAGCGTGAGAAGGTGGGTTGGGAGATGCCTACCATCCTCCGTGTGACTGACTGAAAGTTTGCAGTAGCAAGAAGTGCTGAACAGCCAGCAGTTTTTGTAGGCCTTATCAGGCTCGTGACCGTGCAGTGTCTGGCTTAAGGTGAATTTTGACAAGGTCATATAGGTGTATTAAATTGTTGCAATTGAGGACTTCCGGTTCCGGGTGCATGGAGTGAGCAGCTCTGTCTCACAGCTCCGCTCCGTGCCTGGCCTCTGAGACCCTTTTCACTGCTATTTTAGCCTCCAATCCTCCCCACACTTGCTTACCCCGTCTACCGCCTATCCGAGATGGATAAATATGTTACCTCTTCCCAGCTGCCACGCTCCCAGCAACAGACGCTGCGGCAGGTGAAGAGAGGTGCGGACCCTGTCATGGCGGCGGACGAGGAGGCACACGTTGCTACTCCGGCATCCAAGAAGTCTGTGACAGACACACAGGACGCTAATTCTACCTCCTCTCCCCGACATCAAGACAGCCAGTTCTTATATGGGGATTTAGTGGACGCCATTACCTCCACTATGGGGCCGCTGCTCACCAAGGCGGCAGTGATATAACCACACAGCTGCAGCAGCTGAATACATGTGTCTCCACTGCTGAGAACAGGATTGGCTCTATAGCCCATAACTTGGCTGATGTACAGTGTGAAGTTAAAAGACTTGGAAAGGAAAATTATGCAATAATCAATAAAATGGAGGAAACTGAAAACCGCTCCAGGTGTAATAATATTAGGATATTTGGGCTGCCTGAATCACTGAAAGGGCTCTTGCTGGGACATTTTGTGAATCACACTCTACCACAATTACTGGGCATACAAGACCTCTATAAAGATATGATAATAGAAAGAGTTCACAGAATTGGGCCACCACCACGTTCCAATGGTTCCCGCCCTCGAGTTACCATCTTTAAATGCCTGGATTATACACATAAACTGAAGATATGGCGAGCCAACAGAAAGGGACACACTAGTCTTTGCAACACAATATAACACTCATGCTATGGACATAAGAAGAATAATTAATCAGAACTCAGCTATATTAAAAGTAGACCCCTTATTGAATGTAGGATCTGATATGAATCTTAAAGTGGTATATAGAAAGTCGGATACTTTGCAATCGAAACTTGCCCCCAGTATGTTTGGGAAGAAGAAGCAACTAAAACAAGAGAATGATAAGATAGAAAAGAATATGAGTGTTATAGACTGGAGATTAGAAAGACCAAAGGGCTTCTTTAAGTGTGCTAAAAATAAGTCTCTTACTTGTAATTACATTGGTTCAAGGAAAATAACTAGTTATAAGTCAACTATCACAGGAGAAATACACCCTATAGAGAGTTTTGGTAATTTTGAATCTTCTTATGTTGTATATATGAAATATTCTAAAGAAAAGTTTACTGCACAGTGTATCTAGACACACAAACCATTGCCAACAGGGTGAATTAAGAAACATCACAATATGCGTACTTGAACAAGTCAGAGTGACTGAAAGAGGGGGGATAGGTATAATCTGCTATGCAGAAGGGAAGCATATTGGATATTCCGATTAAAAACATTGGAACCCTTAGGGTTTAACGAGAACATTGAATTAAATAATATATAGGAATTATAATGTTTTTTTCTGAATTGAGTAGTTTGGTGTGTTTCAGATTTTATATGTTACTTTGTCTCTAGTCTTACGAGAAACCCATTCAAATATTTATAAATATATTTGAATTTGTAATAATAGCGATTAGGTATTTAGTATACGAATGTCCTCCCTTGATGAGAAGGGAAGTAAAGGGTTTTTTTTCTGTTTGTCTCTCTTTGTCTTCCCCTCTCTATAAAATATACCTTTATATAATATCTATATATGATCTCTGCCTCTGTCTATATGATAATCGGGTATATGATCCTGTCTTTCTATAAACATCTATATATACCCTGATCTGTCTGATCTATAAGTGTTTACGTATATTTAGACCCTGTTCCATAATAAGATAGTAATTTATGTATGCAAAAAATCTGCCAAACATGCATTAAATATTAATATATACAAAATTTTATTAAACCTGAAATGATATATTAATACGTTATATATTTATATATATTTTTCATATTTTTAAAAGAAAGAAATTTTTCTCTAATCATTTATATATTTATATATATATATATATATATATATATATATATATTATTTATTAATTTTGTTGGATTATAGATTGTATATATCTTTGAATTGAGTAGTAGTCAGGCACCTCAATAATATGAATATACTTGCTCTGTACTATTTAAATGTTTAGTGAGGACACATTAATAAGCTAATTATCTATTTATTAACTATTTGCTGTGGTTACAAAACAATGCTGATGTAATAGAATGGGATTGTATTCCCAATAAGGAAGACTAAGAGTTAATATGGATTATCCAATTGGGAGCCCTTTGAGGGGATAAAAGGAGACCATGGTAATGAGTCAATCGTCCTCTAATGAAACCGCCATCTTTGTGGGTGGAGAAACGCGTCAGTGACTCAGCCACGCGTCAGCCACCGCAAGTGGAACGCAAAGTCTGGAAGCCCAAACCCAGAAGTCGCGGCACGCGACACACACAGGTGTTTCCACTCTCCCACAGCCGCTGCGGCAGTGCATGTACCCGTGGACATAGTTACGAGTCCCCCATCCCCTGTACCCGATATCAGGATCCCAGCCATTGTGGACCAGGCAGGAGGAATAACTAGGAGGACATACGGGACACTGCACATTCTAGGAGCGCTCCTATAACTAATGGATGGGTGAAGTATCACTAACACCTATACCACAAACAGCACCTTTTTCGGATCCCTCAAGTGGCGTGTTTATACATCATTACCTTGGTGACTTAATTCTCTGCACAAATAACAGCCGGCTTGCTTGGAGCTAATATTAATCCTGTTTATACATGTGCATGCAACTAAACCTTTTCAGTTGAAGGAGAATTATCCTGTAAACGTTTCAATTTATGCAGGTGCATGCAATTAAGCTTTCTGCCTGAAGGAGCATTACACTAACCAAAGCATTAGTCTGTGTGGAGCTAACATTAATTTATGTGGATTAATTAACAAAATCAATGTTTGTTTGGTCTTATGCTTATTTCTTTTGTTTTAATGTGCGCATTTTTAAGATATAATTGTACTATTCGGAAATAAATTATTAATTTACATTTGTATCAAAACAGCAGTCGGTTAATATATTCTGTGCGCCTTCATTTTATTTATTTGGTTCATATACATATGTTAGGTGGATTTCCAGGTCCACATTGTGAAGGTAGCCGGTTCAGTGTGTTTCCTTTTTTATATAGATCTTAGTACCTTTTTTCTATAAATAACCTAGCGAAAGAACACATTAGTTTCTGTTTTTGAGACTCCAGAAAGCAACTCGTCCTTAATTGGGAGGGTAAGAATTTAAGACTTTTCCAAGATTTTTCAGCTGAATTACCAAAAGCCCGCTGAGCTTTCTCCCCTATAAGCACTCGTCTGATAGCTGACAAATGAAAATTTGCTCCAATCTACCACGCCAAGCTGCGTCTGTTTGACAAGGACAGACACTATGATTTCCTGTCACCTGCAGATGCTGCTGAATTTCTATGTGAAAGAGACCCATGTTCTGAACCTGATATCTCAGATTCGGCCTAACGTTACTTATTCTACTCCTTCTCCTCACCAACACAGAAATGTTGTTACCTGAGTGCTTGTGATATTGTAGTACTCTTTATACTCCCGCTCATCGTCTTGGTGGTTGCATTTGTTTCACCCGTTGTATTTTTGTTCACATACTACTCTTTCAGAATGATATGAGACAGAGTTTCAACCGTTATCTGGGCATGGAAGGAGATATGCTACGGGTTTATGTTACAGTGCTTTCTATACCTGATGGTATTATTGTTTTTTGCTGGTTTCCAGAAGTTATGTGATTGTGTATTACCTTTCCTTAACACGCTGAGTGTGTTATTGCATGTCATCTTTTCTGTGTTCTCTAATGTCTCTATGTACCTTTCCCCCCCATAATGTTCTTTCCTCCCCTTTTCTTAGATTTTTCTTCCCTCACAGAGTGATATTCTCCGGGCACCAAGGTACTTTCTTACATCTCTATTGGAATGCATCATGTCTGAGATTAAAATAGGGTCCTTCAATGTAGGGGGATTCAATTCCCCTGCAAAACACAGGAAAATCCTGGTATACTGTAATAAGTTAAAATTAGACATAGTCTTTATTCAAGAAGCACACTTAATTCCTTCAGAATTGCTTCAAATATTGGGTTGGAAATTGCTGGCCAGTGCATCTTATAGCTCTAAAGCACGTGGTGTGGCCATTTTAATCAAACGCAAGATTCCATGTGAACTCACTAAAGTGGCTTCTGATACTGAAGGTAGATTTGTTATAGCTCATGTTTTACTACGCTCTAAACAGTTCACCTTATGTATTTTTGTTCACATACTACTCTTTCAGAATGATATGAGACAGAGTTTCAACCGTTATCTGGGCATGGAAGGAGATATGCTACGGGTTTATGTTACAGTGCTTTCTATACCTGATGGTATTATTGTTTTTTGCTGGTTTCCAGAAGTTATGTGATTGTGTATTACCTTTCCTTAACACGCTGAGTGTGTTATTGCATGTCATCTTTTCTGTGTTCTCTAATGTCTCTATGTACCTTTCCCCCCCATAATGTTCTTTCCTCCCCTTTTCTTAGATTTTTCTTCCCTCACAGAGTGATATTCTCCGGGCACCAAGGTACTTTCTTACATCTCTATTGGAATGCATCATGTCTGAGATTAAAATAGGGTCCTTCAATGTAGGGGGATTCAATTCCCCTGCAAAACACAGGAAAATCCTGGTATACTGTAATAAGTTAAAATTAGACATAGTCTTTATTCAAGAAGCACACTTAATTCCTTCAGAATTGCTTCAAATATTGGGTTGGAAATTGCTGGCCAGTGCATCTTATAGCTCTAAAGCACGTGGTGTGGCCATTTTAATCAAACGCAAGATTCCATGTGAACTCACTAAAGTGGCTTCTGATACTGAAGGTAGATTTGTTATAGCTCATGTTTTACTACGCTCTAAACAGTTCACCTTATGTATTAACCAAACTGCACCATCATACATCTCTTCACTCATCTCAAAATATCTCCCTACCCGACCTCTCCACTCTGCACAAGATCTGCATCTCCCATCCACATGTATTACCTGTTCCCACTCAAAATTATGGGACTTTACCCAGGCTTCACCCACTCTGTGGAATGCCCTCCCACGCACAATAAGACTCTCCTCTAGTCTCCAAACCTTTAAATGTTCCTGAAAACTCATCTCTTCAGACAAGCCTATCAAATTCCAGACCCACCCACATAACCTTCAATGCTTCCCTATCCAGTTACATCTTCTCTGTACAGTCCACATAACCTCACATTTTGTCTTCTAACATTGCTGGGTGATCATATCATACAACCCATTAAGAACCTAGCAATCTGGTGGACCATTATGCAACAGGTAGCATCTACCCTTCTGTATCAATGCCTATTTCCCTATAGATTGTAAGCTTGCGAGCAGGGCCTTCCTACCTCTATGTCTGTCTGTTTTTGTCCAGTTTTGTTCTGTAACTGTTCTAATTGTAAAGCGCAACTGAATATGCTGCGCTATATAATAAACTGCTAATAAATAAAATAAATAAATGTAATGTGTATGCACCAACAGTGTATAAGAAACGCTTCTTTCTGAAGTTGGTTACAGAACTAACGCCTTACATGGATGGGGCATTATTGATATGTGGGGACTTTAATCCTTTTTCTGATAAATACCTTGATAGATACTCCTCCCTCAAACACTCCTTCTCCTTACCTAAAATCAGGATTCCCTATTTTGCTTCCCAACTGTCCCTAGTGGATACATGGAGAGTCTCCAACCGCACAACCAAAGAATACACTTGTCTTTCAGCCGCCTATCATACTCTATATTGAATCGATTACATACTGCTCTCACGGACCTTGTTCACTAGAGTTTCTGATGTAGAGATTGAACCAATCTCTATTTCAGACCACTCTATGCAGTGGTTCACTTTGCATATTTTTGATGAACCGCCCTCTAGAGTCCTGTGGCATTTCCCCACCCACCTTTTGGTATCCCCAGACTTTAAAAATATGTTAGTGGATAGTTGGGAAGATTTCTGTACCAGCAACCAGTGCCATGCGAGCTCTAACCCCCCTTTATTTTGGCAGACAGCTAAATCAGTGCTACGAGGCAATATTTTATCCTATGTGGCGGAACTAAATAAAAGCTATGCTGCCTCTTATCTCAAACTACAACATACTCTTTCTTCTACCTACTCTGACTACTGCCAAAACCCAACTATGACTAATAAACAGGAATATTCCACAGCGGGGACTCATTTCAATGAATACCTACATAACAGAGGGAATAAATCTTTATACAATGTCAATTACCATTACCACCGCTTTGGGAAAACAACTGGCAAGCTATTGACTAGCATGCTGAATGGTACCAGGCCCTCAGCGGTAGTTCACCCTCTGAGAGGCCCAGATGGCTCTCTCACTTCCTCAAATAAACAGATTGTAAATTTCATGAAAGACTTTTATGCTGCCCCATACCCCTCTGACCCTTTAGACCCTGATAAGGCTGAATCGTCCTCTCCCAGATGGAACCCACTGTGGTCTACTGTTACTTTCCCTAAAATTACACCTCAAGTGGAGAAAGATTTGGTTAACCCTATCACACCTATTGAAGTTTCAAAAACTATTGAAACAAGGCAAAGCTCCCGGCCCGGATGGGTTTGATAGCAGCTTTTACAAATGAATGCTTCCTCACATTCTGGACACTCTGGTTTGTACCTTTAATCATATATTAAAGTATGGTTTAACTCCTCTTTACTTTAACGCGGCATACATCAAGATACTGCCTAAACCTGGGCGGGATCTAACTTTGCCTGGATCTTATAGGCCGATATCACTGTTAGACTCGGACTATAAGATCCTGGCGAAGATATTGGCTGACAGACTTAAAGTGGTTTTACCCTTAATTATTCACTCGGATCAAACCGGATTTATTTCTGGTAGGCACTCGGTCCTGAATGTGAGAAAGGTCATCTCGGCTGTCCAACATATCCAAAACTCTTCCGACTCTTCCCCTCCAGGTGTGATTATGTCACTAGATGCAGAAAAGGCCTTTGACCTTGTACTTTGGCCTCATTTATACTCTACTATGGCCTGTTTTGGTTTTCCCCCTGTTTTCATATCTTATATCAAACTACTATACACTAACCCTCTCTCACAGATAATCTGTAATGGCCAATTTCAGAATATTTTCCATTATATAGAGGTACGTGACAAAGATGCCCCTTATCGCCCCCTTTATTTGCCTTTGCCATAGAGCCCCTTGCTATTCTACTCCACGATTCGTCAGGGTTTCACGGAATAAAAATATCAACCCATGAATTAAAAGTCTCCCTATTTGCAGACGATGTTGCTTTTTGTCACTGACCCTTTAACCTCCATTACCAGCATCATATCATTGATTGATGCTTTTGGCAAGGAATCGGGATACAAAATCAACATAGACAAGTCTGAAATACTGCCGATAGGCAATTATTCAATGGATCTTGCGCTTTAAAATTAACACCTCTCAGATAAAATACCTAGGGGTATACATTACCAACAAAGTGCAACATTTATATAAGGCAAATTTTTCCCATATTATTCAAAAGATGTCAACACTAATGTTGTCCTGGAACTCTCTTCTCCTCTCTTTGTTGGGTAGGGCAGCAGCTGTAAAGACAGTGATCTTTCCAAAAGTATTCTACACCATCCAAATGCTGCCTGTTGCTCTTGCCAACAGAGACATTTTGACCATTAATTCTTCTATCTCCTCTTTCCTATGGAAAGGTAATCGTCCTAGGATTGCGATTTCAAAATTGATGCTCCCCAAGTCGCAAGGAGGTCTTGGTATCCCAGATTTCAAATCATACACCATATCTGTATTTTTCCGCTATGCAGGGGATTGGTTGCTGGATAAATCCACATACACAGATGTTAACCTAGATCAGGCGATTTTTACTCCCTACTCCCCATCAGAACTTTTGCACCTCAAATCTTCAGCTATTCCGAAAGCTATTTACTCCAATGCAATTTTTCACGATACCTACATTTATTGGATGAGCTTAATTAAAAAAATGAGGAGATACTTTAGAGTCTCCCCCTACCTCCCCCTTTGAGGCAATCCTGACTTCTCTCCCTCCCTTTACAACCCATCTTTTCGGGTCTGGAGTAGAGCTGAGCGGGTTCGGTTCCTCGGAAACCGAACCCGCCCGAACTTCATGTTTTTTTACACGGGTCCGAGCGACTCGGATCTTCCCGCCTTGCTCGGTTAACCCGAGCGCGCCCGAACGTCATCATCCCGCTGTCGGATTCTCGCGAGGCTCGGATTCTATCGCGAGACTCGGATTCTATATAAGGAGCCGCGCGTCGCCGCCATTTTCACACGTGCATTGAGATTCATAGGGAGAGGACGTGGCTGGCGTCCTCTCCGTTTATAGAGAAGAGAGTGAGACTAGAGAGAGACACAGTAGTAATTTTGGGGAGCATTAGGAGGAGTACTACTACTTGCTGAAGTGATAGATAGATAGTGTGACTGTATAATGTATATCTGACTTGTGGGGGAGACACTGACAGTGGGGAGCAGTTAGAGTCTGAGAGCAGGACTCAGGAGTACATATAACGTACAGTGCACACTTTTGTTGCCAGAGTGCCACACTGCCATTGTGACCACACTGACCACCAGTATAATATATATTGTGATTGTCTGCTTAGGAGTACTACTTGCAAGTTGCTGATAGTGTGACCAGTGACCTGACCACCAGTTTAATAATCACCACCAGTTTAATATATATATATATATATATATATATATATTTGTATATAATATATATATAATATTGTATACCACCTACCCATTTTTTGTTTTTTTCTTTCTTCTTCTTTATACATACTACTATAGTAGCTTACTGTAGCAGTCTGCGGTGCTGCTGAGCTGACAGTGTCCAGCAGGTCCGTCATCAGTCATTACATAATAAATATATATACCTGTCCGGCTGCAGTACTAGTGATATATATATATATTAATTTCATCTCATTATCATCCAGTCTATATTAGCAGCAGACACAGTACGGTAGTCCATGGCTGTAGCTACCTCTGTGTCGGCAGTCGCTGGTCCATCCATAATTGTATACCACCTACCCGTTTTTTGTTTTTTTCTTTCTTCTTCTTTATACATACTACTATAGTAGCTTACTGTAGCAGTCTGCGGTGCTGCTGAGCTGACAGTGTCCAGCAGGTCCGTCATCAGTCATTACATAATAAATATATATATACCTGTCCGGCTGCAGTACTAGTGATATTATATATATATATATATATATATATATATTAATTTCATCTCATTATCATCCAGTCTATATTAGCAGCAGACACAGTACGGTAGTCCACGGCTGTAGCTACCTCTGTGTCGGCAGTCGCTGGTCCATCCATAATTGTATACCACCTACCCGTGTTTTTTTTTTTTTCTTTCTTCTTGATACATACTACTATAGTAGCTTACTGTAGCAGTCTGCGGTGCTGCTGAGCTGACAGTGTCCAGCAGGTCCGTCATCAGTCATTACATAATAAATATATATACCTGTCCGGCTGCAGTACTAGTGATATTATATATATATATATATATATATATATATATATATTAATTTCATCTCATTATCATCCAGTCTATATTAGCAGCAGACACAGTACGGTAGTCCACGGCTGTAGCTACCTCTGTGTCGGCAGTCGCTGGTCCATCCATAAGTATACTAGTATCCATCCATCTCCATTGTTTACCTGAGGTGCCTTTTAGTTGTGCCTATTAAAATATGGAGAACAAAAATGTTGAGGTTCCAAAATTAGGGAAAGATCAAGATCCACTTCCACCTCGTGCTGAAGCTGCTGCCACTAGTCATGGCCGAGACGATGAAATGCCAGCAACGTCGTCTGCCAAGGCCGATGCCCAATGTCATAGTACAGAGCATGTAAAATCCAAAACACCAAATATCAGTAAAAAAAGGACTCCAAAATCTAAAATAAAATTGTCGGAGGAGAAGCGTAAACTTGCCAATATGCCATTTACCACACGGAGTGGCAAGGAACGGCTGAGGCCCTGGCCTATGTTCATGGCTAGCGGTTCAGCTTCACATGAGGATGGAAGCACTCAGCCTCTCGCTAGAAAAATGAAAAGACTCAAGCTGGCAAAAGCACCGCAAAGAACTGTGCGTTCTTCGAAATCCCAAATCCACAAGGAGAGTCCAATTGTGTCGTTTGCGATGCCTGACCTTCCCAACACTGGACGTGAAGAGCATGCGCCTTCCACCATTTGCACGCCCCCTGCAAGTGCTGGAAGGAGCACCCGCAGTCCAGTTCCTGATAGTCAGATTGAAGATGTCAGTGTTGAAGTACACCAGGATGAGGAGGATATGGGTGTTGCTGGCGCTGGGGAGGAAATTGACCAGGAGGATTCTGACGGTGAGGTAGTTTGTTTAAGTCAGGCACCCGGGGAGACACCTGTTGTCCGTGGGAGGAATAGGGCCGTTGACATGCCTGGTGAAAATACCAAAAAAATCAGCTCTTCGGTGTGGAAGTATTTCACCAGAAATGCGGACAACATTTGTCAAGCCGTGTGTTGCCTTTGTCAAGCTGTAATAAGTAGGGGTAAGGACGTTAACCACCTCGGAACATCCTCCCTTATACGTCACCTGCAGCGCATTCATAATAAGTCAGTGACAAGTTCAAAAACTTTGGGCGACAGCGGAAGCAGTCCACTGACCAGTAAATCCCTTCCTCTTGTAACCAAGCTCACGCAAACCACCCCACCAACTCCCTCAGTGTCATTTTCCTCCTTCCCCAGGAATGCCAATAGTCCTGCAGGCCATGTCACTGGCAATTCTGACGAGTCCTCTCCTGCCTGGGATTCCTCCGATGCATCCTTGCGTGTAACGCCTACTGCTGCTGGCGCTGCTGTTGTTGCTGCTGGGAGTCGATGGTCATCCCAGAGGGGAAGTCGTAAGCCCACTTTTACTACTTCCACCAAGCAATTGACTGTCCAACAGTCCTTTGCGAGGAAGATGAAATATCACAGCAGTCATCCTGTTGCAAAGCGGATAACTAAGGGCCTTGACAACTATGTTGGTGTTAGACGTGCGTCCGGTATCCGCCGTTAGTTCACAGGGAACTAGACAATTTCTTGAGGTAGTGTGCCCCCGTTACCAAATACCATCTAGGTTCCACTTCTCTAGGCAGGCGATACCGAGAATGTACACGGACCTCAGAAAAAGACTCACCAGTGTCCTAAAAAATGCAGTTGTACCCAATGTCCACTTAACCACGGACATGTGGACAAGTGGAGCAGGGCAGGGTCAGGACTATATGACTGTGACAGCCCACTGGGTAGATGTATGGACGCCCGCCGCAAGAACAGCAGCGGCGGCACCAGTAGCAGCATCTCGCAAACGCCAACTCTTTCCTAGGCAGGCTACGCTTTGTATCACCGGTTTCCAGAATACGCACACAGCTGAAAACCTCTTACGGCAACTGAGGAAGATCATCGCGGAATGGCTTATCCCAATTGGACTCTCCTGTGGATTTGTGGCATCGGACAACGCCAGCAATATTGTGTGTGCATTAAATATGGGCAAATTCCAGCACGTCCCATGTTTTGCACATACCTTGAATTTGGTGGTGCAGAATTTTTTTAAAAACGACAGGGGCGTGCAACAGATGCTGTCGGTGGCCAGAAGAATTGCGGGACACTTTCGGAGGACAGGCACCACGTACAGAAGACTGGAGCACCACCAAAAACGCCTGAACCTGCCCTGCCATCATCTGAAGCAAGAAGTGGTAACGAGGTGGAATTCAACCCTCTATATGCTTCAGAGGTTGGAGGAGCAGCAAAAGGCCATTCAAGCCTATACAATTGAGCACGATATAGGAGGTGGAATGTACCTGTCTCAAGCGCAGTGGAGAATGATTTCAACGTTGTGCAAGGTTCTGCAACCTTTTGAACTTGCCACACGTGAAGTCAGTTCAGACACTGCCAGCCTGAGTCAGGTCATTCCCCTCATCAGGCTTTTGCAGAAGAAGCTGGAGGCATTGAAGGAGGAGCTAAAAGGGAGCGATTCCGCTAGGCATGTGGGACTTGTGGATGGAGCCCTTAATTCGCTTAACAAGGATTCACGGGTGGTCAATCTGTTGAAATCAGAGCACTACATTTTGGCCAACGTGCTCGATCCTAGATTTAAAACCTACCTTGGATCTCTCTTTCCGGCAGACACAAGTCTGCTGGGGTTCAAAGACCTGCTGGTGACAAAATTGTCAAGTCAAGCGGAACGCGACCTGTCAACATCTCCTCCTTCACATTCTCCCGCAACTGGGGGTGCGAGGAAAAGGCTCAGAATTCCGAGCCCACCCGCTGGCGGTGATGCAGGGCAGTCTGGAGCGACTGCTGATGCTGACATCTGGTCCGGACTGAAGGACCTGACAACGATTACGGACATGTCGTCTACTGTCACTGCATATGATTCTCTCCCCATTGAAAGAATGGTGGAGGATTATATGAGTGACCGCATCCAAGTAGGCACGTCAGACAGTCCGTACTTATACTGGCAGGAAAAAGAGGCAATTTGGAGGCCCTTGCACAAACTGGCTTTATTCTACCTAAGTTGCCCTCCCACAAGTGTGTACTCCGAAAGAGTGTTTAGTGCCGCCACTCACCTTGTCAGCAATCGGCGTACGAGGTTACTTCCAGAAAATGTGGAGAAGATGATGTTCATTAAAATGAATTATAATCAATTCCTCCGTGGAGACATTGACCAGCAGCAATTGCCTCCACAAAGTAGTACACAGGGAGCTGAGATGGTGGATTCCAGTGGGGACGAATTGATAATCTGTGAGGAGCGGGATGTACACGGTGATATATCGGAGGATGATGATGAAGTGGACATCTTGCCTCTGTAGAGCCAGTTTGTGCAAGGAGAGATTAATTGCTTCTTTTTCGGTGGGGGTCCAAACCAACCCGTCATTTCAGTCACAGTCGTGTGGCAGACCCTGTCACTGAAATGATGGGTTGGTTAAAGTGTGCATGTCCTGTTTATACAACATAAGGGTGGGTGGGAGGGCCCAAGGACAATTCCATCTTGCACCTCTTTTTTCTTTCATTTTTATTTGCGTCATGTGCTGTTTGGGGAGTGTTTTTTGGAAGGGCCATCCTGCGTGCCACTGCAGTGCCACTCCTAGATGGGCCAGGTGTTTGTGTCGGCCACTAGGGTCGCTTATCTTACTCACACAGCTACCTCATTGCGCCTCTTTTTTTCTTCTTTGCGTCATGTGCTGTTTGGGGAGTGTTTTTTGGAAGGGCCATCCTGCGTGCCACTGCAGTGCCACTCCTAGATGGGCCAGGTGTTTGTGTCGGCCACTAGGGTCGCTTATCTTACTCACACAGCTACCTCATTGCGCCTCTTTTTTTCTTCTTTGCGTCATGTGCTGTTTGGGGAGTGTTTTTTGGAAGGGCCATCCTGCGTGACACTGCAGTGCCACTCCTAGATGGGCCAGGTGTTTGTGTCGGCCACTAGGGTCGCTTATCTTACTCACACAGCTACCTCATTGCGCCTCTTTTTTTCTTCTTTGCGTCATGTGCTGTTTGGGGAGTGTTTTTTGGAAGGGCCATCCTGCGTGACACTGCAGTGCCACTCCTAGATGGGCCAGGTGTTTGTGTCGGCCACTAGGGTCGCTTATCTTACTCACACAGCTACCTCATTGCGCCTCTTTTTTTCTTCTTTGCGTCATGTGCTGTTTGGGGAGTGTTTTTTGGAAGGGCCATCCTGCGTGACACTGCAGTGCCACTCCTAGATGGGCCAGGTGTTTGTGTCGGCCACTAGGGTCGCTTAGCTTAGTCATCCAGCGACCTCGGTGCAAATTTTAGGACTAAAAATAATATTGTGAGGTGTGAGGTATTCAGAATAGACTGAAAATGAGTGGAAATTATGGTTTTTGAGGTTAATAATACTTTGGGATCAAAATGACCCCCAAATTCTATGATTTAAGCTGTTTTTTAGTGTTTTTTGAAAAAAACACAGAATCCAAAACACACCCAAATCCGACAAAAAAAATTCGGTGAGGTTTTGCCAAAACGCGGTCGAACCCAAAACACGGCCGCGGAACCGAACCCAAAACCAAAACACAAAACCCGAAAAATTTCAAGTGCACATCTCTAGTCTGGAGACGAAAAGGTATAGATCTTGTGAACAAGGTTTTTGACCCAGGCAGCAAAGTACTTACCTTTGCTGCCCTTCAGCGGCAATTTCAACTCCAAAATAATCACTTCTACCTCTACCTTCAGGTCAGACATTATGTGCAGTCGCTTCCACTCCCCACCTCCTTGACACATGACACACATATCATTGTTAAATTGTTGCAATTTAGAAACACCAAAGTGTATAAACTACAATATTTATACCCTCATTTGATAGAAGCAAAGACCAATCTTACCCTTCTCCCACAGAAGATGCTTACACATTGGAATATGGATATCCCCAATCTTACATACCGCCCTGAGACTATCATGGCCAGGGATTGCAAATATTCTAAACATTTACCATCAGCCTACCTACAAGAAACACACCTTAGGTCCCTTCATAGGGCCTATATTTCACCTGCCCAATGAAAATACATGAATGCTGATGACTCTGGGTATTGCATGAAATGTTCTATGCTTAATGCTAAGTATTTGCACTGTATTTGGGAATGCTCTAAGGATCGCAGATTTTGGTTTAAATTAATTTGCTATGTGACTACTGTTCTTAATGTATCCTTGACACCTACCCCTGAATCATGTCTGCTATTCTGTTTTGACAACTGGGATTTGGTAACTCATCCATCCCTTTGCATTCCTCTCATTGTCATAATCCTGACACTAGCCAAAAAATTAATCTTAATCCACTGGACCAGGAAATCAGCACCTACACTTCAAGAAGTGAAATTGAGACTTCTCTAATTCCTATATTTTGACATACGTTCTACGCTCCTCAATGAGGCTCTTTCCATGAAATCCTTCCACAATAAATGGGACCTCTTCATACACTCCTTGGACGGAGACTCTCGTCGCACGATTTCACAATACTTTGGCAAACAAGACTGGTCTAGAGCAATGGCCCTCATTCCGAGTTGATCACTCGCTAGCTACTTTTATCAGCCGTGCAAACGCATAGTCACCGCCCATGGGGGAATGTATTTTCGCTTTGCAAGAGTGCTAACGCCTGTGCAGCCGAGCGGTACAAAAACATTTTGTGCAAAACAAGTCCAGCCCTGTAGTTACTTATTCTATGCGATGATTGCTGCGACGAAGGTCCCGGAATTGACAACAGATACCCGCCCTGCAAATGCCCGGACATGCCTGCATTTTTCCAAACACTCCCTGAAAACGGCCAGTTGACACCCATAAACTCCCACTTCCTGTCAATCTCCTTGTGATCGGCTGTATGAATGGAATCGTCGCTAGAAGCATTGCAAAACAACGATGCTCTTTGTACCCGTACGCCGCGCATGCGTAGTTTTGCCTTTTTTTTTAAAATGATCGCTACGCAGCGAACAACGGCAGCTAGCGATCAACTCGGAATGAGGGCCTTTGTCTTATCTGATTCTATAGGTCCAAACTGATCACCTCATCAGTTCTTGGCTGGTTCGCACTTCCAAACCCAATAAGCCCAAACCCAAAAGGGCCTGGGCTGCCCGTCAGCCTGCTTCCAAAACTGACAAGCCTGCCACGGGGATCCCAGGGTGGGGGTTGAAGACCACTTCCGATGCCTGGGTACGGGAAGTAGTCACTCGAGGTTACGCCGTATCCTTCAAGAATCGTCCCACTCATCGATTTTGCCTAACAGACATCCCTTTGGATCAGGTGAAGGCAAAAACTCTTCATTCGGTGGTACAGTCCCTCCTGGACACAGGAGTGGTAGTACAGGTGCCTCTGGCTCAGAGAGGCAAGAGGTTCTATTCACCGCTGTTCCTAGTCCCGAAACCGAATGGGTCCTCCCGGCCCATTCTCAACCTCAAGTCTTTGAACAAATTTGTGAGGGTCTCCAAGTTTCGTATGGAAACTCTTCTCTCTATTGTTCTGGCCTTGAAACCTGGGGATTATATGGTCTCCCTGGACATACAGGATGCTTACCTGCATATTCCCATTGCAGTGTCACATTAGCAGTACCTGAGGTTTGCGGTTGCCAACCTCCATTACCAATTTCGGACGTTACCTTTTGGTTTGACCACGGCTCCACGAGTCTTCACAAAGGTCATGGCAGTAATGATGGCTGTACTCCGTCGTCAAGTGGTCAGGATCCTACGTACCTGGACGACTTGTTGATCCTGGCAAATTCCCCAGAAATTCTCCTATGACATCTGGATCTGACTATCCAGTTTCTCCAAGCCCACGGGTGGCTCATCAACTGGAAGAAATCCTCCCTGGTCCCTGCTCAGATCATGGTGCACCTGGGGGCGTTGTTGGACACTCACAACCAGCGGTTGTTCTTGTCTCAGGAGAAAGTCCTGAAGCTTCAGGAAAAGATTCGATGCTTCCTATCTCATCCGCAAGTGTTGATACATTCGGCAATGCAAGTGCTAGGTCTCATTGTGTCGGCTTTCGACATGGTGGAGTAAGCTCAATTCGATTCCCGCTGATGACGGATGCCAGTCTGAGAGGTTGGGGTGCGGTGTTGGAGCAACACTCCCTTCAGGGTCGGTGGATCAAGGAGGAGTCTCTCCTCCCGATAAACATTCTGGAACTGCGGGCAGTGTTCAATGCTCTGAACTTGGCCCAGCATTTAATCATCAAGGCGGCACTCAAAGGATTCTTCTGTGGGTGGAACGCCGTCTGCCAGCCATATTGGCAGTATTCATTCCGGGGGTCCTAAACTGGGAAGCGGACTTTCTCAGTCATCAGGACGTACACGCCGGAGAATGGAGCCTCCATCCAAAAGTGTTTCAACTCCTCGTGGACAGGTGGGGCCTTCCAGATGTGGACCTGATGGCGTCTCGACACAATCACAAGGTTACGATCTTCGGAGCAAGGACAAGGGATCCTCTAGCAGCGTTCGTGGATGCACTGGCAATTCCATGGAACTTTCAGCTGCCATACGTGTTCCCTCCACTGTCACTCCTGCCCAGAGTAATAAGGAAGTTCAAGCAAGAAGGAGGAATCCTACTTCTGATCACTCCCGCATAGCCCAGGCGGCATTGGTTCTCAGACCTTCAGGGTCTCTCGATAGAGCGTCCCCTTCTACTTCCGCAGCGCCCATATCTCCTCATTCAGGGCCCCTGTGTACATCAGCATTTAGCCCGGTTGGCTTTGACGGCGTGGCTCTTGAAGCTTCCGTCTTGAGGGCCAAAGGTTTTTCTGAGGCGGTCATTCAAACTATGTTGAAGGCCCAGAAACCGGCTTCTGCTCAGATTTACCATAGGGTCAGGAATTCTTACTTTGCTTGGTGCGCATCTAACAATTATGATGCTTACAAGTTTAGTACGGCCAAACTTTTGGCCTTTCTACAACAGGGCCTGGACTTGGGCCTTTGTCTGGCCTCCATCAAGGTTCATATTTCTGCCTTGTCCATTTGGTTCCAGAGAAAAATTGCGACTTTACCTGATGTTCATACGTTCACTCAGGGTGTGTTGTGGATTCAAGCTCCTTATGTCCTGCCTGTGGCTCCATGGGACTTGTCGGTGGTTCTAGAGGTGTTACAAGAGTCTCAATTTGAGCCCCTTGAATCTGCAGACCTTAAGTGGCTTTCTCTTAAGGTTTTGTTTCTGTTGGCTATTGCCTCTGCTAGACGGGTGTCGGATTTGGGTGCCTTATCTTGTAGGTCACCATATCTGATTTTTCACCGTGATCGGGCAGTTCTTAGAACACGTCCCGGGTATTTACCTAAGGTGGTGTCTTCTTTCCACCTTAATCAGGAGATTGTGGTTCCGGCCTTTGCCTCTCCTGAACTGTCTTCCAAAGAGCGGTCTTTGGATGTGGTATGGGCTCTCCATATCTATGTGAAGAGAACTGCCTCCATTAGGAAGTCGGATTCTCTCTTTGTTCTGTTTGGTTTTCACAAACGTGGCTGGCCTGCTCACAAGCAGACCCTAGCCAGATGGACTAGAATGGCGATTGCACATTCTTATGTACAGGCTGGCCTTCAAGCTCCTGCTACCATAAAGGCCCATTCTACTCGGTCGATTGGACCTTCTTGGGCATTGAACAATTGTGCAAGGCGGCTACGTGGTCCTCAGTGAACACGTTCATAAGGTTCTATGCCTTTGATACTTCCGCCTCCCAGAATGCTTCCTTTGGACGTCGGGTTCTTGTGCCTGCTACAGTGCGTCCTCTCCCATAAGGAACTGCTTTAGGACATCCCCAATGTCATTCCCTGTGGAGCCCAGTGTACCCCGCAGCAGAAAAAGAGATTTATGGTAAGAACTTACCGTTGTTAAATCTCTTTCTGCGAGGTACACTGGGCTCCACAGGGCACCCACCCTGATGCACTTAGCTTCTTTGGGTTGGTATGGCATTAGCCGCTGACACTTTCACCTGTCGTGAGAATGTGGTGTATGTGGCTACTAACAGTTGTCGGCTCTTTTGCCTGCTACTGCTTTGGACTGGTTAACAAAAACTGAGCTCCTGTGCACGGAGGCGGGGTTATAGAGGAGGCGGCGCTATGCATTCTGGGAACAGTCAAAGCTTTGAGCCTGTTGGTGCCTCGGATCAAGATCCTACTCTACACCCCAATGTCATTCCCTGTGGAGCCCAGTGTACCTCGCAGAAAGAGATTTAACAACGGTAAGTTCTGACCATAAATCTCGTTGTGTGTATGTGTGTGCTGGTTCCTCCCCTCTATGCCCCTCCTACAAGACACAGTTTAGAAATATGTGCCTAAGGAGCCGGTTGCATTTCTCTGGAGCTCCAGAAAGTTTACTTTATTTTTATTTAAGTTATTTTCAGGTATCCCTGGTTGGCAACCAGGCTACCTGCTTCGTGGGACTTAGAGGGGGGACCGAACCAACCTCCTTAGGGTTAATGGTTCGTAATCCCAGCTGACAGGACACTGAGCTCCTGAGGTGCTGATCACACATTGTTAGTGTGTGTGCCCACGCTGGCAGCTAGCTGCCACCTTCTAACAGTTGCCGAAGATCAAGGTGCGGTGAGTGTTACACCGGGGTCCCGGTTAGCTGGTCCCCGGTGCAGTTTTGGGGGCATGTCGCGCGGCGGTTACGGGCCAATGGCTGCAGTGCCCGCCGCTGACAAAACTAGCTCTCATCAGCAGTGCTCACTGTCAAGAAAAGGCTTTGTGTGTACTGTTATGGTTTAATGTGTTTTAACATGGCCAGGATAAATAAAACGAGCTACAGGGACCGTGCGCCATTGCAAGGGGCGGGGCTTCCCAGAGCGGGAATAGAGGTGGGAAGGTGCCATTTCCTGCTGCTGTGGATCATCAAGGCTGCATGAACGCTGCTCCTCCGTGGACCCACGCTGTTACAGACTTCTGTTCTGGTACCAAGGGGTCATAGCAGGGGGGAAACTCTCTAGCAGCAGCACCGCCGCACTTATACAGGTTGTACACTTATATTCACACTTTGTGCTGCTGTGTTTGCGTGCTGGTGTCTGCTCCTCAGTGTTACTCCAAGGGCTCTCTAGGGTCTGTGTGGAGGTGTTTTCAGTGAGCTGCGCTGTATTTTCAGTGGTGTATATATGTCTGTGGACATGGTTATGTGTGCTGCTTGTAACTCTACCCCTTCTTCAGCGGGGTCTCTCATGTGTGAACAATGCTCCTTATCTCCACAGGGACAGAGTTCACAGGCACCTGACTGGTTAGATAATTTTAAGAGCAGGATTCAGAATGTCAATTCCGAATGAGCTGCAGCTAAAGAGGAGAGACAGGTGTTAAAACAGTCTATTGATTGTATGACTAAAGCAGCAGATACCAGAAAGGCTTCTCAACCCCCTCTGTTGGTTTCCCATAAACGCTCACTGCCACAGGTGCTCCAGTGTGATTCTGATCAGCCTGATGTGGATGATGATATGGATGAGGACAGCTCTCTGTCCCCAGGGGTGGAGGCCCTCATTTTTGCTGTAAGAGAGACTCTTCACATACCGGATCAGGAGGCAGATGCAGAGGATAGTTATACTTTAATGTTAGACCAAAGACCTCAGCCACTTTTCCTGTGTCTAAGGAGTTAAACTACCTGGCCAAGGAAGCGTAGTTAAACCCTGATAAGAAATTTAAAATCCCTCAGACATTTTTAGCTACCTTTCCCTTCCCAGAGGAGGACAGGAAGGTATGGGAGAACCCCCGTCAGTCGATTTGTCTGTGTCCAGACTGTCTAAGAAATTGGTACTGCTGGTACCAGGGGCTATATCCCTAATTGAGCCGGCTGAACGTAAAATTGAGAACAGTCTCAAGGCAATTTATATGGCAGCGGGCGTTGCACAGCGCCCCACAATAGTTTGCGGGTGGATTTCTAGGGCAATGGTCAAGAGGTCCCATCAGATTTTTAATGGAATAGACAATCTGCCCCAGGATGAGGTCATTACTCTGCTGCAACACATTCAGGATGCTGCTAATTTTATGAGTGAGGCTATTAAGGAATTGTGTAAGATAAATGGCCGCACTACTGCTATGGCTGTTTCGGCACATAGAGCTCTGTGGTTACTGTACGTCAATGGTCAGCGGGCGCTGATTCGAAAAAGGGTGAGGAAATTCTTCCCTTTACAGGTGATGCTTTGTTTGGGGATGAATTAAATAAATGGTAAAATTTAAAACGAAAAGCTAATTGCTATAAAGAGCAAAACCAATCCTTTTTTAAAAAATACATAAACAGTAAAAGGTTAAAAAAGGAGAACATAGGTCCAATAAAAGATGAATTTGGAGTATTGTTAAATGATGACGAATCAAAAGCAGAAATACTGAACAAATTTTTTTCATCAGTGTTCACCAGAGAAGAACTGACGGTGGGAGTAGTGAATAGCGATAGTGACAGCAAGGATTCGTGGTTAGATACTTGTTTAAGTGAAGAAGTAGTCAGGGAGAGATTACGCAAAATAATGATTAATAAGTCACCTGGCCCGGACGGACTTCATCCGAGGGTTCTTATGGAGCTTAGGTCCCAACTAGCAAGACCCCTATACTTGATTTTTAATAGTTCAATTAGATCTGGCATGGTACCAAAGGATTGGCGTATAGCAGAGGTAGTGCCATTATTTAAAAAGGGATCCAAAAATCATCCAGGTAACTACAGGCCGGTTAGTTTGACATCTATAGTGGGGAAAATATTGGAAGGAATTCTAAGGGATAGCATACAGGGGTATCTGCAGACCACTAAGATTATTAGCAGGAACCAGCATGGGTTAGTGAGGGACAGATCATGTCAAACTAACTTAGTTAACTTCTACGAGGAAGTGAGCAACAATTTTGACCAAGGAAAAGCAGTGGATGTGGTCTACTTAGATTTTGCAAAAGCCTTCAATACAGTGCTTCACAGGAAACTAATCATCAAATTAAAAGAGCTTGGCCTTGGAAAAACTGTTTGTACATGGATAAGTAACTGGCTGGACAACAGGGTACAGTAAGTAGTGGTCAATGGGAAGTCCTCAAGCTGGACACCAGTATTCAGCAGAATACCACAGGGGTCTGTAATCGGGCCACTACTATTCAAGATATTTATCAATGACCTAGAAATAGGCCTGGAAAGCACAGTGTCAATCTTTGCAGATGATACTAAACTGTGTAGGGTAATTAATTTAGAAATAGATGTGGAGTCTCTGCAGAATGATTTATCTAAACTTGAAATCTGGGCGTCTAAATGGAGAATGAGGTTCAATATAGAAAAATGCAAGGATATGCATTTCGGGAGTAAAAACAAACTTGCATCCTACATACTAATCGGGGAACGTCTAGGGGTAACAGTTTTGGAAAAAGATTTGGGGGTACTCATTGATAATAAGCTTAATAACCGTATACAATGTCAAAGCACAGTAAAGAAAGCAAGTAAGGTGTTAGCATGCATAAAATGGGGAATTGAGACAAGGGACGAGGATGTAATTCTGCCGCTGTACAAATCATTGGTACGTCTGCACCTGGAATATTGTGTTCAGTTTTGAGCACCACTGTATATAAAAGATATCGGTGAACTCGAAAGGGTTCAAAGGTGAGTTACTAAATTGATTAAAGGGCTAGAGGGACTGGATTACGAGGAAAGGCTTACTAGGTTGAACATGTATACACTGGAAAAGAGGCGTCTAAGAGGAGACATTATTAATGTCTTCAAATATGTAAAGGTGCACTACAAAGAGTTATCAGAGGAATTATTTATTAAAAGAACTCTGTTTAGGACACGTGGGCACTTGCTTAGGCTGGAGGAGAGAAAATTCCTTACGCAGTGGAGGAAAGAGTCCTTCACTGTTAGGGCAATAAGGATTTGGAATTCCTTGCCATGAAAAGTGGTAATGGTGGACTCTGTAAATGCATTTAAAAGGGGACTGGATGAATTTCTGATTGAAAAGGATATCCAAGGTAACAGCATTTAAAATATTGATGTTGTTAATCCGGGTGTAACATGATTTGTAGTTGTTAACTAGTCATAAAACATTCTTCAGCAGGTACAGTAAAATCAACTCAACTTAATACAAAATACAGGTTGAACGCAATGGGCATTTTGCCTCTTTTCAACCTCAATTACTATGTTACTATGATATCCCAGGCAACGGCGGGTAAGTCTACCTACCTGCCATCGGCTGCACCACCTGCTAGACATTCTTACACAGGACTCTCCTTGCAGTCCTTTCGTGTGGCAAGATTGAGAGGCAGGGGCCGGAGAGTCTCCACCACTCCGAGAGGATCTCGTGGTAAGTCCCGTAAACCGTCAGCTGCTGCCTCCCTGGACCAGACCACCGGATCCCCTGCCGCTAAACCTTCCGCATGACAGTTGGCCCCAGCAGCAAGGCGACTTTCAAGTGGGTGCTCGCCTTCAACACTTTGCCCACATGTGGGCAAAGTCCTGCCGGGATCCTTGGGTGAGGGAACTCATTTCCAAGGGATACTGCCTGGAATTTCAAGCACTTCCTCCTCACAGATTTTTGAAATCAGGCTTGCCAGCTTTACCCTCAGCAAGAGTTACCTTGCAAGAGGCTATTCAAAAACTTTTGCAGACAGGGGTGGTGGTCCCAGTACCTCCTCCGTTACGCATACAGGGGTTATTACTCCAGTCTTTTTGTCATTCCAAAACCAGACGGTTTGGTGTGACCCATCTTGAACTTGAAGTCTCTCAACCCGTATCAGCGGGTGTTCAAATTCAAGATGGAATCTCTGCAGGCAGTGGTGTCCGGTCTGGAGGAGGGGAAATTCCTGGTGTCCCTGGATGTCAAAGATGCTCACCTACACGTTCCCATGTGGCCCCCTCATCAGGCTTACCTCAGGGTCGCCATCTTGGATGACCATTTCCAGTTTCAGGCCTTGCCCTTTGGCCTGTCCACAGCTCCGAGGGTCTTCATCAAAGTCATGGCAGAGGTGATGCTGCAACTGCGTATGAGGGGAGTCAACATAGTCCCCTACTTGGACGATCTCCTGATAAAGGCTATATCCAGGGAGCGTCTATTATAATGCATCGATCTGACGACTCGCCTGCTTACGGATCATGGTTGGATCCTAAATTTCCAGAAATCTCACCTGGAATGACCCAGCGTCTTCAGTTCCTGGGAATGATACTGGATACTGTGTCTCAGAAGGTATTTCTTCCGATGGACAAGGCCTTGGCTATCCAGGCTATGGTCCGCTCAGTGCTCCGTCCTTGCAAGGTATCCATCCATCTTTGCATACGCTTGCCGGGCAGGATGGTTGCTGCTTACGAGGCAATCCAGTATGGTAGATTTCATGCCCGTCCATTTCAGCTGGATCTGCTGGATAAATGGTCGTGGGTCTCCTTCCGGGAGAATGGGGCCTACATTCCCAGGTGTTTCAACAGTTATTTCACCGGTATGGCTGTCCGCAGATAGATCTGATGGCTTCTCGTCTCAAAAAGAAGCTAGGCCGTTACTGTTCCAGAACGAGGGATCCGCAGGCTGTAGCAGTGGACATGCTGATTTCGCCTTGGACGTACCAGTTTGTGTACCTGTTCCCTCCTCTACCGCTATTCCCAAGGGTTCTAAAAAAACTAAGAAGGGAAAGCGTTCAAGCAATTCGAAATTGCCCCGGATTGGCCTCGACGGGCTTGGTCCTCTGACCTCCTAACCATGGCTCTGGAGGAACCCTGGCCTCTACCACTCCAAAAGGATCTTCTTCAACAAGGTCCGTTCGTCTATCCAGATTTACAGCGGTTACGTTTGACGGCTTGGAAGTTGAGAAAGAGAAAAAGCAAGAAAAGGTCTTCCCTCCCGGGTTTTTTCCACCATGGTCCAGGCCAGGAAGGTGGTTACGTCAAAACACTATCATCGAATCTGGAAAAAAGTATATTTCCTGGTGTGAAAGTAGAAAGGTGTTTCCCGTGGAATTTAGAATTGGTTGTTTTCTACTTTTCCTGCAAACGGGAGTGGATATGGGCCTATGGTTAGGCTCCATCAAAGTCCAGATTTCGGCGCTCTCTATTTTCTTCCAGAAACAACTTGCCATGTTGCCGGAAGTTCAAACTTTCCTAAAAGGAGTTCTTCATATGCAACCGCCCTTTGTGCCTCCCCCGGCTCCGTGGGATCTCAATGTGGTTCTGTCTTTTCTTTAATCGGACTAGTTTGAACCCTTGGAGTTGAAATTTCTCACCTGGAGGTCGGTGATGTTACTTTCATTGTCGTCTGCCAGATGTGTCTCTGAATTGGGGGCTTTATCCTGTAAGAGCCCTTATTTGATTTTCCATGAGGACAGGGCATAACTCCGGACGCGTCCTCAGTTTTTGCCGAAAGTAGTTTCAGCTTTTCATGTCAATCAACCTATTGTGGTTCCGGTGTTGTCTGACGCTTCCATTGGGCCAGAATCCTTGGATGTAGTGAGGGCTCTGAAGATTTATGTCAAGAGGACAGCTCATCATTGGAAATCTGATTCGCTGTTTGTCCTTTATGATGCCACCAAGATTGGTTGTTCGGCTTATAAGCAATCAATTGCTCATTGGCTCAGGATGACCATTCAACAAGCCTATACTTCGGCGGCTCTGCCTTTGCCTACATCTATTCAGGCCCACTCGATGAGATCTGTGGGCTTTTCCTGGACGGCTGCCCGGGGTGTCTCTGCCTTACAGCTGTGCCGAGCTGCTACTTGGTCTGGTTGAACACTTTTGTGAAGTTCTATAGGTTCGACACCTTGGCCAAGGATGACCTTCAGTTTGGTCAGGCAGTTTTACAGGAGTCTAAGCATCTCCCACTCGTTTGGGAGCTTTGGGATTTCCCCATGGTACTAAAGTACCGAACCCCAGTATCCACTAGGACATAAGAGAAAATAGGAATTTAATAACTCCCAGTAATTCCTTTTCTCCTAGTCCGTAGTGGATACTGGGCACCCGCCTCAGTGCTTTGATTCCTGCTTACCTGAGTAAGTATTTGGTTGGCCCGCAGTTGCGGCCCTTTTTCTGTTGTTGGGATAGCTGGGCTAACCTGGTTAGGTTGGTGTTGCTATCCTCTGTTCTGGTTAGCGCCCTCCTTTCGGCTATGGTTGTGTGTTGGCTTGTGCCTCACTGCTGTTGTACCTGTTTAAGGTAACATACTTTATGTGAAGGACTAACTAACTGGCTTCTATCTTTCAAATACTTCTTGAAGTCAGTAATTCTCCTTGGTTAAACAGAGTACTACAATATTTCCTCTTTTCCAGCATACCAAACGCTTGCATGGCACTAAAACCAAAAACCTAAGTCAAATTTGCCTCCAGGTGACTGGATGAACTTACACCCCTGGGATTCTCTGTGTATTGTATACAGAGGCATTTTAAGAGAGGAGGGGACCTGCGTGCAGCCTCCTTTGCTGGCCCCCCTCATCTCCGGCAGCAAGTAGACTCTGGGATAATGTCAGAGTCTACTGCGCATGCGCAGGTTTCCGGGAACATGGCGCCTTGTTCCCGGGGACGTCTCCAGTGCGCATTCGCAAATCACTCAGAAATGTCCGCAGCGGCCATTTTCCAAGTGATTTGTGTCTACACTGCAGGGCCGCTGCCGCAAGACTCCGAAGAGGTAAGTATAATATATCGGTGCAGGGTGTGCGGTGTGGACCCCCTGGACTCAGGGGCCCGTGTGCACCGCACACACTGCACCCATTATAGAAACGCCAGTGATTTTATATTGGTCATTGTTATGCTCTTTCTATATTGTATATAATTTACTAAAATGCTCTCCGTATTGCACTAGAATGATTTCTGTATTGTATATCTGTCAATAGAAAGCACTCTGTATTGTACAGTTCACTAGACTAGATTTCGCATTGAATAGTGATCACATATTATAGCTCTTTCTAATATTTGTTCATGTTTCATTAGCTGTACAGAATCAAGCTCCCTTTATTTGCTTTCATATCAGTCCATGATTATTTGCTTATGTACTCTGTAATTGGGCGCTGCGGAACCCTTGTGGCGCCATATAAATAAAGGATAATAATAATAATAATAATAATGCTAGGTCATACATCTCTACAACTGCTTTATTGACTGTCAGGGCATGCTGGGACTTATACATTAAATCTATAATAACTTGCACGGCTATCAGGGCATGGCATGCTGGCACTTATAGTTCTACAGCCACTTTCATGGATATCAGGGCATGCTGGGACTTAATAGCACTACAATCACTTTCATGGCTGTCACGTACAGATGGGTCCACGTTTATCTTGGCCTTTAATAGGATTAACTGAGACTGGGCAGTAAGACTTAATCCATTGCTGTAATGACATAGGGGGACATGTATTAAGCAGTGATAAAAGTGGAGAAGTGATCCAGTGGAGAAGTTGCCCGTGGCAACCAATCAGCATTGATAATTTGCACACTATAAAAGTATACAGAGCAGCTGATTGGTTGCCAAGGGCAACTTCTCCACTGGTCACTTCTCCACTTTTTTCACTGCTTAGTACATATCCCCGTAATCCCCCGCTGTATTGTTCTCTGTATTGTATTGCAGCTGAGAACAATAGATGAAGGGTTTATGTAAATAAACCATGATGTGCCTAGGCGCAGCAAAGAGGCCAAGATAACCGTGGATCTATCTGTATTGCTGGGCTTTATAGTTCTACATCTGCTTTAATGGCTATGAAGGCATATTGAGAGCACAACAGCTTGTCACACCCTGATATGTGAAAATAAGAATTTACTTACCGATAATTCTATTTCTCGGAGTCCGTAGTGGATGCTGGGGTTCCTGAAAGGACCATGGGGAACAGCGGCTCCGCAGGAGACAGGGCACAAAAAAGTAAAGCTTTTACCAGATCAGGTGGTGTGCACTGGCTCCTCCCCCTATGACCCTCCTCCAGACTCCAGTTAGGTACTGTGCCCGGACGAGCGTACACAATAAGGGAGGCAATTTGAATCCCGGGTAAGACTCATACCAGCCACACCAATCACACCGTACAACTTGTGATCTAAACCCAGTTAACAGTATGATAACAGAAAGAGCCTCTTAAAGATGGCTCCTTAACAATATAACCCGAATTTGTTAACAATAACTATGTACAGTATTGCAGATAATCCGCACTTGGGATGGGCGCCCAGCATCCACTACGGACTCCGAGAAATAGAATTATCGGTAAGTAAATTCTTATTTTCTCTATCGTCCTAAGTGGATGCTGGGGTTCCTGAAAGGACCATGGGGATTATACCAAAGCTCCCAAACGGGCGGGAGAGTGCGGATGACTCTGCAGCACCGAATGAGAGAATTCCAAGTCCTCTTTTGCCAGGGTATCAAATTTGTAGAATTTTACAAACGTGTTTTCCCCCGACCACGTAGCTGCTCGGCAGAATTGTAATGCCGAGACCCCTCGGGCAGCCGCCCAAGATGAGCCCACCTTCCTTGTGGAATGGGCCTTAACAGATTTAGGCTGTGGCAGGCCTGCCACAGAATGAGCAAGTTGAATTGTGTTACAAATCCAACGAGCAATCGTCTGCTTAGAAGCAGGGGCACCCAACTTGTTGGGTGCATATAGTATCAACAGCGAGTCAGATTTTCTGACTTCAGCCGTCCTTGAAATGTATATTTTTAAGGCTCTGACAACGTCCAACAACTTGGAGTCCTCCAAGTCGCCAGTGGCCGCAGGCACCACAATAGGTTGGTTCAGGTGAAACGCTGATACCACCTTAGGGAGAAAATGCGGACGAGTCCTCAGTTCTGCCCTATCCGAATGGAAGATTAGATAAGGGCTTTTATAAGATAAGGCCGCCAATTCAGATACTTTCCTGGCGGAAGCCAGGGCCAGTAACATAGTCACTTTCCATGTGAGATATTTAAAATCCACCTTATTCAATGGTTCAAACCAATGGGATTTGAGGAAATCTAAAACTACATTTAGATCCCACGGTGCCACCGGAGGCCCACAGGAGGCTGTATATGCAGTACTCCTTTAACAAAAGTCTGTACCTCAGGAACTGAGGCCAATTCTTTTTGGAAGAATATTGACAGGGCCGAAATTTGAACCTTAATAGATCTCAATTTGAGACCCATAGACAATCCTGATTGTAGGAAATGTAGGAAACGACCCAGTTGAAATTCCTCCGTCGGAACACTCCGATCCTCGCACCACGCGACATATTTTCGCCAAATGCGGTGATAATGTTTCGCGGTGACTTCCTTCCTTGCCTTAATCAAGGTAGGAATGACTTCTTCTGGAATGCCTTTCCCTTTTAGGATCTGGCGTTCAACCGCCATGCCGTCAAACGCAGCCGCGGTAAGTCTTGAAAGAGACAGGGACCCTGTTGTAGCAGGTCCCTTCTCAGAAGTAGAGGGCACGGGTCGTCCGTGACCAACTCTTGAAGTTCCGGGTACCAAGTCCTTCTTGGCCAATCCGGAGCCACTAGTATTGTTCTTACTCCTCTTCACCGTATAATCTTCAATACCGTTGGTATGAGAGGCAGAGGAGGAAACACATATACTGATTTGTACACCCAAGGTGTTACCAGTGCGTCCACAGCTATTGCCTGTGGATCTCTTGACCTGGCGCAATACTTGTCCAGTTTCTTGTTGAGGCGAGACGCCATCATGTCTACCATTGGTCTTTCCCAACAGTTTATTAGCATGTGGAAGACTTCTGGATGAAGACCCCCCTCTCCCGGGTGAATATCGTGTCTGCTGAGGAAGTCTGCTTCCCAGTTGTCCACGCCCGGGAAGAACACTGCTGACAGTGCTATTACGTGATTCTCCGCCCAGCGAAGAATCTTGGCAGCTTCTGCCATTGCACTCCTGCTTCTTGTGCCGCCCTGTCTGTTTACATGGGCGACCGCCGTGATGTTGTCCGACTGAATCAACACCGGTTTTCCTTGCAGGAGTGGTTCCGCCTGGCTTAGAGCATCTTAGATTGCTCTTAGTACCAGAATGTTTATGTGAAGAGACTTTTCCAGGTTCGTCCATACCCCCTGGAAGTTTCTTCCTTGTGTGACTGCTCCCCAACCTCTCAGGCTGGCGTCCGTGGTCACCAGGATCAAATCCTGTATGCCGAATCTGCGGCCCTCCAATAGATGAGCCTTTTGCAACCACCACAGAAGATATACCCTTGTCCTTGGCGACAGGGTTATTCGCAGGTGCATCTGAGGATGCGACCCTGACCATTTGTCCAACAGATCCCTTTGGAAAATTCTTGCATGGAATCTGCCGAATGGAATTGCTTCGTAAAAAGCCACCATTTTTCCCAGGACTCTTGTGCATTGATGTACAGACACCTTTCCTGGTTTTAGGAGGTTCCTGACAGGTCGGATAACTCCTTGGCTTTTTCCTCGGGAAGAAAAACCTTTTTCTGAACCGTGTCCAGAATCATCCCTAGGAACAGCAGACGTATCGTCGGAAAACAGCTGCGATTCTTGGAATATTTAGAATCCAGTCGTGCCGTCGAAGAACTACTTTAGATAGTGCTCTTCCGACCTCCAACTGTTCTCTGGAACTTGCCCTTTTTAGGTCGTGCAAGTAAGGGATAATTTAGATGCCTTTTTTCTTTGAAGAAACATCTTTTCGGCCATTACCTTGGTAAAAAGGCCCGGGGTGCCGTGGATAATTCAAACGGCATCGTCTGAAACTGATATTGACAGTTCTGTACCACGAACCAGAGGTACCCTTGATGAGAAGGACAAAATTTGGACATGGAGGTAATCCTTGATGTCCAGGGACACCATATAGTCCCCTTTTTTCCGGTTCGCTATCACTGCTCTGAGTGACTTTATCTCGATTTGAACCTTTTATGTAAGTGTTCAAAACATTTTAGATTTAGACTATGTGTCACCAAGCCGTCTGGCTTCAGTACCACAATATAGTGTGGAAAAATAATACCCTTTTCCTTGTCGTAGGAGGGGTACTTTGATTATCACCTGCTGGATATACAGCTTGTGAATTGTTTCCAATGCTGCCTCCCTGTCGGAGGGAGCCGTTGGTAAAGCAGACTTCAGGAACCTGCGAGGAGAAGATGTCTCGACTCTCCAATCTTTACCCCTGGGATAATACTCGTACGATCTAGGGGTCAACTTGCGAGTGATCCCACTGCGCCCTGAGACTCTTGAGACTACCCCCCCACCTTGAGTCCGCTTGCACGGCCCCAGCGTCATGCTGAGGACTTGGCAGACGCGGTGGAGGGCTTCTTTTCCTGGGAAAGGGCTGCCTGCTGCAGTCTACTTCCCTTACCTCTATGTCTGGGCAGATATGACTGGCCTTTTGCCTGCATGCCCTCATGGGAAAGGAAAGATTGAGGCTGAAAAGACGGTGTCTTTTTTAGCTGAGATGTAACTTGGGGTAAAAAAAAGGTTGGATTTCCCAGCTGTTGCTGTGGTCCCCAGGTCCGATGGACCGACCCCCAAATAACTCCTTCCCTTTATACAGCAATACTTCCATCTGCCGTATGGGATCTGTATCACCTGACCACTGTCGTGTCCCTGACATCTTCTGGGAGATATGGACAACGCACTTATCTTGATGCCAGAGAGCAAATATCCCTCTGTGCATCTCACATACATATATATAGAATGCATCCTATTAAATGCTCTACATGAATAAAATATTTTCAGTCAGGAAATCCGACCAAGCCAACCCAGCACTGCATCTCCAGGCTGATGGCGATCGCTGGTCGCAGTATAACCACCGTATGTGTGTATATACTTTTTAGGATATTTTTCCAGCTTCCTATCAGCTGGCTCCTTGAGGGCGGCCGTATCTGGAGACGGTAACGCCACTTGATAAGCGTGTGAGCGCCTTATCACCCTAAGGGGTGTTTCCCAACGTACCCTAATTTCTGGCGGGAAAGGGTATAACGCCAATATTTGCTATCGGGGTAACCCTACGCATCATCACACACTTCATTTTATTTTATCTGATTCAGGAAAAACTACAGGTAGTTTTTTCACTCCCACATAATACCCTTTCTTGTGGTACTTGTAGTATCAGAAACACGTAACACCTCCTTCATTGCCCTTAACGTGTGGCCCTAATGAGAAATACGTTTGTTTATTCACCGTCGACACTGTATTCAGTGTCCGTGTCTGTGTCTGTGTCGACCGACTGAGGTAAATGGGCGTTTTTAAAACCCCTGACGGTGTTTCTGAGACGCCTGGACCGGTCCTAATAGATTGTCGGCCGTCTCATGTCGTCAACCGACCTTGCAGCGTGTTGACATTCTCACGTAATTCTCTAAATAAGCCATCCATTCCGGTGTCGACTCCCTAGAGAGTGACATCACCATTACAGGCAATTTCTCCGCCTCCTCACCAACATCGTCCTCATACATGTCGACACACACGTACCGACACACAGCACACACACCGGGAATGCTCTGACAGAGGACAGGACCCACTAGCCCTTTGGGGAGACAGAGGGAGAGTCTGCCAGCACACACCAAAAACGCTATAATTATATAGGGACAACCTTATATAAGTGTTTCTCCCTTATAGCATCTTTTATATATATACAATATCGCCAAAATCAGTGCCCCCCCTCTCTGTTTTAACCCTGTTTCTGTAGTGCAGTGCAGGGGAGAGCCTGGGAGCCTTCTCTCCAGCTTTTCTGTGAGAGAAAATGGCGCTGTGTGCTGAGGAGATAGGCCCCGCCCCTTTTTCGGCGGGCTCGTCTCCCGCTATTTTTGAAGTTAGGCAGGGGTTAAATATCTCCATATAGCCTCTGTGGGCTATATGTGAGGTATTTTTTGCCTCTAATAAGGTTTTTATTTGCCTCTCAGAGCGCCCCCCCCAGCGCTCTGCACCCTCAGTGACTGTTGTGTGAAGTGTGCTGAGAGGAAAATGGCGCACAGCTGCAGTGCTGTGCGCTACCTTTAGAAGACTGCAGGAGTCTTCAGCCGCCGATTCTGGACCTCTTCTGTCTTCAGCATCTGCAAGGGGGCCGGCGGCGCGGCTCCGGTGACCATCCAGGCTGTACCTGTGATCGTCCCTCTGGAGCTTGATGTCCAGTAGCCAAGAAGCCAATCCATCCTGCACGCAGGTGAGTTGACTCCTTCTCCCCTCAGTCCCTCGCTGCAGTGATCCTGTTGCCAGCAGGAATCACTGTAACATAAAAAACCTAGCTAAACTTTCTCTAAGCAGCTCTTTAGGAGAGCCACCTAGATTGCACCCTTCTCGGCCGGGCACAAAAATCTAACTGGAGTCTGGAGGAGGGTCATAGGGGGAGGAGCCAGTGCACACCACCTGATCTGGTAAAAGCTTTACTTTTTTGTGCCCTGTCTCCTGCGGAGCCGCTGTTCCCCATGGTCCTTTCAGGAACCCCAGCATCCACTTAGGACGATAGAGAAAATGCATTTTAGTTAATGCATCATAATAACACGTATTCAATGTAATATGCTGCGTCCCCGGCTCTTGGATATGCACTGAGCCAGACACAGCTCTGGCCGGATCCCATGTCATCTTCGCATTCCTCCACAGGTACTGATGTAGTACTGATGTGCTATAACAGTGCTGCTGCTCACCCCTCTAGCGCTGCTAGGGTTAACATTTTCTAGGGGGCAGGACCACATGCTTGCCGCCCGCCAATGAGGAGCGACTTCGTGTGCCGTGTTAGGAGGTGACCAATTAGCAGCAGGAATGGATTCATCGCAGGCCAGACACTTTGCTACGGCGCGGTGTCTCCTGCGTCCCTGTGCCCCTCCGCTCTACCGTGCAGACATGTCAGCTATGCTGCTGTGCTGCCTGGCCCTGCTCTGCTCCCTCTCCCTGCTGCCGGGGGCCTGGGCACAGGGCGGGGGGAAATACTCCCGGGAGGTGAACGAGAACCGGGCAGGGGGAGAGAGCGGCGAGTTTCGGATACAGAGGCTGAACCAGGTCTGGGAGAAAGCCCAGCGGGTGAGTGCGGGGGTCATGTGACTGTTACTATCTGTGCATTGCACCATGGGCAGAATGCGGTGCTCACTACTGGTACCACACTGTTGTGTGTATATATGTGTGTGTATGTATCTCCATTCATACCTGCTACCCTGTTGGCTGTGTCAGTGTGCAGGTGCTGTATACTGTGTGATCCAAGCTAGGTTACAATGTAGTGTAGTGTTGCAATCCCTTCTAATCTGTGTAGGGAGCCAATGAACTGTCTATTTATACCTCTTTTCCACTAGCTTTTAAAACACTGGTAAATGCGTGGGGGCGTGCATTTACCCGTGTTTTTTCCTAGTGGAAAAGGTCCCCCTGCATATTCCCGGATCAAGTGATCCGGGAATCCTACCCGGGTAGCTTGACGGGTTGAACACGTGTTCAACCCGGTAAGCTGTGTATTGTGTACAGGAGCCGTCTCGATGCGACACTGCTCCTCCCGTTCACAGTGTACGAGAGGGCGGCGCTGGGAGATCATGTGATCTCCCAGCGCCGCCCCTACCGCGTCAGCAGCAGCGTCGCCAATCGGCAATATGCCGGGTTGTGAGCGCTGTGGGAAAGGGGGCTGTAGCACGGGTCGCAGCCGTATCAGGCTCCCGGCTGCGACCCGTGCTTCAGAGGTGGAAAAGGGGTATGAGAAACCTTTTACATACCAGGCTGATAAGACGAGTTTCTTTCTTTTTTTATATTTTTAATCTTTGGGGAGAAAAAGTGGAGAAGTTGCCCATAGCAACCAATCTTCTTCCACTCTGAAGCCCTGGCTCTGACCCATGATACTGAATATAGCCCCCCATTCAGGCTGGATCGCAAAACGCGATCCAATTGAACAAATTCTAAAGAGGATGCGGGCGCAGGGCCCATCCTGCGCATGTGCCTGCAGCAAATGCGAATGCCTCTGCCTGTCAATCAGGCAGAGGGGAGGGGGCGGCAACGCTCCGTTTCCTAGGCAGAGCTTTGCGGGGGTGGTGGCATGAAAACAGGGGTGGGGCCAGTCGAACGGGGGCGTGATCGGGCGGATGCGTGACGTCGCATGCAGTCGCTGCGAACACAGAGATGGCGGCGAGCCTCCTGCGGTCGCAGTCAGGCTGCGCCGGCAGGAGGCTACCCTATTTCTCTGACGTCCTAAGTGGATGCTGGGGACTCCGTCAGGACCATGGGGAATAGCGGCTCCGCAGGAGACAGGGCACAAAAATAAAGCTTTAGGATCAGGTGGTGTGCACTGGCTCCTCCCCCTATGACCCTCCTCCAAGCCTCAGTTAGGTTTTTGTGCCCGTCCGAGCAGGGTGCAATCTAGGTGGCTCTCTTAAGGAGCTGCTTAGAAAAAGTTTTTAGGTTTTTTATGTTCAGTGAGTCCTGCTGGCAACAGGCTCACTGCATCGAGGGACTTAGGGGAGAGAAGTTCAACTCACCTGCGTGCAGGATGGATTGGCTTCTTAGGCTACTGGACACCATTAGCTCCAGAGGGAGTCGGAACACAGGTCTCACCCTGGGGTTCGTCCCGGAGCCGCGCTGCCGACCCCCCTTGCAGATGCTGAAGATTGAAGGTCCAGAAACCGGCGGCAGAAGGCTTTTCAGTCTTCATGAAGGTAGCGCACAGCACTGCAGCTGTGCGCCATTGTTGTCACACACTTCACACCATAGGTCACGGAGGGTGCAGGGCGCTGCTGGGGGCGCCCTGGGCAGCAATGTATAATACCTTTTATGGCTAAAAAATACATCACATATAGCCCTTGAGGCTATATGGATGTATTAAACCCATGCCAGATATCTCAGACTCCGGGAGAAAAGCCCGCCGGAATAGGGGGCGGGGCTTATTCTCCTCAGCACACAGCGCCATTTTCCTGCTCAGCTCTGCTGTGAGGAAGGCTCCCAGGACTCTCCCCTGCACTGCACTACAGAAACAGGGTAAAACAGAGAGGGGGGGCACTTTTTTTGGCGATATTTGATATATTTAAGCTGCTATAAGGATACAACACTTATATAAGGTTGTTCCCATATATATTATAGCGCTTGGGTGTGTGCTGGCAAACTCTCCCTCTGTCTCCCCAAAGGGCTAGTGGGGTCCTGTCTTCGATAAGAGCATTCCCTGTGTGTCTGCTGTGTGTCGGTACGTGTGTGTCGACATGTATGAGGACGATGTTGGTGTGGAGGCAGAGCAATTGCCGATAATGGTGATGTCACCCCCCAGGGAGTCGACACCGGAGTGGATGGCTTTGTTTATGGAATTACGTGATAATGTCAGCACATTACAAAAATCAGTTGACGACATGAGACGGCCGGAAAACCAGTTGGTACCTGCCCAGGCGTCTCAGACACCGTCAGGGGCTGTAAAACGCCCTTTACCTCAGTCGGTCGACACAGACCCAGACACGGACACTGAATCTAGTGTCGACGGTGAAGAAACAAACGTATTTTCAAGTAGGGCCACACATTATATGATCACGGCAATGAAGGAGGCTTTGCATATCTCTGATACTGCAAGTACCACAAAAAGGGGTATTATGTGGGGGGTGAAAAAACTACCTGTAGTTTTTCCTGAATCAGAGGAATTGAATGATGTATGTGATGAAGCGTGGGTTAACCCAGATAGAAAAGTGCTAATTTCAAAAAAGTTATTGGCATTATACCCTTTCCCGCCAGAGGTTAGGGCGCGCTGGGAAACACCCCCTAGGGTGGATAAGGCGCTCACACGCTTATCAAAACAAGTGGCGTTACCGTCTCCTGATACGGCCGCCCTCAAGGATCCAGCTGATAGGAGGCTGGAAACTACCCTAAAAAGTATATACACACATACTGGTGTTATACTGCGACCAGCCATCGCCTCAGCCTGGATGTGCAGTGCTGGGGTGGTCTGGTCGGATTCCCTGACTGAAAATATTGATACCCTGGATAGGGACAGTATTTTATTGACTATAGAGCAATTAAAGGATGCTTTTCTTTATATGCGAGATGCTCAGAGGGATATTTGCACTCTGGCATCGAGAGTAAATGCGATGTCCATATCTGCCAGAAGAAGTTTATGGACGCGACAGTGGTCAGGTGATGCGGATTCTAAACGACATATGGAAGTATTGCCGTATAAAGGGGAGGAATTATTTGGCGTCGGTCTATCGGATCTGGTGGCCACGGCAACTGCCGGAAAATCCACCTTTTTACCTCAGACCCCCTCCCAACAGAAAAAGACACCGTCTTTTCAGCCGCAGTCCTTTTGGTCCTATAAGAACAAGCGGGCAAAAGGACAGTCATATCTGCCCCGGGGCAGAGGAAGGGGTAAGAGAGGACAGCAAGCTGCCCCTGCCCAGGAACAGAAGCCCTCCCAGGGTTCTGCAAAGCCCTCAGCATGACGCTGGGGCTTTACAAGCGGACTCAGGAGCAGTGGGGGGTCGACTCAAGAATTTCAGCGCACAGTGGGCTTGCTCACAGGTGGACCCCTGGATCCTGCAGGTAGTATCTCAGGGTTACAGGTTGGAATTCGAGAAGTCTCCCCCTCGCCGGTTCCTAAAGTCTGCTTTGCCAACGTCTCCCTCAGACAGGGCGACGGTATTGGAAGCCATTCACAAGCTGTTTTCTCAGCAGGTGATAGTCAAGGTACCCCTCCTACAACAAGGAAAAGGGTATTACTCCACGCTATTTGTGGTACCGAAGCCGGACGGCTCGGTAAGACCTATTCTAAATCTGAAATCTTTGAATCTGTACATACAGAAATTCAAATTCAAGATGGAGTCACTCAGAGCAGTGATAGCGAATCTGGAAGAAGGGGACTTTATGGTGTCCCTGGACATAAAGGATGCTTACCTGCATGTCCCAATTTGCCCTTCACATCAAGGGTACCTCAGGTTCGTGGTGCAAAACTGTCATTATCAGTTTCAGATGCTGCCGTTTGGATTGTCCACGGCACCTCGGGTCTTTACCAAGGTAATGGCCGAAATGATGATTCTTCTTCGAAGAAGAGGCGTATTAATTATCCCTTACTTGGACGATCTCCTGATAAGGGCAAGGTCCAGAGAACAGCTGGAGGACGGAGTAGCACTAACCCAATTAGTGCTGCAACAACACGGGTGGATTCTGAATTTTCCAAAATCTCAGTTGACACCGACAACACGTCTGCTGTTCCTGGGAATGATTCTGGACACGGTTCAGAAAAAGGTGTTTCTTCCGGAGGAGAAAGCCAAGGAGTTATCCAAACTTGTCAGGAACCTCCTAAAACCAGGAAAAGTGTCTGTGCATCAATGCACAAGAGTCCTGGGAAAGATGGTGGCTTCTTACGAAGCGATTCCTTTCGGCAGATTCCACGCACGAACTTTTCAGTGGGATCTGTTGGACAAATGGTCCGGATCGCATCTGCAGATGCACCAGCGGATAACCTTATCACCACGGACAAGGGTGTCTCTTCTGTGGTGGTTGCAGAGTGCTCATCTGTTAGAGGGCCGCAGATTCGGCATACAGGACTGGGTCCTGGTGACCACGGATGCCAGTCTGAGAGGCTGGGGAGCGGTCACACAGGGAAGAAACTTCCAGGGAGTATGGTCAAGCCTGGAGATGTCTTTTCACATAAACATACTGGAGCTAAGAGCGATTTACAATGCTCTAAGTCTGGCAAAACCCCTGCTTCAGGGTCAGCCGGTGTTGATCCAGTCGGACAACATAACGGCAGTCGCCCACGTAAACAGACAGGGCGGCACAAGAAGCAGGACAGCAATGGCAGAAGCTGCAAGGATTCTTCGCTGGGCGGAAGATCATGTGATAGCACTGTCAGCAGTGTTCATTCCGGGAGTGGACAACTGGGAAGCAGACTTCCTCAGCAGACACGATCTACACCCGGGAGAGTGGGGACTTCATCCAGAAGTCTTCCACATGATTGTGAACCGTTGGGAAAAACCAAAGGTGGATATGATGGCGTCCCGCCTCAACAAAAAACTGGACAGGTATTGCGCCAGGTCAAGAGACCCTCAGGCAATAGCTGTGGACGCTCTGGTAACACCGTGGGTGTTCCAGTCAGTGTATGTGTTCCCTCCTCTGCCTCTCATACCAAAAGTACTGAGAATTATACGGCAAAGGGGAGTAAGAACGATACTAGTGGCTCCGGATTGGCCAAGAAGAACTTGGTACCCGGAACTTCAAGAGATGCTCACGGAGGATCCGTGGCCTCTACCTCTAAGACGGGACCTGCTTCAGCAGGGACCGTGTCTATTCCAAGACTTACCGCGGCTGCGTTTGACGGCGTGGCGGTTGAACGGCGAATTCTAAGGGAAAAAGGCATTCCGGAAGAGGTCATTCCTACACTGGTAAAAGCCAGGAAGGAGGTGACGGCACAACATTATCACCGCATTTGGAGAAAATATGTTGCGTGGTGTGAGGCCAGGAAGGCCCCCACGGAGGAATTTCAATTGGGTCGATTCCTACATTTCCTGCAAACAGGATTGTCTATGGGCCTCAAATTGGGGTCCATTAAGGTTCAAATTTCGGCCCTGTCGATTTTCTTCCAGAAAGAATTGGCTTCAGTTCCTGAAGTCCAGACTTTTGTAAAAGGAGTACTACATATACAGCCCCCGGTTGTGCCCCCAGTGGCTCCGTGGGACCTTAATGTAGTTTTGGATTTTCTCAAATCCCATTGGTTTGAGCCACTCAAATCGGCGGATTTGAAATATCTTACATGGAAAGTAACCATGCTACTGGCCCTGGCTTCAGCCAGGAGAGTGTCAGAATTGGCGGCTTTATCCTATAAAAGCCCATATCTGATTTTCCATTCGGACAGGGCAGAACTGCGGACGCGTCCTCATTTTCTGCCTAAGGTGGTGTCAGCGTTTCACCTGAACCAGCCTATTGTGGTGCCTGCAGCAACTAGCGATTTGGAGGATTCCAAGTTGTTGGACGTGGTCCGGGCATTGAAAATATATATTTCAAGAACTGCTGGAGTCAGAAAGTCTGACTCGCTGTTTATATTGTATGCACCCAACAAGCTGGGTGCTCCTGCTTCTAAGCAGACGATTGCTCGTTGGATTTGTAGCACAATTCAACTTGCACATTCTGTGGCAGGCCTGCCACAGCCTAAATCTGTCAAGGCCCATTCCACAAGGAAAGTGGGCTCATCCTGGGCGGCTGCCCGGGGGGTCTCGGCATTACAACTCTGCCGAGCAGCTACGTGGTCGGGGGAGAACACGTTTGTAAAATTCTACAAATTTGATACCCTGGCTAAAGAGGACCTGGAGTTCTCTCATTCGGTGCTGCAGAGTCATCCGCACTCTCCCGCCCGTTTGGGAGCTTTGGTATAATCCCCATGGTCCTGACGGAGTCCCCAGCATCCACTTAGGACGTCAGAGAAAATAAGATTTTACTTACCGATAAATCTATTTCTCGTAGTCCGTAGTGGATGCTGGGCGCCCATCCCAAGTGCGGATTGTCTGCAATACTTGTACATAGTTATTGTTACAAAAAAATCGGGTTGTTATTGTTGTGAGCCGTCTTTTCAGAGGCTCCTACGTTTGTCATACTGTTAACTGGGTTCAGATCACAAGTTGTACGGTGTGATTGGTGTGGCTGGTATGAGTCTTACCCGGGATTCATTATCCTTCCTTATTGTGTACGCTCGTCCGGGCACAGTATCCTAACTGAGGCTTGGAGGAGGGTCATAGGGGGAGGAGCCAGTGCACACCACCTGATCCTAAAGCTTTATTTTTGTGCCCTGTCTCCTGCGGAGCCGCTATTCCCCATGGTCCTGACGGAGTCCCCAGCATCCACTACGGACTACGAGAAATAGATTTATCGGTAAGTAAAATCTTATTTTTTAGTAATCACGGTGCAATCACAATTCCAGCTTTGTCTCATGGGGGGGATCGGTGGATAGCATACTTATCCTTAACCCTGCCATGGGCGGCCCCCAGCATGCGATCAAAATGATTGCAAATTCTGCTACTTATAATCCTTACTGAACCGGGTCCATAGATCGGAGCTTGGGCTTCAGATATACTTACCCCTTTCACACCACCTGATGGTCCTGGTTCGTCACCTCTCACACAGGACACATGACGTCATCTCCTAGTGCTCTTGAGGCCGCAAGCAGCAGCCTTTTAGTCTGACTCTGGAATAACCTGCTCAAAGTCCAGATCGAGAACCTGGGACGGACCCAGGATGCACAACCTGGGTCGACCCTTTCACACCAAGGCGGGACTTAGCTGGCGCTTAGGGAGGCCAGTCCCAATCCTTTTTTGCAATCCCAGGTATCTGGATTGAAAAAAGGTAAATCCTGGGATTCCCGTTATTGGGTTGAAGACCCGCCCAGCCCACACAAATACCATTTTCTTGTTTGCTCATTTGATTATGTACTGTGTAGTGGGCGATTCGGATCCCTTGTGGCGCCATATAAAGGATACTAATAATAGTAATAATAATCGTGGGTGGGCAGCGAGGTGTGGTCCTGGCGTCGGACTCACCATAGTGGATGGGAGGGCTTGCGGGCTGCAGGCAGTGAGGTTCAGTCCGGGTGGCTGGCGTCAGACTGTGCAGCGTTATCTCTGACATCATGTCACGCTGCACAGTCCGCACTGCTGGGGGAGCTCGAAGGAGGGAGCTGGGTAGTGTCTGTGCCTTCTGAGGACATCAACGCTGCTTGGCACTAAAAAAAACAATGGGGAAGGTAAGCCCTGCAAGATCCAATCCCGGCCATTTTTTGGCCTAAATCCTGGGATCCCGCCGATCCTGGCACTGGCCTCCCTAGTGGCGCTGACTTGCCCTGTATACTTGTCATTTTATAGACCACTAGATAGACAGAAGCTGAGATTCTATACATCTCCTCTACCCTCTGGAGTTTTAATCCCCTGCCCTCTTCAAGTATCTGTGTCGGTGCTGGGCAGCCACCTAGTGCCATAAGCTTTGTGGGCTGCATCACATGGCCCCTTAACCTTTAAAAGTGCCACACATTACTCTTCATATCATTAGTAAGTTAAATTGAAGCATTTAATCAATAACATTGACACCTTTCTGTAGTAACATACCAGCAGGCCTACTAGACAAGTGTTACAAGCTATAACTTGACTCACCTGCTCCGAAGAAACATCTGGCAGAGTGGTTTAACCTCCCACTTCATAGCAAAATGGGCAGGACGGGCAGTGCAGTATATTACCTTAAATTGTGAGCCCATGGGGATGGGCAGGGCAAATGTGATGCAGTTCTATGAGAATTGCCTCATTTTAACCTGCAGTTCACACCATAATGCTGCAAGGGGATTCTCCAAATGACAACAACTGGCCTTCCCCACCCCATCAGCGGATGCATCCTTCCATCCGGGCACTCTGCTGGAGGGAAGAAAATAGGTCTGGGCAAGTATGGCTATAAAAAAAACAAATATGATAACAAAGTAGGGATGGCCATCGACCGTCGATGATTCAAAATCATTGATGGTCTGTGGCTGATGTTGAATACTTTTACCATTGATGGGTGAGAACAAGATGGTTTCCCGCCACCGATGGTTCAGTGCAACTGAATTTTTTCGTTTTTAAAGTGTCAGAGAACTGAGCTTAACCCCGCCCCCTGACACCTGCAAAGCCACGCCCCCACACTGTGATTGGCCTGCATTTCATTACACAGTAATGCAGGGATGACCATCGATGGGTAAAACCATTGATGGATCCCTTCCAGATGGTTTTACCCCACCGAGGTTATACATCAATGGATAACCCACCAATGGCCATCCCTACAACAAAGCAGGTAGGAGCTGGAGTTTACAAGTGTTACCCATTACTGTTCTATGGTTACCACCCGGCCAGTGTTTTATTGTACCCAATGATACCAAGTAGCATTATTAACAATAGGGCAGAAACATGATGTACATAGAAAGGGCAATATGAACAAGATGTCACCCCAGCAAATACCCCGTGTGTACTGAGTAACCCCTATTTTATGTTAAATCATTGCTATGACTTTGGGCAGATTCTCCCTGGAACTCTGGAAGTTCATCTGTTGAGCAAGCAGCTCGATATGATGCAAGCATAGGGAGTATTGATCCCCATGTTACATGATGTTTATTAAACAGGTGATGGAATATGAATGCAGCAGTCACTAATCTGCAACCTATGTGAGGCATCATCCATATTATAATCCACTAGTTACCAGCCTGCCAACATGATGGCACAAAATAACAGTAATGTCAGCGCTGGCGGCGTGTGCGTGGCCGAATGGAGCAACACTTCAATTGGTCCGTCAGGAGCCATCTAGTGGCCGCCGATGCGCAGTACACTTGAATTTCCCCCCATAGAGCTGAGGAGCAGCGTTAGCCTTCTATTAGGTAGGATGTATACTCTAGAACAGTGGTTCTCAACCGGCGTGCTAGGCACCCTGGGGTGCTGCAAGGCTCTTGCAGGGGTTCCTCGGGATGGTGGCCCAGGACCAATCAAATTATTTATGGTCAAAGTGATAGGTAAAACCAGTGCTGGTGGCTGCCAATCATAAAACACGTGGACAGTCAGAAGCACGACTGTCCCTTCCCCCAACTGTCTTTTAAAGTAGAGACAAGTAACTTATTAACCAAAGACTTGAATGTGTAAAAGGCATCCTGTGCCTAGTAAGTGTCCAATGTTTCTGTGTCCATAACGTATTCAGTAAATTATTTTGCATTTAATAGGTAGAGGCTAAAGAAGGCACGTGACAGATCTTAGGGACATTTTAAGTTGCAGTGTGGCATGTGGTAAAGATGTAGCCTTGTACTTAGCATGGTGATAATAGTATTCCATCATATTATACATCTGCTGAATGTAACAAGTCCTATACACATATATGCATACTCATTAATAATTTGGCTTTCTCTTATGTCTAATTACCAATTTGAAAACTTAGGGTGTGTACACACGGTGAGATATTTTCTTTCGATTTTGACTATATAGTCAAAATCGCAAGAAAAGTTAGTGCAGATCGCAAGGTGAAAGTCACCTTGCGATCCCGATGCGCGGTCCCGCCAGGGCGGCATCGCAAGAAAAGATGGTCTGTGCAGGCAAGTCAATCCTTGCTAGATCGGTGTACTATCTAGTTCATCTCACATGTCAATGACATCTCGCATAAGCCAAAATTGTAAGCACACATAGTCCATATCTCAAGAAAAGTTAGTCAAAATCAGTGGTGCTGGGCTCCAGGGAGTTCAAGGGAAATCGCAAGTGAAAATCGGGCATAGCAAGGATCTCACCGTGTGTACACACCCTAAGGCAAATACATTGTATGTGTGGGTGTGATAGGAAATCCTGTCGGTCAGTAAGCCCAACCCCTCCAAACCCCCCCCCCCCTTCCCGCAGCCTAAAACTATCCCACTCCCCGCAGCTTAACCCTAACCCTCCCTGGGGGTGCCTAAACCTGAAACACACCCCCCAAGCCTACACCTAACACCCCTCCCCCGTGGCGTACCTGTCAGACGTTCCGGCATTTACTCGTTCGGGATCCCTGCGGTTGGGATTTCAGCGCCAGGCTTGTGACCCTGTTCGGGATGCTGGTGTCAGCAGTCCGAGTGGTGTCAGGATTCTGGCGTCTGTATTTTGACTGTCGGGGTCGCCCATGGCCTTAGAGTTCTGCTTGTAATCCCTTTTGGAAGTTGTGTGGTTTTTGTTTGTTTGTTTGTTTTGTTTTTAATTATTATTTTGTAATTTTTTCTATTTTCACTATCCTTCTGTTTAATCTGGGGTCAGTTTTCCTCTTGCAGTCAGTATGATTCTTTCATACTATTGTCTTTGGCCATTATAAGTCATTGAGACACTGCAGCTGTGAGATGAAGCAATTCTTTATTTTTATTGTGAAACCACTGCGGGTATACTGTATGTGGGTTTCCAGTGAAACGTTTGACCTATCAACAAACCATCTGTGTGCACTATATTGTTAGCAAGATATACAATAAAACTAGGATCACTCTACATAGAGTATCAGGGTGCTGGGTAAGATGCACTCTCCTGGCTGAACAGGGTCCCTGAACAAAGACATGGGTTGGGACTGAAGTGTCGGCTTTTGGGATGCCGGCGGGCAGAATACCCATTGCGGCATTCAGATGGTTAGAATCCTGAGTATTGCTTACACTCCAACCCCCCCCCCCCCCCCCCAACCCTCCCTTGCTGCAACCTAATCTTAACCCTCCCCTGTGGTGGCTAAAACTAGCCCCGCGCAACCTTCCCGCAGCCCAGACCTAACTTCCCCCCCCTTCCCCGTCCCTGCAGCTTAAATCTAGACCTCCACCCACAAGCTAAACCTAACCCCCCACCGCTGCGCGTGGCTTTCATCTGTGACAGGATGTCGGCGCCAGGAATGTGATCTCATTTGGGACGCCGGCAATCCGAGGGGTGTCTGGATTCCTACATCTGTATTTTGACTACCGGGATCCTGACCGTATCATAAGGACAAATGTAGTAAAAATAAAATTATTTACATTCTAGGACTGTATCTGGTGCTTGGGTCGACAACTGTTGGTCGACATGGCCACGGTCGACACATGAAGCGGTTGCCGTGAGGTTTTTTTTTTTCATATTTAAAAATAAAAATCCGACTTTTTCATACTTTACGATCCTCGTGGACTACGATTGGGAATAGTAACCTGTGCCGGGTGCAGCGGTAGCAGAGCGAGGCTCCGTGCCTGAAGCATAGTGAGCGAGCTATGCAAGGGGACACGGTGCACTAATTGGGGTTCCAGGTCACTTTACGCAGAAAGCGACACCAAAAAAAACTCATGTCGACCTTTTCCATGTCGAGCTAATGACTGTGTCGACCTAGACACTGTCGACCCTATGATCCACACCCCCTAGGGTCTGGTGACAAGTCTGCTTTAAACTTCTCCCTAAAATTTGTTCTCATTTCTCCTGCTTATTAATAGTGTCACATACGGCTTATTTTATTCCCTCTCTCGTCAAACCTGGCAAAGTACATTATTTCCAGTGGGAAACAATACCAGCTTTAAAAAAGCAACACAAATGGATATAATCTCTATCTTTTTTCATTTTCCTCTTGTTTCAGTAACAATTTAATTCCTGTAAATTTAGCCCCAGGTTATATAGTTTTCAATCCTGTCTCTCATCTCCCCCCTGTTATATAACCTCCATTATTAGATAAACAGGCAAAGCGCAGGGAAGTCACTATAGCAGAAACTTTGTCAGGCTGCACTTTTCGTTAAAGGTCAAACAAAATCTGTTATAGTGATGAGGGGAGCACAAGAGCGATAATTACTCAGTGGTTAATTAGAGATCTGTCATCAATTATCCCACTCCACATTCCCTACGCTGTTCTATTGGTTACTGATTAGTGTTTGGTGGTGTGGAATTCCTCCCGTCACACAGTTGATAATGATACCTACGCTTAGAAATATTACAGTGGTTAGACTATCTCTCAAGGTTTGGCTTCATATCCCCAAGTAGAACAGTGGTTGTGTGACCTTTCCTGTTAGGAAAGAGCTTTCTCTTCATCAGTGTATATATTACCTTCAAACATAGGGGGTCATTCCGAGTTGATCGCTAGCTGCCGTTGTTCGCAGCGCAGCAATCAGGCTAAAAAATCAGCATTTCTGCGCATGCACCGCAATGCGCACGCGCGATGTATGGGTACAAAGGCCTTTGTGGTTTTGCACAGGTTTTAGCGACGTTTTCATTCGCACTGGCGGCCGCAAGAAGATTGACAGGGTGTCAACTGACCGTTTTCAGGGAGTGCTTATAAAAATGCAGGCGTGGCTGGCCGCACGCTGGGCGGGTGTGTGACGTCAAAAGCCAACCCACCAACGTTACAATTATCGCACAGGATAAGTAAATACAGGCAGGGCTGGTCTTGTTTTGCACAAAAATTTTTTGCAGGCGTTCGCACTTCTGCAAAGTGAAAATACACTCCCCGGTGGGCGGCGACAATGCATTTGCACGGCTGCTAAAAACTGCTGGCGAGCGATCATCTCGGAATGAACCCCGAAGCTCAGTCTTTTGCAGTGATTGCACAGAGCTTTTAATGCTGTGGCTTCCAGGGACCCTTCATTTTAGACATTACAAAAATGTAGGTTCCAGCATACTTCCAGAAGTATAGTACCTGGGTGCACTCCCTGATGAAAGGTGTAATAAACATCTGAAACATTGGAGGCACACTAGTGTGAGCTGGAAGTGTGCCACCCTAATTGCTGCTATGTACAGTATTTATCACAAACAGTATACGGGTTGAATCTCCTATATCCAAAACTACGAAATGCAGAATCATTTGGTGGCGATTCTGTTGTTTTATCATGCCCGATCTCCCGTATAAAGTAAAGGGAGACCAGGGAGCAGCCCAGAAATGTTAGGTTTAGCCGCATGAAGCAGCTAAACCTGACTAAGGGGTCTATTTACTAAGCCTTGGATGGAAATAAATTCAACAGAGATGAAGTACCAGCCAATCAGTTCCTAACTCATTTTTCAAACCCAGTCTGTGGTGGTACTTTATCTCCGTTGACTTTATCTCCTTCCAAGGCTTAGTAAATAGACCCCTAAAATGGTGAGTGCAATGCGAAAAGTGCCATTTGGGAGTCCAAATGGGTCACTTTTCGCCTATTCCTGCTCGCCAGCACGGGGGGCTGTGAGCTGAAATGTGTCTCCCAGCGGATAATCTCACCCAAATGGAGCAAAAATGTAATTGAAACGTTGGGCACCATCTAGTGGCAGCCCCGGGGAAAAACAATTTAATTCCCACCTTTGAGTGCGACGGAGATAGTGACACCTTTTGTTTTGTGATGGTTCAAGGTACACAGACTTTGTTTGATGCACAAAATTATTAAAAATATTGTATAAAATGACCTTCAGGCTGTGTGTATAAGGTGTATATGCATTTTATGTTTAGGCCTGAGTCCCATTCCCACCATATCTCTCAGTATGCCATGCAATACTCCAAAATACGGAAACAGACAATATTCAGAATACTTCTGGTCCCAAGCATTTTGGATACTCAACCTGTAAATAATGTGCTCGCCACTCACCTATTACTATCCAAATTGTTTTCCATTTTTAGGGGGACATTTACTAAGCAGTGATAAGAGCGGAGAAGTTGCCCCATCAACCAATCAGCAGCTCTGTATAAATTTATAGTATGCAAATTATAGATGTTACTTCAGTGCTGATTGGTTGATGGGGCAACTTCTCCACTGGCTCACTTCTCCGCTCTTATCACTGCTTGGTAAATGTCCCCCTAAATCAGGGAACGTTATTTCAACATATTACATAAAGTTCTAGCCGTCAACTGTGTCAGTGTTCTGATCATTCCTACACTCTGAGAACATGACCATACTCTGCTTCCTGCCACGCTAGATAGTACACAGATTTTAAACATAAGCTATGCCAGTGATGGGGAACCTTTGGCACTCCAGCTGTTGTCGAACTACACATCCCAGCATGCCCTGCTACAGTTTTGCTATTTGGCCATGCTAAAACTGTAGCAGGGCATGCTGGGATGTATAGTTCAACAACAGCTACAGTGCCAAAGGTTCCCCATCACTGAACTATGCTTTATTTGTTAGTTGTCCGTCAGCCCAGAGTCTACCCTAAGCATAGCAATTAGTGGACTCCTGGGGAATTGGCTAACTTAGGCTGGAAATGGGGTGCATAACATTTGTAATACTGTATAGTCCATTAGAGCGCCCCACATGCCCCTTAATAATGCCTATCAAACACCCCCATATGCAATTCATATGGCATCCAACTTCCTCTGCCCAGAAGCACTCTGTTACTGCAGGAGTATGCACTAAATCCTGTGAATCAGAGGGGAGCACAGCCCCCAGTCTCCTCCTCCTGCTGAGTCAATGGCCAGTCCGTGTTAGCAGCCTCATTGCCAGCTGATGACGGTGTGCTGCTGATTGGCCAAAGTATGTCCCGCAGGACCAGGTGTTTGTTTTGTTTTGTTTTTTTCTCTCCCAAACTTTCCTGAATCCCTGCACCCTAGAGTATCGACATTTTTTTCACGGCAACCCTAGACTAAAAGTTTTTTTTATTGATCAATTTGGAACAAAAATATCTAGTTAAATAAATTGTGCTTACATGTCACCCTTAGGGTCAGTTATGTGGTGGTGGACAGGCCGGTTAGCATACTAGCGTTCAGGATGCCTGCAGTTGGAATCCGGACGCCGGAATCCCGACACTGGTCAGAAGACTGACACCGGGATCTCAGCATTGATCACAATGTCGGCCTCGGAATCCTGGCAGCATCCTGATCGTAGTTATGACGCAGAAGGTAAGGTTTATGTTAAGGAACTAAAGGGGGGGCTGCGGGGAGGGAGGGTACGGGTTGGGCACTAAGGGGGCAGGGTTAGAGTTAGGCTGCGGGGAGGGTTAGGCACTAAGTGGGGAGGGTTGGGGTTAGGTTAAGGAACTAAATGGAGGGTTAGGGTTCGGCTGCGGCGGATGGTGCTGTTAGGCTGCGGGGAGGGAGGTTAAGGGTTGGGCACTAAGGGGGGATGGTTAGAATTAGGCTGTGGGGAGGGAGGGTCATGGGGGTAGCGGGGGAGGGTTAGAATACTTATCTAGCAGGTCTAGGGATTCTGCGTGTCGGGATGCCGCTGTCAGTCTTCTAACTACTGGCGTCCCAAGCACTGGGATCCCTATACCATCCCGTTTTGGCCTCATTCCACACTTATAGGTAGTTTGACAAGTGTTTGCAGGTGGTATTTTGCTTTGTATCCCCAGCCGTTCTTCAGCCCCAGCACACGGCAGAGTAAATGGGCTGCCGTCCTCCCAACTCCTTCTTAAAATGCTCTTGAAATATCATCTAACATTCCTATGAAGTTGTTGTTTTTCGCTTTGAATATCCCCACGACTACTTGCTTCGATCAGATTTGAAGTCAATGTTCAACTGAACAGAATTTGCTGCAGACATAAATAATGATCTCTGATACTGTCCATTCTTCAGGCTTTGCTGTCTCTGATAGGGGATCCTATTACATAATATAAAAGCTTTCAGTGGTCACGACTGAAAATGTATGCAAATTAAAGTCTTCTAGCTGTACCGTACTATGCTGGGTACATAGGTGGTCATTCCGAGTTGATCGCAGCCAGCAACTTTTTGCTGCTGCTGCGATCAACTAGTCCACGCCTATGGGGGAGTGTATTTTAGCTTAGCAGGGCTGCGATCGCTTGTGCAGCCCTGCTAACCTAAAACAAATTTCAAGCAGATGTAGACCAGCCCTGGACATACTTACCCTGTGCGACGATCTCAGTGATGCTGGAGCCGGCTCTGACGTCAGACATCCGCCCTCCGTTCTGCTGGACACGCCTGCGTTTTCCTCACCACTCCCCGAAAACTGTCTTCAACGCTCCGGATCCGCCCAGGTCCGCCTTCTTCCTGTCAATCTTCTTTGCGGTCCGCTGTGCGACCGCTTCCTTCTCTAGACGCGACGTAACCCGGCGACCCCTGTCGCCGGGCAATGTCACGCATTCCGCAACCGTTCGCACTGCAGCGATAAACCGCTGCGTGTGAACGAGTCGGAATGACCCCCATAGTGGGTAATTCAGAGTTGATCGCAGCAGTAAATTTGTTAGCAGTTGGGCAAAACCGTGTGCACTTTGGGTGGGTCATTTTGTTTCTGTAAATACCGGCTGCTTTGTATTTACACTGCAATTTAGATTTCAGTTTGAACACACTCCACCAAAATCTAACTCTCTCTGCACCCCACCCAAATCTAACTCTCTCCCACCCAGTGCACATGGTTATGCCCAACTGCTAATAGATTTGCTGCTGCAATCAACTCTGAATTAGGCCCATAATCTCTACCAAGTACCAGCAGTGACAGGGTCTTGGGAGGAGCACTGCCTAAGGCAGGGTTTATGGGTCAATCCATGTGGAGTGGTCCAGCCCTGCTTGCTTGACCATTATTTTATGTTTTTTGTGTGTGTGATGACTTTTCCTTCATATGAAGATGGTGGCCATTTCTCTAACGTCCTAGTGGATGCTGGGACTCCGTCAGGACCATGGGGAATAGCGGGCTCCGCAGGAGACAGGGCACATCTAAAAAAGCTTTTAGGTCACATGGTGCGTACTGGCTCCTCCCCCTATGACCCTCCTCCAAGCCTCAGTTAGGTTTTTGTGCCCGTCCGAGAGGGTGCAATCTAGGTGGCTCTCCTAAAGAGCTGTTTAGAAAAGTTTTTTTTTAGGTTTCAATCTCAGTGATTCCTGCTGGCAACAGGATCACTGCATCGAGGGACTTAGGGGAGAGATTTCCAACTCACCTGCGTGCAGGATGGATTGGAGTCTTAGGCTACTGGACACTTAGCTCCAGAGGGAGTCGGAACACAGGTCAGCCTGGGGTTCGTCCCGGAGCCGCGCCGCCGATCCCCCTTACAGACGCTGAAGAGACGACAGAACGGAGGTCCGGAAAGCAGGCGGCAGAAGACTCCTCAGTCTTCTTGAAGGTAGCGCACAGCACGGCAGCTGTGCGCCATTGTTGTCACACGGCTCACTGACTCAGTCACGGAGGGTGCAGGGCGCTGCTGGGGGCGCCCTGGGCAGCAATATAATTACCTTTAGTGGCAAAATAAATACATCACATATAGCCATTAAGGCTATATGTATGTATTTTAACCCAGGCCAGTTTCTTAAAAACCGGGGAAAAGCCCGCCGAAAAAGGGGCGGAGCTTATTCTCCTCAGCACTCAGCGCCATTTTCCTGCTCAGCTCCGCTGGTGAGGAAGGCTCCCAGGTCTCTCCCCTGCACTGCACTACAGAAACAGGGTAACAAAGAGAAGGGGGGCATAAATTGGCGATATTTATATATTAAGAGCGCATATATAGTAAACAACACCTTCTAGGGTTGTTTATATACATTTATAGCGCTTTTGGTGTGTGCTGGCAAACTCTCCCTCTGTCTCCCCAAAGGGCTAGGGGGTCCTGTCTTCGATTAGAGCATTCCCTGTGTGGCTGCTGTGTGTCGGTACGTGTGTGTCGACATGTATGAGGACGATGTTGGTGTGGAGGCAGAGCAATTGCCGATGATGGTAATGTCACCCCCTAGGGAGTCGACACCGGAATGGATGGCTTTAGTTATGGAATTACGTGATAATGTCAGCACATTACAAAAGTCAGTTGACGAAATAAGACGCCCGGCAAACCAGTTAGTACCGGTTCAGGCGTCTCAGACACCGTCAGGGGCTTTAAAACGTCCTTTACCTCAGTCAGTCGACACGGGTACCGACACAGATGAATCTAGTGTCGACGGTGAAGAAACAAACGTATTTTCCAATAGGGCCACACGTTATATGATCACGGCAATGAAGGAGGCTTTGCAGATCTCTGATACTGCTGGTACCTCAAAAAGGGGTATTATGTGGGGGGTGAAAAAACTACCTGTATTTTTTCCAGAATCAGAGGAATTGAATGACGTGTGTGATGAAGCGTGGGTTAACCCCGATAGAAAACTGCTAATTTCCAAGAAGTTATTGGCATTATACCCTTTCCCACCAGAGGTTAGGGCGCGCTGGGAAACACCCCCTAGGGTGGATAAGGCGCTCACACGTTTATCAAAGCAAGTGGCGTTGCCGTCTCCCGATACGGCCGCCCTCAAGGATCCAGCAGATAGGAGGCTGGAAACTACACTGAAGAGTATATACACACATACTGGTGTTATACTGCGACCGGCAATAGCCTCAGCCTGGATGTGCAGTGCTGGGGTAGTGTGGTTGGATTCTCTGACTGAAAATATTGATACCCTGGATAGGGACAGTATTTTATTGACTCTAGAGCAATTAAAGGATGCTTTCCTTTATATGCGAGATGCTCAGAGGGATGTTTGTACTCTAGCATCAAGAGTAAGCGCGATGTCCATATCTGCCAGAAGAAGTTTATGGACGCGACAGTGGTCAGGTGATGCGGATTCCAAGAGGCATATGGAAGTATTGCCATATAAAGGAGAGGAATTGTTTGGGGTCGGTCTTTCGGACCTGGTGGCCACGGCAACTGCCGGCAAATCCACTTTTTTACCTCAGACCCCCTCCCAACAGAAAAAGACACCGTCTTTTCAGCCGCAGTCCTTTCGCTCCTATAAAAAGCGACCAAAAGGACAGTCTTATCTGCCGCGAGGCAGAGGAAAGGGTAAGAAAGGGCAGCAAGCAGCCCCTGCCCAGGAACAGAAGCCCGCCCCGGCTTCTACAAAGCCATCAGCATGACGCTGGGGCTTTACAAGCGGACTCAGGAACGGTGGGGGGTCGACTCAAGATTTTCAGCAATCAATGGGTTCACTCACAAGTGGACCCGTGGGTCCTGCAGATAGTATCTCAGGGTTACATGCTGGAGTTCGAAAGGTCTCCCCCTCGCCGGTTCCTAAAGTCTGCTTTACCAACGTCTCCCTCAGAAAGGACGTCGGTTTTGGAAGCCATTCACAAGCTGTATTCTCAGCAGGTGATAGTCAAGGTACCCCTCCTACAACAGGGAAAGGGGTATTATTCCACACTATTTGTGGTACCGAAACCGGACGGTTCGGTAAGGCCTATTCTAAATCTGAAATCCTTGAACCTGTACATAAAGAAATTCAAGTTCAAGATGGAGTCACTCAGAGCAGTGATAGCGAATCTGGAAGAAGGAGACTTCATGGTGTCCTTGGACATAAAAGATGCTTATCTACATGTCCCGATTTACCCCTCACACCAAGGGTATCTCAGGTTCGTGAGACAAGACTGTCATTATCAGTTTCAAACGCTGCCGTTTGGGTTGTCCACGGCCCCTCGGGTCTTTACCAAGGTAATGACCGAAATGATGGTTCTTCTACGAAGAAAAGGCGTATTAATTATCCCTTACTTGGACGATCTCCTGATAAGGGCAAAGTCCAGAGAACAGCTGGAAGTCGGTGTAGCGCTAACGCAAGTAGTGCTTCAGCAACACGGGTGGATTCTAAATCTTCCAAAATCTCAATTGACCCCGACAACACATCTGCTGTTCCTGGGCATGATTCTGGACACGGTTCAGAAAAAGGTATTTCTCCCGGAAGAGAAAGCAAGGGAGTTATCCGAACTTGTCAAGAACCTCCTAAAACCAGGAACTGTGTCAGTACACCATTCGGCAGATTCCATGCACGAACATTTCAGTGGGATCTGCTGGACAAATGGTCCGGATCGCATCTGCACATGCATCAGCGGATAACACTGTCACCGAGAACAAGGTTGTCTCTCCTGTGGTGGTTGCAGACTGCCCATCTGTTAGTGGGCCGCAGATTCGGCATACAGGACTGGGTCCTGGTGACTACGGATGCCAGCCTACGAGGTTGGGGAGCAGTCACAAAGGGAAGAAACTTCCAGGGCGTGTGGTCAAACCTGGAGACGTCTCTTCACATAAATATACTGGAGCTAAGAGCGATCTACAATGCTCTAAGCCTGGCAAAATCGCTGCTTCAGGGTCAGCCGGTGTTGATCCAGTCCGACAACATCACGGCAGTCGCCCACGTAAACCGACAAGGCGGCACGAGAAGCAGGAGTGCAATGGCAGAAGCTGCAAGGATTCTGCGCTGGGCGGAGAATCATGTCGTAGCACTGTCAGCAGTGTTCATCCCGGGAGTGGACAACTGGGAAGCAGATTTCCTCAGCAGACACGACCTTCACCCGGGAGAGTGGGGACTTCATCCAGAAGTTTTCCACATGATTGTGAACCGTTGGGAAAAACCAAAGGTGGACATGATGGCGTCTCGCCTCAACAAAAAATTGGACAGGTATTGCGCCAGGTCAAGAGACCCTCAGGCAATAGCTGTGGACGCTCTGGTAACACCGTGGGTGTACCAGTCAGTGTATGTGTTCCCTCCTCTGCCTCTCATACCAAAGGTACTGAGAATTATACGGAAAAGAGGAGTAAGAACAATACTGGTAGCTCCGGACTGGCCAAGAAGAACTTGGTATCCGGAACTTCAAGAGATGCTCACGGAGGATCCGTGGCCTCTACCTCTAAGAAGGGATCTGCTTCAGCAGGGACCTTGTATGTTCCAAGACTTACCGCGGCTGCGTTTGACGGCATGGCGGTTGAACGCCGGATTCTAAAAGAGAAGGGCATTCCTGAGGAAGTTATTCCTACTTTAATTAAAGCCAGGAAAGAAGTGACCGCACAACATTATCACCGCATTTGGAGAAAATATGTTGCGTGGTGTGAGGCCAAGAAGGCTCCAACGGAAGAATTTCAATTGGGTCGATTCTTACATTTCCTGCAAGCAGGATTGTCTATGGGCCTCAAATTGGGGTCCATTAAAGTTCAAATTTCGGCCTTATCAATTTTCTTCCAGAAGGAATTGGCGTCAGTGCCTGAAGTACAAACTTTTGTCAAAGGTGTACTACATATACAACCCCCAATAGTGCCTCCAGTGGCACCGTGGGATTTGAACGTGGTTCTAAATTTTCTCAAATCTCATTGGTTTGAGCCTTTAAAATCGGTAGATTTAAAATACCTTACATGGAAGGTAACCATGCTGTTGGCCCTGGCTTCAGCCAGGAGAGTTTCGGAGTTGGCAGCTTTGTCATACAAAAGCCCATATCTGATATTCCATTCGGACAGGGCAGAATTGAGGACACGTCCTCAATTTCTCCCTAAGGTGGTTTCGGCATTTCACTTGAACCAGCCTATTGTGGTGCCTGCGGCTACTAGCGACTTGGAGGACTCCAAGTTACTGGACGTTGTCAGAGCATTAAAAATATATATTTCAAGGACAGCTGGAGTCAGAAAATCTGACTCGTTGTTTACATTGTATGCACCCAACAAGTTGGGTGCTCCTGCGTCTAAACAGACGATTGCACGTTGGATATGTAGTACAATCCAACTTGCACATTCTGTGGCAGGCCTGCCACAGCCTAAATCTGTAAAGGCCCATTCCACAAGGAAAGTGGGCTCATCCTGGGCGGCTGCCCGAGGAGTCTCGGCATTACAACTTTGCCGAGCAGCTACGTGGTCAGGGGAGAACACGTTTGTAAAATTTTACAAATTTGATACTCTGGCTAAAGAGGACCTGGAGTTCTCTCATTCGGTGCTGCAGAGTCATCCGCACTCTCCCGCCCGTTTGGGAGCTTTGGTATAATCCCCATGGTCCTGACGGAGTCCCAGCATCCACTAGGACGTTAGAGAAAATAAGAATTTACTTACCGATAATTCTATTTCTCATAGTCCGTAGTGGATGCTGGGCGCCCATCCCAAGTGCGGATTGTCTGCAATGCTTGTACATAGTTATTGTTACAAAAATCGGGTTATTACTGTTGTTGTGAGCCATCTGTTCAGAGGCTACTTCGTTTGTGTTATCATACTGTTAACTGGGTTCAGATCACAAGTTGTACGGTGTGATTGGTGTGGCTGGTATGAGTCTTACCCGGGATTCAAGATCCTTCCTTATTGTGTACGCTCGTCCGGGCACAGTACCTAACTGAGGCTTGGAGGAGGGTCATAGGGGGAGGAGCCAGTACGCACCATGTGACCTAAAAGCTTTTTTAGATGTGCCCTGTCTCCTGCGGAGCCCGCTATTCCCCATGGTCCTGACGGAGTCCCAGCATCCACTACGGACTATGAGAAATAGAATTATCGGTAAGTAAATTCTTATTTTTTGTATCATGGTTTATGACATTTCTCACTGTTGCGGACATTTGGGGTAAATGCAGTATCTCGGCTCAGAAAGTCATGGAAAGCTGGGATAAAAAAACGTTTCTTTTATGCACATTTCAAGCTACAGTTTTGTCATTTTTCCCTACCTCACTTCCTTATGACTGAAATTAAAAGACACCGTTAATTGTCAGATTTAAAAAAAAAAGCTGTTTTTTGGATTATATTTCAGTGGGAAGGAATAGCATTTCGGAACTGTAATTTTGTTTGGGAATAGTTATATACACACAAAGATTTGCCAAACAAATTTTGAGTTCTCTATCGTGTCTATTTTTTTTATTTTTATTAGAGCACTTTAACTGCTTGTTTTTCACCTAAATTGACCTCTTATATCTCTGGTGGGGGACCTGATAAAGGGGTGTGGCCACACAAAAGTAGCCCCAATTCAAATTACGCCACACAGTAGCGCAATCTTATTCACATTACACCGAACGTAGTGCCCCTGGTTCATATTGCACCACATAATAGTGCCTGTTATTCATGTTACGTCACTCAGTAGTGCCCCTTATTCATGTTACACCACATAATAGTGCCTCTTATTCATGTTACGTCACTCAGTAGTGCCCCTTATTCACCTTACGCTAGACAGTACACCCCTTATACATATTATGTCACACAGTAGTGCCCCTTACACATAATGCCCACAATAGTAGTGCCTCTTACACACAATGCCCACAGTAGTAGTGCCCCTTACACTTAATGCGCATATGAGTGCCGTTGATACACATAATGCCCACAGTTGTAGTTGCCCATGAACACATCTCTGCCTCTGTCCCTCCAGCAGCTCACTGCCTGTGTCCTCCAGCAGCTCACTGCCTGTGTCCCTCCAGCAGCTCACTGCCTGTGTCCCTCCAGCAGCTCACTGCCTGTGTCCCTCCAGCAGCTCACTGCCTGTGTCCCTCCAGCAGCTCACTGCCTGTGTCCCTCCAGCAGCTCACTGCCTGTGTCCCTCCAGCAGCTCACTGCCTGTGTCCCTCCAGCAGCTCACTGCCTGTGTCCCTCCAGCAGCTCACTGCCTGTGTCCCTCCAGCAGCTCACTGCCTGTGTCCCTCCAGCAGCTCACTGCCTGTGTCCCTCCAGCAGCTCACTGCCTGTGTCCCTCCAGCAGCTCACTGCCTGTGTCCCTCCAGCAGCTCACTGCCTGTGTCCCTCCAGCAGCTCACTGCCTGTGTCCCTCCAGCAGCTCACTGCCTGTGTCCCTCCAGCAGCTCACTGCCTGTGTCCCTCCAGCAGCTCACTGCCTGTGTCCCTCCAGCAGCTCACTGCCTGTGTCCCTCCAGCAGCTCACTGCCTGTGTCCCTCCAGCAGCTCACTGCCTGTGTCCCTCCAGCAGCTCCATGCCCTGTGTACCTCCAGCAGCTTCTCTGTGTCCCTCCAGCCCCCTCTCATCTTGTCGGTGATGACATGACCTCACCTATGCTGTTCAGGAGAAGGATGCCAACAGACAGACACAGTGAGTAAGTGTGCGAGTACCAGAAGAGGTGGGCCGCAGGTGGAATAGCACCATGGAGCTGCCAGAACCTGCGGAAGGGGGAAGTGGCTGCAGCTTGTCAGTGACACAAGCATCACCTGTATCATCTAGTGACGTGGGTGGTGTGGAGGGATTTTCTGTTGGAATTACTGTGCTTGGCTGTTACATGAAAGTTTTATGTGTAATAATGGGACATGACACAGGGAAAAATTTGAAGAAAGGGAGTTGCCAAAAGGCATGGAAAGCCAAGATACCAGCTAAAATCTATTGGTAATTACAAAGCAATCCTGCCCCTTGTCAGTGCAAATTAATATAAACTGGTTCAGTCCCAACTGATGGCCTATAAAAAGGTGTCTCAGTACCAAGGTGTTAAACAAGAAACATCTCATGAAGGGTAAAAGCAAAGAGCTCTCTCAAGACATTTGTGACCCAATGCCATACTGATGGCATTGGTTACAGAAGGATTTCTAAACTTCTGAATGTTCCAGTGAGCACTGTTGGGGCCATAATCCGGAAGTGGAAAGAACGTAATTTCACCATAATCCAGGCACGACCAGGTGCTCCTCACAAGATTTCTGACAGAGGAGTGAAAAGAATCAGAAGAGTTGCCCGTGAGCCAAGGACCACTTGTGGAGTGCTTCATAAAGACCATGGAATTAGCAGGTACAACTATTTCAAAGAAAACAATAAGTAATTCACTCAGCATCAGTAATCTTAGTGGCAGTGACAAGGAGGGGTAAGTACTGTAGCAGCCAATCTGTGGTCGTCCTGGACACAGAGCATCAAGGGCCCTGCTAATTAAGGATCACCAATCAGCGTTTCTGTATTGCTCTTCTGGATCAATATGGGATCAGCATCTCTGTACAGTGCCTTGCTAAAGTATTCACCCCCCTTTGCATTTTTCATGTTTTGTTGCCTCACAACCTGGAACTAAAATGGATTGTTTGAAGGTTTGCATCATTTCATTCACAGAACATGGCTACAACTTTGAAGATTTTTTAAATTTTGTTGTGAAGCAAAGAACAAATAGGACAAAATAACAGAAAACTTAATTGTGCACAACTATTCACTCCCCTAAAGTCAGTACTTTGTAGAGCCACCTTTTGTGGCAATTACAGCTGCAAGTCGCTTTGGATAAGTCTCTATGAGCTTGCCACATCTTACCACTGGGATTTTTGCCCATTCCTCAAGGCAAAACTGCTCTAGCTCCTTCATGTTGGATGGTTTCCGCTTCTCAATTGGATTGAGAGCTGGGCTTTGACTAGGCCATTCCAACACATTTAAATGTTTCCCCTTAAACCAGTTGAGTGTTGCTTTAGCAGTATGCTTCGGGTCGTTGTCCTGCTGGAAGGTGAACCTCCGTCCCAGTCTCAAATCACAGGCAGACTAAAACAGGTTTTGCTCAAGAATATCCCTGTATTTAGCACCATCCATCTTTCCCTCGACTCGAAACAGTTTCCCAGTTCCTGCTGCTGAAAAACATCCCCACAGCATGATGCTGCCACCACCATGTTTCTCTGTGGGGATGGTGTTCTTGGGGTGATGGGATGTGTTGGGTTTGCGCCAGACATAGCGTTTTCCTTGGTGGCCAAAAAGTTCAATTTTAGTCTCATCTGACCAGAGCACCTTCCTCCATACATTTGGGGAGTCGTCCACATGCCTTTTGGCAAACTCAGAACGTGCCTTCTTATTTTTAACACTGTGTTTTTTTCTGGCCACTCTTCCATAAAGCCCAGCTCTATGGAGTGTACGGCTTATTGTGGTCACATGCGCAGATACACCAGTCTCTGCTGTGGAACTCTGCAGCTCCTTCAGGGTTACCTTTGGTCTCTGTGCTGCCATACACTGTCAGATCTCTCATATTGTATATCACGTGGCGTGCCCCCGGGGAGGAGACATTTCCCCATTCCTTTTCATATGAGATTTCTCACAGTGCGTGTCACAGGATATTGGTGCTCCGCCCCCGGGGAGGAGACATTTCCCTATTCCTTCCCATATGAGATCTCTCACATTGCGTGTCACAGGATATTGGTGCTCCGTCCCTGAGGTGGAAACATTTCCCCATTCCTTCCCATGTGAAGAAACAGGGAAATGTGCGTCGGTTGGTCACTGTAGGGCATACACTGCATGATACGCCCAACATGACGCTTAAAAATATTGCATTGGAAGGTCGTGCTGGACAATACGGCATGCCTGACCGATCGCCACATACACGTTGCAATTATATGTGTGATTCGCTGATAAAGGGCGAATCGGGCAGATAATTGTAGCATGTATGCCCAGCACAAGTAATAATATTTATAGGTTTCATTTTGGATGATAGTTAGCTACTTTACTAGCAACTACAGTAGTTAGCTACATTAAGTTACAAATACTAACTCAAGTCACTGAGAACTATTGGGAGAGCAACAAGTGTATCAAAATAGGTGTCTGACCACTTATTGATCTCCAATATAAGGATAAAGATTATTAGGTATTGAATCCTGTTAACATTAAAAGACTACAGGCTCACAAGTGGGGTTTAATATGGTATTTACTACCCGATTATTTCTCTCTCTCTCTCTCTCTCTCTCTCTCTCTCTCTCTCTCTCTCTCTCTCTCTCTCTCTCTCTCTCTCTCTCTCTCTCTATATATATATATATATATATATATATATATATATATATATATATATATATATATATATATATATATATATATATAATTTATTTCTCTAACGTCCTAGTGGATGCTGGGGACTCCGTCAGGACCATGGGGATTAGCGGCTCCGCAGGAGACAGGGCACAAAAATAAAGCTTTAGGATCAGGTGGTGTGCACTGGCTCCTCCCCCTATGACCCTCCTCCAAGCCTCAGTTAGGTTTTTGTGCCCGTCCGAGCAGGGTGCAATCTAGGTGGCTCTCCTAAAGAGCTGCTTAGAAAAAGTTTTTAGGTTTTTTATTTTCAGTGAGTCCTGCTGGCAACAGGCTCACTGCAACGAGGGACTTAGGGGAGAAGAAGTGAACTCACCTGCGTGCAGGATGGATTGGCTTCTTAGGCTACTGGACACCATTAGCTCCAGAGGGATCGAACACAGGCCCAGCCATGGAGTCCGGTCCCGGAGCCGCGCCGCCGACCCCCTTACAGATGCCGAAAAGCGAAGAGGTCCAGAAACCGGCGGCAGAAGACTTTTCAGTCTTCATGAGGTAGCGCACAGCACTGCAGCTGTGCGCCATTGTTGTCACACACTTCACACCAGCGGTCACGGAGGGTGCAGGGCGCTGCAGGGGGCGCCCTGGGCAGCAATGAGAATACCTTGTTCTGGCTAAAAAATACATCACATATAGCCCTTGGGGCTATATGGATGTATTTAACCCCTGCCAGGTCTCACAAACTCCGGAGAAGAGCCCGCCGAAATAGGGGGCGGGGCCTATCTCCTCAGCACACAGCGCCATTTTCCTGCTCAGCTCCGCTGCGAGGAAGGCTCCCAGGACTCTCCCCTGCACTGCACTACAGAAACAGGGTAAAAAAGAGAGGGGGGGGGCACTTTTTTTTGGCGTTTTTGATATATATTAAGCTGCTATAAGGGAGACAACACTTCTATAGGGTTGTTCCTATATATTTATAGCGCTTGGGTGTGTGCTGGCAAACTCTCCCTCTGTCTCCCCAAAGGGCTAGTGGGGTCCTGTCTTCGATAAGAGCATTCCCTGTGTGTCTGCTGTGTGTCGGTACGTGTGTGTCGACATGTATGAGGACGATGTTGGTGTGGAGGCGGAGCAATTGCCGGTAATGGTGATGTCACCCCCTAGGGAGTCGACACCGGAATGGATGGCTTTATTTATGGAATTACGTGATAATGTCAGCACATTACAAAAATCAGTTGACGACATGAGACGGCCGGAAAACCAGTTAGTACCTGTACAGGCGTCTCAGACACCGTCAGGGGCTGTAAAACGCCCTTTACCTCAGTCGGTCGACACAGACCCAGACACGGACACCGAATCTAGTGTCGACGGTGAAGAAACAAACGTATTTTCCAGTAGGGCCACACGTTATATGATCACGGCAATGAAGGAGGCTTTACATATCTCTGATACTGCATGTACCACAAAAAGGGGTATTATGTGGGGTCTGAAAAAACTACCTGTAGTTTTTCCTGAATCAGACGAATTGAATGAAGTGTGTGATGAAGCGTGGGTTAACCCCGATAGAAAACTGCTAATTTCAAAGAAGTTATTGGCATTATATCCTTTCCCGCCAGAGGTTAGGGCGCGCTGGGAAACACCCCCTAGGGTGGATAAGGCGCTCACACGCTTATCAAAACAAGTGGCGTTACCGTCTCCTGAAACGGCCGCCCTCAAGGATCCAGCAGATAGGAGGCTGGAAACTACCCTGAAAAGTATATACACTCATACTGGTGTTATACTGCGACCAGCCATCGCCTCTGCATGGATGTGCAGTGCTGGGGTGGTTTGGTCGGATTCCCTGACTGAAAATATTGATACCCTGGATAGGGACAGTATTTTACTGACTATAGAGCATTTAAAGGATGCATTTCTATATATGCGAGATGCACAGAGGGATATTTGCACTCTGGCATCGAGAGTAAGTGCGATGTCCATATCTGCCAGAAGAAGTTTATGGACGCGACAATGGTCAGGTGATGCGGATTCCAAACGGCATATGGAAGTATTGCCGTATAAGGGGGAGGAATTATTTGGGGTCGGTCTATCGGATTTGGTGGCCACGGCAAGAGCCGGGAAATCCACCTTTTTACCTCAGGTCCCCTCCCAACAGAAAAAGACACCATCTTTTCAGCCGCAGTCCTTTCGTTTCTATAGGAACAATCGGGCGAAAGGACAGTCATATTTGCCCCGAGGCAAAGGAAAGGGTAAGAGAGTGCACCAAGCAGCTTCTTCCCAGGAGCAGAAGCCCCCCCCCCCCCCCGGCTTCTGCAAAGCCCTCAGCATGACGTTGGGGCTTTACAAGCGGACTCAAGGGCGGTGGGGGGTCGACTCAAGAATTTCAGCGCACAGTGGGCTCACTCACAGGTGGACCCCTGGATCCTGCAGATAATATCTCAGGGTTACAGGTTGGAATTCGAGAAGTCTCCCCCTCGCCGGTTCCTAAAGTCTGCTCTGCCAACGTCTCCCTCAGACAGGGCGACGGTATTGGAAGCCATTCCCAAGCTGTATTCTCAGCAGGTGATAGTCAAGGTACCCCTCCTACAACAGGGAAAGGGGTATTATTCCACACTATTTGTGGTACCGAAGCCGGACGGCTCGGTAAGACCTATTCTAAATCTGAAATCTTTGAACCTGTACATACAAAAATTCAAGTTCAAGATGGAGTCACTCAGAGCAGTGATAGCGAATCTGGAAGAAGGGGACTTTATGGTGTCCCTGGACATCAAGGATGCTTACCTGCATGTCCCAATTTGCCCTTCACATCAAGGGTACCTCAGGTTCGTGGTGCAAAACTGTCATCAGTTTCAGACGCTGCCGTTTGGATTGTCCACGGCACCTCGGGTCTTTACCAAGGTAATGGCCGAAATGATGTTTCTTCTACGAAGAAAAGGCGTATTGATTATCCCTTACTTGGACGATCTCCTGATAAGGGCATGGTCCAGGGAACAGCTGGGGGACGTAGTAGCACTAACCCAAATAGTGCTGCAACAGCACGGGTGGATTCTGAATTTTCCAAAATCTCAAATGACCCCGACGACACGTCTGCTGTTCCTGGGAATGATTCTGGACACGGTTCAGAAAAAGGTGTTTCTTCCGGAGGAGAAAGCCAAGGAGTTATCCGAACTTGTCAGGAACCTCCTAAAACCAGGGAAAGTGTCTGTGCATCAATGCACAAGAGTCCTGGGAAAGATGGTGGCTTCTTACGAAGCGATTCCATTCGGCAGATTCCACGCACGAACTTTTCAGTGGGATCTGCTGGACAAATGGTCCGGATCGCATCTGCAGATGCATCAGCGGATAACCTTGTCGCCACGGACAAGGGTGTCTCTTCTGTGGTGGTTGCAGAGTGCTCATCTGTTAGAGGGCCGCAGATTCGGCATACAGGACTGGGTCCTGGTGACCACGGATGCCAGTCTGAGAGGCTGGGGAGCGGTCACACAGGGAAGAAACTTCCAGGGAGTATGGTCAAACCTGGAGATGTCTCTTCACATAAATATACTGGAGCTAAGAGCGATTTACAATGCTCTAAGCCTGACAAAACCCCTGCTTCAGGGTCAGCCGGTGTTGATCCAGTCGGACAACATCACGGCAGTCGCCCACGTAAACAGACAGGGCGGCACAAGAAGCAGGAGAGCAATGGCAGAAGCTGCAAGGATTCTTCGCTGGGCGGAAGATCATGTGATAGCACTGTCAGCAGTGTTCATTCCGGGAGTGGACAACTGGGAAGCAGACTTCCTCAGCAGACACGATCTACACCCGGGAGAGTGGGGACTTCATCCAGAAGTCTTCCACATGATTGTGAACCGTTGGGAAAAACCAAAGGTGGACATGATGATGGCGTCTCGCCTCAACAAAAAACTGGACAGGTATTGCGCCAGGTCAAGAGACCCTCAGGCAATAGCTGTGGACGCTCTGGTAACGCCGTGGGTGTTCCAGTCAGTGTATGTGTTTCCTCCTCTGCCTCTCATACCAAAAGTACTGAGAATTATACGGCAAAGGGGAGTAAGAACGATACTCGTGGCTCCGGATTGGCCAAGAAGAACTTGGTACCCGGAACTTCAGGAGATGCTCACGGAAGATCCGTGGCCTCTACCTCTAAGACGGGACCTGCTTCAGCAGGGACCGTGTCTATTCCAAGACTTACCGCGGCTGCGTTTGACGGCATGGCGGTTGAACGCCGAATTCTAAGGGAAAAAGGCATTCCGGAAGAGGTCATTCCTACACTGGTAAAAGCCAGGAAGGAGGTGACTGCACAACATTATCACCGCATTTGGAGAAAATATGTTGCGTGGTGTGAGGCCAGGAAGGCCCCCACGGAGGAATTTCAATTGGGTCGATTCCTACATTTCCTGCAAACAGGATTGTCTATGGGCCTCAAGTTGGGGTCCATTAAGGTTCAAATTTCGGCCCTGTCGATTTTCTTCCAGAAAGAATTGGCTTCAGTTCCTGAAGTCCAGACTTTTGTAAAAGGAGTACTACATATACAGCCCCCGGTTGTGCCCCTAGTGGCACCGTGGGACCTTAATGTAGTTTTGGATTTTCTCAAATCCCATTGGTTTGAGCCACTCAAATCGGTGGATTTGAAATATCTTACATGGAAAGTAACCATGCTACTGGCCCTGGCTTCAGCCAGGAGAGTGTCAGAATTGGCGGCTTTATCGTATAAAAGCCCATATCTGATTTTCCATTCGGACAGGGCAGAACTGCGGACGCGTCCTCATTTTCTGCCTAAGGTGGTGTCAGCGTTTCACCTGAACCAGCCTATTGTGGTGCCTGCGGCTACTAGCGATTTGGAGGATTCCAAGTTGCTGGACGTTGTCAGGGCATTGAAAATATATATATTTCAAGGACGGCTGGAGTCAGAAAATCTGACTCGCTGTTTATACTGTATGCACCCAACAAGCTGGGTGCTCCTGCTTCTAAGCAGACGGTTGCTCGTTGGATTTGTAGCACAATTCAACTTGCACATTCTGTGGCAGGCCTGCCACAGCCTAAATCTGTCAAGGCCCATTCCACAAGGAAGGTGGGCTCATCCTGGGCGGCTGCCCGAGGGGTCTCGGCATTACAACTCTGCCGAGCAGCTACGTGGTCGGGGGAGAACACGTTTGTAAAATTCTACAAATTTGATACCCTGGCTAAAGAGGACCTGGAGTTCTCTCATTCGGTGCTGCAGAGTCATCCGCACTCTCCCGCCCGTTTGGGAGCTTTGGTATAATCCCCATGGTCCTGACGGAGTCCCCAGCATCCACTAGGACGTTAGAGAAAATAAGATTTTACTTACCGATAAATCTATTTCTCGTAGTCCGTAGTGGATGCTGGGCGCCCATCCCAAGTGCGGATTGTCTGCAATACTTGTACATAGTTATTGTTACAAAGAAATCGGGTTGTTATTGTTGTGAGCCGTCTGTTCAGAGGCTCCTACGTTGTCATACTGTTAACTGGGTTCAGATCACAAGTTGTACGGTGTGATTGGTGTGGCTGGTATGAGTCTTACCCGGGATTCAAAATCCTTCCTTATTGTGTACGCTCGTCCGGGCACAGTATCCTAACTGAGGCTTGGAGGAGGGTCATAGGGGGAGGAGCCAGTGCACACCACCTGATCCTAAAGCTTTATTTTTGTGCCCTGTCTCCTGCGGAGCCGCTAATCCCCATGGTCCTGACGGAGTCCCCAGCATCCACTACGGACTACGAGAAATAGATTTATCGGTAAGTAAAATCTTATTATATATCAGATATAATTCATTAGAGGGTGAATGATGTTCGGCAACTGACTAATCGCACTGGGAACTACATGTTATGCAGGATATTTATTGGAAGTGGAATAAGTTACTAATTACATGATATTCATTACCTGCTAATTATATAGTGTAGTAACGAAAATGTGCAGAAGTTCTCACATAGGTCAATAAATGGAGACGTATGACTAGCTAAGACTTATAAGGGAATATAAATGTGACCGTATATCTTGAAGAGAGTTCTATGAACAATTATTCACACCAACACAGATTTCACTATCAATGGAGATACAGTAAGGAATATTTGACCTTTTGATCTCCCTTAGATAAAGGTCATTTGAACACCTAATGAAATAAGATTTCTTGCATATCCCACTTATATAGCGTGTATGACGGAGTAAAAGACAAATAAGGAACGCGGTTTTAGATAATCTTTTATTATTCACTTCTGTACGTTTCTTTTCACACCCCTTGCTTTACATTTTAATATTTTGCTGACAAGCTACACATTGAATAGTATTTTAAACTTAAAATTATAAGTTAAATTTTAAAATAGTGCACCTGCGATGGACATGTCTTTTTCTTGTAAATGATCTCCGTTGTATCTGTAGTAGCACCCCTTAACTAGAGATATATCAACGTTTTGGAGATTTTAATTGATGGGTCATAACATTAACTAATTTATGGAATAATTGGTTATATGTTAGTGATATAAGAATGTAACCAGTGCAATGGGATTTTTGCTTTATTTTTATTTTTTTCTTGCACATACGTATTTGGGGAGTTAGGGAAAGGTCCCACATGCGCAGTGGAGAGATGCCCGGGGAACAGGTAAGATTGGCACAAGCATTGGGATTTTAGGATCTATCCAGAAATCCTGATAAGTCTGGGTGGAAGAATGATCTGTTTGAAAGGTCGCTCTTCGATGCTCATCCCTACTGCTTATTGTGGGCTTAGAAATGAATGAGAGAGAAATAATAGCTGTTCGGCAGGTGGTGGTAGAGTGTAGAGACCTTCATTTTTACTTGGCTGGTTTGGTCTCTGAAAACATGTCACCATCTTCTCACCTTCTCACTGTAATTTATTTAGCTCCAGCTTTCTGCTGTAAAAGCCGCAGAGCTCCACAGCGATCTAAAGATGCAGGAAAAGGACGAACTAAACTGGAAGAAGCTGAAGGCGGAAGGGTTAGATGATGACGGAGAAAAAGAAGCTAAGCTCAGGCGATCTCTCAATGGTAAATAGCTTGTTATGATTACAAGTATCAATTTTCTTAACCTTTACCCTAATCCTCTTGTGGAATGTGCCTCTTCCAGGGATGATTTAGTTGGATCAGGCCCATTAGCATGCATGAGCCTCAGTGCACTCACCCAGCTAATCTCCCATAAAATGTAGCCTGCAGTCCTCTGGTTATTCAGCAATCGCGGTCCGCTTCCAGAGATCATTATGTCATAGCCAGACAATCAGTTCCACCAACCTGGAGAGGATTAATAACCAGGAGACTGAATATTGGATGAACAGGAGTTAAAGTGGACCTACATCCATGAAATGAGAACTGATTATTCTAAAATACTTTTATATGTAGCCACAAGCATCATTCTAATCATACTTTGTACTTATCACAGACTGAATTATATACCTTGGAGGGGAGGGGGGTGGGGGGTCTATGGTAATGGGAATGCTTGCCTCTTCTTCCTCCATTCATTTTTTCGTTCTAGTAAGTAGGCCTCTTCATCGTCTTCTTCCTCTGTATAGTCTCATTTATTTCTTATGTCGGTTATGAGAAAGAGGGGCTGTATTTATTACATGTGGAACTATAGTGTAAATGCACTTTCTCTTACGTCCTAGAGGATGCTGGGGACACCAAAAGGACCATGGGGTATAGACGGGATCCGCAGGAGCTTGGGCACACTAAAAATACTTAATCTGGGTGTGAACTGGCTCCTCCCTCTATGCCCCTCCTCCAGACCTCAGTTAGACTTTGTGCCCAGGAGTGACTGGATGCACACTAGGGGAGCTCTCCTGAGTTTTTCTAGAAAAGACTTTATGTTAGGTTTTTTATTTTCAGGGAGACCCGCTGGCTACAGGCTTCCTGCAGCGTGGGAGTGAGGGGAGAGGAGCAGACCTACTTCTTCTTCTTAGTTAAGGGCTCTGCTTCTCGGCTACTGGACACCATTAGCTCCAGAGGGTTCGATCACTTGGTGCGCCCTAGCTGCTTATTCCCGGAGCCACGCAGTCACCCCCTCATAGAAGACAGAAGTCGGGTGTGTATGAGAAGATCAGAAGACTTCAGGACGGCAGAAGACTTCAGTAACGGAAGGTACAGCACAGCGGTAACGCACATCACCAACGGTTTTCACTGGGTGCAGGGCGCTGGGGGGGGGGTGCTCCCTGGGCAGCATGTTACTGGAGGTTGTTTGGGCGACAAAAAGATTGTGGGTGCACCGTTTACAGACCCCCGCCGGCATTTTTTTACAGATTTGAAATTGGCGGGCCGAAGCGCGCCGGGGAGGGGGCGGAGCTTCGTCCCGCAGCTCACGGGCGCCATTCTCCCTGCAACACGCGGCTGAGGGATAGACGCTGCCGGGACCTCCACGCTTCTCTCCCAAGTAACGGGGGGGGGGGCATTTTCAGAGGGGGGCCGCAGTGTGGTGCTTAATAGTAACATAAGGCAGCGCTGGGTACATATATCGTTTCTTGCGATATATGGGCGCTGGGGTGTGAGCTGGCATACTCCCTCTGTGTCCTCTATCTGGGCTTTATTGTGGGCCTTTCACCTAGCTGGGACGTTCTGTGTGTTGTGGTGTGTCGGTACTCCGTGTCAGCATGTCTGAGGCTGAAGGTTATTCACCGGAGGAGGTTATTGGGGGAGTGGATGCGGGGCTAGAGTTGGGACTGTCGACGCAGCCGACACCTGATTTGCTAGCATTGCTAAGTACGATAAACTCGAATGTAGCTTCCTTATCAAAGAGGTTAGATAAGTCTGAGGCACAGACCCAGGTGTGGAAAAAGTCCATGGAAGAAGCTTTGTCTCAGGTGCAGACCCCATCCGGGTCGCAAAAGAGGCCATTTACTCAAGTGGTAGATACTGATACCGACACGGACTCTAAATCCGAGGTCGATTTCACTGAGGCAGCGTTACATCCACGGTTAGTTAAGAGTATTCAGTACATGATTGTAGCTATAAAAGACGTTTTACACATTTCTGATGAACCTGCGGTACAGGAAACAAGGATTTGCTTGTTCAAGGGAAAAAAACCTGAGGTGAAATTTCTCCCCTCTCATGAAATGAATACTCTTTGTGAAAAGGCTTGGGAGTCGCTGGATAAGAAATGGCAGATTCCCAAGAGGATTTACATGGCGTATCCTTTCCCCTCTGATGACAGGGAAAAATGGGAGGCATCTCCAAATGTTGACAAAGCTCTATCTCGTTTGTCTAAGAAAGTGGCACTTCCGTCTCCTGACACGGCAGCTCTCAAAGATCCGGCGGATCGCAAACTGGAGACGTCTCTGAAGTCCATTTTAGCTAATTCGGGTGCATTGCTCAGACCCGCTGTGGCGTCGGTATGGGTGAGAGGTGCTATTGCTAAGTGGGCTGAGAATTTAGCTAATGATATGGATACTCTTGATAAAGATAATGTCCTTCTAACTCTCGGTTATATTAAGGACGCTGCAGATTACATAAAAGACGCGGCGAGGGACGTCTGTCGATATCAGCCAGGAGGGCGCGGTGGATCCATCAATGGAATGCTGATGCCGACTCCAAGAGGGCTATGGAAGCGCTACCCTTCAAAGGTACTGTCTTGTTTGGGGACGGCTTGGCTGACCTGACCGCGACTGCGGGTAAGTCCTCTTTTCTTCCTAATGTTCCCACACAACAGAAAAAGGCACCACATCCGCAAATGCAGTCCTTTCGTCACAATAATACAGGCGTGGAAAAGGCTCGTCCTTCCTCGCTTCAAAGGGTAGAGGAAGGGGAAGGAAACCTCCTGCAGGTTCAGGCGCCCAGGACCAAAAGTCCTCCCCTGCTGCTACCAAGTCCACCGCATGACGCTGGGGCTTCCATGGGGGAGTCCGAACCGGTGGGGGGCCGTCTACGAATTTTCAGTCAGGTCTGGATTCAATCAGGCCTGGATCCTTGGGTACTAGAGATCGTGTTTCAGGGATACAAACTGGAGTTTCAGGAGATGCCCCCTCACCGGTTCTTCATTTCGGCATTACCAGTAGTTCTTCCGGACAGGGAGGTGGTGCTAGCAGCGATTCTAAAACTGTGTATACAGAGGGTCATTATTCCCGTTCCCTCGTCCCAGCGGGGGGAGGGGTTCTACTAGAGCCTCTTTGTTGTGCCGAAACTGGACAGTTCGGTCAGACCAATTCTAAATCTAAAATCCCTCAATCCATACTTGAAAGTTTTCAAGTTCAAGATGGAATCTCTTCGAGCAGTGATTGCCAGCCTGGAAGGGGGGAGTTTATGGTGTCAGTCGACATCAAGGATGCCTACTTACATGTCCCGATATATCCTTCACATCAGGCCTTTCTCAGGTTTGCGATACAGGATTCTCATTACCAATTTCAGACGTTGCCGTTTGGGCTTTCCACGGCTCCGAGGATTTTCACCAAAGTCATGGCGGAAATGATGGTTCTCCTTCGCAAACAAGGGGTTACAATTATCCCGTACTTGGACGATCTCCTGATAAAGGCGAGGTCCAAGGAACGGTTGCTGAGAAGTGTAGAGTTGTCACTGTCGGTTCTGCGACAGCACGGTTGGGTGCTCAATTTGCCAAAATCCCAGTTGATTCCGACCACTCGGCTTCCTTTTCTGGGCATGATTCTGGACACGGAATTACAGAAGGTATTTCTTCCAGAAGAAAAGGCTCTGGAACTGCAGACGAGTGTGTCGATCCATCAATGTACTCGGGTTCTGGGGAAGATGGTTGCGGCGTACGAAGCCATCCCATTCGGCAGGTTTCACGCCCGAGTGTTTCAGTGGGACTTGCTGAGCAAATGGTCCGGGTCTCACCTGCACATTCACCGGAAGATAAATTTATCTCCCAGAGCCAGAATTTCTCTCCTGCGGTGGCTACAAGGTCATCACCTCCTAGGGGGACGCCGATTCGGTATCCAGGATTGGGTACTTCTAACAACAGATGCAAGTCTCCGGGGCTGGGGCGCAGTCACCCAAGGAAGAAACTTCCAGGGGAAATGGTCGCTTCAGGAAGCCTGTCTCCACATAAATGTCCTCGAGTTAAGAGCCATTTACAACGGCCTGCTGCAAGCAAGAAGCCTTCTTCAGGGTCGACCTGTCCTGGTGCAGTCAGACAACATCACAGCGGTGGCGCATATAAACCGTCAAGGCGGAACGAGGAGCAGAGCGGCAATGGAGGAGTCCACAAGAATCCTTCGCTGGGCAGAACAACACGTGTGCGCCCTATCAGTGGTCTTCCTACCAGGAGTGGACAACTGGGAAGCAGATTTCCTCAGCAGACACGATCTCCATCCGGGAGAGTGGGCTCTTCACCAAGAGGTTTTTGCAGAGGTGACAGAACGCTGGGGAATTCCGTTGATCGACATGATGGCGTCTCGTCTCAACAAGAAGCTCCCAAGGTATTGTTCCAGGTCAAGGGACCCCCAAGCCACTGCAGTGGACGCCCTGGTGTCTCCGTGGGTGTTCCAGTCGGTGTATGTGTTCCCTCCACTTCCTCTCATTCCAAAGGTACTGGGGATCATTCGACGAGCAAGGGTTCAGGCGATTCTCGTCGTTCCAGACTGGCCAAGAAGGGCCTGGTACCCGGATCTTCAGGACTTACTGATGGAAGATCCTTGGCCACTTCCTCTAAGAGAGGATATGTTGTTGCAGGGGCCATGCGTGTTTCCAGACTTACCGCGGCTGCGTTTGACGGCATGGAGGTTGAGCGCCAGATCTTAGCTTGTAAGGGTATTCCCAGGGAAGTCATTCCAACTCTCATTAAGGCTAGGAAGGAGGTTACGGCGAAACATTATCACCGTATTTGGAGGAAGTATGTTTCCTGGTGTGAGTCTAAAATGGCTCCTGCGGAAGATTTTCACTTGGGTCGCTTTCTCCACTTTTTACAGGCAGGGGTATATGCAGGCCTAAAATTGGGTTCCATCAAAGTGCAGAATTTCGGCTTTGTCTATTTTCTTTCAAAAATAGTTAGCTGCCCTCCCAAAGGTTCAGACTTTTGTGAAAGGAGTAATGCATATCAATCCTCCGTTTGTGCCTCCCGTAGCTCCATGGGACCTTGATGTGGTCTTACGGTTTCTCATGTCTTCCTGGTTTGAACCTTTGCATAAGGTTGAGTTGAAGTTTCTCACTTGGAAGGTAGTTATGCTTTTGGCGCTGGCGTCTGCCAGGCGGGTGTCAGAGTTGGCGGCTTTATCTCATAAGAGCCCGTACTTGATTTTTCATTCTGATAGGGCAGAATTGAGGACTCGTCAACAATTTCTGCCGAAGGTGGTTTCTTCATTTTACATTAACCAACCTATTGTGGTTTCGGTGGCTACGGAAGCGGTGGCGATTCCAAAATCTCTGGATGTTGTAAGAGCGTTGAAGATCTACGTCACTAGGACAGCTGTTGCTAGGAAGACTGAGGAGTTGTTTGTCTTGTATGCTGCCAACAAGATTGGTCATCCTGCTTCAAAACAGACTATTGCACGCTGGATTTGTAGTACGATCCAGCAGGCTCATTCTTCGGTCGGACTACCGTGCCGAAGTCGGTGAAAGCCTATTCTACCAGGAAAGTGGGCTCATCTTGGGCTGCTGCCCGAGGCGTTTTGGCGTTACAACTTTGCCGAGCAGCTACTTGGTCGGGTTCTAACACGTTTGCTAAATTCTATAAGTTTGATACCCTGGCCGATGAGGACCTGGCGTTTGCTCAGTCGGTGCTGCAGAGTCGTCCGCACTCTCCTGCCCGTTCTGGAGCTTTGGTATAATCCCCATGGTCCTTTTGGTGTCCCCAGCATCCTCTAGGACGTAAGAGAAAATAGGGTTTTGGTACTTACCGATAAATCCTTTTCTCCTAGTCCGTAGAGGATGCTGGGCGCCCGTCCCGGTGCGGACTATTACTTGCAGTGTTTTCTTGCTGGTTAAATTAGTTTATACACGGGTTGTGTATTGTTTTGTTTCAGCTTGTTGCTGGTGTTAATGCATACTGTTATCTGGTTTAAAGTTACTCCGGTGGTACAGTATGTTTGTGGTGTGGGCTGGTCGGTTTGTAGCCCTTAGTTTAAACAAAAATCTTTTCCTTGAAATGTCCGTCTCTCCTGGGCACAATTCCTATAACTGAGGTCTGGAGGAGGGGCATAGAGGGAGGAGCCAGTTCACTCCCAGATTAAGTCTTTTTAGTGTGCCCAAGCTCCTGCGGATCCCGTCTATACCCCATGGTCCTTTTGGTGTCCCCAGCATCCTCTACAGACTAGGAGAAGAGGATTTATCGGTAAGTACCAAAATCCTATTTCTCTGACGTCCTAGTGGATGCTGGGGACTCCGTAAGGACCATGGGGAATAGACGGGCTCCGCAGGAGACTGGGCACACTATAAGAAAGATTTGGTACTACCTGGTGTGCACTGGCTCCTCCCTCTATGCCCCTCCTCTAGACCTCAGTTAGATTTCTGTGCCCGGCCGAGCTGGATGCACACTAGGGCCTCTCCTGAGCTCCTAGAAAGAAAGTATATGTTAGGTTTTTTATTTTACAGTGAGACCTGCTGGCAACAGGCTCACTGCAACGAGGGACTAAGGGGAGAAGAAGCGAACCTACCTGCTTGCAGCTAGCTTGGGCTTCTTAGGCTACTGGACACCATTAGCTCCAGAGGGATCGACCGCAGGACCCGTCCTTGGTGTTCGTTCCCGGAGCCGCGCCGCCGTCCCCCTTACAGAGCCAGACGCAAGAAGATGGTCCGGAAAATCGGCGGCAGAAGACTTCAGTCTTCACCAAGGTAGCGCACAGCACTGCAGCTGTGCGCCATTGCTCCTCATACACACTTCACACTCCGATCACTGAGGGTGCAGGGCGCTGGGGGGGGGCGCCCTGAGCAGCAATAAAATCACCTTGGCTGGCAAAATAACCACAATATATAGCCCCAGAGGCTATATATGTGGTAATTACCCCTGCCAGAATACAGAAAAAAGCGGGAGAAAAGTCTGCCGAAAAAGGGGCGGAGTCATCTCTCTCAGCACACTGGCGCCATTTCTCCCTCACGGTTCCGCTGGAAGGAAGCTCCCTGACTCTCCCCTGCAGTCTACACTACAGAAAAGGGTAAAAAAGAGAGGGGGGGCACAAATTTGAGGCGCAGTAAATATGATAGCAGCTATAGGGGACATAATTCAGTTAGTCCCTGCATTATATAGCGCTCTGGTGTGTGCTGGCATACTCTCTCTCTGTCTCCCCAAAGGGCTTTTGTGGGGTCCTGTCTCCTTTAAGAGCATTCCCTGTGTGTGTGTGCGGTGTGTCGGTACGGCTGTGTCGACATGTTTGATGAGGAGACTTATGTGGAGGCGGAGCAGATGCCTATAAATGTGATGTCACCCCCTGTGGGGCAGACACCTGAGTGGATGGACTTATGGAAGGAATTACGTGCAAGTGTCGACTCCTTACATAAAAAATTTGACGACATGCCAAATGCGGGACAGCCGGCTTCTCAGCTCGTGCCTGCCCAGGCAATTCAAAGGCCATCAGGGGCTCTAAAACGCCCACTACCTCAGATGGCAGACACAGATGTCGACACGGATACTGATACCAGTGTCGACGACGATGAGTCAAATTTAATGTCCACTAGGGCCATTCGTTGCATGATTGAGGCAATGAAAGAGGTTTTACACATTTCTGATATAAACCCAGGTACCTCAAAAAAGGGTATTATGTTTGGGGAGAAAAAACTGCCAATAGTTTTTCCCCCATCTGAAGAATTAAATGAAGTGTGTGAAGAAGCGTGGACTTTTCCTGATAAAAAATTGGTGATTTCAAAAAAATTACTAATGGCGTTCCCTTTCTCGCCAGAGGATAGGTCACGTTGGGAAACTCCCCCTAGGGTGGATAAAGCGCTCACACGTTTGTCTAAAAAGGTGGCACTACCGTCTCCGGATACGGCCGCCCTAAAGGAACCTGCTGATAGAAAGCAGGAGGCTATCCTAAAGTCTATATATATATATACACACACTGGTGTTATACTGAGACCAGCTATTGCTTCAGCGTGGATGTGCAGTGCTGCTGCTGCTTGGTCAGATTCCCTGTCAGAAAATATTGACACCCTGGACAGGGACACTATATTGCTAACCGTAGAGCATATAAAAGACTCAGTCTTGTACATGAGAGATGCACAGAGGGAGATCTGCCGGCTGGCATCTAGAATAAGTGCATTGTCCATTTCTGCTAGGAGAGGCTTATGGACTCGGCAGTGGACAGGGGATGCAGATTCTAAAAGGCACATGGAAGTTTTGCCTTATAAGGGTGAGGAGTTATTCGGGGATGGTCTCTCAGACCTTGTTTCCACAGCAACAGCTGGGAAGTCAGCATTTTTACCCCATGTCCCCTCACAGCCTAAGAAAGCACCGTATTATCAGGTACAGTCCTTTCGACCCCAGAAAAATAGGCGGGGAAAAGGCGGGTCCTTTCTGTCTAGAGGCAGAGGAAGGGGGGAAAAGCTGCACCACGCAGCAGGTTCCCAGGAACAAAAGTCCTCCCCCGCTTCTTCCAAATCCGCCGCATGACGGTGAGGCTCCACAGGCGGAGCCAGGTACGGTGGGGGGCCGCCTCAAAAATTTCAGCGATCAGTGGGTTCGCTCACGGGTGGATCCCTGGATCCTTCAAGTAGTATCTCAGGGGTACAAGCTGGAATTCGAGGCGCCTCCCCCCCGCCGTTTCCTCAAATCAGCCTTACCGACAACTCCCTCGGGCAGGGAGGCTGTACTAGAGGCAATTCACAAGCTGTATTCCCAGCAGGTGATAGTCAAAGTACCCCTACTTCAACAAGGACGGGGTTACTATTCCACACTGTTTGTGGTACCGAAACCGGACGGTTCGGTGAGACCATTTTAAATTTGAAATCCTTGAACACATACATAAAAAGATTCAAGTTCAAGATGGAATCGCTCAGGGCGGTTATTGCAAGCCTGGACGAGGGGGATTACATGGTATCCCTGGACATCAAGGATGCTTACCTGCATGTCCCAATTTACCTTCCTCATCAGGAGTACCTCAGATTTGTGGTACAGGATTGCCATTACCAATTCCAGACACTACCGTTTGGACTGTCCACGGCACCGAGGGTGTTTACCAAGGTAATGGCAGAAATGATGATACTCCTTCGAAAAAAGGGAGTTTTAATTATCCCGTATTTGGACGATCTCCTAATAAAGGCGAGGTCCAGGGAGCAGTTACTGGTCGGAGTAGCACTATCTCGGGAAGTGCTACAACAGCATGGCTGGATTCTAAACATTCCAAAGTCACAACTGGTTCCTTCCACACGCTTACTGTTCCTGGGGATGATTCTGGACACAGAACAGAAAAAAGTGTTTCTCCCGCAGGAGAAAGCCAAGGAGCTGTCATCTCTAGTCAGAGACCTCCTAAAACCAAAACTGGTATCGGTGCATCACTGCACACGAGTCCTGGGGAAAAATGGTGGCTTCATACGAAGCAATTCCATTCGGCAGGTTCCATGCAAGGACCTTCCAGTGGGACCTTTTGGACAAGTGGTCGGGATCGCATCTTCAGATGCATCAACTGATAACCCTGTCTCCAAGGACCAGGGTGTCTCTACTGTGGTGGCTGCTGAGTGCTCATCTTCTAGAGGGCCGCAGATTCGGCATACAGGACTGGGTCCTGGTGACCACGGATGCCAGCCTTCGGGGCTGGGGCGCATTCACACAGGGAAGAAATTTCCAGGGACTTTGGTCAAGTCAGGAGTCGTCCCTACACATAAACATTCTGGAACTGAGGGCCATTTACAATGCCCTAAGTCAGGCAAGGCCCCTGCTTCAAAACAAGCCGGTTCTGATCCAATCAGACAACATCACGGCAGTCGCCCATGTAAACCGACAGGGCGGCACAAGAAGCAGGGTGGCGATGGCAGAAGCCACAAGGATTCTCCGATGGGCGGAAAATCACGTACTAGCACTGTCAGCAGTGTTCATTCCGGGAGTGGACAACTGGGAAGCAGACTTCCTCAGTAGACACGACCTACACCCGGGAGAGTGGGGACTTCATCCAGAAGTCTTCCTACTGTTAGTAAACCGTTGGGAAAGGCCACAGGTGGACATGATGGCGTCCCGCCTCAACAAAAAGCTAAAGAGATATTGCGCCAGGTCAAGGGACCCTCAGGCGATAGCTGTGGACGCTCTAGTGACACCGTGGGTGTACCAGTCGGTTTATGTGTTCCCTCCTCTGCCTCTCATACCAAAGGTACTGAGAATAATAAGAAGGCGAGGAGTAAGAACGATACTCGTGGTTCCGGATTGGCCAAGAAGAGCTTGGTACCCGGAACTTCAAGAAATGTTATCAGAGGACCCATGGCCTCTACCGCTCAGACAGGATCTGCTACAGCAGGGACCCTGTCTGTTCCAAGACTTACCGCTGCTGCGTTTGACGGCATGGCGGTTGAATTCCGGATCCTAAAGGAAAAGGGCATTCCGGAGGAAGTCATTCCTACGCTGATAAAAGCCAGGAAAGAAGTAACCGCAAACCATTATCACCGCATTTGGCGAAAATATGTTGCGTGGTGTGAGGCCAGGATGGCCCCTACAGAGGAATTTCAGCTGGGTCGTTTTCTGCACTTCCTACAGTCAGGAGTGACTATGGGCCTAAAATTGGGTTCCATTAAGGTCCAGATTTCGGCTCTGTCGATTTTCTTCCAGAAAGAACTGGCTTCACTGCCTGAAGTTCAGACTTTTGTAAAGGGAGTGCTTCATATTCAGCCCCCTTTTGTGCCTCCTGTGGCACCTTGGGATCTGAATGTGGTGTTGAGTTTCCTAAAATCACATTGGTTTGAACCACTTAAAACCGTGGATCTGAAATATCTCACGTGGAAAGTGGTCATGTTATTGGCCTTGGCTTCGGCCAGGCGTGTGTCAGAATTGGCGGCTTTGTCATGTAAAAGCCCTTATCTGATTTTCCATATGGATAGGGCAGAATTGAGGACTCGTCCCCAGTTTCTCCCTAAGGTGGTATCAGCTTTTCACTTGAACCAACCTATTGTGGTGCCTGCGGCTACTAGGGACTTGGAGGATTCCAAGTTACTGGACGTAGTCAGGGCCTTGAAAATTTATGTTTCCAGGACGGCTGGAGTCAGGAAAACTGACTCGCTTTTTATCCTGTATGCACCCAACAAAATAGGTGCTCCTGCTTCTAAGCAGACTATTGCTCGCTGGATTTGTAGCACAATTCAGCTGGCGCATTCTGCGGCTGGATTGCCGCATCCTAAATCAGTGAAAGCCCATTCCACGAGGTAGGTGGGCTCATCTTGGGCGGCTGTCCGAGGGGTCTCTGCTTTACAACTTTGCCGAGCTGCAACTTGGTCAGGGGCAAACACGTTTGCTAGATTCTACAAATTTGATACCCTGGCTGAGGAGGACCTTGAGTTCTCTCATTCGGTGCTGCAGAGTCATCCGCACTCTCCCGCCCGTTTGGAAACTTTGGTATAATCCCCATGGTCCTTACGGAGTCCCCAGCATCCACTAGGACGTCAGAGAAAATAAGAATTTACTCACCGGTAATTCTATTTCTCGTAGTCCGTAGTGGATGCTGGGCGCCCATCCCAAGTGCGGATTGTCTGCAATACTTGTATATAGTTATTGCCTAACTAAAGGGTTATTGTTGAGCCATCTGTTGAGAGGCTCAGTTATATTTCATACTGTTAACTGGGTTTAATATCACGAGTTATACGGTGTGATTGGTGTGGCTGGTATGAGTCTTACCCGGGATTCAAAATCCTTCCTTATTGTGTCAGCTCTTCCGGGCACAGTATCCTAACTGAGGTCTGGAGGAGGGGCATAGAGGGAGGAGCCAGTGCACACCAGGTAGTACCAAATCTTTCTTATAGTGTGCCCAGTCTCCTGCGGAGCCTGTCTATTCCCCATGGTCCTTACGGAGTCCCCAGCATCCACTACGGACTACGAGAAATAGAATTACCGGTGAGTAAATTCTTATTTTTATCATATAACGGGACTCGCTTTGCGCCTCTGATTTTGCACTTAAAAGTATAAGATCGCCATCTCCAAGCTATGTGGGCGTAGGCTGGAATCTAGACGCAGTTGCGCAAATCAAGGCACGTGGCAGATCCAAAGCTGATTTTTGCACTGATGACCGTGTGCTCAGAGAGTCTACATTTCATTAGGAATATTTATAAGCTTATTTTGGCTTAATGGTAGTAGTGTGAGGTGATCTAGAATAACTGAATCCATAGTATTAAAACCTGTGGTCTATACACAACACAGTCCATTCCATAATGTATGGTTTTATGGCTCTTTCCCAATAGTTATAATGACCAAGTATGGTTTGGATGGCAAAAAGAAAACACAGACAGAAGACAGTAACTTTATAAAAGATGGCTCAGAAAATGATGCATTAAACGATCCACGTTTGGAGAAGCTGTGGAACAAGGTAAGAGTTAAATGTCACAGTTGGCTAGAAGAAGAAGACGACGTCCTGTCAGTTGGAATAACTCCGCGGGGGCTGCTTACGGTCCAGGCAGCAGCCTCTGGGGCAGTGTCTACGATGTGTATCGCAAGAGTGTATTATGAAAGGGAGATACCGATTTGATAGTTGCTGTACTGTGTTCCCCCAGTTTCGGTACTTTTGTGCTTTGGTACCATTCCTCCCTTTGGCTGTATGCAATTACTAGAGAATGAAAAGGCCACACTGTTATTGCCATGAGTGTGTGGACATTAAATGTAGCATTTGGACCTTTACAAGTGATTTGCTTTACTACCTATAAAGTACCCTGCAGATTCCAACTTTTTCCCTCTTCTAGGGAAGACATGGTCATACTCTTCTGCCTATTGCTCCAGACAAGTAATTAACTTGGACGACCTCCTTTGGTACACCTGTGGCCTGGGAAGCATAGTGGACCACTGTGCTAACCTGCTGAGGATACATACTGGAGATTTGGTGCAATGCTGGAGTTATACAATGTACTGTGCTAAAATGGCAGCTTTGTCCTGAGTAAACCTGGAACCAGCCATCTTGTGTAGGTTGCCCCCTCTCCTTCCTTCAGTTCTTAATACCATTAGTCTCATTCTAGTTAGGAGACGATCCCAAATGTGCAAATTAGATTGACCAAACAGTAGCATACTTATGGGTAAATTTACTAAATCTTCTAAAACAGAGAACCAATTAGATGTTGTCTATCATTTTCTAAAAGGTAGTAGAGAAATGATAGACAGAATCTGATATGGACAACATTACCAATTCTCTGTTTTAGAAGCTTCAGTAAACTTACCCCTAAGTATATGGCTTAGTCTACTAGGAAGAATGTCGGTATGACTGGTCCACACTAGCACAGGGCCCTCCCTGGTATCTTTCAGCTTGTGAATAGCCCCTTAGAAACCATTTATTTTCAATTTACAGCAGATGGGTGTGAACATGCTGTGAGGGTGAAGACCTTTATAGTATAGAGCAACCGGAAGCTGAACGAGTCTTCTATTTGCATTTTATTTTTTAGGTCAGTCTGTTGCGCATTACATCATTGTATTTTTCTTCCTGTAGGCAAAGAGTTCTGGGAAATTCTCAGAAGACGAGCTGGATAACCTGTGGCGGGAGTTCCTCCATCAGAAGGAGAAGACAAATGAGTACAACATTCTCCTGGACACTGTGAGCAGGACAGAAGGTACAATCCCCCTTATACCAATTATCCGTTATCTATATTTAATAGCATAAGGACGATTTTCATGAGTGACTACGATGCCGTTGTCTCAGCAGGACACATCATATACCAAACTAAAGCTCTTGGTCCATAGGTGTGCAGGATTATATTGGTGCTGTGATAGGTTGCTTTGTTTCAGAGTTATGTCGCAAAACGTCCGCCAGCCATTTACAATGCATCACCATTGCCCTCTTTGAAAATGTGGCCAGTCAGCTGAGTGTCCATTATAAGGTGCTCGCCATGCACTGGTCAAACACTCTAGGGATGGCTGTTGCTGTGTGTGTGCATGCACGTGCCCCAGAAATAGTTATTTCAACTTTTATGTTTTTAACAGAGGTGCACTGGAATCTTGAGTTACCACTTGAACTACTCATTGTCTTGCATTACTCTGGAGAGGTGGTAATGACTGAGGCGTCTATTCATGAAGCAGTGAAAAGTGTGGAGAAGTTGCCCATGGCAACCAATCAGCTGCTTCGTACAATTGTATAGTATGCAAATTAGAAATGTTACTTCAATGCTGATTGGTTGCAATGGGCAGGTTCTCCAATGGCTCACTTCTCCACACTTTTCACTGCTTCATGAATTGACCCCTAAGTGATCGGTCTGGGGCAGTAACATGAAATGGGTGGTGGATTGTAGTAAGCAGGAGGCCATAGACTGAGAGTTACACAGTGGAATGTGCAGGGCCCCCAGCGGCACAGAGTAATTTTGTGAGGCGCTGATGCCTGATGTTGTGGTGACAATGACCTCTCTGTATGACAGAAAAGTCCTATATCCAGTTGCTTTCTTATAATCATTTTAAACCTGTTTTTAAGATCTTAAGATGTGACTTTAAAGCTTATTAAGCATATATTCATTTCAGTGCCGCTATTGCTGCATTCACTTCTTGTGTTTTACCTTTCGAATATAATAATTAGTTGTCCCTCCATTGAAATGATCAGCTCTGGAGGGTGGAATTGTATTTTAGGACAATCAGATTGAACATATAAGGTGTTTTTTTTTTTCTTTTTTTCTTTTTTTTTTCTTTGTGTAAATAACGGACAAGAGCTGAGATATGTTTCGGTACAGAAACAATTAAAGCGAATAGAAAGCCTTTGTGGACAGATGAGACACTGTGCCAGAGGCAGCGTGGAACCGCTAAGGGCTTAGAACAAGTGTAATGCGTTCCTGTTATTTGCAGGAGGATTTCAGAAAATAATACTGGCTCTTTGCAGGGCGAAGTGCAGGTGATGACAGCAAAGTAAAGGAGCCTAGGGGTTTGGGATAAGCCGCTGGCAAATGAATCTTGGAAGTTTTAATCCTCAACCTTAACTGACATTTGTTTTATAGCGGAATGGACAAAAAATGGTAACGTGAAGTCAGAACAAACTTACCGTACGCTCTTCTGATGTCACAGTTTGTGTTGATGTCTTGAAATCTCTAAAACAGTTTCCTTATATGTTTGTATATGTGTATATACGGACTGTGCTGGTGTTTATGTGGTCTCAAGAGAAGAGGATTGGCCATAGATGGAGAGGGTGGGTGCTTAGTGAGGTGGCAGATAAAGAATAACAGTGGGCAAGCAATGAGCGAGAAATCCAGTGGGAAAGGGCATGTGAGGGGGCAGAGGGGGAGGACAAATCTCTGTGAGCCCCCACAAAGGCAGGCAGTGCGAGTAATTATTTCTGTCTTATTGCTGGCGTAACTGAGGGGGAGGGAGGCCATTGCACTCCTGTATTATATTCTCAGGAGTTTTAGAAGTAAATGTGCTGCAGCTAAACCCTTCTCCGGTTTTTAACGCTTTTCATTTGTTATTAACAGAAATTCACAAAAATGTTATCGACCCGGATGAGCACGAGCTGAAGGCAGGAGATCTGCACAGCAAGCACGGAGATCTCAAAGAGAAGCTGCGAAGCATCAACCAAGGGATGGAACGCCTGCGGAAGATCAGTCATGAAGGTTACACGGGGGGGAGAGGTACGTCCCTGTTATCTGTCGTTGAGTTCAGTGTTTTCAGGATGGGTGCAAATTTGTCATAGTTGTGTGTGTGATAGGTGGTTTAATGCTCACTCTGTTTGTTGAATATACTCATTTCAGAATTTAATGAGCCTCGAGTAAATGACTTGTGGGATTTGGCAAAAGTGGCAAACTTTTCTGATGACGAACTGGAATCATTCAAGGTAAGAAAGGAACATAATAATAATAATAATAATACTACTACCAGTCCTAGTACAGATCACTTTTTTTATCTGGCATATCCCCTGATGGGATGGTGGGTGCTTTTAGTGAAAACCTTATTGCCGTGAGAGGGGCTTCAGCTGTCTATACTGGTGCGAATATGTTACAACTGAACCAAAGATGGGAGGTTAAAGATAAAGTTTAACCATCTGCATAGGAAGGGTTCTTTACAGTAAGGGTGGTTAAACTCCGCAGTTGTTTATCACCTTAAGTGATGATGGCAAATTCATAAACTGGATATTATAAAGGATTGGATCCCTGTTATAAAATAAATGAGATCTGGCTATAATTAGCAGGCGGGACATTATGGGGATGGCTGATTCACGGAATTATCCCGTTACAATCTGGAAGAACGTTTATCCTGTTGACTATTACACACTGTGGGTTTTATGCAGCGTCCCCTAGATCAAAGTTGAGTTTCTAAAAGTTATACCTTGAACCTGTTGAACCATCCGTGTGTTTTCAGTAACTGTGCAACCACGTGACGCTAAGCAATGTAATTTACTTTCATTGTTCATTTCTGGAAATGTTCTGTTTAGTTGCCCTTTAAACAACTTCCAGTATTAATAGTATCCTGACATTTATCCCTAGAGATGATGTTGCTTAGAGCTTGCTGGAATAGCATTAATATATCGATCAGATCAATGTTTGTTCTGGGCTGGGTTGGTAATTGTATTGACCCGTGTTCTCTTCATGCTCTTCTCTCTTTCTCTTGCTCTCGCCCCGTGTCCTGAAGGAGGAATTAAAACATTTTGAAACAAAAATTGAGAAACACCAACATTATCAGAAGCAGCTGGAGATCTCACAGGAGAAGCTGAAGCACATTGCGGAAAGCGGGGACAAGGAGCACATTATGAAAAGCAAAGAGAAGTATAACACCCTGACACAGAAGATCAAGGAGCTGGGGTACAAGGTGAGTGCACGCAGCCGTATTTACTCAGTTATCTCTTATATTAATATGAGCAAGCTGCATGTCCTAGTCCTGCTGACCTTCTCCTTCTTCTCTTTCTTTCTCTTCTGCTCTGTTTTTTTCTCCTTTTTTCTTTTCTTTTTCTTCTCTCTCTCTCTCTCTCTCTCTCTCTCTCTCTCTCTCTCTCTCTCTCTCTCTCTCTCTCTCTCTCTCTCTTCTTCCTACTCCGAATTCTCCGACTCCGAATCCTCCTCCGAATCCTCCTCCTCCTCCTCCTAATCCTCCTCCTCCTCCTCCTCCTAACCCATCACACAGTTTGCCTATTTATCGGCTAAACTGATGCAATTTAAATAAAAACAGTTTATGTAACCTGATCTGTTTAACGTTGTTTTGGCTTTGGTGCAGAGGGATGGATGGGTCTTACTGTAGTTAGGATAGTGACATACATTTTATTTTATTTCAAAAAGGACTGTGAAAAGAATGACATTGTGCCATAATTCTTCCTCTAGTTATTCACAGACCGCAGGTCATATTCAACTGTCATTTGTTTTCTTTCTTCCCCACCAAATGTAGAGTTTACAATATGCCCATTACAATTTTATACTGTATATAAAAAAACGTTTGCAGCTGCGGGGTGGGGGTTGCTGCCGGGCTGACCGATCAGCAGTGATTGGCAGCATGGAAGGTACGTGGGGGAGGGAACCAAGAAGCGGAGTGACCATGAGGTCACTGATGGCGGCAGCTGCAGAAAGATTCTCTTCCTGCAGCCGCACATTAGGCTTTCTGATAGGTTGCATCAGATGCGACTATGTCAGGGAAAGCCCTGTGGTCGCCATGCAGGTGGTTAAGTGACTGTTAGATCCAGGTTACACTGGATCACTCTGAGATTACAGCACCCCAGCAGACAGACGTTCCCTGGTACATTGCCTCTATTGGTTCCAGTGGTCATTTTGTCCAGCCATATCCCGCAAGTACCAGCGTGGATCTATAATACCTTCGTTATTCCCTGTTACATCATCTGTAGGTTCAGCTGAGTATATACAACAGGTGTTTGCCGGAGGGAGGAATACTTGTGTGTCCTTACCTTTTTATGAGTATTTGTAATCTTGGGAGAACAACATCTGTATTCAGCAGCAGTGAGATGCTGTGCGCCTCCTGACATTTGTCTGATGGGTTTTGATTTGCCTTAAAGGACCAGAGTTATTGATGTTCTGGATTTATTTTGACATCAGCACTGTAATATAAAGGGCAGCTGCCATTATGAAATTAAAATTTGTGATGGGCTTTATGCATTAAAATCTCCCTGCTTCGTGATCGACATCGTGTTGCTGGTTTTGCTTGAAAATTGTCTTGGGTTATTTTAACATTTTCATCCTAATGGCAGATCCTCCATAATGCCGGTAAAAATGCTGTTTATCAGTGGAGTACGAGAGAGCAATTTATTATTCATTGTACTTTTTCTGTATAGGTCTTTAGTCATAAACTGCTCATATATTTTGTCTTTTGCTGTTTTGTCACAGATATAAGCAAATGATGTTGCTATTGGCTACTGTACTATAATAGACAAAATAGTATTTTTGTCTATTTCATATTTAAGCATTTCTGTTTTAAAATAATTTTACTTCTGTGCTGCTATAAATAACATCTCTAACCTGCTGGGAATGGCTTATGAAGTGAGGACATGAAAGGCTGTGGAGCATGCTCTAAATCAGGCCTGGCCAACCTGTGGCTCTCCAGCTGTTGTGAAACTACAAGTCCCAGGATGCCCTGCAACCGTTTTGCTATTAGGGAATGCTAAAACTGTGGCAGGGCATTCTGGGATGTGTAGTTCAACAACAGCTGGAGGGCCGAAGGTTCCCCATCCCTGCTCTAAATCATGCCTGGCCAACCAGTGGCTCTCCAGCTGTTGTGAAACTACAAGTCCCAGGATGCCCTGCAACAGTTTTGCTATTAGGGAATGCTGAAAGTGTGGCAGGGCATGCTGGGATGTGTAGTTTCACAACATCTGGAGAACTGCAGGTTGGCCAGGGCTGCGCTAAATGAAATATTCCCTATTATGCATGTTAGTGTAGTTTACTTATGTGACAAAAATGTGTGCCAGCGTGTTATGTTATCCTTTAATCCTATGGTGGTAAAGAAAAAACATGTTTGTGAGAAGTTATTTTATTTTCTAACAAGTGGGACCAGATTCCCTGACTTTCTATTTATTAACATGTAAGAGTAGACTATGGGGGTTATTCGTGATTGCCAGTCTCATGCTGTTTGGGGGCGGCGACGGCCTCCGTTTCTCTAAACGGAAGGGAAAAGAAGAGGCCAGGGACCTCCGCGGCTGCACGGAGATTTCCAGAGCTGTGCGACGGTTGGCTTGTGTGTCACCATGGGTGCTGTAAGCCGGACGATTGTGTTGCAGTGATCCGATGCAGCATCGGATCACTACTGCAGCTGGAGGAGTCTGCGTTTAATAGATGCCTTCTTCTGCATTACCATACAGCTCTATCACTGCTGCTTCCAAGGAAGTGATAGCACCTCCAACCACATCTACATCAGGCCATATGCCTTTTATTATATACTAAATATTTACTACAGTAAAAGTTCTATAAAATAGTGTATGACGGCTTATGCATTGCAGCCACTTCCCAGGTGAGTAGTTTTTTTTTTTTTTTGTGTATTTTTATTTGCATGAATGCATTATAGTTTAAGGGGGACATTTACTAAGCAGTGATAAGAGTGGAGAAGTTGCCCATGGCAACCAATCGGCACTGAAGTAACATCTATAATTTGCATACTATAAAATCATACATAGCTGCTGATTGGTTGAGGGGGAAATTTCTCCACTGGCTCACTTCTCTGCTCTTATTACTGCTTAGTAAATGTACCCCTTAGGCCTATAAATTAAAATACTTTACATTAAAATGGGTCACACTTTTATTTCACAAGTACAAATCTCCTATCTACCGGCTTGTGATTTATGTTGGCCTCCTACTGTGATCAGAGCGTGAGTATTCTAGCATGCAGATCGTTAGCAATAGGGAATGAGTCCAGTGGTATATCTATAATGGGTGCAGGCTGTGTGGTGTGGTGCATACAGGTCCCTAAGTCATTGGACCCCAAACCACACATCTTGCACCCAAAACAAACCCCTCCCCCCATGTAATCTGCCAGCGGGGTGATCTTCCCTGTGATATATTCAGAATGATAGTAAAGACTCTAGCATTGTGTCAGAACCCATAATCTTTGTTACCTTTCCCATCGGCAGAAGGTGTGTGTGTGTGTGGGGGGGGGGGGGGGGGGGGTGTTGCGCACGCTCCCCCTCCAGGTATCTGAAAGTGAGTCCCTATTCTGGTCTTGGAGTAGACTGGAGACTGCCCCAGGTGTTTTCCTCTCCGGACTTCATTTTTAAAGGAGATTCATCATAAGCGGAAGTTCTGTTTCAGCAATTATTACATTACCGCAAAGTGTTTCTTTATCCCGTCATCTAACCATTTACCAGCAAATGTTTTTCTTTGTTGTAAGTTGATTGTCACTGCCCTCCCCATATTCTCCTACTACATGCTTTCCCGTGCCCTTGTGTCCTCCTTTTATCATGTCTGGTACATTCCGCTCTTAGCTTTCTCACAGCTCGTTCCCGTTCTGACCTCTCCTGCACATTCTGTAGACAACCAATTATCTGACCGTTTCAGAGACGGGAGTTATTTATAAAACGTGCACTGATGCACCGTTATCTACCTGGCTATGACGTGTTGTGTAGGTTATAAAGCAGAATAACACTTTATATGTATCTGTTATTGTTCTCATTTCATTTAGGTGAAGAAACATCTTCAAGACCTAACGAGCCGCGTATCCAAAGATGGACTGTCACACAATGAGCTCTGAGGACACAGGATGTAAGATCATAGACATTTTCTCCAAATGTGCTCTGCAGCTGCTCTAAAAACAACCTGGCATCGCCCCGGGCCAGAGTCGTCTCTCCACGGCAGATGTGTTCATCCTGTTGCGTCCCATGTCTGCTGTTGGTCTAATGGTCTAATCTGTCCATAGCACGTGTAGATATTTTTTTTTATCAGCTAATTCTGCTAGTGTCTGTAGAGTTCGCCCAAATCGATGAGCATCACTCGCCGCATTCCGTATCGCTGGGAATTCTACTGTTTTGTCATATATTCATTTATTACACTGTGTTTTGTGTATAATTGGAGGCCGTTGACTTTATTTTGCCTTTAGAGATTGGTTGATTGAGATTAAATAAATATTTTCTATGAAACAGAACAAGCCTGGTTGATGTGATAGATTTCTGTAATAATCCGCCTTTCGGGAACCTAGGACCTCATTCAGAGTTGGCCGCTAATGCGGCTTCATCACAGTTTGCCATACATCGCGCCTGTGCAGTCATTCACATTACATCATGATTGGCAGTGGCTGGTATTAGGTGGGTCGGCGACACAGCATTTTGTTGGCATGGTGTGCCAAACGGGGGCGTGCCAGGAGCATTTTAGGGGCAGCTGCGTGACGTCACATGCAGCTGCACTGATAAAAAATAAAAAATTGCGGTGGGCCCTCAGCCAGGCTGTGCTGGTAGGGGGTCAACCTTAAAACGAAGCGTCCACAATTTAAATTGCGGACGCATATAACTTATATTAACTTATTTTATTTCAAAGAACTGGCTTGAATGACTCGTATAATATTAACTACATATAACATATCACTATGATTGTTTATTAATAAAATAATAGAATCTTCCATATTGAATAATCTTTATCACCATGAACTGGACCTGGACAGATTAAAGTTTGTGGGGATCCCAGGAAAACTAATTTATGGGGGCCCTACGTACAGAAAATAAATTCCATTCATAAGACAAGCTGGGGTCCTACCAGTGCAGATTGTGACAGGCTCAGCCGTCGGTGCAGAGAGCTGTCCTCTAATGGCCTGGTACACAGTACTTTCTCTTACGTCCTAGAGGATGCTGGGGACTCCGTAAGGACCATGGGGTATAGACGGGCTCCGCAGGAGATAGGGCACCTAAAAGAACTTTGACTATGGGTGTGCACTGGCTCCTCCCTCTATGCCTCTCCTCCAGACCTCAGTTAGATCTTGTGCCCAGAGGAGAGAGGGTACAATGCAGAGAGCTCTACAGAGTTTTCTGTTTTAAAGAATTTTGTTAGGTTTTTTATTTTCAGGGAGTCCTGTTGGCAACAGGCTCCCTGCATCGTGGGACTGAGGAGAGAGAAACAGAGCTGGCTTGTCAAGTTGGGCACTGTTTCTAAGGCTACTGGACACCATTAGCTTCAGAGGGAGTCGGAACACAGGTCTCACCTGGGGTTCGTCCCGGAGCCGCGCCGCCGTCCTCACAGATGCCGAAGATAGAAGCCAGGTGAGTATGAGAAGGCAAGAAGACATCAGGCGGCAGAAGACATCAGATCTTCATGAGGTAAGCGCGCAGCGGCAAGCTGCGCGCCATTGCTCCCAGTACTCACACACAAGTAGGCACTGAAGGGTGCAGGGCGCAGGGGGGGGCGCCCTGGGCAGCAATATTCCTCACTTTTGTGGCAATATAAGCAGGATTAGGCTATGGCACGGTAAATCCACAAATCCCCCGCCATTTTTTAATATAAGTTTACTGGGACCGAAGCCTGCCGTCGGGTGGGCGGGGCTTGATCCTCAGCACTAACCAGCGCCATTTTCTCCACAGAAACTGCATGAGGAAAAGCTGGCTCCCTGATCTCTCCCCTGCCGAACTTCACAGGCTGGAAAAAAGAGGAGGGGGGCACTTTGGAACGCAGTGAGTGGGAATTAAGGCTATATATATATATAAAAAGCGCTATCTGGTATATATATTCCAGTGTTTTTAAGCGCTGGGGTGTGCTGGCATACTCTCTCTCTCTGTCTCTCCTAAGGGCCTGGTTGGGGTTTTGTCCCCTTATAGGTTAATCCCTGTGTGTGTGGAGTGTCGGTACGTGTGTGTCGACATGTCTGAGGCGGAAGGCTTCTCCAAGGAGGTGGTGGAGCAAATGAGTGGTGTGTCCCCGTCGGTTGTGCCGACTCCGGATTGGATGGACATGTGGCATATGTTGAATGCAAGTGTGGCATCTTTACATAAAAGGCTTGATAAGGCTGAATTAGGGGGGACATCAGGGGGTCAATCCTCGGATTGGACCGACTCACAGGGCCCGTCGGGGTGTCAAAAGCGTCCCTTAACACAAGACAATATTACCGACACGGATTCTGATTCCAGTGTCGACTATGACGAAGTAAAATTGCACTCTTGGATGACTAAAACCATTCAGTGCATGATTGTGGCAATAAGGGATGTGTTGCATATTGAGGATGAAGCCTCGGTCCCCGACACAAGGGTACACATGTTTAAGGAAAAGAAACAGGTTATTAATTTTCCCACATCTCATGAATTAAATGATTTCATTGGAAAAGCTTGGGAGACTCCGGAAAAGAGACCGCAGATCCCCAAAAGAATTTATATGGCATACCCCTTCCCTAAGCAGGACAGGGAGATTTGGGAATCATCCCCCACTGTGGACAAGGCCCTGACGCGCTTGTCCAAGAAAGTGGCGCTACCGTCTCCTGACACAGCGGCCCTTAAGGACCCTGCAGATCGCAGGCAAGAAACTACCTTAAAGTGTATTTATTCTCATATGGGTGCTGTGCTAAGACCGACAATTGCGTCGGCATGGGTGTGTAGCGCAATTGCAGCTTGGACAGATGAGCTGACAGATCAATTTGATAATATGGATAAGGATACTATATTCCTAACTCTAGCCCATATAAAAGACGAAGTCTTATTTATGAGGGATGCTCAAAGGGACATTGGATTGCTAGCTTCCAGGGCCAATGCCATGTCTATCTCAGCGAGAAGATCCTTATGGACTCGCCAATGGACGGGTGATGCGGATTCCAAAAAACATATGGAAGTACTACCCTATAAGGGTGATGTATTGTTTGGGGATGGGCTGACTGACCTGGTTTCCACAGCTACAGCAGGTAAATCAATTTTTTTTACCATATATTCCCCAACAACAAAAGAAAGTAACACCCTATCAGATGCAGTCCTTTCGGTCGCACAAGTCAAAAAGAGGTCGGGGATCCTCTTTCCTCGTCAGAGGTAAGGGCAGAGGCAAAAGAGCACCTGCTTCGGCAGGTGCCCAGGAACAAAAGTCCTCCCCGGCTGCTCCAAAACCCACAGCATGACGCTGGGGCTCCCCTGAGGGAGTCCGTACCGGTGGGGGCACGTCTTCGACTTTTCAGTCAGGCCTGGGTCAGTTCAGACCTGAATCCCTGGGTGTTGGAAATAGTTTCCCAGGGTTACAAATTGGAATTCGAGGAGGTGCCCCCGCGCCGATTTTTCAAATCGGCCCTACCAGCTTCCACATCGGAAAGGGATATAGTGTGAGCTGCAATTCAAACGCTGTGTATACAGCAAGTGATAATCGAGGTTCCCCTGCACCAGCAGGGAAGAGGTTACTACTCAACCCTATTTGTGGTCCCGAAACCGGACGGTTCGGTCAGACCTATTTTGAATCTGAAATCCCTAAACCTGTACATAAAAAGATTCAAATTCAAAATGGAATCTCTCAGAACAATAATAGCCAACATGGAGGAGGGGGAGTTTATGGTGTATCTGGACATAAAGAATGCGTACCTTCATGTCCCCATATATGCCCCTCTTCAGGAATACCTGAGATTCGCTGTACAGGATTGTCATTACCAATTTCAGACGTTGCCGTTTGGACTTTCCACGGCCCCAAGGATTTTCACCAAGATAATGGCGGAAATGATGGTGGTCCTGCGCAAGCATGGAGTCACAATTATCCCATACTTGGACGATCTCCTGATAAAAGCGAGATCAAGGGAAAAATTGCTGAGCAGTGTGGCGCTCTCTCTGAGAGTGCTCCAGCAACATGGTTGGATTCTAAATCTACCGAAGTCAGTTGATTCCGACAACTCGACTACCGTTCCTAGGTATGATACTGGATACGGAACAAATGAAGGTCTTCCTCCCAATAGAGAGAGCCCAGGACATCCAGAACATGGTCAGAGACCTGCTAAAACCGAAAAGGGTGTCAGTTCACCAATGCACTCGAGTTCTGGGAAAAATGGTGGCGGCCTACGAGGCCATTCCCTTCAGAAGGTTCCATGCAAGGAATTTTCAATGGGACCTTCTGGACAAGTGGTCCGGGTCCCATCTGCACTTACATCGGAAAATAACTCTGTCCCCAGGGGCCAGAGTGTCTCTCCTGTGGTGGTTGCAAAGTGCTCACCTGCTGGAGGGTCGCCGGTTCGGGATTCAGGACTGGATCCTGGTTACCACGGACGCGAGCCTCCGAGGATGGGGAGCGGTCACACAGGGAAAAAACTTTCAGGGACTTTGGTCAGACCAGGAGTCCTGTCTACACATCAATGTGTTGGAACTCAGGGCCATTTACAACGGCCTTCGACAAGCGGAGAGTCTTCTTCGAAACCTACCGGTTCTGATTCAATCAGACAATGGGGTAAATTTACTAAGGTGGGAGTTTTTTAGAACTGGTGATGTTGCCCATAGCAACCAATCAGATTCTACTTAACATTTGTCTAGCTGCTTCTAGAAGATAATAGATACAATCTGATTGGTTGCTGTGGGCAACATCACCAGTTCTAAAAATCTCCCACCTTAGTAAATTTACCCCAGTGTCACAGCAGTGGCTCATGTGAACCGCCAAGGCGGGACAAGAAGCAGAGTCGCGATGGCGAAAGCCACCAGGATTCTTCGCTGGGCGGAAAATCACGTAAGCGCTCTGTCGGCTGTCTTCATTCCGGGAGTGGACAACTGGGAAGCAGACTTCCTCAGCAGACACGATCTCCATCCAGGAGAGTGGGGACTTCATCAAGAAGTCTTTGCAGACATAACACGTCTTTGGGGAACTCCTCAAATAGACATGATGGTGTCACGCCTCAACAAAAAGCTTCGGAGGTATTGTGCCAGGTCTCGGGACCCTCAGGCAGTGGCAGTAGACGCTCTGATAACACCGTGGGTGTTCAAATCGGTCTACGTGTTTCCTCCTCTTCCTCTCATCACAAAAGTGTTGGGGATCATAAGGCAAAGAAGAGTACAGACGATACTCGTTGTCCCAGACTGGCCTCGAAGGGCCTGGTACTCGGATCTACAAGAGATGCTCACAGGAGATCCCTGGCCTCTTCCTCAGAGGGAAGACCTGTTTCAACAGGGGCCCTGTGTATTTCAGGACTTACCGCGGTTACGTTTGACGGCATGGCGGTTGAACGCCGAATCCTAGCGGAAAAGGGGATTCCGGAAAAGGTCATCCCTACCTTAATAAAGGCTAGGAAGGAGGTGACGGTTAAGCACTATCACCGTGTCTGGCGAAAGTATGTGTCTTGGTGTGAGACCAAGAATGCACCTACGGGAGATTTTCATCTGGGTCGTTATCTACACTTCCTACAGACAGGAGTGGATATGGGCCTGAAATTAGCCTCTGTTAAGGTTCCGATTTCGGCCCTCTCGATTTTCATGTGTCGACCACGTGTCCATGTCGACCACGTCAATGTTGACCAATAGTGGTCGACCATTCATACCGGAACCGTTGTGACCAGCAGTCTCCTGACCGCTAGTCCCATAACTACATCCCGATACAATATGGGTCAATTAGATTCCATGGGGTATATTCAATTGAAGTAGAAAGCTGCCGTCTGTCGAAAAGACGGCAGTTTTCGACTTTTTGAGGTCTGAAGGGGTCGGAGGAATAGCAATTCAACTTAAAAAAAAAAGTCAAATTGAGATACGGGAGCAGAGACGGGGGGAGAGCCGCGGGCAGATGGGGGAGAGCAGCGCCGGAGGATGTGTCACAGCCGCCGCTCACAGCAGCATCCACCCGGCTCCAGCAAGGGAGAGGCTACTGTGATGCGGGAGCAGAGACGGGGGGGGGGTGACAGGGGAGAGCAGCAGGTAGTGTAGCTGGAGGATGTCACAGCCGCTACTCACAGCAGCGTCCATCCGGCTCCAGCAAGCAAGACCTCGCTTGCTGGAACCGGGTGGACGCTGCCTTGAGCGGCTGTGACACATCCTTCGGCTACGCTGCTGTAGCGCGGCTCTCCCCGTCTCAGCTCCCGCATCTCAATTCGACTTTTTTAAAAGTTTACTTGAGATTGCATTGAATAGCCCAGGTCGGATTCATTCTGACAAATGAATGTCGGAATGAATCCGACTTCAATTGAATATACCCCTACGAGTCAGAAACAATTACAGTGGAGATATGATTGCCAAATGGATTGTAAGTAATATATGAGGATACAACTAAGTGAAGAGTAATTATGAAAAAAAGGTGGCAAAATGTTAAGTTAAAGAGTAAGAAAGTTATAGTGTCAACCATACAGATTAAAAAGTATTAACCATGATACAGAGATAGTAGAACAATAATCAATGAAATCAAATATTGTAGCTCTCATGTAATAAAGTTGACAGTGGTGTACATAGTCTTGAATATTTTTTTTTTTGCAAGGTACATAAGTGATGTCATCTAGTTTGTTAATGACAAGTATCAGAAATAGCTCTGCATATAAATAGCAGTCCAGCTGCAACTTGTCCCCTGTATGCCTGTACAGTGAACATTGAATGAGAGAACAGAACTGTACATGCAGATAGGAAATAAAGTATATGCACATATGAAATAAAGGTATTGCTTCTACTGTTGGGGCTGAGGAATTAGTGGACACCTTGATGTGTGGAACCCAGCGCAGGGTCCCGTTCACCTAAACCTCATAGAGAGGGCAAGTGGAAAAGTGAAGTTCAATGGAGACAGGATTGTAGTAAGTAGAGGGGATCGCATGTGCACTGCAGGAGCCTCAAATGCAGAAGTGATAAGCGTTTCACCAGATGGCTTGTTCGCCATCCAGAAAAGAAATATCAATGGTACAGATAATTTTTTAATATAATTTTCTCCTAAATATTTGGATCTTCTCCACTGGGTACCAGGAGTGGTTTTATTAGAATTACACATTAGATGTTTTCTCAATAGAAATCATACTGCTTTACATTTGCAGCAAGATCTGCCGTTCTCAAAATAAGAGTGCAGAACACCTCTATTGAGAATCATGGTTAGTATGGCAATAATAGGAAAAGTCGCATACAGTTTTTTTTTGGGGGGTGGGGGGGGGGATTCATAAAGAAGAACCTATAAAAGTGGCAATTGAGAAAGCGAGACCAGATAGCAGCAATGTGGAAAGAAGTGGAGTCTCAGCAATTCACATGGCTGTCACACATGTGATGTGACTGCAGACAGCTGGTCTATACCTGACATGGTTGCATCCATGCCATCCGATGTATCCCTGTCTGTTATGGAGGAAATACATTCTGCACATGTATAGAATAGATCTCCTGCACCGGCCCCCGTGGAGTGTTGCCATGGTCTGTCACCTCTGAGCACAAATATGCTGATATCTGCTTGTGCAGAGTGAGGGGGCGCGGTCATAGCACAAGGGGAGGAGGTAATTGGGGGGTTTCTTTTGTCAATGTGGTGTAGGGGAGTGAATTATGCCCCACATAAAGGACTTTTGGTTGGGATGGCGGTGTATATTAAAAATATACACAGGCATATGAAGTAGCACATGGGGAGGGGGGAACCAATACAAGGAGAAGGCTGTTTAGAGTGGCAACGGGCCTGGGTACTGGGGCTGCACATGGAGGAGGATTTGAGGGGGGGGCAATCTGTCCATGAAGGTTGCTCAGCTGCCTCCCTGAACCCTCTGCAGCCCAGCAAATGTGCAGCTTGCACCCGCTCTGCGGCCTTGTACATGAGGTTCCATTGACACTAGGGTGGGTTCTGTGCCACTAGGATCTACTACCATTAAAGGGGGAAGGGGGGGGTGATACTACTCTTTTGCTGCGGAGCGGACTATTTTCTCTGGGGTGGTGAGAAGTCATTTTAAAATATGAGTTTATGAACATATCCCATAGGTCAGAGGTTCTCAAACACAGTCCTCAAGGCACCCCAACGGTCCAGGTTTTAAGTATGTTCAAGGCTCAGCACAGATGGTTAAATCGAATTGACTGAGGTAGTAATTACTGCAAGTCACTTGTGGCCAAGCCTGGATATACTGTACGTAAAACCTGGACTGTCGCTTTGCCTTGAGGACCGCGTTTAAGAACATCTGCCATAGATGATTTCAGGCTCGGCAACGGGCAAAACAAAGGGGCCCCGAGGATCAGATACAACAAAAAATGTTCCACAGCACCTATTGGTACTCGTTAAACTCCCACCAATTAACTAAAAAAACTAACACACCAAAAAACACTTGCACCAGTCCTTCCCTGTGTCTTTCTGCCACTGCCGAGGAGCAGTGGCAGAAAGCAGTATATACGTTACATGTATTGGCATATGCATGGGAAGGTTGTTTGGAGGAGGGGTTGAGGGGGGGGACAGAGATATGTGTACCAGACACCAAGATTTCTGTTGCCAGCCTTTGGTATATTTTGTTTAAATAAAATATTTTAATATATTTTTAAATATACATTCAAAACTTTATCAAATTAAAAAAAAAAAGTACATTTCTGGCCTGTTTTGGTGAAAAGAATTGTCAGTTAAGTGGTTAAAAGGTGTCAAATTCTTCATAGAATGTTGGAAAAGAAACACTTGTAACTGCCAACAGCAAGTTCAAAAACTCCTTTACTCCCTCTTGTACAGAATCAGGCCCATACAGTGGCAGATTTAACAAACTTGCTAAAGAGGACAAGTGGTGTTGTTGCCCCTAGCAACCAACCAGATTCTATATATCACTGTACTGAATGTACAAGATAAATTAGTTAGAATTCCATTAGCTGCTATGGGCAACTTCTGTACTTGGCCTCTTTAGATGACTACATACATCTCCATCTCCCCAATTTTTAAATAAACATTTAAATGCCAGCGTTAATATATACTGCGGACGCAAGGCGCATCTTATTACCATATATGATAATAGTGCGCTGAACATCACAGTACTATGTCCCTTAAGAGAAAGCAAATAGTCACACACATGGTATACTGAGGTCCAACGCTCAGAGATATATATGTATTTGATATTAAAAGTTACACATACAAAATAACATGTACAGTATATCATTCAGTATAACATAAATATAAGATAGGGTTACAGTGTTAAAGTTACATAAGAATCAGTTACAGCCAGTATACGTCACCCTATGCTCAGTGGACAGTCATCTCCATTTTAGAATCAGCACCAACAGAGCTTCCTGGGTGAGGGGAAATACTTATATACTGTGTATTGGGGAAAGTACATAATGCAAGAATGAATAGGAAAACTTTGTGCGCAAATACAGCTGCTGGTATAGTCTCAAAGTTTCATAGGAGGTTTTCCTTCACCCCTCACCAATAAAGTGCGCAATAAAAAAGTAGAAATTGAGACTTAACTAGCGCGTTCTCAATTCCTGCTGACTCTTGTAGTTCCACAGAGTTCCATTAATCATAATTGAATGCCATATGGAGAGAGAAAAAAAGTATGTATATAGTGAAGTACTGTTTTAATGGTAAAACATATACAGGTTGAGTATCCCTTATCCAAAATGCTTGGGACCAGAGGTATTTTGGATATCGGATTTTTCCGTATTTTGGAATAATTGCATACCATAATGAGATATAATGGCGATGGGACCTAAATCTAAGCACAGAATGCATTTATGTTACATATACACCTTATACACACAGCCTGAAGGTCATTTAATACAATATTATTAATAATTTTGTGTATTAAACAAAGTGTGTGTACATTCCCACAATTCATTTATGTTTCATATACACCTTATACACACAGCCTGGAGGTCATTAAATACAATACTATTAATAACTTTGTGTATTAAACAAAGTTTGAGTACATTGAGCCACAGAAAACAAAGATTTCAGTATCTCACTCTCACTCAAAAAAGTCCGTATTTCGGAATATTCCGTATTTCGGAATATTTGGATATGGGATACTCAACCTGTATAACATACAATTGAATAAAAATACACAGATATCCACAATATTACATAATCCCTTCAAGCAAAGAACAGGAGGACAGGCTAATTACCAGATGATTCTGAACTGTGGTTTAGACAGTTCTGAAAACGCATGTAAGATGTTGTATGGGATTTCCGGATAGTCCCACCATGCAGGTAACAGATCTTACTGAGTGCTGGTTCTTACGTCCGTCCCCCGGCTTGTCAGGATACAACCTACGCGTTTCTACCCCTGGCTGGGGTCTTTCTCAAGGTTTTGCAAACTGAATGCTTCCTTCTCTCCTCATACTATTTAAACCTCCATCCACCAATGAAACTGCTAGGCACCCAGCTGGATCCTATACATTATTACCTAAAAGTTCCATGATCCTCTGCCAGAGTGTCCATAGCAGCTGTGATCCTGATCCAGAGATAGCCCGTGGGCGGGTTTGTTGCCATGCCAACCCTCCTCGTCCCACAGGCTATTTATATCCACAGTGTGTAGGGAATAGGTGGGCGGATTCATCACTATGGCAACCCACTAGTCCATTTACTTTCCCCTTTAGCGCAATGTTGTGCAACGTCACTTCCGGTCCCGTTGTCATGGGGACCGGCGTCTCAATGCGCTTGTTACTTGCGGTGCCAAATCTCGGGTCGTTGTAAGACTCTCAGTCAGGATACCTATCCCGGCCAATCACTTAACAGACACCGGATCCTCCATTAATTTTTTAGGACAACAGCGTAATCGAGTTGGATTCCCTTCTGACGTAACGTCATTTCCGGTCCCGTTGTCATGGGGACCGGTAAACCTGATGCTCCAAATTTCTGGGCCAGGTGCTATAACATTCTTTTAGCCTCCGTTCGCCATCCATAAATGTTCTAACACAAACCATATATCAATGATAGAGTTATCACCCTAATCACACGGTGAAGTCCAACCATGTCATAATAAATAATCCATGTCTCCTAAAATATAAAAGAGAATAAGAACACGATATTGATACACATAAAAATCCTGATAAAGTAACTAGTAACATTAAACAGGCACTAAAGAAACCATTTGACCTCAAAATCGGAATTGATCCCTCCCGGCTTTAAAGTGCCAAATTCATAGATCAGCTGCATTTCCTTTTTAGCTAGCTGACTTGCAACATCCCTGCACCTCCAGTTACCTTTTACATGCTTTATCCCACAGAACCGTCTAATAGCAGAAGTCATACACTGATGTACAGTCCTAAAGTGTTCAGATAAAGCATGCGTATTTAGACCTTTCCTAATATTCCTTAGATGTTCACTAATACGTGTTTTTAATGTTCTGGAGGTGCGGCCCAAATACCAGAGGCCACATGTACACTCTATTGCGTATACAACATTTGATGAATTGCATGTGATAAACTCATTTATCTTCCACTCCCGTTTATTAATGATGACTTGTGTAATCTTACTGGTCTCAGAGTGGATTCCTCTACATCCTAGGAAGAGGCCACAACGAAAGAAGCCTTTTGATTTTATTGTGCTCATGGCTTTCTTAGGGGGGGAAAGGTGCTCCTAACCAGGTTAGTTCTTAAACTAGGTGCTTTTCTGAAGATGCACTTGGGTTTTGTCGGAATTATTGCCCCTATGATGGGATCTTTCTTTAGCACCTTCCAATGCCTGGCCATAGTTTTCTCTATGTCCCTGTATTGACTATTATATGTAGTTATAAAAGCCCATTCATAATTGGAATCTTCCTTTTTCTTCGCAGTATCCTTGGGTTGCAAGAGGATATTCCTATCTATTTTGGCTACTTTGTTCTTGGCATCTAAAACTTTCTCTCTGTTATACCCAGATGCTTCAAATCTGGATTGCATCTCATCTGCTTGTTTGAGAAAGATCTCCTCTTTAGTGCAATTTCTCTTGAGTCGCCTAAATGAATTTTTAACCTCTCTTAATAGCAATGATTTAAATATCCATTTTACCTTTGAAAAGAGTTTTGAAACTGTCAATTTCCTAGATGTATCAGTCTATGTAGAGAGTGGTAATTTTAATACCATGACTTTTAAAAAAAACCACTGATTCAGGAGCCTATATTAATGCGAAAAGCTGCCACCATCCAGATTGGCTGGGCTCAATCCCCGAGGGGCAATTTAGGCGAACGAGGCTAAAAGAATGTTATAGCACCTGGCCCAGAAATTTGGAGCATCAGGTTTACCGGTCCCCATGACAACGGGACCGGAAGTGACGTTACGTCAGAAGGGAATCCAACTCGATTACGCTGTTGTCCTAAAAAATTAATGGAGGATCCGGTGTCTGTTAAGTGATTGGCCGGGATAGGTATCCTGACTGAGAGTCTTACAACGATCCGAGATTTGGCACCGCAAGTAACAAGCGCATTGAGACGCCGGTCCCCATGACAACGGGACCGGAAGTGACGTCGCGCAACATTGCGCTAAAGGGGAAAGTAAATGGACTAGTGGGTTGCCATAGTGATGAATCCGCCCACCTATTCCCTACACACTGTGGATATAAATAGCCTGTGGGACGAGGAGGGTTGGCATGGCAACAAACCCGCCCACGGGCTATCTCTGGATCAGGATCACAGCTGCTACGGACACTCTGGCAGAGGATCATGGAACTTTTAGGTAATAATGTATAGGATCCAGCTGGGTGCCTAGCAGTTTCATTGGTGGATGGAGGTTTAAATAGTATGAGGAGAGAAGGAAGCATTCAGTATGCAAAACCTTGAGAAAGACCCCAGCCAGGGGTAGAAACGCGTAGGTTGTATCCTGACAAGCCGGGGGACGGACGTAAGAACCAGCACTCAGTAAGATCTGTTACCTGCATGGTGGGACTATCCGGAAATCCCATACAACATCTTACATGCGTTTTCAGAACTGTCTAAACCACAGTTCAGAATCATCTGGTAATTAGCCTGTCCTCCTGTTCTTTGCTTGAAGGGATTATGTAATATTGTGGATATCTGTGTATTTTTATTCAATTGTATGTTATATATGTTTTACCATTAAAACAGTACTTCACTATATACATACTTTTTTTTCTCTCCATATGGCATTCAATTATGATTAATGGAACTCTGTGGAACTACAAGAGTCAGCAGGAATTGAGAACGCGCTAGTTAAGTCTCAGTTTCTACTTTTTTATTGGGGAAAGTACATGTCTGGGGCTGAGTCTTCTGCTATTAGTCCAGGGGAGGGAGGTCTCTCATTCATTGTGTGTTATTGGTCAGTTCATATGCAAGCAATGTCCAGTTTCAAGATGCAGTTATAGGGGTTAGCCACTGGTGTTCTGCACACATGCTTTCTTCAGGAAGTCCTTTGTTCTCATAAGAGTGACTTTAGATTTCATACATTTTATCATATCTAATCGTTGCAATGTGCTACAATTTACCCATAGCTAAATTTATCCACACATTCTCCTGATCATTTTGACACTAAGCATGATATAATTAACTTGTTCCATCCCAATAATAAATATATATCCGGTTTTACATTCTATTATATAAATACAATTATAATACAAGTCTGGTGCTATACATGTTTTGTCTATGTGTTGTATGAATATGTGATGAATATGTCTTTGTGGCTTCTCTGTGCGAATGCGTATGCTACCATATATCCTGTGCACGCTGTGTGTATGCGTACGCACGGCGGTAATGTGCACGAACAGAGGCCACTCTGGAGTTTATACATGTGTGTGTGTGTAATATTTTTTACTTTGACAGTGTGATACCTTAAACTGGCATTCAGGATGCCGTGGATCATATGACTGACAGTTGTATCCTGATGGAGAATATCCCGACAGGGGTTTGGTAAGTATACGTACCTTCCCCACCCAAAATCTAACCCTCCCCGAGGCTGCCTAAACCTGACCCTCCTTTCCCTGCAGCCTAACCCTAAAGTCCCCCACACATGGAATGATATAGCTGATGATCTGACTCATTGAAATGATAATAGAGCTATATCGTTCCGTGTGTATGCATGATATCATTCATTGCGCGCTCCCGTGGGGTTGTCTGACGCTTCGCCTTATCTTTCTGCATGTTCAAAATATCAGGCGATGCGTCTGACGATCCCATGCAGCAGTATGCGCGGGGGGGGGGGCATAGCGGGTGGTTGGGCACCTATATGTCGGCCCTCTGATTGACGGACGCATTGTCGGTACACAGCATACGGTGTGTTAGGGACTTTGCCCTCCTTGGTGGTGCCTAAACCTAATTAAAGTTGCTCTGAACTGCTTAATCTTATTACTTTAAAAAAATAAAAACTTTTTGGTTAATTCAAAACTTGTTTTTGCTAATTAATTTGGGGATTAGAAGCTGTGCCTCGCCAGAATTATTCAATGCTGTACAATAAAATCATGATCGATTGAAAACAGCTGTTTATTTATCCATTTTGAAAGTCCGTTGTAGCCTTTGGTCCATTTCTTTATGGGTGTCCCATCTCCACGGTTTAGCTGCGGAATCTGGAAGGATGTGGAGCATTTAAATGAGTAGCCTGCAATGCAACATACTGTAACTGTGGCCACTCCTGACTAATGGAGTTATTTCTTCCTTTTAGGCTGCATCAATTATATGTGCGCCTCCCCATGTTACTAAATAAGCCTTACAGATTTGATCTTTGTGCCTAGTCATTGCTGTGTAGTTAGAAGCTGAATTTTGTTATTTTTAGATGTGAATCATTTATTATTACAAAATAAAAAATTAAATAAGGCAGTTAGTTACTAACAAAAAATAGCAACTTGCAGACTTTTACATTCGGTCTTGGAGTGACTATTTATATAGCACCATTGTACACAGTAATAAACAAGACCAGGTACTAACAGACAAGTAAGATTACCCACAAGCCTACAACCTATAACATAGGTTCTCAAACTCGGTCCTCGGGACACTAAACAGTAAATGTTTCTGCTGCGGGGTACACTGGGCTCCACAAATCTGGACAATGGGGTGTAGAGTAGGATCTTGATCCGAGGCACCAACAGGCTCAAAGCTTTAACTGTTCCCAGAATGCACAGTGCCGCCTCCTCTATAACCCCGCCTCCCAGCCAGTGCCATAACTAGACATTTTAGCGCTGTGTGCAAGAAACGGCCTCGGCGCCCCTCCCCCCTATGGAAATCAGGGGCAGTGCGCGCCGTAGGCGTGCAAAAAATATATAGGGGCGTGGCAGACAGTCCCCCTTTTTACACATTACGGCAGCCAGTCACCCTTTTTACACATTACGGCAGCCAGTCCCCCTTTTTACACATTACAGCAGACAGCATCCCCTTTTTACACATTACGGCAGACAGTGTCCCCCTTTTTACACATTACGGCAGACAGCGTCCCCCTTTTTACACATTACGGTAGACAGCGTCCCCTTTTTACACATTACGGTAGACGGCGTCCCCTTATTACACATTACGGCAGACAGCGTCCCCTTATTACACATTACGGCAGACAGCATCCCCCTTTTTACACATTACGACAGACAGCGTCCCCCTTTTTACATATTACGGCAGACTGCGTCCCCATATTACACGTTATGGCAGATTGCGTCCCCTTATTACACATTACAGCAGACAGCTCCCCCTTATTACACATTACGGCAGACTGCGTCCCCATATTACACATTACGGCAGACTGCGTCCCCTTTTTACACATTACGGCAGCCAGTCCCCCTTTTTACACATTACGGCAGACAGCGTCCCCTTTTTACACATTACGGCAGACAGCGTCCCCTTATTACACATTACGGCATACAGCGTCCCCTTATTACACATTACGGCAGACAGCGTCCCCTTATTACACATTACAGCAGACAGCGTCCCCTTATACACATTACGGCAGACAGCGTCCCTCTTTTTACACTTTACGGCAGACAGCGTCCCCTTATTACACATTACGGCAGACAGCGTCCCCCTTTTTACACATTACGGCAGACAGCGTATCCCTTTTTACACATTACGGCAGACTGCGTCCCCATTTTACACATTAAGGCAGATTGCGTCCTCTTATTACACATTACAGCAGACAGCGTCCCCTTATTACACATTACGGCAGACTGCGTCCCCTTTTTACACATTACGGCAGACAGCGTTCCCTGTTTTACACATTATGGCAGATTGCGTCCCCTTATTACACATTACAGCAGACAGCGTCCCCTTATTACACATTACGGCAGACTGCGTCCCCATATTACACATTACGGCAGACAGCGTCCCCCTTTTTACACATTACGGCAGACAGTGTCCCCTTTTTACACATTACTGTAGACGGCATCCCCTTATTACACATTACGGCAGACAGCGTCCCCCTTTTTACACATTATGGCAGACTGCGTCCCCATATTACACATTATGGCAGATTGCGTCCCCTTATTACACATTGCAGCAGACAGCGTCCCCTTATTACACATTACGGCAGACTGCGTCCCCTTTTTACACATTACGGCAGACTGCGTCCCCTTTTTACACATTACGGCAGACAGCGTCCCCAGTTTTACACATTACGGCAGACAGCGTCCTCTTATTACACATTACGGTAGACAGCATCCCCTATTTTACAGATTACGGCAGACAGCGTCCACTTTTTACACATTACGGCAGACAGCGTCCACTTTTTACACATTACGGCAGACAGCGTCCACTTTTTACACATTACGGTAGACAGCGTGCCCTTATTACACATTACGGTAGACAGCGTCCCCTGTTTTACACATTATGGCAGACAGCGTCCCTATATTACACATTTTGGCAGACAGCGTCCCCATATTACACATTATGGCAGACAGCGTCCCCATATTACACATTACGGCAGACAGCGTGCCCATATTACACATTACGGCAGACAGCGTCCCCTTATTACACATTATGGCAGACAGTCCCTGCACACACACGCACAGCCTGTCACCTCCAGTCACACCACACACAGCCTGTCACCTCCAGTCACACCATACACACACACACACACACACACGCACACAGCCAGCCTGTCACCCCACACACACACACAGCCTGTCACCTCCAGTCACACCACACACACACACACATCCTCCCCACCTCCCCTCCCCTCCCGCCAACTTTACCTCCAGGAGAGCTGTAGCAGAGACTGATGCAGAGTGAGAGACCAAGCAGCAAAGACGGGCCTAATTGCGGACCCGTGGCCACGCCCCCTTTCAGCACCGATAGGCAGGCCGCGAGGAGGAGGCGCAGGACGGACTGGACATATGTCAATCACTTCCAGCGTCCTGATCCGCCACTGCAGGTACAGTGCTTCTGCAGACAGCGCGGACCTGCTGGTGTTGCCAGCGGTCCTGCGTCCTCAGTGCACATGCGCTGTGTGCCAGGCACTGCCGGCACACACCTAGTTACGGCACTGCTCCCAGCACAGGAGCTCAGTTTGTCAGTTGGTGCTGCAGTAAGCAGGCACTGAACAGAGGGGCTGCTCCAGGCAGGCCTAAGAAAAGCTTTTTATGAGGTAAAAAGTGAAGACTTCAAGGGCAGCAGCAGGGGTAAATGTCTTCTGACATTCTCTGCTGCAGCTCCAGCTCTCCCCAGCGGCGCTGTACATTCCCGAACTCTGGTTGCCGGGTACCTACAGCGGAGGCTCCGGTTTACTTCACGTTAGGCACACACGGCTGGGGCTCTGCAGGATCGCGTGACCGCGCTTCGGGAGGTGGTAAGTGGGTCCCGCTCGCGGGACCCGGTCTTTATCGCGATCCGGCGCGGTCAGTGGGAGGCGGGCTGCGCGCGCTGGCGGTTGACACTGTGGATACAGGCGATCCCACTAGATCACCAGGGCATGGGCGCAGGTCAGGTTTTCTCTTAAAACCGATTTTAATATCGCCCACAGCACCCAGTGGTTTTGCCAGCATGGGGGATGAGGCTTAGACCTGAAGCCCCTCCCCCAGCCCCAGGGCGCCATTTCCAGCAAGTGTTCCCGCCCTGGAGCTGCATCTCTGTCTTTCCTCACTCCCTGTCCGTGTCTGCGGCGCCATTACTCCTCAGCTCACTGTTCCTGGGACTGCTTGGGCAAATCCTCCTATGTAAAGCTGCCTGGTTGTCAGTGCTGTGACTTTACAAGACACTTAAGTATTCTACCTGCCTTTTTAGTCAGTGTTAGTAAGAAAGAGTGCATTTAGTCAGGGGTTTATAGTACAATTACCCTGTGATATACATCCAGTTTCTTACTGTGTAGTGTTATATCTATTGACTATATAGCTGTGTAAGCTAGTCCAGTGCAGTATTATTGTCAGTAATAACCTCTGCATTGTACAAACTGTGACTATTTGTGTGTATTGATAGCTGAGTGGTGTCCATCTCGTGTCTTTCACTCAACTTGCTATCCCTATATTCTATAACCTGAGGGTCTTGGTGCGTCAGGTGTTATTTAATATAGGATTTTCACAAAGATATACCGTATTACGTATTTTTCTCTGTGATTTGGTCACCATATATCTCCTTTATCTCTGCTGGTGCTGACTACACTGCGCAGGGGTTTGGGTTTAGGGATATAGTTCTGCTAATAATTGTACTGTTACCTCATACTGCAAGTTATATCATGTCTGCTTCTGAGGGTAACGGTTCTGGAGCGGAACACACTGCTGGTGTTGCTGAAGCCACAGGCACATATGGGGAGAATATAGCAGTTGTAGGCTCTGGTTCTGGGGGCTCCTTGCCCCCAGTGGAACTGTGGCAACGAAGGCACATACTGACCCTCCGTGGGCCGCTTTTTCCACGCTTCTGCATACGCTAGTTCATAAACTAACACCCCCTAGGGGACCCCCAATGCCGGTACAACCGTATGTGGTCCCTGCAGCTAACCCGCGGTGGGCGGACGATTTATCTGCTCAATTAAAGAAGTTGAACCAGTCCCTGACTACTAAAAAGTCTGAACAACGCTCGCCTACGTCCAAGAGGTCCTCTAAGTGAGCGCTCGTCTCCTCACAATCCACTGCTGTCACTGATACCTCGTCTGATGAAGACAACACATACACTGACCCCACAGGTTCTGACTCAGATACGGCTGATGGGGAGGGTAGTTCACATGTAGATGTTCCTGATCTTTTGGTGGCTAGTAAGTTAATTCTGCAGATTACGGATGATCCCGAGCCATCCGTTCCTCCTAAGAAACCAGATAGGTTCAAGCGTCAGAAGGTGATTAAACAAGTTTTACCTCACTCTGACCACCTAGTGGATATACGTCAGGAACCCTGGCAAAGCCCGGGTATGAAGTTTGTGCCTCAAAAGAAGATGCTGGCTCGCTATCCCCTCGCGCCAGAGCTAGCTGTCTAAGAATTGGGAAACGCCTCCTCCAGTAGACTCACATGTGGCTAGGATGGTGGTTTCCTCAGCTCTACCTGTCACTACCGTCACGTCTCTAAAAGAGCCTACGGATAAACTAGTCGAGGGTTGTCTAAAAGCGATTTACACCCTCACGGGTGCTGCACAAAGGCCCACTATTGCAGCTACATGGGCGGCAGAGGTTATTGAAGCATGGGCCTTGGAGTTAGAGGCTGAAATCTCCTCTGACCATGCTAGACAATGCTTGTCATATATTGTCACAGCTTCTCGCTATATTAACGAGGCGGCTTCTGATGCCGGTATCCTAGCAGCCAAGGCCTCTACTACGTCAGTCCTGGCTCGCAGGATATTGTGGCTGAGATCCTAGTCTGTGGATCTGGACTCTAGAAAAACCCTGGAGGTACTCCCTTTCAAGGGGGATATTCTGTTTGGGGAGGACTTAAATAAGATAGTGGCTGACTTGGCTACTGCCAAAACTGCCTGTCTGCCTAATACAGCTCCTTCTGTGTCAAAGGCACGTCCTTTCGCCCCTTTCGTCCTTCAGATAAAGCAAAAGGTCAGGCGTACCATAAGCAGGCCCGCACTTCCAAACCTGGTAAGCCGAAGCCCAAAAGAGCCTGGGCTGCCCGTCAGCCAGCAGCCAAGACCGATAAGCCTGCCGCATGACGGGGCGGGGATCCCAGGGTGGGGGCCGGCTTCTAGGGTATACCCAGGAATGGTTGAAGACCACTTCAGATGCCTGGGTACGGGAAGTCGCCATAGCCTTCAAAAACCGACCCCCTCATCGATTTTGCCAGACAGACGTCCCGTCAGACCAGACAAAGGCAAGCACTCTGCATTCGGTGGTACAGACCCTCCTGGATACAGGAGTCGTAGTACAAGTGCCTCTTGCTCATAGGGCCTGGGGGTACTATTCTACGCTGTTTCTAGTCCCGAAACCGAATGGGTCCTCCCGGCCCATTCTCAACCTCAAGGCACTGAACAAATTTGTGAAGGTTTCCAAGTTCCGTATGGAAACCCTTCGCTCTATAGTTCTGGCCTTGGAACCTGAGGACTACATGGTCTCCCTGGACATACAGGATGCTTACCTGCATATTCTTATAGCAGTGTCACATCAACAATACCTGAGGTTCGCTATTGGGAACCTCCATTACCAGTTTCGGGTGTTACCTTTTGGTTTAACAACGACTCCGCGAGTCTTCACCAAAGTTATGGCGGTAATGACGGTGGTACTCCACCGTCAAGGGGTCAGGATACTGCCGTATCTGGACGACTTGTTAATCCTGGCAAATTCCCCATATCTTCTCCTGCGTCATCTGGATATGACGGTCCGGTTTCTACAAGCCCACGGGTGGCTCATCACCTGGAAGAAATCCTCCCTGGTCCCTGCTCAGAGCATGGTGCATCTGGGAGCGCTGTTGGACCATCACAACCAGAGGTTGTTCTTGTCTCAGGAGACAGTCCTGAAACTTCAGGACAGGATTCGTTGCTTCCTGTCTCGTCCGCAAGTGTCTCGTCGGCTATGCAGGTGCTGGGCCTCATGGTGTCAGCATTCGACATGGTGGAGTATGCTCAATTCCATTCACGCCCCCTCCAGAAGCTGATTCTAGCCAAGTGGGATGGCCTGCCTCACCGGATCAGGTCTCACATGATCTCTTTGACTCCGGAGGTCCGTCTGTCGCTGCTCTGGTGGCTCCTGGACCGACAATTGTGCAGAGGCCGTCCCTTCTGGATATCCAACTGGGTCCTGTTGACGACAGATGCCAGTCTAAGAGGTTGGGGCACGGTGCTGGAGCAGCGCTCCTTGCAGGGTCGGTGGACCAAGGAGGAATCTCTCCTCTCGATCAACATTCTGGAATTGCGGGCGATCTTCAATGCATTGAACCTAGCCCAGCATTTGATTCAGAACCGTCCTGTTCAAGTACAGTCGGACAACGCCACCACAGTGGCTTACATAAATCATCAAGGCGGCACTCAAAGCCGTTTGGCAATGAAGGAAGCCTCACGGATTCTACGTTGGGCAGAACGCCATCTACCGGCAATATCTGCAATATTCATTCCGGGAGTCCTGAATTGGGAAGCGAACTTTCTCAGTCGTCAGGACGTGCATGCCGGCGAGTGGGGCCTCCATCCAGAAGTGTTTCAACTCCTCGTGGAAAGGTGGGGTCTTCCAGATGTGGATCTGATGGCGTCTCGACTCAATCACAAGGTTCCGGTCTCGGAGCAAGGACAAGGGATCCTCAAGCAGCATTCATGGATGCGCTGGCAGTGCCATGGAGGTTTCGGCTGCCGTACGTGTTCCCTCCGGTGTCACTCCTGCCCAGGGTAATTCGGAAGTTCAAGCAAGAAAAAGGAAATCTGCTTCTCATAGCTCCGGCGTGGCCCAGACGGCACTGGTTCTCAGACCTGCAAGGCCTATCGTCAGAGCGTCCACTTCTACTTCCACAACGCCCAGACCTCCTCGTTCAGGGCCCCTGTGTCTACCAGGACCTAGCCCGGCTGTCTTGGACGGCGTGGCTCTTGAAGCTTCCGTCTTAAGAGCTAAGGGTTTTTCTGAAGAGGTCATTAAAACTATGTTGCGGGCCCGGAAACCGGCCTCTGCTCGGATTTACCATCTGGTCTGGCATTCCTACTTTGTTTGGTGCGCATCTAAGCATTATGACGCTTCCAAGTTTAGTACAGCCAAACTTTTGGCTTTTCTACAGCAGGTCCTAGATTTAGGCCTGCGTCTGGCCTCCCTCAAGGTTCATATTTCTGCCTTGTCTGTGTGGTTTCAGAGAAAAATTGCGACTTTACCTGATGTTCATACCTTCACTCAGGGTGTATTGCATATCCAACCTGTGGCTCTTTGGGACTTGTCGGTGGTTTTGGAGGCGTTGCAGGAGCCTCCATTTGAACCTCTTGGTGCAAGCTGACCTTAAGTGGCTTTCCCTTAAGGTGGTGTTCTTGCTGGCTATTGCCTCTTCTAGAAGAGTGTCGGATTTGGGTGCTTTGTCTTGTAGTTCCCCATATTTGCTTTTTCACCGTGACCGGGCGGTTCTTAGGACTCGTCCCGGATATTTACTTAAGGTGGTTTCTTTCGTTCCACCTTAATCAGGAGATTGTGGTTCCAGCTTTTGTTTCTCCTGATTTGTCTCCCAAAGAGTGGTCTTTGGATGTGGTACGGACTCTCCGTATCTATGTGAAGAGAACTGCTTCTATTCGAAAGTCTGATTCTCTCTTTGTTTTGTTTGGATTTCACAAACGTGGCTGGCCTGCTCACAAGCAGACCCTGGCCAGGTGGATTAGAATGGTGATTGCGCATGCTTATGTGAAGGCTGGTCTGTCAGCTCCTGTTCACATTACGGCCCATTCTACTTGGTCTGTTGGACCTTCTTGGGCGGCCCAACGTGGTGCGACCCTTGACCAATTGTGCAAGGTGGCTACGTGGTCCTCCGGGAACATGTTCATAAGGTTCTATGCCTTCGATACTGCCGCTTCCCAGGATGCTTCCTTTGGACGCCGGGTTCTTGTGCCCGCTACAGTGCGTCCCCTCCCATAAGGAACTGCTTTAGGACATCCCCATTGTCCAGACTTGTGGAGCCCAGTGTACCCCGCAGCAGAAAACGAGTTTTATGGTAAGAACTTACCCTTGTTAAAACTCTTTCTGCGAGGTACACTGGGCTCCACAAGGCGCCCACCCTGACGCACTTAGCTTCTTTGGGTTGATATGGCATTAGCCGCTGACACTTCTCTTGTCGTGAGAGTGTGGTGTATATGGCTACTAACCGTTGTCGTCTCTTTTCCTGCTACTGCATTGGGCTGGTTAACTAAACTGAGCTCCTGTGCTGGGAGGCGGGGTTATAGAGGAGGCGGCGCTGTGCATTCTGGGAACAGTCAAAGCTTTGAGCCTGTTGGTGCCTCGGATCAAGATCCTACGCTACACCCCATTGTCCAGACTTGTGGAGCCCAGTGTACCTCGCAGAAAGAGTTTTAACAAGGGTAAGTTCTTACCATAAAACCCGTTTTTCCAGGTCACCTAACAGGTGCACAGGTGTACTCATTACTCACTGACACATTGTAAAATATCCACAGGTGGAGCTAATCATTCTCCTTGAGATTCTGTGAGGAGACCAGGAAGACATGAACTGTTTGGGGCCCTAAGGAACGAGTTTGGGAACCACTGACCTATAGGATAATGGGAGTTTGATATGTGAGGTTAAGTGCCACATATTGCCACATAAAGTGAGTTCATTGCTGCGGCGGCGGCAAATCCCAGGGGAAGGAAGCCAGAACATAAGTTGCATATAACTTCACATGTATGTTCATATGTCCTGGTCAGCTCCCCCGTGTATACTGCGGACGGCGCTGCTGGTATCCCCAGGCACACTCAGTGTGACATTTCAGGTTTATCTAAAAAATATATATTCTGTACTGGCGGGTCGAGACATCCACATAATTACACCATACCTCCCAACATGACCCTCTGCAGGAGGGACAAAATGCTCTGCTCCTAGACTTTTCTCTTAACCACTTGCCTGGCATGGTCACATCAGATGCGACCATAACAGCAAGTACTTTCTCTGACCTGGTGGCACAGGATGCGACTAGTCAGAAACTTCCCTCTGCTGCTACTCTCAGAGGGACCGGAAGGTCCTGCTGCCTCCCTGCACCCTCCCCTCAATGTTGCCATGCTGCTGATCATTGCTGATCGGTCAGCACGGAAGGACCTCCCACCCAGCGGCTGCAGACAATGGCAGCCGCTGGGAACGTGTATACCAAGCCACCTCCTGTTTACCTGGCAGCTGTTTGGGGTGTAAAAAGTAATGTCGCAATGGACTCAATGTTCCGATGTTTTTAAAAATAATATTTTAAAATCATTTTGGATAAGGTTAAATTCATGTTTTTCAACTAATTCAGTCATTAAAAAAAAACGACAATTTCTGAGTGTTTTTTTTTGGGGGGGAATCATCAGTTAAGTGGTTAATTTATGATTGCGGCACCTGTTTTGAACAGGTTAATGGATAAGAACGGTATTACAGCACAGTTGATGGTAATCATACATTTAGAGGGAAGTCCAGCAGTAGAGCATTCTGTCCCTCCTGGAGAGGGTCATGTTGAGAGGTATGAATGTGACACATATGTGGTATTCAGATATCCCGAAGCTAAATGCAGCACTGGAGGTATTCAATTAGCAGGGATTACCATGCTCTCGAGTTCCAACGGTTGGACTGAACCTTACAGTGAAGTCTGGGGGAAAAATAAACACAAAATCGGGTTCAGTGCTGGGAAAACCCCATTGATGCTGCAGTGATTTTTGCCGGCAAATAGTCGCAGGGTAAACCTGTCGGCTAATTTAATACCCCCCTAAGGGAAAGTAGTGTACTAGGGTTCGCTTGCCCCATTCATCACAGTAGGGCCCTTATTTATTCTTTAATAAACTGTAAAATGTGAAAAGTATATGTGAACAATTAATTATATTGTTGAGCCATTTTTGAAAGTCAAGTTTATTGCACATTTATTGCTTTTTCTTTTTTCCTTTTTTTTTTTTTTACAGTGATGGCAAAATATTTTATCTAATAGCGATTACATTTGTAGACAGCAAAGCAGTACTGCATTCAGAGACTGCGGATCATGCGGAAGACACAAGTGCCTGGTGCCGGCCCACGGCACTGAATATATGAGCAGCCTGGGCGGCATGTGCAATGCAAATATACTACAGGGAAATATTAAGGGTACAAGTAATGCAGATGGGATGCCAGGGAGCACCCAGATCACGGTGGAAAATTATTGACATAAGCTACCAGTTAGTAGGACACCTTAATGTAGACACCAGACATCAGTGGAGATAATCTATCCTAGTGGTGGCTGTGTGTATGCGCACTTTTTTGCTTTATACAATATAAGTACAGCAAATTATACTCACCTCGGTTATTGTGTAAACATAGAATAATTTCCGCATATTACCAGCTTTTATATTGACATAGACAAATGCAAAATGCAGGGGGGGTTCCAGCTACCCAGAATTCCCCCTTCATTTCTCTGATTTGGTCAGAGGCTCGAATCATGCCCACAATAGCAGTTGTTTATAATATGATGTAAGTGGAGCTGCAGCCACAACATGTAGTATAAGAGATGGAACGAAGCTGCCGCTCATGTCCAATGGCAGAAGTCTCAGCTTCCAAGTATGCTGTGTGTGAATCTGGGTGCTCCAGTGCTCTGGATCTGAGAGACTAGAAAGCAGCTAGCAACGAGAAGAGACAGGTATCTTACCATGAGGTAGGAAAATATGCACTTAGAAAGTTTAATTCTGTCTCCTACTGCTTCTGCTATGTATATATGAAATATTACATACACTGCATTATGAGGCAGACTATATAGCTTGTTAAGTGCTAATTCTTTCCTCTTCATGGGTTGTTAGGGATGGCCATCAATGTGGTTACCATTGATTTGATGGGATGATGTAGTAAGTGGCCATCAATAGTTGACAACTGTGCAATGGTTAACCATTGATAGTTTCACCAACCAATGGTCTATCCTTTTCTTCCAGTGACTGGCCTGTGGCATAGCTATGGAACCTGAAGGCATAGCTATGGAATTATTATTATTCGATTGGTAAACATATGGGGCAGTAATATGGGATTGGATACTTTTTAGATCATATAGGGCAAGATGCATCAAAACTTTGAGAGATAGAAATTGGAGAGAGATAAAATACCAAACACACTCTGTAACAGGCAAAAACTGGTTGGTACTTTAACTCTCGCCATTTTATCTCTCTCAAAGCTTTGATAAATCTCCCCCATTGACTCATATGAATGACCTATATGGGATGCGGTCAGCATCCCGCTGACCCCGGAATCCCGACACCTTGCAAAATCCTGGTGCCAAAGCCCGACTAACGGCATCCCGATGGTAAGTATTGGAGTTAGGGTTAGTGCCGGTGCGGGATGGGGTCTTAGGGTTGGGCACTAGAGCTAGCCCTAGCTGCCACCCCCTGTGATTAGCCGTAGCTGACACCCTATGTCCTTAGCCCTAGCTGCCACCCCATGCAGTTAGGGGATGGGTAAATTAATTGCCCCATCCCCTGTCGGTATTATAAAAGTTGGGATGCCACTGTCGGTCATGTGACCGCCGGCATTCCTACCGTCGGTAAATCATATCACACCCACCTTTACACCATATTCTATTAAGAATACTGTAGTAGCTCTAATTTGATTCTATGTCACAGTATGGGGAAAGGATATTAATTTGATTTAATATACAATACATATGGACATTATTTAGCTATTGGATATTTATTACTCACTTTTTGTACATTTCACTTTATATTTTGCTTGCTGTACAAGTATTTTAATACTTAAAGCTATATTTTAATTAACTATCTCTAGTGGATCATTACTGTAACAATTTGTTATTTTGGAATAATTTTCAGTCCATGTGCCCTATGAAAGAATCTTTTTTCTCTTTTGTTGCTCTCTATGCTTAGTAAATATCCTCAAGGTCCTCCTCCCCATGAATCTATTTACAGGATGTTTAGAAATAGTATTGAACGCTTAAAAAAAGAACTACAAACATATTTACATATTATCTGACTGAAACAAACAATGGCAATAAAATAATATAGAAGAGGATAAAAATGCATTGTCTCAAACACTGCGTCTGTTTGATTAATGACCCTAGCGCCAGCAGCGACAACAGCGGAGTTGGAAGATCTAAAAGCAGAAAATTCTGCAATACGAAGCTCTCACCCTTACAGTCAATGGCAAGTAGCATTTAATTTCCCGCTTACTGCAGCTACTGATATCATGCGCTGGCTCTGCTTCACCTGTTCTCTTAAATGAGGTCTCCTCACATACATGTATACCCAGTGCCGTGACTAGACATTTTAGCGCTGTGTGCAAGAAACAACATCGGCACGCCCCCCCCCCATCATATTTAAAATAAGGCCAGTGCGTGCAGTAGGCGAGCGCAAAAAATATAGGGACGTGGCTTCATGGTGAAGGGGTGTGGCCACAAAATAATACCAATTCATATTACGCTGTACAGTAGTCTCCATTATTTAAATTATGCCGCACAGTAGCGGCACTTACACATATTACTCCAGGTAGAGCCCCTATCACACATTACGGCAGGCAGTGTCCCCCTTTTTACACATTACGGCAGGCAGAGTCCCTGTTTTTACACATTACAGCAGCAGAGTCCCCTTTTTACACATTATGGCAGGCAGAGTCCCCTTTTACAAAGGGAGGTAGAAAGAGAGACAGAGAGGGTGTTATACTTACGTTTCCTCCAGGCAGCAGCATCCACCAGCCAGCAGTCCCCTTGTCCTTCCTACCCTACGCTGCGGCTCTTCGCAGCGCAGGGCGCTGGGGGCGGGCTGGGAGAAACACAATAGAGGAGGGGGAGGAGGAGTGGACGAATTGCACACACACACACACACACACCCCGTCCCCTCCAGTCACACCACACACACACACACACACACACTGTCCCCTCCAGTCACTACATACACACAACATACACACAGCCTGTCCTCTACACACACAGTTTGTTCCCCCAATCCACCCCCACATTCACTCTCCCCATCCTCCCGTTCCCACTGTGTGTTACCTCCAGGAGAGCTGAGAGGGAGAGGGATGCAGACTGCAGACACTAGTAGAGACCAAACGAGAGGCAACGTTGGGGGCGTGGCCTAATCGCGGACACCCGTGGCCACGCCCCTTTTAGGAAACCCACGCTACAGCAAGCACGATAGGTGGACTGGCAGAGGAGAAGGACAGCATAAACGGCAACTTCATCTGGCATCCTGATCTGCCGCTGACGGGCGCTGCAGCAAGGCTAACTTCCCCGGACACACCGAGCAGAGCGGACCCGCAGGTGTTGCCGGCGGTCCTGCGCCCTCAGTGCACATGCGCTGTGTGCCAGGCACCGCCGGCACACCGCTAGTTACGGCACTGTGTATACCACAGTAACTCAGCTGCCTCTCTAAGCCAGTGTATTTAGCAATTTCAAGGACAATCTTGTATCTTTCAGCAATATAGTCATTCCAAGTTGATCGCTCGCTAGCTGTTTTTAGCAGCCGTGCAAACACATTGTCGCCGCCCACGGGGGAGTGTATTTTTGCTTTGCAGAAGTGCGAACGCTTGTGCAGCAGAGCGCCTGCAAAATCATTTTGTGCAAAACAAGACAAGCCCTGTAATAACTTTCCTGTGCATTGATTCTAACGACGGAGGGATAGCTTTTGACGTCACACACCCGCCCAGCGTTCGCCCAGCCACGCCTGCGTTTTTCCAAACACTCCCAGAAAACTGTCAGTTGACACCCAGAAACGCCCTCTTCCCATCAATCTCCTTGCGATCGGCTGTGTGACTGAAAGCTTCGCTAGAACCTGTGCAAAACCACAATGCTCTTTGTACCCGTACGTCGCGCATGCGCATTGCAGTGCATACGCATGCGCAGATTAGCCGTTTTTTTCCAATGATCGCTATGCAGCGAACAACGGCAGCTAGCGATCAACTCGGAATGACCCCCATAGTGAGTTATTACTAGCGTTACAATCATAGGAATCTGAGGGATATTGGATTTTCTTTTATAAGTATGCCAATGATTAAATATTTCTAGTCTGTCTCCGAGCAGATTAGCATTTGATGTTGTTCATCAGTATGATGTAGCAAAGGTTCAGATGATGCCCTGTATCGGCATTATACCTGATGAGGATGCCTGCGGTTGGCAGAAACTACAGTTTTAACATAAATGCTCTGCTGCTGATTACTACCACATTGCTCCCTGTCCCTGATTTTCACCCGCCAAGCTGAATCTGGAATCCACACAAAAGTATTCGCTACCCTATGGTATATCCAGTGGTGCTAGTAGAAAAATATCTTAGTGGTACTGTGTGCGCACGCCGATGTGACGCTCACCAAAAATGGGTGTGGCCAAATGCCACATGGAGTGTGGCCAATGGAAATGGGGGCGTGATAGTCATATGGGGGTCCAGATACACATATGACCTCAATAGTGCCATATACACATATGCCCCCACCATGCCAGATATGCTCCTACAGTGCCAGATACACAAATGCCCCACAGTGCCAGATACACAAATGCCCCACGGTGCCAGATACACAAATATCCCACAGTGCCAGATACATAAATGCCCCATGGTGTCAAATACAAAATGCCCCACAGTGCCAGATACACAAATGACCCATCAGTGCCATATATGCCCCCACAGTGCCAGATACACTCCCACAGTGCCAGATACACAAGTGCCCCACAGTGCCAGATACACAAATGCCCCCAGCAGTGCCATATATGCCCCCACAGTGCCAGAGACGCTCCCACAGTGCCAGATATATATTGCCTCAGTTCCAGATACATGTTGCCCCACAGTGCCAGATACATATTACCCCACATTACCAGATACACATTGCTCCACAGTGCTGTGATGTTAGTGTATTAGAATACTTAATATTTGTAGACACTCCCTTAATAATCTGTTTAAGCCTGAATCTTCAGTGATGGTCCCTGGGACCAGGGGGATGCTGGGAAGTGGGTGGTGCAGTGTGCCTGGAGTTGGAGGGAATAAACAGCACAGCAGTGAACTCGCATGTCTCTGTGTCCTGATGACTGGATTTACAAACGTATGAACAAAACATGGTGTCAGAAGAAGTTTAACTTGGACTGCTAGTGCTCTCAGAGTGTGACAGAATCCTGCAGCAGTCTGTAAGGTTGTGATACTCTGTGTCTGCAAAACCTGCTGTGTGCTCCTATCTTCAAACAGTGAGTAACCATGGATAAACTAGCTCCTCCAACCGGCATGCTGATGTCTGGTAACTTGTCTGAAAACTGGAAAAGATTTAAGCAAAGGTTTAATATATATCTTGCTGCATGTGGAGCTGATTCAGAGACTGACAAAACGAAGGCATCCATTTTCCTCCATGTGATAGGAGAGGATGTGCTGGACATTTATAATAGTTTTCAGTTTGATGAGGGGCAGAATATGGTGCTATCTTCTATAATGCAAAAGTTTGAAGATTACTTTGTGCCAAGGAAAAATGTGACATATGAAAGATATAAGTTTTTCACATGTGATCAGAAGTCTGTAGATGGATTTGACCAGTATGTTACAGAGCTGCAATCACTCAGTAAAACCTGTGAGTTTGGTGATTTAAAGGAGTCACTGATTAGAGATCGTATTGTCTGTGGAATACCTGATAATGGACTCAGAGAGAGATTGCTGAGAGAGCAAGACCTAACACTAGAAAAGGCAGTGACTATGTGTAGATCTGCAGAAATAACTAGATTTCAAGCCAAAAAGTTACACAAGGAAGCTGATGTACATGTAGTGCAGAAAACAGAGCCATGCAAACCTCCATTCTCAAGAATGAAGCTGTCTAAGCCACAGTCTAATAAGGAAATGTGTAGTAGATGTGGAAATCCTCACAATCCTAAAATGTGCCCGGCTTATGGTAAAACCTGCATGAAATGTGGTAGACTTAATCACTTTGCCAAATGCTGTAAAGTTAAAAGTGAAACCAAAGTGCATGCTATTAAACTAACAGAGGAATTCTTTGTGGATTGCATTGAACTTTGCAGTGCAGATAAGAAAGAATGGATTGTCCCTTTAACTGTGAACGAGATTGTCATTCCCTTTAAGCTTGATACTGGTACGCAGGTGAATTTAATATCATTTCAAGACTATAAGACTTTTAGAGTAAAACCTAAAATTCACCCAGCCAAAGTGAAAGTTACAGGGTACACTGGGGAGGAAATTCCTGTGAAGCATACAGGGCTTATCTTTAAAGAAAAGAGGATGTGATGTTAGTGTATTAGAATACTTAATATTTGTAGACACTCCCTTACTGATCTGTGTAAGCCTGAATCTTCAGTGATGGTCCCTGGGACCAGGGGGATGCTGGGAAGTGGGTGGTCCAGTGTGCAGTGTGCCTGGAGTTGGAGGGAATAAACAGCACAGCAGTGAACTCACATGTCTCTGTGTCCTGATGACTGGATTTACAAACGTATGAACAAAACAAGTGCCAGATACACATTGCCCCACTGTGCCAGATACACATTGCCCCACTGTGCCAGATACACATTGCCCCACTGTGCCAGATACACATTGTCCCACAGTGCCAGATACACATTGCCCCACAGTGCCCACCCCTGCTGATCTCCGCTGCCTCTGTTGCTGCTATGTGAGGGGAGGAGAGGGTAGTGGGTATCTCAAATGAGGCACCCGTTCGTAAGCCAATCAGAGCTAGCAGACAGGCAGCCAATTGGGAGCCGTAGCTGCCGGTCTGCAAACTGATTGGCTAAGAAACCGGTGCCTCATTTGAAATTCACCCTGGCGCCGCCGGAGACACCGGACATCACTGAGCATTGAGGGGCAGGAGAGGAGCTGCCTCTCCTCCTCTCACGTATTGCGTACTGACTGCCAATTTCTTACCGGTACACAGCACCGCCCCATACCGCCATACTTGCAGCACTGGGTATAGAGAACACTTTTGTGTGAGATCCTGCTGCCACAGCCAGGCAAGATCATTCGCAGGCATTTTAATCCCCCCACCATTCTTTCTCAAACATGGTCCTTTCATCATAGAATTGCAAGTGAAATCATTAGCTCCACCTGTGGACCTTTTAAAATGTGTCAGTGAGTAATGGCTACACCTGTGCACCTGCTAGGTGACCTGGAAAACGTGACCTGTTTGGGGTCCTGAGGACCAAGTTTGACAACCGCTGAGTTAAAAAATACTTAGAACTCTTATTTCAGAGCAAGATCTCCTAAGTAACAGTGTCAGTAACTGTATCAAATTTATTTTATCACATCCCGTACACATAGGTGAATTAGAATTAATGATGTTACAAAAGATTAGTATTATAGAAGGAAACAGAGGAAATAGGGATGTGTTTGTCAGTAGCGTATCTAAGGGTCTGACCACTCCTGGCACAGTGATGGACTTGCTCCACTGCGTTGCAACGTAATCATGTGGCACACACTGCACTTCTGGGCCACAACACAATAGAGGCTCTGTAATGGGGACTAGAGCCAGAAGCTCCGACCAAAAGGTAAGGCTGCAGTCATTTGCAGAGAGACTTCTCTAGTGTTGGTGGCTACGGGGAATACATAGGATATGCCGGGGGATGGGATGATGATCATATGACCAACACCGGGGCATCCCGATGCAGAGATTCTTAACAGGGGTCGGCTAAGTATGTTTAAATTATGGGGTACATGAGGAATCCCAAAATGATGAGTGATATGATGCTGTGTATCTTTCTTCATCATGCATCACACATCATTTTGATATTTAAATTTAAGATAAGTGAATGTTCCAATATATAGAACTAGTCAGACCTGATATTTCCACTAAGCATCTCCAATCCATTCAAATGTAGCCAACCACAGACCATGTATCACTCATTCCGTATTCCTTTCATCCCTCATCACTTATGTCTCATCAGTCATCACTCATCCCTCGTGATTTATCCTTCATGACTTCTTTCATCACTCATTACACTTCTCAAAACACTTCTCTTAATTGTTCTGCGCAGATCACTAACTTGTTCTATCAATTAATGAAGTTTGAGTCTGACAAATGATGATGTCTGGTCTGATTCTGATCCTTGAGGTTACAAATGATGATGCCCCAAAACAGACAGAATAGTGTATATGTGATTCACGAGGGTGATGTATGATACAAACTATTCCCATACAGCTAACGTTTTATTTGTAGAAGGAAGGAGCGTCAAAAAATGTACTGGAAGTAAAGATGACTATTCATGTGATATGTGACAGACCTGTAATACCCCTTTCACACCACACAAATAACCCGGTATCGACCCAGCATATTGGCGTGCGGTGTGATAGGGGCATAGCCGAAATCGCGGGTCGCCTGACCCGGCAATTCCACCCGGGAATAAAGCAGTGTTATAACCGGGTTGAATACCGGGTCAGTGGCTGCGTAAACAGGCTCCCGGGTTGATGCGTCCCAGGACCCGTTTACTACAGCAGGGAGAGGTGGCGCGGAGATGATCTCATCTCCCGGCTCTGCCCCCCGCTGCTATGGCAACCCGCCCGGCATATTGCCGGGTCGGGGAAGCCTGCAGCAGTTGCCAATGCCGGATCCCACCTGGGAAGGACCAGTTTCCAATTCCCGGGTGGGATCTGGCATTGGTGGTGTGAAAGGGGTATTAGTGACCTGAGTCGTGTACTGATTAATTACAACAATCGCTGAAAAATATTTTGCCATTTTTAACTCAGCTGGCAACAGAAATGCTGAATAAATGGCTCCAGGGTGTAACCTACTCGTGCACTGCTTGTCTTTTAATCCATTGTCTTTAACTTTATTGATATGTTATATTATACTTTAATAAAGTAGTAGTTATACAATACACATATATATCATATATTAAGGAAACAGAGTTTACTTGCTTCACATAACCGTACACTGGGCCTGATTAAGAGATGTAAACCCGATAGTTTACATACATCTCCAGTGTTTGTGAGACTGCGTACGCCAGGACCCATTGTACACTTATGTAGAACGAGTCCAGCGAGATTGCATGCAGCACCCTCGGAGCCACAGCCTGTTAATCCATTGCTGCGTTCCCGAGTCTCCCTCATTTTCTGGGAGTGTCAATACTAGGATCTGCGTCTCTCGATGCAGAATTTGGCTATTGAGCTGCGAGGACCAATCTGAGGGACATAAGGTGTATGCCCCACGGGGAAGGGGCACACACACGTCACACACATATATATATATATTTTATACACACACATTTGAAGAGCACTGCAAGAAAATTGATTTGGACACAAATCCCCTACCACATTTATGCACTCAACCAGAGAGCTTGGCACCATTCAGCCACAATACTCATTAACACATTTCAATATACTGCCACATCCAGTACTCAAACCCACCACCTGATGCATCCCAGCAAAACACCCCACCCACCAAGCCACTTGATCCTGCATAAAAACTATAAGAAATGTAATAAAGGACAGTGCGACTGAACAACAAAGAGCTATCAAGTCAAGTCCATAAATGTTGTATAGTATTAGCGACAAGAGGTGTGTGGGTAGAAGACAGGGGCGGTCAGGAGATGCTGGGCTTCAAAAAGGGGGGAAGATGCAAGTGAAAGTAATTAATTCATAATTGGCAAATGCTGCCAACACCACCCCCTGTCCTGCAGTGCTATATGCAAAGCACACTCCGCACACACCTAGTAACGGCCCTGGTTACCAAGACTATGTTATCTTACCTCCATGACAAGTGCTCGTGTTTGGTGGACAATACAGTGCCTATATAGTTACATTTTTCTAGTTCAGCATTTACAGCATGCATGTGAAATAGATTTTGTATATAAATGAATAGATGATTTCAGGGTGAGCCTGGCAGCCTCTGGCCCTGCAGACCCAGCACAACTTGTTTCTTTTCAATCCACTCTGCTCAAAGAGAAATATTCATGAGTACACCAGAATGGTTTACAGCACCACGGCACCCTGACAGGGGATATTATATAATATACCTAATGTTATTATTATGGAACCTTTGTATCATATTTGTTTTATATTCCATTTTCTGGGAAATCTGAATAAGCTTAGCCCCATACATCTGTAGATATGGTGCAATCAGGTACAGGTAGTAAAGTATACTTTATAGGTCCATATATACTTGGACACTGACACAATTTTCCCAATTGTCCTGTCCATAACCAGTTTTCCCATTTACTAATTTGTAATAAAAGATCCTTGGGATAAAATAAAAGTCCCTTCTTGGGATAAAAAAGAAAGGGTTAACAACACATTGTGTCCTTCATCAGTACTCATGTGTCCTACAGGAGACTAAACACAAACTTTACTGATATATTGTAAATGTGCCCACAGATTATACGCAGCTTGTTGACCTGTGGGAGCCTAGGGGTGCAGAATGCAGATCTCCATCAGGTTGTGTGATGTAATTGCAGTGTATGTTTATAGACACTCCCTTACTTGATGTGTAAGCCTGATTCTTCAGTGATGAATCCCGGACCACTGGGGTTGCGCGGCAGTGGTTGTAGACTGGTGTGTTGAGCACTACAGTTACAACTCATGCTCCTATGTTCTTATAACAGGAAACAGAAGCAAAACATGGTTTCAGAATGGTTTTCAAGAGTGCTCAGAATGAAAAATGATCCTTCAGATGTAAGCAAGCTGTAACAATAGCCTGTGGAAGTGAGTGCTATTAGGCATTGAACAGACCAGTGTACTTGTCACATAAAACTGGAATTAATCAGTGCATCGGGGGTCATTCCGAGTTGATCGTAGCTGTGCTAAATTTAGCACAGCTATGATCATTCGCACTGACATGCGGGGGGACGCCCAGCACAGGGCTAGTCCGCCCCGCATGTCAGTGCCGGTCCCCCCGCAGAAGTGCAAAGGCATCGTGCTTTTGCACTTCAAGAGTAGCTCGCGGCCAGCGCAGCGTGCTGGCCGGAAGCTACTCATCGCTCTCCGGGCCGCAGTGGCTGTGTGTGACGTCACACAGCCGCTGTGGCTGTGGCCCGCCCCCCGTTTGGTCCGGTCACGCCTACGTTGGCTGGACCGCTCCCACGAAACGGCGACCAAATGCCGCCGTTCTGCCCCCTCCTGCTCAGCGATCGCCTCTGCCTGTCAATCAGACAGAGGCAATCGCAGCCCTGCTGCGGCCTTCGGTCGTCTGGCATGCGCAGTAGGGACAGGTTCGCTCGGCTGTGACAAAAAGCAACGAGCGAACGGGTCAGAATGACCCCCATAAACCAGTGGTTCCCAAACTTTTTGGAATCACGGCACCCTAGAGTATCAGAATTTTTTTCACGCCACCTCTAGGACAAAAGCTTCTTATTGAGACATTTAGAAAGAAATATGAAATAAAGTAAATTGTGTTTTTGTGTTATCCATAAGTTAAATTGTGTGGTGAGGGACAGGATTTGCTTTTGTTTGTCCACATATTTTATGATTAGCAGCCACCAGCACTGGTTTTTGCATATTGCATTGACCATATATAATTTTCTCTTACGTCCTAGAGGATGCTGGGGTCCATTTTGCCATGGGGTATAGACGTTTCCGCAGGAGCCTTCGGCACTTCAAGACTTTTCAACAGTGTGAACTGGCTCCTCCCTCTATGCCCCTCCTCCAGACCTCGGTTTAGAAAATGTGCCCAGGAGACTGGATGCACACCAGTGGAGCTCTATAGAGTTCTGCTAGAAAAAGACTTTGTTAGGTTTTTTATTTGACAGGGAAGCTGCTGGCAACAGCTTCCCTGCTTCGTGGGCCTTAGGGGGGGAAGTAGGAACCAACTTCTCAATTAGTTCAATGGCTCTGCTTCCGCTGACAGGACACCATTAGCTCCTGAAGGGTACTGAACACAGCCCAAGCCTGGCCAGCGTTCACTCCCACAGCACTGCCGCCACCCCCTAACAGAGCCAGAAGTCAGAAGGCTGGTGAGTATATCTACCTGCAGAGTCCTGCAGAGAGGGGATCCTCCGGTCATCGTTGGCGGCAAAAAAGGTACACGTGCAGCGGCTGAAGCTGCGCAAGCATGCATCTCAAAACACACACAGGGTGCAGGGCGCGGAGGGGGGCGCCCTGAGCTGCATGGAAAATCCTTACTCTCACTGGCAAAACGGTAAATACATGTATAGCCTCTGATTTACAAACCCCAGCCAGTATAAAAATCATTGTAGTTGAGGCAGGAAGGCGTGGTTTCTCTTCAGACTTGCCAGACACTCACTCTGCCATTTTCTCATGCAGGGTCACAGAGAAAAGCTGACAGACACTGTTCCTCCTCATAACAACGCTGAAACAAGTTCCAGGGTGTTATAGAGAGGGGGGGAGTGTTTATTACATTAGGTGAGCCTGCCTAATATTTAAATAAAGCGCTGAAGGTTTTGTATAATAAATATACATATACAATTCTCTTCATATAGGGCGCGGTGTGTGAGCTGGCAAATCTCTCTGCGTTTCTCTGACAGATTTTAGTGTGGGTCTGTCACAAATAGCTCCCCTGAATGATTGTGGTGTGAAAGTGCACGTTTGTGACATGTCAGACAATGGAGAGAGCTCTTCCCCTGAGGAAGCCATTTTAGATACGCAGGAGTGTAATGTGGTGGCCCTTCTCTCACAGAAGGAGCCAGAGTGGGTGAGAAAATTACAAAGTAATATGTCAAAGCTTTCTAGAAAATTCTCTGAGTCTGAACAACAGACAAAATACTGGAGAAAGTCAGTGGAGGATGTACTATTTGCTGATCCCTCCACGTCATCCACACGGGACCCCTCAAGTTCCCAGAAAAGGTCTCTGGCCCAGATAATGCAAGGGGACACAGACACAGATTCCGACACTGACGTCGACACTGGGGATTTGAGAGGGGTAGACCCCAAATTAGCCAAAAGCATACAATGTATGATAGTTGCTATAAAGGAAGTGTTGGAGTTTCCTGAAACAACACTGGTCCCTGAGGAAATGGATTATTTTAAATTAAATAAAGGTTGTGACTTTTCCTCCTTCAAAGGATTTGAATGCATTCTTTGAAGAATCCTGGGCCAACCCAGAGAAGAAATTTACCCTTCCCAGAAGAATACGTGTAGCGTACCCTTTCCCTGAGGAAGACAGGCACAAATGGGAGACACCCCCAATGATAGACACCTCAGTTTCTCGGCTGTCTAAGAAAATAGTTTTGCCTGCCCCTGGTTCAGCCACTTTAAAAGATCCAGCTGACCGTAAATTAGAAACAACCCTAAAATCCAAATATACGGCTAACGGAGCGGTGCTCAGGTCCACCATCGCTTGTGCGTGGGTGGGTAACGCTGTGGAAAAATGGTCTGACAACTTGCTTGTTAACATAGACACAGTTGACAGGGATGAAATAGTCCTAAATCTCGGCCATATCAAAGATGCTGCAGGTTACTTAGTTGAAGCTATGAAGGATATTGGGTTGCTGAGTTCAAGGTCCTCCGCTATGGCAATTTCAGCCCACAGGGCGCTGTGGATCCGCCAATGGAATGCTGATGTGGAATAAAAAAAAGAACATTGAGGCGCTTCCTTACAATGGAGAAGCCCTCTTTGGAGACAAGCTGGATGCCATGATTTCAACAACTACATCAGGCAAATCAGCATTTCTGCCTTTCGCAGCTGCTCCACCTAGGAAAGGATTTAATTTCATACGATGCAATCCTTTCGGCCCAACAAGTCCAAAAAGGCAAAGGGTACCCCCTTCTTCGCAGGAAGAGGTCGAGGAAGAGGTAAAAAATTTACAACTTTATCAGGTTCGCAGGAGCAAAAGTCAACAGCTACTTCTGCTAAAACCTCAGCATGACGCTGGGGCTCCCCTGCGGGAGTACGATCGGGTGGGGGCACGTCTACTGTCTTTCAGCCAGGTCTGGGTTCACTCAGATCTGGATCCTTGGGTATTGCAGATAGTATCCCAAGGGTACAAATTGGAATTTCAGGACCTTTCCCCATGCCGATTTTTCAAATCAGCCTTACCAGCTTCTGTTCAGGACAGGACAATAGTGCTGAACGCAATACAGGAAAAAGGGTTTTATTCAAGCCTGTTTGTAGTGCCGAAACCGGATGCCTCAGTCAGACCGATTTTAAACCTAAAGACTCTGAACCTTTATTTGAAAAGGTTAAAATTCAAGATGGAATCCCTGAGAGCGGTGATCTCCAGCTTGGAGGGAAGTAATTTCTGGTATCGATGGACATCAAAGATGCTTATTTACATGTTCCCATCTACCCGCCGCATCAGGCATACCTGAGGTTTGAGGTGCAGAACTGCCACTACCAGTTCCGAACATTGCCTTTCGGGCTCTCCACGGCTCCGAGAATATTCACCAAAGTGATGGCTGAGATGATGGTTCTTCTTTGCAAGAAAGGAGTCAAAGTCATCCCATACTTGGACAATCTCCTCATAAAAGCGAAATCCAGGGAGAAACTAGTGCAGAACATTGCACTTTCCCTGCCGGTGCTTCTTGGACAGAAGAGTGAGTGATTTGCCCTGCGCTTATATATTAAAACACGTGAACATATTCCACCTCAGTGAAAAAAAATACAATATTCCACACACATAGAGAATCAAAATAAATACTGAGCTTTTTTTGTGCAGGTAATACGAATTCCTATCGCAGCTTTTCCACAGTGTTGTGGGCCCACTCTTTTTTGCGGTTAAACCTAAAACAACAAAAGCGCTCCTCTCCACAATTGCTCAAAAAAGCATAGGAGGAATGAGCACAAAAGAAAATATTAATAGTGCAGCGTTCTTTATTCCAGGGACACCAGCTTTAATAGAATGCACTTACAGCATATAAGTTTTGCAACGGCATATAGACATTCTTTCAAGATGGACACAACTGTAAAGGACGTCAGACTAGCCAATAATTCTTCTTAATAGTGGTGCAATCTTCTTCTCTATGCTGGAATCTGCAACAAAATATGCGCTCCCCTCGATTTGCATAGGAGGGATAAGCACAATGATAGAAATAATAGTGCAGCGTTCTTTACTGTACAAACACTCGCTTTAATAAAATGCACTTACACGCAAGTGTGAGCAGTGGCATTACCTGTGGGGATATTCCTTGGCGCTGGACATTTCACTTGGAGGGTGAAGACAGTATCCGGACTTGCTGACCACCTTCACACCTGTTCTGGGAACAACAGTGCAGATCCGTGAGATGTCCTTTTGTAGCCGTGGTTGCCCCTAAATAGGATGTTTATGCCATCTTTTAATCTATTTGTTGTAAGTGCATTTTCAGCATTTTCTTCCAAAGGTTGTATCTTATTTCCATATCAACCAACCTGTGGTGGTGCCAGTGGCTTCTGACACCTCAGCCGTTTCAAAGTCCTTGGATGTCGTCAGAGCGTTGAGGACTTATGTTGCAAGAATGGCTCGGATGAGGAAAACAGAATCTTTGTTTGTCCTCTATGACCCCAACAAGATTGGGGGTCCTGCTTCTAAGCAGACTATTGCGCGCTGGATCAGAGATACGATTCAGCACGCTTATCCCATGGCAGGGTTGCCGTTACCGAGTTCGGTAAAGGCCCACTCTACAAGGAAAGTGGGTTCTTCCTGGGCGGCTGCCCGGGGTGTCTCGGCGTTGCAAATTTGCCGAGCAGCTACTTGGTCAGGGGCAAACACGTTTGCTGAGTTTTACAGGTTTGACACCTTGGCTGCTGACGACCTTCAGCTTGGTCAGTCAGTTCTGCATGAACATTAGCACTTTCCCGCCCGTACTGGGAGCTTTGGTACATCCCCATGGTACTAAAATGGACCCCAGCATCCTCGAGGACGTAATAGAAAATAGGATTTTAATTACCTACCGGTAAATCCTTTTCTCGTAGTCCGTAGAGGATGCTGGGTGCCCGCCCAGTGCTCATTTTTCCTGCAGAATTAAATTTTATCTTTTCTCTTACGTCCTAGACGATGCTGGGGACTCCGTAAGGACCATGGGGATAGACGGGCTCCGCAGGAGACATGGGCACTAAAAAGAACTTTAGATATGGGTGTGCACTGGCTCCTCCCTCTATGCCCCTCCTCCAGACCTCAATTTGATACTGTGCCCAGAGGAGACTGGGTGCATTACAGGGAGCTCTCCTGAGTTTCCCTGTAAAGAAAGTATTTTGTTAGGTTTTTTATTTTCAGGGCGCCTGCTGGCAACAGACTCCCTGCATCGTGGGACTGAGGGGAGAGAAGCAGACCTACTTAAATGCTAGTGCTGCTTCTTAGGCTACTGGACACCATTAGCTCCAGAGGGAGTCGGAACCCAGGTCTCTCCTTGCAGTTCGTCCCGGAGCCGCGCCACCGTCCTCCTCACAGAGCCGGAAGATAGAAGCCGGGTGAGTATATGAAGAAAGAAGACTTCAAAGGCGGCAGAAGACTTCGGATCTTCACTGAGGTAACGCGCAGCGGTAACGCTGCGCGCCATTGCTCCCACACAACACACACACGGCAGGCACTGTAAGGGAGCAGGGCGCAGGGGGGGCGCCCTGGGAAGCAATTAAACCTCTTCTCTGGCATATTAGGATATATATATATATATGGGCTTTGCTCGGTATATATGAGAGCCCCCGCCAGTTTTTCAAAGCAATCAAGCGGGACCGAAGCCCGCCGCTGAGGGGGCGGAGCTTGATCCTCAGCACTCACCAGCGCCATTTTCTCCACAGCACACGCTGAGAAGCTGGCTCCCCGGACTCTCCCCTGCTGATCACAGTGACAGACGGTTTGAAAGAAGGGGGGGGGGGGCACATAATTTGGCGCAGTGTTATATATATAATTGTAAAAAGCGCTATCTGGGTAATTTGTTCCCCTGGGTCATTGGCGCTGGGTGTGTGCTGGCATACTCTCTCTCTGTCTCTCCAAAGGGCCTTGTGGGGGCAGGGCCGGCGCTAGCACTAGGCAGCTTTAGGCAGCTGCCTATGGGCGGCGACCACTGGAGGGCGGCACCGCACAGTCAGTAAATGAGAGAACGCTTTCTATATCATCCTGCCGTCCCCCCACCTCCGCGATAGCAGCACTCCGCTGCCGCATCTCGTTACCTGCTCCGCCCCCCCCCCCCCCCCCCCCCCCCGTGATCGCCACCCCTGCGCAATTGGGCTCTCGCTCCCGAGTGTTACCTGCTGCCTCCCCCCCTCCTTGCATCTTGTTACTAGCCCCCCCCCCCCCCCCCTTCACAGTATCTGCCACAGGGACATCGGGAGAGATCACCGGCCCCAGTCCCCTCTCTTGTCTGGCCGGCTCGCCATGCTGCTGGCCGGCCCGAACACACACATTCACCACAAGTCGATTCAGCCACCTGTAGCGCTTCCGGGATTTGCGTTCCACTGGGCCGTCCCGTAAGCTGTTATCTGCCCGTCTACTTGACTGTTCGGGTGCCGGAAAGCCGGGAGATGCAGCACCTGTACTCTGCTCCTCCTGGCAGTAACGCAGCAGGTGACGCTGTCATGCTGCTGCTTGTCAGAAGTGAGCAGGCTGCAGGGAGAGTGAAGGTGGCAGTTTGTTTTGTAGTGTCCCCTGCACAGCTGTGATGTCCCTGCCGCACTGTGGATCTCTTTCTCGGCCACAGTATTCACAGGTGCATGCAGCGGGCGTGGGGTCGTGGAAATCCACGCTAATACACCAACAGCCATAAAAATTCCTCCTAAGGCACGGACTTCTGCTAATGTGAAACGGAAAGTGTCTCTCTCCCTGCACTCTCGTTTCTCCCTCTACATGCTACTGCACGGGATCTCTACTGTGCTCAGGGCTTGGTGAGTCAAGTCTCTGTTGTATAAAACAATTGCTCATGCATCCTGGCAATGTATATTTTCAATGTATTATTTTACTAGAGCAGTGGTTCTCAAACTCGGTCCTCAGGACCCCACACAGTGCATGTTTTGCAGGTAGCCCAGCAGGTGCACAGGTGTATTAATTACTCACTGACACATTTTAAAAGTCCACAGGTGGAGCTAATTATGTCACTTGTGATTCTGTGAGGAGACCTGCAAAACATGCACTGTGTGGGGTCCTGAGGACCGAGTTTGAGAACCTGTGTACTAGAGCGATATACATTGTGTGTGTGTGTGTGTGTGTGTGTGTGTGTGTGTGTGTGTGTGTGTGTGTATATATATATATATATATAAATATATACAGGGTATTAGACCCGACACTCACCCTATTTACTTTAAGCTCCGGTGCCCACTGGAGGGAATTGACATGAAACCAGTAGAAACATCCAGCGGCACTCAGAGACTCCTCCCAACACGTTAAAATGTAAACGGTGATTTACTGCATCCTGAAAGTGACCAACATTTCGGGGCCTATTAACCAGACGGGTAGGTTCCCTAGGAGAAGACGAGCCCCCAGGTATACACGGGAGCTCGCTTCTTCTATCTCAACATCTGATACTGATCCCAATGAGGGTACCCAACAGAGACGTTTTTTGGACCAGGGCCCCGAATCTATGATAACGGCAGGAAACAAAAAAGGCAGTGTAGACCACATCCCAGACGAAGCTGGTACTCGAAGAAGAGGGAGACCAAAAAAGACGTGAATGCCGTCTTCAATTTATCTAGTATTCAACTTGATGAAGCCGATTTGTCACTTTTAGCCCACGGCTTGTCTTTTGTTCCCACTTGCCATCATAACCGCTTTGAGAGCAACATTGACCAATTTAAATTTGGCCTGCAACTACGATTAAAAGAGTTTTTTTCTGATAAAATGAGTAAAAATACACCATCCCCCTTTAAAAAAAGTTCAACATTTGATCCACCTACACAGAACGCTAGTCTTAAAACATTCTTGAGAGTAGTCCAGAGGGATACCAGTAATTTCTCTCCACCTAGACAATTTGACAATTTATCACAACCTGAAAGGAAATCCTTGACTAAGTTGAGAGCAGATTCCAGCATTGTCATACGCCCCGCAGATAAAGGCGGGGCGGTGGTCATCCAAGACTGGCAGGACTATGATCGAGAGATCATGCGCCAGCTAGCTGACCGGGAGACCTATAAACAAGTCGATTCAAATCCAGTACCGGGTATTAAACGTACCATAGACGAGTGTCTTAGAAGAGGGAGAAATAATGGTTGGTTTGATGATGAACTATTTTCCTATTTATCAGTTGAGCACCCACGGTGTCCGATCTTATATACTTTACCGAAGGTTCATAAAACTCTGGTACAACCCCCTAGACGACCCATCATAGCGGCGGAAGGTTCTTTGCTACAACCGTTGGCCAAATTTGTGGATAGTATCCTCCAGCCAATTGTGGTCGAAAGCATGAGCTATATAAAAGACACAGGTGACTTCCTTCAACAACTGAAAAATGTTGATTGTAAGCACACATCATGCTTTTTGGCCACAATGGATGTGAATTCATTGTATACGGTTATTCCACACGACGGTGGACTGGAAACAGTGCGAGCTGCACTGATGTCTCACCATACATGCACTGTACCAACCGAATGTATTATTGAAGTGACCGAATTGGTCTTACGTTCCAATCATTTTCTGTATAAAGATATGTACTTTATACAACTAGCGGGGACGGCGATGGGGTCCAATTTGGCCCCATCGTATGCCAACTTATATATGACGAACTATGAAACAACCCAGATCTTCCCACAATATGGTCATCAAATCTTATTTTATCGTCGATTCATTGATGATGTTTTTTTACTTGGCACTGAGTCATCGTTTCACACTATGGTTAATAATCTCAATCAGTTGGACAGTCCTATAAAGTTTACTTCTAGTATTTCTGGTTCTGAAATTAATTTTTTGGATGTACACATTAGCAAGGTTGGGGATACTTTCGTTACCTCTGTCTATAGAAAACCGACCGACAGAAATCTGACGCTTCATGCGACCAGCCATCATCCCCCTGCACTAAAAGAAAACTTGCCAGTGTCTCAATTTCTAAGAGTATTAAGAATTCATTCAGACAGAACCAACATTGAAATTCAACTTCAAGAGGTCAAAGAGCGTTTTTTTAGAACGTGGGTACACACATAAGACACTTTCCCATTGTTTATCCAGAGCCCGTGACATTTTTGCAGGGACACAGCCTAAAAACAAGGATAGACCAGACAATCGTCTAGTCTTTGCGACACGTTATGATAATCATTCGGGTCACCTCAACAAGGTACTTAAGAAACACTGGCCAATCGTCAGTACTGATCCAGCATTACCTTTCACACGTATGAACCCTCCTATGTTGGCCTACCGCAGAGGTCCGAATCTAAAGCAAATGCTCATGAGACCTGTATTATATCCTAATGCACCTATGTCGACTACTCAGTTGCTGCAGCAAAAACCAGGCTGTTTCTCCTGTGGGAGCTGCACTACGTGTCGTTCGATGATGGTGGGACCAACATTTTCCAATCCTCACACCGGTTCTACCATTAAACTTAAATATCATCTACATTGTAGATTAGACTTCGTCATCTACATTCTAAAATGTCCATGTGGATTGTTTTACGTTGGGTTAACTACCCGCAACTTCAGGGACCGAATGGCGAATCACCGCTCATCTATACATGTGGCATTGAATAGCGGTAAATCAGATAAGCCGGTGGCTCGTCACTTCATTGAAGCCCGTCACCAGGTTGCCAGTCTAAAGTGTAAAATAATTGATTGGGTGCCCCCGAGTGTCACTGGTGGAGACCGGACCAAGAAGCTGAAACAAAGGGAGTGCTTTTGGATCAGCCACTTGGATACGGTGTCCCCCAGAGGATTAAATGAAAATAACCCCTATGGGGTTTTCCTGTAGATATTTGTGTTATGTGAGTATTGTTTTTATGTATTTTGATTATGTTTGTTAGCCCTCCCTCCCAGGTCCCTGATGGCATGAATTTAAATTATTACCATTTTGTAAAGATTATTTACTAAATTTCAGGTCATGATTGCATGACATTTGAACACACCTTCTGAGCCACGAAGTTTCGTGTAGGTTATTCGGGTTGAGTATAGCTGTCAACCCGCCCCATTAGTGTAATGGAGAACCATAGTGTTGCTACATATATATATTGAAGTTTTTTCTAAATGCCCCATTGAGACTAATTAGCGGTGCTGGTAGAAGGCAGTGCGGGGACACGATGAGCCTGAACCTGAACGCTAAACTGAGTTGAATTCACAGTGAGGATATACAGTTACAACACAGCTGTGAGAGATACACACACGTGTACTGCCTGGGTTTGGAACGCATCGCATTCCGCCTCCGGTCAGTGGAACGCATGATGCGACCAAACATGATACCACTAGGGTTTGAGTGACGGGTGGAGTACAGTGTCCGCCCTGTGAGAGACACACTGCATCCACTTCCGGGGTTTGGAACGCATAGCGTTCAACTTCCGGTTAGTGGAACGCAAGACGCGGCCGAACACAGAATCATTAGGGCCTGAGTGACGGGCAGAGTACAGTGCCTGCCCAGCGAATCACTAACCCGCGGTTAGTGTATATAGCTAATATACATCTTTCACATGGTGGACTGTAGAGTTTTTTGCCTTTGTAGACGTACTTCCGGTCCGGGGGTATATAAACATCCGGGGCAAGGCTGTCCTCAGCATGCTTCCTGGGATTACTTGGCAGGCTCCAGCACACGGTAAGCACTGTTTTCTGCATATGTTGTGTTGAGTTGTGAGATTTGCACACCTTGAATAGTAAATATTGTTTCAGTAGGTTGGGCTGATCAGCTGTATTGAACAACTATGAACCCAGGAGACATTACACTTTGATCGTGATCGCTATAGGTAATAGCCTACTTATCAAGCTAGTGTCATGTTTGAAATTGTGGAGTTCTTCAGTCATCTAACAGTCTCATTTTATGCATGTAGCTGTTATAGGACCACACACGATGTTGGCAGTCATCCGGCCCTGGATACTGTCACTCTGTTTTTAAGCCTCTGTGTAAGTGATCTCTGGTTCCCTCGAGAGTCTTTACTATAATTTTTATTCCCACGAGTGGGTTAAATGGTCCAATCAGGCACGTTTTGGTGGATAAATACAATTTATGCGCAAGGGACTAAGGTGGTTTCTTCTAACACTTTGGTGACAAATTACACTTTGGTTGAAGGTGTCAATTAAGCATCATAACAATTAGATTGATTGTACACTACAGTTACTATGTGAATGGGGTAATTGATGCCCTGTTTATATAGACTTTCTGCCATTATCAAGGGGCCTGGGAGGCTGAGTCTTCTCTCATTTTTGTATTCTCTTTAGGCATTGATTAATGATTGTACATCACGAAATAAATGATATCGTATTGCCTTTCTTGAAAAAGATCCTGTGGAAGGATCGAAACGTCGATTTATGAGGCTACAATAAAGAACGGTTGATATTCACTAAAGAATTTGGATATATTTGTAAGAGTGCGCCCGCCACCTTCGTGGACATCTATATATATATATATATATATATATATATATATACATACCACAGCACTTGGTCTGGCACTCCTCGTTCCCGCAGGGTAACAGCTCCGGTGCCCTCCCTGAGCTGGCAGGCTCTGTATAGGTTGGTGGAAGGCGACACTCAGGAGCAGAGGCATCACGGGGTGTGGTGACACCCGGTGCGCGCCCCTAATCTCCTGCCGCGATCGCGGAAAAATGGGGCGCGGCCTTGTACTTAGGGGGCGTGGCTTCGCGGGGATCTCGGAATCGTCACTCTGGGGGCATGCCCAGCATCCCCGGAGATGCTGGGCTTCCCCCAGAGCCAGTCTCCGTCCGCTGTCGGCTCCTCTTCTGTGACAGGAACCGGGTGCTGTAGGAGACTTTCTCACTGCAGCACCTGGTTCCTGTCAGTGCGGAGGAGCTGACATTTGGTGTCACCCTCCTCCAGGCGTCACACCCGGGTGCGGGCCGCACCCCCCGCACCCACCTTGTGACGCCACTGCTCAGGAGACTTTCACAAATGTAGAAAAACGTGCTTTATTGTGCGTCTACGTTTCGGGAGTCGCACTCCCTTCCTCAGGACACAGCAAAACAAAGTGCCAAACAGTGCAAATACAAATACTTAAATAACTTACCAGCCCCTGACTCATCAATCTCCAACACGGCCAGCGGCGTCCCGGTCCACGGAGCCCGCACTTCCGGATCCGGCTGTATCCGCCCCTCCAGAGTGACGTCATTCCGTAGCCGGGCGACGCGGCCGCGGGGAGGGTACACGCAGACACTGAACGTCCGTTGTCATGGGGATGGATCCCTATGGTAACAAAACAACAATACAGATATAAAAGTGCCAATGTGACCGCGATCGTGAATAACAGTATACCAAATCATAGTGCATAAGACACACATTGCTGACACAATGAGTGAAATCTAAAAGATCAAAAGTGAATAAGAACAAACAATCATGTATATATAATATTAAGATGATATTTAAAACACGGCACATTACTGCTGATGTTGATGTGCATGACTCACCATCACGCAGAACGTATTAGAAGAGCAAAAAGAGGCCACCATAACCCCTATACTTAATGTGCCCCCTCAGTGAGAAACTGTCTCGCTGAGGGACTAAAGGCACAAGGTCTAAGGAGCTAGAATGTAAAGTAGTTTAACATGCTCACATCAATTTAATGCGATCTTTTAATATGCTGCCTGCTGCTTATGACATGCAGATAGATTGTTTTGTCCAGTTTAACACCACTTGGCCTTTTGTCTCATGAAAAGCTACTCAGGCTTAAATATTCATTTAAACCGCGCGGATGGATCGTGTCTAACTTATGGATCCATCTCGCCTCTAGTTGCAGCAGTTTTTTGGCTCGATTACCCCCTCGCACTGAATCAGGAACCTGGTCCACTATTTTGTAACGTACTGAAGCAAGATTGTGGCGCTTCTGTGCAAAGTGGCGTGCCACAGGTTGATCACTACTACCTGATGTTAATGCTGCCCTGATCGCAGACCTGTGTTGGGCCATCCGTTCTTTAAATAGACGCTGCGTCTTCCCCACGTAGTACAGACTGCAGGGGCACATCAACACATAGATTACAAATGTTGAATTACATGTTAATGGTTTATGGGTTCTCAACTTTTACCCAGTATGGGGATGTGAAATGAAATCCCCCGTCAGCATATAACTGCACATGGTGCAGCCCAGGCACTTAATGCAACCTGCCTTGCGTGTCAAAAAATGTGTCGCGGGCTGCATCTTTGTAAATCCCGTGACATCATTCTTGACCACCAGATCTTTAATGTTGGAACTACGGGTGTAGCAGGGCATGATTTTGCTATGTTTTAAACTGGGTAAATTAGGGTCGGAAGTGATCATGGGCCATAACTGTTTGACTTTTTTATTGGTCCTTCTGCTGGTGGTATTGAATTGGTTTACCCAAGCAATCTTGGGGGCAGAGGTTGTGGGCTGTTTAACCTGTAATAATTCCTGTCTATTCTTAGATTTGGCCCTTGCACATGCTTGCTTCAGGAGGCCTGCCGGATAGCCCCTTTGCAAAAATCTGCTGGTCATGGCTTCCAATTGAACCTCCAGTTAATCAGGGGCGCTGGTGATTCTGCACACCCTGAGGTACTGGGAGTATGGTAGGCCTTGTATTAAAGCTGGAGGATGTAAGCTGTCATATCGGAGAAGTGTGTTACGGTCAGTGGGCTTGGAATATAGTGTGGTTTGCAGCTCACCATCTCGTATCAAGATCTTGGTATCTAGAAAGCAGATTTCAGACCTGTGGGTGGACAGTGTGAGTTTAATCGGACTGGGAGAGTTGTTGTGTTTCTCTACTAACCTACCCAGGGATCCCTCATCCCCAGTCCACAGCAGCAGGAGATCGTCTATATATCGCGTATAAAAAGCGATAGATTTTGCGATCTCTACATCCTCAAAAAACACTTGTTTCTCCATCTCCCACATGTATGTATTGGCTAGCGATGGGGCCACCGCTGACCCCATCGCACAGCCGGTCTTCTGAAGGAAAAACCTGCCATTGAACAAAAAGTAATTATGACTAAGGGTGTAATCCAGCAAATTAATAAACAGGTCTACATCGGGGCCCGAGTACTTGGGGTTATTGGTGATGAAGTGTCTCACGGCTGCTAGCCCAGCCTGGTGTGGGATGCAAGTATATAGGCTGGCCACATCCAGCGTGGCCAGCACCGTGCCTGATTGGATAGGCCCTAATTGTGCAAACTGCCTCAACAACATGCTCGTATCTTTCAAATGTGTATGGGTGGCCTGAATACAGGGTTGCAGAAAGAAATGCAAGTATCTGGCAATAGGCTCACATAATGAGCCTCTAGCCGAGATAATGGGGCGCCCGGGTGGATGCGTAGCATCCTTGTGGATCTTAGGAATTGAATAAAAGACGGGTACCACCGGGTATGGACACACCAATTTGTTAAAGATATCATTAGTAATCAACCCCTCTATTTTGGCATGCAGTAATATCTGATCCAATTCTGCCTTGAATCGAGCGGTCGGGTCGCCATCTAACAGGCTATATGTCTGGCTGTCAGATAGCAATCGATCACATTCGGCTATATAGTCACCAGTATCTAGTATGACAATGGCACCCCCTTTATCAGCGCCCCTGATGATGATGTCCCGTCTATTGCTTAAGTCCTGGAGGGCGCGATGTTCATCTTTGGACATATTACTGTAAACATGCGGAGGAGGATCATCCTGCAGGTGTTCCAGCATCCGTGTGAATGTTCTAATGGCTGCGTTCTGTGACACCGGGTCAAATTGTGAACCAGAAGAGAGTCCCTTTATCAATGGAACTGACGTCTCCTTCTGTATATACTCAGTGTGTTTATCAAAATGTTCTTTGAGTTTTAAACTTCTGTTAAATTTAAAAGTTTCCACCTTCCATTGAAAGGTATCAGGTGCTTTTGTGGGCACATATGACAATCCTCTGCTGAGGACGGCTAATTCAGCTGTCGTTAATGCTGAATGTGACAGGTTGAAAATTAGGTCCGACGCTGCCTGGGTGGTCTTCCTCCCCGCCTGCCGCCTCGACTGGCCACCCCGTCTGGCCACCCCGTCTGGTGGGTTTCTCCTTTTTCCGGAGGCCAGAGCTCGAGTAACGGCCCCTAAAGGGACACCCTGTGCGGAGACTGTCGAATCTGAAACAGCTGTTTCATCCGTTTCACTTGCAGAAGTGCTGGGATGAGGTCTTTGTGTCCTCCGTCTATAAATTCGCTCAGTCTTCCCTCTGGTTGATGTACCTGTGGCTTTGGCTAGCCAGGTATAAACTTGATGTTGCTCATAGTCGGCTTGTACTTTGAGGAGTTTGGCCTTCTTGTATTTAAGCAACTCAAGCCTGTACGTCTCGACCTGGCTTTTCAGCTTTTCAAGCCAATTGGTGGACTTATCATCAGAGAGAGTCTGAAGGTGATGTTCCTCAAATGTGCGTAGTTTCTCTCTGGTTAAATTGACCTCACGGGTGGATTCCTCTATAACAAGCAACATGAGATCCATGGCACATTTGTTGAGGATTGGAATCCACCGTCTGCAGAAGTTTGCATTATGGCGTCCAATTGTCGGGGTGTTTTGTACCCGAAATCCCCTGGGAATCTGCTTGCTTCTGTAGTAATCCGAGAGAGTTCGACCATGGTACATAAAGTCCACTTCTCTCTTACGTAATTTGAACAACTCTCGGAAAAGTTCCTCATTAGAGGATGCCAACTTTTCCTCAAAAGCAGGTTCTTTTAACAGGATGTTTTCAGCTTCTAAATCAGAAAAACTTAGTACGTCATAATTATCACATTGCAGTAAGTAAGACTGTGCGTCCCCGGGATCCACTTCAGACGTGGCCATATTGTATCCAACAGGGTCTGTGGTACAGTGCTGGTGGTTGCTCTTAATGTTCACAGTGAAAAATCACTTTTGGGCAGCAGCATGTGCCGATGATATACAGTGTAAAGTGCAATGTGCTCAGTGCCGGTGTTCAGTGCTCATGATGACTCAGTGAGCCAGTGTCCAAGTAAGAAGTTCCAGTGAACCAAAGGAGGGTGCCCCGGCCTGGTGGGGGACTTGGAGCCGCTTTCTCCTAGTCCCACCAGGCCGGGGCACCCTCCTTTGGTTCACTGGAACTTCTTACTTGGACACTGGCTCACTGAGTCATCATGAGCACTGAACACCGGCACTGAGCACATTGCACTTTACACTGTATATCATCGGCACATGCTGCTGCCCAAAAGTGATTTTTCACTGTGAACATTAAGAGCAACCACCAGCACTGTACCACAGACCCTGTTGGATACAATATAGCCACGTCTGAAGTGGATCCCGGGGACGCACAGTCTTACTTACTGCAATGTGATAATTATGACGTACTAAGCTTTTCTGATTTAGAAGCTGAAAACATCCTGTTAAAAGAACCTGCTTTTGAGGAAAAGTTGGCATCCTCTAATGAGGAACTTTTCCGAGAGTTGTTCAAATTACGTAAGAGAGAAGTGGACTTTATGTGCCATGGTCGAACTCTCTCGGATTACTACAGAAGCAAGCAGATTCCCAGGGGATTTCGGGTACAAAACACCCCGACAATTGGACGCCATAATGCAAACTTCTGCAGACGGTGGATTTCAATTCTCAACAAATGTGCCATGGATCTCATGTTGCTTGTTATAGAGGAATCCACCCGTGAGGTCAATTTAACAAGAGAGAAACTACGCACATTTGAGGAACATCACCTTCAGACTCTCTCTGATGATAAGTCCACCAATTGGCTTGAAAAGCTGAAAAGCCAGGTCGAGACGTACAGGCTTGAGTTGCTTAAATACAAGAAGGCCAAACTCCTCAAAGTACAAGCCGACTATGAGCAACATCAAGTTTATACCTGGCTAGCCAAAGCCACAGGTACATCAACCAGAGGGAAGACTGAGCGAATTTATAGACGGAGGACACAAAGACCTCATCCCAGCACTTCTGCAAGTGAAACGGATGAAACAGCTGTTTCAGATTCGGCAGTCTCTGCACAGGGTGTCCCTTTAGGGGCCGTTACTCGAGCTCTGGCCTCCGGAAAAAGGAGAAACCCAGACTTCCGGTTCCGGGACCCATGGAGTGAGCCGCACGCTGCAGGAGCTCCGTCCCGCCGCCCACCGCAATAAACCTTTTCAAGGCTGTTACAGCCTCTACATCACCCGGCATACCCTCTGCAAATTCTGCGGTCAGCATGGACCGCTATGTGACGCCCATGGCTGCGGCTACACAGGCTCCTGCAGGCGTAAATGCGAGGCTGGAAAAGCGCCGCGCGGGAACCAATATGGCGCCGGCCCTGAAGTCACCTCCCCAGCCTCCAAAAAAGTCGCGGCCGAGGTGACAGACATCACAGGATCACAGGTATGCCGTGACCCTGAAGCCCCTGTAACGTATGGAGATGTAGTGGCAGCAATAAAGGCAACCATGGCCCCTCTGTTATCACAGGCTGTCACTGATATCACTACACAGCTGCAGCACTTACAGCAGAGAGTCTCTCACACTGAATCCCAGCTGCAAGCTGCAACTCATGATATTGAGGGACTGCATCACTCAGTAAAATCTCTTACCACAGAGAATTATCAAATATGGAATAAGCTAGATGATATGGAAAATCGCTCAAGAAGAAATAATATCAGATTGGTGGGTTTACCAGAGTCACTTAAGGGCACAGCACTAGCTCATTTTGTACGTGTCACCCTGCCTACACTTTTGGGCATAGAACGAGACTGCAGTGATCTAGTTATTGAGAGGGTCCATCGTGTAGGCCCTGTCCCCACCCCAGCCAGACCGCGTCCACGGGTAACACTGTTTCGCTGTCTAAACTACCTTCATAAAATGGCATTCTGGTCTGCATCCCGAAAAATGAAAGATATCCAATGGGAGGGTAACAAGCTTTTCATATTCCAGGACTATTCGGTGGAACTGACCCGGGCCCGTAAAGCGTTTTCACCTATTTGCACTCAACTTGTGTCCGAGGGCCGCAAGTTTGGATTACTCTACCCCGCACGCTTACGCATTTATGAGGGTACCTCCCACAAAGATTTTCTATCACCCGCAGACGCAGTGGCCTACCTCCGTAATATCTCTAGAGAAGACGCCACAGATATTACAGACCTCCCTTCGGCGGCTGCTGGATTATAATATACAGGTTTTCCCCCTGCGATTTCATCATATCTTCTGCGTTAACTGTGCTGATTCTTTTTGCAAATGATCTCTTGCATCATAGTGACTGCTGCCGCTCTATATTTGATTCGGCTTCATTATATCTTCGATATGATTACATATATACAAAACAAGAAGAAAAAAAAAAAATGTTCTATAATTGTTTATCATGTTACTTGCATATATTGGGGACTCCCCCATTATCATGGACTTCCGTGGTTATGTTTGCTTATTTGTAATCTTTCCCATATATTCTTTACATTACTCGACTCACTACATTTCGCCCAGGAGCTGTTGTTTTTAGGAGTATGCTGTTACCCTGCTTATTTTTTTGTGGGATGCTGGGTGGGTATAGATAATAGAATTATGGCGGTGGGGAGGGGATCCTCCTTTCCTGTTAGTGCCCATCACTGTATACTCGGGCGCGGGTACACCATCACTGGTGCTCGCTCATGCTTGCTGACCGGAGGTCACTGGCCACTGGCATATTAGAGACTTTTAAAATTGTACTTCTACGATTGTACGGCCTGTTACTCACGATTGCCTCCTATCTCCCTTTTTCTTCTCTTGTTTTGTCTCTTTCCACCCTCCACTTCCCCACCCCCCATCCATCAGGTTGTGATTATGTCGCTGTTTCTTGTGAAGGTGGTAAAGATCGCATCTGTTTTGCCTTTTCCTCTGACATATGGCTGACCTGACGGTAGGATCCTGGAATGTTGGGGGCTTTAATTCCCCAGCAAAGAGACGGAAAATACTCCTCTATCTTAATAAACAACGGGTAGACCTGGCGCTCCTCCAGGAAACACACCTGACTTCAGAGGAGACGGCAAAACTAAATGCTTTGAATTGGCGAGTATTGGGGTTTACCTCTTTCAATTCTAAAGCCAGAGGTGTTGCTATATTGATCAAACGTTCTATCCCGGCGGAAGTTCTGTCCACTGTGGCTGATCCTGAGGGTCGTTATGTGATACTATCTGCTAAGATACATGGTAGAGTTTATTCAATGTGTAATGTATATGCACCTAACGTCTATTCTAAGAATTTTTTTCAGTCCTTACTGGCCAAACTGACTCCCTTCCTCACAGATCCCTTGATACTCAGTGGGGATTTCAACCTTATCTCCTCCTCCTACCTAGACAGATCACACCCACCAGCAAGACCTCTCTCATTGCCCAAATTCGGGGTACCCCTACTGGCTGAAAGACTGCAGGTAGTAGATATTTGGAGAGCCTTACACCCCACAGACAAAGAATACACCTGCCTCTCTGCGGCCCATCATACATTGTCTAGGATAGACTACATTTTATTATCCCATTCTCTTCTACCACATATATCCGACTCTCAAATTGAGGCAATATCTCTGTCGGACCATGCTCTAGTCACAGCGACCCTTCACTTTCCAGACGCTCCCTCATCTCCCAAATTGTGGAGATTCCCTACATATCTAGCCAACTCCCTGAAATTTCAACAAAGACTGGAATCTTCTTGGGAATCTTATAAGACTAATAATTCATCCCATTTAGATGAGGATCCTATATTATTTTGGATGACCGCAAAGTCGGTTCTCCGAGGTGATATAATATCCTATGTCTCCGCCACTAACAAGAAATACGCCTCTAAGTACCTAGAGTTCCAGAAGCCCCTGTCGACGGCCTATCAGCAATACAAATCCTCTCCTACTCCACACAACCGTCTTCTTTATTTGGAGGCCAAAACACATTTCGATTAATTTATGTCTTCCATGGGTAATAGGTTCTCATTTTCAGTGAATCACAGGTTTTATAAGTTTGGCAATAGAACTGGAAAATTGTTAACGACTCTTCTTACTGGTTCCCGCCCTCCCATGGTCACCCATCCCTTACGCACCACCACTGGCGCATTAACTACAAACAACCAAGAAATCTCTGAGATAATGAAATCTTTCTATAAAGATTTATACTCCTCAACACCACATCCCTCCCCTTCCACGGAACCCACCCCTCCACCATGGCCCAAGGAGTTTTGGGACACTCTTCCTATCCCCCAACTTCAACCCTCCATGGTACAATCATTGCTTGATCCGATCTCATTGGAAGAAGTCCAGAGTGTCATTGGTCAATTTGGCAGAGATAAAGCACCGGGCCCTGATGGCTTTAGTGCCGATTTTTATAAAATCCTTTTACCCCGCATAGGAGACACTCTAGTGTCTGTACTAAATGCGATTTTGTCCTCTGACACTCTTCCCAGACATTTTAATACTGCTGTCCTTAAAGTCCTTCCTAAACCGGGTAGAGATTTGTCCCAGCCTGGATCATATCGCCCGATCTCATTGTTAAATCTCGATTATAAGTTACTCACTAAAATATTAGCAAATCGAATTAAATTATTACTCCCCCAAATTATACACAAGGATCAAACTGGATTCATTTGGGGTAGAGACTCAGAGATCAATGTGCGGAGAGTTTTAACTGCCATCTATACAGCTTCCTCTTTTTCTTCTCCTTCTTTCACTCCTCTTTCCCCTCCCCCAGTTATTCTCTCCCTTGACGCTGAGAAAGCGTTCGACCTCGTGGATTGGGACCATCTTTTCTCTACTCTCCTGCACTTTGGCTTTCCTAACGACTTTGTGAATCTTCTAAAACTACTTTATACTGCTCCACAAACCCAGATTTCTTGTAATGGGGTACTGTCCTCATCATTTGAGATTCAACGCGGTACTAGACAGGGCTGCCCCTTATCGCCCTTACTATTTGCAATAGCACTGGAGCCCCTAGCGATAGCCTTACGCCAATCGAGAGTTTTTAAGGGAATCAAAATTGGAGACATTGACCTCCGTCTTGCTCTTTTTGCCGATGACATGCTATTATTTGTTTCTGATCCATCGACCTCCATCCCGGAGATCCTTGGATTGATACAAGCATTCGGAACTAGGGCGGGATATAGAATTAATGTGGCCAAGTCAGAGCTTCTACCCCTGGGCCCTTCTGCTCATAACATTTCCAAACTCCTCCCATCTCTTTCCTTTAAAATTTCCCACACAAAGCTTACCTACCTGGGGATTCAAATCCCAGCGAATCTCTCCAGACTATATGAGGAGAACTACACCCCTGCCTTAACACGTGTCACCTCGTTGCTAGATAGCTGGAAATTGCTGCCTCTGTCACTGTTGGGGAGGATAGCCGTCTTGCAAAGCATAGTCTTCCCGAAATTATTTTATCTTATGCAGATGCTCCCGATCCGCCTCAAGACTCAAGACATCCAATATTTACGAAAAATCATGTCAAAATTCCTGTGGAAGGGGAAAAAAGCATTTATCGCTTTGGATAAACTAATGGCCCCTAAGGCCGCAGGAGGCTTTGGAGTACCTGATTATATGTCCTACTCTATGGCGACTCTATTCCGATGTGCTGCTGACTGGCTGTTTGACAGGGAACTCTTCACAGACTCTGCTCTAGATGAGGCCTTATTTACTCCCTACTCCCCGGGAGCATTGCTTCTGTCCAAACCCTCCCTGATCCCAACTCACATCCTTAACAATCCTCTTTTTCATGATATTTATTACAACTGGCGCACCCTACACAAGAAATTTAAATGTAACCCTGAGGTGTCTGTATGTATTCCGCTATGGGGCAACCCCGCCTTCCCCCCATCTCTCATTAACTCCAATTACCGGCTCTGGAAAGAGAAGGGTCTGTCTAACTCCTCCAAAGTGTTTGACCCGGGGGGCTCTATATATCCATTCTCATCACTCCGAGAGAAATATGACCTGCCTCACTCTCATTTTTTCATGTATCTCCAGACCCGACATTATTTAGACTCAATAACTCGTATACACAGCATACCACATGACTCGTCCCCTTCCTCTCACCCATTGTTAGTCACACTTAATATTCACAAAGCCGGACCAACACGCATTAGACAGATATATACCATCCTGACTTCTCGCACAACAGAAGGTAGATGGGACAAACTATTTACCCAATGGTGTAAGGATATACCTGGCCTGACTAGTCACCATCAACTTAGTGATCATTATGTCTCTACCCTGAAAGCCCTGGCTTCACCTTACCTACAAGAGGTTCACCTCCGAACTCTACAGAGAGCCTATATCTCCCCAACCCAACATGCTCGATTTAACCCCTTGGAAACCGGGGAATGCCCCAAATGTCATGTTCGAATAGCTTCCTTCTATCACATGTTTTGGGAGTGTGGTCTGATCCGACGTTTCTGGCACAAAATATTAGCCTACATTAATCAGCTATTGAATATACGTGTATCAGCAACGCCCCTTTCTTGTTTATGGGCAAATTTTTCGGAATGGGATCTAGGGCCTGGGAAACAGCGAATTATTCCATTTCTCACTATCTTAGTAACAGTATCAAAGAAAATTATTTTATCCCACTGGTTATCGTCTTCTTCACCTACATTGGTAGAAGTTCATAGTAAGTTGTTACAGATCTTATATTACGACAGAAAATCGGCTCAAGTAAATATAGAGTCAGGTGTCAAAACTTTTTACAAAAAGTGGGGCCTTTACATTGACTCGCGGGATCAGACCACACAGGCCCAAATATTTAAGGTATTTGAGCACACTGAATGGTTCCTTCACAGGAAGATATTGGAAGAGTCCATGTTATAAAACTATTTTCCGTACCTTAAGATAAGCCCTAGAGTTGAAATTTAGTACTCTCCGTCCTGATATTGAAGTATCAATTGCTACCATACATTGTCTTTATGGATAAAAAAAAACATCCTGATCCTTCTTCCCTACTTACCCTTATGTGTTTCCCTGTCCTCCCCCCCCCCCCCCCCTCCCTACTTTCTCTCTACTATTCTTCTATCTCCCCCTTTTCTTATAGACTTGTGTTTGATATAATGTTTCTAATGTTCTACTTCAAGGAAGGATTTCCTGAGGTTTGATTTTTGGAGTACTATTTGACTCCAGTGCAATGTGTTCTTATTGATGAATCACATCTACTCCACGACTTTGATGATATTATAGATTTGATTCCTGACATTGATTGATGTACACACCAATGTTGTTTTTGTGCATTATTCATCAAATAATTGCTATCTGCTTCTGTCTTACATTGTACTCTATGAAAATCATAATAAACAGATTTTTTTTTAAAAAAAGGAGAAACCCACCAGACGGGGTGGCCAGTCGAGGCGGCAGGCGGGGAGGAAGACCACCCAGGCAGCGTCGGACCTAATTTTCAACCTGTCACATTCAGCATTAACGACAGCTGAATTAGCCGTCCTCAGCAGAGGATTGTCATATGTGCCCACAAAAGCACCTGATACCTTTCAATGGAAGGTGGAAACTTTTAAATTTAACAGAAGTTTAAAACTCAAAGAACATTTTGATAAACACACTGAGTATATACAGAAGGAGACGTCAGTTCCATTGATAAAGGGACTCTCTTTGATGGTTCACAATTTGACCCGGTGTCACAGAACGCAGCCATTAGAACATTCACACGGATGCTGGAACACCTGCAGGACGATCCTCCTCCGGATGTTTACAGTAATATGTCCAAAGATGAACATCGCGCCCTCCAGGACTTAAGCAATAGACGAGACATCATCATCAGGGGCGCTGATAAAGGGGGTGCCATTGTCATACTAGATACTGGTGACTATATAGCCGAATGTGATCGATTGCTATCTGACAGCCAGACATATAGCCTGTTAGATGGCGACCCGACCGCTCGATTCAATTCAGAATTGGATCAGATATTACTGCAGGCCAAAATAGAGGGGTTGATTACTAATGATATCTATAACAAATTGGTGTGTCCATACCCGGTGGTACCCGTCTTTTATTCAATTCCTAAGATCCACAAGGATGCTACGCATCCACCCGGGCGCCCCATTATCTCGGCTAGAGGCTCATTATGTGAGCCTATTGCCAGATACTTGCATTTCTTTCTGCAACCCTGTATTCAGGCCACCCATACACATTTGAAAGATACGAGCATGTTGTTGAGGCAGTTTGCACAATTAGGGCCTATCCAATCAGGCACGGTGCTGGCCACGCTGGATGTGGCCTGCCTATATACTTGCATCCCACACCAGGCTGGGCTAGCAGCCGTGAGACACCTCATCACCAATAACCCCAAGTACTCGGGCCCCGATGTAGACCTGTTTATTAATTTGCTGGATTACACTCTTAGTCATAATTACTTTTTGTTGAATGGCAGGTTTTTCCTTCAGAAGACCAGCTGTGCGATGGGGTCAGCGGTGGCCCCATCGCTAGCCAATACATACATGTGGGAGGTGGAGAAACAAGTGTTTTTTGAGGATGTAGAGATCGCAAAATCTATCGCTTTTTATACGCGATATATAGACGATCTCCTGCTGCTGTGGACTGGGGATGAGGGATCCCTGGGTAGGTTAGTAGAGAAACACAACAACTCTCCCAGTCCGATTAAACTCACACTGTCCACCCACAGGTCTGAAATCTGCTTTCTAGATACCAAGATCTTGATACGAGATGGTGAGCTGCAAACCACACTATATTCCAAGCCCACTGACCGTAACACACTTCTCTGATATGACAGCTTTCATCCTCCAGCTTTAATACAAGGCCTACCATACTCCCAGTACCTCAGGGTGTGCAGAATCACCAGCGCCCCTGATGAACTGGAGGTTCAATTGGAAGCCATGACCAGCAGATTTTTGCAAAGGGGCTATCCGGCAGGCCTCCTGAAGCAAGCATGTGCAAGGGCCAAATCTAAGAATAGACAGGAATTATTACAGGTTAAACAGCCCACAACCTCTGCCCCCAAGATTGCTTTGGTAAACAAATTCAATACCACCAGCAGAAGGACCAATAAAAAAGTCAAACAGTTATGGCCCATGATCACTTCCGACCCTAATTTACCCAGTTTAAAACATAGCAAAATCATGCCCTGCTACACCCGTAGTTCCAACATTAAAGATCTGGTGGTCAAGAATGATGTCACGGGATTTACAAAGATGCAGCCCGCGACACATTTTTTGACACGCAAGGCAGATTGCATTAAGTGCCTGGGCTGCACCACGTGCAGTTATATGCTGACGGGGGATTTCATTTCACATCCCCATACTGGGAAAAAGTTGAGAATCCATAAACCATTAACATGTAATTCAACATTTGTAATCTATGTGTTGATGTGCCCCTGCAGTCTCTACTACGTGGGGAAGACGCAGCGTCTATTTAAAGAACGGATGGCCCAACACAGGTCTGCGATCAGGGCAGCATTAACATCAGGTAGTAGTGATCAACCTGTGGCACGCCACTTTGCACAGAAGCGCCACAATCTTGCTTCAGTACGTTACAAAATAGTGGACCAGGTTCCTGATTCAGTGCGAGGGGGTAATCGAGCCAAAAAACTGCTGCAACTAGAGGCGAGATGGATCCATAAGTTAGACACGATCCATCCGCGCGGTTTAAATGAATATTTAAGCCTGAGTAGCTTTTTATGAGACAAAAGGCCGAGTGGTGTTAAACTGGACAAAACAATCTATCTGCATGTCATAAGCAGCAGGCAGCATATTAAAAGATCGCATTAAATTGATGTGAGCATGTTAAACTACTTTACATTCTAGCTCCTTAGACCTTGTGCCTTTAGTCCCTCAGCGAGACAGTTTCTCACTGAGGGGGCACATTAAGTATAGGGGTTATGGTGGCCACTTTTTGCTCTTCTAATACGTTCTGCGTGATGGTGAGTCATGCACATCAACATCAGCAGTAATGTGCCGTGTTTTAAATATCATCTTAATATTATATATACATGATTGTTTGTTCTTATTCACTTTTGATCTTTTAGATTTCACTCATTGTGTCAGCAATGTGTGTCTTATGCACTATGATTTGGTATACTGTTATTCACGATCGCGGTCACATTGGCACTTTTATATCTGTATTGTTGTTTTGTTACCATAGGGATCCATCCCCATGACAACGGACGTTCGGTGTCTGCGTGTACCCTCCCCGCGGCCGCGTCGCCCGGCTACGGAATGACGTCACTCTGGAGGGGCGGATACAGCCGGATCCGGAAGTGCGGGCTCCGTGGACCGGGACGCCGCTGGCCGTGTTGGAGATTGATGAGTCAGGGGCTGGTAAGTTATTTAAGTATTTGTATTTGCACTGTTTGGCACTTTGTTTTGCTGTGTCCTGAGGAAGGGAGTGCGACTCCCGAAACGTAGACGCACAATAAAGCACGTTTTTCTACATTTGTGAAAGTCTCCTGAGTGCCGCCTTCCACCAACCTATATATATATATATATATATATATATATATAACTCGAATTATGCAGAGGTATGAATTTTTTTTTCTTTCCCCGAATTGATCACTGTCGCTGGCAGTGATCACGCGGCCTGTGACACCCGTCCCCCTTCTATACAGCGGCTGTGGCTTGCACTGTCTCCCTCCCGGTGTGGTATAATGTGAATTTCGGCTCATTCAGTGTGCTACAATGTGAATTTCGGCTCATTCAGTGTGCTACAATGAGAATTTCGGATCATTCAGTGTGCCATAATGTGAATTTCGGCTCATTCAGTGTGCTACAAAGTGAATTTCGACTCATTCAGTGTGTTAAAGTGTGAATTTCGGCTCATTCAGTGTGCTACAAGGTGAATTTCGGCTCATTCAGAGTGCTACAAGGTGAATTTCGGCTCATTCAGTGTGCTACAAGGTGAATTTCGGCTCATTCAGTGTGCTACAAGGTGAATTTCGGCTCATTCAGTGTGCTACAATGTAAATTTCAGCTCATTCAGTGTGCTATAAAGTGAATTTCGGCTCATTCAGTGTGCTACAATGTGAATTTCTGCTCATTCAGCGTGCTACAAGGTGAATTTCGGCTCATTCAGTGTACCACAAGGTGAATTTCGGCTCATTTAGTGTGGTATAATGTGAATTTCGTCTCATTCAGTGTGCTACAATGTGAATTTCGGCTCATTCAGTGTGGTATAATGTGAATTTCGGCTCATTCAGTGTGCTATAATGTGAATTTCGGCTCATTCAGTGTGCTGCAATGTGAATTTCGGCTCGTACCGTCTGCTTCAATGTGAATTTCGTCTCATTCAGTGTGCTACAAGGTGAATTTCGGCTCATTCAGTGTGCTACAATGTGAATTTCGGCTCATTCAGTGTGCTACAAGGTGAATTTCGGCTAATTCAGTGTGCTACAAGGTGAATTTCGGCTCATTCAGTGTGCTACAAGGTGAATTTCGGCTCATTCAGTGTGCTTCAAGGTGAATTTCGGCTCATTCAGTGTGCTACAATGTGAATTTCGGCTCATTCAGTGTGCTGCAAGGTGAATTTTGGCTCATTCAGTGTGGTATAATGTGAATTTCGGCTCATTCAGTGTGCTACAATGTGAATTTCGGCTCATTCAGTGTGGTATAATGTGAATTTCGGCTCATTCAGTGTGCTATAATGTGAATTTCGGCTCATTCAGTGTGCTATAATGTGAATTTCGGCTCATTCAGTGTGCTGCAATGTGAATTTCGGCTCGTACCGTCTGCTTCAATGTGAATTTCGGCTCATTCAGTGTGCTACAAGGTGAATTTCGGCTCATTCAGTGTGCTACAATGTGAATTTCGGCTCATTCACTGTGCTTCAAGGTGAATTTCGGCTAATTCAGTGTGCTACAAGGTGAATTTTGGCTCATTCAGTGTGTTACAGTGTGAATTTCGGCTCATTCAGTGTGTTACAGTGTGAATTTCGGCTCATTCAGTGTGCTACAAGGTGAATTTCGGCTCATTCAGTGTGCTACAAGGTGAATTTCGGCTCATTCAGTGTGCTACAATGTGAATTTCGGCTCATTCAGTGTGCTACAAGGTGAATTTTGGCTCATTCAGTGTGCTACAAGGTGAATTTCGGCTCATTCAGTGTGCTACAAGGTGAATTTCGGCTCATTCAGTGTGCTACAATGTGAATTTCGGCTCATTCAGCGTGCTACAAGGTGAATTTCGGCTCATTCAGTGTGCTACAAGGTGAATTTCGGCTCATTCAGTGTGGTATAATGTGAATTTCTGCTCATTCAGTGTGCTACAATGTGAATTTCGGCTCATTCAGTGTGGTATAATGTGAATTTCGGCTCATTCAGTGTGCTATAATGTGAATTTCGGCTCATTCAGTGTGCTGCAATGTGAATTTCGGCTCGTACCGTCTGCTTCAATGTGAATTTCGGCTCATTCAGTGTGCTACAAGGTGAATTTCGGCTCATTCAGTGTGCTACAATGTGAATTTCGGCTCATTCAGTGTGCTACAAGGTGAATTCCGGCTAATTCAGTGTGCTACAAGGTGAATTTCGGCTCATTCAGTGTGCTACAAGGTGAATTTCGGCTCATTCAGTGTGCTTCAAGGTGAATTTCGGCTCATTCAGTGTGCTACAATGTGAATTTCGGCTCATTCAGTGTGCTGCAAGGTGAATTTTGGCTCATTCAGTGTGGTATAATGTGAATTTCGGCTCATTCAGTGTGGTATAATGTGAATTTCGGCTCATTCAGTGTGCTATAATGTGAATTTCGGCTCATTCAGTGTGCTGCAATGTGAATTTCGGCTCGTACCGTCTGCTTCAATGTGAATTTCGGCTCATTCAGTGTGCTACAAGGTGAATTTCGGCTCATTCAGTGTGCTACAATGTGAATTTCGGCTCATTCACTGTGCTACAAGGTGAATTTCGGCTAATTCAGTGTGCTACAAGGTGAATTTTGGCTCATTCAGTGTGTTACAGTGTGAATTTCGGCTCATTCAGTGTGTTACAGTGTGAATTTCGGCTCATTCAGTGTGCTACAAGGTGAATTTCGGCTCATTCAGTGTGCTACAAGGTGAATTTCGGTTCATTCAGTGTGCTACAAGGTGAATTTCGGCTCATTCAGTGTGCTACAAGGTGAATTTTGGCTCATTCAGTGTGCTACAAGGTGAATTTCGGCTCATTCAGTGTGCTACAAGGTGAATTTCGGCTCATTCAGTGTGCTACAATGTGAATTTCGGCTCATTCAGCGTGCTACAAGGTGAATTTCGGCTCATTCAGTGTGCTACAAGGTGAATTTCGGCTCATTCAGTGTGGTATAATGTGAATTTCTGCTCATTCAGTGTGCTACAATGTGAATTTCGGCTCATTCAGTGTGGTATAATGTGAATTTCGGCTCATTCAGTGTGCTATAATGTGAATTTCGGCTCATTCAGTGTGCTGCAATGTGAATTTCGGCTCGTACTGTCTGCTTCAATGTGAATTTCGGCTCATTCAGTGTGCTATAATGTGAATTTCGGCTCATTCAGTGTGCTATAATGTGAATTTCGGCTCGTACCGTGTGCTTCAATGTGAATTTCGGCTCGTACCGTGTGCTATAATGTGAAAGGGGCACCAGTACTAGATAGTATAAGGGGTTCTACTACACGGGACATGCCCCCTTTTGGGTGTCCATGCCCCCTTTTCCTTGACTTTTGCATACCCCCACTTCAAAATTTCCACTTCGACCACTGTGTATATATATATATATATATATATATATATATATATATAAAAGACTACATACACATATATGTGGGGGGGGGCAGCTGACAATTTGCCTAGGGTGCTGAGAAACCTTGCACCGGCCCTGTGTGGGGGAACTGTCTCCAGATAGAGAATTCCTTGAGTGTGTGGTGTGTCGGTACGCGTGTGTCGGCATGTCTGAAGCGGAAGGCTCTTCTAGGGAGGAGGTGGAGCAAATGAGTGTGGTGTCTCCATCGGCAATGCCGACACCGGACTGGTTGGATATGTGGAATGTGTTAAATGCAAATGTGAATTTATTGCATAAAAGGTTGGACAAAGCTGAGTCCAGGGACTGTACAAGTTTAGCCTGGCTTTCACTATGTCACAGGGACCTTCTGGGTCTCAAAAGCGCCCACTATCCCAAATAGTAGACACTGATACCGTCACGGATTCAGACTCCAGTGTCGACTACGATGATGCAAAGTTGCAGCCAAAATTGGCTAAAAGTATTCATTATATGATTATTGCTATAAAAGAATTGTTGCATATCACGGATGAACCCTCTGTCACTGACACGAGGGTCCACATGTTTAAAGAAAAGACACCTGAGGTAACTTTTCCGCCATCTCATGAGCTGAACGAATTATTTGAAAGGACTTGGGAATCTCCAGACAAAAAACTGCAGATTCCCAAAAGGATTCTTATGGCGTATCCTTTCCCGACTAAGGACAGGATACGATGGGAATCCTCACCGAGGGTAGACAAAGCGTTGACACGCTTATCCAAAAAGGTAGCGCTGCCATCTCAAGATACGGCAACCCTCAAGTAGAGATGAGCGCCTGAAATTTTTCGGGTTTTGTGTTTTGGTTTTGGGTTCGGTTCCGCGGCCGTGTTTTGGGTTCGACCGCGTTTTGGCAAAACCTCACCGAATTTTTTTTGTCGGATTCGGGTGTGTTTTGGATTCGGGTGTTTTTTTAAAAAAACACTAAAAAACAGCTTAAATCATAGAATTTGGGGGTCATTTTGATCCCATATTATTATTAACCTCAAAAACCATAATTTCCACTCATTTTCAGTCTATTCTGAATACCTCACACCTCACAATATTATTTTTAGTCCTAAAATTTGCACCAAGGTCGCTGGATGACTAAGCTAAGCGACACTAGTGGCCGACACAAACACCTGGCCCATCTAGGAGTGGCACTGCAGTGTCACGCAGGATGTCCCTTCCAAAAAACCCTCCCCAATCAGCACATGACGCAAAGAAAAAAAGAGGCGCAATGAGGTAGCTGACTGTGTGAGTAAGATAAGCGACCCTAGTGGCCGACACAAACACCGGGCCCATTTAGGAGTGGCACTGCAGTGTCACGCAGGATGTCCCTTCCAAAAAACCCTCCCCAATCAGCACATGACGCAAAGAAAAAAAGAGGCGCAATGAGGTAGCTGACTGTGTGAGTAAGATTAGCGACCCTAGTGGCCGACACAAACACCGGGCCCATTTAGGAGTGGCACTGCAGTGTCACGCAGGATGTCCCTTCCAAAAAACCCTCCCCAATCAGCACATGACGCAAAGAAAAAAAGAGGCGCAATGAGGTAGCTGACTGTGTGAGTAAGATTAGCGACCCTAGTGGCCGACACAAACACCGGGCCCATTTAGGAGTGGCACTGCAGTGTCACGCAGGATGTCCCTTCCAAAAAACCCTCCCCAATCAGCACATGACGCAAAGAAAAAAAGAGGCGCAATGAGGTAGCTGACTGTGTGAGTAAGATTAGCGACCCTAGTGGCCGACAAAAACACCGGGCCCATTTAGGAGTGGCACTGCAGTGTCACGCAGGATGTCCCTTCCAAAAAACCCTCCCCAATCAGCACATGACGCAAAGAAAAAAAGAGGCGCAATGAGGTAGCTGACTGTGTGAGTAAGATTAGCGACCCTAGTGGCCGACACAAACACCGGGCCCATTTAGGAGTGGCACTGCAGTGTCACGCAGGATGTCCCTTCAAAAAAACCCTCCCCAATCAGCACATGACGCAAAGAAAAAAAGAGGCGCAATGAGGTAGCTGACTGTGTGTAAGATTAGCGACCCTAGTGGCCGACACAAACACCGGGCCCATTTAGGAGTGGCACTGCAGTGTCACGCAGGATGTCCCTTCCAAAAAACCCTCCCCAATCAGCACATGACGCAAAGAAAAAAAGAGGCGCAATGAGGTAGCTGACTGTGTGAGTAAGATTAGCGACCCTAGTGGCCGACACAAACACCGGGCCCATTTAGGAGTGGCACTGCAGTGTCACGCAGGATGTCCCTTCCAAAAAACCCTCCCCAATCAGCACATGACGCAAAGAAAAAAAGAGGCGCAATGAGGTAGCTGACTGTGTGAGTAAGATTAGCGACCCTAGTGGCCGACACAAACACCGGGCCCATTTAGGAGTGGCACTGCAGTGTCACGCAGGATGTCCCTTCCAAAAAACCCTCCCCAATCAGCACATGACGCAAAGAAAAAAAGAGGCGCAATGAGGTAGCTGACTGTGTGAGTAAGATTAGCGACCCTAGTGGCCGACACAAACACCGGGCCCATTTAGGAGTGGCACTGCAGTGTCACGCAGGATGTCCCTTCAAAAAAACCCTCCCCAATCAGCACATGACGCAAAGAAAAAAAGAGGCGCAATGAGGTAGCTGACTGTGTGAGTAAGATTAGCGACCCTAGTGGCCGACACAAACACCGGGCCCATTTAGGAGTGGCACTGCAGTGTCACGCAGGATGTCCCTTCCAAAAAACCCTCCCCAATCAGCACATGACGCAAAGAAAAAAAGAGGCGCAATGAGGTAGCTGACTGTGTGAGTAAGATTAGCGACCCTAGTGGCCGACACAAACACCGGGCCCATTTAGGAGTGGCACTGCAGTGTCACGCAGGATGTCCCTTCAAAAAACCCTCCCCAATCAGCACATGACGCAAAGAAAAAAAGAGGCGCAATGAGGTAGCTGACTGTGTGAGTAAGATTAGCGACCCTAGTGGCCGACACAAACACCGGGCCCATTTAGGAGTGGCACTGCAGTGTCACGCAGGATGTCCCTTCCAAAAAACCCTCCCCAAACAGCACATGACGCAAAGAAAAATAAAAGAAAAAAGAGGTGCAAGATGGAATTGTCCTTGGGCCCTCCCACCCACCCTTATGTTGTATAAACAAAACAGGACATGCACACTTTAACCAACCCATCATTTCAGTGACAGGGTCTGCCACACGACTGTGACTGATATGACGGGTTGGTTTGGACCCCCCCCAAAAAAGAAGCAATTAATCTCTCCTTGCACAAACTGGCTCTACAGAGGCAAGATGTCCACCTCATCATCACCCTCCGATATATCACCGTGTACATCCCCCTCCTCACAGATTATCAATTCGTCCCCACTGGAATCCACCATCTCAGCTCCCTGTGTACTTTGTGGAGGCAATTGCTGCTGGTCAATGTCTCCGCGGAGGAATTGATTATAATTCATTTTAATGAACATCATCTTCTCCACATTTTCTGGATGTAACCTCGTACGCCGATTGCTGACAAGGTGAGCGGCGGCACTAAACACTCTTTCGGAGTACACACTTGTGGGAGGGCAACTTAGGTAGAATAAAGCCAGTTTGTGCAATGGCCTCCAAATTGCCTCTTTTTCCTGCCAGTATAAGTATGGACTGTGTGACGTGCCTACTTGGATGCGGTCACTCATATAATCCTCCACCATTCTTTCAATGGTGAGAGAATCATATGCAGTGACAGTAGACGACATGTCCGTAATCGTTGTCAGGTCCTTCAGTCCGGACCAGATGTCAGCATCAGCAGTCGCTCCAGACTGCCCTGCATCACCGCCAGCGGGTGGGCTCGGAATTCTGAGCCTTTTCCTCGCACCCCCAGTTGCGGGAGAATGTGAAGGAGGAGATGTTGACAGGTCGCGTTCCGCTTGACTTGACAATTTTCTCACCAGCAGGTCTTTCAACCCCAGCAGACTTGTGTCTGCCGGAAAGAGAGATCCAAGGTAGGCTTTAAATCTAGGATCGAGCACGGTGGCCAAAATGTAGTGCTCTGATTTCAACAGATTGACCACCCGTGAATCCTTGTTAAGCGAATTAAGGGCTCCATCCACAAGTCCCACATGCCTAGCGGAATCGCTCCGTGTTAGCTCCTCCTTCAATGTCTCCAGCTTCTTCTGCAAAAGCCTGATGAGGGGAATGACCTGACTCAGGCTGGCAGTGTCTGAACTGACTTCACGTGTGGCAAGTTCAAAGGGCATCAGAACCTTGCACAACGTTGAAATCATTCTCCACTGCGCTTGAGACAGGTGCATTCCACCTCCTATATCGTGCTCAATTGTATAGGCTTGAATGGCCTTTTGCTGCTCCTCCAACCTCTGAAGCATATAGAGGGTTGAATTCCACCTCGTTACCACTTCTTGCTTCAGATGATGGCAGGGCAGGTTCAGTAGTTTTTGGTGGTGCTCCAGTCTTCTGTACGTGGTGCCTGTACGCCGAAAGTGTCCCGCAATTTTTCTGGCCACCGACAGCATCTCTTGCACGCCCCTGTCGTTTTTTAAATAATTCTGCACCACCAAATTCAAGGTATGTGCAAAACATGGGACGTGCTGGAATTTGCCCATATTTAATGCACACACAATATTGCTGGCGTTGTCCGATGCCACAAATCCACAGGAGAGTCCAATTGAGGTAAGCCATTCCGCGATGATCTTCCTCAGTTGCCGTAAGAGGTTTTCAGCTGTGTGCGTATTCTGGAAACCGGTGATACAAAGCGTAGCCTGCCTAGGAAAGAGTTGGCGTTTGCGAGATGCTGCTACTGGTGCCGCCGCTGCTGTTCTTGCGGCGGGAGTCCATACATCTACCCAGTGGGCTGTCACAGTCATATAGTCCTGACCCTGCCCTGCTCCACTTGTCCACATGTCCGTGGTTAAGTGGACATTGGGTACAACTGCATTTTTTAGGACACTGGTGAGTCTTTTTCTGACGTCCGTGTACATTCTCGGTATCGCCTGCCTAGAGAAGTGGAACCTAGATGGTATTTGGTAACGGGGGCACACTGCCTCAATAAATTGTCTAGTTCCCTGTGAACTAACGGCGGATACCGGACGCACGTCTAACACCAACATAGTTGTCAAGGCCTCAGTTATCCGCTTTGCAGCAGGATGACTGCTGTGATATTTCATCTTCCTCGCAAAGGACTGTTGAACAGTCAATTGCTTACTGGAAGTAGTACAAGTGGGCTTACGACTTCCCCTCTGGGATGACCATCGACTCCCAGCAGCAACAACAGCAGCGCCAGCAGCAGTAGGCGTTACACGCAAGGATGCATCGGAGGAATCCCAGGCAGGAGAGGACTCGTCAGAATTGCCAGTGACATTGCCTGCAGGACTATTGGCATTCCTGGGGAAGGAAGAAATTGACACTGAGGGAGTTGGTGGGGTGGTTTGCGTGAGCTTGGTTACAAGAGGAAGGGATTTACTGGTCAGTGGACTGCTTCCGCTGTCACCCAAAGTTTTTGAACTTGTCACTGACTTATTATGAATGCGCTGCAGGTGACGTATAAGGGAGGATGTTCCGAGGTGGTTAACGTCCTTACCCCTACTTATTACAGCTTGACAAAGGGAACACACGGCTTGACACCTGTTGTCCGCATTTCTGTTGAAATAGTTCCACACCGAAGAGCTGATTTTTTTGGTATTTTCACCAGGCATGTCAACGGCCATATTCCTCCCACGGACAACAGGTGTCTCCCCGGGTGCCTGACTTAAACAAACCACCTCACCATCAGAATCCTCCTGGTCAATTTCCTCCCCAGCGCCAGCAACACCCATATCCTCCTCATCCTGGTGTACTTCAACACTGACATCTTCAATCTGACTATCAGGAACTGGACTGCGGGTGCTCCTTCCAGCACTTGCAGGGGGCGTGCAAATGGTGGAAGGCGCATGCTCTTCACGTCCAGTGTTGGGAAGGTCAGGCATCGCAACCGACACAATTGGACTCTCCTTGTGGATTTGGGATTTCGAAGAACGCACAGTTCTTTGCGGTGCTACTGCTTTTGCCAGCTTGAGTCTTTTCATTTTTCTAGCGAGAGGCTGAGTGCCTCCATCCTCATGTGAAGCTGAACCACTAGCCATGAACATAGGCCAGGGCCTCAGCCGTTCCTTGCCACTCCGTGTGGTAAATGGCATATTGGCAAGTTTACGCTTCTCCTCCGACAATTTTATTTTAGGTTTTGGAGTCCTTTTTTTACTGATATTTGGTGTTTTGGATTTGACATGCTCTGTACTATGACATTGGGCATCGGCCTTGGTAGACGACGTTGCTGGCATTTCATCGTCTCGGCCATGACTAGTGGCAGCAGCTTCAGCACGAGGTGGAAGTGGATCTTGATCTTTCCCTAATTTTGGAACCTCAACATTTTTGTTCTCCATATTTTAATAGGCACAACTAAAAGGCACCTCAGGTAAACAATGGAGATGGATGGATACTAGTATACAATTATGGACGGACTGCCGAGTGCCGACACAGAGGTAGCTACAGCCGTGAACTACCGTACTGTGTCTGCTGCTAATATAGACTGGTTGATAAAGAGATGTCGTAGTATGTATGTATGAAGAAGAAAGAAAAAAAAACCACGGGTAGGTGGTATACAATTATGGACGGACTGCCGAGTGCCGACACAGAGGTAGCCACAGCCGTGAACTACCGTACTGTACTGTGTCTGCTGCTAATATAGACTGGTTGATAAAGAGATGTAGTAGTATGTATGTATAAAGAAGAAAGAAAAAAAAACCACGGGTAGGTGGTATACAATTATGGACGGACTGCCGAGTGCCGACACAGAGGTAGCCACAGCCGTGAACTACCGTACTGTACTGTGTCTGCTGCTAATATAGACTGGTTGATAAAGAGATGTCGTAGTATGTATGTATGAAGAAGAAAGAAAAAAAAACCACGGTTAGGTGGTATACAATTATGGACGAACTGCCGAGTGCCGACACAGAGGTAGCCACAGCCGTGAACTACCATACTGTACTGTGTCTGCTGCTAATATAGACTGGTTGATAAAGAGATGTCGTAGTATGTATGTATAAAGAAGAAAGAAAAAAAAACCACGGTTAGGTGGTATACAATTATGGACGGACTGCCGAGTGCCGACACAGAGGTAGCCACAGCCGTGAACTACCGTACTGTACTGTGTCTGCTGCTAATATAGACTGGTTGATAAAGAGATGTCGTAGTATGTATGTATGAAGAAGAAAGAAAAAAAAACCACGGTTAGGTGGTATACAATTATGGACGGACTGCCGAGTGCCGACACAGAGGTAGCCACAGCCGTGAACTACCGTACTGTACTGTTTCTGCTGCTAATATAGACTGGTTGATAAAGAGATGTCGTAGTATGTATGTATAAAGAAGAAAGAAAAAAAAACCATGGTTAGGTGGTATACAATTATGGACGGACTGCCGAGTGCCGACACAGAGGTAGCCACAGCCGTGAACTACCGTACTGTACTGTGTCTGCTGCTAATATAGACTGGTTGATAAAGAGATGTAGTAGTATGTATGTATAAAGAAGAAAGAAAAAAAAACCACGGGTAGGTGGTATACAATTATGGATGGACTGCCGAGTGCCGACACAGAGGTAGCTACAGCCGTGAACTACCGTACTGTGTCTGCTGCGACTGGATGATAAATAATTATATAAAAAATATATATATATCACTACTGTAGCCGGACAGGTATATATATTATATAATGACGGACCTGCTGGACACTGTCTGTCAGCAGAATGAGTTTTTTATAGAATAAAAAAAAAAACACCACACAAGTGAAGTCACACGACGAGTGTTTAACTTTTTAAGGCAATCACAATATAGTATACTACTAACTATACTGGTGGTCAGTGTGGTCAGGTCACTGGTCAGTCACACTGGCAGTGGCACTCCTGCAGCAAAAGTGTGCACTGTTTAATTTTAATATAATATGTACTCCTGGCTCCTGCTATAACCTATAACTGGCACTGCAGTGCTCCCCAGTCTCCCCCACAATTATAAGCTGTGTGAGCTGAGCACAGTCAGATATATAATATATACATAGATGATGCAGCACACTGGGCTGAGCAGTGCACACAGATATGGTATGTGACTGTCTTGTACTCCTGGCTCCTGCTATAACCTATAACTGGCACTGCAGTGCTCCCCAGTCTCCCCCACAATTATAAGCTGTGTGAGCTGAGCACAGTCAGATATATAATATATACATAGATGATGCAGGCATGCAGCACACTGGGCTGAGCAGTGCACACAGATATGGTATGTGACTGAGTCACTGTGTGTACCGTTTTTTTCAGGCAGAGAACGGATATATTAAATAAAACAACTGCACTGCTGGTGGTCACTGTGGTCAGTCACTAAACTCTGCACTCTCTTCTACAGTATCAGCCTCAGGTCAATCTCTCTCTCTCTCTCCTAATCTAAATGGAGAGGACGCCAGCCACGTCCTCTCCCTATCAATCTCAATGCACGTGTGAAAATGGCGGCGACGCGCGGCTCCTTATATAGAATCCGAGTCTCGCGAGAATCCGACAGCGTCATGATGACGTTCGGGCGCGCTCGGGTTAACCGAGCAAGGCGGGAAGATCCGAGTCGCTCGGACCCGTGAAAAAAAACATGAAGTTCGTGCGGGTTCGGATTCAGAGAAACCGAACCCGCTCATCTCTACCCTCAAGGATCCGGCGGATCGCAGGCAGGAGACTACCTTGAAGTCTATTTACACACATACGGGTACCTTACTCAGACCGGCGATAGCGTCGGCTTGGGTTTGTAGCGCTGTAGCAGTGTGGACAGATAACTTATCTGCTGATATAGATACGCTGGATAAGGAGACCATTTTATTGACCCTGGGTCATATTAAAGACGCTGTCCTATATATGAGAGATGCTCAGAGAGACATTGGCCTACTGGGTTCCAGAGCCAACGCTATGGCGATTTCGGCTAGGCGGGCCCTATGGACCCGACAATGGACGGGTGATGCCGACTCGAAGAGGCATAAGGAGGTTTTACCTTACAAGGGTGAGGAATTATTTGGGGACGGTCTCACGGACCTAGTTTCCACGGCTACGGCAGGTAAATCACTTTTTTTGCCTTATGTTTCCTCACAGCCTAAGAAAACGCCACATTATCAGATGCAGTCCTTTCGGTCGCATAAACCCAAGAGAGTGCGGGGATCTTCCTTTCTTGCCAGAGGTAAGGGCAGGGGGAAAAAGCTGCCAGCCACAGCCAGTTTCCAGGAGCAGAAGTCCTCCCCGGCCTCTACAAAATCCACTGCATGATGCTGGGGCTCCGCTGAGGGAGTCCGCCCCAGTGGGGGCACGTCTTCAACTTTTCAGCCACGTCTGGGTTCAATCACAGGTGGATCCCTGGGCAATCAAAATTGTTTCCATGGGTTACAAGCTGGAATTCGAAGAGGTGCCTCCTTGCCGGTTTTTCAAATCGGCCCTGCCGGCTTCTTTCCCAGAGAGGTAGATAGTGTTAAAAGCTATTCAAAAATTGTGTCTTCAACAAGTGGTGGTCAAAGTCCCCTTGCTGCAGCAGGGGATGGGGCATTACTCAACCCTGTTTGTGGTTCTGAAACCGGACGGTTCGGTCAGGCCCATTTTGAATTTAAAATCCTTAAACCTATACTTAAAAAGGTTCAAGTTCAAGATGGCGTCGCTCAGAGCGGTCATCGCCAGCCTGGAAGGGGGGGATTATATGGTGTCCCTGGGCATGAGGGACGCATACCTTCATGTCCCCATATATCCGCCCCATCAGGCGTTCCTGAGGTTTGCTGTACAGGATTGTCATTACCAATTTCAGACGTTGCCGTTTGGGCTTTCCACGGCCCCGAGGATTTTCACCAAGGTAATGGCGGAAATGATGGTGCTCCTGGCTGGATTCTCAATATCCCAAAGTCACAGTTGATTCCAACGACTCGTTTGCCCTTCTTAGGCATGATTCCGGATACAGACCAGAAAAGGGTTTATCTTCCGATGGAAAAGGCCCAAGAACTCATGTCTTTGGTCAGGGACCTATTGAAGCCAACAAGGGTGTCGGTGCATCACTGCACTCAAGTTCTGGGAAAGATGGTGGCGACTTACGAGGCCATTCCATTCGGCAGGTTCCATGCGAGAACGTTTCAATGGGACCTTCTGGACAAATGGTCCGGGTCACATCTACAGATTCATCAGATGATCACCCTGTCCCCCAGGGCCAGGGTATCTCTCCTGTGGTGGCTGCAGAGTGCTCACTTTCTGGAGGGTCACAGGTTCGGCATTCAGGACTGGGTTCTGGTAACCACAGACGTGAGCCTCCGAGGTTGGGGTGCAGTCACACAGGGAAGAAACTTCCAGGGTCTTTGGTCAAGCCAGGAGGCTTGTCTTCACATCAACGTACTGGAGTTGAGGGCCATATACAACGCCCTTCGACAAGCGGAAAAGTTGCTTCGCGACCTACCAGTTCTGATCCAGTCAGACAACATCACCGCAGTGGCGCATGTAAACCGCCAAGGCAGAACAAAGAGCATAGTGGCAATGGCGGAAGCCACCAGGATTCTTCGCTGGGCGGAAAATCATGTAAGCGCCCTGACAGCAGTCTTCATTCCGGGAGTAGACAACTGGGAAGCAGACTTCCTCAGCAGACATGATCTACATCCAGGAGAGTGGGGACTTCAACAGGAAGTCTTCGCAGAGATTGCAAGTCGGTGGGGACTGCCTCAGATAGACATGATGGCGTCACGCCTCAACAAGAAACTACCGAAGTATTGCGCCAGGTCGAGAGACCCTCAGGCAGTGGCGGTGGACGCCTTGGTGACACGATGGGTGTTTCAGTCGGTCTATGTGTTCCCTCCTCTTCCGCTCATCTCAAAGATATTGAGAATCATAAGATGAAGAGGAGTACAGACAATTCTCATTGTTCCAGATTGGCCGCGAAGGGCCTGGTATCCGGATCTGCAGGAAATGCTCACAGAAGATCCGTGGCCTCTTCCTCTCAGAGAGGACCTGTTACAACAGGGGCCCTGTCTATTCCAAGACTTACTGCGGCTACGTTTGACGGCATGGCGGTTGAACGCCGGATCCTAGCGGAAAAGGGCATTCCAGATGAGGTCATTCCTACTCTGATAAATGCTAGGAAAGACGTGACAGCGAAACATTATCACCGTATATGGAGAAAGTACGTATCTTGGTGTGAGTCCAGGAATGCTCCTCCGGAGGAATTCCATTTGGGCCGTTTCCTTCACTTCCTACAAACGGGAGTGAATTTGGGCCTAAAATTAGGCTCCATTAAGGTTCAGATTTCGGCCCTATCCATTTTCTTTCAGAAGGAATTGGCTTCTCTCCCAGAAGTCCAGACTTTTGTGAAGGGAGTGCTGCATATCCAGTCTCCTTTTGTACCTCCAATGGCACCCTGGGACCTTAACGTGGTGTTGCGGTTCCTTAAGTCTCACTGGTTTGAACCACTTAAAACGGTGGAATTAAAATACCTCACTTTGAAAGTGGTCATGTTGTTGGCCTTGGCATCGGCAAGGTGAGTGTCGGAGTTGGCGGCTTTATCTCACAAAAGCCCCTATCTGATTTTCCATGTGGATAGAGCAGAGTTGCGGACTCGTCCTCAATTTTTGCCCAAGGTGGTTTCTTCTTTTCATATGAACCAACCTATTGTGGTACCTGTGGCTACACGGGACTTAGAGGATTCCGAGTCCCTTGATGTGGGCAGGGCATTGAAAATTTATGTGGCCAGAACGGCCCGGGTTAGGAAAACAGAGGCACTGTTTGTCCTGTATGCGGCCGACAAGTTTGGCGCTCCTGCTTCGAAGCAGACTATTGCTCGCTGGATCTGTAACACGATTCAGCAGGCTCATTCTACGGCTGGATTGCCATTACCAAATTCTGTAAAGGCCCATTCCACTAGGAAGGTGGGCTCTTCTTGGGTGGCTGCCCGAGGTGCCTCGGCTTTACAGCTGTGCCGAGCTGCTACTTGGTCAGGTTCAAACACCTTTGCGAAGTTCTACAAGTTTGATACCCTGACTGATGAGGACCTCATGTTTGCTCAATCGGTGCTGCAGAGTCATTCGCACTCTCCCGCCCGTTTTGGAGCTTTGGTATAATCCCCATGGTCCTTACGGAGTCCCCAGCATCCTCTAGGACGTAAGAGAAAATAAGATTTTAAACCTACCGGTAAATCTTTTTCTCCTAGTCCGTAGAGGATGCTGGGCGCCCGTCCCAGTGCGGACTACATCTGCAAGACTTGTATATAGTGTTTGCTTACTTAAGGGTTATGTTACAGTTTTGATCAGTCTCGGACTGATCTGTTTGCTTTCATGCTGTTAATTGGTTCGTATATTTCATGTTATACGGTGTGGATGGTGTGGGCTGGTATGAATCTTGCCCTTAGATTAACAAAAATCCTTTCCTTGTACTGTCCGTCTCCTCTGGGCACAGTTTCTCTAACTGAGGTCTGGAGGAGGGGCATAGAGGGAGGAGCCAGTGCACACCCATATCTAAAGTTCTTTTTAGTGCCCATGTCTCCTGCGGAGCCCGTCTATCCCCATGGTCCTTACGGAGTCCCCAGCATCCTCTACGGCAGGCATTCCCAACCACGGTCCTCAAGGCACACTAACAGTGCAGGTTTTAGTGATATCCAGGCTTCAGCACAGGTGACTTAATTAGTAGCTCAGTTATTTTGATTTAATCATCTGTGCTGCAGCCTGGATATCACTAAAACCTGCACTGTTGGTGTGCCTTGAGGACCGTGGTTGGGAATGCCTGCTCTACGGACTAGGAGAAAAAGATTTACAGGTAGGTTTAAAATCTTATTTTTACACAGGTTATCATGTGTTAAGATGTTCACTGCTGTTGCGTTATGCATGCACGTTAGCATGGTTAGTTGAAAGCAGTGTCAAACTGGGGTATGTAGGGCCCACCGGGGCAATGCAGTGGCAGTGCCGTAACTAGGTGTGTGCAGAAGGTGCATTGCCCACAGCACACTTGCCCTGTGGGCGCACCTTCTACATACACCCCAAGTGCCCGCATATCCCTCCCGCTGACGGCCACCCTGCTGCTCCCGCTCCCCTGTACCTGCCGCCCGCAGCCCCATGCTCCGCCAGCTGGAGTTTCTGCCGCTGATCGCTGTGTATAGCCAGCGTAAGCGATGGACAGTTTATCCCCCCCTGTGTTGCTGCGCCCCCGAGTCCCACGGCCCACCCCCTCTATGTCTGTGAAGTGTACAGTGTTCTGTACAGGAGCCGGCAAAAGCACATCAAGAACACAGACACTACAATACACTTCACTACACTATATTACACTGCACTATACTATACTACACTATATTACACTACACTACAGTACACTCCACTACACTACACTACACTACACTATATACCAGTCGTGTAAAAGGGGACTCTACCTGCCGTAATGCCTGCTGTATTGTGTGAAAGGGGACTCTACCTGCCGTAATGTGTAAAAGGGGGATCTGACTGCTGTACTGTGTAAAAGGGGACTCTACCTGCCGTAATGTGTAAAAGGGGACTCTACCAGCTGTACTGTGTAAAAGGGGACTCTACCAGCCGTACTATGTAAAAGGGGACTCTAGCAGCCGTACTGTGTAAAAGGGTACTCTACCAGCTGTAATGTGTAAAATGAAGCTCTGCCTGCCGTAATGTGGTAATGTGTTTAAGTGGCGCCAATTTGAATAATGGAGACTACTGTGCAGCATAATATGAATTGGTATTATTTTGTTGCCACGCTTCTTCCCCATCAAACCGCACCCCTATATTTTTGGTTCGCACCTACGGCGCGCACTGGCCCCATTTTGAATTTGATGCCGGGGGGGGCGCCAATGCTGTTTCTTGCACACAGCGCTAAAATGTCTACTTACGGCACTGTGCAGTGGTAGGGGCCTGTGTTAGGGGTGTGGTCAGTCTGCAGAAGGGGTGTGGCCTGCCACCTCATTGGTTTGACTAACCATTAGAGTGCAACGTTTGGGCCCCTTCATATATGTATATATATATATATACAGTAAACTCAGCTGCTGCATGCATGATAATGTACCAGATTAATAACAGATTGATAACAGCAATGCACTGTAGAAAATACACCATAGTCCGGTATAAGGTAACATATGTATAATGTATAATTCAAGTGCACAGTCTGGAACCTGATCCCTTGAGCAGGAGGTGAGCCCCCAGGTAGTAGGACCCACCAATGGTTTCCCCTGTACCCCTGTGGGCCAGTCCAAGCCTGCACCCCAGGGTGCCTAGGCACACAGTTTGGGAACCACTGGCACAAACTGAATCCTTCAACTAGCATGCAATTGCCTGGTCATTTGTCTGAAAACTGGAAATTATTTTTTTAAAGTTTAATATATACCTTATTGTGCAGGGATTGAGGATGATAAGACAAAGGTGTCTATTGTTCTCCATGAGAGATAGGAGATGATGTGCTGGATATTTATAACAATTTTCAGTTTGCTGAAGGACAGACTATAGTCATCCTTTATAATGCAAAGGTTTGGAGAGTACTTTGTTCCAGGAAAGAATGTGGCATATGAAAGATATGTTTTTCACTTGTGATCAGATAAAAAGGAGATGGGTTGTATCATGTGACACAACTACAATTAATATACTATACAATACTGACAAGCGGGCCAGTCATTTATTGTAAAGCTTTACAGTGTAAATAATAGAGATGAGCGCCTGAAATTTTTCGGGTTTTGTGTTTTGATTTTGGGTTCGGTTCCGCGGCCGTGTTTTGGGTTCGAACGCGTTTTGGCAAAACCTCACCGAATTTTTTTTGTCGGATTCGGGTGTGTTTTGGATTCGGGTGTTTTTTTCCAAAAACACTAAAAAACAGCTTAAATCATAGAATTTGGGGGTCATTTTGATCCCAAAGTATTATTAACCTCAAAAACCATAATTTCCACTCATTTTCAGTCTATTCTGAATACCTCACACCTCACAATATTATTTTTAGTCCTAAAATTTGCACCGAGGTCGCTGTGTGAGTAAGATAAGCGACCCTAGTGGCCGACACAAACACCGGGCCCATCTAGGAGTGGCACTGCAGTGTCACGCAGGATGTCCCTTCCAAAAAAACCCTCCCCAAACAGCACATGACGCAAAGAAAAAAAGAGGCGCAATGAGGTAGCTGTGTGAGTAAGATTAGCGACCCTAGTGGCCGACACAAACACCGGGCCCATCTAGGAGTGGCACTGCAGTGTCACGCAGGATGTCCCTTCCAAAAAACCCTCCCCAAACAGCACATGACGCAAAGAAAAAAAGAGGCGCAATGAGGTAGCTGACTGTGTGAGTAAGATTAGCGACCCTAGTGGCCGTCACAAACACCGGGCCCATCTAGGAGTGGCACTGCAGTGTCACGCAGGATGGCCCTTCCAAAAAAACCCTCCCCAATCAGCACATGATGCAAAGAAAAAGAAAAGAAAAAAGAGGTGCAAGATGGAATTGTCCTTGGGCCCTCCCACCCACCCTTATGTTGTATAAACAAAACAGGACATGCACACTTTAACCAACCCATCATTTCAGTGACAGGGTCTGCCACACGACTGTGACTGATATGACGGGTTGGTTTGGACCCCCCCCAAAAAAGAAGCAATTAATCTCTCCTTGCACAAACTGGCTCTACAGAGGCAAGATGTCCACCTCATCTTCACCCTCCGATATATCACCGTGTACATCCCCCTCCTCACAGATTATCAATTCGTCCCCACTGGAATCCACCATCTCAGCTCCCTGTGTACTTTGTGGAGGCAATTGCTGCTGGTCAATGTCTCCGCGGAGGAATTGATTATAATTCATTTTAATGAACATCATCTTCTCCACATTTTCTGGATGTAACCTCGTACGCCGATTGCTGACAAGGTGAGCGGCGGCACTAAACACTCTTTCGGAGTACACACTTGTGGGAGGGCAACTTAGGTAGAATAAAGCCAGTTTGTGCAAGGGCCTCCAAATTGCCTCTTTTTCCTGCCAGTATAAGTACGGACTGTGTGACATGCCTACTTGGATGCGGTCACTCATATAATCCTCCACCATTCTTTCAATGGTGAGAGAATCATATGCAGTGACAGTAGACGACATGTCCGTAATCGTTGTCAGGTCCTTCAGTCCAGACCAGATGTCAGCATCAGCAGTCGCTCCAGACTGCCCTGCATCACCGCCAGCGGGTGGGCTCGGAATTCTGAGCCTTTTCCTCGCACCCCCAGTTGCGGGAGAATGTGAAGGAGGAGATGTTGACAGGTCGCGTTCCGCTTGACTTGACAATTTTGTCACCAGCAGGTCTTTCAACCCCAGCAGACCTGTGTCTGCCGGAAAGAGAGATCCAAGGTAGGCTTTAAATCTAGGATCGAGCACGGTGGCCAAAATGTAGTGCTCTGATTTCAACAGATTGACCACCCGTGAATCCTTGTTAAGCGAATTAAGGGCTGCATCCACAAGTCCCACATGCCTAGCGGAATCGCTCCCTTTTAGCTCCTTCTTCAATGCCTCCAGCTTCTTCTGCAAAAGCCTGATGAGGGGAATGACCTGACTCAGGCTGGCAGTGTCTGAACTGACTTCACGTGTGGCAAGTTCAAAGGGCATCAGAACCTTGCACAACGTTGAAATCATTCTCCACTGCACTTGAGACAGGTGCATTCCATCTCCTATATCGTGCTCAATTGTATAGGCTTGAATGGCCTTTTGCTGCTCCTCCAACCTCTGAAGCATATAGAGGGTTGAATTCCACCTCGTTACCACTTCTTGCTTCAGATGATGGCAGGGCAGGTTCAGTAGTTTTTGGTGGTGCTCCAGTCTTCTGTACGTGGTGCCTGTACGCCGAAAGTGTCCCGCAATTTTTCTGGCCACCGACAGCATCTCTTGCACGCCCCTGTCGTTTTTTAAAAAATTCTGCACCACCAAATTCAAGGTATGTGCAAAACATGGGACGTGCTGGAATTTGCCCATATTTAATGCACACACAATATTGCTGGCGTTGTCCGATGCCACAAATCCACAGGAGAGTCCAATTGGGGTAAGCCATTCCGCGATGATCTTCCTCAGTTGCCGTAAGAGGTTTTCAGCTGTGTGCGTATTCTGGAAAGCGGTGATACAAAGCGTAGCCTGCCTAGGAAAGAGTTGGCGTTTGCGAGATGCTGCTACTGGTGCCGCCGCTGCTGTTCTTGCGGCGGGAGTCCATACATCTACCCAGTGGGCTGTCACAGTCATATAGTCCTGACCCTGCCCTGCTCCACTTGTCCACATGTCCGTGGTTAAGTGGACATTGGGTACAACTGCATTTTTTAGGAGACTGGTGAGTCTTTTTCTGACGTCCGTGTACATTCTCGGTATCGCCTGCCTAGAGAAGTGGAACCTAGATGGTATTTGGTAACGGGGGCACACTGCCTCAATAAATTGTCTAGTTCCCTGTGAACTAACGGCGGATACCGGACGCACGTCTAACACCAACATAGTTGTCAAGGACTCAGTTATCCGCTTTGCAGTAGGATGACTGCTGTGATATTTCATCTTCCTCGCAAAGGACTGTTGAACAGTCAATTGCTTACTGGAAGTAGTACAAGTGGGCTTACGACTTCCCCTCTGGGATGACCATCGACTCCCAGCGGCAACAACAGCAGCGCCAGCAGCAGTAGGCGTTACACGCAAGGATGCATCGGAGGAATCCCAGGCAGGAGAGGACTCGTCAGACTTGCCAGTGACATGGCCTGCAGGACTATTGGCATTCCTGGGGAAGGAGGAAATTGACACTGAGGGAGTTGGTGGGGTGGTTTGCGTGAGCTTGGTTACAAGAGGAAGGGATTTACTGGTCAGTGGACTGCTTCCGCTGTCACCCAAAGTTTTTGAACTTGTCACTGACTTATTATGAATGCGCTGCAGGTGACGTATAAGGGAGGATGTTCCGAGGTGGTTAACGTCCTTACCCCTACTTATTACAGCTTGACAAAGGGAACACACGGCTTGACACCTGTTGTCCGCATTTCTGGTGAAATACCTCCACACCGAAGAGCTGATTTTTTTGGTATTTTCACCTGGCATGTCAACGGCCATATTCCTCCCACGGACAACAGGTGTCTCCCCGGGTGCCTGACTTAAACAAACCACCTCACCATCAGAATCCTCCTGGTCAATTTCCTCCCCAGCGCCAGCAACACCCATATCCTCCTCATCCTGGTGTACTTCAACACTGACATCTTCAATCTGACTATCAGGAACTGGACTGCGGGTGCTCCTTCCAGCACTTGCAGGGGGCGTGCAAATGATGGAAGGCGCATGCTCTTCACGTCCAGTGTTGGGAAGGTCAGGCATCGCAACCGACACAATTGGACTCTCCTTGTGGATTTGGGATTTCGAAGAACGCACAGTTCTTTGCGGTGCTTTTGCCAGCTTGAGTCTTTTCAGTTTTCTAGCGAGAGGCTGAGTGCTTCCATCCTCATGTGAAGCTGAACCACTAGCCATGAACATAGGCCAGGGCCTCAGCCGTTCCTTGCCACTCCGTGTGGTAAATGGCATATTGGCAAGTTTACGCTTCTCCTCCGACAATTTTATTTTAGGTTTTGGAGTCCTTTTTTTACTGATATTTGGTGTTTTGGTTTTGACATGCTCTGTACTATGCCATTGGGCATCGGCCTTGGCAGACGACGTTGCTGGCATTTCATCGTCTCGGCCATGACTAGTGGCAGCAGCTTCAGCACGAGGTGGAAGTGGATCTTGATCTTTCCCTAATTTTGGAACCTCAACATTTTTGTTCTCCATATTTTAATAGGCACAACTAAAAGGCACCTCAGGTAAACAATGGAGATGGATGGATTGGATACTAGTATACAATTATGGACGGGCTGCCGAGTGCCGACACAGAGGTAGCCACAGCCGTGAACTACCGCACTGTACTGTGTCTGCTGCTAATATATAGACTGGTTGATAAAGAGATAGTATACTCGTAACTAGTATGTATGTATGTATAAAGAAAGAAAAAAAAACCACGGTTAGGTGGTATATACAATTATGGACGGGCTGCCGAGTGCCGACACAGAGGTAGCCACAGTCGTGAACTACCGCACTGTACTGTGTCTGCTGCTAATATATAGACTGGTTGATAAAGAGATAGTATACTCGTAACTAGTATGTATGTATAAAGAAAGAAAAAAAAACCACGGTTAGGTGGTATATACAATTATGGACGGGCTGCCGAGTGCCGACACAGAGGTAGCCACAGCCGTGAACTACCGCACTGTACTGTGTCTGCTGCTAATATATAGACTGGTTGATAAAGAGATAGTATACTCGTAACTAGTATGTATGTATAAAGAAAGAAAAAAAAACCACGGTTAGGTGGTATATACAATTATGGACGGGCTGCCGAGTGCCGACACAGAGGTAGCCACAGCCGTGAACTACCGCACTGTACTGTGTCTGCTGCTAATATATAGACTGGTTGATAAAGAGATAGTATACTCGTAACTAGTATGTATGTATAAAGAAAGAAAAAAAAACCACGGTTAGGTCACTGGTATATACAATTATGGACGGGCTGCCGAGTGCCGACACAGAGGTAGCCACAGCCGTGAACTACCGCACTGTACTGTGTCTGCTGCTAATATATAGACTGGTTGATAAAGAGATAGTATACTCGTAACTAGTATGTATGTATAAAGAAAGAAAAAAAAACCACGGTTAGGTGGTATATACAATTATGGACGGGCTGCCGAGTGCCGACACAGAGGTAGCCACAGCCGTGAACTACCGCACTGTACTGTGTCTGCTGCTAATATATAGACTGGTTGATAAAGAGATAGTATACTCGTAACTAGTATGTATGTATAAAGAAAGAAAAAAAAACCACGGTTAGGTGGTATATACAATTATGGACGGGCTGCCGAGTGCCGACACAGAGGTAGCCACAGCCGTGAACTACCGCACTGTACTGTGTCTGCTGCTAATATATAGACTGGTTGATAAAGAGATAGTATACTCGTAACTAGTATGTATGTATAAAGAAAGAAAAAAAAACCACGGTTAGGTCACTGGTATATACAATTATGGACGGGCTGCCGAGTGCCGACACAGAGGTAGCCACAGCCGTGAACTACCGCACTGTACTGTGTCTGCTGCTAATATATAGACTGGTTGATAAAGAGATAGTATACTCGTAACTAGTATGTATGTATAAAGAAAGAAAAAAAAACCACGGTTAGGTGGTATATACAATTATGGACGGGCTGCCGAGTGCCGACACAGAGGTAGCCACAGCCGTGAACTACCGCACTGTACTGTGTCTGCTGCTAATATAGACTGGTTGATAAAGAGATAGTATACTACTAATATTATATACTGGTGGTCAGGTCACTGGTCACTAGTCACACTGGCAGTGGCACTCCTGCAGCAAAAGTGTGCACTGTTTAATTTTAATATAATATTATGTACTCCTGGCTCCTGCTATAACCTATAACTGGCACTGCAGTAGTGCTCCCCAGTCTCCCCCACAATTATAAGCTGTGTGAGCTGAGCAGTCAGACAGATATATAATATATATAGATGATGCAGCACACTGGCCTGAGCCTGAGCAGTGCACACAGATATGGTATGTGACTGAGTCACTGTGTGCTGTGTATCGCTTTTTTCAGGCAGAGAACGGATTATAAATAAAAGTGGTGGTCACTGGTCACTATCAGCAAAACTCTGCACTGTACACTACTGAGTACTCCTAATGCTCCCCAAAATTAGTAAATCAAGTGTCTAAACGGAGAGGACGCCAGCCACGTCCTCTCCCTATCAATCTCAATGCACGTGTGAAAATGGCGGCGACGCGCGGCTCCTTATATAGAATCCGAGTCTCGCGATAGAATCCGAGCCTCGCGAGAATCCGACAGCGTCATGATGACGTTCGGGCGCGCTCGGGTTAACCGAGCAAGGCGGGAAGATCCGAGTCGCTGGGACCCGTGAAAAAAAACATGAAGTTCTGGCGGGTTCGGATTCAGAGAAACCGAACCCGCTCATCTCTAGTAAATAAAGTTCTTTATTTAATAAAGGCAGTACATTGGGGGTCATTCCGAGTTGATCGCTCGCTAGCTGTTTTTTGCAGCCGTACAAACGCTAAGCCGCCGCCCTCTGGGAGTGTATTTTAGCTTAGCAGAAGTGCGAACGAAAGGATCGCAGAGCGGCCACAAAAAATATTGTGCAGTGTCAGAGTAGCTCCAGACCTACTCCTAGCTTGCGATCACTTCAGACTGTTCATTTCCTGATTTGACGTCACAAACACGCCCTGCGTTCGCCCAGCCACGCCTGCATTTTTTCTGGCATGCCTGCGTTTTTCCGAACACTCCCTGAAAACGGTGAGTTGACACCCAGAAACGCCCACTTCATGTCAATCACTCTGCGACCAGCAGTGCGACTGAAAAGCTTCTCTAGACCTTGTGTTAAAAAACATCGGCCGTTGTGAAAGTACGTCGCGCGTGCGCACTGCGCCGCATACTCATGCGCAGAAGTGCTGTTTTTTTGCATCATCGCTGCGCAGCGAACATTTTTAGCTAGCGATCAACTCAGAATGACCCCCATAGTCCTTGTAATTTCAGCAGTGATGGGTGGCCGGCAGTGACGCAGAGACTGCATGGCTTACAAATGAACTGTGGGATGTAGGGGTGCTCTAGGAAATGACCACAAGGAGTATGACAGAAAAAGGACATTTTTGCATTGAGTTGACTTGTGCATCTTGCCTAATAAGTGCGCCAAATTGTTTCATTACAATCGGTGACATCACTATGTCACTGCTGGCGTGCATAGTGGTAATGCCAGTGCTTAGCATATACCTGTAACCCCGGTTCTGAAAATCACAGCTGTTTACACTTTTTAAAACAATTGTTATCATTATTATACTGGATATATATTTTTAGTCTCATTTTATTACACACAGAAAAAGGTCTGTTTGCTCGTATGAAGAACTGACTGTGCGTCTTTGGAAGCAAACAAGGATGTGTATATTTGGCTTATAGCAAACAGTGAAAGTCGCACTACAGAGCCACACAGATACACAGCTCCAGGGAGAGTGCTCGCGATCACTTACAGTAACTGGCTATTGTTGTGCTTTCTGGGTCACTTCCCCCAACTAAAGCCATTCATTGACATACTGTTGTGTTAGTCGTTTAAACAGTACGCCCAGTATGTGAAATCACAAGTCTCACAGGGGGGTGGGGCTGCCTATGAATTTATAGTATTACACACTGTGACTTGTGCCACGATGGGCGGCAGTATGCAGAGAATGCATGCCACACAAATGAATGGTGGGCTCCAGGGGTGCTCTAGGAAATAATCACTTACAGTAGGGCAGAAAAAGGACTTTTTGCATTGAACTGACTTGTGCCTCGTTTGCTGTGTAATGGGCGCTGCGGATCCCTTGTGGCACCATATAAATAAAGGACAATAATAATAATAATAATAATAATAATTGTGCAGACTCAGAATTAGGCCTTTAGAGTAAAACCTAAATTTCCACCAGCCAATTAGAAAGTAACAATCTGTACTGGAGAGAACATTCTGTTAAAAAGTACCTGAACAATGACACTGAAAAATAAATATACAGGGAAGTAATTCAGAACATCTCTACTTATCGTGGAAAATGATGTGTAGACAATATTAGAATTACATTTCTGTGGGAAGCTTAATTTAATAAATAAAGTTCTAAAAGTGACACTACTGTCACAAATCCAGCCTGCCCTCAGATACCCCAATCTAGGACAGCTGGTCATGACGGTGAGCACTTCGGTCATTTACCAATAAATACACAGGGTTTTTTTTTGCAACTACAAAGGAATATAATGGAGTCCTTATGTTCTCTGCAAAAAACTTCAGTATTTTACACTTAAGAAGAGAGTATTGACTGCATAGGAGAGAAAAGAGTTAAACATCTGGGGAGGGGTGGACCTAGCTGTGAGGAAAGTACAGCCTTCTTTAAGGGTAGGGCTTGATATATATAGGGAAGGTGAAGCCATCTTAAGTCTCTTGGTGATCTGGTTTTGGTGAGTGCTGCAGTGCCAGCAAATCTTGTTATTGTGGTACGCTTGCTGTGTCACTAGGATATACTGCCCCCTCTGTTTGGTACTCTCCTCTCCAGTATCCCAGGGGTCCCTTACTATTTTAATTATAACTAAAGTATTTGTGGCTGCTGGTATGGCCGCTCGCCCCCAGCGCGTGCTAAGGGCCCCGGCTCGGTTCCGTGGGTCGGACGGCCGAGCGGGCCCTGAGGCGGCGGTGGGCGGTGTGGGGGACGGGGCTCCGTCCCCTAGGGCCTCATCAGATGCGCCCACAGGCAGCGCTGGCGGGGCCCGGGCGGACTCGCCGCCGGGTGCCGAGTCGGGCACTCCGGCCAGACGAGGGCGGCGTGGGGGACCAGGGGTCCCTGCAGGCCGCTCGAGTGTCGGCGGGCGGCGGCCGTCCCCGCCGGGAGCCGCCGAGCCCGGGTTCATGGCGGGCGCCCGAGGGCGCGCGCGTGCGCGCCGCGGGGGGCGCCAGTGTGCAGCAGGCACAGTCTCTCCTTCCCAGCCGCGGTCGGCTGTTCGGGCGGGGGGAGAGGACGTTGCAGGGAGCTGGCGGTCGCCGCGCGGGGACTATTCAGGAGCCTCGCGCGGCGGCCGAACAGGAGGAGCAGTCCGGGAGGCCGTTGGCGGGTGGACGTGGGGCGCGCGCTCGAGGTGCGCGCGCGCCCACGCTCGCTCCGGGCGCCGCTGGCCGCGCACGTGCGCGCGCAGCGGCGCCAGCATTGCAGGATCAACGGGGGCAGAGATCAACCTCTTCTTCTCCCCGGATGCCAGAGTTCGGCAGGGGGAGAGACAGGTTGAGGGGGGTGCAGCGTGTGCCTCAAGGAGGCAGTGCTGGGAGCATGGTCAGCAATATAAATGACGGGGGCACAGCAGGACCGGCAAGGGGTGGCAGCCAGCAGCATGCGGGTGCACCCTCCGCTGGTCAGGTGACGCGCGGGGGAGCACGCGCGGGGGGGCAGCAGGTCCCTGGCACCGTCGCAGGACGCAGCGGGGCCCGCGGCAGGAGGGGTGACAGAGAATGGGTCAGCGGCCGCAGGGCCGCGGCCCGGGCCGATGCGCGCGTCAGCAGGTCCTCCCCAGGATCAGGGGATTCTTCTCCTTCCCTGGATAGGGAAGGGGAAGGATCGGAGAGGGAGAGCCACTGGGCCGGCCGGGGGGCTCTTGCCTTCGGGTTGGAGCATGAAGGGCGGGACCCCCGGGGCGCGTCGGGCGGTCAAGGGGCGCGGGCTCGCGCCCAACCAAGGACCGGTCGTCCTTTGGGCGGCGCTTCCGGGGGTCGTGCCGCATGGGATCCTCCTGGGGCCATAGCGTCGGCGCTGGCCACGGTGGTGCAGGCTCTTGGGCCATTGGCTGCAGTGGCCTCCCCCAGGGCAACGGCGGATTCCGGCCAAGCTGCGGGACGCAGGGGGTCAGGCAATGTCAGGGCATCAGCGGCGCAGCGAGTGGCACGAGCCTGCCGAGAGCTGGGGGCTGCCGCGGCGGAGCTGGAGCTAGGATCAGACCGTGAGCGGCAGGGAGACTCGGCCACTGCGCATTCCACACGGGGTGCCCGGCGTGCGCCGCATGCGCGGGCCGGGCCCTCTTTTGTTTTGTCTTCCACAGAGGAACAAGGTGAAAGGGACTCGGCAGACTTCGCGGTGGACGATGATTGGAATGAAGACGACGAACAATCCGAGTCGGAGAGGTCGACGGCATCCGGTGAGTTGGTGCAGTCTTTATCAAATTCCACCGCGAGCTCGAGTTCGCGTAGCTCTTCGTCCTCCTCCTCATCCTCCTCTTTCGCGTCGCAAGCGTCCGACGCTGATAGTACTGCTAGGGCAAGGAAGGAGGCCGAGAAACTTGCCAAAAGGGCGGCAAAGCAGCAGAAGAGGCGTAAGCGGCGCAGGCGAATTAGTGAAGAGGAGCGTAGGGCTAAGAAGAGGCGAGATCTTCCGGGGGTAGTGCGCTGCGAGTACACCGCAGTGATGCGGGGCCTGCGAGATAGCTGCCGCAAAAAGATACGTAGGGGTGACTTTGTAGACTTATTTGGTTTGACTAAGGCCATGAAGAAGGATTACAAAGCGGCGGCCGCTACGAAGGGCATGGGGGCGGAAGCTTTCAGGTCTTTTGATAACTGGCTGGCCGGATTTTGGGTGTTTGCGGCTTGCTATTTGGAGGACAGGCCGGAAGAGCACATGAATATCATCCGGTACCTTCATCTCGTGCACGACATGCAGCGCACATCCTCGGGTTTGGAATGGCGGCGATATGACCAGGAGTTTCGGGAGAAGCAGGACGGGTTACGGGTCATGGACTTTGGGTTCAAAGACGTGGAGGTCTGGCTCAAAGTGACCCGGGCATCCCAGCGGGAGGATGAGACCCTGAAACAGGGAACGGGGGGGGCGCCGCGGGGGGTCGTCAGCGCAGGGAACGGGCGCGGACGGGGGATTCGCCAAGACAGGCGGATTGGCCGTTCGCATGGGCGGGCGGTCTGCCCCTCGGGGGAAATGCTTCGCTTTTAACAGCGGAACATGTTCATTTGGCAAACAGTGCCGTTTTCGCCACTCTTGCCAGCAGTGCGGTGGAACCCACCCAGCCTCCTCTTGTTTCAAAGGGGGACGACAAGGCAATCGGGGTAAACAACCCTACCCTAAGCAGGCCGCGAGCGGGACCGCTCAGCAGGGCACCAACGCCAGTTAAGTTGGAAACTATGGGTAAATGGTTGGGTCTTTATCCTAATAAAAGGGATGCAAAGTTTTTGTTAGACGGTTTTAAGTTCGGTTTCCGCTTGCCTGTTGCAAGCGAAGTGTCCGTGCGTGCGCACAAGAACCTTCAATCCGCCCGAGCCTTGCCGACTGTGTTACGGGAAAAAGTAGATAAGGAGGTCAGGTTGGGCAGGATGGAGGGGCCGTTTAAGTCACCCCCGGTGGATGACTTGGTCATCTCCCCGGTTGGGGTGGTACCAAAGAAGACTCCGGGCGCCTTCCGGCTCATTCAGCATCTTTCTTACCCGCCAGGGGCATCGGTCAACGACGCAATACCACCGGCTCATTGCTCGGTGGTGTATCAGTCATTTGACGAGGCGCTAGGGATGGTCCGCAGCTACGGGAGCGGGGCCCTCATGGCTAAGATTGATGTTGAGTCAGCTTTTAGATTACTGCCATTGCATCCGGACTCATTTCGTTTTATGGGTTTCCGGATTGGGGCGGAGTATTTCATCGACAAATGTCTGCCGATGGGATGTTCCGTTTCATGCTCGTTTTTCGAGCGCTTTAGCACTTTTCTTCATTGGTGCGTGGAGTCTGCGTCAGGCGGCCACGGGGTTGCGCATTACCTCGATGATTTCCTGTGCGCGGGGCCGGCTACTGGCACAAGATGCGGCGACTTGCTGTTTAGCACGCGAGCCCTTTTTTACCACTTCGGTGTTCCGGTAGCCAGGGATAAAACGGAGGGTCCGGCCTCCTGTCTATCATTTTTGGGGATTGAAATTGACACCGTGGCGGGAGAGTGTCGCCTGCCCCAGGACAAAGTGTCAAAGCTCCGCGAAACTATTTGCCGTTTCAACGGCTCGCGTAAAGTCACGCTGCGGCAGGCTCAGTCCTTGCTGGGCATGCTGAACTTTGCTTGTCGGGTGATACCGATGGGCAGGGTTTTCTGCCGGAAGCTCGAAAGGGCAACAGCGGGGTGTGCCAGGCCGCATCATTTCGTTCGATTGTCCTCTGAGTTAAAAAGGGATTTGGCCGTCTGGGCTTCATTCCTGGAGGATTTCAACGGGGTGAGCATATGGCAAGCGCCAGCCGTTGACAGCGAGAGTTTGCAGCTTTTTACCGATGCTGCAGGTTCCTCTGGATTCGGCTGTTTTCTGGAGGGATCGTGGTGTGCGGCATCTTGGCCGGCGAGTTGGCATAGCGAGGGTCTTACAAGGGATCTGGTGCTGCTGGAGCTTTTTCCCATTATGGTAGCGCTGGAAGTTTGGGGCGATCGGTTGGCTAACCGCAGCATAGTGTTCAGGTGCGATAATCTGGGCGTGGTACATGCGATTAATAACAAAAGGGCGAAATCGCTGGTGGTACTACGGGTTCTTGGACAATTGCTTTTGACTTGCTTGCGTAGGAACCTTTGGTTCCGGGCGCAGCACGTGCCCGGGTTGGAAAACGAAATCGCAGACGCGTTGTCGCGTGGACAGTGGGAGAGATTTTGGGGTTTGGCACCTGAGGCCGAAGAACAAGGTTTTCACTGTCCCGGTTATGTTTGGCAGGTGATCGGACCGGACTGGAAGGTTTAGCGTTGCGGTCAATCGCGCCGGCCACGCTCAAGGCGTACGGACAAGCTTGGAGTGAATGGGAGGAGTTTGTCCGGGGGCGTCGGCATCAAGGTAAGAGCAGGCATCGGCTGATGCTTTCTTTTATGTGGCAGCTTTACGTCTCCGGTAGGTCACGAGCAGTGGTTTCGCGGTATTTAGCAGGCATTTCGTTTTTCTGCAGGCTGCGAGGCGTCCCTGACGTAACAAAAAGCGATGTTCTGCGGAAAGCAATGAAAGGGTGGGCGCGAGTTGCGCCGTCGCCACCAGATAGGAGGCGGCCCATCGATGCGGCGTTGTTGCCGGCCGTCATCGAGGCAGTAGGGCGAGTCGCGTCGTCCAGGTTTGAGACGCTTTTGTTTAGTTTGGCGTTCTCAATGGCTTTCCACGGAGCCTTTCGGGTTTCTGAGTTGGTAGCGCCTTCCAAGAGAGCAGATTCGCGTATGCTGGTCGAGGACGTGGTAGTGGGTGAGAGGTCCTTGCTGTGCAGGTTACGACGCTCCAAAACGGATCAAGTGGGGAGAGGGCGCTGGGTTACAATGGTTACAGCGCTGGAGGAGAGCGTTTGCCCGGTGAGGCTGGCAATGCAATACGTGGTGGTGCAACCCGTTAAGGAGGGGTCTTGGCTGTTGCATTATGATGGGCTGCCAGTCACGAAATACCAGTTTCGATGGATGCTGAGTCGCTGTTTGGCGGGCCTGGGCCTCCCACCCACTGCTTTCGGTACCCATTCCTTTCGCATAGGCGCAGCGACGTCGGCTGCTGCGGCGGGTTGCTCCAGAACTGAAATACAGGCGGTGGGGCGATGGAAATCAGCAAGTTATAGACGATATATTCGCCCCGTCACATGAGAGGTCGGTTTGCGCTTGGTGCTTTGTTTAGATTGCAATATATCATGTTGTTACAGTTCTGTGAATTTATGGTGTTGTGCGTCTGTTGGTGTTACCCCCTTTTTTCTCCTACTCAGGGAGTAGCTACTCGCCGTTGCTGGCATGAGCCGGCAGCGGGGGTCTGGAGTTATTTGCGATTTTTTGCCTGACTTGACGGACTGAATTCTAATCCATAATTCGGCTAATTTGGTCTAATCAGAGTCCCTCAGCAGGTCTTTACGTTTCACCTCCAGCTGAGTTATTACATGTGTTTCCCATTTTATACCCCCCCCCCCCTGTTTTTATTTCGTTTAATTTTATTTGATCTTCCCCCTTTGTGTCTTTAATTGCACTTCTAAATTGGCGACGAAAGATGGTGCAGTCGGCTAGGCCGTGACTGCTGCAATAGCGAGTCCTAAAGTTTTCTTTTTTGGCAGATCCTTCAGTGTAAACAATTAATAAGCCTCTTAGTAATCAATTCTACCCCTCTTTTTCCCTTCAGGATGGTTTGAAGACAATTTGACCATTTGGGTGGTTGGCCACTCTTACATTTACTGGGCGGCCAGGTTTGTGGCCTCGGAAGGGTCTCAGGCATTGTTTGGAAAACAGGGTGTCAGATGGCTTGGCTGGCGCGGAATGATGTGGGGTGAGCTGAGGAGTAGGTTAGTGAGTCAGGCCAGCAAGCATGGAGTCCCTAAGGTTTTGGTTGTCCATCTAGGTGGCAACGACCTGGGGAAGAGGACATCCTTGGATCTGCGGTGGGCCATGATACAGGATCTGGCAAGTGTGACCGCGGCATGGACCGATTGTGTGTTGGTTTTTTCCATGATGGTGCCAAGATTGTGTTGGAGGGGTGTGGCGGATGGTCGCCAGATTGATGAGGCCCGGAAAAAGGTGAACGGAGCGGTGGCAAAGTGGGTGCTGTCCCACGGTGGGAGGGTGGTTCGCCACCTGAGGATACGGTTCAGAGACAGCCACCTTTTCCGGCGCGATGGAGTACATCTATCCGATGAGGGGATGATGCTTTTTCTGGAGGATCTAGGTTTCGCTTTGCAGGAGTTAGGGTAGGTTTATGGTGGCGGTGCGAAAGACTGTGAGGATGAGTCTTTCGCTGTTGGCGGAAAAGAACGGCAGTTTCGTATTGTAGAGAAAACTGTAGTGTTTTACAGTTTGTTGTGGTTTAGGTGCACTCACCTCCATCGACTTATGGCCGCTTGACCACCCGTCCGGGAAGGCAGCGGCAGGGCACCCAGGAGCGGTGGGTAGTCACTGTGGGGGTTGAGTTGTCACCTATTACCGGTTTATGGTAAGTTTTTAGTAAATTTATAGGGTTGAGTTATTTAAGTTTAATTTAGATTAAGTGAGCCGTTCTTTTGGGCCGCCACCATATGCCAGCTGGAGTGGCATATTAAATTAATCTCTTTATTACAGGTTTCCCAATGGTTAGGGACAAATAAATAGCTAGCAATTTTCTGCCAAAATTCAAGTCTCAGTGTCGTTATTTCTGGTTATGGTTATGAATGCTTTACTTTCAAAGAAAGGGGTCCACCAAATATCACTAAGATGTTTAGAAGAGAGTATTGACTGCATAGGAGAGAAAAGAGTTAAACATCTGGGGAGGGGTGGACCTAGCTGTGAGGAAAGTACAGCCTTCTTTAAGGGTAGGGCTTGATATATATAGGGAAGGTGAAGCCATCTTAAGTCTCTTGGTGATCTGGTTTCCCACCCTCCCGCCCTGGTAGTTGGAAATTGTGGCACGTGGTGCTTTGGCTCTAAATTGTTGGCTGTTTTCGTTGGCTATTTATTGGCGGAAAAGAACGGCAGTTTCGTATTGTAGAGAAAACTGTAGTGTTTTACAGTTTGTTGTGGTTTAGGTGCACTCACCTCCATCGACTTATGGCCGCTTGACCACCCGTCCGGGAAGGCAGCGGCAGGGCACCCAGGAGCGGTGGGTAGTCACTGTGGGGGTTGAGTTGTCACCTATTACCGGTTTATGGTAAGTTTTTAGTAAATTTATAGGGTTGAGTTATTTAAGTTTAATTTAGATTAAGTGAGCCGTTCTTTTGGGCCGCCACCATATGCCAGCTGGAGCGGCATATTAAATTAATCTCTTTATTACAGGTTTCCCAATGGTTAGGGACAAATAAATAGCTAGCAATTTTCTGCCAAAATTCAAGTCTCAGTGTCGTTATTTCTGGTTATGGTTATGAATGCTTTACTTTCAAAGAAAGGGGTCCACCAAATATCACTAAGATGTTTATTGCACACAGGTGTGTAGCATTGTTCTCACAGGCTCGCATGTTCAATCATTGAGAATATGCTAGATTAAATGTACTTAATCAGAAAAATCTTTCCCAGGCTTGGTTGCAAAAACACTTACTAAAGACATAAAGAGGGATTCTCTTGGTGATGCACAGGACAGCTACACAAATTCAAAAGACATACCGGTACTTCTCCATAATACCAAGATTTTAGTAGGTCTTAAGTTATAGGGTAAGGCATTGCTGCTAAACAATTAAGTTTTCATATAACAACAATTTCTTAACAGACCAGTTTAAAGTCGTGTGATGCACGGGACTTATAGAAAATAATATTTTCTATTTCTACCATAACAGAATGTAATGAATACTTCTGTGAAGTGTGAAAGGGTACATGCTTGTAAAATGCATTCTCTATTTCAGTGGTTCTCAAACTCGGTCCTCAGGACCCCACACAGTGCATGTTTTGCAGGTCACCCAGCAAGTGCACAGGTGTATTAATTACTCACTGACACATTTTAAAAGGTCCACAGGTGGAGCTAATTATTTCACTTGCGATTCTGTGAGGAGAACTGCAAAACATGCACTGTGTGGGGTCCTGAGGACCGAGTTTGAGAACCTGTGCTCTATTTCAATATAATTCAGAGATTGCTTTGGTATAAACTAAATTAAATAATTAAACAACTTTGAAATTTTGTGAATTTTAAAACCTTGTGATGCACGGGACAATTGAAAGTGATTCACGGGACTTGTGTGAATTATTATATGTTTTCTAGTCTTGAAGGCTGTGTTTAGCATTTTGGAACAATGATTTGGGCAATTTTATGGTTAGTTCAAAACATAATACAGGTCAGGTATCCATTATCCGGAGACCCGTTATCTGGAATATTCCGAAATATGGAATATCCCGGACTGTAGTGACTTCATTATGTACAGCAACGTCATGACATCACTACTACTGTGACCAATGGCTGGCAGCGGAGGAAGTGGCTTTGCAGCCATTCCCTCAACGCATAGTGCCTGCTAGAACCCCGGTGACCTCGCAGCGGACCCTTGCTGACCACCCGCGACAACCACCGGTCCGGGTATTTCATTACCCGGAAAAATCCCATATCCGGAATGCTCCTGGTCCCAAGGTAAATCTTGCGGGTAGATTTTGCTATGAACTACAGTTCACTTTGGTCTAGAAGCAGTGTGACATTATTCATTGCCGCTGTTATGTGCCACCAGACTTGTCAGACTGTCCTAATCTGTTCTGGCACTAAAGAAAGAGAAAAATACAGTTCGATCTTTTATCCAGACAATTTATGACAATATTCATCCAAGCTCTGGAGATAAAAAGAACTTCGAAGAAGTGATTTGACAGATGGACCTTCTTCAGAGTTTAAGAACAGATATTATGGTTTTATTTCTGAAAGAACTCAGTGAGGAATACAGCAAGGTGTTTCACTGGAAGTATTTTGCCACCTTACATGGCAATGGTGTAGTTGACGGCATACGAGGAAGAGCCAAATCAATTGTGAGGTAAACAGTAATGAGACAAAAGGCCAACACACTTAGAACTACACCACTACATAGATGAATATTAATAATTTTATTTAAAAAAAAAAATCTTTATAATTTATCCTAAAAAAACATACTCATTTTAAACAGAAAGTAATGAATAAAAAACATAAACACACGGGCACAGAGGAAAACTTAAGCAGTGCTGGTCAAACACCACCAACAGCATGCAAAAGGAGACAAATTGATTTAAGGTATGGAAGCGCTATTTTAGAAATATCTCTCATTCATAGACAATTACATACTCATTAAGGGGTGGGTGCTCGATAACAGTGCTATCAGGAATAATAAATAGAAAAAGACCCTAAATATCACAAAAATTGAGTTTCCATTCAGGAAACTCATTGATAAATGGGGGCCTTAATTTGAAAACACCTCATATTGGGTAGAGTGAACAAAGAGAAAGTACTCAGGGGCAGATGTATTAACCTAGAGAAGGCATAAGGAAGTGATAAACCAGTGATATGTGCACGGTGATAAAGGCACCAGACAATAAGATCCTAACTGTTAATTTACATATTGAAGCTGATTGGCTGGTGCCTTTATCACCTTGCACATGTCACTGGTTTATCACTTCCTTATGCCTTTTCCAGGTTAATACATCTGCCCCTCAGAAACAGTTACAATTTACAGAACAGTGGGGTAAATGTATGAATCAGTGATAAGAGTGGAGAAGTGAGTAAGTCCAGAAGTTGCCCATGGCAACCAATCAGCTGCTTCTTATAAGCTTATAGTATGCAAATGATAAATGTTACTTCAATGCTGATTGGCTGCCATTGGTAACTTCTCCATTGGCTCACTTCTCCACTCTTATCACTGCTTCATACATTTACCCCAGTGTGCACTTTGTTATACTTGATGATTGTTTTTTTATGATTTGGAACTTCTACTTTGGTGTAATGAATCTAAATGTAGCTTAGAGGTAAATCAAAGTAGCTTCTTATACTTTGGAATGTGTAGTTTTAATAAATATAAACAAATTGCTGGTTAGTGAAATTTTATTTTTTTGTACTTTATGTTCACTTTCTGGAGAATCGCCCTACAGGTTCTAAATGCAACATTGATTCACAAATCAAAATAATAGGAAAAATTTTCAGAAATCCAGGATACTTACAACAGAGGCCTTAGGAACTTTTGTTGTAGGGGATTTTAAAAGAATATGAGGTATGGTGCATCACCAGCATGTAGCTGCTCCCCAAGTAATGAACATTTATTGTTGGGTGACATTTCTTTTTATGGATACACCGCTTCCTTTGTTCTTCCCTCAAACAGGTTCTACTTGTCAAGCTAGCGGGGCCTAAGATCAATAGGGACCCGTGGGTCTTCCAACACAGGGTCATCTTGTCAAAATAGCAAGGTCTACAGAGAAGCTACAACATATCTGTCAGAAGTGTCCACATACCCCTAGCCTAGTGATATATGACTAGATCACCCATATGGCAGAAAACATTGACCTACAGTATCCTTTGGCGTCAGAAGATTTGTCACCTTTGTAGACTTGAGGTGCGATATTACCTTGAATTTTGACTATATAGTCAAAATCACAAGGAAAGTTAGTGCATATTGCATGGTGTTAGCCAGCTTGCAATACCGATTTAATGCCAATACGCACTCCCGTGGGACCAGTATCGCAAGGTTAGATAGACTGTCCAGGCAAGTACATTTTGACTATCTAGTACAAAGTACTGAATAGTCAAAATCGGCCATAGCCAAAATTGTACATAGTCAATATCGCAAAGTCAAAATCGCTCATGGCTCCCTCCTGTACCCATACATAATTTTCCAACCTGGGAGGTGCAACGACCAAATCAATGTCTTTTGGCTCAGTTCAATTACCTGGATTGCTGATTAGAGAATTGCAATCAACATACATTAAAAAAATAAAAATGTTCATACAGAATATACATTGATAGGTTGTACATAGGAAAATATCATTTAATGGTCCCTAGGTCAAAATCACCAGAAGACGAGTGCAAATCAGTGTTTACTGAATCTGGTGTAGATGTATGAAGCAGTGATAAGAATGGAGAAGTGTGCCATAGCAACCAATCAGCTGCTACATACAGTATCATTTTATAGAATGCACTTGATCAATGTTAAGGTGTCCATACACTAGATGATATTATGAGCAATTTGGCCATTTCCGACGGATCAGAACTATAAATCGTTCATAATAGTACAGATTGTTCAGTGTCCGTGAACGATAACAATTACAATGCGCAGTCCCGCTGGTCGTTAGTCAAAGCTTCTGATCTTCCCTGCTGCAGGGAAGATCTGAAGCAATTGTCAATGACAGCATGCTCCTGGATGTAGCCACTCCCAGATCTTAAGATACTGTATATCTTAAGTATATTGTACTATATCATTTGCCCAGGACTGCCAGGGAGCTGCTAGGGGAGTTCAAGAGAAATCGTTAACGAGAATGCATCATTTACAGGTCGTCTAGTGAATGGGCATCTTTACTTTAAGCTGATTGGTTGCCATAGTACACTTTCCACTCTTATCACCGATTCATACATCTACCCCACAGTGACGTGTTTGAAGGCCAAGTTGTCCGCGTGGTCAGCATAAGATAAAAAATAAATTACCCAGTTCCTCGAGTGACGCATACCTGTGGAAAAGTACAGTTTGCTCAGAGAGAAAAACCATGGACTAAACCATAAGCATGCCTTGGGTGTGACAGAGAAAATGAATGTGCCCACAGATTGGTGGTTGATTTATCACCGTTTGGAGAGATATAAAGAGAAGACAGATAAAGTACCCAATCAGTTAGCTCCTGTCATTTTTCATACACAGCCTGTAAAAAGAAGATTTATGGTAGACTTACCATAGTTAAATCTCTTTCTGCGAGGTACACTGGATTCCACAGGGAATAACATCAGGGTGTAGAGTTGGATCTTGATCCGAGGCACCAACAGGCTAAAGCTTTGACTGTTCCCAGGATGCATTGACCGCCTCCCCTATAACCCTGCCTCCAGGCACTGGAGCTCAGTTTCGTTAACCAGTCCAATGCAGCAGCAGGTAAAAGAGACGGTAGATGTTAGTCACATAGAACCACATTCTCACGACAGGAGAAGGGACTAGCGGTTAATGCCATACAAACCCAAAGAGTCTAAGTGCGTCAGGGTAGGCACCCTGTGGAATCCAGTGTACCTCGCAGAAAAAGATTTAACTATGGTAAATCTACCATAAATCTCCTTTTCTGCAGCGGGGTACACTGGTATTCCACAGGGAATAACATCGGGGATGTCCTAAAGCAGTTCCTCATGGGAGGGGTCGCACTGTAGCGGGTACAAGAACCCGGCGTCCATAGGAAGCATCCTGGGAGGTGGAAGTATCAAAGGCATAGAACCTGAGGACCATGTTCACTGAGGACCATGTAGCCGCCTTGCACAATTGTTCAGTGGACGCGCCATGGCGGGCCGCCCAAGAAGGTCCAACAGACTAAGTAGAATGGGCTTTGATAGCAGCAGGAGCTGGGAGACCAGCCTGCCCATAGGCTTGTGCAATCACCATTCTAATCCATCTGGCCAAGCTTTGCTTATTCGCAGCCCAGCCACGCTTGTGAAAACCAAAAAGTACAAAAAGGGTATCTGACCTCCTGAGAGAGGCAGTCCTCTCTAAGTAAATACATAGAGCCCGTACCACATCCAAAGATCACTCTTTGGAGGACAAACCAGAAGAGATAAAGGGGGTCATTCCAACCTGATCGTTAGCAGGCTACTTTTAGCACTGCTGTGATCAGGTAGATGCCGCCTACAGGGGAGGGGTTTAGGGCTTTGAAGGGCTGCGATCAGCTGTGCAGAGACTGCACAAGCAAAAAGTTTGTGCAGTCTCTGCACAGCTCAAGACTTACTCACCCGCTGCAACAATCCTTCCTGGAGCTGACGTCAGGATCCCTCCCTGCATTCGGCTGGACACGGCTGCATTTTCTTCGGCACTCCCAGGAAACGGTGAGTTGCCACCCCCGGCCGGCCTCTTCCTGTCAATCTTCTTGCGTTCACTGCTGCAAACGCTTTCTTCGTTACCCTCATGGCTGCCCAGCGACGACCGTCGCCAAGCAGCTACGCGCCTGCCTATTGCCGCCCGTGCACATGCGCAGTTCTGACCCGTTTGCACGCTGCGAAAGATTGCATCGTGCGAACGGGTTGGAATGACCCCCAAAGGCCAGAACCACAATCTCTTGGTTAAGATGAAAAGATGATACCACCTTAGGTAGATAACCAGGGCGAGTTCTAAGAACTGCCCGGTTACGGTGAAAAATCAGAAAGGTTGGACGACAGGACAAAGCGCCCAAGTCCGACACTCTCCTAGCAGAGGCAATAGCCAATAAAAACACGACCTTAAGTGTAAGACATTTAAGATCCACAGACTCAAGAGGTTCAAATGGAGACTCTTGTAGGGCATTTAAGACAACAGACAGATCCCATGGAGCCACAGGAGGGACATAGGGAGGCTGAATCCTTAAAACACCCTGAGTGAAAGTATGAACATCAGAAATAGACATAATTTTCCTCTGAAACCATACCGACAAGGCATATATATGAACCTTGAGGGAGGCCAGACAAAGGCCTAAGTCCAGGCCCTGTTGCAGAAAAGCCAAAAGTCTGGAAGTGTTGAAAGTATATGCATCATAATTCTTACCAGCACACCAGATGAAGTAAGAATTCCAGGCCCTATGATAAATCCGTGCAGAAGCCGGTTTACGGGCTTTCAACATAGTTTGAATAACCGCCTCAGAGAATCCCTTGGCCCTCAGGAGTGAAACTTCAAGAGCTACGCCTTCAAAGCCAGTCTGGTCAGGTCCGGGTAGACACAAGGGCCCTAAACAAGGCGGTCTGGGCATTGAGGAAATAGAAGAGGATGCTCTATCGAGAGACCCTGCAGATCTGAGAAACAATGCCGTCTGGGCCACGCTGGAACGACTAGAAGTAGTATTTCTCTTTCTTGCTTGAACTTCCGCAGTAACCTGGGCAGGAGTGACACTGGAGGGAACACGTATGGCAGGCGAAAGTTCCATGGAATTGCCAGTGTGTCCACGAACGCTGCTTGAGGATCCCTTGTCCTTGATCCGAAGACCGGTACCTTGTGATTGTGTCGAGTCGCCATCAGGTCTACATCTGGTAGGCCCCACTTGTCCACCAGGAGTTGAAAGACTTCCAGATGAAGACTCCACTCCCCGGCGTGAACGTCCTGACGACTGAGGAAATACGCTTCCCAGTTGAGGACTCCGGGAATGAACACTGCTGATATTGCAGGTAGATGGCGTTCCGCCCAACGGAGGATCTTTGATACTTCCAGCATTGCTATGTGGCTTCGAGTGCTGCCTTGATGATTTATTTATGCCACAATGGTGGCATTGTCTGACTGTACTTGAACAGGCCTGTTCTGTACTAGAGGCAAGGCCAGTGTCAATGCATTGAACACTGCCCGCGTTTCCAGAATGTTTATCGGGAGGAGAGATTCCTCCCTGGTCCACCAACCCTGGATAGAGTGTTGCTCCAGCACCGCACCCCAACCTCGCAGACTGGCATCCGTTGTCAGGAGGACCCAGTTGGAGATCCAGAAGGGACGGCCCCTGCTCAATTGTTGGTCCTGTAGCCATCAGCTCAGTGACCGATGAACCTCCGGAGTCAAGGAGATCATTTGAGACCTGATCCGATGAGGCAGGCCATCCCACGTGGAAAGAATTAACCTCTGTAGAGGGTGGGAATTAATTTGAGCGCACTCTACCATGTCGAAAGCCGACACCATGAGGCCTAGTACTTGCATCGCTGAGTGTATTGACACTCTTGGGCGAGATAGGAAATATCTGATCCTGACCTGAACTTTCAGGACCTTCTCTGGAGACAAAAACAATAGTTGGTTGTGTGTGTCCAGTAGTGCCCCCAGGTGCACCATGCTCCGAGCCGGGACCAGCGAGGACTTTTTCCAGTTGATGAGCTACCCGTGGGTTTGTAGGAATTAGACCGTCAGTTCCAGATGACTGAGGAGAACCTCTTGGGAGGATCAGCAAGTCGTCCAGATACAGCAGGATCCTGATTCCCCGACGGCGGAACAGAGCCGCCATCACGGCCATGACCTTGGTGAAGATCCGAGGGGCCGTAGCCTATCCAAAAGGCAGTGCCTGGAATTTATAATGTAGGTTGCCAATGGCAAACCGCAGATATTGCTGATGCAATATGGCAATAGGTATGTGCAGGTAAGCGTATCCTGAACGGCGGTCACAGAACTACATCCCTTCACAGACTATGAGAAAGGCATTCGGATGCAGAAAGGCAATGTCCAGTACACGTAGCACCAAGATCTTATATCATATGTGGCACATAAGTAAATACAGTACATATATATGATATATATGTCATATATTAAAGTAATAACCATGTTAAATATGTTATTTGCATCCCAAACCAGTGCAATATAATGTGTGTGTTGATAGTCTCAGCCAGGGGCGGATCCAGAAAAAAATTACAGGGGGGGCACCATAAGTGGTTGCGCTATCAAGGAGGGGTGGAGTTAGAAGTGGAGTAGGCGTGACCAAGTTTCAGTGGGTGTGACCAATTGTGTGAGGGGTATGGTCAAGTGCTCAATGTGAGTATCGAGTGTGTCTGTGGTCGAAATGCACTGCCAATGCCCGCTGCTTGCTCATCATACTTGTGATATATTGTACATGTTTATAGAAAAAAATAAAAATTAGTGTTTGGGACTGGGAAGGGAGTGGGAGGAGGACATGAATGCAATTTTGTTGTCCAGGGCCTCCATTAACTTAATGGAAAAGGGTCTGAATGGGTTAAAAAATTGTAAAAAAAAAATGTGTGAGGTCCCCCCTCCTAAGGATAACCAGCTTCGGGCTCTTTGAGCTGGTCCTGGTTGTTTAAATACTGGGAAAAAATTGGACAGGGGTTCCCCGTATTTAGACAACCAGCACCGGGCTCTTCGACCGGTCCTGGTTCCAAAAATACGGGGGACAAAAGATGTAGGGGTCCCCCGTATTTTTAAAACCAGCACCGGGCTCCACTAGCCAGGGACATAATGCCACAGCCGGGGGACACATTTATGGAGGTCCCTGCGGCCGTGGCATTACCCCCCCAACTAGTCACCACTGGCCGGGGTTCCCTGGAGGAGTGGGGACCCCTTAAATCAAGGGGTCCCCCCCTCCAGGCACCCAAGGGCCAGGGGTGAAGCCCGAGGCTGTCCCCAGCACCCCTGGGCGGTGGGTGCCGGGCTGATAGCCATAAGTGTGTAAAAAAAGAACATTGTTTTTTGTTGTGGAACTACAAGGCTCAGCAAGCCTCCCCCGCTTGCTGGTACTTGGTGAACCTCAAGTACCAGCATGTGGGGAAATAATGGGCCCGCTGGTACCTGTAGTTCTACAACAAAAAAAATACCCAAATAAAAACACAACACGCACACCGTGAAAGTAAAACTTTATTAAAACACACTTACACACTCACACATACTTACCTACATCCCACGCCGAGAATCACGTCCACTTGTCCAGTAGAATCCAATAGGGTTTCCTGTAAAAATGAGAGAGAGATTACTTACCTACATCCCACGCCGGTCACGTCCACTTGTCCAGTAGAATCCAATAGGGACACCCGGCACCTGCAAAAATTAAAATAAGTACAGAGGGGGGAAAATCATGAGAGAGAGATTCCTTACCTACATCCCACAACGATCACGTCCACTTGTCCATGTAGAATCCAATAGTACCTGTAAAAAAATATATATATATATAACTTATACTTAGAAACAATCCAGTGGTCCATGAATTTATACACAGGGGGGAAAAGACCTTTCATGTATCGACCTTTTGTCCACGTCGACCATGTGACTGTCGACCATTAGACCCCCCCCCCCAGGACAAGACTCACCCGAAAGGGCCAGGCACTGGGCAGCTCTCCCCCTCACAGCCCCCCCCCCCCCGGACCAGGAAAAGACTCAGTAAGCAGGGCCAGGCACTGGACAGCTCTCCCCCCTCCCCCCCCCCAGGACTAGACTCCCCAGAAAGGGCCAGGGCCAACCAGGCACTGGACAGCTCTCCCCCTCTCAGACCCCCCCCCCCCCCCGGACCAGGAAAAGACTCGGTAAGCAGGGCCAGGCTTTGGACAGCTCTCCTCGCTCTCTCCTCCTCCCTCCCCCCCCCCAAGGACAAGACTCACCAGAAAGGGCCAGGCGTCTTCCTCTTGCAAGTTGGACTGGCAGCTGGCGGGTGCGCTGTCCCTCGTTGGCGGCTGATGTCCGGTGCGCAGCGCTGTGCCTGTGTGAGGCTGGTTCAGCGGCGGCGGCGGGCGGAAGCTGGGACCTCCTACTGCTCGGCTCCTCTGCACAGACAGAAACGTGACATGCACTGACTGACTGCATGTCACGTTTCTCAAAGGAGCCAATCCTGGACATGCAGCAGCTGCAGCAGCCTCATCAGGTCGGGCGGGCGCACCGCGCCGCCCCGGGCAAAAAAAAAAAAAAAAAAAGCAAAAATCTATTTAAAATGACAGGGGGGGCACGTGCCTTGGTGCCCCCCCCCTAAATCCGCCACTGGTCTCAGCGATAGTCATGTTACGCATTATAATGCATGGCCTATTCATTCATATTAGCGATTTACAAAATATATTTAAGATACACAATATGCACCTTAATTCAGTAAATCAGAGATTTTAGAATACCAAAATAGCAGCTATTAGTTACCAGGGGTATGTTATCTTACCTGCACGACACACAATTCATGTGTCTATCCAATGCACATATGATTAGATTTGATCTAGAATAGCTATAGCAGCATACATTTATACAGACATAAAGCCTCTTTTCACAGGAACAATATTCAGGAGTTTAGTGGATGGATGTATACAGTGTATGGTATCCGAGTACCCTGACACAACAGATACTGGCCCTCATTCCGAGTTGCTCGCTCGCAAGCTGCTTTTAGCAGCATTGCACACGCTAAGCCGCCGCCTACTGGGAGTGTATCTTAGCTTAGCAAAATTGCGAACGAAAGATTCTCAAAATTGCGAATAGAAATTTCTTAGCAGTTTCTGAGTAGCTCGGGACTTACTCTGCCACTGCGATCAGTTCAGTCAGTTTCGTTCCTGGTTTGAAGTCACAAACACACCCAGCGTTCGCCCAGACACTCCCACGTTTCTCCAGCCACTCCCGCGTTTTTTCCAGAAACGGCAGCGTTTTTTCACACACACCCATAAAACGGCCAGTTTCCGCCCAGAAACACCCACTTCCTGTCAATCACATTACGATCACCAGAACGAAGAAAAAACCTCGTAATTACCAAACTTCTTAGCAAATTTACTTGGCACAGTCGCAGTGCGAACATTGCGCATGCGCAATTAGCGGAAAATCGCTGCAATGCGAAGAAAATTACAGAGCGAACAACTCGGAATGAGGGCCACTGTTCAATATACATCTTATTATAAGACCGGAAACCACTATGAGCAGTACTGTACATAGGTGGTCATTCCGAGTTGTTCGCTCTGTAATTTTCTTCGCATCGCAGCGATTTTCCGCTTAATGCGCATGCGCAATGTTCGCACTGCGACTGCGCCAAGTAAATTTGCTAAGCAGTTAGGAATATTACTCACGGTTTTTTCATCGTTCTGGTGATCGTAATGTGATTGACAGGAAGTGGGTGTTTCTGGGCGGAAACAGGCCGTTTTAGGGGCGTGTGGGGAAAAACGCTACCGTTTCTGGGAAAAACGCGGGAGTGGCTGGAGAAACGGAGGAGTGTTTGGGCGAACGCTGGGTGTGTTTGTGACGTCAAACCAGGAACGACAAGCACTGAAATGATCGCACTGGCAGAGTAAGTCTCGAGCTACTCAGAAACTGCACAGAGATGTCTTATCGCAATATTGCGAATCTTTCGTTCGCAATTTTAAGAAGCTAAGATTCACTCCCAGTAGGCGGCGGCTTAGCGTGTGCAATGCTGCTAAAAGCAGCTTGCGAGCGAACAACTCGGAATGAGGGCCCTATTTCACAATCCTGCGTGTATTCTATCGTTCCAGGAACAAATCAGAAGGTTTATGAAAGCAGAAGCCGAGTATATAGAATTCGGGCAATGTGAACCCCTTTGGGTGTGGCCCATTACCATACATATAGCTTCCCCGTTCACTTTCTAATACACTTACTGAGCATTGCTTTGGTTTAGAACACTGTAGGTTTTTTTTTAAAAATTCAGAAAATCTGTTAATGTGTCTGTTATTGCTCAGTGGAACTAATTTTACAAATTGAGGTATATTTTATATCGTACACATTGATCACAAGATATTTTTGTAAACAATATTTGCCGTTTTTTCCTTCAGGTATAAACACAAAAAGATGCTCGGGGCTACTATGGGCCCATACACACTTGCCGATAAAATGAGCGACGCTGCTCATTTTTTCGGCCAGTGTGTGTGTATGCCGCCAACGACGCTCGATCTGGACTGTCGTCCAGGAGCTGCATGCACGGCCGGCGGCTGCGTGACGTCACTCAGCAACATGAGCGGTCATATCGCTCAGTGTGTATGGGCGGCCGCCGACCGCCCGGCCCAGGAGGGTAAACACTAGAGCGACGTCGTCCAGTGTGTATGGACCTTTACTCATGAGCAAGCCACGTAAAGCTGCCCATGGGAGAAACAGCTGGTCCTAAGTTCTACGCCTGCAGCCCTGAGCTTTTGTCCCTGCAACATGTTGGTCATCATAGTGAAGCAGAGGCTTACAGGAATTGCTCACATCCTGGTTGCAGCTGTGCATGGAAGGTAATTTTTAAATGAACTCGGTTTGAAATGGGAGGAGGTCAGGGGGTGCTCTGAGGGAAGGGTTGGAGGACAAAGGGAAGCTGAGGGAGAAGAGGGGAGGAACATATGAATCAGGAGGTGACAAGGGCACAAGGATGGTCCCAAATGAGGGGCCAGTCCACAGAGCTGGGTACAGGGCAGAAGAGGGCCCTGGAGGCAGGTAGAGAAGGACTGTGGTAGGGAAGAGGTGGAGCAAGCGGAAAGGGTGTTATCTCTGTCCTGACACTGCCCATTTATAAAGTGCATTCTATAAAATGATATGTAGCAGCTGATTGGTTGCCATGGGCAACTTCTCCACTGGCTTAGTTCACTACACTTTTTACTGATTCAGGAATAGACCCCTTGATCTCTCATTTTTTTTAGTATGTTTGTTTTTATGTTGTACACTGTCCCCACATCCAACACCTAAACACCTATCACACTGTCTTACTGGACGCACTTAATTTCCTGACTGTCAGGATTCGGGCGGTCGAAATATCTACGCCGGAATCCTGACACACATTGAAATGCCGGCAGTCGGAATCACGACTGCCACCCAAAATCCTCACTTGGGTGGTGGTCCACGCCACCACCCGAGGGGGAATAGATTAAAGTGGCGACTGAAGTTCGCCACCGGGCCCGAAGCGAGGGGACCCGCTGGCTCGAGGTCAAGATTCCGACTGTCGGGATTTTATACTGAATCCTGTCTTATACCCACATTCAAGGTTATTGTTCTGTATGTTGAAAATTGGGTGATAGAAAATATTTGATCTCAAAATGGCGCTAATAAAGTTTTACAAATAGTACCAACATCACCAGCATCTCGTGTAAGATCACAATAATCACCTGAAGATCTGTGTAAGTCTCTTGTTCAGTAATCTGGTGGATCAGTCCAGAAATACACAGGGAAGAGCCGATGGCTGACAGGCCTGTACTTACTGTGGAGAGATGGGGCCTCCCAAACAATGAGTGGGTTCAGTCGGCCCCAAGATTATTGTTCCTGTCCCTTGTTTTGCTTGGCCTAAGATATCTTCTGTCACCTCAATAGTCTCACTGTGGTCTCTTAAGTGAGACCATAGAGAACATGCGCCACTTCAATGTCCTGTATTCAGATATGCAGGCCGGAGCAGGGAGTGCTTGCAGTGTATAGGGACGGGAGAGGACAATGTATGAATGTTAGTGCAATGTATGTAGTAGGCACAGTCCACATCACAAAGCTCAGACTGTAGCCATTTGTGTTACAGTGATAACACTGGCTCTGGACCTCATTTAAACAATCCACACTACAAGCTGTCAGTGACTTTATTTTTTCTATGTTATAGAATCATCTTCTGCTGTTTATGGCAGACTGCTGCTGCTGCGGAGGGACAGCGCTCATGGTGGGTTTATCTAGTTATATATAGACATGTGCTGTATCCTATTCAGCTCAATAACATACAGCCGTTCTTATATATATATGGTAAATCATGACTCTACTTGCTCACACGTTATTCATGGCCAGACGTATATGTGTGTGGGCTGGATCCATATGTTGATGTACTGTATGAAGTGGGGAGAATGTGTGTGTGTGTGTGTGTGTGTGTGTGTGTGTGTGTGTGTAATACAGTCTGTGTGACTCACGCTGCAACCCTGAGACGCAGGACAGATGGGTAACTCTGCTGTGACAATGTTCTATCAGATGGCCTCAGGTCCCTAACATCATGTCACCTGCATGAGCATCATTACATATTTGCCTGATGAGCAGGACATGACATGTTCATTGAGGGGCTCATTTATCAACAGGTGATAAAACTTATGACTGATAAAACTTGTCGCGTATGATAAATGGTGCTCCAGCCAATCAGCTACTGTCATTTTTCCAACACATGACATTTGGGAGCTAAACCCATGACACTTGGGAGCTGATTGGCTAGAGCACCATTTATCATACGCAACAAGTTTTACCATCCACAATTTTTATCACGCCCCATAATGTTTTAAGTTGGCTCCTCCCATTCTGTGACATCAACTGCTTAGAGTTCAACAGTGTAGACCAGTCACGGTGTAATGTATTGTACAGTATGTAGTGGGCACAGGGCATGATTCAGAGATGAACAGCTGTGAATGTGTAAACAAGGAATGTTTGATAATACAGTATGTTAATTCTGAAGCCACGTGGAAATTTATTGATAAGCCAAGCGGTGTACAAAGACACAGCGTCTGCAGCAGATCAGTCAGTTATAGAACCTCTGATTAGTCCTATGGATGCACAACATGGACGCAGGAGTGAGACCCCGGAGCCACTGTTACTGTGTATGGGATCGCAGATGCAGGCTAAGACTCGCCCCAAAAACTAGGGACACGCCCTGTGTTTTCACTGTCACACCCCGTTACCTTCCTGGAATGGTCCCTGATTGTCAATCACTTTGCAAATAAATACTCTCTGCGACCGCCAACTCAAAACCAATCACAGCACACACACAGTGCAACTTAGACGTATGTGCAGTCAGCCAATAGTCGTTCAACTGCGATAACATAAGGTTTGCGTACAATACTGAATCAGGCCAACTGACTAGATTGCTTATGATTTTAAGAAGTGATCTCATCGTACTGTGCTGAGCGGGGGGAGAGATGTGTGCTAAGCGGTTCGCTCAGTACACATCTCTCCCCAAATCGGGCCGTGAATACGGCCCTTTAGTGTAGACACGGCATCAGTAGCCTCTTATTAGTAGAACATCTGAAATGTATTCATAATATTCAGAATAAAAATACAGGTTGAGTATCCCTTATCCAAAATGCTTGGGACCAGAGATATTTTGGATATCGGATTTTTCCGTATTTTGGAATAATTGCATATCATAATGAGATATCATGGTGATGGGACCTAAATCTAAGCACAGAATACATTTATGTCTCATATACACATTATACACACAGCCTGAATGTCATTTAATACAGTATTTTTTATAACTTTGTGCATTAAACAAAGTGTGTGTACATTCACACAATTCATTTATGTTTCATATACAGCTTATACACACAGCCTGAAGGTCATTTCATACAATATTTTTAATAAACTTGTGTATTAAACAAAGTTTGTGTACATTGAGCCATCACAAAACAAAGGTTTCAATATCTCACTCTCGCTCAAAAAAGTACGTATTTTGGAATATTCCGTATTTCGGAATATTTGGATATGGGATACTCAACCTGTATATAAAGATATGAAAGTTCTTTCTTACATCATAAAAAGTGGTGTTACATGGAACCATTGCTATACAAAGATAGATGTGGTGAGTTTTCACCAACCACCCTACTGGGGGAAGAGCTCGGTGGTGGAGGTCCTGGTATAGACAGAGGGGTCCAACCACCAAACACCGTATGTGTTTCATACTTTAAACAGTACTTCTTCATGGGTAAAAAAAAATCCCAATATGGAACAGATAAAAATATTCACTGAAAAGTTCCACTGGCCAATAATATCCCTTAGATGAAGTAAAAGCATGAAATCCCTCAAAAGGCTAAACGGCAGAGATCCTGCAATGGACATCATATAAATATATATATATATATATATATATATATATATTGTGACAAGAACACTGGAATAGTGTTTGAGGGCAGGTATGTTTGTCCCAGGTTCTTATCTTACATGTTTTAGAAAATGAAAACTTCTAGGAAAATGTTTTGTTTTGTTAGAACCTTTTCAGTTTGCTGGAAAAGCTGGATAAGGGCCCTGAGAGAAAGAGAGGGCAAGTTCCAGACATTGGGGCCAGTTCGGATCTTTGGCCTCACAGAGGGATAATCAGGGCTTTCAGCTGTGCAAGAGCCTTATAGGGCTGCTAGCCTGATTAGTGTGTGCAGACTGCCTGAGGAGACTGGAGAATCTCTGTGAGAGAAACACGCTTCCTTATACAAGTGAGCCATACAGTATTGACTGGAAAACTTTGTGTTTTTGTTTAGAGACAGTTAGGAACGTCTTGTGTTTAGTTAGTGCCGGACAGGCAAGGTATTTTTTTTTGATGTTTGTTTTATTTTCTGTTTAATAAAACTGGTTGCGGCCAGTTGCACCACAAACTGGACTTGTACGATTTCTCAGCTGCTGCTTGCTGCCATCTACTCCAGGAAACAGCATCCGGTTCCCCTACAGTGTTACAACTTGGTAGCGAATGCGAGCACTCCGTTCTGCGCATAAGTGAAAGCAGCAGCTCTATGAGGCCTACAGAAAACTGTGGTTTATGCAGATACAGCCCAGTGTGAAGTTGCTGAGACTCACCCCATAGGATTTGATATATGTCCTGGGTGAAAGCAGCTATAAAGCCGCCTGAAAAAATCTGTTGACATGGAGGAACTGCTTAAAGCCTTGCTGCAAGCTACAGCGGCTCAGCAGGAGGCCAACAAACAGCAGCAGGTGGCAATGGAGGAAAATAGGAGACAGCAGCAGGTGGCTATTGACGAACTTTACAGGCAACAGCGTCAGGATAGAGAGGCCTTAGCAGAAGTGGTGCAGAGCCTTGGAGATGTGGCCGTCAGTGCTCCGACCAGCTCTAGTTCTATACGGGCCAGTCACTTCCTGCAGAAAACGACAGAGGCTGATTATGTGGAGGCCTATCTGACCACGTTTGAAAGGACTGCTGAGCGTGAGAACTGGCTGAAAGCACAGTGGGCCAGTCTGCTAGCACCTTTTCTTTCAGGTCAGCCCCAAAAAGTGTACTTTGATTTAAGCCCTGCCGAGGCTTAGGACTATGACAAACTAAAAACTGAGATCCTGACCCGCCTGGGAGTCACGCTGTCAAGTACGAGGGTGTATGCCATAGAGAAGCCTCCTCCCAGATGCACAACCTTATTCAGCTAACAAAAAATGGTTGCAGCCAGAGACATTAACTGGTCCCCAGATGGTTGAAAGAGTTGTCATGGACCGCTATTTGAGATCTTTGCCCGTGGTCCTGCGCAAGTGGGTGAGCCATGGAAACCCGGATACTGCTGACCAATTAGTGGACATGGTAGAGAGGTATTTGGCGGCAGAGGAACTACTGATGACCACCCAGCAACCCATAGATCCTCGAAAGGGCCCTTCAGTAAAGACTGGTAAGACTGTTCCATGGGGAAACGTTGCTGGGCGGTTAAGAGAATGCAAGGCTGGAGAGACTTTAAACACTGGCCCTGGAGACAGGCCAATGGGGATAGAACAGTCTATGATGCCCAAACGGGTTGATAATCGTGTGGTTAAATGTTTTAGGTGTGGTATGCCAGGTCATGTTATTACCAATTGCCTAGTCACGCAAGAACCCATGCAATGTGATGCTGCCTTTGAATGTCGCAGAATGTCTTTCTTTGCTAGGTTAGTGTTAGGGTCTCCTGCCCTGTGCTGCCACGTCGTCATGGCAACCGGGAGACAAGTGCTAGCGGAGTAACCTGAGCGCAGCTTCAACTTAGGAGACTTCGTCTGGTTGTCTACCAAGAATTTGAAGTTGAGACAGCCATCTCATAAGTTAGGCCCCCGGTTCATCGGCCCTTATAAGATCACCAGGGTTATCAATCCGGTGGCATTTCAGTTAGATCTGCCCCGTTCTTTGGGTATCAATAAAACATTTCATTGTTCCCTTTTAAAACGGGCGATTTGTAATCCTTCTTCCAGTGGAAGACCTTCACCTCTTCTGATACGTGGCCAGAGGGAGTTTGTTGTTGAAAGGATTCTTGACTCCAAGATGGTTCGGGGTCGGCTGTCATTTTTGGTGCACTGGAAGGGGTATGGCCCGGAGGAGCGGTCGTGGGTGCGCAGTTGTGATCTTCATGCCCCCAGACTGATACGCTCTTTCTTCTCGCAGTTCCCCGATAAACCCGGTGGTAGGGGTTCTTTGACCCCTCGTCAGAGGGGGGGTACTGTTAGGGTCTCCTGCCCTGTGCTGCCACGTCGTCATGGCAACCGGGAGACAAGTGCTAGCGGAGTAACCTGAGCGCAGCTGATACTCCGGTTCGGGTCTTTTGCTGTGCAGTGGTTACAGGCTCTGTGCACGGCAGGGGATCCGGTGCTGGTTTTTGTGCTCACAGTCTGTGAGGTCTGAGTGGGGCGTGGACAGCACCTGCTTTATAAGGCCTCTTCTCAGGTTAAGCAGATGCTGCTGAATCTTTGTTGGTTAGTCAGTTCCTGAAAGTTAGCCAGTACTGTGTAGCTTTGTATTTGTTGTTGCTTACTGCAAATAGGCCTGGGGATTTGGTACTACACTCTGCCAATCCAGACCTAGCAGTAAGACTGGAGTCAGTCGTTTAACTTGCTGGGGTTCTTTTACTACTCTGTGAACTTAGCAAGTTTGCGGCTGTATTCTAAGACTTGCCTGCCTAAATCCTGTCTCACTGTGCAAGGTGTCAGGTGTCAGTTTAGTGGCAGTAAGCTGAACCTGTGCACTGCAAGTGAGAATTAGGATTGTGGAGACTCTCCTTGTGTCTATCATTCCATCTCTGACCAAGGAGTTTACTGCCACACCCGTTGGTAACCCTTTAGGGTTTTGCTGTTGCCCTTAGCAACAGCATTTCGGGTTCTCTACGTATTAAAACACAACATCTTGCTTTTCCCATCTGAGCATTACTAATACTAGGGAGACACCCAGTTCCTTAGCCTCTGGGCTTCTCTGTTCACTTTGTGTGTATTTTGTTACCCTATCACCTTCTGTGTATGTAATGTCATATTCCCCAGTCTGTCTGTGAGTTCATTTGTTTTGCATACCTATCCGTTCAGACACCAGTACATTCCTGCAGGCACTGGTGTGCATAACAGTTCAAACACCAGTACATTCCTGCAGGCACTGGAGTGCATAACAGTTCTGACACCAGTACATTCCTGCAGGCACTGGTGTGCATAACATATTCAGCAGCCTAATACTCCTGTTGAAATTTTGTGGGAATATGGAGCATACCCCTCAAAATACATTGCAACAGGTGGTCGATCAGGTGCAGGTCCTGACTCGACAATTTAATGATTTGTCCATTAAAATGCACACCTCCCAGGCCGCTGGCGGAGCTCCCGCAGCAGCAACACCTTCAGGGGTTAAGGAGCCGAAAGTAAATCTCCCGGATCGTTTTTCTGGAGATCGCTCGCAGTTCTTTTGTTTCAAGGAGAGCTGCAAGCTATACTTCCGGCTTAGGCCTCAGTCTTCTGGGTTGGAGATTCAGCGGGTGGGCATAGTGATTTCCTTGCTACAAGGAGACCCACAGGTCTGGGCATATGGGTTGCAGCCTGACTGTCCGTCGCTTAAAAGTGTTGATGCTTTTTTTACGGCACTGGGCATGTTGTATGATGACCCTGACAAGACGGCCTCAGTCGAGGCTCAGATTTCGATCCTTAAGCAAGGGCGAAGGCCAGTTGAGGTTTACTGTACGGAGTTTCGGAGGTTGGCCCATGATACCCAGTGGAATGACCCAGCCCTGAGACACCAGTACCGAAGAGGTCTTTCTAACCAGATAAAGGACCAACTGGTACAATATCCCTTGCCTGATAGCTTGGATCAGCTCATGCAGTTATCCATCCGGGTGGATAGACGGCTGAGAGAGCGTAGGCTTGAAAGGGAGACTTGGAAGTACAATAGCAAATATGCAAGTGCGCGGCCAACAGCAGCAGGTAGGAGGAAGGTCAATCCCTCAAAACTAAGCAGTAGAAAAGAAAGTGTGTACCAGCGCTGGCTGAATAAATTTAAATTAATATACTATCAATAGTTGAAAAAATAATGATAATAACCTTAATAATAATAGTATAGTAATAATAATAATAATAATAATAATAAACGGATGGTTTGTTCTATATAAAAAGGGTGACAATTTAATAGCATATCACATATAACAATTCTAAAAAAGAAGGAATTCCTCTTGCCACAAGGTGGCGATAAAAGCTTATCTGGATAAAATTTAATATAATTCACATTCTCCACTGTTTAGATAGTCCATTCCTATAGGCTAGGACAGCCTCCCTTTGTGCATTCACTGTACTCAGTAGATATTTACCAGATCCCCTTGTTGGTAGGCATCAGCCTTGGAACAAGTCCTTTGTGTAGCTGTAGGGGTAGGTCAGTTTGGTGAAGAGATCCAGTGATGGGAGATGGGTCCAAATTATGCCCAGGCAGACACGGCTTTTGCGGGCCGGTGTGGAGAGCAGAGTCCAGATAGAGCAAGTGGGCTCAAGTCAATCAGAAAAAGCTCAACGCGTTTCACTGGTAAATCCAGCTTCCTCAGGAGCATGAGACTGAGGTTTCCTTCTTTCCCAAGGGAACCTCAGACTCTGAGGAATTTCCTGAGGAGCCTATGCAGATTGGGGCTACCCGCCTCTCCTCGCGTGAGAAGACGCGGAGGAGACAGCAGGGGTTGTGTTTGTACTGTGGGAATAAAGGTCATGTGGTAGTATCATGCCCAGAAAAGCCGGAAAACTTCAGGGCCTGAGGGTGATGGGAAATATCCTGTCAGGCCAGAAGTCAGAATTTCCCAAGAAGACTTTTATCATTCCGGTGACCTTGAAGATCCTCGGTCAAACTGTCAAGACTGAGGCCTTTGTGGACAGTGGGGCCGACGGGGTTTTTATGGACCGCCAATTCGCCCTGAAACACTCTGTTCCCTTAGTACCCTTGGCATCGGAAATTGAGATTTGTGGGTTAAACGGGGAACCATTATCCCAGGGTAAAATTACCTCTTGCACTAGCCAGATTTCTCTGTTTATTGGAGCCACACACTCTGAAAAATTGTCCTTTTATGTGACTGTCTGTACTTTTGCCCCATTGGTGTTGGGGTTACCCTGGTTAAGGGCCCACAATCCTCAATTTGACTGGGTCTCTGGGGAGATTCTTAGTTGGGGTACTGATTGTTTCAGGAGTTGCTTGAGCCTTCCAGTCAGGCTCTCGCAGCTAAGTTTGCCAGGATTGCCAGGGTGTTATGCAGATTTTGCAGACGTGTTCTCCAAAAAAGTTGCAGAGGTACTACCTCCCCATCGCCCCTATGACTGTGCCATTGATTTGTTGCCAAATGCTAAGCTTCCCAAGAGCAGGTTGTACTCCCTGTCACGTCCTGAGACTCAGGCTATGGCAGAGTACATTCAGGAGAACTTGGCTAAGGGATTTATCAGACCTTCACAGTCTCCAGTTGGGTCGGGGTTCTTCTTCGTGGGTAAAAAGGACGGTTCGTTGCGACCCTGCATCGACTTCAGGGAATTGAACCGTATCACGATTAAAAACTCATACCCACTGCCCCTCATTTCGGTCTTGTTTGACCAGCTTCGTACTGCCACCATTTTTTCTAAGATTGACCTACGCGGTGCGTACAATCTAATCCGAATAAGAGAGGGGGATGAATGGAAGACTGCCTTTAATACCCACTCAGGGCATTATGAATATTTGGTGATGCCTTTTGGGCTCTTTAATGCCCCGGCAGTCTTCCAGGATTTCATGAATGATGTGCTCAGGGAATATTTGGATAGATTCTTAGTTGTATACTTAGATGACATCCTAATCTTCTCCCATTCCCTGGAGGAACATCGGAAGCATGTACGCTTAGTCCTCCAGAAACTCAGAGACCACCGGCTTGGGGCGAAGCTGGAGAAGTGCGAATTTGAAGTTCAGCAAATCGCATTTCTAGGATATATTATCTCCCCAGAAGGTTTCCAAATGGAGGGTTCCAAGGTACAGGCAGTCCTGGATTGGGTGCAGCCCACTAGTTTGAAGGCGCTTCAGCGTTTCCTGGGCTTTGCAAATTTTTATAGACGATTTATCGCTGGATTTTTGTCTATAGTGGCGCCCTTGGTGGCACTCACTAAGAAAGGGGCGGATGTTGCTCACTGGTCTTGTGAGGCTAAAGCGGCTTTTGCCCGTCTGAAAAGGGCATTTGAATCGGCCAAGGTGCTGCGACACCCAGATCCAGAGCGTCCTTTTGTGGTGGAGGTGGATGCCTCTGAGATGGGAATTGGGGCAGTGCTTTCTCAGATGGGAGTGTCTGATAATCGCCTTCATCCCTGTGCTTACTTTTCCCGTAAATTTTCGCCTGCCGAGATGAATTATGACGTGGGTAACCGGGAATTGTTGGCTATTAAGGATGCACTCGAGGAGTGGAGACACTGGCTTGAGGGGGCTAAGTTTGTGGTCTCAATTCTCACCGACCATAAGAATCTGGCATATTTAGAGTCAGCGAAGCGTCTCAATGCCAGGCAGGCACGATGGGCTTTGTTTTTTGCTCGCTTTAATTTTTTGATAACATATCGCCCTGGGTCAAAAAACATCAAGGCTGATTCGCTCTCGCGGAGTTTTGCTTCAATCCAGGAGACCACCGAGGAGCCGTTGCCCATTGTGTCCCCATCATGTATTAAAGTGGGCATTACCCAGGACCTCTTATCATTAGTCCTTAGAGCACAGGAGCAGGCTCCTCCAGACCTTCCGGTAGGTCTTTTGTTTGTGCCTCCTAGGTTAAGACAGCGAGTGTTCCAGGAATTCCATGCCAAGAAGTCGGCAGGTCACCCGGGTATTGCCAGAACTCGGGAGTTGCTATCTAGGGCGGTGTGGTGGCCCTCGGTGGCTAAGGATGTGGATCAGTGGGTTCGGGCATGTGACATCTATGCCCGAAATAAGACTCCTAGAGGGGTTCCTGTTGGCCCATTACATCCACTCTCTATCCCATCTAAGCCATGGACCCACATTTCAATGGATTTTGTGGTGGACTTGCCCAAATCCTCGGGGATGACAGCGATCTGGGTTGTCGTTGACAGGTTTTCGAAGATGGCGCACTTCGTTCCACTGGTTGGGCTGCCATCGGCCAGACGCCTGTCTGAATTATTTATGCTGCATGTTGTGCGTCTCCACGGGTTGTCACTTGATGTGGTCTCTGACCGCGGATCCCAGTTTGTGGCCAAATTCTGGAGGGCATTTTGTTCCGATCTCCAGATTTCTGTCAGCTTGTCGTCAGGCTACCATCCGCAGTCTAATGGGCAGACTGAAAGGGTGAACCAGTCCTTGGAGCAGTTCCTCAGGTGTTATGTCTCCAAGTGTCAGACTGACTGGGTTGCTCATCTGTCCATGGCGGAGTTTGCCTATAACAACGCGGCTCACTCTGCTACAGGGATCTCTCCCTTCCTTTGTGTGTATGGGCATCATCCTAAGGCCAATTCTTTTGACCCCCTGGACTCCACGCCTGGTGGTTCCTCTGTGGTTTCGGTCCTTAGAGGTATTTGGCGGAAAGTGAAGAAAGCCCTTGTGTCTGTGTCATTAGTGACCAAAAGGGTTTTTGATAAGCGGAAAAGACCCTGCAGCTTCAAATTAGGAGACTTCGTCTGGTTGTCTACCAAGAATTTGAAGTTGAGACAGCCATCTCATAAGTTAGGCCCCCGGTTCATCGGCCCTTATAAGATCACCAGGGTTATCAATCCGGTGGCATTTCAGTTAGATCTGCCCCGTTCTTTGGGTATCAATAAAACATTTCATTGTTCCCTTTTAAAACGGGCGATTAGTAATCCTTCTTCCAGTGGAAGACCTTCACCTCTTCTGATACGTGGCCAGAGGGAGTTTGTTGTTGAAAGGATTCTTGACTCCAAGATGGTTCGGGGTCGGCTGTCATTTTTGGTGCACTGGAAGGGGTATGGCCCGGAGGAGCGGTCGTGGGTGCGCAGTTGTGATCTTCATGCCCCCAGACTGATACGCTCTTTCTTCTCGCAGTTCCCCGATAAACCCGGTGGTAGGGGTTCTTTGACCCCTCGTCAGAGGGGGGGTACTGTTAGGGTCTCCTGCCCTGTGCTGCCACGTCGTCATGGCAACCGGGAGACAAGTGCTAGCGGAGTAACCTGAGCGCAGCTGATACTCCGGTTCGGGTCTTTTGCTGTGCAGTGGTTACAGGCTCTGTGCACGGCAGGGGATCCGGTGCTGGTTTTTGTGCTCACAGTCTGTGAGGTCTGAGTGGGGCGTGGACAGCACCTGCTCTATAAGGCCTCTTCTCAGGTTAAGCAGATGCTGCTGAATCTTTGTTGGTTAGTCAGTTCCTGAAAGTTAGCCAGTACTGTGTAGCTTTGTATTTGTTGTTGCTTACTGCAAATAGGCCTGGGGATTTGGTACTACACTCTGCCAATCCAGACCTAGCAGTAAGACTGGAGTCAGTCGTTTAACTTGCTGGGGTTCTTTTACTACTCTGTGAACTTAGCAAGTTTGCGGCTGTATTCTAAGACTTGCCTGCCTAAATCCTGTCTCACTGTGCAAGGTGTCAGGTGTCAGTTTAGTGGCAGTAAGCTGAACCTGTGCACTGCAAGTGAGAATTAGGATTGTGGAGACTCTCCTTGTGTCTATCATTCCATCTCTGACCAAGGAGTTTACTGCCACACCCGTTGGTAACCCTTTAGGGTTTTGCTGTTGCCCTTAGCAACAGCATTTCGGGTTCTCTACGTATTAAAACACAACATCTTGCTTTTCCCATCTGAGCATTACTACTACTAGGGAGACACCCAGTTCCTTAGCCTCTGGGCTTCTCTGTTCACTTTGTGTGTATTTTGTTACCCTATCACCTTCTGTGTATGTAATGTCATATTCCCCAGTCTGTCTGTGAGTTCATTTGTTTTGCATACCTATCCGTTCAGACACCAGTACATTCCTGCAGGCACTGGTGTGCATAACAGTTCAAACACCAGTACATTCCTGCAGGCACTGGAGTGCATAACAGTTCTGACACCAGTACATTCCTGCAGGCACTGGTGTGCATAACAGTTAGCCTGTACTGTGGTACCTTCACCTGAGCTGGAAAAACACATGTGTGACGTGTTCTTAGAGGGTTACTGGGTAGAGGCCTTGCTAGATTCAGGAAGTTTAGTTACCCTCGTGAAAGCTGGGTTAGTGAACCCCTTAAAGGTCCAGCAAATACCTATTGGGGTAACTTGCATACATGGGGATACCCAACATTATGTCACTGCTGAAGTGAATATAGAAACTTGTTGTGGGTCAGCAATGGTTAAAGTAGGACTGTTCCCCACCTTGGTGCATGAGGCCATAATAGGGAGGGATTTTCCTCATTTTTGGAAACTGTGGGAATCACGTTTATCAACAGATGTGAGAAGTAAAGAGCCCGTTGATAATACCGGTGATTTTATGGATGTACATGTGTCTTCCGAACTTTCTGACCCTTTGCCTTTTTCTAGTTTGGCTGGGGAAGTGACAGATGGGGAGTCCAGTGAGGATCCTCTTGCTGGGAACAAAGACATAGTAGTTAGAACTGAAAACGTGTCTGACCTGGAGGTAAAGTAGGATCTGTTTGCGTCTGAACAGTTAAAGGATCCTACCTTAATAAAGGCTAGAGAGAATGTTAAGATTGTTAATAGGGAACCTTTGGTACCAGGTGACAGGGTTACGTATCCCCACATGGCCATCTGTAATGAGCTCTTGTACCACATTGTCAAAAGGGGTGAGGATGTGGTGGAACAGCTGGTAGCTCCCCTGCCTTATCGGAGAACGGTACTAGATTTAGCTCATAGTCACGTTACAGCAGGACATTTAGGGGCAGAAAAAACCACTGAAAGAGTTTTACAAAGGTTCTTTTGGCCAGGGGTTTATAAAGAAGTGTCTGAATATTGTTCTTCCTGTCCTGAATGCCAGTATCATGCCCCAAGACCCCATTTCAGGAGCCCACTAGTTCCCATGCCTATTATAGAGGTACCGTTTGACAGAATAGCCATGGATCTCATGGGGCCCTTGTTAAAATCTGCTCAGGGCCATCAGAATATCCTCGTAATAATGGACTATGCCACTCGATATCCTCAGGCTATCCCTTTACGCACTATCACAACCAAGGCGATAGCTAGGGTGCTGGTGCAGGTTTTTAGTAGAGTGGGAATACCAAAAGAAATTTTGACTGACCAAGGTACTCCAATTATGTCAAGGATCATTAAAGAATTGTGCAAATTAATTAAGGTCACTCACCTCAGGACGTCCATCTACCATCCCCAAACTGATGGGTTGGTGGAAAGGTTTAATAAAACATTAAAAAGTATGTTAAAAAAGGTTGTTGATAGAGATGGGAAAAACTGGGATTGTTTGTTGCCTTACTTGTTAATGGCCATCAGAGAAGTTCCTCAGTCCTCTACAGGGTTTTGCAGAAAGGTACCAGCGCTAGGAGTTGTATCACCAATTATTCAATAAGTCAAATACCACTGGATCAGTTATAATATTTAATAATGAACAGGATTATCACACACATTAAAAACGTGAGAATAAAAAATATTAAGAAATATTGACATACAAATAAAAATAAGAATAAAAATTGGCTCTGAGGTAGTGATTAATTCAAATTGCTGATAAGGACCCAACCATTATTTTAGTGATCCCGGACTTATTAAGGTGCAGATTTCCTCCTCCTTAGATTATTAAGCAGTCAGCTGGTATTACCCTTATTAGTACCTCTCACACAGTTCCATATAAAGATGGTACCAATTGCTCGTCTGTGTAGATGTTCAAGGGGTTTCCATATTCTTGTTGGTTATGCTGAAAAGGAGTGGTTTTGAAGGTCTGTTCCTTGGAAATCCAAGTAGGCAGAGAAGTCCTTATCTGGATCAAACTGGACAAAGGTTGGGATTCCACAGCAGTGCCTTAACGCGTTTCCCTGAGCCAGGTCGCTCAGCTTCTTCAGAAGTAAACCTCAGAGTCATTATGAGCCATTTTTATACCTCACTAATAGGTGATTCACATTGCAGCTGTGTTTATTTTAATTAAATTAACTGATCCAGAGTTAATAATAAAAATCATCATCTATTTCCAAGAAGGCAGTCCTAAGATTATCACCATAAGTTTAATTATACATGATTTTAAAAGAAAATGATCATTTAAACAAACATAAAAATAGCGGTCATGTGAACTAATTTTGCATTCACCAGCAGTTCTCATTATGAAGTCAGGTGTGTTAAGCCCACTGATAGGTCCTGTGGTTCCCACGTTGCATTAGGACACCCACCTGTGTGAAGGGCGGGTGCACCTGTGTTGCGCTCCACCGTACGTTGCCACACCCTACAGACTCCGTTACCGGAAGTAGTCCGTGGGACGCACGGTTGGAACGCACCCAATGCATTGTGGGACTCCATCACGTGCCCCGGAGTGGACACGTGATTGGACCCATCGAGCGGCTCTTCTGATTTTCTGTTGCTAGGATACTTTCTGAATAGGAATGATCCATGCTGGTGTTGACAATACATAGAGATCATTTCATTATTAATTCTATGAATTTGCTGAAACGTAGTGTAATATAAAGGATAAAGAATAATATAGAGGGTAATATTCATTTTGTGCTTACATGCTAAAAAAATCTATTATTATAAAGATAGCAACATTGTCTATACAGTGTATTATTTATTTATCTGAATAAATATAGTAGAGTATGTATTAGGGAATAATTAGACAAACTCAGTTCTATATTAGATAAATCCATTAGAATCCATATAGAATTAAATAGATGTATAAATACATACATACAGGGGAGGGAGGTTTTTTCACCTTTCATACCAACATAGTTAATACTAATCACATATGTATATATATACATGGGTATAGTTATGGTAAATTACAACTTTCATATAATGGAATTAATTTCCATGTTCTCATTTAACCTATCCGGGTGTAAGGAGTTAAATTGTAACATCCAAAAAACTTCTCTTTTACAGAGATTAATGTACCTGTCCCCCCCTCTTGTAGTAGGTTGTACTGATTCTAAAGCTAGGAGTTTTAAAGTGTCAGGATTACCACCATGTTTTTCACAGAAGTGTCGTGATACACTATGTTTCATATATTTCCTGAGTATATTTCTTCTATGCTCTAAAAAGCGTATTTTGAGTGGTCGAGTCGTCCGTCCTATATAAGGGAGATTACAACTACATAGCAATAAATATATTACATAGGATGAGTTGCAATTAATAAAAGTTTTTATAGTATACATCTCTTTTTTATAAGGTATCTTTATTTGTATTGTTTTTCTCTCAATATATTTACATGTGGTACATTTATTGTGACCACATTGGAACAAACCGGATGGCCTTTCTATCGAGGTTAGCCAATTAGATCCCTTGGTCTCATTTGTTTCCTCTTTTATATCTCGCAAATGGCTAGGAGCTAACATCGATTTCAGAGATTTATTTTTCTTATATATAACCCTAGGGGTGGGTGGAAGTATAGACCCCAATACATTATCATGTCTTAGTATTTTATAGTTTCTTTTTATGATATTTTTAATTTCTCCTGCACATGAGTTGTATTTACAGATAAATGATAAACCATTATACTCCGATTTTATTTTTTCGTTGCCATCCGCATTAGACCTTTTAATAATCTTTTTTCTATTGTCTAGTATGAGAGTACTCCTATCTAAATCACGAACCTCTTGTAATGCATTTTGTAATAAGTTGTCTGGGTATCCACATTTCCTAAAGGATTCAATAAGAGTATCTGCCTGGCGGTCAAAGGTATCTAATTTTGTACAGTTTCGACGTATTCGCATTAATTGGCTTTTGGGTATGTTCTGCTTCCATGGCTTATAATGTGAACTGTCATAATGCAAATATGAATTGGTGTTAGTTTCTTTCACATGATTAGAGGTAACAATCTCATTGTTATCATCTATTTCGAGGGCCACATCCAAGAATGTGATCTAGAGGGGTGAAAGTGTGAAGTGAAGGTTAAATTATATGTGTTGTGATTAAGAGAAGAGATAAAGGAAGTGGCAGTGGCATAATCCCCATCCCAAATAATAAAAAGGTCATCAATATAACGGCCATAGAAGACCAGATGTCGCACCCAGGTGCTTCCCCAAACATGGGACTCCTCAAAGTGTCCCATGTACAGGTTGGCATAGCTGGGCGCGAATCTGGTCCCCATGGCTGTACCCATCACCTGTAAGAAGAAAGTGTTGAGGAAAAGAAAATAATTGTGTGATAAAATAGCCGCTCGATGGGTCAAATCACGTGTCCACTCCGGAGCACGTGATGGAGTCCCACAATGCATTGGGTGCGTTCCAACCGTGCGTCCCACGGACTACTTCCGGTAACGGAGTCCGTGGGATGTGGCAACGCATGGTGTAGCGCAACACAGGTGCACCCGCCCTTCACACAGGTGGGTGTCCTAATGCAACGTGGGAACCACAGGACCTATCAGTGGGCTTAACACACCTGACTTCATAATGAGAACTGCTGGTGAATGCAAAATAAGGTCACATGACCGCTATTTTTATGTTTGTTTAAATGATCATTTTCTTTTAAAATCATGTATAATTAAACTTATGGTGATAATCTTAGGACTGCCTTCTTGGAAATAGATGATGATTTTTATTATTAACTCTGGATCAGTTAATTTAATTAAAATAAACACAGCTGCAATGTGAATCACCTATTAGTGAGGTATAAAAATGGCTCATAATGACTCTGAGGTTTACTTCTAAAGAAGCTGAGCGACCTGGCTCAGGGAAACGCGTTAAGGCACTGCTGTGGAATCCCAACCTTTGTCCAGTTTGATCCAGATAAGGACTTCTCTGCCTACTTGGATTTCCAAGGAACAGACCTTCAAAACCACTCCTTTTCAGCATAACCAACAAGAATATGGAAACCCCTTGAATATCTACACAGACGAGCAATTGGTACCATCTTTATATGGAACTGTGTGAGAGGTACTAATAAGGGTAATACCAGCTGACTGCTTAATAATCTAAGGAGGAGGAAATCTGCACCTTAATAAGTCCGGGATCACTAAAATAATGGTTGGGTCCTTATCAGCAATTTGAATTAATCACTACCTCAGATCCAATTTTTATTCTTATTTTTATTTGTATGTCAATATTTCTTAATATTTTTTATTCTCACATTTTTAATGTGTGTGATAATCCTGTTCATTATTAAATATTATAACTGATCCAGTGGTATTTGACTTATTGAATAATTGGTGATACAACTCCTAGCGCTGGTACCTTTCTGCATATTGTTTATTTTATTGTGGGGTCTGACAAACCCCTCCCAGCCGCTGTGGTATTTTTAGTGGGTAGTATATCAAATTTCTCTTTTTCACTAAGTGTTTTGTCCATTACCCATCTATATACCATGAGTTGTTTTTCCAATTTCAATGATCGAAATTCTAGAAGACAGTCCTATGTTACCAATTGGGAATGTTCTAGAACTGATAGACTTGAATCGGACATACCAGACTTAAATAAAGATTTCTATAAATTAGAAGACCTATTGAAAAATGAATCAAAGAATTGGTTGGATAGCACCAACTTGCAGCAATACATTGAAAAACGTATGATACCCAGAGGCCTTAGAATTTTTAAGGCCTCTATCTTCAATGGAAATATAGAATTCCAAAAAGAATGGTATGGATTACTAGATGCATGTTCTCTGTCTCTTATGCAGCTGGTTGTCCGCTTCAGGTCTTATAAAGTTCTATGTATAGAAAAAGAAATAGAAGTTTTGAAAAAAGATATGGATAAATATGCAGCTACGAATGAGTTCAAGGATAGAGATAAGTTAGTAAACGATAGAGTAATCAAACTTGAAAAGAATTTATTGGAATTGAAACAAAAGAAATTTAAAAGAGATCTTTTCGATTATAAAAATGACCAAGTAAGATCCTTTAGAGATAATTATAGGAAGAGACAGAATATGGAGGGTACCTATAGGTCTAGAAGTCAGCCAAGGAAACGATATATACAGGATGAAAATAAAGAGTCCAACTATACACATAAGAATAGATATGAGGTTCTTAGGGAACAGAACACTACACCACGACGATTACCTAAAATAGACATGGGGCTAGGAGAAAAACTCTCAATAGAGAAGTACAGGAAGATCACACTAAAGGAGAACGAGATTATCAATTGGTGAAATCGGATAGGACTAATTTTTTAGAGGGGCGCCCACGACAGAACAGTTGGGACCAATCATACAAAAATCAGGAAAATCCCCAAAAACCACAACAAAAGGTCAAGAGAATACAATGGAGAAGAGTTAGAGGATGTAGATCGGGAAGGAAAAAATCGAAGGAGATACTAGATAAAACCAAAACCAAAAACCGATCCCACCATTATATTTAATCATTCCTCTAAACAATTGAATAGTGTCGAAATGTCCCTCCTTGTGAAAGGGTTAAAATTCTCCCCCTCATGTACACCAAATATATTCGACCTATATGTCGATTTGAATAGATACGTCCGTACAATGTGTAGGAAGCGTTATTTTACTCATAAAACTTTACAACAAAAGAATGATGTATCCATCCCAATATTATTAGACAGCTCGGATGAATTAGCATTAGCGACACTTGAAGAACTCATGGATGAGAATGAGATACATCTGGTCAGTCCAAAGAAAATTTATGACATTAAAAATACCGAATTATTTAAGAAAAAGTCTGAATTCTATCCAACTACATTAAAAAGTAATAATATAGAATCTTTTTACAAAATCACCCTTGAGGACTTTAAAGAACTATGTCATACCCAACAGGTCAATCAAAATAGAAATAAACAATCTAATCTATCTAGAAAAGAAAGACAAGCATTAAAATCATTAACACAAGATACATCATTGGTAATAAAAGAAGCCGATAAGGGGGGAGGGTTAGTAATTCTCAACAAGAAAGATTATATTACAGAGTCATTAAGACAATTAGATGACAAAAAATATTATGATAAGTTGCCTGGGGATCCCACAAAAGTTTTTCTCTCAGAATTAAAACATCTGCTTGACAAGGCTCTCATGGCGGGGGTCATATCCAAAGATGTGTATCAATTTTTATTTGTTCTTCATCCCATCATCCACATTTTATTATTTACCCAAAATCCACAAATCAATCACCACACCTCCAGGACGCCCTATAATTTCTGGAATCAACTCCCTCACCTCCAATTTATCATTTTATGTTGATTCCTTTTTACAATCCCGAGTGTCCTCACTGAGGTCACATATACGAGACACCACACATTTTCTCACTCAAATTATGAATATCAAATGGAAAGCTTCTTATGCTTTCCTAACATTGGATGTCTCGTCCTTATATACACATATTCCACATAATAAAGGTTGTGAAGTTATTTTGGAAAGATTAATGAAAGATGGAGACCTCAGTGAGGAACAAAATAGGTTTTTATTGGATTCTATTCAATTTATTTTATCACACAATTATTTTCTTTTCCTCAACACTTTCTTCTTACAGGTGATGGGAACGGCCATGGGGACCAGATTCACGCCCAGCTATGCCAACCTGTACATGGGACACTTTGAGGAGTCCCATGTTTGGGGAAGCACCTGGGCGCGACATCTGGTCTTCTGTGGCCGTTATATTGATGACCTTTTTATTATTTGGGATGGGGATTATGCCACTGCCACTTCCTTTATCTCTTCTCTTAATCACAACACATATAATTTAACCTTCACTTCACACTTTCACCCCTCTAAGATCACATTCTTGGATGTGGCCCTCGAAATAGATGATAACAATGAGATTGTTACCTCTAATCATGTGAAAGAAACTAACACCAATTCATATTTGCATTATGACAGTTCACATTATAAGCCATGGAAGCAGAACATACCCAAAAGCCAATTAATGCGAATACGTCGAAACTGTACAAAATTAGATACCTTTGACCGCCAGGCAGATACTCTTATTGAATCCTTTAGGAAATGTGGATACCCAGACAACTTATTACAAAATGCATAACAAGAGGTTCGTGATTTAGATAGCAGTACTCTCTTACTAGACAATAAAAAAAAGATTATTAAAAGGTCTAATGCGGATGGCAACGAAAAATAAAATCGGAGTATAATGGTTTATCATTTATCTGTAAATACAACTCATGTGCAGGAGAAATTAAAAATATCATAAAAAGAAACTATAAAATACTAAGACATGATAATGTATTGGGGTCTATACTTCCACCCACCCCTAGGGTTATATATAAGAAAAATAAATCTCTGAAATCGATGGTAGCTCCTAGCCATTTGCGAGATGTAAAAGAGGAAACAAATGAGACCAAGGGATCTAATTGGCTAAGCTCGATAGAAAGGCCATCCGGTTTCTTCCAATGTGGTCACAATAAATGTAGCACATGTAAATATATTGAGAGAAAAACAATACAAATAAAGATACCTTATAAAAAAGAGATGTATACTATAAAAACTTTTATTAATTGCAACTCATCCTATGTAATATATTTATTGCTATGTAGTTGTAATCTCCCTTATATAGGACGGACGACTCGACCACTCAAAATACGCTTTTTAGAGCATAGAAGAAATATACTCAGGAAATATATGAAGCATAGTGTATCACGACACTTCTGTGAAAAGCATGGTGGTAATCCTGACACTTTAAAACTCCTAGCTTTAGAATCAGTACAACCTACTACAAGAGGGGGGGACAGGTACATTAATCTCTGTAAAAGAGAAGTTTTTGGGATGTTACAATTTAACTCCTTACACCCGGATGGGTTAAATGAGAACATGGAAATTAATTCCATTATATGAAAGTTGTAATTTACCATAACTATACCCATGTATATATATACATATGTGATTAGTATTAACTATGTTGGTATGAAAGGTGAAAAAACCTCCCTCCCCTGTATGTATGTATTTATACATCTATTTAATTCTATATGGATTCTAATGGATTTATCTAATATTGAACTGAGTTTGTCTAATTATTCCCTAATACATACTCTACTATATTTATTCAGATAAATAAATAATACACTGTATAGACAATGTTGCTATCTTTATAATAATAGATTTTTTTAGCATGTAAGCACAAAATGAATATTACCCTCTATATTATTCTTTATCCTTTATATTACACTACATTTCAGCGAATTCATAGAATGAATAATGAAATGATCTCTATGTATTGTCAACACCAGTATGGATCATTCCTATTCAGAAAGTATCCTAGCAACAGAAAATCAGAAGAGCCGCTCGATGGGTCCAATCACGTGTCCACTCCGGGGCACGTGATGGAGTCCCACAATGCATTGGGTGCGTTCCAACCGTGCGTCCCACGGACTACTTCCGGTAACGGAGTCCGTGGGATGTGGCAACGCACGGTGGAGCGCAACACAGGTGCACCCGCCCTTCACACAGGTGGGTGTCCTAATGCAACGTGGGAACCACAGGACCTATCAGTGGGCTTAACACACCTGACTTCATAATGAGAACTGCTGGTGAATGCAAAATAAGGTCACATGACCGCTATTTTTATGTTTGTTTAAATGATCATTTTCTTTTAAAATCATGTATAATTAAACTTATGGTGATAATCTTAGGACTGCCTTCTTGGAAATAGATGATGATTTTTATTATTAACTCTGGATCAGTTAATTTAATTAAAATAAACACAGCTGCAATGTGAATCACCTATTAGTAATAGTGAGGTATAAAAATGGCTCATAATGACTCTGAGGTTTACTTCTGATGAAGCTGAGCGACCTGGCTCAGGGAAACGCGTTAAGGCACTGCTGTGGAATCCCAACCTTTGTCCAGTTTGATCCAGATAAGGACTTCTCTGCCTACTTGGATTTCCAAGGAACAGACCTTCAAAACCACTCCTTTTCTGCATAACCAACAAGAATATGGAAACCCCTTGAACATCTACACAGACGAGCAATTGGTACCATCTTTATATGGAACTGTGTGAGAGGTACTAATAAGGGTAATACCAGCTGACTGCATAATAATCTAAGGAGGAGGAAATCTGCACCTTAATAAGTCCGGGATCACTAAAATAATGGTTGGGTCCTTATCAGCAATTTGAATTAATCACTACCTCAGAGCCAATTTTTATTCTTATTTTTATTTGTATGTCAATATTTCTTAATATTTTTTATTCTCACGTTTTTAATGTGTGTGATAATCCTGTTCATTATTAAATATTATAACTGATCCAGTGGTATTTGACTTATTGAATAATTGGTGATACAACTCCTAGCGCTGGTACCTTTCTGCATATTGTTTATTTTATTGTGGGGTCTGACAAACCCCTCCCAGCCGCTGTGGTATTTTTAGTGGGTAGTATATCAAATTTCTCTCTACAGGGTTTTCTCCATTTGATTTGTTGTATGGTAGACACCCCAGAGGGCTGTTGGACATTGCCAAAGAGACATGGGAAGGACAGCCCACTCCTTATAGAAGCGTTATTGAACATGTACCACAAATGCAGGATAGGATTGCAGCCGTGGTACCTATTGTCAGAGAACACATGGAACAGGCCCAAAGTGCTCAACAGAGGGTATATAACCGGAGTGCCAAGATATGGGAATTTGCTCCTGGAGATAGAGTTCTTGTTTTGGTACCCACTGTGGAAAGCAAGTTCCTAGCTAAATGGCAGGGTCCATTTGAGATTAGGGAAAAAGTGAATGAGGTTAATTACAAAGTATACCAACCGGGAAAGAGAAAGCCTGAACAAATCTACCATGTTAACTTAATCAAACCCTGGAAAGATAGGTTGTCTCTGTCAGCGGAGCCTAGCCCTTCGGTGTCTTCACCTCGGTTGCTTCCCGCAGTAAAGGTGTCTGAGACATTATCAGCTGATCAGAACAATCAGGTTAAAGAATTTCTCATCCAAAATAGGGAGATATTTTCAGAGCTGTCTGGCCGAACGGCCATAATAAAACATGACATTGTCACAGAACCAGGGGTCAGGGTCCATTTAAAGCCATATAGGATTCCCGAAGCTCAGAGAGAAGCTGTTTCTAAAGAAGTTAAAAACATGTTAGAACTTGGAGTCATAGAGGAATCTAACAGTGAGTGGTCTGGTCCCATAGTTCTCATCCCGAAGCCAGACGGTAGCATACGCTTCTGTAATGACTTTCGTAAGTTAAATGAGGTGTCCAAATTTGACGCATACCCCATGCCCCGTGTGGATGAGCTTATAGAAAGGCAGGGAACAGCCAGGTTTCTCACCACGTTGGACCTGACCAAAGGTTACTGGCAAATACCTTTAATTGATGGCACAAAAGAAAAAACAGCCTTTTCGGTTCCGGAGGGGCTATACCAGTATAAGATGTTGCCTTTTGGGTTGCATGGGGCTCCAGCAACCTTTCAACGGGCGATGGATAAAATTTTGAGGCCCCATAGAAAATATGCAGCTGCCTATTTGGATGATGTGGTAATTCACAGAACGGACTGGGGGTCCCACTTGGTTAAAGTACAAGCAGTACTGGACTCAATCAGAGAAGCAGGGTTAACTGCTAACCCTAAGAAGTGCTGCCTCGCAATGGAGGAGGTTAAATACTTGGGCTTCACCAAAAGTAGAGGTCTGATTAGGCCCCAGTTGAATAAAATTGATGCTATTCAAAACTGGCCTCGTCCAGTGAATAAAAAACAGGTAAGGGCTTTTTTGGGAATAACAGGGTGCTATAGACGATTTATTCCTAATTTTGCGACCACAGCAGTGCCCTTGTCAGACCTTACCAAAGGGAAGCAGTCAAATATGGTGAAATGGAAACCTGATGCAGAAAAAGCTTTCCAAGCGTTAAAAGTGGCTTTGTGTTCACAACCTGTATTGATAACACCAGATTTTTCAAAGGAATTTGTTGTACAGACAGATGCCTCAGAGGTAGGGATAGGGGCTGTGTTGTCCCAAACCAGAGACGGGGACGAACACCCTATAATTTATTTGAGTAGGAAACTGAATGAGCATGAAAAAAGGTGTGCCATTGTGGAAAAGGAGGCTTTGGCCATTAAGTGGGCATTAGATACCTTGAGATATTACCTCTTGGGTAGACAGTTCAGCCTAGTGACAGATCACGCCCCTTTAAAATGGATGGATGTAAATAAAGGTCAGAATGCTTGTGTAACTAGATGGTTTCTAGCGTTGCAAGATTTTTAGTTTACTGTAGAACATAGACCGGGTACACAATTGGCCAACGCAGATGCATTGTCCCGCATCTTCTGATTGGGGGCTACAAGTGTTCCGGCCCCTAAGTCGAAACAGGGGAGGGGGATATGTGACAAGAACACTGGAATAGTGTTTGAGGGCATGTATGTTTGTCCCAGGTTCTTGTCTTACATGTTTTAGAAAATGAAAACTGCTAGGAAAATGTTTTGTTTTGATAGAACCTTTTCAGTTTGCTGGAAAAGCTGGATAAGGGCCCTGAGAGAAAGAGAGGGCAAGTTCCAGACATTGGGCCCAGTTCGGATCTTTGGCCTGCTAATCAGGGCTTTCAGCTGTGCAAGAGCCTTATAGGGCTGCTAGCCTGATTAGTGTGTGCAGACTGCCTGAGGAGACTGGAGAATCTCTGTGAGAGAAACACGCTTCCTTATACAAGTGAGCCATACAGTATTGACTGGAAAACTTTGTGTTTTTGTTTAGAGACAGTTAGGAACGTCTTGTGTTTAGTTAGTGCCGGACAGGCAAGGTATTTTCTTTTGATGTTTGTTTTATTTTCTGTTTAATAAAACTGGTTGCGGCTAGTTGCACCACAAACTGGACTTGTACGATTTCTCAGCTGCTGCTTGCTGCCATCTACTCCAGGAAACAGCATCCGGTTCCCATACAGTGTTACTATATATATATATATATATATATATATAAATACGCTCATGCAGTGAGGGTTCTGAGCACCTGGAACTCCCCCCACTACCCACCCCCCCCCCCACCCTCCGAACAATCAGTGCAGCTGACCGATATATATTTTGTTTTTAGATAGGAGCTCAGGCAAGCTGTGCCTGCAACATGGCAGTGCTCCTCCCGCACACCGTCCTGCATTGGCCACATCTCTGTCTAGCCTCCTCCTGCATCCAGCATCAGTCCCTATCCCCCTCTTCAACCCCCATCAATGCCTATCCCCTCCTCCCGCATCACTGCCTATCCCCTAACGACCAGGGGGCTGTGGGTGCCTGCCAGTGCCACTGCACATCTGGGGCGGAAAGACGATGTGGTGCTCTCCCAACCCCAATACAACTGCTCTCCCGGGCATCCACCTCTTTCTGCTGCTGATAGTAACTCTCTTACTCCCCCAATGCCTCTCCCTCTCTCCCTCCCTATGCCCCTTCCTTCCCTCTCTCTCCTGCATGCCCCCCCTTTCTACATGCCCCCCTCCTCCTCTCCCCGCACCCCACTCTCCATGCCACTCTTTCATACAGTGTATTTGCAATTGGTTTTATATATATATATATATATATATATATATATATATATATAAATCTGGAAACCCCCCTAGAAATCCTGCATTTGTCCCTGTATAGTAATTAGCAAGCGAAAACTGTCATTCACTGATAGCTTGAAAAATACTTTTATTGAAAGTGTCCCCCACAAGTTTGTTGCCAGGGGCCCTCACACACCTTAATCTGGACCTGCTGCGCAGTAGTGCACTCCTCTTTCAACAGGTTCATTATTCCTCATTTGAGCTAGAGCTGGGAAGTAATTTATAATATATGCTAGTTCATTATATTTGTTTTGGTTACTACGAATGTATTGTTAAAAGTTTCTTTAAAAAAAAAATTTCCTTTGAAAAAAAAAAGTTTTTTTTTAGTTCAGCCTTTGCTAACTGTTTCCATGGCCATGGCATACATTAGAAGCAAGTGAAGCCACTATTTAACATTAATCTATAACAAAGGCTGGTTATTACTGAGGTGAATAAAATACATGAAATAACGGTGGAGTGTATCTATTTAACTCAATAAACACACCATGATTTCTTTCTCTCCTCCTCCACAGGCTGCCGTGTAAGGGAAAGAGGATTCTGTAACACAGAAGAATCAAAGTCACCCACAGCTTGGCAGACACGCTTTGAAGAAATGCAATGTGCGGATTGATTAAATGATATACAGGGACAGGGAAAGGGCCAGTGATAGCACAGATGGCTGCAGTCTCAGCTTTCAGACCCCTAGTATCAGATTCCAAGGGAGCAAAAAGAACCCTTTGTACACGGGAATGTCAAAGACACATAGAAGGGGCTCATTCTCATTATCTCCAGAGTACTGTATATATGTACCCCAAACATAGTTTCTCCAGCATCGATGAAGAGACAGTACAGGTGGACGGTGGCGGACAAGCCTAGGCTGAATACAATAGGTCATACTTACATCATTTGCAAAATAATTAGATGCATCCGCAGGTAACACAATACACATTGCCATTGTAGAGGCAGAAACTGGAGGGTTGGTGTAATATGTCACGGTGATGATGACTATCCGCTGCACTATCTAGCTGTTTCTGATTGGCTGCTTATATCTCAGCCCCCCCCCCCCCCCCCCCCCCCGGCAACTGACAGCAATTTGTATCAAGTCATGGCAGCCAATTTACATTACTGTATGTCATTGTTGTTTTGTTGTTGCCATTTGGACTACTGCAGGGAAAAGAAGAGGCCCATTGGAATTTTAAAGGGGTTTATATTTAATTTCATTTGTCATTTGTATTTATTTAGATTTTATATTGAAAATGATACTTTAGCGCTTATTAATAACTGTCAGTAGACAATTCTCACTTGCTTAAATTACTCTAGCATTTATAAGAACATGGGGGGTCATTCCGAGTTGTTCGCTCGCTAGCAGTTTTTTGCAGCCGTGCAAACGCTATGCCGCCTCCCACTGGGAGTGTATTTTACTTAGCAGAAGTGCGAACGAAAGGATCGCAGAGTGGCGGCAAACTTTTTTTGTGCAGTTTTCGATTAGCTCAATACCTACTCAGCGCTTGCGATGACTTCAGACTGTTCAGTTTCTCTTTTGACGTCACAAACAAGCCCTGCGTTTGCCCAGCCACGCCTGCGTTTTTCCTGGCATGCCTGCGTTTTTCCGAACACTCCCTGAAAACGGTCAGTTGACACCCAGAAACGCCCTCTTCCTGTCAATCACTCTGCGGCCAGCAGTGCGACTGAAAAGCTTCGCTAGACCTTGTGCAAAACTATATCGTTCGTTGCACTAGTACGACGCGTGTGCGCATTGCGCCACATACGCATGCGCAGAAGTGCAGTTTTTTTGCCTCATCGCTGCACAGCGAACAAATGCAGCTAGCGATCAACTCGGAATGACCCCCATTGTCACATCTCCATACCTCCCAACATGACCCTCTCCAGGGCTACTCGGGTGGTCTTCAGTTTGCCGGCTGTCGGGATCCCGGCGCACAGTATACCGGCACCGGAATCCCGACAGCCGGCATACCAACACTTTATCTCCCTCTTGGGGGTCCATGACCCCCCTGGAGGGAGAATAAATAGGGTGGTGCCACCATGCCCGCAGCGCAGCGAGACCGCAAGGGGCTCATTTGCGCTCGTCACGCTGTCGGTATGCCAGTGGTCGGGATTCCGGCATCGGTATGCTGGTCACCGGGAGCCCGGCCACCAGCATACAATACTACACCCGTCTGCTCTGCTCCTGGACTTTCCTCTTAATTTGTGATTGATGCCACCTGTGTTTAACAGGTTAATGGATAAGAAAATGAGTTTTATGGTAAGAACTTAACTTTGTTAAAACTCTTTCTGCGAGGTACACTGGGCTCCACAAGGAATGGACAATGGGGTGTAGAGTAGGATCTTGATCCGAGGCACCAACAGGCTCAAAGCTTTGACTGTTCCCAGAATGCATAGCGCCGCCTCCTATATCACCCCGCCTCCCTGCACAGGAGCTCAGTTTTTAGTTACCCAGCCCAATGCAGTAGCAGGAAAAGAGACGACAACGGTTAGTAGCCACAACACCGCATTCTCACGACAGGAGACGTTTCAGTGGCTAATGCCATACCAACCCAAAGAAGCTAAGTGCGTCAGGGTGGGCGCCTTGTGGAGCCCAGTGTACCTCGCAGAAAGAGTTTTAACAAAGGTAAGTTCTTACCATAAAACTCATTTTCTGCTGCGGGGTACACTGGGCTCCACAAGGAATGGACAATGGGGATGTCCTAAAGCAGTTCCTTATGGGAGGGGACGCACTGTAGCGGGCACAAGAACCCGGCGTCCAAAGGAAGCATCCTGGGAAGCGGCTGTATCGAAGGCATAGAACCTTATGAACGTGTTCACAGAGGACCACGTAGCCGCCTTGCACAATTGGTCAAGGGTCGCACCACGTTGGGCCGCCCAAGAAGGTCCAACAGACCGAGTAGAATGGGCCTTAATGTGATCAGGAGCAGAGAGACCAGCCTTCACATAAACATGTGCAATCACCATTCTAATCCATCTGGCCAGAGTTTGCTTGTGAGCAGGCCAGCCACGTTTGTGAAACCCAAACACAACAAAAAGAGAATCAGATTTCCTAACAGGAGCAGTTCTCTTCACATAGATACGGAGAGCCCGTACCACATCCAAAGACCGCTCTTTGGGAGACAGATCAGGAGAAACAAGTGCCGAAACTACAATCTCCTGATTAAGGTGGAACGAAGAAACCACCTTAGGTAGATAGCCGGGACGAGTCCTAAGAACCGCCCGGTCACGGTGAAATATCAGATATGGGGAACTACAGGACAAGGCACCCAAATCTGACACTCTTCTAGCTGAAGCAATAGCCAGCAGAAACACCACCTTAAGGGAAAGCCACTTAAGGTCAGCTGAACCAAGAGGTTCAAATGGAGTCTCTTGTAACGCCTCCAAAACCACCGACAAGTCCCAAGGAGCCACAGGCGGGACATAGGGAGGTTGGATACGCAACACGCCCTGAGTAAAGGTATGCACATCAGGTAAGGTCGCAATTTTTCTCTGAAACCACACCGACAAGGCAGATATTTGAACCTTGAGGGAGGCCAGACGCAGGCCTAAGTCCAGGCCCTGCTGAAGGAAAGCCAACAACTTGGCTATACTAAACTTGGAAGCGTCATAATCGTTAGATGTGCACCAAACAAAGTAAGAATGCCAGACCCTATAGAAAATCCGAGCCGAAGCCGGTTTCCGGGCCTGCAACATAGTTTAAATGACCGCCTCAGAAAACCCTTTAGCCCTTAAGACGGAAGCTTCAAGAGCCACGCCGTCAAAGACAGCCGGGCTAGGTCCTGGTAGACACAGAGTCCCTGAACGATGAGGTCTGGGCGTTGTGGAAGTAGAATTGGACGCTCTGACAATAGGCCTTGCAGGTCTGAGAACCAGTGCCGTCTGGGCCACGCTGGAGCTATGAGAAGCAGAATTCCTTTTTCTTGCTTGAACTTCCGAATTACCCTGGGCAGAAGAGACACCGGAAGGAACACGTACAGCAGCCGAAACCTCCATGGTACCGCCAGCACATCCACGAATGCTGCTGGAGGATCCCTTGTCCTTGCTTCGAAGACTGGAACCTTGTGATTGTGTCGAGACGCCATCAGATCTACGTCTGGAAGGCCCCACCTTTCCACTAGGAGTTGAAACACTTCTGGATGGAGGCCCGACTCACCGGCATGCACGTCCTGACGACTGAGAAAGTCCGCTTCCCAATTCAGGACTCCCGGAATGAATATTGCCGATAGATGGCGTTCTGCCCACTGTAGAATCCGTGAGACTTCCTTCATTGCTAGGCAGCTTCGAGTGCCGTCTTGATGATTTATGTAAGCCACTGTGGTGGGCTAGGTTCAAGGCATTGAAGACCGCCCGCAACTCCAGAATATTGATCGAGAGGAGGGACTCCTCCTTGGTCCACCGCCCCTGAAGGGAGTGTTGCTCCAGCACCGCGCCCCAACCTCTTAGACTGGCATCTGTCGTCAACAGGACCCAGTTGGAAATCCAGAAGGTACGGCCCCTGCACAGTTTTTGGTCCCGGAGCCACTAGAGCAGCGACAGACGGACCTCCGGAGTCAATGAGATCATTTGAGACCTGATCCGGTGAGGCAGGCCGTCCCATTTGGCTAGAATCAGCCTCTGGAGAGGGCAAGAGTGAAATTGAGCGTACTCCACCATGTCGAATGCTGACACCATGAGGCCCAGCACCTGCATCGCCGAATGTATCTACACTTGCGGATGAGATAGGAAGCAACGAATCCTGTCCTGAAGTTTCAGGACTTTCTCCTGAGACAGGAACAACCGCTGGTTGTGAGTGTCCAATAGTGCTCCCAGATGCACCATGCTCTGAGCAGGGATCAGGGATGACTTCTTCCAGTTGATGAGCCACCCGTGGGCTGCAGAAACCGGACCGTCACATCTAGATGACGCAGGAGAAGTTCTGGGGAATTTGCCAGGATTAACAAGTCGTCCAAATACGGCAGTATCCTGACCCCTTGACGGTGGAGTACCACCGTCATCACCGCCATTACTTTTGTAAAGACTCGCGGAGCCGTTGTTAAACCAAAAGGTAATGCCCGAAACTGGTAATGGCAGTTGCCAATCGCAAATCTCAGGTATTGCTGATGAGACACTGCTATAGGAATATGCAGGTAAGCATCCTGTATATCCAGGGAGATCATGAAGTCCCCAGGTTCCAAGGCCAGAACTATAGAGTGAAGGGTTTCCATCCGGAACTTGGAAACCTTCACAAACCTGTTCAATGCCTTGAGGTTGAGAATGGGCCGGGAGGACCCATTCGGTTTCGGGACTAGAAACAGTGGAGAATAGTACCCCCGGCCCCTCTGCGCAAGAGGCACCTGTACTACGACTCCTGTATCCAGGATGGTCTGTACCACCGAATGTAGAGTGTTTGCCTTTGTCTTGTCCAACGGGACATCTGTCTGGCAAAATCGATGAGGGGGGCAGTTTTTGAAGGCTATAGCGTAACCTCGAGTGACGACTTCCCGTACCCAGGCATCTGAAGTGGTCTTCAACCATTCCTGGGTATACCCTAGAAGCCGGCCCCCCACCCTGGGATCCCCCAGAGGGAGGCCCACCCCGTCATGCGGCAGGCTTATCTGTCTTGGAAGCTGGCTGACGGGCCGCCCAGGCTCTTTTGGGCTTAGGCTTACCAGGTTTGGAAGTGCGGGCCTGCTTGTTGTATGTCTGACCTTTTGCTTTACCTGAAGGATGAAAGGGGCGAAAGGAAGTACCTTTAGCCTTCGACACAGAAGGAGCAGTACTTGGCAGACAGGCAGTTTTGGCAGTAGCCAAGTCAGCCGCAATCTTATTTAATTCCTCCCAAAACAGAATATCTCTCTTAAAAGGGAGTACCTCCAGGGTTTTTCTAGAGTCCAGATCCACAGACCAGGATCTCAGCCACAATATCCGGCGAGCCAGGACTGACGTAGTAGAGGCCTTGGCTGCCAGGATACCGGCATCAGAAGCCGCCTATTTAATATAACGAGAAGCTGTGACAACATGAGACAAGCATTGTCTAGCATGGTCAGAGGAGATTTCAGCATCTAACTCCAAGGCCCATGCTTCAATGGCCTCTGCAGCCCAAGTAGCTGCAATAGCGGGCCTTTGTGCAGCACCCGTGAGGGTGAGATAGATATAGGTGTGGAATCTATATATAGTGCGCACTATGAGCAGCTTGATTAAGTGAAAGACACACAGAGGCAACTCTCTAAAATACCTCCACCCCAAACGGGTTTGGAACAATTTCAAAAGAATATGGTGTCAATACATACAACCAAACGCATCAAGTATGGTCCCGGACCCACTGTCGTAACTTGTATATGGTCCTGTCCTTACAGGTCTCAAATGAAATATTTACCAACAAGGGAAAAAGAGAAATAAAGTGCATATAGGCCCTCATTCCGAGTTGTTCGCTCGCAAGCTGCTTTTAGCAGCTTTGCACACGCTAAGCCGCCGCCTACTGGGAGTGAATCTTAGCATAGTAAAATTGCGAACGAAAGATTAGCAGAATTGTGAATAGACAGTTCTTAGCAGTTTCTGAGTAGCTCCACACTTACTCGGCAACTGCGATCAGTTCAGTCAGTTTCGTTCCTGGTTTGATGTCACAAACACTCCCAGCGTTCGCCCAGATACTCCCCCGTTTCTTCAGACACTCCCACGTTTTTCCCAGAAACGGCAGCGTTTTTTCACACACACCCATAAAACGGCCAGTTTCCGCCCAGAAACACCCACTTCCTGTCAATCACATTACGATCACCAGAACGAAGAAAAAACCTCGTAATGCCGTGAGTAAAATTCCTAACTGCACAGCAAATTTACTTGGCGCAGGCGCAGTGCGAACATTGCGCATGCGCAATTAGCGGAAAATTGCTGCGATGCGAAGAAATTACCGAGCGAACAACTCGGAATGACCACCATAGTGAAGCACAGTTGTTCTCAATAAATGCCAGAATAAAGTGCATGAAGTCCAGCACAATTAAAAACACATTTAATAATAATCCTTAAAAGACATATATAGCAGCAAAAAATATTGTAGCAGCACAGAAAGAAATCCACATAGGGAGTACAATAAAGTGCAATTACCAGAAGCAGGTGAAAATAGAGCACATAGGTTTGTGAGTACACGGCAACCGCAGCAGCTCCTGCACCGTATATACTGGTCCTCCGCACTGGATCTCCCAGTTCAGTCGGTATTTTTATTCAGCCAACTAATTTCTACCCTGTACATCGGGTCTTTTTCAAGGCATCCAATAGTATAATGTCCGTTTCCTCTGATCCTTCTATTTAAATGCACATCCTACCAATCGCGGGGCGGCGGGTGCAGGTGGCTCCTATACAACCATTTACTACATGCCCCATGAGCCCTTCCGCGTCCCGCCGTCATTTCCGCTTCCGCCCGTCTCGTCTGTAGCTCCAAAGCCCGGCCAGCCGCGTCCCCTTCCATGGGAACCCGTCACCTCCGATATCAGCAGCAGATAGTCTGTAGTGTTTATCAAACGTGGGGATTCCCATAAGTCCATCATTAAGTATATAATATATGGTGCAGCCATGCCAGGAGGAATATGTGGAAAGCAAAGCTCAGTCAGTATCACATAAAAACAATTTGACATTGCACTTCAGACAACCCTCCACACGTTTATCCGTAGGCTCTTTTAGAGACGTGACGGTGGTGACCGGTAGAGCTGAGGAAACCACCATTCTAGCCACATATGAGTCCACTGGAGGAGGCGTTTCCCAATTCTTAGACAGCTCCGGCGCGAGGGGATAGCGAGCCAGCATCTTCTTTTGAGGCACAAACTTCATACCCGGGTTTTTCCAGGGTTCCTGACGTATATCAATTAGGTGGTCAGAGTGAGGTAAAACTTGTTTAATCACCTTCTGATGCTTGAACCTATCTGGTTTCTTAGGAGGAACGGATGGCTCGGGATCATCCGTAATCTGTAAAATTAACTTAATAGCCTCCAAAAGAGCAGAAATATCCACATGTGAACCACCCTCCCCGTCAGCCGTATCTGAGTCAGAACCTGTGGGGTCAGTGTAAGTGCCGTCTTCATCCGATGAGGTGTCAGTGACAGCAGTGGATTGTGAGGAGACAAGCGCTCGCTTAGAGGACCCCTTGGACGTAGGCGAGTGACGGTCAGGCGTTTTAGTAGTCAGGGACTGGTTCAACTTCTTTATTTGAGCAGATAAATCATCCGCCCATGGCGGGTTAGCTGCAGGGACCACAAACGGTTGTACCGGCATTGGGGGTCCCATAGGGGGTGTTAGTTTATGAACTAGCGTATGCAGAAGCGTGGAAAAAGTGGCCCACGGCGGGTCATTATTTGCCCCCCTTGCCACCGTCCCACTGGGGGGCAAGGAGCCCCCAGAACCAGAGCCCAAAGCTGCTATATTCTCCTCATAGGTATCTGCGGCTTCAGCAACACCGGCAGTGTGTTCAGCCCCAGAACCGTTACCCTCAGAAGCAGACATGATATAATTTGCAGTATCAGGTAACACAGTACAAGTTGTCAGCAGCACAATACCTCTAGCCCAAACCCCTGTAGTCAGCACCAGCAGAGATAAAGGAGAGATATGGTGACTAAATCACAGAGAAAAATACGTAATACAGTATATCTTTGTGAAAATCCTATATTAGATAAAACCTGACGCACCAAGCCCCCTCAGGTTATAAAATATAGGGATAGCAGGTTGAGTGAAAGACACGAAATGGACACCACTCAGCTATCAAATGCACACACAAATAGTCACAGTTTGTACAATGCAGAGGTTATTACTAACAATAATACTGCACTGGACTAGCTTACACAGCTATATAACAATAGATATAACAGTACACAGTAAGAACTGGATGTATATCACAGGGTAATTGTACTAGGAAACCCTGACTAAATGCACTCTTTCTTAACTAACACTGACTAAAAAAGGCAGGTAGAATACTTAAGTGTCTTGTAAAGTCACAGCACTGACAACCAGGCGGCTTTACATAGGAGGATTTGCCCAAGCATTCCCAGGAACAGTGAGCTGAGGGATAATGGCGCCGCAGACACTGCCAGGGAGTGAGAGAGAGACAGATATGCAGGTCCAGGGTGGGAACATTTGCAGAAAACGGCGCCCTGGGGCTGGGGGAGGGGCTTCAGGTCCAAGCTCTATCCCCCTGCTGCCAAAACCACCGGGTACTGCGGGCTCTTATAAAACGGTTTATAGAGAAAACCTGACCTGTCCCATGCCCTGGTGATCTAGTGGGATCGCCTGTACTGCCACAGTGTCCACCGCCAGCGCGCGCGGTCCGCCTCCCACTGACTGCGCCGGATAGCGATAAAGACCAGGTCCCGCAAGCGGGACCCACTTACCACCTCCCGAAGCGTGGCCACGCGATCCCGGAGAGCCCCCGTCGTGTGTGCCTGACAAGAAGAAAACCGGAGCCTCCTGCTGTAGTTACCCGGCAACCAGGGCTCGGGAGTGTACAGCGCCGCTGGGGAGAGCCGGAGTTGCAGCCGTGAATGTCCACTGACATGTAACACTGCTGCTGCCCTTGAAGTCTTCACTTATTTCCTCAGAAAAAAAGCTCTTCTTAGGGCTGCCTGGAGCAGCCCCTCTGTTAAGTGCCTGCTACTGCAGCACCAACTACAAAACTGAGATCCTGTGCAGGGAGGCGGGGTGATATAGGAGGCGGGGCTATGCATTCTGGGAACAGTCAAAGCTTTGAGCCTGTTGGTGCCTCGGATCAAGATCCTACTCTACACCCCATTGTCCATTCCTTGTGGAGCCCAGTGTACCCCGCAGCAGAAAGGTGTTTTCAGAAGGAGACAGACGTGTTCTGTAAGAGCTCCCGGGATCCATCGCTTAAACTGCCTAATCCTCTCCCTCCTGCGCCTCCTCGATTACCCCACCTCCTCCATTACCCTGCCTGTACCCCCTGCTGAGTCTCCTGCAGTGCCGCGGAATCGGGGAGCAGTTTTAACTGCTCCTGCGGGTTGCGGCCTACGAGACCTGAGGAGGCCGGGACCTCGAGTTTAGCTGCAGGCCGGGGACGGCTCCAGGACCCGCTGCTCGGGCCACAGACCTCCTCCGGAGCTCCGTTCTTTCGGCTGCTACTGGCCGCCGACCGTGGCTAGCGGTGTCTCCCTGCCACTAGCTCCTACCTACGCGTATCTGCCCGACGGGGACCCGGCAATACGACTCGCGGGACGGCGCTGATGGGCGCCCGGCGGCCATCTTGGATTTCAGGTGAAGTGCTGGGAGAATCACTCCTGCTGAATTTTTAGATAGGATTAAGATCCCTGGATCAATACTCTGCAGTACCTGAGTGAAGGGGAAAGAAACACATAAGGCTAGGACACTCAGGCCTCTGTGCAATATAAAACCTATCAGAGTGTCCCCCCCACTCATCCGTCCATCCATCCATCCATCCACCTATACATCCATCCGGCTGTCTGCGTCAGCCGATTTCCTGCCCACTGGCCCGGGATCCCGCAATTGGACCCCCATCAGGCCGTATTGGATGTACTGCCATTGTGAAGTGGAGTATGGGTTCCTAGCCATATACATGCCTGTCTGATGTCACCCTAAGACCACGGGGGGGCTTCTGCACGGCGACGACCCTCATGATTTACAGTGCCGAGGATATGTGAAAGTGTAATTCTAAACCACTTTATTTAGAGACCGATCTCATGGTGAAAGGGATAAAGAAAAAAAGGCCAAGACCAAGCCGGACGCGATCCCATCTCCCGCGAATCGACACTCGTCAGACCTACGTCAGTTCTTAACTTCTCCAACCTCAACCCCCGCCGCTTCATCTACTGTCCCGACCTCCACAACTCTACGCGACCCGGTGGACGACATGGCATCCCCTGGGACTCCGTTGCCCCCACAGACCCTCTCTCTGTCTGCGGAGATAAGTGAGATATTGTCTCACGTAAGGACACTTCCCACGAAACAAGATTTCTTGGCCTTGGAGACTCGCTTACTTTCCACCATCACTCAGGAAGTGACAGCGCTACGACACGATATGTCCCAAATCGCGACTCGAGTTGATATCCTAGAACGCCATGAATCGTCTACTGTGGACTCTCTGACTAAATTTCGGGAAGTGCTATTTCACCAACGGGACGATATCTCCTTTCTAAAATATCGAATTGAAGATATGGATAATCGCGGCCGGCTAAATAATATTAGAGTCAGAGGTCTACCTGAGAGTGTCCAGCAGGCGGACCTGATAACCGCCTTATCTAAGATATTCGGAGAACTTATTGACCTGGATCCGAACAAGGACATTATATTCGATAGAGCCCACAGAGCCCTCCGTCCTCGGGGCTTACCCTCCGACAGGCCACGAGATGTGATTTGCAGGCTCTATTATTATGCCCAGAAAGAAGAAATAATGAGGTCGGCCCGTCAACTGGACAACATCGACTTTCAAGGCGACAAGATTCAGATATTTCCTGACCTTGCCTGGTCGACCTTACAACAACGTCGAGCCTTGAAACCTCTTACAGACTCTCTCAGGAAACTCGAGTTGAAATACAGATGGGGCTTCCCTTTCTCCCTCCAGGTTTCTCAAGGTGGCAAAATCGCAAGTCTCTCTAGACCTTCGGATTTACAGGCCTTCTTCACGATCTTGGGGATCCCTCCGGTTCCGGTACCAGACTGGGACGCTTATCACCACCTGCCGGACTTGCCTGTTGTGCTCCCTCCAGAGGACGCGTGGCAGCAAGTTCGTTCCCCACGGATGCGGGGAGCCACTCCGGGTCCACGTCCTTCAAAGCCTCCCTGAGTGAGAAACCTCGTCCCGAGTGGACGTGAATTTACTCGCTACCTATGTTATACACTGAGTTTTTTCTGTCTTAAATAAGTGCTATGTGTTGCTCACACGTGAGATCGGTTTTTATAATTTTTATAATTGAGTAATAGTGTACAGATGCCATGGTTTCCTGAAGCCTGGTTTGATAGTTTAATGGATTATCTGTACGCTTTTATATAAGCATGTATACTTTTATATTGTTATATTTTTTCTCTTGTTTCACTTGTGCCTTGGGCACACCTCGGTAACACCACACATTTATCTAGATACTATCTTGGGAATGGTCGCTGTCCTGAGCCCCCCGCAGGACCCCACTATGCTGCATCCCCTGTTTTTTTGGACTGGGAGTCGGCAGGAATCCGCTCCTGTCCTTTTTGCAGCAGTCCTTTTTGTAGTAGTACCATTTCTGTTTACTGTCAAAATACCTTTCGGCGTGATCTCTCACGCTGTATCTTTTTCTATTCTTTCCCTCACTTCCCCTTTTTCCCTATCTCCTCCTCTTACTGCTCATCCCTTACCTTCCCCTGAGTCTGCCGTAGGGAAGAATAATGTGAAGCGATTAGATTTATCTGATAATGGGGGTGAATGATCTACACGTAACTACCCTTAACGTTAAAGGGCTGAATGTCCCTGAAAAAAGGTCTAAACTTCTCAAATGGCTTAGAGATGAGAAAATTGACGTTGCTTTCATTCAAGAAACGCACTTCAAGATGGGACACGTGCCGTCCCTAAAATGTCACTATTATCCACATGTTTTCCTGTCTAATAACTCTGCTGGTAAGACACTAGGCGTGGCTATATTACTAGCTCGCCATCTGCCTGTCCTCAATGTTGCCTCCCATAGAATAGCTGACGGTAGGGGGTTGTTGGTGAAATGCGACATACATGGTCAACGTTTCTCTTTCCTGAACATATACGCTCCTAACGCTAAACAACCTTCCTTTATATCCTCAGTTCTAGATGATGCGGAACCTCTTTTAGAAGGGGTGGTCATGATGGGAGGTGATCTAAATTGGGCCCTAGACCCCCGTCAGGACAATTCTAAAAAGATTTCCTGCAGGCCAGAGAAGGAGCATAGGGGAATGAGGCGCGCCCTGCTCGACCACCAGCTGATTGACACATGGAGATTGACACATCCTACTGAGGTAGATTATTCCTTTTTCTCGCACCCACATCAGACATATTCCAGAATTGATTATTTATTTCTGAGCCACCGGCATTTACACCTTCTCTCTGATGCCTCTATAGGACAGATTGTGTGGTCAGATCACGCCCCAGTTAACCTCACTTTGCGCTTGCCCCCCAATACACATCGCCAGTGGTCCTGGCGTTTCAACGACACCTTCCTGCAGGACGCAGACTGTAGGTCCCAAATCGACAAAGCTTTAGATTCTAACATTTGCACCAACGACTTAGATGACATTTCCAAAGTCTCAGTTTGGGAAGCCCACAAATGCGTCATTAGGGGGGTTTGTGTTCAAATAGGATCCTTCCGTAAGAAGCAGAGAGAGAAACTTCGGGGTGATTTACTGTCTAAGATACAATCTCTCGAGCTTCTACACAAAAAATCCCAATCCTCACAACATTATGCCGACCTCGAAACTGCTAGGGCGGATCTGAATAAGTTACTCTCAGATAGAGTCAAGTTTTCTTATCGGAAGTGCCGTAGCAGATACTATCAATGGGGCAATAAGCCTGGGAAATTACTAGCCAAAGCACTTAGAGAACAACGTGCTCTTACTTTTATTCATACAATCAAAAATAGTCACGGCCAATCCCAACACCAGACACCCCACATAGCTAGGGCCTTTAGGACATATTATTCCACTCTGTATAACCTCTCTGGCCCGACCGGGAGAATTGACAGGTTGTCCCATCAAACAGCCATAGCTGACTACTTACGGGCCTTACATTTCCCCACGCTAACCACAAAAGAAGTGGAAGATCTAGACGCCCCGTTTTCTACTGATGAGGTTCAGAAAGCCATTGAATCCTCTCCCAATGGCAAGAGTCCCGGTCCTGATGGATATACTATTGCCTATTACAAAGCTTTTAAAGAGAAATTAATCCCTATACTCACGAGAGCCTTCAACACCATATCAGAACAATCACATTTCTCCCCACAATCTCTCGAAGCCCATATTGCAGTTCTACCCAAAGAAGGTAAAGACCCCAGTCTTTGCTCCAGTTACCGGCCAATCTCACTATTAAATATAGATATAAAACTTTTCGCCAAACTGATTGCAAACCGCCTTAAACTATTATTACCTGGTCTGATACATGGAGATCAAGCTGGATTTGTTTTAGGCAGAGAAGCTAGGGATAATACCTCTAAAGTGCTCAACATGATTCACTATGCCGGCCAGCTTTCATCCCCATCAATCCTACTGTCGACCGATGCCGAAAAAGCATTTGACAGAGTGGACTGGGACTTTATGACTGGTATACTAAAGCATCTGGGACTTGGTAACGCCTGTCTTCACAGAATCCTATCCCTTTATGCCTCCCCGTCCGCCAAAATTAGGATTAATGGCTCCCTTTCTGATTCCTTTCCAATCTCCAATGGTACGAGACAGGGCTGCCCATTATCCCCATTGCTCTTTGTCCTTTGCATGGAAACATTAGCCCGAAGCATTAGGGCTAATCCGAGTATTTCGGGATTGTTGGTAAAGGGGACCGAATACAAACTGGCTTTATATGCCGACGATCTACTTGTTATAATCACAAATCCGGTCACCTCTTTGCCAAACTTGATGGCAGAATTTGAGAAGTTTGGAGCCCTCTCTAACTTCGAAATAAATTATTCCAAATCTGTTGCTATGAATTTAACTACCCCTCCTGCTATAGTAGAAAACCTGAAACATGCCTTCCCTTTCAGCTGGCATGAGCATAAATTAAAATATTTGGGGGTGTTACTGACCAACGACCTATCCAAATTGTTCTCCCTAAATTTTAACCCCTTACTGGCTAGGCTTCGCATAGACTTCCAGAAATGGAAGAAACTAAGATTGTCCTGGTTCGGCAGAATTAACGTCGTCAAAATGAATGCCCTCCCCAGGATACTATTCTTTCTCCAGACCCTTCCGATACACATCCCCTTGCTTTGGCTCCGAGACGTCCAGAGACTTATTCGCGCGTTTGTATGGGGTTGTAAGACACCCAGATTTAAACACGACATTTTGTTTAGGAGAAAACATCAAGGGGGACAACAACTTCCACATATTCCTAACTACTACCACGCGGTACGCCTGAATAGGATTCTGGAATGGACACGGGCCAAAGACCGCAAACAATGGGTCTTACTGGAAGAGGGATGTCTCCCACATTACATTGAAATTGCACCTTGGCTTCCTACCCTCCCGAAGGTCTCGCACCCCACGGTCTCCCCCACGCTCAAACTATGGGCCACGCTGAGATCTCAGAGCCATATATCCTCAAAATGGTCCCCTCTAACCTCCCTTCTCTATAACTCCGAGTTTGCCCCGGGCTTTCAAGGGACTGCTTTCGCTTCATGGGCGGAAGCCGGGATTTTTAGAGTCGGTCAGCTGGTGAGTTCGGGTAGGGTGCGCTCTTTTTCAGATGTTCAATCTTCTTGGAACCTACATAGTGCTGAGTTCTGGAGGTTCCTGCAGGCTCATCATTTCATATCTTCTTCTAAGAACCTCTCTGACATAACTAGGGATCTCACCGGATTTGAAAGATTATGCACCTCTCCCAGCTCTCCCACACATACTATCTCACAAATCTATACGATTATCATGGAAAACTTTTTCCCACAACCTCCTACCTTTCTGGCTTCCTGGGAGAAGGAACTATCGGGGCTACCCACGCAGATTAACTGGGATACCGTATTTAAGAACGCCCAGGCGAGTTCTCTAAGCCTATCGACATTAGAGACCCTCTATAAACTTATATATAGGTGGTATAGGACTCCTAGTGTTCTCAATAAAATGTTTCCCTCTCTCTCGAACCTGTGCTGGAGATGCAAAATCGCCCTAGGGAGTTTTATACATATTTGGTGGGATTGTCCTCTTATAACTCCATTTTGGGCAGAAGTATTTAAATGCACCGAACAGATACTCGGAGATGAGATTCCGAAAGACCCAGGTTTTTGGCTCCTCAATCACCCCCCCCGTAGGAACACACTCCTACAAACATTCCCTGTTGAGACACCTTAGCAACGCAGCTAAAGCGGTGGTTCCAATCCTTTGGAGATCCACCTCTCCACCCTGGATTAAATTATGGTTCACAAAGGTTGATTATTTCTTAGATATGGAAGACTTAGTCTCCTTCTCATCTGGGAAAACAGTGAATTTTATAGCCACCTGGTTTCCCTGGTACGATTTTAAGGACACACCGTTGTATCGGTCCTACATGGCGACATAACCCCCCTTACAATCGTAAATATACTCATATTTATACCCATATTCATATTCCTATCCATGCACACATTTCGACAACGATGTCTCTATAACATGGCTTAGACCCATAATTGGTAGAGAACACCCCTCCGCCCTCCAAATGGTCTGCACCTATTGCGCAGACTCTTACACTTGACTCTTCCCACCCTAATTTTCCCTCGCTTCTCCCCTCTCCTTTCTTTTTTTCTTCTCCTTCTTTCTCTTCTTTCCCATTTTCCTAAGCTGTTTGGTTAAAATGTTCCTCCCTTATAAGTTTTAATGTTGTCAGTAAAGCAGACAAATTATTTTTCTACCAGGGGTGATCTATATGTAGTGTACTGACATATATATGTTATGTGATATTTTTTTTGTTCCCCTTCTCCCCTCCTTTTTTTTTCCGAAAAGTATTGCTGTAATGTTTTGTCTGCTGATGTAACCAATAAAAACAGTTTACACAAAAAAGAAAGGTGTTTCAGCACAGGTGATGGCAATCATAAATTAAGAGGGAAGTCCAGGAGCAGAGCATTCTGTCCTGGAGAGGGACATTGAGAGGTATGCATCTCTGTTCTATTGTGGGGGTAAGTAAGGACACTTGTTCCCCCTGGTGCAGATGATATTGACTTTCTGTTGGAGTGAACATACCTTTGTAAGAAAGTGACATATCTAAGATGGTTACAGGGTGTTAAGTTTGGGACACTGCACTGCACACCTACCACCCAAGAGATTTGCATTGAGGCGACCCCACCAACCCACCCCCCTTTAATGTAAGTGCTGCCAGTGGTCCCACTTTTCAGGCGTTGTCTTCAAAAACATGGCACCGGCACCCAGTATAGCATAGACACTGTTCCAAGATCTTTGTTATCTTCTATGTGCCTTTCTTCTGGAACACAACACCAGGAAGATGGTGCCATCTGTTAAGGGTATTAAGAAAGGGGGGGCCTAGCAATTTAAAACATTATTATGATGATCAAGATGATGATGATGATTCTTATTTATTTTCATGAAACATATTACTGGAAAGCAGTGGATCCCATTATTCCCTTTAGCCAATATGAGATTATTCGGAATGCCACTGGATTATGTTTCACGGAACGTCATCATGTGGAATTTGTGTTACATAATTGGCTACAACTGACATTTAAGGAGTTTCACCCTTTCATCAAATTTCTAATATTTTGTTTCTTTATAGCTTCACTTGTGGCCATTAATGTAACTCACTCTTTCATTCGGGATCCGGACTATAGGTCGACACCATATGGTCGACAGGCACATGGTTGACATGGACAAAAGGTAGACATATGAAAAGTCAACACGGGAAAAGGTAGACAGGTTCAAAAGGTCTACAAATGTTTTTGGGGGGCGTTTCATATTTTTGGACTTTTTCCTTCCCTGACTATCCATGTCACAAAACATCCTATAGATTGTAAGCTTGCAAGCAGGGCCTTCCTACCTCTATGTCTGTCTGTCTGTCTTTGCCCAGTTTTGTTCTATAACTGTTGTTCTAATTGTAAAGCGCAACGGAATATGCTGCGCTATATAAGAAACTGCTAATAAATAAATAACATTATAACTAGAGATGAGCGAACTTCATGTGGTTTATGCGGGTCCGAGGCAGCCTCAGTTCTTCCCGCCTAACACACAAAACCCGAACGGGGGAAAATGTCATCATCCTGCTGTCGGATTCTCGCGAGATTCGGATTCCATATAAAGAGCCGCACGTCGCCGCCATTTTCACTCGTGCATTGACGATTGAGGGGAGAGGACGTGGCTACGTTCTCTGCCTGAAAAGCTCAATATCTGTGCTCAGTGGGCTGCACTGTGGGGACCACCAGTATATAGTAGTACAGTACAGTACAGTAGGCCATTGCTGTATCTTGCAGTTCCGTGTCAGACTCAGTTCTAGTATCCAGATCAGTGCTCAATATCTGCTGCATTGTTGTGACCAGTATATAGTAGTACAGTGCTGCATTGCGGTGACCACCAGTATATAGTAGTACAGTACAGTAGTCCATTGCTGTATCTTGGAGCTCTGTGTCAGACTCAGTTCTAGTATCCAGATCAGTGCTCAATATCTGCTGCATTGTTGTGACCAGTATATAGTAGTACAGTGCTGCATTGCGGTGACCACCAGTATATAGTAGTACAGTACAGTAGTCCATTGCTGTATCTTGGAGCTCCGTGTCAGACTCAGTTCTAGTATCCAGATCAGTGCTCAATATCTGCTGCATTGTTGTGACCAGTATATAGTAGTACAGTGCTGCATTGTGGTGACCACCAGTATATAGTAGTACAGTCCAGTAGTCCATTGCTGTATCTTGCAGCTCCATGTCAGACTCAGTTCTAGTATCCAGATCAGTGCTCAATATCTGCTGCATTGTGGTGACCACCAGTATATAGTAGTACAGTAGTCCATTGCTGTATCTTGCAGCTCCGTGTCAGACTCAGTTCTAGTATCCAGATCAGTGCTCAATATCTGCTGCATTGTTGTGACCAGTATATAGTAGTACAGTGCTGCATTGTGGTGACCACCAGTATATAGTAGTACAGTACAGTAGTCCATTGCTGTATCTTGCAGATCCGTGTCAGACTCAGTTCTAGTATCCAGATCAGTGCTCAATATCTGCTGCATTGTTGTGATCAGTATATAGTAATACAGTGCTGCATTGTGGTGACCACCAGTATATAGTAGTACACTACAGTAGTCCATTGCTGTATCTTGCAGCTCCGTGTCAGACTCAGTTCTAGTATCCAGATCAGTGCTCAATATCTGCTGCATTGTTGTGACCAGTATATAGTAGTACAGTGCTGCATTGTGGTGACCACCAGTATATAGTAGTACAGTACAGTAGTCCATTGCTGTATCTTGCAGCTCCGTGTCAGACTCAGTTCTAGTATCCAGATCAGTGCTCAATATCTGCTGCATTGTTGTGACCAGTATATAGTAGTACAGTGCTGCATTGTGGTGACCACCAGTATATAGTAGTACAGTACAGTAGGCCATTGCTGTATCTTGCTGCACCGTGTCACTTCTAGTATCCTGATCAGTGCTTAATATCTGTGCTCAGTGTCAGTGCTGCATTGTGGTGACCAGTATACTACAGTACAATAGTCCAGTGCTGTTCTCGCTGCTCAGTGTCAGTTCTCCGTAGTATCATCAGTGATCAGTATAATCAGTTCTCAGTATAATCAGTGCGCTGTTAGACGTGCGCCCGTTTTCCGCCATTAGTGCATTGGGATTTAGACAACTGATGAAGTTATTGTGTCCCCGGTACAAAATCCCATCTAGATTCCACTTCACTAGGCAGGCGATAGCGAGATTTTACCAATTAATATCAGTGATTTTGTCATTTTCTTCCAGTGATTTGGACCAATAATACCGTTGATTAGAACGAATAATTCCTGTGATTTTGTAATTTTCTTCCAGTGATTTGGACCAATAATACCATTGATTAGAACAAATAATTCCTGTGATTTTGTCATTTTCTTTCAGTTATTTGGACCAATAGTACCATTGATTAGAACAAATAATTCCTATGATATTGAGGTGTTTGTGTCGCTTAGCTTAGCCATCCAGTGACCACAGTGCACCTCTTTTTCTCTTTTCTTTGCATTATGTGCTGTTTGGGGCCAATTTTTTTAAGTGCCATCCTGTCTGATACTGCAGTGCCACTCCTAGATGGGCCAGGTGTTTGTGTCGGCCACTTGGGTCGCTTAGCTTAGTCATCCAGCGACCTCGTGCAAATTTTAGGACTAAAAATAATATTGTGAGGTGTGAGGTGTTCAGAATAGACTGGAAATGAGTGGAAATTATGGTTATTGAGGTTAATAATACTATGGGATCAAAATGACCCCTAAATTCTATGATCTGAGCTGTTTTTGAGGTTTTTTTTTTTTTAAAACACCCGAATCCAAAACACACCCGAATCCGACAAAAAATTTTCAGGGATGTTTTGCCAAAAAGCGTCCGAATCCAAAACACGGCCGCGGAACCGAATCCAAAACCAAAACATAAAACCCGAAAAATTTCCGGTGCACATCACTAATTATAACCATATGGCAAGAGAAGAGGAGTGGAGCGAGACGCTGTGTCGGTAGCATGGTGGGCAAAGCGAGCCAGTGAGAGGACGCATTTCTACAAATAGTGGTCCCAGATGAACAAACTATCCACACTAACCCCAAAAATGCAAAAAAAAGTGCTGACCATTTTTGTGTCAACCATTTTCATGTCGACCTTTTGACCATGTTGACATTTTGTACCCGTCGACCTTTCCAGTGTCGACCGTTTGTCAATGTCGACATTGCGCCTCTCGAAAATATGAGGTCAACCTGATGACTGTAGACCTACTGTATGTAGTTCTATACCTCACCTCTGTTATTCACTCTGTTCTATAATGTATCCTGTAGTTTGTATGTTACACCCTTTAAAGTGGCCGACGTAGAGTAGTGACACTTGTAAGTCGGCACTTTTTCCCTATTTTTCTTCCACATGTTTACAACAGTGAAATATAATATTTTATAATAGTATAAATTTATTTTTATTTTATAAATTTACATTATTCACAGGTTTCTTCTGGCTTTGTTACATTTATTATATTAGTCTCCTTTAGTCTTCTTCTTTTATAGTTTGTATATTAAACATTTTTTTTAAGTTATGGGTATTATTTTTCCTTGATAGTGACTCATTTGGGAAACTGTTAGCAGAACAATCGGAGAATGGCTAATACTCCTGAAACATGAGAGCGAGGAGGTATTATTATCCGCTGCTTGTGCATTCATTTTATCCTTGTTGCACTACGGATGTTGCCGATAAATAAGAGAATGCCGACTGTACGTTTTATTATTGTCATAAAAAGCTTTTTTTTCCTTATTTTTCAATCATACATTTTATTGTTTCAATTTGTCTTCATTGTTGTTGCCTCAACAAATATTAATTTTCTATTTTATGTTGTGATCATGTAGTGAGTGTTTATTATGATTTTTTTTTATTTGCTTTGGTTATTATATTTGAATACAAAGGCATACGATTAACAATGTAACATATTTCGTCTTCTTAAACACTGCTAGGAGTCTCCTTATCAGACTTTTAGGCTCACACTCTGACCCTGTATTATCTATTGAAAGCCCATGTGTTGAGTCTTTCTATATGCTGAATCTGTTTTTTGTTTGTTTGTTTGTTTGTTTGTTTTTCTTAAGAAGCAATTTGTTATTTTGCACGGTGCACCCTTTAAGGCGGCTTATTTGGCAGTCTGAGTAGGATTCATTTATATTGAAACAGTAAATAGAATCAGTTGCTAGTTTCAGATAAGACTGAAAGAAAGAAATTGAGATGGGAATAACAGCACAGCATCAGACTTTACTATAAGCCTGTATTGTACTCCATAGGCCTTGCTGTCACTGCCTTGGACCCTTTTTTTTCTTTTTGGAGTCCCCACTTTCCTAGGGATTCCAGCCCTAGGATGACCAGTTTAGGGCTGATTGCTGTTATGGCGTAGGGACTCCACAATGTGTGTCTGCCTGCTAAATCGTCAGCACTCCAACTGGTTCAGCCTGGTGCTACTTATTGGAAAATAGGGGGAACCCCCACACTATCTTACCCCCTATTTTCCATTACCAGTCAAGGCTCAGAGGCCTGTGGCTAGTTATGTATACTTAGGGGGGGGGGAATCCTATGATTTTTTTTAAACAATTTTTTTACATTTTTAGCTAGCGCAACCTTGGCAGCAGATTGATGGTGGGTTTGTCATCAGAACTGCTGTGGTATAGGGGTGTGAAATCCAATGGGTAACGGTTTCAAATGACAGAAGTGATGCCTAGTAAATTCTGGATTTTTAGTTATCAATCTGACGTCGATACGTCGTTGGTGTCAGTTTTTAAATAGACTCAAAACCGTTGGATAGTATATTTACCCCTAGGAGTGAAATCTAATACTCTGGTATCCATTTCTTAAAGGTAGGTATCAGAGGCACAGGGTTCAAATTTGCCACCACTTATGATGTCAGCAATCACGTGACCACATGTATAAGAAGCCAGGAAAGCTGTGTGCCTGCCCCTATAAAGGGGACACCAAGCAAGAGCCTCAAGTAGATCATGGAGTCAGTCAGGTAGAGTAAGCAGACTTAGGGGTCTATTTACTAAGCCTTGGATGGAGGTAAAGTAGATGGAGATAAAGTACCAAACAACCAGCTCCTAACTGTCATTTTTCAAACCCAGCCTATGACATGGTAGTTAGAAGCTTATTGGCTGGTATTTTATCTCCATCCAAGGCTTAGTAAATAGATCCCTTAAGCTCCAGTGCACAGCAGTGTCTGACCCTGTAAGCATTTATGAAAGTGTTGGCATATAATCCAAGTACATGGCCACCCGTGATGCAAGACAGGTACCTAACATTGGGCCCACTACTGTAGGCATGTAAGGCACGTGCCTAGGGGTGCCACTTGCTGGGGGTGGCAAAGCAGAACACCTACCTGATCACCCTCTCTACAGAGCTGGATTTACCATAAGGCAGTACAGATGCCTGCCTAGGGCCTGGTGGGACCTTGGGGTTCCCGCTTCTCCCCACCAGTAAAATATGGGTGGGAGGGAATCCCCCCGCCGAAGCAAGCTAACATTACTGCCTTCAGGTGGGGGGCAAGCCATCAGCACTGATCGGGAGTTGGGGGCGGGTGCAGTGATTCAACACCCTCAGCTGGCCTAACACACTACAATAAGTAGCCTGTGCTCCTCCTCCCTTTTGTGCTTCCTGTCTCAGCACCTCTGCACCTGCCCTGTTCTTTCAGTCACATTATATTCCTGTCTCCCTCTCCCAGTCATGTGTATATGTCTCCATGTCCCCCTTCAGAACTCTGTATGTGTCCATGTGCTCCTCCCCATTAGCCATCACTATGTATGTCTCCATGCCCCCCTAACCCTATCAGCAGTGTGCGTCTCCTTGCTCCCATCCCCCCACCAGCAGTGTGTGTCTCCAAGCCCCCATTCCCCTACTATCAGTGTGTGTATCCATGCCCCCTCCCCCCACTAGCGGTGTGTGTCTCCATGTCCCCCTCCCCCCACCAGCAATGTGTGTCTCCATGCTCCCATCCCCCCACCAGCATTGTGTGTCTCCATGCTCCCATTTCCCCACCAGCAGTTTGTGTCTCCAAGCCCCCATCCCCCCACCATCAGTGTGTGTCTACATGTCCCCCTCACCCCACCAGCATTATGTATGTCTCCATGCCTCCTTCCACAAGTAATGTGCGTGTCTCTCGATGCTCCCCTCCCACCAGCAATGTGTGTGTGTCTCCATGTCCCCCTCCCCCTCCCCCCACCAGCAGTGTGTCTCCATGCCCTCTCCCCCACCAGCAATGTGTATGTCTCCATGTGCTCCTTCCCCAGTCACCAATGTGTACGTCTCCACCCCCACCCCCAGTGTGTACATATCATGCACCCCACAGTCACCAGAGCTTAAGTCTCCTTGTACCCTCCACCCACCAGTGTGTATGTCTCCATGTCCTCATCGCCCCAGTCACCAGTGTACATCTCCATGTCCCCTCTCCCAACCCCCAGGCAGCAGTGTGTATGTCTCCATATCCCCCTTCTGCCCAGGCACCAGTGCACATTTATAATGGATGCAGTGTGTGCAGTGACACGGGCCCCTTAGTCCAGGGGGCTCCAAACTGCACACGCTGCACCTATTTCTTGAATACTTATCCCTCCAGAGTCCCGTACCAATGGTAGCAGCACTGCAGAAATCACCAGGTAAATGGCAGGGCCGCCATTTTCCTGACGTTTTGTGCTTGCGCAGTAGAGAAATTGCTGGAAAAATGACCATCGTACCATTTTCCTGGAGATCTGCGCATGCACATTGGGGTCTGAGCCCTCTGGGGCTAGGACTCTCAGCGCTGCCAACAGAAAGTAGGGGGCCCATACAGAGGAGGTTGCACATGGGCCTTCTCCTCTTTCACCAGTGTGTACATCTCCATGCTCCCCCCCCCCCCCCCCCCAAGTCTCCTGTGTGTATTTTTTCAAGTCCCTTTTCCCCCACATGTCCCAAGTTTTTTTTGTATGTCACCATGTCACCCAACCCCCCATCACAGTGTGTATGTCTCACCAGGCCCCAGTGTGCCTCTGTATCATCTTTGTGGGAGTCTGGCCTATGTTTTATCTCATTCCTTTGCCTGTTCTTCCTTTACTCCTTTTATATCTGCCCCCACCACCACCACCACCTAATTCTATCATTTATTCCCCACCACCCATCTTTTTCCTGTGCCCCCACCATCCACCTCACCATTGTGCCCCTCACAAACCACTGTTCCTCTTACCCTGCTCCTCATTCTGCCACCCTCTTTCTTCTTTTACTTGTCTCTTCTTCACCCCTTACCTTCCTCCTCCTTTTCTACTGAAGGCGATGGAGTCCTGCTGGCAGAAGTGGCGGGAAGCATTCTGAGGATGGCGGGTAAGCACAATCTTTTTGAAATTATTGTTTTTCTCTATAATCTTCTGTCGCTGGTAAAAACCCTTATGGCAGAAAAAAATATGGCAGTTTTCACCAGTGAAGCTTCCCCATGTGAACAGTACGGGTATTATGGCGGTATTTGTATCGCCACAATACCTGTTCTTTCAGCAGATTAAAATCATTTAAATGCTTTATACCTTGCAGTATATTTTTAGTTTTATTTATTTTTTCCTTGTATGAACTGGTGGGGGACCCCAGACCAGTAACTTGCCTAGGGCAAGCAGAGAATGGGGTGCTAACTGCAATATACAGTATATGTGCACCTTGTAAATAATAATGTTCCATTTAAAACATACAATAAACAGCACTTCATGCAAGAGACTCAAACACTAGACCTCATGTACCATAGTCAAATACTTAACACATGAGCTAATTGAGGGGGATCAATAATCTTGTTCCTAGGGAGGCATAATGCATAAATCCACACCTGAGTGAGCCCCAGGAGAGGTATTACAAAATGTATTGTTATTAATTTATTAGCAGTGTGTTAGGGTAGGTAGACAGGCAGTTGAAATAAAGAAACATAAAGGTGTTTGCTGCACGTATTGGGTTTATTTAACAATTTACATAATAATCACTGGAATTGAGAATTTAGGACCTCTGGGAGTTTGCCTGGTATCTTTTTACATTTTGTTCTTTGGTGCGAGAAAAGATGTTGTTCTTTGTGTTATAATGACACAAAAGTGTGATATTATTATTAGTCACAGAGAGAGCCGCAGCGCAGAACAAATTGTATCCTAAGATAGGGAACAGGTACTCAGGTTGAAGATGAATTGAAAAATATATGTTGCTTTAAAATTTTTGGATTCAGCAGAAATGAGCTGCATGGTGCATATTACAAGTGACTGTTCTTTGGTAATAGTTGCTAGAAATAATTACAATAGGTACAGGTTGGTTCTATGAAAAAAGCCCACAGGAAAATTGCGAAAACTCACTGTCATAAATGCTTACAAGAAAAATGCTCACATAGAAAAATACCCACACGGAAAATTGCTCACATAGAAAAATACCCACACAGAAAAATGCCCACACATAGTCATTTTCACGTATTGTTATTAATAATAACATTGCCAATGTTGGTAAGGTCAATAACAGTAGTCAGGCAGTACTGTTAAGTCAACAAAACCATGTTGGCAGTGTATTTATGCCGACCAAGGTATTGTAAGGCCGATACAATGTTATGTCGGCTTTACCAATGGAAGTATGGTAACCCTTTCAAATGCTACAAGTTGTGTCTTAACTGACTCATTAACCAAAATAACATCACATGTCTAAGTTATTGTGCATGACTCATCAGCCACAATACATCACATTTTTTGAGTCACCAGCCTTAAAAGTCAGGGTAATTAGACTGCAGGTCTGTGTTGTTTACTTAGTTCTATAAAGGGTCTGCATGTGCCCAAGCCTGTCACAGTAGTATTCGGCCATAGGTGTGCACAGCACATTTTATTAGGGTGTGACTAGCACCGCCTATTGGACGTGTCTAGCACCGCCTATCAGGCGTGTCACTCACAACCTATTGGCACTCACTGCAAACTAAATAATATAGGAAGTTTGATTAAACAGAGTACAGTGAGGGCTGGCAGGTGATTATGTCAGTAATGGTGCTGGACTGGTGTGTGTTAATCCTGTCACGCCTGTTCCTCCTACAGCTGCTGCTCTTAGGTGGATGATCCAACACATAACTTCGCAAACCCCCCCCCCCCCCCCCCGCCCAAAACGTCACTTCTTGTTCCTCCCCTGATGCTCCGCATCACCTCACACCCTCTCCTTGTGCTCTGCATCACCCCACACCCTCCCCTGATCCTCTGCATCACCTCTCACCTTCCCCTGATCCTCTGCATCACCTTTCACCTTCCCCTGATGCATCGCATCACCTCTGTTCCTCCCCCTCTCCTGAACCTCTGCATCACCTATCACCCTCCCCTGATCCTCTGCATCACCTCTCACCCTCCCCTGATCCTCCGCATCACCTCTCACCCTCCCCTTATTCTTCACATTGCCTCTCACCATCATGACAGCAATATGACAGACCTCAAACTCAAAGAGAGAGACAGAGACCCAGATAGACAGAGAGAGAGAGAGAGAGACATAAACACAGATAGAGAGACAGGGAGACAGAAATAGAGATACACACAGAGAGGCAGAGAGGATTTCTTTAAAATGGCAAGTAAATAAATAAATAAATACACTGAGTTACTGCACCACACATAGCTGCTAACCACACTGCAGGCTGCTGCCAGTGAGTGTCAATTCCGTCCCTGATTGAGTTTTGCTACGGCTGCCGCATGGGTGAGAAAGGTGTCTGCAGGGAGCGGACAGTCGTGCAGGAGTGTGCTGCTGCTTGTGCCCGGCGGTCCCACTCGCACTCTCCATGCTGGCTGCTCCCGCTCCTCTTAGGTGGCCGCGGCGATAAGAATAGAACAGGGGGGCCGGCTCAGTGTCCCACGTAATGACGTTGTGACATCATTCATACAAGCACACAGACCGGACCATGGCATGTAATGGGGTAATCAGAGGTGGGGAGGGCTTCTAATTTGTTATTTTGTCCTTTGTTAATGTGAACCTCAGGGCCCAGACCTCCTGGCGTGCGGGGGGTGCTGTACATTAGGGGGTGCCTGTGCGCACCAGGAACCCCCATACACACGCCTATGCATATTGTATGATATGATCCCCCAGCAATGTTGGAAGACAAAGTATGTGAGGTTATGTGGACTGTACAGAGAGGATGTAATTAGATAGGGAAGCATTGAAGGTTATGTGAGTGGGTCTGGAATTTGATAGGCTTGTCTGAAGAGGTGAGTTTTCCGGGAACGTTTAAAGGTTTGGAGACTAGAGGTGAGTCTTATTGTGCGTGGGACGGCATTCCACAGAGTGGGGGAAGTGGAAACAAATAATACGTGTGGATGAGAGACGCAGATCTTGTGCAGAGTGGAGAGGTCTGGTAGGGAGATATTTTGAGATGAGTGAGGAGATGTATGATGGTGCAGTTTGGTTAATAGCCTTGTATGTAAGTAAAAGTATTTTATATTTAACACAGTATAATACCAGTAACCAATGGAGGAACTGACAGAGCGGATCAACAGACGATGAACGTTTAGCGAGGAAGATTAGCCTCGCAGCTGCTTTTAAAATGGAATGTAGTGGTGAGAGCCTATGTTTGGGAAGACCAGTAAAGAGACTATTGCAATAATCAATGCGGGAGATGATGAGTGGATTAGAGTTTTTGCAGTGTCTTGTGTAAGATAAGGATATGTTTTTTAGGTGCATGTAACATGATTTAGAGACAGACTGAATGTGTGGAACAAAGGACAGTTCAGAGTCAAGGATGACACCTAGGCAGCGAGCTTGTGGGGTAGGGTGCATCGTCGCATTGTCAACAGTTATGGAGATATCAGGTTGGTAACTACTCTTGGCTGGTGGGAAGATAATTAATTCTGTTTTGGAAATGTTGAGTTTGAGGTGGCGAAATGACATCCGAGATGAAATGACATCCAAGATTAACATGGAGTATCAATAAGGTTCCTAGCACACATTTGGCCAAAAATGTGTGCCCATCCACCATGTCAAGGTGAACTCCATCCAATAGGTCCCTAACATCTAACACATTGGGCTAGATGTAATGGCGTCTGAGTTCGGTGGCTATGCAGGATGCCAGCCAAACTCTGATGCTTTCTTAAAGGGGCAATCACTTATGCTGGGCATACACTATACAATTATCTGCCAGATCTGACTGGTTGGAATGAAAATCTGGTAATGGATGAGGGCAAATGACAAAAGACCATTTGCTCCCAAACACTGGAAAATAGACAAAACCTGTTGTTTATACAAATTGGTTAAATCATGGTTTCTGTCCATTTTCCAGTGTTTGGGAGCAAATCGTCGATTGTCATTTGCTCTCATCCATTACCAGATTTTCATTCCAACCAGTCAGATCTGAAAGATGAGCTGCCAGATAATTGTATAGTGTATGCCTGACTTTACAAGGCATGGTTTTGTCTTGTAGGTGATTGCCCCTTTAAAAAAAACATCCAAGTTCAGCCAGCATCCCGCACGGCCACCGAACTTGGGCGTCATTACATCCAGCCCCTTATGTAAATTTATCGAGGACTTACCATAATAGTGTCCATTCTAGTATGTAGACAGCAATGTAGTAACCTGTACTGATTAAAGGGGCTAATTCAGACCTGATCGCTGCTACAAATCGAATCGCAAGCAGCGTTTTTTTGGTGAATACACTGTTAGGGTCTCCTGCTCTGTGCTGCCACGTCGTCATGGCAACCGGGAGACAAGTGCTAGCGGAGTAACCTGAGTGTAGCTGATACTCCGGTTCGGGTCTTTTGCTGTGCAGTGGTTACAGGCTCTGTGCACGGCAGGGGATCCGGTGCTGGTTTTTGTGCTCACAGTCTGTGAGGTCTGAGTGGGGCGTGGACAGCACCTGCTATATAAACCCTCTTCTCAGGTTAGGCAGATGCTGCTGAATCTTTGTTGGTTAGTCAGTTCCTGAAAGCTAGCTAGTACTGTGTAAACTTTGTATTTGTTTGTTGCTTACTGCAAATAGGCCTTGGGATTTGGTATTACACTCTGCCAATCCAGACCTAGCAGTAAGACTGGAGTCAGTCGTTTAACCTGCTGGGGTTCTTTTGCTACTCTGTGAACCTAGCAAGTTTTCGGCTGTATTCTCAGACTTAATTGGTGGAAGGAAGATCAAAAGGCGCTGCTATACAGATAATGACAGAGATATAAATATACTTGCAAACTTTTTGATCCTTTGTTGATCTTTCTCTCTTGATTCAATGATTACAAGGTGTATACATGCAATAAAGAAAAAAATGAACAGCATATGTGTAGTAATGTCTATAATAAGTTCAATATTCTGTGAGTTCTCCGATGGAAACAGAACCCTAGGGTGTGTGGGATTTTCTTGATAGAAGATAAGGACAGTTCCTCACCACCACTTCACAAACATAGGTACACGTACCAAAACTCACTTAGAGTTAAATATCACCATGCGTATAAAGGTTTCTTTTCTACTTCCAACAATAACATATGAAGCAGGCTTTATTCAATCAAAACGTACCACACTCACGTTTTCAGCAGGTGATACTCCACACGTAGCGGTTTCTTTAAAGGATGAATAACTCTTCTCTTCCAAAAAGAATTAATTTATTGGAGCATATAACAATTTAAAAAACAATTATAAAAAATCTCCTAGTTTTTGTTTCCCAAAAAATCCAGGATAGAACAAATGTGTGTCAGAATTTTGGGGTTAACTATAAGAAACAGGAATATATAATTCGCCAACACTGGCATCTCCTTCTAAGAGATCCGGTGTTGAAAGACATTATTCCTGCCCAACCCAGATTTATTTATAGAAGAGGAAAAAACTTAAAAAACGCATTAGTAAAAAGTGCATTACCATTCAATTCATCCAATCCCATACGCACGAAAGGCTTCCACAGGTGTGGTACATGTATAGCATGTAGAACCATATCCTCAGAAAGTTCCAAAACAACCAATTTTTCAGTCAATAATACTAACTATGAAATAAATAATTTCATTACGTGCCACACAATTAATGTCATTTATTTGATAAAATGTGATTGTGGGTTGCTGTATGTAGGTAGGACAGGGAGAGCTTTAAAAACTAGGATTGCAGAACATATACGTAATGTAAAAAGAGGACTGCAGACCCACTCCCTCTCTGATCATTTTGCTAAGAAACATAATTGTTCAACATCAAAAATATCCTCCTTTATGGGAATCCAGCAAATTAGATCAAATTGGAGGGATAGAGATTTGGAGACAAATCTTGCAAAAGCTGAGATGCAGTGGATTTTTAAATTGAACACTCTTATCCCTTGTGGCTTAAATTCAGACTTTGAGCTAAAATGGTTCATGTAACTAATTTTAGTCTTCTCCTTATCATTATCCTTTATTTTTTAAATATGGTTTTAAAGTGTTTTTATTGATATGGTTGTTGTGTGTCAAAAAAAAGAATACACTTTATTGGAATGTAAACACACTACCTAGGAGGTTCTTTTAAAAAAAATCCCTAAGTCCATCAACCAATGGGTTGTTAAAGTAAGATGGATGATATGTGCTGTAACTAATGAATATGCTTTATATCTATTATATCTGGGCACACATGTACTATCATCCCCTGTAAATGGAGAGGATTGGTTCTATGTGCCCACCACCTTCCGGGAACTGGAACGCACTGTGAGCTGTTTTACTACTGTTGCCAGGTAACCGGGCACGTAGTAAATAATATTCCCTGTGAATGGGGAAGAAACATCATGTGATTGCGGCCCATGTCCGGGTGCTGGAACGCACCCTGAGACGCAGAATTCACCTGACCGCGATCACATTAATCTGCTATTACATTCACTGGTAAGAACGGAAGCAGATGTCACATGACCGCGACCTACTTCCGGGCAATGGAACGCATCGTGGAACGCGGAAGTGCGGCTGGCCGCGACCACGATGTTTTCCAAGCCATATGAGTACAGAATATTTATGAAATTAAAAATTTAATAGTGAGGGGAGCATTAGGATGTGCTGTATTTGTTATTAATATGAAGAAAGATAAGAAAATATGTTTATTCATTTTTTACTTGAATTACCCATGATGCATTCCCACTTCCTGTTCACTGGTATAAATGTGGCTGTAAATCACTGTCTGAGCATCCACCTTGAAAAAGACTTTGTGTCGAAACGGCGTTGGTGATTTCAGACAGTGATTCTTCTTTTTTATCCTCCTAAGTTCCCACTAATCCAAGGTAATTTGTAACATCTGTGTCCGCAAGTGTAAGTCCGGAATTCACCTGCGATTGTCTTATTTCATTCTGACACACATTTGTTCTATCCTGGATTTTTTGGGAAACAAAAACTAGGAGATTTTTTATAATTGTTTTTTAAATTGTTATATGCTCCAATAAATTAATTCTTTTTGGAAGAGAAGAGTTATTCATCCTTTAAAGAAACCGCTACGTGTGGAGTATCACCTGCTGAAAACGTGAGTGTGGTACGTTTTGATTGAATAAAGCCTGCTTCATATGTTATTGTTGGAAGTAGAAAAGAAACCTTTATACGCATGGTGATATTTAACTCTAAGTGAGTTTTGGTACGTGTACCTATGTTTGTGAAGTGGTGGTGAGGAACTGTCCTTATCTTCTATCAAGAAAATCCCACACACCCTAGGGTTCTGTTTCCATCGGAGAACTCACAGAATATTGAACTTATTATAGACATTACTACACATATGCTGTTCATTTTTTTCTTTATTGCATGTATACACCTTGTAATCATTGAATCAAGAGAGAAAGATCAACAAAGGATCAAAAAGTTTGCAAGTATATTTATATCTCTGTCATTATCTGTATAGCAGCGCCTTTTGATCTTCCTTCCACCAATTAAATTTCACTTGTCTCTCTTTGTGATCTGGATTTGGGCAGATCATAGGAAGGTAGGATTGGGCAGCTAACTCTATTTGCGCCAGAACCCACACATATTTTTTTCTTTGTATTCTCAGACTTGCCTGCCAAAATCCTTTCTCACTGTGCAAGGTGTTCAGGTGTCAGTTTAGTGGCAGTAAGCTGAACCAGTGCACTGCAAGTGAGGACTAGGATTGTGGAGACTCTCCTTATGTCTATTATTCCATCTCTGACCAAGGAGTTTACTGCCACACCCGTTGGTAACCCTTTAGGGTTTTGCTGTTGCCCTTAGCAACAGCATTTCGGGTTCTCTACGTATTAAATCACTACATCTTGCTTCTTTCCATCTGAGCATTCCTAATATTAGGGAGACACCCAGTTTCTTAGCCTTTGGGCTTCTCTGTTCACTTTGTGTTTATTTTGTTACCCTATCACCTTCTGTGTATGTAATGTCATATTCCCCAGTCTGTCTGTGAGTTCATTTGTTTTGCATCCCTCACCGTTCAGACACTAGTACATTCCTGCTGGCACTGGTGTGCATAACATATTCAGCAGCCTAATACTCCTGTTGAAATTTTGTGGGAATATGGAGCATACCCCTCAAAATACTTTGCAACAGGTGGTCGATCAGGTGCAGGTCCTGATTCGACAATTTAATGATTTGTCCATTAAAATGCACACCTCGCAGGCCGCTGGCGGAGCTCCCGCAGCAGCAGTACCTTCAGGGGCTAAGGAGCCGAAAGTAAATCTCCCGGATCGTTTTTCTGGAGATCGCTCGCAGTTCTTTTGTTTCAAGGAGAGCTGCAAGCTATATTTCCAGCTTAGGCCTCAGTCTTCTGGGTCGGAGATTCAGCGGGTGGGCATAGTGATTTCCCTGCTACAAGGAGACCCACAGGTCTGGGCATATGGGTTGCAGCCTGACTGTCCGTCGCTTAAAAGTGTTGATGCTTTTTTTAAGGCACTGGGCATGTTGTATGATGACCCTGACAAGACGGCCTCAGCCGAGGCTCAGATTTCGATCCTTAAGCAAGGGCGAAGGTCAGTTGAGGTTTATTGTACGGAGTTTCGGAGGTTGGCCCATGATACCCAGTGGAATGACCCAGCCCTGAGACACCAGTACCGAAGAGGTCTTTCTAACCAGTTAAAAGACCAACTGGTACAATATCCCTTGCCTGATAGCTTGGATCAGCTCATGCAGTTATCCATTCGGGTGGATAGACGGCTGAGAGAGCACAGGCTTGAAAGGGAGACCGAGGTTTCCTTCTTTCCCAAGGGAACCTCAGACTCTGAGGAATTTTCCGAGGAGCCTATGCAGATTGGGGCTACCCGCCTCTCCTCGCGTGAGAAGACGCGGAGGAGACAGCAGGGGTTATGTTTGTACTGTGGGAATAAAGGTCATGTGGTAGTATCATGCCCAGAAAAGCCGGAAAACTTCAGGGCCTGAGGGTGATGGGAAATATCCTGTCAGGCCAGAAGTCAGAATTTCCCAAGAAGACTTTTATCATTCCGGTGACCTTGAAGATCCTCGGTCAAACTGTCAAGACTGAGGCCTTTGTGGACAGTGGGGCCGACGGGGTTTTTATGGACCGCCAATTCGCCCTGAAACACTCTGTTCCCTTAGTACCCTTGGCATCGGAAATTGAGATTTGTGGGTTAAACGGGGAACCATTATCCCAGGGTAAAATTACCTCTTGCACTAGCCAGATTTCTTTGTCTATTGGAGCCACACACTCTGAAAAATTGTCCTTTTATGTGACTGTCTGTACTTTTGCCCCATTGGTGTTGGGGTTACCCTGGTTAAGGGCCCACAATCCTCAATTTGACTGGGTCTCTGGGGAGATTCTTAGTTGGGGTACTGATTGTTTCAGGAGTTGCTTGAGCCTTCCAGTCAGGCTTTCGCAGCTAAGTTTGCCAGGATTGCCAGGATGTTATGCAGATTTTGCGGACGTGTTCTCCAAAAGAGTTGCAGAGGTACTACCTCCCCATCGCCCCTATGACTGTGCCATTGATTTGTTGCCGAATGCTAAGCTTCCCAAGAGCAGGTTGTACTCCCTGTCACGTCCTGAGACTCAGGCTATGGCAGAGTACATTCAGGAGAACTTGGCTAAGGGATTTATCAGACCTTCACAGTCTCCAGTTGGGTCGGGGTTCTTCTTCGTGGGTAAAAAGGACGGTTCGTTGCGACCCTGCATCGACTTCAGGGAATTGAACCGTATCACGATTAAAAACTCATACCCACTGCCTCTCATTTCGGTCTTGTTTGACCAGCTTCGTACTGCCACCATTTTTTCTAAGATTGACCTACGCGGTGCGTACAATCTAATCCGAATAAGAGAGGGGGATGAATGGAAGACTACCTTTAATACCCACTCAGGGCATTATGAATATTTGGTGATGCCTTTTGGGCTCTGTAATGCCCCGGCAGTCTTCCAGGACTTCATGAACGATGTGCTCAGGGAATATTTGGATAGATTCTTAGTTGTATACTTAGATGACATCCTAATCTTCTCCCATTCCCTGGAGGAACATCGGAAGCATGTACGCTTAGTCCTCCAGAAACTCAGAGACCACCGGCTTGGGGCGAAGCTGGAGAAGTGCGAATTTGAAGTTCAGCAAATCGCATTTCTAGGATATATTATCTCCCCAGAAGGTTTCGAAATGGAGGGTTCCAAGGTACAGGCAGTCCTGGATTGGGTGCAGCCCACTAGTTTGAAGGCGCTTCAGCGTTTTCTGGGCTTTGCGAATTTTTATAGATGATTTATCGCTGGATTTTCGTCTATAGTGGCGCCCTTGGTGGCACTCACTAAGAAAGGGGCGGATGTTGCTCACTGGTCTTGTGAGGCCAAAGCGGCTTTTGCCCGTCTCAAAAGGGCATTTGTCTCGGCCAAGGTGCTGCGACACCCAGATCCAGAGCGTCCTTTTGTGGTGGAGGTGGATGCCTCTGAGATGGGTATTGGGGCAGTGCTCTCTCAGATGGGGGTGTCTGATAATCGCCTTCATCCCTGTGCTTACTTTTGCCGTAAATTTTCGCCTGCCGAGATGAATTATGACGTGGGTAACCGGGAATTGTTGGCTATTAAGGATGCACTCGAGGAGTGGAGACACTGGCTTGAGGGGGCTAAGTTTGTGGTCTCAATTCTCACCGACCATAAGAATTTGGCATATTTAGAGTCAGCGAAGCGCCTCAATGCCAGGCAGGCACGATGGGCTTTGTTTTTTGCTAGCTTTAATTTTTTGATAACATATCGCCCTGGGTCAAAAAACATCAAGGCTGATGCGCTCTCGCGGAGTTTTGCTCCAATCCAGGAGACCACCGAGGAGCCATTGCCCATTGTGTCCCCATCATGTATTAAAGTGGGCATTACCCAGGACCTCTTGTCATTAGTCCTTAGAGCACAGGAGCAGGCTCCTCCAGACCTTCCGGTAGGTCTTTTGTTTGTGCCTCCTAGGTTAAGACAGCGAGTGTTCCTGGAATTCCATGCCAAGAAGTCGGCAGGTCACCCGGGTATTGCCAGAACTCGGGAGTTGCTATCTAGGGCGGTGTGGTGGCCCTCGGTGGCTAGGGATGTGGATCAGTGAGTTTGGGCATGTGACATCTGTGCCCGAAATAAGACTCCTAGAGGGGTTCCTGTTGGCCCATTACATCCACTCTCTATTCCATCTAAGCCATGGACCCACATTTCAATGGATTTTGTGGTGGACTTGCCCAAATCCTCGGGGATGACAGCCATCTGGGTTGTCGTTGACAGGTTTTCGAAGATGACGCACTTCGTTCCATTGGTTGGGCTGCCATCGGCCAGACGCCTGTCTGAATTATTTATGCTGCATGTTGTGCGCCTCCACGGGTTGCCACTTGATGTGGTCTCTGACCGCGGATCCCAGTTTGTGGCCAAATTCTGGAGGGCATTTTGTTCCGATCTCCAGATTTCTGTCAGCTTGTCGTCAGGCTACCATCCGCAGTCTAATGGGCAGACTGAAAGGGTGAACCAGTCCTTGGAGCAGTTCCTCAGATGTTATGTCTCCAAGTGTCAGACTGACTGGGTTGCTCATCTGTCCATGGCGGAGTTTGCCTATAACAACGCGGCTCACTCTGCTACAGGGATCTCTCCCTTCCTTTGTGTGTATGGGCATCATCCTAAGGCCAATTCTTTTGACCCCCTGGACTCCACGCCTGGTGGTTCCTCTGTGGTTTCGGTCCTTAGAGGTATTTGGAGGAAAGTGAAGAAAGCCCTTGTGTCTGTATCATTAGTGACCAAAAGGGTTTTTGATAAACGGAAAAGACCCTGCAGCTTCAAATTAGGGGACTTCGTCTGGTTGTCTACCAAGAATTTGAAGTTGAGACAGCCATCTCATAAGTTAGGCCCCCGGTTCATCGGTCCTTATAAGATCACTAGGGTTATCAATCTGGTGGCATTTCAGTTAGATCTACCCCGTTCTTTGGGTATCAATAAAACATTTCAATGTTCCCTTTTAAAACGGGCGATTAGTATTCCTTCTTCCAGTGGAAGACCTTCCCCTCTTCTGATACGTGGCCAGAGGGAGTTTGTTGTTGAAAGGATTCTTGACTCCAAGATGGTTCGGGGTCGGCTGTCATTTTTGGTGCACTGGAAGGGGTATGGACCGGAGGAGCGGTCGTGGGTGCGCAGTTGTGATCTTCATGCCCCCAGACTGTTACGCTCTTTCTTCTCGCAGTTCCCCGATAAACCCGGTGGTAGGGGTTCTTTGACCCCTCGTCAGAGGGGGGGTACTGTTAGGGTCTCCTGCTCTGTGCTGCCACGTCGTCATGGCAACCGGGAGACAAGTGCTAGCGGAGTAACCTGAGCGTAGCTGATACTCCGGTTCGGGTCTTTTGCTGTGCAGTGGTTACAGGCTCTGTGCACGGCAGGGGATCCGGTGCTGGTTTTTGTGCTCACAGTCTGTGAGGTCTGAGTGGGGCGTGGACAGCACCTGCTATATAAACCCTCTTCTCAGGTTAGGCAGATGCTGCTGAATCTTTGTTGGTTAGTCAGTTCATGAAAGCTAGCTAGTACTGTGTAAACTTTGTATTTGTTTGTTGCTTACTGCAAATAGGCCTTGGGATTTGGTATTACACTCTGCCAATCCAGACCTAGCAGTAAGACTGGAGTCAGTCGTTTAACCTGCTGGGGTTCTTTTGCTACTCTGTGAACCTAGCAAGTTTTCGGCTGTATTCTCAGACTTGCCTGCCAAAATCCTTTCTCACTGTGCAAGGTGTTCAGGTGTCAGTTTAGTGGCAGTAAGCTGAACCAGTGCACTGCAAGTGAGGACTAGGATTGTGGAGACTCTCCTTGTGTCTATTATTCCATCTCTGACCAAGGAGTTTACTGCCACACCCGTTGGTAACCCTTTAGGGTTTTGCTGTTGCCCTTAGCAACAGCATTTCGGGTTCTCTACGTATTAAATCACTACATCTTGCTTCTTTCCATCTGAGCATTCCTAATATTAGGGAGACACCCAGTTTCTTAGCATTTGGGCTTCTCTGTTCACTTTGTGTTTATTTTGTTACCCTATCACCTTCTGTGTATGTAATGTCATATTCCCCAGTCTGTCTGTGAGTTCATTTGTTTTGCATCCCTCACCGTTCAGACACCAGTACATTCCTGCTGGCACTGGTGTGCATAACATACACACGCGCAAAAGTCATGAGTGCGCATGTGCCGGCCTCGCAGTGCGACAAATGTGCAGACATACACATGAAATTTGTGAATGGAGACAGGCAATGACAGAGAGGCATGGTGAAGGCGATGCGGGGGCATGGTGAAGGCGGTGCAGGGGCATGGTGAAGGTGGTGCGGGGGCATGGCTTCGCAGGCTAGCCAAATGGGGCGTGAAGGTGGTTGTCTTGCGGGGGAGTGTGCTATGGGCTGCAGGTGTGGTTTTTGCATGGCTGCAAAGCAAATCACTGCCAGTGCACACTGAGCACTTTCAGATGCCGAGTAAGTCTAGGGCTGCGCACAGCACAGGTGTCCGGTCAGTGGGCTCCCAGCAAATAATTGCAAATCACACACACCTGTTAGCAATGCAAATGCCTCAATATCTCATTACATCTCTAGCTCTCTGTGAAAAGGTATGTAGGGGGTCATTCCGAGTTGATCGCTCGCTAGCAGTTTTTAGCAGCCGTCCAAACGCTATGCCGCCGCCCACTGGAAGTATATTTTAGCTTAGCAGAAGTGCGAACAGTTGTATTGCCGAGCGCCTGCAAAACATTTTTGTGTAGTTTCAGAATAGCTCAAAACCTACTCAGCACTTGCGATCACTTCAGACTATTCAGTTCCGGATTTGATGTCACACACCCGCCAGCGTTCGCCCAGCCACGCCTGCATTTTACTTGGCACACCTGTGTTTTTCCAAACACTCCCTGAAAACGGTCAGTTGCCACCCAGAAACGCCCACTTCATGTCAATCACTCTGCAGCAACCAGTGCGACTGAAATGCATCGCTAGACCCTGTGCAAAACTGCATCGTTCGTTGTGCCTGTACGTCGCGCGTGCGCATTGCGCCGCATACGCATGCGCAGAACTGCCGTTTTTTAGCCTGATCGCTGCGCTGCAAACAAATGCAGCTAGCAATCAACTCAGAATGACCACTGTAGCCTCTCACTCCCTAGATACTGTATGTGCAACACACAATTTACACACGTTTGTTTACAAATATTAAATATGTACTGCACATGTACTACATATGTCGTTTGACAAACAATTGTACACACTACACACAACACATTTCCTCATTTTAAAGGCCCTGTTTCTTGTGTAACACATTGCTTTTAGCTGTCTATCAAGCTGCATTGTGCTATCAAAATAGTAAATCTGGTTTTAGATTATAAAAGATGGCTAAATTATAATGTTCAATGATTTTACAGCATTATGCAGTATAGTATGGAGTTTTTTGTTGTTGTTTTTTTGTTTGTTTTTGTAATATACAGGATTTCCTTATCAGATTTTTAGACACCCACCACACTGTAATATCTGTTGAAAAATTATGTGATGAAGAGAATGTTTGATGAGCGGGTTCGGTTTCTCGGAAACCGAACCCCCCCGAACTTCACGCTTTTTACACGGGTCCGAGGCAGACTCGGATCTTCCCGCCTTGCTCGGTTAACCCGAGCGCGCCCGAACGTCATCATCCCGCTGTCGGATTCTCGCGAGGTTCGGATTCTATCGCGAGACTCGGATTCTATATAAGGAGCCGCGCGTCGCCGCCATTTTCACACGTGCATTGAGATTGATAGGGAGAGGACGTGGCTGGCGTCCTCTCCGTTTAGAGTAGACTAGAGAGTAGTAGAGACACTTGATTTACTAATTTTGGGGAGCATATTAGAAGTACTACTTGCTGATAGTGTGACCAGTGACCACCAGTTTAATTAATCCGTTCTCTGCCTGAAAAAAAACGATACACTGTGTGACACAGTCACATACCATATCTGTGCTCAGCCTCAGTGTGCCCTCAGTGTGCTGCATCATCTATGTAATACTGTATATCTGACTGTGCTGAGTGCTCACTGCTCACACAGCTTAATTGTGGAGGAGACTGGGGAGCAGTTATAGCAGGAGTACATATTTTAACAGTGCACACTTTTGCTGCCAGAGTGCCACTGCCAGTGTGACTGACCAGTGACCACTGACCACCAGTATATTGTGATTGTCTGCCTGAAAAAGTTAAACACTCGTCGTGTGGTGTTTTTATTCTATAAACGCATTCTGCTGACAGTGTCCAGCAGGTCCGTCATTATATAATATATACTTGTCCGGCTGCAGTAGTGATATATATATATTTTATATCTCATTATCATCCAGTCTATATTAGCAGCAGACGCAGTACGGTAGTCCACGGCTGTAGCTACCTCTGTGTCGGCAGTCGCTCGTCCATCCATAATTGTATACCACCTACCCGTGGTGTTTTTTTTTTCTATCTTCTTGATACTAGTAGCTTACTTTAGGAGTCTGCAGTGCTGAGCTGACAGTGTCCAGCAGGTCCGTCATTATATAATATATACCTGTCCGGCTGCAGTAGTGATATATATATATATTTTTTATATCATTATCATCCAGTCTATATTAGCAGCAGACGCAGTACGGTAGTCCACGGCTGTAGCTACCTCTGTGTCGGCAGTCGCTCGTCCATCCATAATTGTATACCACCTACCCGTGGTGTTTTTTTTTTTTTTTCTATCTTCTTGATACTAGTAGCTTACTTTAGGAGTCTGCAGTGCTGAGCTGACAGTGTCCAGCAGGTCCGTCATTATATAATATATACCTGTCCAGCTGCAGTAGTGATATATATATATTTTTTATATCATTATCATCCAGTCTATATTAGCAGCAGACGCAGTACGGTAGTCCACGGCTGTAGCTACCTCTGTGTCGGCAGTCGCTCGTCCATCCATAATTGTATACCACCTACCTGTGGTGTTTTTTTTCTATCTTCTTGATACTACTAGTAGCTTACTTTAGGAGTCTGCAGTGCTGAGCTGACAGTGTCCAGCAGGTCCGTCATTATATAATATATACCTGTCCGGCTGCAGTAGTGATATTTTTATATCTCATTATCATCCAGTCTATATTAGCAGCAGACGCAGTACGGTAGTCCACGGCTGTAGCTACCTCTGTGTCGGCAGTCGCTCGTCCATCCATAATTGTATACCACCTACCCGTGGTGTTTTTTTTTTTTTCTATCTTCTTGATACTACTAGTAGCTTACTTTAGGAGTCTGCAGTGCTGAGCTGACAGTGTCCAGCAGGTCCGTCATTATATAATATATACCTGTCCGGCTGCAGTAGTGATATATATATATTTTATATCTCATTATCATCCAGTCTATATTAGCAGCAGACGCAGTACGGTAGTCCACGGCTATAGCTACCTCTGTGTCGGCAGTCGCTCGTCCATCCATAATTGTATACCACCTACCCGTGGTGTTTTTTTTTTCTATCTTCTTGATACTAGTAGCTTACTTTAGGAGTCTGCAGTGCTGAGCTGACAGTGTCCAGCAGGTCCGTCATTATATAATATATACCTGTCCGGCTGCAGTAGTGATATATATATTTTTTTTATATCATTATCATCCAGTCTATATTAGCAGCAGACGCAGTACGGTAGTCCACGGCTGTAGCTACCTCTGTGTCGGCAGTCGCTCGTCCATCCATAATTGTATACCACCTACCTGTGGTGGTTTTTTTTTTCTATCTTCTTGATACTAGTAGCTTACTTTAGGAGTCTGCAGTGCTGAGCTGACAGTGTCCAGCAGGTCCGTCATTATATAATATATACCTGTCCGGCTGCAGTAGTGATATATATATATTTTTTTTTATATCATTATCATCCAGTCTATATTTGCAGCAGACGCAGTACGGTAGTCCACGGCTATAGCTACCTCTGTGTCGGCAGTCGCTCGTCCATCCATAATTGTATACCACCTACCTGTGGTGTTTTTTTTTTCTATCTTCTTGATACTAGTAGCTTACTTTAGGAGTCTGCAGTGCTGACAGTGTCCAGCAGGTCCGTCATTATATAATATATACCTGTCCGACTGCAGTAGTGATATATATATATATATTTTATATCATTATCATCCAGTCTATATTAGCAGCAGACGCAGTTCGGTAGTCCACGGCTGTAGCTACCTCTGTGTCGGCAGTCGCTCGTCAATCCATAAGTATACTAGTATCCATCCATCTCCATTGTTTACCTGAGGTGCCTTTTAGTTGTGCCTATTAAAATATGGAGAACAAAAATGTTGATTTTCCAAAAATAGGGAAAGATCAAGATCGACTTCCACCTCGTGCTGAAGCTGCTGCCACTAGTCATGGCCGAGACGATGAAATGCCAGCAACGTCGTCTGCCAAGGCCGATGCCCAATGTCATAGTACAGAGCATGTAAAATCCAAAACACCAAATATCAGTAAAAAAAGGACTCAAAAATCTAAAATAAAATTGTCGGAGGAGAAGCGTAAACTTGCCAATATGCCATTTACCACACGGAGTGGCAAGGAACGGCTGAGGCCCTGGCCTATGTTCATGGCTAGTGGTTCAGCTTCACATGAGGATGGAAGCACTCAGCCTCTCGCTAGAAAAATGAAAAGACTCAAGCTGGCAAAAGCACAGCAAAGAACTGTGCGTTCTTCGAAATCACAAATCCACAAGGAGAGTCCAATTGTGTCGTTTGCGATGCCTGACCTTCCCAACACTGGACGTGAAGAGCATGCGCCTTCCACCATTTGCACGCCCCCTGCAAGTGCTGGAAGGAGCACCCGCAGTCCAGTTCCTGATAGTCAGATTGAAGATGTCAGTGTTGAAGTACACCAGGATGAGGAGGATATGGGTGTTGCTGGCGCTGGGGAGGAAATTGACCAGGAGGATTCTGATGGTGAGGTGGTTTGTTTAAGTCAGGCACCCGGGGAGACACCTGTTGTCCGTGGGAGGTATAGGGCCTTTGACATGCCTGGTGAAAATACCAAAAAAATCAGCTCTTCGGTGTGGAAGTATTTCAACAGAAATGCGGACAACATTTGTCAAGCCGTGTGTTGCCTTTGTCAAGCTGTAATAAGTAGGGGTAAGGACGTTAACCACCTCGGAACATCCTCCCTTATACGTCACCTGCAGCGCATTCATCATAAGTCAGTGACAAGTTCAAAAACTTTGGGCGACAGTCCACTGACCAGTAAATCCCTTCCTCTTGTAACCAAGCTCACGCAAACCACCCCACCAACTCCCTCAGTGCCAATTTCCTCCTTCCCCAGGAATGCCAATAGTCCTGCAGGCCATGTCACTGGCAATTCTGACGAGTACTCTCCTGCCTGGGATTCCTCCGATGCATCCTTGCGTGTAACGCCTACTGCTGCTGGTGCTGCTGTTGTTGCTGCTGGGAGTCGATGGTCATCCCAGAGGGGAAGTCGTACTCGTAAGACCACTTTTACTACTTCCACCAAGCAATTGACTGTCCAACAGTCCTTTGCGAGGAAGATGAAATATCACAGCAGTCATCCTGCTGCAAAGCGGATAACTGAGGCCTTGGCATCTTGGGCGGTGAGAAACGTGGTTCCGGTATCCATCATTACTGCAGAGGCAACTAGAGACTTGTTGGAGGTACTGTGTCCCCGGTACCAAATACCATCTAGGTTCCATTTCTCTAGGCAGGCGATACCGAAAATGTACACAGACCTCAGAAAAAGACTCACCAGTGTCCTAAAAAATGCAGTTGTACCCAATGTCCACTTAACCACGGACATGTGGACAAGTGGAGCAGGGCAGGCTCAGGACTATATGACTGTGACAGCCCACTGGGTAGATGTATGGACTCCCGCCGCAAGAACAGCAGCAGCGGCGGCACCAGTAGCAGCATCTCGCAAACGCCAACTCTTTCCTAGGCAGGCTACGCTTTGTATCTCCGCTTTCCAGAATACGCACACAGCTAAAAACCTCTTACGGCAACTGAGGAAGATCATCGCAGAATGGCTTACCCCAATTGGACTCTCCTGTGGATTTGTGGCATCGGACAACGCCAGCAATATTGTGTGTGCATTAAATATGGGCAAATTCCAGCACGTCCCATGTTTTGCACATACCTTGAATTTGGTGGTGCAGAATTATTTAAAAAACGAGAGGGGCGTGCAAGAGATGCTGTCGGTGACCAGAAGAATTGCGGGACACTTTCGGCGTACAGGCACCACGTACAGAAGACTGGAGCACCACCAAAAACGCCTGAACCTGCCCTGCCATCATCTGAAGCAAGAAGTGGTAACGAGGTGGAATTCAACCCTCTATATGCTTCAGAGGTTGGAGGAGCAGCAAAAGGCCATTCAAGCCTATACAACTGAGCACGATATAGGAGGTGGAATGCACCTGTCTCAAGCGCAGTGGAGAATGATTTCAACGTTGTGCAAGGTTCTGCAACCTTTTGAACTTGCCACACGTGAAGTCAGTTCAGACACTGCCAGCCTGAGTCAGGTCATTCCCCTCATCAGGCTTTTGCAGAAGAAGCTGGAGACATTGAAGGAGGAGCTAACACAGAGCGATTCCGCTAGGCATGTGGGACTTGTGGATGGAGCCCTTAATTCGCTTTACAAGGATTCACGGGTGGTCAATCTGTTGAAATCAGAGCACTACATTTTGGCCACAGTGCTCGATCCTACATTTAAAACCTACCTTGGATCTCTCTTTCCGGCAGACACGAGTCTGCTGGGGTTCAAAGAACTGCTGGTGACAAAATTGTCAAGTCAAGCTGAACGCGACCTGTCAACATCTCCTCCTTCACATTCTCCCGCAACTGGGGGTGCGAGGAAAAGGCTCAGAATTCCGAGCCCACCCGCTGGCGGTGATGCAGGGCAGTCTGGAGCGACTGCTGATGCTGACATCTGGTCCGGACTGAAGGACCTGACAACGATTACGGACATGTCGTCTACTGTCACTGCATATGATTCTCTCCCCATTGAAAGAATGGTGGAGGATTATATGAGTGACCGCATCCAAGTAGGCACGTCAGACAGTCCGTACTTATACTGGCAGGAAAAAGAGGCAATTTGGAGGCCCTTGCACAAACTGGCTTTATTCTACCTAAGTTGCCCTCCCACAAGTGTGTACTCCGAAAGAGTGTTTAGTGCCGCCGCTCACCTTGTCAGCAATCGGCGTACGAGGTTACATCCAGAAAATGTGGAGAAGATGATGTTCATTAAAATGAATTATAATCAATTCCTCCGTGGAGACATTCACCAGCAGCAATTGCCTCCACAAAGTACACAGGGAGCTGAGATGGTGGATTCCAGTGGGGACGAATTGATAATCTGTGAGGAGGGGGATGTACACGGTGATATATCGGAGGATGATGATGAGGTGGACATCTTGCCTCTGTAGAGCCAGTTTGTGCAAGGAGAGATTAATTGCTTCTTTTTTGGTGGGGGTCCAAACCAACCCGTCATTTCAGTCACAGTCGTGTGGCAGACCCTGTCACTGAAATGATGGGTTGGTTAAAGTGTGCATGTCCTGTTTATACAACATAAGGGTGGGTGGGAGGGCCCAAGGACAATTCCATCTTGCACCTCTTTTTTCTTTCATTTTTCTTTGCGTCATGTGCTGTTTGGGGGGTGTTTTTTGGAAGGGCCATCCTGCGTGACACTGCAGTGACACTCCTAGATGGGCCAGGTGTTTGTGTCGGCCACTAGGGTCGCTTAGCTTACTCACACAGCTACCTCATTGCGCCTCTTTTTTTCTTTGCGTCATGTGCTGTTTGGGGAGTGTTTTTTGGAAGGGCCATCCTGCGTGACACTGCAGTGCCACTCCTAGATGGGCCAGGTGTTTGTGTCGGCCACTAGGGTCGCTTAGCTTACTCACACAGCTACCTCATTGCGCCTCTTTTTTTCTTTGCGTCATGTGCTGTTTGGGGAGTGTTTTTTGGAAGGGCCATCCTGCGTGACACTGCAGTACCACTCCTAGATGGGCCAGGTGTTTGTGTCGGCCACTAGGGTCGCTTAGCTTACTCACACAGCTACCTCATTGCGCCTCTTTTTTTCTTTGCGTCATGTGCTGTTTGGGGAGGGTTTTTTGGAAGGGCCATCCTGCGTGACACTGCAGTGCCACTTCTAGATGGGCCAGGTGTTTGTGTCGGCCACTAGGGTCGCTTAGCTTACTCACACAGCTACCTCATTGCGCCTCTTTTTTTCTTTGCGTCATGTGCTGTTTGGGGAGTGTTTTTTGGAAGGGCCATCCTGCGTGACACTGCAGTGACACTCCTAGATGGGCCATGTGTTTGTGTCGGCCACTAGGGTCGCTTAGCTTACTCACACAGCTACCTCATTGCGCCTCTTTTTTTCTTTGCGTCATGTGCTGTTTGGGGAGTGTTTTTTGGAAGGGCCATCCTGCGTGACACTGCAGTGCCACTCCTAGATGGGCCAGGTGTTTGTGTCGGCCACTAGGGTCGCTTAGCTTACTCACACAGCTACCTCATTGCGCCTCTTTTTTTCTTTGCGTCATGTGCTGTTTGGGGAGTGTTTTTTGGAAGGGCCATCCTGCGTGACACTGCAGTGCCACTCCTAGATGGGCCAGGTGTTTGTGTCAGCCACTAGGGTCGCTTAGCTTACTCACACAGCTACCTCATTGCGCCTCTTTTTTTCTTTGCGTCATGTGCTGTTTGGGGAGTGTTTTTTGGAAGGGCCATCCTGCGTGACACTGCAGTGCCACTCCTAGATGGGCCAGGTGTTTGTGTCGGCCACTTGGGTCGCTTAGCTTAGCCATCCAGCGACCTCGGTGCAAATTTTAGGACTAAAAATAATATTGTAAGGTGTTCAGAATAGACTGAAAATGAGTGGAAATTATGGTTATTGAGGTTAATAATACTTTGGGATCAAAATGACCCCCAAATTCTATGATTTAAGCTGTTTTTTAGGGTTTTTTGAAAAAAACACCCGAATCCAAAACACACCCGAATCCGACAAAAAAAATTCGGTGAGGTTTTGCCAAAACGCGTTCGAACCCAAAACACGGCCGCGGAACCGAACCCAAAACCAAAACACAAAACCTGAAAAATTTCCGGTGCTCATCACTAGTGATGAAGAGAATGTTTCATATTGTTTCAGGAAATATGCTGAATCTTTGTATAATTTATGCTGATCAGGTTTTTATAGAGAAGTATTGTGTCATGGAGCTTGCATGTTACACGCTATTAGGTGGCTGAATTGGCAATCTGAAAAAAGAAAAAAAAAGCAATAGCCAGAGGAAGAGCAGATAGATCAGCTTTAAATGTCAGTATAAGCCTGTATTATATGCTAAGGGCCCAGGCAAAAATAGCAAATAATTCAGCACCGGGAACAAACCACATTGCACTGCAAAGGGTGCAAGTAGATTGTCATCTCTTCTAGGCATAACCTATTCCACTCAGGGTAATCTTACGTTGGGGGTAATTCCAAGTTGATCGCAGCAGGATTTGTTTTAGCTATTGGGCAAAACCATGTGCACTGCAGGGGAGGCAGATATAACATGTGCAGAGAGAGTTAGCTTTGGTGGGGTGTGTTCAATCTGCAATCTAATTTGCAGTGTAAAAATAAAGCAGCCAGTATTTACCCTGCACAGAAACAAAATAACCCACCCAAATCTAACTCTTTCTGCACATGTTACATCTGCCTCCCCTGCAGTGCACATGGTTTTGCCCAATTGCTAACAAAATTCCTGCTGTGATCAACTTGGAATTACCCCCGTAGTGCGGTCACCATGGCTGCCTCACCTGGTACCTTTTGTGGGTGGAATATATAACCCAAAAGGTTATGACTCAATATGCCTGCACCAATCCTGCAATATGTGTATTGTACTCTCCAGGTTTTTGTTGTTTTAATTATTTCTGTTGGTTTTCTACTTGCTGTAATTACCAAATCCTTGTGCTATGTTTATGATGTCTGTAAAGTGACTTTGGGGGTCATTCCGAGTAGAGATGAGTGGGTTTGGTTCTCAGAGAACCGAACCGTACCGAACTTCACCATTCGAGTCCGGTTCCGAGCCAGGCTCGGGTTTTCCTGCCTGACACAGAAACCCGAACGAGGCAAAACGTCATCATCCCGCTGTCGGATTCTTGCGGGATTTGGATTCCATATAAATCGCGGCCATTTTCACTCCAGTCTCGGAGAGTGTAGTGAGAGAATGTGTCTCCGTCCTCAGTGTCTGTGTGGGGGCGGAAAAGTGGGGTGGCGATTCCAGTGCTGTCTTGTGCTGCTCAGTCCAGTCCAGTGTAGTCAGTGTCTTATGCTGCATCAGTCCAGCCAGTCACAGTGTTGGTGTCCTCTGCTGCTATATGTCCCCAGTGCTGCTGGCTGCTGTATAAATCCCTTGCATTTTTGCTGTGTTGTCTTGCATCAGACCAGGGGTAATGTCTTGTGCTGCATCAGTCCAGTGACCAGTCACAGTGGTGGTGTCCTCTGCTGCCATATATCCAGTGTTACTGCCGTATAATTCCCGTGATACTAGCGTATAATTCCAGTGATACTGTCATATGCTTCTCGGAATACTGGCGTATAATTCCCGTGATACTGGCGTTTAATTCCTGTGATATCCACGTATAATTCCTGTGATATTGCCGTATAATTCTCGGAATACTGGCGTATAATTCCCGTGATACTGGCGTATAATTCCTGTGATATTGCCGTATAATTCCCGTGATACTGCCGTATAATTCCAGTTATCCTGCCATATAATTCCATATAAATCCATATAATTCCGTATAAATCCAGTCCAGTGGTGCTGCCATATGCTTCTCGGAATACTGGCGTATAATTCCCGTGATACTGGCGTTTAATTCCTGTGATATCCACGTATAATTCCTGTGACATTGCCATATAATTCTCGGAATACTGGCGTATAATTCCCGTGATACTGGTGTATAATTCCTGTGATATTGCCGTATAATTCCTGTGATATTGCCATATAATTCTCAGAATACTGGTGTATAATTCCCGTGATACTGGCGTATAATTCCTGTGATATTGCCGTATAATTCCCGTGATACTGCCGTATAATTCCAGTTATCCTGCCATATAATTCCATATAAATCCATATAATTCCGTATAAATCCAGTCCAGTGGTGCTGCCATATAAGTTCGGTGGTGCTGTCCTGTGCTGTATATTATTTACTCCAAATAAAGGGGTTATTAATATTTATTCCAAATAATTTTTATAGGCTTTGCCCTGTGAGGTGTAGAGGTACGCTCTCTTGTGCCGCATATTGTGTTATATAACTCCAGAAAAATAATGGAGACCAAACATTTGGAAGATAAAATAGTGAAAGATCAAGAACCACTTCCTCCTAGGGCTGAAGCTGCTGCCACTAGCCATGACATAGACGATGAAATGCCATCAACGTCATCTGCCAATGCCGATACCCATTGTGATAGTAGAGGGCTCAGGGCATGTAAAATCCAAAAAGCCAAAGTACAGTAAAAAGACACAAAAAAAGAAATTTAAATGGTCTGAGGAGAAATGTAAACTTGCCAATATGCCATTTACGACACAGAGTGGCAAGGAACGGCTGAGGCCATGGCCTATGTTCATGACTAGTGGTTCATCTTCACATGACGATGGAAGCCCTCATAACTGAGGCCTTGACACTTATGTTGGTGTTAGACGTGCGTCCGGTATCCGCCATTAGTGTAGTGGGATTTAGATAATTGATGGAGGTATTGTGTCCCTGGTACCAATTCCCATGTAGATTCCACTTTACTAGGCAGTCGATACCGAGATTTTGACATTTAATTCCAGTGATTTGGACATATAATTATTAATTACAGCGATTTTGCCAATTAATTCCAGTGATGTGTTCATATAATTACAGTGATTTTGCCAATTAATTCCAGTGATTTGGACGTATAATTATTAATTACAGTGATTTTACCAATTAATTCCAGTAATTTGAACGTATAATTACAGTGATTTCGCCAATTAATTCCAGTGATTTGGACGTCTAATTATTAATTACAGCGATTTTGCCAATTAATTCCAGTGATTTGGACGTATAATTACAGTGATTTTGCCAATTAATTCTAGTGATTTGGACGTATAATTATTAATTACAGTGATTTTGCCAATTGATTCCAGTGATTTGAACGTATAATTCCAGTTATTTGGACGTATAATTCCAGTTGGAATTGTTTGTGTCGCTTGGCTTAGTCGTACAGCTACCTCATTGAACCTCTTCGACATCTTTGCATGAGGTGCTGTTTGGTGCCTAGTTTTTGAAAAGGGCCATCCTGTCTGACACTGCCGTATGAGTCCAGGGGTACTGCTGTATTAGTCCTGGGGTACTGCCGTATAAGTCCACCAATTGCAGATTTTTTTTTAAATGACAGGGGCGTGCTGGAGATGCTGTCAGTGGACCGAACAATTGCAGCCCACTCTCGACATTCAGCCACTGCATGACACTACTAGATGGGCCAGGTGGTTGTGTCGCTTAGCTTAGTCATACAGCAACCTTGGTGCACCTTTTTTTCTTCTTTGCATCATGTGCTGTTTGGGGACTATTTTTTTAAAGTACCATTCTGTCTGACACTTCCGTATATGTCCAGTGGCACTGCCATTTAATTCCAGTGACTTGGACGTATAATTCCAGTGATTTGGACGTATAATTCCAGTGATTTTGCAATATTATTACAGTGATTTTGCAGTATAATTACAGTAATTTTGCCATTTTTATTCCAGTGATTTGGCCGTATAATTCCAGTGATTTGGCCGTATAATTCCAGTGATTTTTGACGTATAATTCCAGTGATTTTGCTATTTAATTCCAGTGATTTGGACGTATAATTCCAGTGATTTTGCCATTTAATTCCAGTGATTTGGACGTATAAATCCAGTGGGAATTGTTTGTATCGCTTGGCTTAGTCATAAAGCTACCTCATTGCACCTCTTCTACATCTTTGCATGAGGTGCTGTTTGGGGCCTAGTTTTTGAAAAGTGCCATCCTGTCTGACACTGCAGTGCCACTCCTAGATGGGCCAGGTGTTTGTGCCGCACACTTGTGTCGCTTGGCTTAGTCATACAGCAGCCTCGGTGCACCGCTTTTTCTTCTTTGCATCATGTGCTGTTTGGGGACTAGTTTTTGAATAGTGCCATCTTGTCTGCAACTGCAGTGCCACTCCTAGATGGGCCAGGTGTTTGTGCTGCACACTTGTATCGCTTAGCTTGGTCATACAGCCACCTCGGTGCAACTTTTAGGCCTAAAAACAATATTTAAGAAACACTGATAGTGTCTGGCGCTAATCGTTATATATAAGTATGTATAACTGCGGATAGGTGCATGTATCCACATACACACCTACCTCGCATGAACATACAAATAGTTTGATTATAAATTTATTATAATATATATTTTTTCTTGAAACCTATATAATCTAAAGAGCAGCAAAGGTAAATTGGCTTGTGGATATAGCCAACACAATCCCACCTGAACAAAATAAGGACATCATCATTTCTACGAGTATTGATTAGTCCACTGTGGTCAATTTAGATATATGATCCACCTCTTATGCTTAATTAATATTAATAGTAATTTTTTACTTTGATTGGAATTTTATATATGCGCATATTAATTTTGTGATTTTTTGTGTGTGTTCTTTTATGATTGATTTTATAGATATTAAAAATATCATAAAAAGTAATGTATTGAGTTCATTCATGTCCTGTTGCCTCAAATTAAGTATATTAGCGTGAGGGGTTATTTAGTTTGTCTAAAAACAATATTGTGAGGTGTGAGGTGTTCAGAATAGACTGGAAATGAGTGGAAATTAATGTTATTGAGGTTAATAATACCTTTAGGAGCAAAATTACCCTCAAATTCTGTTATTTTAGCTGTTTTTATGTTTTTATCAAAAATCATCCAGGTCCAAAACCAAAACCAAAACACGAAAGGGTGGTTTTGGCAAAACCAATCCAAAACAAAACACTAGCGGAGAATTAGAACCAAAACCAAAACACGAAAAGTGCCCGCCGCACATCTCGCTGATCGCTCACTAGCTACTTTTTGCACCCGTGCAAACACATAGTCGCAGCCCACTGGGGAGTGTATTTTAGCTCTGCAAGTGTGTGACCGCCTGTGCAGCCGAGCACTATAAAAATAGTTTGTGCAGTTTCTGAGTAGGTCTGAACTTACTCAGCCCTTGCGATCACTTCAGCCTGTCCGGTCCCGGAATTGACGTCAGACACCCGCCCTGCAAACGCTTGGACACGCCTGTGTTTTTCCAACCACTCCCTGAAAACGGTCAGTTGACACCCATAAACACCTTCTTCCTTTCAATTTTCTTGCGATCGGCTGTGCGAATGGATTCTTCTTTAAATCCATCGCCCAGCAACAATCCGCTTTGTACTTGTACAATGCGCCTGCGCATTGCAGTACATATGCATGTGCAGTAGTGACCTGATCGCTGCGCTGCGAAAAACGGCAGCGTGCGATCAGCTCAGAATGACCCCCGTTGAGTCATGCGGGAGAAAAGCACTATATAAAAGTAAAAATCTAATAATTATTATTATTTATTTAATTTGCATGAAGGATAAATACCGCCTGCTTTTGCATGTAGTCCACAAATGCTTGACAGCTTTATTTTTACACTGCAATTTAAATTTGAGTTCGACACCACCCTCCCAACTATATAGAAATAAAAAAAATTCTGGCAGCAAGGCTGGGGGACACTGGACCACAGGCGTTTGGCACTTAAACTAAACTGTAACTTTAAGAAGCCTTAAGTCCCCCACACACACACACGCCCCTACAACCCCCAGCAGGCAGTGCTTTTTAAGTGCCCAATGAAGTAGGCACATTTTGGAGAGGCTGCTATCCTGCCCAGTAGCATCAGGCCATTCTTCTATAGGTTCGGACCTTTTTACATACCTTTTATGTATGTTCAACTACCGTTTTGTCCACCAGTAGCTCCGTACGATCTTAACTTGGTTCTCTTGGCTCTCAATCAGGTTCCCTTTCATGCTTTGCATTTGGCGGACCTTCAGTTCGTTCCTTGGAGGCTGATCTTCCTTATGGCCACTGCCTCAGCTTTGCATTTTCCGAGTTAGGGTTTTGTCCTGCAGGCCACCATTACTCATATTCCAGGACAAAGGGGCAGTTTTTTGTATGGTTCCTACATACTAGCCGACGGTTGTTTCAGCATTCCACTGTACACAGGATATTGTCTTTCCGGTTCATCCTCCTTCAGTGACTTCCAGGGACTGGGATGACCTGGCTTTGTTGGCCGTAGTCTGAGCTCTGCGGATTTACTTGGACTAGACTTCTTCTGTCCGCCGTATACATTCTATGCTTGTCCTTTACAATGCACAGAAATGTGGTTGGCCGGCTACAAAGCAGACCATTGCTCCTTGTTTCCACTCAGTCAACACTCGGGCTTATTCTAGTGAGGGGTGGCTGGCACCAGACCAGGCAATGACAGCCTCCTGGGCAGCGTAACATTGGGCTTTGGCAGAGCAGGTCTGTCGAGCAGTCGTGACCTGGTCCTCTGTCCACCATGCTTGTTTTTCCCATCTTTGCCTTCGGCAACAGGCACTTTGGGCATACAGTTCTCCGGTCAGGCATCTTGAGCGTTTCCAACTCTAGGGGAGGCTGATAAACGTCCCATGTATCCCACCAGCCTTGCTGCCAGAGAAAAGAGGATTTTTGGTCACTTACCATTGAATCCTTTTCTCTGAAGTAGGCTGTGGGACACTGCATTCCCTCCCTCACCCTCAATCATGCAGGGTTTTGGTTCTTGACCATCTTTTCCCTATAATGGTTTGTTTTATTGTTCTAACTGTTTTACTGTTTTACTTCTACTCCTTTCCGGGCACTGCTAAAGTTGTACTACCTGCTGGGGGTTGCAGCGGAGAGGAGCTTAGACTTCTTAAAGTTACAGTTTAGTTTAAGTGGCAAACTCCTGTGGTTCCCATCGCAAACCTATGCTCCAGTGTCACCCTTCTGTCTCTCCAGCCAGCGCCCTTCTAGCACAGGGCAGCAAAATGTCTAGCCAGCACCCTTCCGTGTCTCCAGCAAGCACCCTTCTGTTTCTTCAGCAATCACCTTACTGTCTCTCTAGCCATCACCCTTCTGTTTCTTCAGCCAGCAACCATTCTGTCTATGCAGCATTAAACCCTTCTATCTCTCCAGCCATCACCTTTCTGAGGGGTTCATTCAGACTGGATCACTGCAGGGGCAGCAATCTCAGTCTGAATTACTATGCGCAGTGCAGCCAGTGAGATGCTATCAGCATCTCACTGGTGCGATCACCTCTGCCTGACTGACAGGCAGAGGCGGTCGCGGGGCAGGAGGGGGCGTTCCAACAGTGTTAGAACACCATTGGCGGCGCGCGGTCCGTGCAACAGTGGCATGTCCGGACCGTTGGGGGGGGGGGGGGGGGGACCATGGCGGCTGTGTGACATCACACGCAGCCGCTGCAACCCGTGATGCGACATGTAGCTCCCTGCCAGTGAGCAGGTAGGGAGCTACTTGTCAACTTTAAAAGCATTGCCACTGTGCAATGGTTTTGTACTTGTGCGGGGTAGGGGGTAAGGACCTGACATACGGGGCAGACTAGCCCTGTGTTGGGCGCCCCCCCGCATGTCAGAGTAAATGATCGTAGATGTGCTAAATTTAACGATCAACTTTGAATTACCCCGTTTTTCTAGCTAGCACCCTTCTGTCTCTCCAGCCAGCACCCCTTCTGTCTCTGCAGCATACTTACCTACTCTCCCGGAAGCTGTGGGAGGCTCCCGCTTTTTGGGGTAGCCCCCCGCAGCTCCGGAAGAGTAGGCAAGTCTCCCGCATCCTAGTGATGCGGGCAGGATAGAGAGATACTCTCCTGAGTTTGCGGATCTGTGGAGTGGGGAAGGGGTTAAAATGACTCGAATTGCGTAATTTTAGCCCTGACCCCCTTCCCGCAGACCTGTGAATTGCGGCGATTTCCAGATGTGACATCATCAAGCACCGCCCTCTGAAGTCTATTGCAGCGTCTCCTCTCTGTGCTTCTCCCGGAGAGGAGACATTCAAAGTAGGTAAGTATGCTCTGCAGCAATAAACCTTTCTGTCTGTCCAGCCAGTACCCTTCTGTCTCTCCAGCCAGTACCCTTCTGTTTCCCCAGCCAGTACCCTTCTGTTTCCCCAGCCAGTACCCTCCTGTCTCTCCAGCCAGTACCCTTCTGTCTCTCCAGTCAGTACCCTTCTGTCTCTCCAGCCAGTACCCTCCTGTTTCTCCAGCCAGCACCCTCCTGTCTCTCCAGCCAGTACCCTTCTGTCTCTCCAGTCAGCACCCGCCTGTCTCTCCAGTCAGTACCCTTCTGTCTCTCCAGCCAGTACCCTCCTGTCTCTACAGCCAGTACCCTCCTGTTTCTCCAGCCAGTACCCTTCTGTCTCTCCAGCCAGTACCCTCCTGTTTCTCCAGCCAGCACCTTCCTGTCTCTCCAGCCAGTACCCTTCTGTCTCTCCAACCAGTACCCTTCTGTTTCCCCAGCCAGTACCCTTCTGTCACCCTTGCACATTACATTTCAAAATTTCTTTGAAACATTGTAATGAAGAAGACAAATTTGTAGGAAGGCAAAAATATTTAGTTTGCAGGGGCACCGAACCCCCTAGTACCAGCTCTTTATGTACTCAGACAAATGTTACAGAGGCATATTAACAATTATTCATGAATTTGTCCTGATAACTATTATTGCCACAGTAGGAATTTATGTAGCATGGGCATGTAACAAAAAATGTATTTAGGGACAAGGGCTCTAATAAGAGCCTGTTCCTACAATGTGGAGCGACTGCAGTAGTAATCCCCAATATCTCATGCAGTGCCCTCTTCTTACATTCCAGGGATAATGAATTTTTGCAGGAATCAGAAACTGCTTTTGAGTGATTTCCTGCAAAAATATGCCAAATTAAGAACTTATTAAGAACTATAGACCTTATTCAGCTTGGATCACTATTGAGACAGAAATTCCGTATGCAATCGCATAATGTATACGCAGAAATCGAGTACCATCGACAAATGCGATTAACCCAGGGCTACTCAGAATAATGAGAATGCAGTCGCACCAGTGCAAAGTTTTTAGTCATAATCCATTGCAACTGACGTCAGATACACCCCACAAAACCGACCATGATCCGCCTGCATTTTTCCAACCACTCCCAACAAACGCATGCTAACACCCACAAACGGTAACTTCCTGTCAATCAAATTGTGTTCACATTTCACTTAATTGCAATTGCAATTTAGCATTTTCATACGTGCAATACATTCGCAGTACATGCGCAGTCTGCCGATAATCGCCGATTTGCGATTTTGCAACCGAAGCTGAATAAGGCCCTATGTAATAAAGGTCAACTGCAGCAGTTGATGATGATACTCGATTTCTGCGCATGCATTGCAATTTTGTGAGTGCATACACAATTTACGATTGCACCGGTGGTCGTCTTTTACCTTTCTGGGCGGCTCTTCGCATGCAATTTTTAGCAGAGGCAGGATTGAGAAAATTTAAATTTCTGTCTCAATAGCGATCCATGCTGAATGAGGTCCTAAGCCTTGCAGAGAGATAAAGTAATAATAGTTTATATTATAAGCGTGGGGGTGTCTGAAATGTGATATGTTTGGTTGTAATGCCGTAACCATGCTCCTGTAAAGATTTGCTCATCCTATAGCACAATGGACAATTCTGAAAATAACCACAAATTCCAATTATACACAAAATCAAAGAATGTAACAGCAGATGTAACAATGTGTTTTACATAAAATACCACTTTGTTATAAACCACTACTACCAAATATATTAAGAAATGTTTATTAGACTGTACAGTCATATGATTAATCATACCTGTACCATATTCTATGATATTGCCATGCAACACACTTGTGTAGTGGCAATGTAATATCTGGGTCATACGACTAATATCGGATCAAACGCCATAGGGTGATTATTAGTAACATAAAACTTTTTATTAAGCCAAAAACCCAAATACAGTACTGTGCAGGTACAAAGAACGACTGTATCCATGGACAAAACGTTGCATTGACTTACATTCAAATTGTATTACTGCTATATACTGTTATAGCTTTTCTAAAAACAAAACATACAAAGTTGCAACAGCTTATTAGCTGTAGTCTTGAATGAACAGGAGTACGTTGCACAGTCCTTGTGAATGAAAATATATACTAGAAACATACAGAACAGGCCACACGATTCCGCATTGAGAGCTGTGCACAGTTGCCTATGTGACTGCAACTTTAAACGCAACAGCTAATACTGCCTCTTTATGCTAATGCCGCAGATGATGGTCTCCCTACTGAGATGCCATCGGCTGCAGCATTAAACCGCTGCTGTCCATATTAAGATTTACCATCGGACGCATGCACAGTACTTCCAACAGCGACCAACTGCATGAATATCGCATTACATGTACTTATGTCCTAATTTAGAGATGTAGGTAAAGTTGATAATTACATAAATCTCCCATATTTGTAGATCTGCATGTGTACAGATATGTTTCAGCAACATCGCTCGCAGTTCCCCAAAAGCTGCGGCATAATTGACGCATAACTGGCATTTGGGAGCACAGACACTGAGTGTTCCAGAAAATGGGGGCATGTCGGCCCATTTTCTGGGTGTGCCAAAGCCAATGGCTGCGTCCTTGGACTTCGCTTCACTAGCACCGGCGGTATGATTTTACTGGACATCCTAAGTAACCTGAGGGCTACTCAATGTCAGATGGTCATGCAGTTGATCTGATGGCTATGCCGTTGGACACATCATCGGAGCAGAGAAACCGGCAGTGTGTGTCTTTTTACTTAAAATGCCTCTTGCGGCTTTTGCATATATTAGCACAGCTGCTGCATACAAAGGAAGAGTACAAGATGTTGATGGATTGAGTGTCTATTACCCACTATGTAATGTGTGTATCTCAGGAGGGCTTAATTTAATTCTTATTAAATGTGTTTTTATTTATGTGATTACAACAAATAATATATTGCTGTTTGGATTTCTGTAGCTGGACTTGGTTGTATGTCTCTTTGGGTGGTAGTTTCACTTTTCCCAGTACAGTCTGTATCTCTTGATGTAACTATTGGGATGTAGTCAAAATTTAGACAGTCGAAACAAAGACACTTAAAATGTAGACACCAAAATATCAACTGCCGTAAAGTCGATTGGTCAAAATTATGACAACCAAAATGTCAACCCATAACTATTAATAGAAGAAATACTGCCATATTATATACATTGTATTTATTTAAAAATATCTTCAAGGCTACTATTTGCCAGTTCCGTACTGCTTTAGGGCCGATGGAAAGGACCCGACAGCACTCTAGTCAATGACAGGCCAAACTCGACAGGCTGAAGCCGCCGAACCGCATGTATTCCGACCAGTGGCGTAAGTTCGTCACAGTCGCCCGGAGGCAAGATAAATATTGGTGTCCCCCCATTTCCTATATTAAGATAAATATATGTGTGTGTGCGCGTGTGTGTGTATGGAGTGTTCTGAAAAAAAAATTATATACTGTATTTATACAATTAATTGTCTTTTATTTTAAATCACACATTTCTTAGCAGTCATACCCAGGATTAGAACCCATGACCTGTTACACTAACAGCAGACATATTACTGATGGAGCTATTTGCTCCTGTAGAGGAAGCATGAGAATTCTAACTATATGAAGTTACATGTAATTGTCAGAGAAGTATCTTCATATAGTTAAAATTCTCATATTTCCTATACAGGAGCAAATAGCTTCATCAGTAAGGTGTCTGCTTCCAGTGTAATAGGTTGTGGTTTCTAATCCTGGGTGTGATACTTGTAAAATGTGTATATTCAGTATAATAAAACAGGGTGTGATTTGTAAGGTGCAGGGACCAGTGAGGAAGTCGGCCACTGAAAAGACAGCGACAGCTATCATTTAACTTAATTCAATGGTGACACAGAATGGGAGGAGAGTTGCCCCCCTTCAGAGCAGGAGCCAGGCGGCAAATGACTCCGTTGCCTCCCAGAGTTCTGCCTCTGATTCCGTCTAGGCTTGGACTGGCCCACAGGGGTACAGGGGAAACCACCGGTGGGCCCCACTGCCTGGGGGCCCACCTCCTGCTCTAAGGATCAGGTTCCAGATTGTGCACTTGAATTATACATCATACATATGTTACCTTATACTGGACTATGGTGTATTTTCTACAGTGCATTGCTGTTATTAATCTGGTACATTATCATGCATGCAGCTGAATTTACTGTATATTTTTATGAAGGGGCCCAGACGTTGCACTCTCTAATGGTTAGTCAAACCAATGAGGTGGCAGGCCACACCCCCTCTGCAGACTAGCCACACCCCTAAACATGGGCCCCTACCACTGCATTCCCCCGGTGGGCTCTACATGCCCCAGTCCGACACTGATTCCGACAGCATTCCGACAAGTCAGATTTCCCGACTTGTCGGAAAAACTGTGCCCGGATTGAATAGGTCGGAACCCATTCCTACCTATTTTAGTCGGAAACTGCAGTCTTTCCGCCTAGACGGCAGTTTACGAGTCTAATTGCATACGGCCCTTAGTATCTTTCATATACTTACATTTATTTTCTAGAATTGAAAAAGACATTTCAGTGCATGAAATCTGAATAAACTGTTCTTGTACTGGTTAAAGTTTTCTCTCCTCCCATTCTTTTATTGTGACCAATTGCAAATGTATGCTATAATAGAAAAGAGAAGTCCTATTGCTATTTCAACTGGTCATAAAACATTATAATTTAGGGCAGCACAGATGGTGTAATGGCTAGCATTACTACCTCACAGCACTAAGGTCATGGGTTCGATTCCCACCGTAGCCCTAACTGTGTGGAGTTTGTATATGCTCCCTGTGCTTGCGTGGGTCTCCTCCGGATACTCCGGTTTCCTCCCACAATCCAAAAAAATATACTGGTAGGTTAATTGGCTCCCTACAAATTAACCTTAGCGTGAATATGTACGTGTTGTAGGGAATATAGATTGTAAGCTCCGCTGGGGCAGGGACTGATGTGAATGGCCAAATACTCTCTGTAAAGTGCTGCGGAATATGTGTGCGCCTGTGGCGTAAGTTTGTCCCAGACGCCCGGAGGCAAGAAAAATATTGGTGCCCCCCCTCCCCTATATATATATATATATATATATATAGGTAACAAGCTGTATAACAGACAGCGGCACTCAGAGTCAGTCTCTGAGTGCCGCTGTCTGTTATACAGCTTGTTACCTGCATGAATTTCTCCAGAGGGCACCTGAGCAACATACCTGTCTTCAGGAGAGTGCCGATCCGACATTTGCAAGTATATATATATATATATATATGTGTGTGTGTGTGTGTGTGTGTGTGTGTTTGCTCCTGCATAGCAGGCCTGCAGATTCTAACTATATGAAGATACTACAAAACTGATGCAACTATTCAGATCTTTGTAGGGGTCCAACCACACACTACATAGATCTGCTCAGTCACTCACGATGCTGATTATTTCTCTGACAATTAATTTGCAAAGGTAATATCCAGGATTAGAACCCACAACCTATTACACTGGAAGCATGCACCTTACTGATTGAGATATTTGCTCTTGCATAGGAAGTGTGACAATTCTAACTATAGGCAGTTACTTGTAATTGTCAGAGAAATAACTTCATATAGTTAGAATTCTCATGCTTCCTTTACAGGAGCAAATAGCTTTATCAGTAAGGTGTCTGCTTCCAGTATATCTATAATAAAGAGGGTGTGATTTGTAAGGTGTAGTGACTAGTGGGGAAGTCGGCTACAGAAGAGATACCGGCTGCTGTCAATTAACTTAATTGATTAATGTCGCTGAACACACAGAACAGGAGGAGAAGTGCCCCCCTTCAAAGCAGGAGCCCGGCGCCAGTTGACTCCGTTGCCTCCCAGAGTTCTGCCTCTGGTGTGCGCTATATAAATAGCTGGTAATAATAATTTATTTAAATGTGTGAAATAATAAGGATATCACTTGTTATATAGTTTCTGATGTTTTTACTTTTTAGATTTTTTTTTTCTTCAAAACTGTGTTAAATAGAATGCTGTTAGGTTGAAGAATCCATATTTAATAAAATTATTTAACCAGATTTACTTAAGAGGGCTCCCAGCCATTGTGTTGCTTACAGTGTTACTAATACTGTATGTCGCCCTTCTAAGCCGTTACACAAACAAGCCTGCACTTTGTTAGTATAGCATATACTTTAAAAAGAAATAGTGTCACTGTGATCATATTTAGATCTACAAGCAAAGTTGTACTTTCTCTATAATGTACATAATATCTTTTTATGGCAGTATTACTTGCAATTATTTCTCAGTGTGGAACTGAATATTCAGTACAATTCCTGTCTCTTTCTGCTCTTTCAGAAATGTAAAATTAAATAAATAAATACATTAAAAAAAGATGATAATGGCCAATTGTACACACAACTTTATACTACACTGCCAGTGAAAACTATTAGTACATCCCCATTTTTCCAGTTTTTATTGAAATGTACATAATATGATGTTCCAATGTACTCTGAAATGTACTCACAGAACAAATAAACAGATTCAAAAAGGAACTATAAAATCATTTTGCCTGGCAACATTAAATATACATTTCTGACTCATCAAAGTAGCCACCTTTTGCGGTTGTAACCACCAAACACACTCATGGCATTCTTTCTAGTATGGAAATCAAATGTTGTTCTTCTCAACACTGTTACTTTGCTTTCACCAGAGCCGGCCCTAACCAATATGATGCCCTAGGCAAGATTTTGGTTGGTGCCCCCTAGCACCACCGCTGGTTCCGCCTCTGACCTTGCACTTCTTTCCAAGCACCATCACCCCTCACCCATAGCAGTCCTAATTTTGGTGTTTGTACCCCTATATTTTAAATAGGAACAGTTTGCACTTTAGGCACACAGCCTGCAACTTTGTTCACATTTGATCATGCGATAATGTCCATAATTCACATTACATCCCACAGTAGTATTACTTTACCTTATAAACATTATTCCTCACAAATTGCTCCTTATTCACATTACACCATACCCTATTGCTCTTTATTCATATTAGACGACACAGTAGTGCCCTTTCTATACGCAACGCCACATAGTAGAGCACCTTATACACATAATGCCACACATTAGTAATGCATTTATACACATAACTCCACACAGTAATGCCCCTTACACATTATTAATGTCCTTATAAACATAATGCACCTTACACATTATGACAACCTTTATTAATGCCCTTTTACACATTATGTCCCTTACATATATGCCGCACATTATTAATGCCCTTATGCACATAATGACACACATAGTGCCCCCTACACATTTGCTGCACATTATTAGTGCCCCTATACACATAATGACACACATACAGTAGTACCCTGTTACACATATGCCGCACATTATTAATGCCCTTATACACATAATGACACACATAGTGCCCCGTACACATATGTTGCACATTATTAATGCATTTTTACATGACACACATAATGCTCCTTACACATATTCTGAACACTACTGCACAACCAACCCACTCACATGCACACAGCACTCACACTGCCACTAACACTGTGACCTCTGCCTCTGCTTGGATACAGATGTGTCCTCATAAATCTTGCCTCAAAGCTAATGTCGGGCACTTTTTTATGAAAGTGCATCTTATTTGCATTGCTATGTGGCTAGGATGCACAAGCAGATTCTGCTGATTGAAATTATATGCAGCATGCCTATATATTGTGTGAGACCGTGGCTGTATCTGCATAAGAAATGCTACACACAGAATATAGGCATGCCGGATATCATTTTAATCAGCAGAAGCTGCTGATGCCCCTAGACATATCAAATGCCCTAGGAAATTGGCTAGTTTGCCTATGCCTATGGCCGGCTCTGGCTTTCACACTTCTGTCCAGTTCATCCCAAACCAGCACAATGGGTTTAAGTATGGAGATTGTACTGGCCATTCCCTCATTTCAAGCATACCCTCTTGTTCTTTTCCTCGACGATAGATAGCCTGGAGTCATTATCTTGCTGAAGAACGCTTGACCAACTAGGAGTAGACCGGAGATTATTGCATGATGCTTCAAAAAGCTGTGGTAGCCCTTTTCGCTCATTGTGCCAGTCACTCTGTGCAAGTCGCTGACCAGTAAACGAGCCCCAGATCATAAGTTTCCTACTTCATGTTTGAAAGGTGATGTCACAGGAGTTTATTTTGGGGTGTATTGGTATCACAACAAGCATAGCTCTTTTTAAATATTCTGCTTAAAAATACCAGGATGTGGCAGCTTTTACAAGCTGCTGCTTATTAAATAAACCTCGGACACTGAGGAACCATCTTTCCGCCTACATAATGGTGTACAAAAAACCCTGAATGATGCACTATTTTTATTTAGCAGTCTGCAAAACCTTATTCCAGCCTTCAGTAGTCCACTGGCTGTAGTTCATTGCCCAGGCAAGTCGCTCTATCTTTGCTACAGAATAGCTGTACAGTAAGTTCTTAACCCATTAACTTGTTCCCTAAAAAATGCCTTTTTTATATCATTCTATAATAATTTTCAGTTTGCTAACCTGAACTTCTTTTTAAACCTCTAGCGGTTTACATCTTACCTATGTACCATTCAGGTTGTTCCTTGTGCTTGAATGGCTTAAATTACAATAAATGACAATAAAAACTGGAAAAATTTAGATATTCTAAAACATTTGACCAATAGTGTAATTGAAGTTAGTATCCACTTCGAAGAGTAACTAATGATAAAATAGATTTTGTTTATTATTCATTTTTGTAACTTAATCTTCATTCTAAAATGAAGATATGCTATATTTAAAATATTCATTTTATATAGTATACTACATTATGATGTAAATGGAGGAGACATTATTTACATGACATATAGGCTACAAACTACTGATTTTGTTTGTGGCCTTTCTGTATCACTTTTTGCTAATGATGCCTGAGGCCTGTGGCTAGCCTGTACTCATTAACTAAACTTTTTCCACTATGACACCTGTTATCTACTAATATTATTGATGTATTATTATCTGCTGGGAAAAAAAATATATTTTAGGAATTCATTTTTACATTTTTCAATATTTTTTAATATTTAATGAACGTGCAAAGGAAGCTGAACGGATATTGCAATGTTGTCAATAAAATGAATCAAATTAATAACCAAATTAAAACCACTATCAGTATGATGAACTCCAATGTCCCATTAAAAGTGGATATGCTATTTATGGCATTAGTTATTTTTTAATAAAATATACACAACAGAATGCATTGTGAGATGTGCATAAATCTGCAGCAGACTTACTTTTTTAAAATTAATCTTTCATCGTAGATATATTATCTACTGTTATACAGAGAAACAACATTGCTTACATTTCTGACTGAAAATTTAGCAGTATGTGTCTCTACCACATTTTAGGTAGAATTAGTTAGAACAAAACAAATGCAAGGCACACAAAAGTATAGCAATGCACAAATCAAGTAAATGTGCAAATAAAAATATAAAACAAAAATCACAAAAAACTGCAAAATATTGCACACATTTCATACGTTTCCCCTTAGGGATTTTATTTACACAGAAAACCTCTACGATTGAAATATTTGTGTTTTAATTATTACATTCCTCATATCACAGTATAATAATATGCAATTTCCCGCTACGTTATTGTTTATTATTTACATACATGCAACACCAGAACACAGTAGAAAAAAAAAACTTTCCTGTGTTAAAACCATATAAAGTCATGTGTACTCAAAAAGAACTGTTAAATGTTAAAAATGTACCAAATACTGATACTGTACATAAATGCCCCAGGAAATATGATATTAATTAATGAATACAATAGTACGGAAATCATTTGTGTTTTACTACAAAAAGAGTACTATATGTAAGACAATAAAACTGAGGAGGTATGTTGCAGAACACCTTCATGTATAAAATTATTATATGCAAATAAAGTTAAATAATACAAGTTGACAAAAACAAATAAATAGTAAATACACTATAGTAGCTATGCATACAAAACCATATTGACATTTTGTAAGGGGAAACAAAATCAATGTGAAATTAAATTATAGATCACTTCTGTCTAATTCCATCTCAAGATCCAAAGGGCATTTACTTATACCAGACCATTCTGACTGTTTCCAGGAGGGTATATCAGTTTTGGAATGACCCCTGTGCCATCAAACTACAATGTAATTCCATCCTTGCTAAAAGTCATCCTAAGAGGACCATCGGCCTTATAAGATTCCAGTACTCTATGAAACTTACTGAGTCATTGCACCAAATTTGGCCCGATGTAGGCCATTGTATATGCATGCACCTTATGGTAGAACCAGCTCTCCCAGTACTAAGAGGACTGTGGTTCTCTGCACCAGAGCTAAAGGTGAACACATCTCTTCTCATCATATCACTGCTGACTTCCTTTCCTTTTCTGTTCCAGTTCCTGCAGACGTTCCTCTCTGGACTGAGCATGCTGAGATCCCACTTTATGTGCCGTCTCGGTGGCGGTAATGTCTATCTGAGCGTACTTGGTGGAGCCCCCTCCTGGAAAATATGTATTAAAAAAAACAATGTTAGTTTACAAAAGCCGCAATTTTATGTAGATTTGCGACAGTAGCAGCGTTCCTAAGAGATCATCACAGATGTCCTTTCATTTTTACTCAACAGGAGCTGTTAGGGAAAACGAACAGTAAGGTGAGCACAAAGAGAATAGATTCAGCTGCATTATAAATGAAGTGCTGTATGAGGCTTGGCAATGGGAGTACTGAGTAGCATATTCATTTCTCGTGAGCCTGACAAATGACAATCTGCCATCACTTTCTCCATTGTCTTGTAATTTCTCACCTTCATTATTAACATGATTGGTCAATAGGAGACACACATGATCTTCCCAACTTTAGCGCTGTGTTACATCATGGCACTATACTAATAAACAACGGGCACAAGGAGGGTGTGGGAACTTGACGAAAACTGCAATTGTGATCAATATTATGCGTTTCAATTGTTATGAGTATAACATTTGATACCATTTCAATACATCAATGTGTACAGAACCTATACCAATACTAGAGTGAAACCTAAACTACAAAATATAATGTTAAACAGTATGATCCTATCACAACTACCGGAGTTCAACAGAACTTATGAGGCCTTCAAACTTAAAATACTAATCTCTTTATGAGCCTCTGATAACATTTAAACAAATATCCCTGTGAACCTTTCAGGGTATTATAAAAAAAAATGTAATTATTTTCCATGGGATGTAATGGAGTGCGGGATGCCAGCTGATCTCAGACTTTTTTATAAAGGGGCAATCACTTACAAGGCAAAGCCATGCCTTGTAAGTTATCGCACCTCTGGCGATCTAGGACTCCATTACTTCTTGCCCTTAAGATGAAATGGAGAATGTGGCATGGGGTAGAGGGGCTTTCTATACACATGAGACTTCCTGCCTTTAATTTAGGGATGGCTTAACATTAACCTCAATGGTATAAAGCCATCTGCAAGGGAAATGGTTTCAACCACAGATGGTAATCACTGCTGTTCTATTCACGGGGCAAGCAGCCAATTGCAGCCTGGAGCGGAGCTTCATGGGCGTCAGGGCAGAGCTATGCCCCGTGTCCCGGCACTTGTATAAAAATAAAAAATGTGATGGTTCTGTACCATCGATGGCTGGAAACCATTTGGTTCTCTTCCATCGATGGTAAAAGTATTTAACATCAGGCATACGCCATTGAAGATTTTGAATCATCAATGGTTGTTAGCCATCCCTACTTTAATCAAGTCTACAGAAGGATTTAGACAGTAAGGCACCGGTACAGGCATAGGTGTACACCTAACTTGCATTATACAGGTACTGTAAAAGACAACTGCTGATTCCTTGCTAAAGGTCATCATGCTGTGTAACTCTCTGCACCCAGGACCACCATCAAGGGGGGCCTGCAGATACTGGAGTCCCGGGCCCATACAAGAAGGGTGCACTGGCCCAGACAATAAGGGGGCCCAGCCCTGGTCCTACAACTAATAGCGTGAAATAGACTAGCCTCCGGTCTTACCGGACCCCAGAGGTACAGTATTAGCTTTGTTCTGCAATCTGGCCCCATGCTGTGCAGCAAGCAACTACATAAAAACGACATGTCCCAACAAACCGTGCTGTCTGGGACCAGACAATTCTAAACAATGCCTGATGCAGCTCTCCAGAGACCAGACTATCTGCTTCCTCTGAATGGGAAAATAGTCTTGCAGGGAGGTGGCGCATTGCCTCTGAGGAGAGGAGGAGTAGTACCCAGCAAGATGCATGTATGAGGACGATCGGGGTGAAAGGAACCCAATGGAACCAGGGACACTCTCTCAGACTCCCCACTAAGGTGAATAGGGGATCTACTGTGTTCTAGTCGGGGCTGTGTTAGAGCGCTCTCTCTCCCTCTATTTTCTTTCTTTCTTTCTTTCTTTCTTTCTTTCTTTCTTTCTTTCTTTCTTTCTTTCTCTTCCTCTCTACTATCTTTCCATATTCTATGGGGCATTGCCAAGAGAAAGATGAGAGACATGAGACCGAACAATGCAGAAGTGCTGAAGGCCGCTATTGAAGCATCCTGGTCTTCCATAACACCTCAGCAGTGCCACAGGCTGATAGAAACCATGCCACGCCGCATTGAGGCAGTAATTCATGCAAAAGGGGCCCAAACCAAGTACTGAGTACATATGCATGATTATACTTTTCAGAGGGCCGACATTACTGCATTTAAAATTCTTTTTTTCTTGATTTCATGTAATATTCAAATTTTCTGAGCTTTTGGATTTGGGGTTTTCTTAAGCTGTAAGCTACAATCATCAAAATTATAACAAATAAAGACTTGAAATATCTCACTTTGCATGTAATAAGTTTATATAATATATTAACTTCACCTTTTAAGTTGAATTACTAAAATAAGTTTCTGAGTTTTACCTGTATACAAGGCTCCTATACAAAAACTCTGTATCAATGACAAGCCCATGAATATACTGTACTGTATATTCTAGACTTAAAATCTGTTTAAGAACCAGAAGTCTAGAAAGAAGGTTCATTGGGGGTAATTCCAAGTTGATCGCAGCAGGAATTCTGTTAGCAATTGGGCAAAACCATGTGCACTGCAGGGGGGGGCAGATATAACATGTGCAGAGAGAGATAGATTTGGGTCTGGTGAGATCAATCTGCAATCTAATTTGCAGTGTAAAAATAAAGCAGCCAGTATTTACCCTGCACAGAAACAAAATAACCCACCCATATCTAACTCTCTCTGCAAATGTTATATCTGCCTCCCCCCTGCAGTGCACATGGTTTTGCCCAACTGCTAAAAAATTTCCTGCTGCGATCAACTTGGAATTACCCCCATTATGCACAAAGTAGGGATAATACTTAAACCAGCATCGTAGCATTTTTACAAATTCACTGTATTAAACTCACACAAGTCTATTTGTGCCTCCAACTTCTAATGTCAGGAAGAACACATCAGTTCTAATGGGCTCACACTATTAAACATATTCATTAGACTAGGAAGGAAATGTGCTCAGCGGTAACTAGGGAAAATGGGCGGCTTGACTGGTAAAAAGACTCTCAATCTTTATTAATTCCCAGGTCTTAATTATAATGATTACTAGGAAAATAAACACTTTTTTTCTACCTTATGCAGAGCATTATCACTCATTATTTTCTGATAGCATGTAATCACTCTCAGTTAGATAAATCTCACTTTTCACAAATGTGGATGGCTAGGAAATTGAAATTCAATGTAATTACCCCAAGTAAATTGAAGGTGAGCAGCAATATGTCCTGCCTGAATAATTACAATGAGCTTCCTCTTCCATGTGCAGAATTGAATAGACTGTGACCTAGAAAGTTTGTTATACTGAAATGTGCTACAAATATACATAAGCTAACAGATATAGGGACATTTGCTCTGTCTTTCAAGTATACTGACAGGCTACCTAGAAATATCTTTTTTTACTGCTAAAAGGTGATTTGTAAATCTATATCAACACATATCATAGTCAATCAGGAAGGGGGTGGGGGTTTACAGTTGTCCGGAAACCCACTTTTGCCACAGCCTGGCCAGCAGCCACTGCATGCAGTATAAAGAGCAGAATTGAGCCACTGCATATGCCCAGTGGCAGCTGATTTTCCTACCAAGTCTGCTGTGTCTGTCTGCTCTTTGTTTGGGGCAGGCTATACCTGGAAACATGCATCCAACTTGGGCTGGCGAAAATCACTCTACAATTAATCATTTGGAAATCTCTCTCCAGAAATCCTGCATTTGCCCTTGCACATGCCTGCTGGGAAAATTCAGTTTTTTTCTATTGAAACCCCAATATAATTATCAGTCTTCTGTGGGAGACTCTCATTACATCTTCAGTCATAGCCCTACAATTCTTTCTAACTACAACTGCATTCTCCTCAGCTAGCCATCAATATTCCCTCAAAGCTATCTTGAGATGAAAGAGTTAAAAAGTTAATCTAAAACAATAACTCTACCCCAAATCCACTGATCAGTGCACCCGTGTATTATGATGGATTAGTCCATAGTTTTCCACTGGCCAGTGATTGATTAGGGTATCTGGAGAGCTGACATGTCAAAATAATAAGTTACCTTAAAGCTAAATTCATTGCAAGAGTTACTTGCAATGAATTTTACATGGGCGATGTATACTACCCTTGTTACCATTGCCTTAGTACTCCATCAGGGTCGGACTGGCCCACAGGGGTACCAGGGAAACCACCGGTAGGCCCCACTGCCTGAGGGCCCACTCCTTCCTTCCTCTAGGGATCAGGTTCCGTTCCAGACTGTGCACTTGTATTATACATGGTAGATATGTTGCATTATACTGCACTAAACTATTGTGTATTTCAAGACTCTGTGGAGGCTGGCCACGCCCCCTTTGTAGGCTGGTCACACCCCTAAGTATGGGCCCCTATAACTGCATTCCCCCGGTGGGCCCTTCATGTCCCAGTCCGACACTGTACTCCATTATGGCATGTCTGATAGTATGTATAGTATGTATAGTAGTTCCTGAAAGAGAATATCTGCAGGAACAGCGATCCTTGTAAGAGTCCTCCTATTTAAGTATGATATTCTGAAATATATACAAGTATTTATGTCTCAAGATGAATTAGAACAGGGCAATGTTCTGTAGACTTTAATAGCTGTTAGTAAATGAACACTTCACAAATGACCAGATTTACGTCTGTACCCTCAGTAATTGTAAGAAATATATAAATCCAAACTACTTGAGCGACATGTCTACAACTACCCGACCCACTTTCTCTCCACACTGCAACTCCCTCTATACTCCCCCGAGGATGCCTTCACTAAAAAGAGCAATCATCTACTCATGGACAAGTCGGAGGGTCAATTATCCCTATTGAGTCTCTTTCACCTTTCTGCTGTGTACAGTCAACCACCCTCTTCTAGTCAATTGCCTTCACTGCCTTATCCCTCGCGGCACTGTTCTCTCCTGGTTCCGCTCCTAACTTTCTGAGTGCGCCTTCAGAGTATACTACTGACTCATGCTCCCCTCTACTTCCTGCATGTGTTCTGTTCCATCAATGCTCTGTCCTCTGCCGTTCTCTCTATACAACAGCACTGTGATACAATGGTTAACCTTACTGTCTCGCAGCACTGAGGTCCTGAGTTCAATTACAGCCAGAGCGATTTTACACCGCTATGCTTGCAATCAGTGGCGGGATGCATCACATGCAAAACGCCATGCTTGCTGCATCCGGCCCCATGTAGTAGGGTAAATAGATAGTAAAGTGCTGTGCAATATAAAGTGCTGCTTGATGGCCTTCAATCCGAGATGATTGTAGCTGTGCTAAATTTAGCACAGCTACGATCATTCACACTGACAGCAAAGGGCTAGTCCGCACCACATGTCAGTGACCCCCCCCCACCCCCCCGCAGAAGTGCAAAGGCACAGCAGCGATGTCTTTGCACTTCCAGAGTAGCTCCCGACCAGCGCAGCGGCTGCGTATGACATCACGCAGCCGCTGCGGGCCACTCCCCACACGGTCTGGCCATGTCTGCGTTGGCTGGACCACGCCCATGAAATGTCAGCCAAACACCGCCATTTCGCCCCCTCCTGCCCAGCGACCGCCTCTGCCTATCAATCAGGCAGAGACGATCTCAGCCCCGCCACGGCCTTCGGCTGCCTGGCATGCACCGGCACATGCGCAGTGGGTACCTGTTCGCTTGGCTGCGATAAAAAGCAGCGAGCGAACGGGTCAGAATGACCCCCAATATCTGTAAAGTGCTGCCTAATATAAATAATGGCTAATAAACTATCACAACAGTCCCTATCCTTTGTCTCATATGTAAACCTGCATAGTTACATTGTATGTGTTAATTCTGGATTGGTCCGGAACCAATGTGGCAACTGAGAATATCAATGTGATTTCCCCCGTAAATTTCTAAATTGTAACCTTCCTTTCTCACCACCATCAGTCTCAACATGGTGTTACAGACAGGAATGTGTAGAGCTGGACAAACACAAAGTGACATTAGCACCAATGTTGACCAATGGTGCCGATTTGTTGCCCCAAAGTGGTTGTCACGGTTGAATGATCCAGTCTAAGTCATTCAGGAAAGTCTCAGGAATGGGCAAAAAATATATTCATCATATTGTAGTCACATGTTTGGTCATTTGCTGACTTTGAATGTCCAATTTGCCCCCAATGTGGCCTTTTCTCCAAACCCTTTTCAAGCTTTAACTTTTTTCTTGTATTAAAATTTCCTCTTGTCTTATTGAAATGGTCTTAGTAGGGGGTCATTAAAATGTCAAATCTTCTCTGACTACATTCTGCAGGACAAAAGATGAAAAACTGAAGACACTGTTGCAAGTTGAATACAATTGAGTAATAACATGATTTTCTTCCCAATATTAGATCTCATATCACTAACTGAAGGTGTGTACACACGGTGAGATTTTTGCTTGCGATTTTGACTATATAGTCAAAATCGCAAGGAAAGTTAGTGCAGATCGCATGGTGAAAGTCACCTTGCGATCCCAATGTGATACCAATGCGCGGTCCCACAAGGTCGGCATCGCAAGCCTAGATAGACTGTGCAGGCAAGTCAATTTTGACTATCAAGTATAAAAGATAGTCAAAATTGACAGTTAGCCAAAATCACACATAGGGCCTAATTCAGTAAGGATAGCAACCTTGATGAAGCAGAAATTGCGATTACCTCGCAATCTCTGCTTAATCGTAGAAATTAGTGATGGTTCCTGCTGGCGCAGCTTAGCTGCGCCCGCATGAGCCCCGTCGCCATGTTCACGATCACGGTGGCTGCCCCCTACAAGCCCGCGTTTGGCCGCCTCCGTCCCTAGTTCACGGCGCATCGCCCCTGCAGCGCTCCGTCTCCTTCCTGGAAACGAAGCATTGCTCGCTCCCCACCTTGCGACCGCCTCTCCCTGATTGACAGAAAGTGCCGGTGCATGCGCAGGATAGGCACTGCACATGCACCCACGGGGCGATTGTAAAAATTCTGGTGGGATCGCAAATTGCGATCCAACCTGAATTAGCCCCATACCCAGTATCACAACCACAGTCATCTAGACTTCCAATACTGACCACAGTCCCTATCGCATACTGAGAATCAGGCTTAGCCCAAATGTCACCGTGTGTACACACCTTAACAGTATATGTTTGAATTGGTATCCGGTCTTTAGGTCAACACTTAGGTCGACACTCATTAGGTCGACCACTATTGGTCGACATGCATTAGGTAGAAATGGACATTAAGTCGACATGGTCACTAGGTCGACACGTCAAAGGTCGACACATGAAAGGGGGATATGTTACTATAGAGTAATGGGGGATGTGTTGGTACAGAGATGATGGGTTTAATAAAGCTATTTGGCATGTTTTAAGCATATTACATTTTATTGTGATCTCTTGAAATGTGTACTACTGTATATCCAAATGCATCCCAATAACCCAAAAAGTTGTGCACCCCTTATAAACAGTATAGGGAAATATTTCTTATCTAATTTTATCTCTAAGCCTGTGAATAGATTTTGTGGGCTATTGAACAGTGTTGCGCTAGAATAGTTAAAATGAGTTATTTTTACAGCACAAGTATTTTAGATATTAAATAACGCAGTGGAACATGAATATTTATGTCTGTAAATCTTATTTTAATGAGCTTAGTCATTGTGACTGTAAATGACTTTAAGAGTAGCTCATAATCGCCACTGACTTTATGGCTGCCTTCTAAGGTCAAGCTCAATATAACAAACCATTTGTGTTAACATATACTTCTCCATCTAGTTTGCCAGTATTAATGGCTTCAGGACCAAAAACCACAGCAGGAATCTGACTAAAAGTCTATTTCATTGTATTAGCTAAAAAGATTTGAGCTACAACTGAAGTATCAGTCGTTTCACACCCCTGTTCCTTTTGTACTTTCCAAATCTCTATTGGAATTTTTGATTTTCTATCTTTTCTCCACCTAATTTGTAGGTGGAGAAATCAAAATTTGGTTTTCTTTAGACAGTTTCATCCAATGCTTTGGCTGCATCTAAGACATGATGTGATACCACTTTACTGCTTGAAAGGACATCAGCTATCATTGGGGGTAATTCAGAGTTGATCGCAGCAGCAAATTTGTTAGCAGTTGGGAAAAACCATGGCCCTCATTCCGAGTTGTTCGCTCGTTGCCGAGTATCGCTATATTGCGATTAGTCGCTTACTGCGCATGCGCAAGGGTCGCAGAGCGCATGTGCTTAGTTATTTTACTCAAAAGTTAGGTATTTTACTCACGGCATAACGAGGATTTTTCATCGTTCTGATGATCGTAGTGTGATTGACAGGAAGTGGGCGGAAACTGGCCGTTTTATGGGAGTGTGCGAAAAAACGCTGGCGTTTCTGGGAAAAACGCGGGAGTGTCTGAAGAAACGGGGGAGTGTCTGGGCGAACGCTGGGTGTGTTTGTGACGTCAAACCAGGAACGAAACTGACTGAACTGATCGCAATGGCTGAGTAAGTCTGGAGCTACTCAGAAACTGCTAAGAAATTTCTATTCGCAAATCTGCTAATCTTTCGTTCGCAATTCTGCTAAGCTAAGATACACTCCCAGAGGGCGGCGGCTTAGCGTGTGCAATGCTGCTAAAAGCAGCTAGCGAGCGAACAACTCGGAATGAGGGCCCATGTGCACTGCAGGAAGGGCAGATATAACATGTGCAGCGAGAGTTAGATTTGGGTGGGTTATTTTGTTTCTGTGCAGGGTAAATACTGGCTGATTTATTTTTACACTGCAATTTAGATTTCAGTTTGAACACACCCCACCCAAATCTAACTCTCTCTGCCCATGTTATATCTGCCCCCCCTGCAGTGCACATGGGCCCTCATTCCGAGTTGATCGGTCGCAAGGCGAATTTAGCAGAGTTACACACGCTAAGCCGCCGCCTACTGGGAGTGAATCTTAGCTTCTTAAAATTGCGACCGATGTATTCGCAATATTGCGATTACTAACTACTTAGCAGTTTCAGAGTAGCTCCAGACTTACTCTGCCTGTGCGATCAGTTCAGTGCTTGTCGTTCCTGGTTGACGTCACAAACACACCCAGCGTTCGCCCAGGCACTCCCACCGTTTCTCCGGCCACTCCTGCGTTTTTTCCGGAAACGGTAGCGTTTTCAGCCACACGCCCCTGAAACGCTGTGTTTCCGCCCAGTAACACCCATTTCCTGTCAATCACATTACGTTCGCCGGAGCGATGAAAAAGCCGTGAGTAAAATTACTTTCAACATAGCAAAGTTACTTGGCGCAGTCGCAGTGCGAACATTGCGCATGCGTACTAAGCGAATTTTCATTGCGATGCGATGAAAAATACCGAGCGAACAACTCGGAATGAGGGCCATGGTTTTGCCCAACTGCTAACAAATTTCCTGCTGCGATCAACTCTGAATTAGGCCCAAAGTTTACACTTACACAAGATGTCCACCTTGAAAGGCAAATATTATTATATTATTCCAGTTCTGTTCTATTTACTATCTGCCATTGCAGATGTAAGAGGTTTTATTATTTCACATAGTTGTCAATCAGGCAGTATGGATATCCCTGCATTCTCCATTCACCACTTGCTGCATCTCTGTGATTGACAGCCCCAGCACTATAATCTTCATGAGCAATAGGACTGTCAATCACAAAACAGGGGGAGGAGTTCACAAGATGCCTAGCTAAAGTAGACAAATTAGCCTGGAAACTTTAAATTATTGAGCAATGTTAATCCATGCTATACTGTTTATCAATTCTGTTATTATATTTCTGAGTGGCCTTGACACAAAGTAAAGCAGGTCGATATCTATTGCACAAACAGGTTAAATCCAACACAATGGACCATGGCTCAGTACTCGCTTGGAGCCTTGAAGTTTCGGACCCCTGGTAATGAAGGAGGTTAGCAATAAGTCAAAGTCATGATGACGAGCGAATGATCTGCTTGGATGATGGATGTTACCTCTTATTCCTGTACTAGGATCTTGAAGTTCTAATGCCATGTAATGGAGCTGTTTCTTTGATGTAGGGCTGATAGGAATATTTACATAAGTTGCTGTCTCACTGCGAGGTCGGTCAGAAAACTGTGAGTCGTCTGGATAATCTGCTGCCCCTGCTGACCAGATGAAGCAGACATATTCTGATTAATTCATGCTTGTGGCAAAGCTTTGTAGCTCAGATCTGTGAATGTTAGAGATGACAAACACTGTCTGCAGCACAGGCTGCTGCTGAGATCTCTACCATGTATGCAGTGAGCAATATATATTAGTGTTGTATGTTTTGCTGCAAGGAAAAACACTGTACACCAGTGTTGTACGTTTCTCTGCAATTAAAAATATACTGTACCAGCGTTTCTGAGCATATTACCATCTCTACTCTATTTTATGTTGCTTTTTTAAAAAGTGTGATGTTTCTATTTCTGGAATGGGTTTCAACAGTGAAGGATAAACTTTAAGGAGTCTATTACTAAGGGGTCTATTCATGAAGCAGTGAAAAGTGTGGACAAGTGAGCCAGTGGAGAAGTGGCCCATCGCAACCAATCAGCATTCAATTAACATTTATAATTTGCATACTATAAAATTGTACGGAGCAGTTGATTGGTTGCCATGGGCAACTTCTCCACTGGCTCACTTCTGCTCACTTTTCACTGCTTCATGAATAGACCCCTAAGCCTTGGATGGAAATAAACTAAAGTACCAGCCAATCAGCTCCTGTCATTTTCAAAACCATCCTGTGACACAGCAGTTAGGAGCTGATTGGCTGGTACTTTTTCTCGGTCTACTTTATCTCCATCCAAGGCTTAGTAAATAGACCCCCTAAATCTGGATGTGGTTAGCCATTAGTAAATTTCGGCAAGTGCCTATGGTCCATGTGTTTTGGAGTAAGAGGCTTTGTGGTCATTGCATTATCCGTCTATTGTCACTGTCTTCTATGCTATATGCTACAGACAGTAATATAACTGGGCTTTATCAATACAGAGCCAGATGAACAGCTAATATTGTACAATTTTAGTCATTTTCCTGAACAATTTATAAACTGTAAAATAATTTATTAAAACAACAGACCACGGAAAAGCAGCTTGCTAGTAATGCAAAACAACATATTCAATAAGATGGAGGGTTCTCTGGCCATTTGCTAAGAGCTGTTCCAGTGTATGGGTGGGCAAGTAGCACTTTTATAGCTGACTAACAAAATGACCCACTATCCATTTAATGCTGCATACTGATTGGTACATAGGGATTTCAGATGTATCCAAGTTTGCATATTAGTTTACAGTAAGCTCAGCTTCTTGGATTCCTAGATCCATGGTTGCATGAAGAAAAACAAAATGGAGGCAAGAGAGAGTTGAAATGGAGGAGAAGTGCATGACAGGGAAGGACTTCAACATATCGCTGTAATGTGTAAAACAAGCAATTACAACAGGAATAATCTATGAGAAATATGCATCAGTATAAAAATTGCAGCAAATTACAATCTCAACCTAGCTAGGTAAAATGACTACAAATATTTACCAGTACACTTGTGAATGAAACTCTTTTTTTTGGCAATGAAAAAGTTTTTATAATTAGTTTATTTTTATTTTATTTTGGAAATAGTTTAAATTTCAACATATTGAATTATGCTCCACAAGCAAAGAGCATTTTACACTGAATCAGGATCCCCAAATGGCCAAATTACAGTATGATGAATTCCGAACTATTCTGGGAATGGAAAAAATCTCATTAATGGATATTTCCCACCAAAAACCCCCCAAAACAAATACCAATAAATAAATACAGTATTGTGGTCATCTTTAGAGGCACTACTGGGTACAGTGGGAAAGATGTATTAACCTGGAGAAGTGATAAAGAAGTGATAAGCACAGCCAATCATTATGGATTTGAATAAAATGACAGTTAGGAGCTGACTAGCTGGTATGTTATCACCTTGCACTTATCACTGCTTTATCACTTCTTTATCCCTTCTCCAGGCTTAATACAGCTGTCCCACTGTGTGGTAATGGCTAATGAGTTAGGGATGTATTTTTCCACTTTCATACAATACAGCCTGGGCTACCAAGACGGTTATGAGGCACCAGTGTGGCTGTTTCCCATGTGCATGGCCACAGGGCCAGAATAAGGACAACGTGGACCTGGGTCTGAAAATTATCAAGGGCCTACTATGAGAAGGGGAGGAGCTGTGACTAGTGCTGTGTGGGTGTGGCCACTGCTGTGTGGGTTTGGCCAGTGCCATGTGGGTACACTTTATACCAGTGACGTGCGGTGGGGTGAGGCAGGTGAGGCAGAGCCTTTCCTGTCATACTTACATGTAAACCAGAGTTTTGACTGAATAAAGTATCTGAAAAATACTAATAATTTGTTTGAAATATCTTCTTTGAATTATTCTAATCATTTTTATAGCCCAAACTCTGGAGTAAAAAGTCTATGGTCTATCTTTTCCACACATCTCTGATCAAAACTCACCAAATTTCCAGGAGTTTATACTGCTACACCTGTGCGTAATGCCCACATGTACACCTTGGCTCATATATTGCATGGAATTCTGGCTCTGGGGTTAGCCAGTGCCTCCTGAGCCATTTAGCTCACCGCACATCCCTGCTTTATACACTATTAGTCACAATGTCTCCCTATATAGCTAAAAATAGAAAAATTACAGCACTTTGTGAGGAAAATAGAAATGTAATTTTAATATTGATGGCTGACTATGTGGGCACTGCAGCTGGGTGGCTGGTCATTATCATGCTGTCTTGATGAATGGCCTATTTTTATATGGATGCCAGGAGCTGTAGTCCCATCCGACCACATTGATAATCTGGCCCTGCATGGCCTCTGCAGAACCCAGTGCTGTACACACATGCCTAGGGGAGCATGACCTGCAAAGGGTGTAGTACGGTATGCCGGCGCTCGGGCTCCCGGCGACCAGCATACCGGCACCGGGAGCCCGACCGCCGGCATACCGACAGCGTGGCGAGCGCAAAGGAGCCCCTTGCGGGCTCGCTGGGCTCGCCACCCTGCGGGCACGGTTGGCGCGCTATGCGCGCCTCACTATTTTATTCTCCCTCCAGGGGAGTCGTGGACCCCCACGAGGGAGAATAGTTGTTGGTATGCCGGGTGTCGGGATTCCGGCGCCGGGATCCCGACATTCGGCATACAGAAGACCAGCCCCTGTAAAGACAGATGCTACACATGCAGCCTACAGTGGTTTTATCCATCCGCAAATCAGCTTTGATGAGGGCAGAATGCCATCTGCACCCACATAATCATTACCGCGAGGCCACCATAGGAGATTTGGGTCTTTTCTACATGCGTTCCGCTCTGTTGCAGCATATTCTAAGACACCACATAAACACAAAACAGCATACCTCACAACAAAAATAAAAAATAAGCTAAAACATTTGTTTTAAATCAATACATACTGTATGCAGGTTAAAAGAGAATAAAATTACAAATATATTTCTCTCCCTTTTGATAATTATCATCATAACGCCTCATTGCCACCTGGTTGCACACATATATACTGTACCCTCAGGCTTAGATGCTGCTGGGCATACAGCTACAAGGTCACCTATTGCGTTACACAAATTCTCCAACATGTAAAATAGCTACACATGACAGGCTTTCCATAAACAGACAGAAAAATACTTGTGTATGGAACAACAAAATGTTAAATTGAGGAATAAATGATATTGTGACCAGTGCTTTATACGCTCTAGAGCATTATGGAGCATTTGAATGAATAAAACAATAACTACTGTATAGTGCTCTACTGAATACTTCCACTAAAACACAACAACAATAGTGCTATAGAGCAAACTTGACAAGATTTTTGACCTTGCATACAGGAAATCATGGAGGGGCAGAACAAGAGCATAAGTACAGGGGATGTGGCAACACAAAAGAAATGATGATTCAGTATGATTTGCAGCGAATCAAATCATCAACTCCTATCCCCACCCACTTCACTAGTGAAGTGGGCTGGATGCGGGATTGGCGGCCCACTCTTCCAGAAGAACTCTCCATGTAATGTAGTAAGCTCCCGTATATTCCAATAGATTAGTCAAGTATGCTATAGAGTACTATAATCAGTGGCGCACACAGGGGGGGTTTCTAAGTTCCTAAAAACCCCACCTGACTGACCAAAATTGTCTCTGCCCGCCCCCCGTACACCATAATACTGTATCTGGCAAAATTTAGTGATACAAATGCATAAAAAGGTTGTTTAAAATGAAGGAAATGGCCTACAAAAGTACATTAGGGAATGAGAGGGCAAAGCAAAATGAGTAAAATCAGAGGGGTATTAAATGGAGGTTTCACTATAATTGAACACTGCATTAAAAGTTAAATAGTTTAAAAAATATATATACATTCAGTGTTATATTCAAAGTCTCTTCTTCTTTTCAAACCAGCGTCTTTCCATTTTTAGAAGCCCGTTGCATGTAATGAGCTCCCTCAGTGGCAGCCTCTGTTCTTATTATTCTGACATTCGGGGGAAAGATAAAATGTAAATCACCATGCCCAACAACATATGCAAATAAAAAAATGCAGCTTCACTTTTAAAAACAAACAAATGAAAGAATGTATTATGGATAAGGATCATCAAAATGTACAACAACAACAAAAAACGCCTGAAACAATATTTTTTTCTACTGATAAGTTAAGTCGTGTAATGATAGTTTCCTAAAATACGATTTACTTTTCCCCGAGATGATCAGCGTTTGAGGCTCTGTAGTTTAATGGCCTACAGCAGAACACAATTGTGCTTAAGTTCCCTTTGCTCATTGATCAGTTGCACTAGTGCTGACAGAGGAAGACACCAAGGAAATCTTTATTTTATTTCTGACCCTGCATGAACTCCTGTGTGGAATAACCATTTATTTATCATGTGAAAGTGACACTGTCCTAATTTACAAACCATTATTTTTCATGTTGTGATAAACAAAGTCCATATTTATGTGGCCGCGGGAAGATTGACGCAATGTTTACCCCAGAGTTATGGGTCTCTTTACCTCTAATAACTAGAGGTCATTTACACTGGATATAATCTGTCTGGCTTTCTTCTTATCTAATATCTTCCATTTGGAATATCAATGTAGCAGTAATTAGTACAACATCCACCAGATCTAGGAAATAGAGCAGAGGGTCTATAGCTGGGGGTGGGATGGCTACATAGCCTGCCAGTGACGGTAACGTGCGTGTGCTCCTCCATCCGCTATAAAGCCTATGCCTTTGTTCTTCTCAGTATGTCTAGGGGCCGGATAATGCACAGAGAAACCTCGATGGTCCTTCAGGAGCATAAAGTGAATGGAGAAGCTTTGGGACTTTGCTATTGTTGGTTAGACCTCTGGATAAATGCAAATGACAATCTTACATCTCACCAGATAATCAGAATTTACTTACCGATAATTCTATTTCTCATAGTCCGTAGTGGATGCTGGGGACTCCGTAAGGACCATGGGGAATAGCGGCTCCGCAGGAGACTGGGCACATCTAAAGAAAGCTTTAGGACTATCTGGTGTGCACTGGCTCCTCCCCCTATGACCCTCCTCCAAGCCTCAGTTAGGATACTGTGCCCGGACGAGCGTACACAATAAGGAAGGATTTTGAATCCCGGGTAAGACTCATACCAGCCACACCAATCACACCGTATAACCTGTGATCTGAACCCAGTTAACAGCATGATAACAGAGGAGCCTCTGGAAAGATGGCTCACAACAATAATAACCCGATTTTTGTAACAATAACTATGTACAACTATTGCAGACAATCCGCACTTGGGATGGGCGCCCAGCATCCACTACGGACTATGAGAAATAGAATTATCGGTAAGTAAATTCTTATTTTCTCTAATGTCCTAAGTGGATGCTGGGGACTCCGTAAGGACCATGGGGATTATACCAAAGCTCCCAAACGGGCGGGAGAGTGCGGATGACTCTGCAGCACCGAATGAGAGAACTCCAGGTCCTCCTCAGCCAGGGTATCAAATTTGTAGAATTTAGCAAACGTGTTTGCCCCTGACCAAGTAGCTGCTCGGCAAAGTTGTAAAGCCGAGACCCCTCGGGCAGCCGCCCAAGATGAGCCCACCTTCCTTGTGGAATGGGCTTTTACAGATTTTGGCTGTGGCAGGCCTGCCACAGAATGTGCAAGCTGAATTGTACTACAAATCCAACGAGCAATAGTCTGCTTAGAAGCAGGAGCACCCAGCTTGTTGGGTGCATACAGGATAAACAGCGAGTCAGATTTTCTGACTCCAGCCGTCCTGGAAACATATATTTTCAGGGCCCTGACTACGTCCAGCAACTTGGAGTCCTCCAAGTCCCTAGTAGCCGCAGGTACCACAATAGGCTGGTTCAAGTGAAACGCTGAAACCACCTTAGGGAGAAATTGAGGACGAGTCCTCAATTCTGCCCTGTCCGTATGAAAAATTAGGTAAGGGCTTTTATAGGATAAAGCCGCCAATTCTGAGACACGCCTGGCTGAAGCCAGTTCTTTCTGGAAGAAAATCGACAGGGCCGAAATTTGAACCTTAATGGACCCTAATTTTAGGCCCATAGACAGTCCTGTTTGCAGGAAATGCAGGAAACGACCCAGTTGAAATTCCTCTCTAGGGGCCTTCCTGGCCTCGCACCACGCAACATATTTACGCCAAATGCGGTGATAATGCTGTACGGTTACATCCTTCCTGGCTTTGATCAGGGTAGGGATGACTTCATCCGGAATGCCTTTTTCCTTCAGGATCCGGCGTTCAACCGCCATGCCGTCAAACGCAGCCGCGGTAAGTCTTGGAACAGACAGGGTCCCTGCTGGAGCAGGTCCTTTCTTAGAGGTAGAGGCCACGGGTCCTCTGTGAGCATCTCTTGAAGTTCCGGGTACCAAGTCCTTCTTGGCCAATCCGGAGCCACGAGTATAGTCCTTACTCCTCTCCTTCTTATGATTCTCAGTACCTTGGGTATGAGAGGCAGAGGAGGGAACACATACACTGACTGGTACACCCACGGTGTTACCAGAGCGTCCACAGCTATTGCCTGAGGGTCCCTTGACCTGGCGCAATACCTGTCTAGTTTTTTGTTGAGGCGGGACGCCATCATGTCCACCTTTGGTTTTTCCCAACGGTTCACAATCATGTGGAAGACTTCTGGGTGAAGTCCCCACTCTCCCGGGTGGAGGTCGTGTCTGCTGAGGAAGTCTGCTTCCCAGTTGTCCACTCCCGGAATGAACACTGCTGACAGTGCTATCACATGATTTTCCGCCCAGCGAAGAATCCTTGCAACTTCTGCCATTGCCCTCCTGCTTCTTGTGCCGCCCTGTCTGTTTACGTGGGCGACTGCCGTGATGTTGTCTGACTGGATCAGCACTGGCTGACCTTGAAGCAGAGGTCTTGCTAGGCTTAGAGCATTGTAGATGGCCCTTAGCTCCAGGATATTTATGTGAAGTGATGTCTCCAGGCTTGACCACAAGCCCTGGAAATTTCTTCCCTGTGTGACTGCTCCCCAGCCTCTCAGGCTGGCATCCGTGGTCACCAGGACCCAGTCCTGAATGCCGAATCTGCGGCCCTCTAGAAGATGAGCACTCTGCAACCACCACAGGAGAGACACCCTTGTCCTTGGTGACAAGATTATCCGCTGATGCATCTGAAGATGCGACCCGGACCATTTGTCTAGCAGATCCCACTGGAAGGTTCTTGCGTGGAATCTGCCGAATGGGATTGCTTCGTAAGAAGCCACCATCTTTCCCAGGACCCTTGTGCATTGATGCACTGAGACTTGGCCTGGTTTTAGGAGATTTCTGACTAGTTCGGATAACTCCCTGGCTTTCTCCTCCGGGAGAAACACCTTTTTCTGGACTGTGTCCAGGATCATCCCTAGGAATAGAAGTCGTGTCGTCGGGATCAGCTGCGATTTTGGAATATTGAGAATCCAACCGTGCTGGCGCAGCACTATCTGAGATAGTGCTACTCCGACTTCCAACTGTTCCCTGGATCTTGCCCTTATCAGGAGATCGTCCAAGTAAGGGATAACTAAAACTCCCTTCCTTCGAAGGAGTATCATCATTTCGGCCATTACCTTGGTAAAGACCCGGGGTGCCGTGGACAATCCAAACGGCAGCGTCTGAAACTGATAGTGACAGTTCTGTACCACAAACCTGAGGTACCCTTGGTGAGAAGGGTAAATTGGGACATGTAGGTAAGCATCTTTGATGTCCAGAGACACCATATAGTCCCCTTCTTCCAGGTTTGCAATCACTGCTCTGAGTGACTCCATCTTGAATTTGAACCTTTGTATGTAAGTGTTCAAGGATTTTAGGTTTAAAATTGGTCTCACCGAGCCGTCCGGCTTCGCTACCACAAATAGTGTGGAATAGTACCCCTTTTCCTGTTGTAGGAGGGGTACCTTGATTATCACCTGCTGGGAATATAGCTTGTGAATGGCTTCCAATACTGCCTCCCTGTCTGAGGGAGACGTCGGTAAAGCAGACTTTAGAAAACGGCGAGGGGGAGACGTCTCGAATTCCAATTTGTACCCCTGAGATACCACCTGAAGGATCCAGGGGTCCACTTGCGAGTGGGCCCACTGCGCACTGAACTTCTTGAGACGGGCCCCCACCGTGCCTGAGTCCGCTTGTAAAGCCCCAGCGTCATGCTGAGGACTTTGCGGAGGCGGGAGAGGGCTTTTGTTCCTGGGAACTGGCTGTTTGTTGCAGCCTTTTTCCTCTCCCTCTGCCACGGGGCAGAAATGAGGCGCCTTTTGCCCGCTTGCCCTTATGGGGCCGAAAGGACTGCGCCTGATAATACGGCGTCTTCTTAGGTTGAGAAGCTACCTGGGGTAAAAATGTGGATTTTCCAGCAGTTGCCGTGGCTACCAGGTCTGATAGACCTACCCCAAATAACTCCTCCCCCTTATAAGGCAATACTTCCATGTGCCTTTTAGAATCCGCATCACCTGACCACTGCCGCGTCCATAAACCTCTTCTTGCAGAAATGGACAGCGCGCTAACTCTTGATGCCAGTCGGCAAATATCCCTCTGTGCATCACGCATATATAGAAATGCATCCCTCAAATGCTCTATAGTCAGTAATATACTGTCCCTATCTAGGGTATCAATATTTTCAGTCAGGGAATCCGACCACGCCAGGCCCGCACTGCACATCCAGGCTGAGGCGATTGCTGGTCGCAGTATAACACCCGTGTGAGTGTATATACATTTTAGGATATTCTCCAGCTTTCTATCGGCAGGTTCCTTTAGGGCGGCCGTATCAGGAGAGGGTAGTGCTACCTGTTTAGACAAGCGTGTGAGCGCTTTATCCACCCTAGGGGGTGTTTCCCAACGTGCCCTATCCTCTGGCGGGAAAGGGTACGATGCCAATAACCTTTTAGGAATTATCAGTTTTTTATCGGGGGAAACCCACGCCTCATCACACACTTCATTTAATTCCTCAGATACAGGAAAAACTACAGGCAGTTTTTTCTCACCAAACATAATACCCTTTTTAGTGGTACTTGTATTATCAGAGATATGCAATACATTTTTCATTGCTTCAATCATGTAACGTGTGGCCCTAGTGGAAGTCACGTTTGTCTCCTCATCATCGACACTGGAGTCAATATCCGTGTCTGTGTCTGCCATTTGAGGTAACGGGCGTTTTAAAGCCCCTGATGGCGTTTGAGACCCCTGGACAGGCACAAGCTGAGTAGCCGGCTGTCTCATGTCGTCAACTGTCTGTCGTAAAGAGCTGACACTGTCACGCAATTCCTTCCATAAGCTCATCCACTCAGGTGTCGACTCCCTAGGGGGTGACAACTCTATAATAGGCAATTGCTCCACCTCCATCTCATTTTCCTCCTCAAACATGTCGACACAATCGTACCGACACACCGCACACACACAGGGAATGCTCTGATAGAGGACAGGACCCCACTAGCCCTTTGGGGAGACAGAGGGAGAGTATGCCAGCACACACCAGAGCGCTATATATAGACAGGAATACCACTATAAAATGTGCTTTTCCCTTTATAGCTGCTGTTAGTATTAAAACTGCGCCAAATTAGTGCCCCCCTCTCTTTTTTACCCTTTTCTGTAGTGCAGGACTGCAGGGGAGAGTCAGGGAGACGTCCTTCCAGCGGAGCTGTGATGGAAAATGGCGCCCGTGTGCTGAGGAGATAGGCTCCGCCCCCTTCTCGGCGGCCTTTTCTCCCGCTTTTTGGTGAGTTCTGGCAGGGGTTAAAATACATCCATATAGCCCTGGGGGTTATATGTGGTGTATTTATGCCAGCCAAGGTGTTTACATTGCTGCTCAGGGCGCCCCCCCCTAGCGCCCTGCACCCTCAGTGACCGAAGTGTGAAGTGTGCCTGAGTAACAATGGCGCACAGCTGCAGTGCTGTGCGCTACCTTGTTGAAGACTGATGTCTTCTGCCGCAGATTTTTCCGGACCTCTTCTTGCTTCTGGCTCTGTAAGGGGGCCGGCGGCGCGGCTCTGGGACCGAGCTCCGAGGCTGGGCCTGTGTTCGGTCCCTCTGGAGCTAATGGTGTCCAGTAGCCTAAGAAGCCCAAGCTACCACCACTTAAGTAGGTTCGCTTCTTCTCCCCTTAGTCCCTCGATGCAGTGAGCCTGTTGCCAGCAGGTCTCACTGAAAATAAAAAACCTAAAACTAAACTTTCACTAAGAAGCTCAGGAGAGCCCCTAGTGTGCACCCTTCTCGGCCGGGCACAAAAATCTAACTGAGGCTTGGAGGAGGGTCATAGGGGGAGGAGCCAGTGCACACCAGGTAGTCCTAAAGCTTTACTTTTGTGCCCAGTCTCCTGCGGAGCCGCTATTCCCCATGGTCCTTACGGAGTTCCCAGCATCCACTAGGACGTCAGAGAAAAGGGACAATTAATTTAATAAAGTATATTGTAAACAAGTCACAAAATGTTCACAATATATTTTCAGTTTGAAAGTCCTCGAGTGCTGTATATCCTTTATATACCGTATAATACTGTATATGGGGTCTGTTGGGGATATTTCATTGGGGTTGACTACGGGATGCCGCCAGTCAGAATACCGACAGCGGCATCCCGACCACCATAATACTGACATTTTGAATGAAATTAATTAACCTTACCCGTTACCCTAACTCTCCCTCCCCGCAGCCTGACCCTCCCCGGCATACTAACATTCAGGATGCCAGCTGTCGGGATTCCGATGTTGCCATTCTCACAGGTGTCGAGATTTTGGCACCGGCATTCTGAACTCCATCATCCCATCCGCTCCGGCACCCCCTGTGGCCACATACACACCAACACTGATTTGGCCACGCTCCCTCAGTAACTGAGTCTGTGGCCACTCTCATCGACCTTGAATATTCCGGGTAAATGCATTCCAGAATACAACTGCAGGATACGTGAGGCTGATGAAGTGTGGGGAGGACGGTATGGCAAAGCTAGATAGGATGAAGAAGGAGCTGCTACATGCTGGTAGTGGACATAGCATGGGTTGTACAATATTCTGATTGCATGATATGTCCTACCAATGTGCAATCACCGCAACTCCAACAAAAATACAACACGGCTTGCTGCTTGTATGTTACAACATTGCTACCTCTTAACTGTACAATGCATTCATACAGCCCTGCTCAGAGCCCGCCCCAGGCATAGGCAACCCAGGCAAATGCCTAGGGCGTTTGGAATGCCAAGGGGCACAAGCAGATTCTGCTGTTAAAATGATATGCTGAATGCCTACAGTATATTCTGTGTGTGACTGCGGCTGTATCTGTATATGAAATGCTACATTACAGTGTATTCCTGGAAATCACAATAATGTAGCATTTCGTATGCAGATACAGCCACAGTCACACACAAAATATAGGCATGCTAATTATAATTTTTATCAGCAGAAACTGCTTGTGCGTCGTAGTTACATAGCAATAAAAATAAGACACATTTTCTGCAAAAATAAGAATTTACTTACCGATAATTCTATTTCTCATAGTCCGTAGTGGATGCTGGGGACTCCGAAAGGACCATGGGAATAGCGGCTCCGCAGGAGACTGGGCACATCTAAAGAAAGCTTTAGGACTAACTGGTGTGCACTGGCTCCTCCCCCTATGACCCTCCTCCAAGCCTCAGTTAGGATACTGTGCCCGGACGAGCGTACACAATAAGGAAGGATTTTGAATCCCGGGTAAGACTCATACCAGCCACACCAATCACACCGTACAACTTGTGATCTGAACCCAGTTAACAGCATGATAACAGAAGGAGCCTCTGAAAAGATGGCTCACAACAACAATAACCCGATTTTTGTAACAATAACTATGTACAAGTAATGCAGACAATCCGCACTTGGGATGGGCGCCCAGCATCCACTACGGACTATGAGAAATAGAATTATCGGTAAGTAAATTCTTATTTTCTCTAACGTCCTAGTGGATGCTGGGGACTCCGAAAGGACCATGGGGATTATACCAAAGCTCCCAAACGGGCGGGAGAGTGCGGATGACTCTGCAGCACCGAATGAGAGAACTCCAGGTCCTCCTCAGCCAGGGTATCAAATTTGTAGAATTTAGCAAACGTGTTTGCCCCTGACCAAGTAGCTGCTCGGCAAAGTTGTAAAGCCGAGACCCCTCGGGCAGCCGCCCAAGATAAGCCCACTTTCCGTGTGGAATGGGCTTTTACAGATTTTGGCTGTGGCAGGCCTGCCACAGAATGTGCAAGCTGAATTGTACTACAAATCCAACGAGCAATCGTCTGCTTAGAAGCAGGAGCACCCAGCTTGTTGGGTGCATACAGGATAAACAGCGAGTCAGATTTTCTGACTCCAGCCGTCCTGGAAACATATTTTCAGGGCCCTGACAACATCCAGCAACTTGGATTCCTCCAAGTCCCTAGTAGCCGCAGGCACCACAATAGGTTGGTTCAGGTGAAAACACTGGAACCACCTTAGGGAGAAACTGAGGACGAGTACTCAATTCCCCCTGTCCGAATGGAAAATCAGATAAGGGCTTTTACAGGATAAAGCCGCCAATTCTGACACGCGCCTGGCCCAGGCCAGGGCCAACAGCATGACCACTTTCCATGTGAGATATTTTAACTCCACAGATTTAAGTGGTTCAAACCAATGTGACTTTTGGAACCCAAACTACATTGAGATCCCAAATTGCCACTGGAGGCACAAAAGGAGGCTGTATATTGTCAAAGTCAGAAAAATATCTCTATGCACACTACCATATTTGCACCTCACACAGGTCCGTGCTGCGCATGCGTACGCTCTCCCGTACGTGCGCATACTCACAGTCGCGGGCACCCGCAGGCGCACGGTATGCGTATTTACGGTAGAGTTTATGCGATCGTAGCGTGCGACTCAATCATTACATATTTTCACTAATAATGTATTTTGTAGATCATGGTCCCTTTGATAGATTCTGAAAGTTTGGTTAATATAGAATGTTTATGAACAGAGGAATCCCTCTTTGTTTGATACGAAGGGTCAGACAGGAGTAATACAGTGGTGTTTAGTATCCATCGGAAGAATATTTAATTAGAAATATTCCGGTGTTGGTTTGAAACAGATCAATCGCTCGTGCGAATAGTTATGGACATAAGAAGTTTATGAACATTTACTTTATTTGCACTTTATTACCCATGCGGCGGGAAACCCAGTTTCCCTCCCACCTGAGCAGTTGGAAATAGTCACAGCCCACCTGTATGAATCAACCTATGACCTTTTGTTATAATACGAAGCCGAATTCCTATGTCCAATGAACAATGAGATTGTAGGGACCATTGAATTGTATTGTGTGTGGGGCATAAATAGGCAGGCCGACCGTATCCAGTTCACTCTCTTCAACGGTTCTCATTGCTGATAATCGGGAGCTGGATATCGAGGCGCATGCGATCGTTCCCCTTGTGCGTAAGTTTTCTCCGTAATCATATTGTCTTACTGAGAGCCATCTCTCTCTCTCTCTCTCTCTCCTCTATCTCTCTCTTATTTTCCCTTTATTGTATTGTATTGTATTTCCTGTGTAGTTATCTGGTTAGTTGGTTTATGTTATATTGTAGTGTATCATTTGCACTGTGATTCTTTTTGCAAGTATAATAGTTATAATACATATAATAGGTTTTGGACCCTAAGCCCAGGTATATGTGTATTCTTTATAAGGGTTAAGTATTCCCTGTGCGTCGGTGACGCCCAAGCAGCTTTGTAGTTAATCAGGTTACACCAGGTTGCACTTACACTCTGTCTCTACACTAAGGTATACTGTGTATCTCATTGTTAAAGGTATAGATATAAAGGTTTAAACGTTGTAAGCGTCTGCACCGCTGGTGATCTCTTCGTGGTCCCGAGCGTACGCTACACTATAGCGAATCATTACGTTAGTCGGCAGCCAATAGCGTGCCTGCCTGTGATCACTGGGCCGTAAGCGAACGTGACGCTTGAGCGTCTCGACTACGGTTGAGCGATCGCTACACAACTTGCGTACCCTTACGGTACTTCTTACGTAGATAGCGTACAGTGTTCTTAGACCTCTTAAAGTGTTTTATATACGATAAATATTTAGCTTTATCAATTGGCGGCTCGCCCGTCCTTCACATATCTGCACTAGGTAGATCAGCAGACATTATCCCTCAGCAAAGGGCGGGAGGTTGTATCCCTCGTAGTGCTGACAGGATAAGCGTCTGCTTCACTTAGGTAAAGAGTGCTGAAGGAATCCGGGAATCGGAGGTAAGAACAAAACGCTAGTGTCTTTTAAAACTGTTTATTTTTCTGTCTTGCGTACACACGCACGCACACATATATATCTGCATTTCTTTTTCTTTTTCATTTTCGTATACCACTCTCCTGTCTGCCAGTTTTATAGTTGATAGAAGTGCTAAAAAAAGATTTGCCGTTATTTCATAGTTTAAGAGTAAAGGTAATATAGTTAAAAGATAGACAAAACACACAGTTTTGCCTGGGAGATAAGGCGAAGTCAGTGTGTTGTGTGGTAGATGATCAAGGATCATCTACATTGATAAAAGTATAAATTGTGTTACGGTGGATCTTTGCTTAGCGTATACGTGTCTCTAACAAAGACCTGCGTACGCAATCCAAAGGCCGACACACGCAGCGTACGTTACGCAACGGAGCGTCCGGTTACGCCCACGTAGCTCAAGTCACGATAAGTTGATAAATAACGCAAAGCGATAAATAACGCGAGGCGAGAAATAACGCAAGTCTATTTTTGGGTGTCCGAAATTTTAATTAACAGATCCTGCTCCTAATTGGTAACACACCTGATCTGAAGAAAAATTTCTGCGCAGAAATAGAAATAGAAACAAAAGTGTACATGTGATGAGTGAGTGTTTTTACAATTTTTAAAGGTTGAACCACAAGAAAAGTCGAGTACTCGTGAGGTACATGCGTGTAAGTGACGTGCACGGTGGCTAGGGAGGAATCTCTGGTTAAATATACAATTTTGAGCATTAGAGTATAGCAGACCAGGAGGTCATACTGTAACAAGACCAGGAGGTCATACTGTAACAAGACCAGGAGGTCATAACAGACCAGGAGGTCCAGGTACAGCCGACAAGGAAGTCCGCTATACAGTTCACAGGCACAACACCGAAAAGGGTTGGTGCAACACCCATATAGGCCATATAAGCTCTGGCTGAAGGAATTCGCAGTCGTAAGTTTCGATTCCATTGGTCTTTCCGTACATAAGCTTAGTTGTTTGTGTACTGAACGACTGGACCGCACGTAAGTGTGTGCAGTAGTTAGTAATCTGACCTAATACCATTAGAGTAAAGGGGTCACAAACGCTATCTGTACACTCTAACGTGATTTGTGTAATTTTTTTATTTTAAGGGAAGTTTGCTGCTCACTCAGGAACTATCCAGCAACCAATAGTTACTGGAAAGAGTAAGTGTTCTTCGGATAACCCTCGCAGGTTCCAGTAAATAGAGGTTCAGGTCGCAGGGGCCCTAGGTCGAGTACGCCAGCACCATATCGGTGTGATCAGGTCGTATTGGTCGGCGTGGGCGAGTGAGTGGGGTACTCGGTAAACCGCCACCGTCAGCCTATTGTTGACATTTGGTTTTTCGTAAGGGTTGGCTAAATAAAGCAACACTTTCGAACTATGGGGGCCACTTGTTCAGGTAGGGGGCGATCAACCTCGGTTCGGGTTGATTCAGTGGTCCGACCAATTGGGTCAGCCAGGTATATAATGTGTGAGAAATATGGAAGTCACACAGAAACTTTATGTGATGAATGGGAGAGAATGACTGTACATGACGGGGAGAAATTCCCAAGAGTAGGGAGCTTCAGCTCAGAAGTGTTACAAAATTTAAGGAGGAGGATATGTCTCATAAAATCAACAAAGAGACGAATCCAGCATTATGATTATTTACAGTTGTGGCAACAGGAAGGTGAGATACAGAGAGGTTTGGCTCAGGCGGCGGGATCTGGCTCTAACAGAAAACTGATTGCCACGGCCCCACCGCCACCATATATATCAGGAGAGAAGTTGATTGCGGAGAAAGACGCACTAAGGTGTAACACAAAATCACTTAGTAACTGTGTAAATGTTAATGATAATGTTAACCCATTAACCCATGCAAGTATTAACCCGTGCAAGTTGTACCCTGTTTTGAACTTTCCTCAGGAGTGTGATCAAGAGGACGAATCGGCAACGATTTCAGCGCTCTCTCTAGCAGCCACCATAGCAGAGACCACAGTAGGCACAGCTCCACCCACGAGATTAGTAAAGGCCCCTAGCGGAGGGATAGGTGAGGTCGTATCAACTGGTAAGTACGGCACCATGCATTATGCTGAAACTATTTCACCACAGCCTGTAGAATCTACACAGAATGAGGTTGTTAGAATTACACCTGTTAGAGTAATAGCAGTGCCAAATGGGAAAACAGACGCATCAGGAGCCACTCCCATTAGGAACATTGCCATGTACACTCCATTTTCCCGAATGGAATTAAGGACCATAGTGTCTGAATTTCCTGACCCTAGAAAAGACTTAGTTGCCAGTCAAAAATACATCAGAGACTTAGGTAACACTGCAGAGCCCAACAATAAAGACTGGCAGATATTGCTGAGAGCATGTTTACCCTCAAATGTCGACGCAACTCAATTTTTAGCTGATTGCGGACTAGATCATGATGTACCTCTTACAGATGTGTACAACCAAGATAATGTGAAAAGAATAAACTTGCAGCTAAAAGAATATTTCCCAGCAGTAGCTAAATGGAATAAGATATTCTCCATTAAACAGAAGGAGTCAGAGACAGCTGCAGAGTATTTTCACAGAGCATTATTAGAAATGGCAAAATACACAGGCATAGAGGACATTAAAACAGACACAAACCATCGGGAAGTAGCAGTATCGGTACTGATGGATGGTTTAAAAGAGTCATTGAAGACTAGGGTACAGACCACACAACCATGTTGGCGAGGTCTGTCTGTGGCTACTTTGAGAGAGGCTGCTATTGATCACGATAGAAACATCACCAGACACAGGGAACAACAAGGTGATAAATTAATGTCAGTAAGTATACAGGCCCTGACCACAAGGCAGCCTTTGTTTGTATCACCAAATCCTGTGGGTAAGTCAAGTATGGTTACTTGTTATTCTTGTCACAAACAGGGACACATGGCACGAGATTGTAGAGTAAAGAATCCACGAAACTCATACCAAACCCCTAGACAACGACACGACACACGACATTGGGAGCAAGGTCCGCAGAAACGGAGTTATGAGCCACATACAGGGGAAACAAAAAGATATCCCCCAAACAGAGACTGGCATGCCTCTGGTAGTTCCCAACTATCTCCCTCACAAGTAGTTGCTGCCAGCGGGATTCAGGGAGGTCACCATACCCAATAGGGGTGTGGCCATACCTGTAATCTGCAGCCAGTAAAAATTAATTGCCAACATTGGAAGTGAACCCGAGATCGCAATTAATGTAGCTGGTAAAACTTTAAACTTTCTTGTAGACACAGGGGCGGCCAAGTCAGTGATAAATTCGACAGTGGGCATGAGAACCACTGGTAGGACAATTCCAGCCATGGGAGTAACAGGAGTAGTCCAGCACTACCCTGTTAGCAAACCAGCCGAGATTACAATAGGGCCTTTGCATACCAAGCATTCCTTTTTGCTGGCTGCATCGGCACCAACCAATCTCCTGGGAAGAGACTTACTGTGTAAAATGGGATGCGTCATTTATTGTACTCCTGAAGGTGTATTCTTGGACATACCTGAGAAACACGCTCAGGAAGTGCGAGACATGTTAGACTCCCCATCAAAATTAATGTCACATACCATTATGACAAATAGGAATCCATCCCAAATAGAAGAAATGACATCTCAGATACCAGAGTCACTTTGGACAAAAGACGGACAAGACACTGGATTAATGGCAAACGTAGCTCCAGTAGTTGTACAAGTAAAAGATGGTAGGATAGCTCCAAAAATCCCACAGTACCCTCTGAAGCCAGAGGTGGAGTTAGGAGTTTACCCAGTAATAGAACACTTGCTACAACAGGGCATTCTGGTAAGAACGTCCAGCACTGCTAATAGTCCCATCTTCCCTGTGAAAAAGAGTGGGGGAGGGGTTACAGACTAGTGCAGGATCTAAGGGGGATTAACAAAATAGTTGAGAGTCAGTTCCCCGTAGTGCCAAATCCAGCTGTCATCCTAATGCAAATCCCTCCCACTGCCAAATTTTTCACTGTTATTGACCTCTGCTCCGCTTTCTTTTCGGTACCTCTGCACCCTGACAGCCAATATTTGTTTGCATTCACATACAGAGGAGTCCAATACACGTGGACTCGATTACCCCAAGGTTTCATAGATAGTCCAAGTATATTTTCTCAGGCTTTGCATGATTGTTTACAGTCTTTCCAACCAGACAGTGGATCAGTATTGATACAGTATGTGGACGATTTATTACTGTGTTCAGATTCACTGGAAGCATCTCTGAAGGATACGAAACAGCTCCTGTTTCATCTTTCAGACACCGGACACAAGGTGTCCAAAGACAAGTTACAATTATGCCAAACTAAGGTAAAATATTTGGGACACTGTCTAACACAAGGACTGAGACACCTGACCGCTGATAGAATCCAAGCAATTAGAGACATGACTCTGCCACAAACCCAGCAACAGATCAGAACGTTTTTAGGAATGTGTGGGTATTGCCGTAATTGGATCCCAGGGTTTTCCATTTTGGCGTTACCTTTGCAGGAAATGGTCTCCTCAAACAAACCTGATAGGATTTCGCATACAGACGAGTCCGAAACAGCATTTGAGAGACTCAAACAGTGCCTAACGCAGGCACCAGCACTAGGTATGCCAGACTATGGGAAACCCTTTGAACTATACGGAACAGAAAGTGCTGGTTGCGCGGCAGGTGTACTAACCCAAAAACACGGTGATGCCAGCAGGCCAGTTGCATACTACAGCGCTCAGCTAGACACGGTAGCGCGATCCCTCCCCACATGCTTGCGAAGCGTTGCTGCGATAGCATTGCTAGTGACAAAAAGCGAAGATGTCGTGCTAGGCCACAACCTCACAATCCATACGCCACATGCAGTATCAGCCTTATTGAATTCTGCCCAAACCAGACACGTCTCATCAGCGAGGTTTACAAGATGGGAATTGGCACTAATGGCCCCCGTAAACATCACCATAAGGAGATGCAGTGCATTAAATCCTGCAACGTATCTCCCAGGTGTGCCTGGTCAGGCACAAAGGGTGGAAGGTGAGAGTGATGGGGAAGGAGGATTTAATACAAAGGAAGATACACATGATTGTATGGAATATTTGACCCAAAATTTTACCGCAAGGCCTGACATCAGTGACAACCCACTGGAAGATGCAGAACTCACGTTCTACACGGACGGTAGTTGCCATAGACAGTCAGACTCGGGAGACTTGTGTACCGGATACGCAGTCGTAGATGACCAAGACACCATAGAAGCGGAACCGCTAGGCCCACCTCACTCAGCCCAGGTTGCTGAACTGGTCGCCCTAACCAGAGCATGTGAATTGGCTAAGGGTAAGTCAGCCAATATCTACACCGATTCTAGATACGCATTCGGGGTAGTCCATGATTTCGGAGCCCTATGGCGCCTCAGAAATTTCATGACGGCAGCTGGTACACCGGTAGCGCATGCAGCCCACATAAAAAGGCTTCTAACAGCGATACAGGAACCCGACAGAGTGGCTGTTATCAAATGTAAAGCACACACATATAGCCAAGACCCGGTATCACTTGGTAACAGCCGAGCAGACGAAGCTGCTAAGTTAGCAGCTGCTACCCCCATACAGACAGACACCACACAATTGATGGTATTTAATACCATTAACACACAGAAGTTGTGTGAAATGCAAAATTTGTGTTCCACACAGGAAAAGGCAGTCTGGAAGGCAAAGGGATGTGGCCAGGAGTCCTCAGGACTCTGGACGGATGGACATGGTAAACCAGTGGCCCCCAGAGCATATCTTCCATGTCTGGCTGAAGCAGCTCACGGGCTGACTCATCTAGGCAAGGAAGGGATGTGCAAATTGGTGAGAGCATATTGGTGCGCCCCAGGATTCTCCTCTCATGCGAGTAAAAGAGCAATGTCATGCCTTACCTGTTTGAGAAAGAATATTGGAAAGGCAATACCTACAGAACCATCCCATATCCCACCTGCCGGCGGCCCTTTCCAGGTAATACAAATTGACTTTATACAATTACCCCCTTGTCGGAATTTGAAATATGTACTTGTTTGTATAGATGTTTTCTCAAATTGGGTCGAAGCATTTCCTGCGGCTACAAATACCGCTATGTTTACTGCTAAGAAAATTGTGCAGGAATTTGTATGTAGATATGGTATCCCTAGAAAAATCGAAAGTGATAGGGGTACCCATTTTACAGGTGATGTCTTTCAAGGAATGTGTAAGTTGATGGGAATTGATAGCAAGCTGCACACTCCGTACCGTCCACAGGCGAGTGCGAAGGTCGAAAGAGTGAACAGCACTATTAAAAATAAATTGAGTAAAGTGATGGCAGAGACAGGATTGACATGGCCAGAAGCTTTACCCATTGTATTGTATAGTATCAGAACCACTCCCAGGTCCCCTCTTAATCTGTCTCCCTTTGAAATCTTGTTTGGTCGACAACCGCATGTCATGATTAACCCTCAGGATGATTTGAAATGTAACAATGAAGTAACTGTAAAGTACTTGATTAACATGAGTAAACAGTTAAGGAATCAAAATGATAATCTGAAGTTGGTGATTCCTGATCTACCTGATAGTAATTGTCATGACATTGAACCTGGGGATTATGTAATGATACGGAATTTTCTACGCTCAGGTTGCCTTATTGACAGATGGGAAGGACCATACCAGGTCTTATTGACTAGCACTACAGCATTAAAGGTTGCTGAGAGAGAGACTTGGGTCCATTCATCCCACTGCAAGAAGGTTGCTGATCCAGAGAAGTCCCGTGATAAGGAACAGACGGTAGAGGTTGTATCACTGGAGTGTCTGTTCCAGGAGGACTGAGGCGGCACCTGAGCCTTGAAGACCGAGAGCTGTTGTCGACTCCCCACTCCCTTTTATTATTTTCCTCCACTTCCCATCCCCTCTCCCGCAAATTTCTTTTTCCTCCTTTTCATTCTTCTCCGTTTCCTTCTATAAGATGGACTTGCCCCAAGAGACTGTGATCCGGATTTTCCTGTTGACCATGATGTTGACCAGAGCAGTCTGTTCCGGCGAGAGTACCATGGAGGTCGATAGAGGTTCTGGAATGGGTTCTGATGATAAAGATGGAGGCGTAGTTTTCCAAGATCAACCTAACCAACAAGCAAAGGCGAGTATCAGAAAACGATCCGATAGCATTGACCATAGAAGGAATTGTGACGGATTGTTAGCTGAGGAAAACTGTATCTGTAGGCTCTGTAACAATGTCATCGAAGATGGGTGCATTAAGAAATGCCAATCCAGTTTTAATATCCATATGGACCGGCATCCATTGAGTGACTATCACTCCTTAGTGGGTAATGTGTTAAACAAAACAGATTGTTGGGTATGCTCTCAAGTACCTCAAGGTCATAGCAAATCAGGGCTAGTACCATTTCCTTTAACGATAGGGGAGGTACTTGAGTTAAATGGTGGGAGACCGGTGGACAGGAGGTTTAATATCTCCAGCCCTCCTAGTTTGAAGCTCCACCAATACCATGTGGATAGGTCCTTATTATGTTTCAACATCTCCAATCCCAGAAAGCCGGGAAATTGGGAAGTGTCATGGAGTAACCACACCATGACCTTTTCGCATAGAGCAGATAGAATGCCTACAGATACAGAGCTTGTACGCCACATAGCCAGTAGAGGAAAATCTTTCCGGTATAGGTACACCTTAGGAAATAGGATTACGAGAGTTGGAGAAGTATCACCAGGATACTGTGCACATATCGTACAACCTGATACGTGTATTAAGCAGATGGAAGAATTAGGGTTAGGAGATTTCACCTGGAAGGTGTGTAATATGGTTATGTCCTTCTCGTCCCATATGTTCTCCCCGATGATGCATATTTCATATGCGGGAGAAAGGCGTACAAGTGGCTTGCCCCAAACTCTGAAGGATTGTGTTATATTGGAAAAGTATTGCCTGAAGTAATGACTGTAACACATGATAAAATGAAAGACATACACCGTGGTGCCCAAGCTCCTTATACTCACACCCACTACGAGCACGTTGTTAAAAGGCACCTGATAGAGAAGACAGAGCATCCGGCCTCTGATCTGATAAGTGAATCCACCGGGATTCAATTCTTAATCGCGTTAGATTTCACCCGCACCGCTAGAGGAGTGCTAAATTATAAATACATATCGGCGCTCGCAAATTTGTTAGATAATATCACTGAAATGTATGATGACACGTTTAGATATACTGGAAGGGAACTTCAAGCTTATAAAACAGAACTGGTGCAGCATAGAATGGTTCTTAATTACCTCACAGCAGTGACAGGCGGATATTGTGTTACATTGGCAACACAGTACGGCGTGAAGTGTTGCACGTATATCACGAATAGCACCGAGGATCCGGTCGAGGTCATAGACCAAAAGATGGACGATATTCTCCAATTGAAGTGGGAATTTCGCCGAAAACACAATCTCACTCTTGCTGCTGTAGGTAATGAGCTGACTGGTTGGGTGTCATGGTTGAACCCGCGAAATTGGTTCTCCGGTTTGGGAGACTGGGCTCAAGGAGTCATAATGGATGTTGGGAAGTTTCTCCTATGTATCTTAGGTGTTATCATAACGATCGGTTTGATATTTAGATGCGGTCAGGCTTTAATGAGGTGCAATCGTCGTACTAAGGTAATGAGTTTGAGGAGTGAGGAAACTGTAATTAACCTGAATTTGATTTATGACCCAATGATAGAAACAATGATGTGATGAAAATGCGATTTCTACGGTCCGGTTCTTTCACCTGTTTTTCTGGTTTTTCTCCAAGATAAAAAGACCCACTTGGACGAGGAAGTTGACGAGACGCTATACAGACAACGGATAGACCAAAGAAGAAGTTTTGACCACTTGAGATATGGACATTTGATGAACTTTGCCATGGATCCCCAGTTTCCCTAGAATTCTTAAACTTACGCTAGCCCAACATTTTTTGTAAATCTAATGGCATTGACAAAGCTTTTTGCTCACACCTAATGGGCAACACAGCGCAAAGAAGACGACTTTCAACTGATACCGAACAAAACTTCAACCGACAGATGTACATTAACCTGACATAGAATACCACCGCATTTACCGTAATTATGTCTTTTCTTCATTTCTACAACCCTCAGGTAATGACACACATAGTATAGGGAATACAGGCACAGATATCAGCAATCACATATTCCCCCATTCATGTATCATCAACTAAAATGTGCTCCCCATTTTGTTCAAAATCCGAAAAGAGCTCGGTAAAGTTTGACAGCCCATCCACAGACCCGTACCACGGGATAATAAAGGAATTCAAATGTATACTTCGCAATACCTCGAAGCTTGATTTACAACACGTACGGCACGATGATACATGACCCCCAAACATGGATTCATACACACATGCTTCTGCTATCTCACTAGGTCATACCCTCTTCCCACCTACTCCTCTCTCCTCCCTTACCCAACCATGGAAATGAATTAACCCCTGACATCTATTTTTCTCCTTTTGAAATGTTTTAGAAGGTGGCAGTTATTATTGACTGCCAAAGGGTGGACTGTCAAAGTCAGAAAAATATCTCTATGCACACTACCATATTTGCACCTCACACAGGTCCGTGCTGCGCATGCGTACGCTCTCCCGTACGTGCGCATACTCACAGTCGCGGGCACCCGCAGGCGCATGGTATGCGTATTTACGGTAGAGTTTATGCGATCGTAGCGTGCGACTCAATCATTACATATTTTCACTAATAATGTATTTTGTAGATCATGGTCCCTTTGATAGATTCTGAAAGTTTGGTTAATATAGAATGTTTATGAACAGAGGAATCCCTCTTTGTTTGATACGAAGGGTCAGACAGGAGTAATACAGTGGTGTTTAGTATCCATCGGAAGAATATTTAATTAGAAATATTCCGGTGTTGGTTTGAAACAGATCAATCGCTCGTGCGAATAGTTATGGACATAAGAAGTTTATGAACATTTACTTTATTTGCACTTTATTACCCATGCGGCGGGAAACCCAGTTTCCCTCCCACCTGAGCAGTTGGAAATAGTCACAGCCCACCTGTATGAATCAACCTATGACCTTTTGTTATAATACGAAGCCGAATTCCTATGTCCAATGAACAATGAGATTGTAGGGACCATTGAATTGTATTGTGTGTGGGGCATAAATAGGCAGGCCGACCGTATCCAGTTCACTCTCTTCAACGGTTCTCATTGCTGATAATCGGGAGCTGGATATCGAGGCGCATGCGATCGTTCCCCTTGTGCGTAAGTTTTCTCCGTAATCATATTGTCTTACTGAGAGCCATCTCTCTCTCTCTCTCTCTCTCTCTCTCCTCTATCTCTCTCTTATTTTCCCTTTATTGTATTGTATTGTATTTCCTGTGTAGTTATCTGGTTAGTTGGTTTATGTTATATTGTAGTGTATCATTTGTACTGTGATTCTTTTTGCAAGTATAATAGTTATAATACATATAATAGGTTTTGGACCCTAAGCCCAGGTATATGTGTATTCTTTATAAGGGTTAAGTATTCCCTGTGCGTCGGTGACGCCCAAGCAGCTTTGTAGTTAATCAGGTTACACCAGGTTGCACTTACACTCTGTCTCTACACTAAGGTATACTGTGTATCTCATTGTTAAAGGTATAGATATAAAGGTTTAAACGTTGTAAGCGTCTGCACCGCTGGTGATCTCTTCGTGGTCCCGAGCGTACGCTACGCTATGTTGCCTTATAGGTAATTGTCTGCACTTAGTATAATATTAGGGCAATGGATATTGTCTGAATCAAAATATAATTCATTATAAATAGGCGATGTTACCATAGTGGACAGTATACTGGATATATATAGTAAGGAATAGATATGAAATAAGTTTGAATGTATGAGGTAATGTTTAGCTGATTTAAGAGATTAGGTTTGTGTATGTGTTTATATAGATATACTGTATATTTGTGTTTTACAGCAAGATGGTAAAAAATAGTGTAGGGAACAGGTTTATTCTGCTCTAGTCATAAATAAGGCCAGAGAGGTTACAGTAAGATCAAGAGTCATTGTAGAGAAAAGGTATTAGGCCATAAATGATAATAGGTATGTGACAGAGCTCTGTTGGTCATTGGAATTCACAGGTGTGCTTACAGTAGATCAGAATCTACTGGTTTGTCTATTGTCCAGTGAAGGTTAAAAGCTAGGGAGTATAAATTAACTACTATGAAAAGAGATCACATCCATTGATAAAACATTGTGTAACCGACCCCAGGAAAACTTGTCAATACAACAGAACTTTGGATGAAAAGACATTCCAGATTTTACAATACTATACTTGCTTAAGGCAGTGTGGACACCACACTTTTATGACACCATGCCTCCGTGAACAGGACACGACAGCCCAGTTCAATGTTTGTTTTATTACACCTTGGAATCTGACAAACCTATAATTACCTATTCCATTGGAAACTATGAGAATATGATAGTTTGAATTGGTAAAATATGAGATAAAAGGACCAGACTTGTAGTTAGGAGTTAGAAGGAAGAGGGAGAGGGAGAAGAAGAAGGAGAAGGAAGGAAGTCAGTCAGGAGGAGAAGTCATGGAGAACATGCAGAAGGAATGATTCTTGGGATGGCAATCTTTAACTTGCAAGTATACATTTTATGTTAGCAATTGAAACTGTTTGTGAAACTTATGTCATGTTGTTTTATGTTATGTAACGAAGGAAGCATATATAATTATAATTAGTATATATATCACTACTGTGTATATCTTATTCTGTACGATTTGATCTGCCTGTAAATAAAGAATCATATAAAAAGAGCGGTAATATTCAAGCTTGAACTCTCTTTAAGGAATCTTAACTTAATAACTTCATAAGTCATATGTATAAGGACTGCATATATGTATCAGCCAATTAGTTTGTAAGCCTGACATAATATATTTGCAGATATATATGATAAATGCATATTAATTGAAATATATCCATATATTAAATACCATATATGATATATTAAATATTAATATTCATAAATATGATTCCAAAAAGCAATATTGGCGACCACGAATTGGACTTGTTATTACTGAATCTGATTATCTGATCTATAATATTTATGAGGAGTAGCAGATGCTATAAGCTGGCTACCAAATCTGCAGAATCACGGTGGGGATGTATCTATGAAAATTTATTACCATTGTGTAATGTCAATTTTGTATTCTGTATAACCTAGGATAAATGTGTTAGTGCAATATACGTTATTTTAACTAACATAATATCTATTAGGAAGCAGCACCAAAGGCTATAAGCCTGCTGGCAAAATACAAGATCACAGTGGAATAGGTTACAAATGAGAATAAAGAATTTAAAGGCCTAGAATAGAAAATGTGCACAGTGGAAAAGAGTATTTCCAAATAAATGTATAAATGTACCAGGTATTAGAGTTTAACCTTAAGACACCGGTCAATCTTAAGGAGAGGATACCTTCAGTACTAAAAACAAAGAATATATAAATTTAGCATTGAAATGTTAAAAATGCAAAAGTTTTCTGTAGCATTTAGAAAAATGCGCAGAACTGCGGCTCTAGAAGCCAAACAGAAATGTAAAGAAGAATCAGGTTCACGTCTTCGTAAGGCGTGCCTGACCATTAATGCAAAAATGCATTCGTTATTTAAGTCCCTTAAACAGAAAAATAAACAGAAAAAGTTTGGGGCAGAAGCGAAAAGCCTGACAGTTTGTAATCAAATTGTCAAGATCTCTGATGAAGAGATAACATCCAGCAAGCAAGCTGAGATAGAAACACCAAACAGGAATAGTGTTGAGGTATGTGAAACTCTGTACACAGAGTCTACAGGAGTCAGAAATGACTTAATCAGTCAAGATCCTAAAATTAAGGAAAGTTACATGTTGCAGGACTGCATCAATGTGCAGCGCATGGAGTCTGCTATGGTCACACAGACCACCAGCAGAACAGCCTCTGTGGTAAAGGAAGAAAGTAGCAATGTGCCGGATGTGTCTATCATCAGACAGCACATTAATGTAAAGGAGGTAGCAGCAATAGGAGATGTCCCCTATACTGTGTCTAGTAAGGGGGAAGATCATTGTAACTCAGATTATGAGTATTCTGCTGAATACACTCTCAGAGTTCCCAATGTAAATGAAGAATTTGTTATGCCCTTAGGCAAAGGTGAATTGTCAGCAGATTTAAACACTGATAGCAGCAGTACAGTGCACACAGGGGTGGGGAAGTTCCCCATGGTGAAAACTCCCATGGCAACCAGAGTTGCAAACCTTGAAATGTATTCACCTGGAAACATGTTTAAAGGGAAAATCCATGAAATTAATTCAGGAATGCATGTTTACAAACAAAGTTCCCAAACTTATGTAACCCCCACAGAGCACTCAGAGACTTCTAGTGATGGTGCAAATGTTTGCATGCTCTCAGAGAGACCACATGCAGAGTGTCATTCTGCAAACCACACACCAATTAACAATGACAAAAAGGATCACCAGGATGAAAATGTTTTTATGCCCTGGTGCCATAACCATTTTATTACAGGTGTGGAAAGACAGAAAGCCCTGGGACCTGCAATACATATTTGGCAAAGTTTAACAAGTTTCTCTCCCCACAAAAGTAGGTTTTTTCAGAAGCTCCAAGATTCTTCCAAACTAAGGAGCCACACCAAGCAGCAAACGCTATGGTTAAAGACAGTCTGGGACCAGGCTGCATCACAAGGGAGTATGGTCACAAGTGAATACGGTAGTATCATTCCTTTACTTGTTAGATCCAATGAAGCCATTGTTTGCTTTGATGTTCAAACAGCCACAGTTTCCAAATTAAACCTGCATCATATCTGCAGCGACAATTGTGCTGTCATTGACACACAATGTGACAGGAAAGATTGGCACAGGCCAGAAACAATTGTTTGTTTGTTATTCAATCGTTAAAAGACACATTTGTAAATTCTGTACCTGATAACATGCAGCAGATAGGACAGAATGCATAGCAAGCTATGTTAAATCACTGTATAAATATCTGTGATAGTCATTGTATGTATTTTTGTTTGATTCATAGTAATCCTGGCAACCTGTATACAGAATGGTGCAAGACTCCAAAAAGACTCCAATTTACAAGGGAAAAGGTCTTCATTAACCCTTTCATCGCTGCTATCCAGCAAAATCTACATAGCATCCCTAAAGACTGATATATGGACAAATCCTCAAGGATTTTTCCAGTTTCACAAGAAAGGGGAAGGTTTTCATTAACCCTTTCATCACAAGTAATCATTACTTGTCTTTCAAACTACATGTACACTCCCACAACAGTGTACAGCACATCTCATCACTGTGATTATACAGAACTGTCTCATCCCTTCATATACCTTAATCACATATATGTAAACATTTGTCTGAGATATATTTTATATCATTGCATATATACCTTGTAAATATTTTATGTTTTTTTTATATATTACACAATAGATACTACCTATGCTTCCTTCGTAAAAGCTTCAAAAGTAATTAAATATCTAATACAGGATGGTATACCACGTTATAACAAATTGGGCCGAGATTATTAAGTGGGATGAATAATTCTCTTAATAAAGACTGTCACAAGTCTAAGATAATTATTTGTAGCATAACAGGGTCACTGTATATGCACATGGCTGCATATAAAATAATATTGGATGGAATTAGATATATTTAAAGCCATTCCTAAATGATATTTAATATCTGTTTGAAGCAAAATTATATTCATTTATTGTATTGATAGGATGTTACTATATACACATCAAAAGCATTTTAAATAATTATTAGTCAAAATATAGGTAGGATAGAAAACGCCTTTATATGGGTTAAACTGGTATAAGTTTATGTAAGATTGAGATGTATAAATAGGTACAAGGTAGAATAAGGAGATTTAAGACTGCATGGTAATTTATTCAGTGAGGAAATACAGAACAGAGTAGGTGTACTACTCACAGCCATTTGTGGTACTATTGCCCGAAGACAATTAAGACCTACTATTAACAAGCAAGGAAAGAAAGAAAGAAAGAAAAAAAAAAAAAAAGACTGTTTCATATATGCCTGTTCTATTCAAAATCACAACCTGTTTGTGCAAAAGCAATATGGACACTGGTCACAACTGCGGCATTGGATAAACGCAAAGGAAACAGAACTGCTAAAGACTGTATAAAGACTATTACTATTACTGAGGGTCGTCACAAGTACTGAATGTTCAAGACACAGCACTCGACGTACACAGCCCTCTGCCTCAAACAGCGAAATGGCAAGCAAAGGAGCAGCTGCTACGAAGAATTCTACTTCTAGTAATGGTGCAAATGTTGCAAACGCAAGGCCATAATGCAAACGCAAGGCATCTCCAATTGCAAGCAAACCACGCAGATGACAGTCTTATCCCAGTAAATTGCTACATACAAGAACAGCAAAAATGTCCAAACGTACTGATCCAGATACAGAAAAAAAGGTCTACAATTGGGCTATGGTATTCCAAATGTCTGTAGAAATTAGTTTTCCTCATGAATACTGAATAAAAACCTCAGTTTTGTCTGCTTTAGTTAAAAAGTAGAATAAGGTTAGGTAAGCTAAGAATTTTTAGAGATTTTTAAAATCATAATGGTTATTATTATTACACTTATGGTATATATTATGGTTACAACGAAAGTTATGTTTGAAGGAATATTTTGAAATGTATTTGGAAGCAATTACGCTAGTTTAATGTGTGGCCAATCAAAAGAATTTCTCATGGCCACAAGGGGGCGACTGTTGCCTTATAGGTAATTGTCTGCACTTAGTATAATATTAGGGCAATGGATATTGTCTGAATCAAAATATAATTCATTATAAATAGGCGATGTTACCATAGTGGACAGTATACTGGATATATATAGTAAGGAATAGATATGAAATAAGTTTGAATGTATGAGGTAATGTTTAGCTGATTTAAGAGATTAGGTTTGTGTATGTGTTTATATAGATATACTGTATATTTGTGTTTTACAGCAAGATGGTAAAAAATAGTGTAGGGAACAGGTTTATTCTGCTCTAGTCATAAATAAGGCCAGAGAGGTTACAGTAAGATCAAGAGTCATTGTAGAGAAAAGGTATTAGGCCATAAATGATAATAGGTATGTGACAGAGCTCTGTTGGTCATTGGAATTCACAGGTGTGCTTACAGTAGATCAGAATCTACTGGTTTGTCTATTGTCCAGTGAAGGTTAAAAGCTAGGGAGTATAAATTAACTACTATGAAAAGAGATCACATCCATTGATAAAACATTGTGTAACCGACCCCAGGAAAACTTGTCAATACAACAGAACTTTGGATGAAAAGACATTCCAGATTTTACAATACTATACTTGCTTAAGGCAGTGTGGACACCACACTTTTATGACACCATGCCTCCGTGAACAGGACACGACAGCCCAGTTCAATGTTTGTTTTATTACACCTTGGAATCTGACAAACCTATAATTACCTATTCCATTGGAAACTATGAGAATATGATAGTTTGAATTGGTAAAATATGAGATAAAAGGACCAGACTTGTAGTTAGGAGTTAGAAGGAAGAGGGAGAGGGAGAAGAAGAAGGAGAAGGAAGGAAGTCAGTCAGGAGGAGAAGTCATGGAGAACATGCAGAAGGAATGATTCTTGGGATGGCAATCTTTAACTTGCAAGTATACATTTTATGTTAGCAATTGAAACTGTTTGTGAAACTTATGTCATGTTGTTTTATGTTATGTAACGAAGGAAGCATATATAATTATAATTAGTATATATATCACTACTGTGTATATCTTATTCTGTACGATTTGATCTGCCTGTAAATAAAGAATCATATAAAAAGAGCGGTAATATTCAAGCTTGAACTCTCTTTAAGGAATCTTAACTTAATAACTTCATAAGTCATATGTATAAGGACTGCATATATGTATCAGCCAATTAGTTTGTAAGCCTGACATAATATATTTGCAGATATATATGATAAATGCATATTAATTGAAATATATCCATATATTAAATACCATATATGATATATTAAATATTAATATTCATAAATATGATTCCATAAAGCAATAGCTATAGCGAATCATTACGTTAGTCGGCAGCCAATAGCGTGCCTGCCTGTGATCACTGGGCCGTAAGCGAACGTGACGCTTGAGCGTCTCGACTACGGTTGAGCGATCGCTACACAACTTGCGTACCCTTACGGTACTTCTTACGTAGATAGCGTACAGTGTTCTTAGACCTCTTAAAGTGTTTTATATACGATAAATATTTAGCTTTATCAATATGCAGTACCCCTTTTACAAACGTCTAAACTTCAGGGACTGAAGCTAGTTCTTTTTTGGAAGAAAATTGACAGGGCCGAAATCTGAACCTTAATGGACCCCAATTTCAGGCCCATAGACTCTCCTGTTTGCAGGAAATGTAGGAATCGACCCAGTTGAATTTCCTCCGTCGGGCCTTACTGGCCTCGCACTACGCAACATATTTTCGCCAATTGCGGTGATAATGTTTTTGTGGTTACATCCTTCCTGGCTTTGATCAGGATAGGGATGACTTCATCCGGAATGCCTTTTTTCCTTCAGGATCCGGTGTTCAACCGCCATGCCGTCAAACGCAGCCGCGGTAAGTCTTGGAACAGACAGGGTCCTTGCTGGAGCAGGTCCCTTCTTAGAGGTAGAGGCCACGGATCCTCCGTGAGCCTCTCTTGAAGTTCCGGGTACCAAGTCCTTCTTGGCCAATCCGGAGCCACGAATATAGTGCTTTCTCCTCTCCATCTTATCAATCTCAGTACCTTGGGTATGAGAGGCAGAGGAGGGAACACATACACTGACTGGTACACCCACTATGTTACCAGAGCGTCTACAACTATTGCCTGAGGGTCTCTTGACCTGGCGCAATACCTGTCGAGTTTTTTAATCATGTGGACGACTTCTGGGTGAAGTCCCCACTCTCCCGGGTGGAGGTCGTGCTGAGGAAGTCTGCTTCCCAGTTGTCCACTCCCGGAATGAATACTGTTGACAGTGCTATCACATGATTTTCCGCCCAGCGAAGAATCCTTGCAGCTTCTGCCATTGCCCTCCTGCTTCTTGTGCCACCCTGTCTGTTTACGTGGGTGACTGCCATGATGTTGTCCGACTGGATCAACACCGGCTGACCTTGAAGCAGAGGTCTCGCTAAGCTTAGAGCATTGTAAATGGCCCTTAGCTTCAGGATATTTATGTGAAGTGATGTCTCCAGGCTTGACCCTAAGCCCTGGATATTCCTTCCCTGTGTGACTGCTCCCCAGCCTCGCAGGCTGGCATCCGTGGTCACCAGGACCCAGTCCTGAATGCCGAATCTGCGGCCCTCTAGAAGATGAGCACTCTGCAACCACTACAGGATGGATACCCTTGTCCTTGGCGACAGGGTTATCCGCTGATGCATCTGAAAATGCGACCCGGACCATTTGTCCAGTAGGTTCCACTGGAAAGTTCTTGCGTGGAATCTAACGAATGGGATTGCTTCGTAGGAAGCCACCATTTTTACCCAGAACCCTTGTGCATTGATGCACTGAGACTTGGTTCAGTTTTAGGAGGTTCCTGATTAGCTCGGATAACTCCCTGGCTTTCTCTTCCGGGAGAAACACCTTTTTTTTTTTTTTTTTTTTTCTGGACTGTGTCCAGGATCATCCCTAGGAAACAGAAGACAAGTCGTCGGAACCAGCTGTGATTTTGGAATATTGAGAATCCAATCGTGCTGCCGCAACACTACCTGAGATAGTGCTACACCGACCTCCAACTGTTCCCTGGATCTTACCCGTATCAGGGAATCGTCCAAGTAAGGGATAACTAAAATTCCCTTCCTTCGAAGGGATATCATTTCGTCCATTACCTTGGTAAAGACCCGGGGTGCCGTGGACCATCCCTACGGCAGCGTCTGAACTGATAGTGACAGTTCTGTACCATAACCTGAGGTACCCTTGGTGAGAAGGGTAAATTTTGACATGAAGGTAAGCATCCTTGATGTCCCGAGACATCATGTAGTCCCCTTCTTCCAGGTTCGCAATCACTGCTCTGAGTGACTCAATCTTGAATTTGAACCTCTGTATGTAAGTGTTCAAAGATTTTAGATTTTAGATTTAGAATCGGTCTCACCGAGCCGTCTGGCTTCGGTACCACAATAGTGTGGAATAATACCCCGTTCCCTGTTGCAGGAGGGGTACCTCGATTATCACCTGCTGGGAATACAGCTTGTGAATGGCTTCCAAAACTGCCTCCCTGTCAGAGGGAGACGTCGGTAAAGCCGACTTTTGGAAACGGCGAGGGGGAGACGTCTCGAATTCCAATATGTACCCCTGAGATATTACCTGAAGGATCCAGGGGTCTACTTGCGAGTGAGCCCACTGCGCACTGAAATTCATTGAGAACGGGCCCCCACCGTGCCTGGGAACTGGCTGATCTCTACAGCCTTTTTCCTCTCCCTCTGTCACGAGCAGAAAAGAGGAACCTTTTGTCCGCTTGCCAAAAAAGGACTGCGCCTGATAATACGGCGTCTTATTTTGAGAGGCGACCTGGGGTACCAACGTGGATTTCCCAGCTGTTGCCGTGGCCACCAGGTCTAAAAGACCGACCCCAAATGTCCCCTTTCAAAGGCAATACTTCCAAATGCCGTTTGGAATCCGCATCACCTGACCATTTTACTGGTAGACTTGGACAACGCACTTATACTTGATGCCAGTCGGCAATTATTCCGCTGTGCATCATGCATATATAGAAATGCATCTTTTAAATGCTCTATAGGCAATAATATACTATCCTTATCTAGGATATCAATATTTCCAGTCAGGGAATCCGACCATGCCAACCCAGCACTGCACATCCAGGCTGAGGCGATAGCTGGTCGCAGTATAACACCAGTATGTGTGTGAATACATTTTTGGATACCCTCCTGCTTTCTATCAGCAGGATCCTTAAGGGCGGCCATCTCATGAGAGGGTAGAGCCCTTGTTCTTACAAGCGTGTGAGCGCCTTATCCCCCCTAGGGGGTGTTTCCCAACGCACCCTAACCTCTGGCGGGAAAGGGTATGCAGCCAATACTTTTTAAGAAATTTGTTATCGGGGGGAAACCCACGCATCATCACACACCTCATTTTATTTCTCAGGTTTAGGAAAACTACAGGTAGTTTTTCCCTCACCGAACATAATACCCCTTTTTTGGTGGTACTCGTATTATCGGAAATGTATAAAAACATTTTCCATTGTCTCAATCATGTAACGTGTGGCCCTACTGGAAATCACGGTTGTCTCTTCACCGTCGACACAGGAGTCAGTATCCGTGTCGGCGTCTGTATCTGCCATCTGAGGTAACGGCCGCTTTAGAGCCCCTGACGGCCTATGAGACGTCTGGACAGGCACAAGCTGAGTAGCCGGCTGTCTCATGTCAACCACTGTTTTTTTATATAGAGCTGACACTGTCACGTAATTTTCAACAGTACATCCACTCAGGTGTCGACCCCCTAGGGGGTGACATCACTGTTACAGACACTCTGCTCCATCTCCACATAATTTTTCTCCTCATACATGTCGACACAAACGTACCGACACACAGCACACACACAGGGAATGCTCTGATAGAGGACAGGACCCCACTAGCCCTTTGGGGAGACAGAGGGAGAGTATGCCAGCACACACCAGAGCGCTATATATATACAGGGATAACCTTATATAAGTGTTTTTCCCCTTATAGCTGCTGTATGTTTTAATACTGCGCCTAATTAGTGCCCCCCTCTCTTTTTTCTGTAGTGTAGTGACTGCAGGGAAGAGCAGGGAGCTTCCCTCCAACTGAGCTGTGAGGGAAAATGGCGCCAGTGTGCTGAGGAGATAGGCTCCGTCCCCTTTACGGCGGCCTTATCTCCCGGTTTTTTGTATATTCTGGCAGGGGTTAAATGCATCCATATAGCCCAGGAGCTATATGTGATGTATTTTTTGCCATGTAAGGTATGTTTTATTGCGTCTCAGGGCGCCCCCCCCAGCGCCCTGCACCCTCAGTGACCGGAGTGTGAAGTGTGCTGAGAGCAATGGCGCACAGCTGCAGTGCTGTGCGCTACCTTATGAAGACAGGAAAGTCTTCTGCCGCTGATTTATGGACCTCTTCTTGCTTCAGCATCTGTAAGGGGGCCGGCGGCGCGGCTCCGGGACCCATCCATGGCTGGGCCTGTGATCGTCCCTCTGGAGCTAATGTCCAGTAGCCAAGAAGCCCAATCCACTCTGCACGCAGGTGAGTTCGCTTCTTCTCCCCTTAGTCCCTCGATGCAGTGAGCCTGTTGCCAGCAGGTCTCACTGAAAATAACAAACCTAAACTAAAACTTTCACTAAGAAGCTCAGGAGAACCCCTAGTGTGCACCCTTCTCGTCGGGCACAGAAATCTAACTGGGGCTTGGAGGAGGGTCATAGGGGGAGGAGCCAGTGCACACCAGTTAGTCCTAAAGCTTTCTTTAGATGTGCCCAGTCTCCTGCGGAGCCGCTATTCCCATGGTCCTTTCGGAGTCCCCAGCATCCACTAGGACGTTAGAGAAAAAAAGACTCCCAACGTTAGCAGAGCTGAACGGGAGCTGCATGGCATATTGAGGCAAGATGTATGAGGACACATCTGTATCCAAGCAGAGGAAGAGGTCACAGTGTTAGCGGCCATGTGAGTTCTGTGTGTACGGGTGGGTTCATTGTGCAATAGTGTCCGGCATATGTGTAAGGGGCATTACAGTATGTGTGTCATTATGTGTATAAGGGCATTATTAATGTGCCATGTATGTGTAAGGGGCATTACGTGTATAAGGGCATTCATAAGGGCTGGCATAATGTGTGAGGTGCATTATGTTTATGAGGACATTAATAATTTGTACCATATGTGTAAGGGGTATTACTGTGTGGTATTATGTGTATAAATGCATTACTACTGTGTAGCATTATGTGTATAAGGTGCTCTACTGTGTGGTGTAACGTATAGAAAGGGCACTACTGTTTGGTGTAATGTGAATAAGGAGAAATTCAGTGTGATATAATGTGAATAAGGAGAACTACTGAGAGAAGTAATGTATATAAGGTAAAGTGGTACTACTGTGTGATGTAACGTGAAGAAGGGACACTATTGCATGATATAATGTGAATATATTTGTACTACTGTGTGGCGTAATTTGAATTGGGGCTACTATTGTGTGGCTATGCCCCTTCCCAAAAGAGCACGCCTCTTTTTGGGCTGCGCTCCAAATGTGTGCACTTTTCTTATATAAAATGTGGGGGGTAGGAGCACCAAAATGAGGACTGCTATGACTGAGGAGTGATGGTGATGTGAAAGGAGTGCAGGGTCAAAGGCCAAAATCTTGCCTAGGGCATCATATTGATTAGGGCCGGCTCTGGCCCTGCTACATCATATGCTAGCCTGCTATAACATAGGCTTGAATGCCTGCTTTACCATGAGATGAAGAGGTGATGTAGAAATTGTTGCATTCTTTGAAATTGTTGTCTTAGTTACAAATCAAAACCCAAGTTCTGTAAATTCTATATAAAAGTATTATAACTATTTTTTAACATTATAATGGGACTATTATCTGTTACTAAATATAAGGCCACATTTTTTTATTTAGATTTTCATTTAGGGAAGTGACACAGAATTTTCATGGAACAAGACCACCCACATATTGTACTATTCTACTAATTACCTCCCCCCTACACAGTTCACACAAAACTTACAGGTGTTATCTTGCTACACTCACACAACCCACTAACCCCAGGCCAACGTTCTTGTGTGATTAAATCATATAGTCACCACAAACTTCTCAATCTGGCTGGACTAATGTAATACAGTGTGTACCATTTATCCTTGGGGGCGAATTGCCTATTTCCCTATAGAGTGTAAGCTTGCGAACAAGGCCCTCTTACTTCTCTGTATGCTATTACCTTGTCTTGTTTTATTATTTTTGTTACTGTTCTATTACTGTGCTGTTCCCAATTGTAAAGCACAAAGAAATATGCTGGTGCCATATAAGTAACTGTTGATAAATAATACATTTATTATAAGGTATGTCCTTTTTTTGGCACAAACCAAGCACAAAAGGTGTTGATCTATATATATATAAAAGGCAAATACCACTGGCTCATCACAAAATCTCCCGCACCATAAGGACTAGGAACTTGACATTTGGACAGTAGCTTACTTTTGTGATGTAAGAAGGGATTTTTCAAAATTCCACCCACAAAGGGGTTAAAAGGGGTGAGATGATTATTGGGAATTCCCCCCTCACTGAGGATAGTTAAGACAGCCCACCCAGCCGGGGCTATAAAGAAGGCATAGTGCCAGCGATAACAAGTTGCGGAGGGGGGAGGACACAATGCTCTGTTCCTGGACTTCCTTGCCAGCGGCAGTTGCAGAGCAGTCCATTATTCAAATTGGGAAGCCACATCAACTGCCACCTCCTAAAAACTGTCAAACATCGCTGGGTGTGGCTCCCCTATTTGAATAATGGACTACTCTGCAACTGCCACTGGCAAGGAAGTCCAGCTTTATGGTTCAGGAGATTTTGTGATGAGTCAGTGGTATTTGTCTTTTATAGATATAGATTTCAGATATAAGTACTTAACCAATCTATTTCCAGTCAGGACACTTATCAGAGGTTAACCTATCACTTGAACTAAACATTGCCGAACATCTCAGAGAGCAATAGGAGGAAATGAGACATAGATATTTTGACTCATAAATGCATTAAAGGAAAGCTTGATAGTCAGCAACTGCTTATCTGCTGTGTAAAGGGTACAGACAGCTCTCCCAATGATCTTAAGTGTTGTATGAAAATCTTTACCTTTTTACCTTAAAGGAGGAGCCCTAAGGAGAGTGAGAAGCTAAGCAAGGAAATCTAGGGCCCTTTGCAAAAGAGTCAGCCTATCCCTACAAACCTTACCTATTTAACATACAGTGGGCGGAGCTTGGCCTGTCATCCCAGAATTTATAGCACTGAGCAGGGCAGCATCAGAGGTGGGACGGGGCAGAGAAGGAGGTGGATTATTCCCCTCAGTGCCAGCCTTTTGACAGCATCAATCCAGGGTAGGCCCATCTGGAGATGTGGCCTGACAAAGATTGGCAGTGGCGGGTGGAGCATGTCTTGTAAGTCTAATTGCTAATCTTTTGTGATAAACTAACCAGTTAACTTTAGATATTGCTCGTTGTCAAGAAAATAAGACAGAGACTACAGATTCCCGTACAATAAAATCTTTGTGATTATACTTGAAATTCTGCAGCGAAGCACGGGTATTCAGCTAGGAAGCAATATATTTAAATAGGGTCTCTTTGCGTATCCTAGACACACAAGGAGCAGCCTGGCTCATATTTTGTCACAAATAAAGCACCGCATTTAATACAAACTCCACCGCTGTTCTTGTACTTTTCTACTTTGTTAATAAATTGAAGTGACTGCAGCCTAAATCATTTTCTGTGCGTAATTGTGCTGGGAACAGGGGAATGCGTATATAACACACAGTATTATCCTATCACCTTTTCTCCGGCTCCCTGTCATACGGACACAGCCATGCTCCAGTGATGTCACATACATCCCTTGTCACAAGACCACGCACAAGCCATTGTATTGTGGGAGGGCAACCATATTAATAAGACTGACAAATACAAAGGGGAAATTAAAAATGCCTGGTTAAAGTTCTATTAATGAGGGTCATAACATTACTGCATGAAAAGGAATCAGGACAATTACAGTTCACACAGCGGAACCATGAAACGCATGATATAAGGCAGGGAACTCGACCACCAGGCAATCATATTCACATTGGGGTCATGACCCTGAGATGTGAGAGGAGCATTGTGGGTCCTTACAAATAAAAGATAATAATAATAATTGTATTATGATTATTGTTATTATTATTATTATTATCGTTATTATTATTATTATTATTATTATTGGTCTCCCTCACTCAGTGCACTCGCTTTAATTATTTGTTTGTCTTAGCAAAAATGTTAACACAATACCATTTTAGAATTGCTACCTGGTAATGAGATATGAAGAAAATAGTTTTACTTATTTATTTATTTTATTTATTTATTTAAACATGTAGTGTTACAGAAAATCAATCCAATCTTATTATAATTTTGCAAGTCTAGCAATGCATGGAGAGTCCGGAGATTCGTGCATGAGTGCAATGATTTTACAAATGGCCACTAGATGGCAGTTTTCCATTTCTGTCTACGAATTTTACCCCAATAGAAGATTAATACATAAAGGAGAACATAAAGTGTGTGCAGTAACCGGTCCACATAGTGTACAGTATATTGCAATCAGTGTTCCTAGATGTGGTTATGTATAATGAGCAGCACTTTGTGTGTACATAAACACCGCGCACAAGTTACACATTAAAATATCTGGTCAGACTGGGAAGCGTCACCTCTGCTTAATCATAAGGATGACCTCTCACGTTTCCATTAACCTAAAAGACCAATGCTGCCTTGAAAATGATTTGCATGTGCATTATTGTGGTTTTCTTCTTGATGCCCATTGTGCATTTTAGTGTCTCTTTAAAAGTAGAAAAATTGAATAATTTTGTGTGAAAATAAAAATATATATTTTTTATACTTATGATTTATGGCTGACCTTGGGGTCAGCTAGGTGGCTGGTCATCATTATGCTGTCATAATGATGGGCCTATTTTTATGTAGAGGCCTGGGGCTGTAGTGACATCCAACCCATTTTTTGATCTGGGCTCCTGCTCTAAGGGGGACATTTACTAAGCAGTGATAAGAGCAGAGAAGTGAGCCAGTGGAGAAGTTACCCATGGCAACCAATCAGCACTGAAGTAACATCTATAATTTGCATACTATAAAATTATACAGAGCTGCTGATTGGTTGATGGGGCAACTTCTCCACTGGCTTGCTTCTCCACTCTTATCACTGCTTAGTAAATGTCCTCCTAAATCATTTATGATGTATGCTAAGCTGCTGTGTTTGTCATAGAGATTATTAGGGTTGGTGTTATCCAGTGCAGATTGGGCTCCTGAAATGGCGGCGTGATCTCATGGGGAATGGGCGTGGCCATGCAGCGCGCACACACCCACACACCCCTCCCATTTTCATCACTCTCTGGGATGCTGGGCTGCCCCCAGGGACTCATAGAAACATAGAATTTACTGGCAGATAAGAACCACTTGGCCTATCTGGTCTCCCATGTACACGCACACACTTATACACTAGGGTTAATTTTTGTTGGGATCCAGTTAACCTGTCTATATATATTTGGATTGTGGGAGGAAACCGGAGTACCCGGAGGAAACCCGCGCAAGTACGGAGAGCATATACAAACTCCACACAGTTAGGGCAATGGTGGGAATCAAACCCATGACCTCAGTGTTGGAGGCAGTAATGCTAACCATTACACCATCCATACGGTCTGCTGAGCAAATGGCAATGGCATAAATTGCATGTATGGAACTAAATGAGTATATCTGCCTGTATGCGGAGTGGTACACTGCACATCCATATGCTTGGTCTCATACCTGTCATCATTATTAGTGTGCACCTATCTCTGGGGGAAAAGATCCGGATACAGGTGCAATTACACTTCTGCACAGCGCTGCAGAGCCCACAATTCCAGCAATACGCCCTCTCTGAATATAGGCTATGAACATTGAACACCCCATTACAACCCCATACCACTCCTTCAGTCCCAGTTGTAGATGTACAGTGTATGACTCTACACAGTGGCATCACGAGGGTGTGTGGGGGTTGCGGCTTGCATATCCCAGAAACAACGCCTTTTTTATAGTGGTCTTATAACCCAGCCGGTCTAAGCCATACCCAATTTTAGTGGCCACACCACCAAACCACGAATCTACGCCCCCTTTTAGCTCCCGCCGCACCGGGTGTCCAGAGGGTAAGTGACCACTAACGCTGCATCACCCATGCAAGGTAATCTAGAGCATGTGCAGTGATCAGCTCCACAAGCAGTCCTGCGTTCCAAGATGCATCAGCCCCATTGTGCTTCTGCCATTTTAAATAGGAATGTGGTTGCCAAGGGAATCCCTTCCCCTACACCAGGGGTGGCCAACCCACGGCTCTCGAGCCGCATGCGGCTCTTTAATCGTCCGCATGTGGCTCAATCCGCTCCCGGCCCCCGCTGCGCTACTTCAAAGGACTCTAAGCGGCGTTTGAGGAGAGGGGAGGAGAGCGCTGCGCCCGCCTCTCCTGCCCTGACTCCTGCGGCGATGTCAAGCTTCAATTCGGTGCCGGACCATGAGCCAATCAGAGCTCGCGGTCCGGCAGCTAAGGCTCCTGATTGGCTGCCGGATAGCAAGCTCTGATTGGCTCACGGGCCAGCGCTGAATTGATGATATACACTGCCACCGGAGTCAGAGGAACAGGAGAGGCGCGCGCTCTCCTCGCCTCTCCTCACAACAGCAGCAGCAGCACGGTGAGCAGCACTTGGGGGGGGGGGGGGGAGGGGGGGAGCCACTGTGGGGACGTGTATCTGCACTGTGGCCATAGCTGGCACTGTGGGGGCATGTGTATCTGCGCTGTGGCCATAGCTGGCACTGTGGGGGCATGTGTATCTGCACTGTGGCCATAGCTGGCACTGTGGGGGCATGTGTATCTGCGCTGTGGCCATAGCTGGCACTGTGGGGGCATGTGTATCTGCGCTGGGGGCATAGCTGGCTCTGTGGGGGCATGTGTGTCTGCGCTGGGGGCATAGCTGGCACTGTGGGGGCATGTGTATCTGCGCTGGGGGCATAGCTGGCTCTGTGGGGGCATGTGTGTCTGCGCTGGGGGCATAGTTGGCACTGTGGGGGCATGTGTATCTGCACTGGGGGCATAGTTGGCACTGTGGGGGCATGTGTATCTGCGCTGGGGGCATAGCTGGCTCTGTGGGGGCATGTGTGTCTGCGCTGGGGGCATAGCTGGCACTGTGGGGGCATGTGTATCTGCGCTGGGGGCATAGCTGGCTCTGTGGGGGCATGTGTGTCTGCGCTGGGGGCATAGTTGGCACTGTGGGGGCATGTGTATCTGCACTGGGGGCATAGTTGGCACTGTGGGGGCATGTGTATCTGCACTGGGGGCATAGCTGGCACTGTGGGGGGATGTGTATCTGCACTGGGGGCATAGCTGGCACTGTGGGGACATGTGTATCTGCACTGGGGGCATACATGGCACTGTAAGGACATGTGTAGCTGGCACTGGGGGCATATCTGGCACTGGGGGCATATCTGGCACTGTTAGGACATGTGTATCTGGCACTGGGGGCATAGCTGGCACTGTGTGGACATGTGTATCTGGCACTGTGTGGACATGTGTATCTGGCACTGTTAGGACATGTGTATCTGAACTGGAGGCATATCTGGCACTGTGGGGACATGTGTATCTGGCACTGGGGGAATATCTGGCACTGTGGAGACTTGTGTATCTGGCACTGGGGGCATAGCTGGCACTGTGGAGACTTGTGTATCTGGCACTGGGGGCATAGCTGGCACTGTGGGACATGTGTATCTGGCACTGGGGGCATAGCTGGCACTGTGGGGGCATGTGTATCTGGCACTGGGGGCATATATTTATCTGGCACTGTGTGGACATATGTGTATCTGGCACTGTGGAGTGGGGTATATGTATCTGGCACTGTGGAGACACCGATTTATTGGCATTTTGTATATGTATCTGGCACTGTGGAGGCACCCATTTTTTGGCATTTTTATATGTATGTGGCACTGTACTGGGACATTATATGTATGTGGCACTGTGCAACATGACTAAAAACGGGGTTATGACACAAGGTCATACTCCTACAAATGTCATACCAAAAGGTGCGTGCACAAAAATGGGGTGTGGCTTTGTGAAAACTAGGCCATGCCCCCATTTTTGGGCGCACGCCTACAGCGCGCGCATGATAGTGGCTCTTGCCCTTTACTACGGATCTTTTCTGGCTCTTTGCCTCTGACTGGTTGGCCACCCCTGCCCTACACCTTGTACAAAAAGCAAACCCTTAACTACCATATCACATCACATGGGAAGGAAAATAAAAGCTATGCTGACACAAAGATACAATCACTGGACCTAAGTAAAACATCCAGATGTATATAAAGGTAACATAAACGTACAGTGCATTTCAGAAAACCCAGCGCACAGTACATTATCTGCATTTTCACTAATATACTCACCGCGCACTGCGGCATCAAAATAGCATTCATACATTTATACAATCATTTATTTCTTTACATTGCACTTTATTCCTCTATTTTCCCTTTTCCTTTGTACTTATTTTTTTTGTTTTTGTTCTTTTTTTTACTTTCATTTATATCGCTTTCTTTCATACGTAATGTGCCTAATGCAGAGTTGGAAGTAAGTCAATGTATATTGCATTTCTGTATGCACCTTGAGATGCACCCGCATCTGTGTCTGTAGCATACATGGGTTCCAGATGATAGGTCGACCCTATATGGTCGATATGCTTTAGGTCAACAGGTACAAAAGCATACCTCCCAACTGTCCCGATTTTGGCGGGACAGTCCCGTTTTTTACGGTCTGTCCCACTGTCCCACCAGCGGGTTGCAGTGTCTCACGGGTGGGGGGGGGGGGGGCATTTGGGAGATTCCCCCCCCCCGTCACTCGCTGCTCTGAACAGAGCAGCGGTGAATAGATGCTGTGCGCATGCGCACAGCATCTATTCCTGGCAGAAAGGGACAGGGGGCATGACCAGCAGCTCTCACAGCGCTGTTCATGCCCCCATAATGATGAAAACGGGGGCATGGCTTGCGGTCACGGCACTTGTTGCGAGGCCACGCCCCTTTCCGATAGATCACGCCCCCTAATTTCGGGTGTGCGTCTGCGGCGCGCAATGGTGTCCCTCCTTATACAGCTTCAAAGTTGGGAGGTATGACAAAAGGTCAACAGTTACATGGTCAAAAGGTCGACAGGTTCAAATAGCCAACAAGACAATGGTCGACACACATATGGTCAACACAAGTTTTTTTTCTCTACAATTTCATCATTTACCATCCGCATGAGCTACGATTGGGAATAGTAATCTGTGCCGAGCGCAGAGGAGCCACCTTGCCTGACACGTGGCGATTGAAGCGGCACACTAATTGGGGTCCCGTGGTTTAATATAAAAAATGACACCCCCCCAAAAAAATTGTCTACCTTTTCTGTGTCGATCTTTCCACGTGGACCTTTTGCAGTGACGGACTTTTGACCCTGTCCACCAGTTGCATGTCAACCATACGGGGTCAACCTACTGACCTAATTCTGGTCGACCCAATGGTCCAAGTCAGCATACGTGCCTGGTTCGCTACAAGCCGTCATCAGCAATTCAGGGACATGCGGTGAGCTAAATGGCTCAGGAGGCACTGCTGCAGTTAGGTGCAAAGGGTCCGTCTCCACAAAGGTGCACTGCCACTTCCAGCCACGCCTGCATAGGCTGCATTTGCAGTAACACACCCACAATGAGTTTTGGCTATGTGAGAACGCCCCACCGGTTCTTCAGAAATGCCTATGTCTCTGCATATCTGTGTGCACCCACTTTTGGAGAATGAGCAATGTGAATAGATGCAAGATACATGTGGCAAATCAGCGTACCTTCACCTCTGCATCCTGCCCAAGTTGTCTAGATTTATCTCTGGTGTTCAATAAGACAGTTGTCTGTTTAGCTGGGTATTTATAAACTGTTATATATAGTATTTTGAAACCTAAGTAATGATAATTAGCAATAACCAGGAGCAAAGTATCAATAGGGCAGGTAAGTATTCCACATATTATAATACATACCAGTGAGAACTAACATGGCCGGCCCTTTGTGAGGTCTGGGGGCTCCTGACGCCGAGGCAGAGGGGGCACCTGTAAAATCAGTAAATAAAACATAAACCATAATGAGAATCCACATGAATCACAGACTTACATTCTCAAGTGCAGAATATTGAGACTGGTTTACACAGATCACTTTCTGGAGTATTTGAGTATCAGAATTATTGTCATACCTAGCAATGCAGTAAAACATTATACATACACTGCGGGTGATTCAGACCTGATGGCTGCTGTGCGTTTTTACACAGGGGGCGATCAGGTACTAGCTGCGCATGCACCGCAATGCGCACGTGCATCGGCAAACAGCAACGGGCATTCCCAGTCAGCGACGGGATGGTGCGAAAAAAAACGATTGCATGGGTGTTCGCAAGGTGACTGACAGGAGGAAGCCGTTTGTGGGTGGCAACTGACCATTTATTGGGAGTTTCCGGAAAAACGCAGGCGTGCCAAAGTGTTTTCAGGGAGGGTGTGTGATGTCAGCTCCGGCCCGGATCAGCCTGTTCTCATCGCACTGTAGGAGTAAGTCCTGGGCTGCACACAGACTGCACAAAGTTGATTTTTGCAGCTCGGCGTACACATGGGATCGCACACTTACACAGCGAATTTACACTCCCCCTGGGGGCCGGCGACTATCTGAACGCAGGACAGAAAAGTTTGCAGCCCAGCGAACAGGTCTGAATCACCCCCCACTGTCTGCACACCCACTGCATCACTCGGGTTTCACTGGAGATTGCAACAATGTTGCATAGACTGTGCTTGACTAATACAAAGATGATCAAAAAAAATCAGAGACCCAAGGCGCAATCTCACTTATGCAGCTAATTGAGCAAGTGAAGGCCACTTAACCCTCATATAAATACAACAGACAGATAAAAAAAAAAAGCTCAAATAAAAGCGCTCAGTGTAGTTTCATATAACTGAAAAAATATTAATAATACTTAATGTCCATATGATTATACATGAAATAGTCCAATCCCAAGATGATTCCTCCGGTTGTGGTGTGAGGACGATCAAATCTCCAACTCCATAGGACGTATCAAAATGATATGCAACAAAAGCAAAAATAACAAATCATGGTGTAATACGTCTTTAAATACTGAAAGCAAGCATGCAGCTAGAAAAAACAGGTTTTCAAAGGAGATGGATGGCGTACCCCACTCACAATAGATATAGCTAGTCTCCGCACATAAAGGTATCTTTCACTCCACCATATACTGTAAGTCAACATTACTCACTCAGAGAAAGATGTTGATCCTCACGTAACGGTTTCTTTGTGTGTAGCTCCAAGGATATTGATAGAAATAGTGTTATAGATAAAAACACTTAATTACAAAATTAAAAACATTTTTTACACAAGCAGGGGACCTTAACATAAAATGGCTCAGGGGCGGACAGTGAAACAGCTGGTATGGCCGCAGGCCGAAAACGGCACTAACCAGCTGGAATGTAATAGCACAATTCCAACCTCAAGAAACCAAGTAATGCAGGAACCACCTGTAGGCACTCTTCCAACCCTGCTTGTGTAAAAAAAATAAAAATCATTTTGTAATAAAGTGTTTTTATCAATAACACTTTTTCTATCAATATCCTTGGAGCTACACACAAAGAAACTGTTACGTGAGGATCAACATCTTTCTCTGAGTGAGTAATGGTACGCATCGTATTATACGGTTGACTTACAGTATATGGTGGAGTGTAAGATACCTTTATGTGCAGAGACTAGCTATATCTATTGTGAGTGGGGTACGCCATCCATCTCCTTTGAAAACCTGTTTTTTCTAGCTGCATGCTTGCTTTCAGTATTTAAAGACGTATTACACCATGATTTGTTATTTTTGCTTTTGTTGCATATCATTTTGATACGTCCTATGGAGTTGGAGATTTGATCGTCCTCACACCACAACCGGAGGAATCATCTTGGGATTGGACTATTTCATGTATAATCATATGGACATTAAGTATTATTAATATTTTTTCAGTTATATGAAACTACACTGAGCGCTTTTATTTGAGCTTTTTTTTTAATAATGAATAAGATGCCAAATAATTTACATATATGAAAATGACTTTGCCACTTAGCCTGTGATTGCAGATGATCTAGTGTATGCTCTGTCTGCCTGCTTGGCTGACATATAAGATTGAGTGAATAGTGATTGGGATATGGTTGGTGTAATAAGCAAGAAAATATATCTTTCTAAAGAATGATATAGTTTCCTAAATTCTGAAGGTGTATCATATAATGTGCTCATAATATTTATTTTTATTTATTTTTTAACTTCCCCCTTGATGCTGGACATGCCCACTATCTGGAAAGTTTTGGGGGGAGGGTGCTGCTGCCATGGCCCATGGCTAGACCTTACATCTCTGGTGCTGCCCATGTGGGGCCACTAGTACAAATTTTTCCAGGGCCGCTTTTTGTTCCCAATCCGCCCCTGTTAGTAACACATCCCGGTAAGCTATCTTGTTCATGTCTGGCTATATTTACATGTGCTGTTTAATTGTACAGGAACCTTTATACACTACCCTGCTTACTGCCTACATTGCCACACATGTCTATGCAAATGGCTGCGTCAGTCCTATTAAGATCAATGTTTTATTTTAAAAGTCTTGTTCGCTCAATGCTAGCTGATCAGAATGTATCTGAGATGGAGGAGTCACCTGGGTTTACCACTCACATGCTTGTACTCATCGCTGCATAATCAATGTATTACTACTATATGAGAATGCTACAAGAAATATACTCAACACTGTTCATAACAATTCATCTGAACGTATTAATGCCTAATGGGAAATTCTGCATCAAATGAATTATACAGCTAAAATGACAATTCCTCGCCTACCTTGCAAATGTGATGTGGGTAAAGCTCTTGGATGCGGGCCTGTAGCTCCCTGAAGCAAAGACAAACATACAAAACAGTTAATAGTGCAACAACTGTATATAACATTCACTTATCGAGTGTACAGTGGGGGTAATTCTGAGTTGATCGCAGCAGGAAATTTGTTAGCAGTTGGGCAAAACCATGTGCACTGCAGGGGGGGGGGGGGGGGGCAGATATAACATTTGCAGAGAGAGTTAGATTTGGGTGGATTATTTTGTTTCTGTGCAGGGTAAATACTGGCTGCTTTATTTTTACACTGCAATTTAGATTGCAGATTGAACACACCCCACCCAAATCTAACGCTCTCTGCACATGTTATATCTGTCCCCCCTGCAGTGCACATGGTTTTGCCCAACTGCTAACAAAATTCTTGCTGCGATCAACTCAGAATTACCCCCAGTGTTCAGAGACACAGTAGATTAAGGAGATGTGCAGACGAGTAAGATGGTGCTTTCATACCCTGCAATAGAAACATTGAATTTGACGGCAGATAAGAACCACTTGGCCCATCTAGTCTGCCCCTTTTTTTAACCATATTTTTACCTCAAACCTTATTTGATCCTTATTTCTTTGTAAGGATATCCTTATGTCTATCCCATGCATGCTTAAATTGCTCTACTGTCTTAGCCTCTACCACCTCTGATGGGAGGCTATTCCACTTGTTATGTGGGTAAAGCTCACTTCAGTGGTCCAGGTGTAAGAAATGGGAGTAGCTATACCCAGAGGCTATACTGTGGGTACCGGATTCCCAATGGGCGTCACTGCTTCCTGCTTAGAGGCTTATGCAGCACGACATGTGCCCTTATATTATGGGTGTGGATCATAGAGTCGGCAGTAATTAGGTCGACAGTCATTAGGTAGACCACTATTGGTCAACAGTGACTAGGTCGACACCTGAAATAGGTTGACACGGTCATTAAGTCGACCTGGAAAATGGTCGACATTAGTTTTTTATATTTTTTGGTGTCGTTTTCTTCGTAAAGTTACTGGGAACCCCAATTAGTGCACCGTGTCCTCCTGCTCCGCTACTGCTGCGCTCAGCACAGGTTACTATTCCCAGTCGTAGTCCACGTGGCACATAAAGTATGAAAAAGTAAAAAAAAAAGAAAAAAAAAGTGAAAAACTAATGTTGACCCTTGCCATGTCGGCCTAGTGACCACGTCGACCTATTGACCATGTCGACCTAATGCATGTCGACCAATAGTGGTCGACCTAATGACTGTCAACCTAAGTGCTGTCGATCTAAGGACCGGATACCTTAATACCTGTCCCCTTTTGTTACTACCCCCCTCCCACTGATCATGGCACATTACTACTAGAGATGAGCGCCTGAAATTTTTCGGGTTTTGTGTTTTGGTTTTGGGTTCGGTTCCGCGGCCGTGTTTTGGGTTCGAACGCGTTTTGGCAAAACCTCACCGAATTTTTTTTGTCGGATTCGGGTGTGTTTTGGATTCGGGTGTTTTTTTCAAAAAACACTAAAAAACAGCTTAAATCATAGAATTTGGGGGTCATTTTGATCCCAAAGTATTATTAACCTCAAAAACCATAATTTACACTCATTTTCAGTCTATTCTGAATACCTCACACCTCACAATATTATTTTTAGTCCTAAAATTTGCACCGAGGTCACTGTGTGAGTAAGATAAGCGACCCTAGTGGCCGACACAAACACCGGGCCCATCTAGGAGTGGCACTGCAGTGTCACGCAGGATGTCCCTTCCAAAAAACCCTCCCCAAACAGCACATGACGCAAAGAAAAAAAGAGGCGCAATGAGGTAGCTGTGTGAGTAAGATTAGCGACCCTAGTGGCCGACACAAACACCGGGCCCATCTAGGAGTGGCACTGCAGTGTCACGCAGGATGGCCCTTCCAAAAAACCCTCCCCAAACAGCACATGACGCAAAGAAAAAAAGAGGCGCAATGAGGTAGCTGTGTGAGTAAGATTAGCGACCCTAGTAGCCGACACAAACACCGGGCCCATCTAGGAGTGGCACTGCAGTGTCACGCAGGATGTCCCTTCCAAAAAACCCTCCCCAAACAGCACATGACGCAAAGAAAAAAAGAGGCGCAATGAGGTAGCTGTGTGAGTAAGATTAGCGACCCTAGTGGCCGACACAAACACCGGGCCCATCTAGGAGTGGCACTGCAGTGTCACGCAGGATGTCCCTTCCAAAAAACCCTCCCCAAACAGCACATGACGCAAAGAAAAAAAGAGGCGCAATGAGGTAGCTGACTGTGTGAGTAAGATTAGCGACCCTAGTGGCCGACACAAACACCGGGCCCATTTAGGAGTGGCACTGCAGTGTCACGCAGGATGTCCCTTCCAAAAAACCCTCCCCAATCAGCACATGATGCAAAGAAAAAGAAAAGAAAAAAGAGGTGCAAGATGGAATTGTCCTTGGGCCCTCCCACCCACCCTTATGTTGTATAAACAAAACAGGACATGCACACTTTAACCAACCCATCATTTCAGTGACAGGGTCTGCCACACGACTGTGACTGATATGACGGGTTGGTTTGGACCCCCCCCAAAAAAGAAGCAATTAATCTCTCCTTGCACAAACTGGCTCTACAGAGGCAAGATGTCCACCTCATCATCACCCTCCGATATATCACCGTGTACATCCCCCTCCTCACAGATTATCAATTCGTCCCCACTGGAATCCACCATCTCAGCTCCCTGTGTACTTTGTGGAGGCAATTGCTGCTGGTCAATGTCTCCGCGGAGGAATTGATTATAATTCATTTTAATGAACATCATCTTCTCCACATTTTCTGGATGTAACCTCGTACGCCGATTGCTGACAAGGTGAGCGGCGGCACTAAACACTCTTTCGGAGTACACACTTGTGGGAGGGCAACTTAGGTAGAATAAAGCCAGTTTGTGCAAGGGCCTCCAAATTGCCTCTTTTTCCTGCCAGTATAAGTACGGACTGTGTGACGTGCCTACTTGGATGCGGTCACTCATATAATCCTCCACCATTCTATCAATGTTGAGAGAATCATATGCAGTGACAGTAGACGACATGTCCGTAATCGTTGTCAGGTCCTTCAGTCCGGACCAGATGTCAGCATCAGCAGTCGCTCCAGACTGCCCTGCATCACCGCCAGCGGGTGGGCTCGGAATTCTGAGCCTTTTCCTCGCACCCCCAGTTGCGGGAGAATGTGAAGGAGGAGATGTTGACAGGTCGCGTTCCGCTTGACTTGACAATTTTGTCACCAGCAGGTCTTTCAACCCCAGCAGACTTGTGTCTGCCGGAAAGAGAGATCCAAGGTAGGCTTTAAATCTAGGATCGAGCACGGTGGCCAAAATGTAGTGCTCTGATTTCAACAGATTGACCACCCGTGAATCCTTGTTAAGCGAATTAAGGGCTCCATCCACAAGTCCCACATGCCTAGCGGAATCGCTCCGTGTTAGCTCCTCCTTCAATGTCTCCAGCTTCTTCTGCAAAAGCCTGATGAGGGGAATGACCTGACTCAGGCTGGCAGTGTCTGAACTGACTTCACGTGTGGCAAGTTCAAAGGGCATCAGAACCTTGCACAACGTTGAAATCATTCTCCACTGCGCTTGAGACAGGTGCATTCCACCTACTATATCGTGCTCAATTGTATAGGCTTGAATGGCCTTTTGCTGCTCCTCCAACCTCTGAAGCATATAGAGGGTTGAATTCCACCTCGTTACCACTTCTTGCTTCAGATGATGGCAGGGCAGGTTCAGTAGTTTTTGGTGGTGCTCCAGTCTTCTGTACGTGGTGCCTGTACGCCGAAAGTGTCCCGCAATTCTTCTGGCCACCGACAGCATCTCTTGCACGCCCCTGTCGTTTTTTAAAAAATTCTGCACCACCAAATTCAAGGTATGTGCAAAACATGGGACGTGCTGGAATTTGCCCATATTTAATGCACACACAATATTGCTGGCGTTGTCCGATGCCACAAATCCACAGGAGAGTCCAATTGGGGTAAGCCATTCCGCGATGATCTTCCTCAGTTGCCGTAAGAGGTTTTCAGCTGTGTGCGTATTCTGGAAAGCGGTGATACAAAGCGTAGCCTGCCTAGGAAAGAGTTGGCGTTTGCGAGATGCTGCTACTGGTGCCGCCGCTGCTGTTCTTGCGGCGGGAGTCCATACATCTACCCAGTGGGCTGTCACAGTCATATAGTCCTGACCCTGCCCTGCTCCACTTGTCCACATGTCCGTGGTTAAGTGGACATTGGGTACAACGGCATTTTTTAGGACACTGGTGAGTCTTTTTCTGACGTCCGTGTACATTCTCGGTATCGCCTGCCTAGAGAAGTGGAACCTAGATGGTATTTGGTAACGGGGGCACACTGCCTCAATAAATTGTCTAGTTCCCTGTGAACTAACGGCGGATACCGGACGCACGTCTAACACCAACATAGTTGTCAAGGCCTCAGTTATCCGCTTTGCAGCAGGATGACTGCTGTGATATTTCATCTTCCTCGCAAAGGACTGTTGAACAGTCAATTGCTTACTGGAAGTAGTACAAGTGGGCTTACGACTTCCCCTCTGGGATGACCATCGACTCCCAGCAGCAACAACAGCAGCGCCAGCAGCAGTAGGCGTTACACGCAAGGATGCATCGGAGGAATCCCAGGCAGGAGAGGAATCGTCAGAATTGCCAGTGACATGGCCTGCAGGACTATTGGCATTCCTGGGGAAGGAGGAAATTGACACTGAGGGAGTTGGTGGGGTGGTTTGCGTGAGCTTGGTTACAAGAGGAAGGGATTTACTGGTCAGTGGACTGCTTCCGCTGTCACCCAAAGTTTTTGAACTTGTCACTGACTTATTATGAATGCGCTGCAGGTGACGTATAAGGGAGGATGTTCCGAGGTGGTTAACGTCCTTACCCCTACTTATTACAGCTTGACAAAGGGAACACACGGCTTGACACCTGTTGTCCGCATTTCTGGTGAAATACCTCCACACCGAAGAGCTGATTTTTTTGGTATTTTCACCTGGCATGTCAACGGCCATATTCCTCCCACGGACAACAGGTGTCTCCCCGGGTGCCTGACTTAAACAAACCACCTCACCATCAGAATCCTCCTGGTCAATTTCCTCCCCAGCGCCAGCAACACCCATATCCTCCTCATCCTGGTGTACTTCAACACTGACATCTTCAATCTGACTATCAGGAACTGGACTGCGGGTGCTCCTTCCAGCACTTGCAGGGGGCGTGCAAATGGTGGAAGGCGCATGCTCTTCACGTCCAGTGTTGGGAAGGTCAGGCATCGCAACCGACACAATTGGACTCTCCTTGTGGATTTGGGATTTCGAAGAATGCACAGTTCTTTGCTGTGCTGATTTGCCAGCTTGAGTCTTTTCATTTTTCTAGCGAGAGGCTGAGTGCTTCCATCCTCATGTGAAGCTGAACCACTAGCCATGAACATAGGCCAGGGCCTCAGCCGTTCCTTGCCACTCCGTGTCGTAAATGGCATATTGGCAAGTTTACGCTTCTCCTCCGACAATTTTATTTTAGGTTTTGGAGTCCTTTTTTTTCTGATATTTGGTGTTTTGGATTTGACATGCTCTGTACTATGACATTGGGCATCGGCCTTGGCAGACGACGTTGCTGGCATTTCATCGTCTCGGCCATGACTAGTGGCAGCAGCTTCAGCACGAGGTGGAAGTGGATCTTGATCTTTCCCTAATTTTGGAACCTCAACATTTTTGTTCTCCATATTTTAATAGGCACAACTAAAAGGCACCTCAGGTAAACAATGGAGATGGATACTAGTATACAATTATGGACTGCCTGCCGAGTGCAGACACAGAGGTAGCCACAGCCGTGAACTACCGTACTGTACTGTGTCTGCTGCTAATATAGACTGGTTGATAAAGAGATGTCTATGTAACTATGTATGTATAAAGAAGAAAGAAAAAAAAAACACGGTTAGGTGGTATACAATTATGGACGGACTGCCTGCCGAGTGCAGACACAGAGGTAGCCACAGCCGTGAACTACCGTACTGTACTGTGTCTGCTGCTAATAATATAGACTGGTTGATAAAGAGATGTCGTAGTAGTATGTATGTATAAAGAAGAAAGAAAAAAAAACCACGGTTAGGTGGTATACAATTATGGACGGACTGCCTGCCGAGTGCAGACACAGAGGTAGCCACAGCCGTGAACTACCGTACTGTACTGTGTCTGCTGCTAATATAGACTGGTTGATAAAGAGATGTCTATGTAACTATGTATGTATAAAGAAGAAAGAAAAAAAAACCACGGTTAGGTGGTATACAATTATGGACGGACTGCCTGCCGAGTGCAGACACAGAGGTAGCCACAGCCGTGAACTACCGTACTGTACTGTGTCTGCTGCTAATATAGACTGGTTGATAAAGAGATGTCTATGTAACTATGTATGTATAAAGAAGAAAGAAAAAAAAACCACGGTTAGGTGGTATACAATTATGGACGGACTGCCTGCCGAGTGCAGACACAGAGGTAGCCACAGCCGTGAACTACCGTACTGTACTGTGTCTGCTGCTAATATAGACTGGTTGATAAAGAGATGTCTATGTAACTATGTATGTATAAAGAAGAAAGAAAAAAAAACCACGGTTAGGTGGTATACAATTATGGACGGACTGCCTGCCGAGTGCAGACACAGAGGTAGCCACAGCCGTGAACTACCGTACTGTACTGTGTCTGCTGCTAATATAGACTGGTTGATAAAGAGATGTCGTAGTAGTATGTATGTATAAAGAAGAAAAAAAAACCACGGTTAGGTGGTATACAATTATGGACGGACTGCCTGCCGAGTGCAGACACAGAGGTAGCCACAGCCGTGAACTACCGTACTGTGTCTGCTGCGACTGGATGATAAATGATATAAAAAATATATATATATCACTACTGCAGCCGGACAGGTATATATTATATATTATATAATGACGGACCTGCTGGACACTGTCTGTCAGCAGAATGAGTTTTATTTTTATAGAATAAAAAAAAAAACAACACACAAGTGAAGTCACACGACGAGTGTTTAACTTTTTCAGGCAATCACAATATAAGTATACTACTAACTATACTGGTGGTCAGTGTGGTCAGGTCACTGGTCAGTCACACTGGCAGTGGCACTCCTGCAGCAAAAGTGTGCACTGTTTAATTTTAATATAATATTATGTACTCCTGGCTCCTGCTATAACCTATAACTGGCACTGCAGTAGTGCTCCCCAGTCTCCCCCACAATTATAAGCTGTGTGAGCTGAGCAGTCAGACAGATATATAATATATATAGATGATGCAGCACACTGGGCTGAGCCTGAGCAGTGCACACAGATATGGTATGTGACTGAGTCACTGTGTGTATCGCTTTTTTCAGGCAGAGAACGGATATATTAAATAAACTGCACTGTCTGGTGGTCACTCACTAGTAAACTCTCTGCACTCTCTACACTTCTACAGTACTCCTCCTAGTCCTAAGCTCCAGTAAATCTCTCTCTCTTATAATCTAAATGGAGAGGACGCCAGCCACGTCCTCTCACTATCAATCTCAATGCACGTGTGAAAATGGCGGCGACGCGCGGCTCCTTATATAGAATCCGAGTCTCGCGAGAATCCGACAGCGTCATGATGACGTTCGGGCGCGCTCGGGTTAACCGAGCAAGGCGGGAGGATCCGAGTCTGCTCGGACCCGTGAAAAAAACCATGAAGTTCGGGCGGGTTCGGATTCAGAGAAACCGAACCCGCTCATCTCTAATTACTACACCACTGTATACAACTAAGATCTTCTGTAAAAGAAGATTCCTTAAGGTGCGTACACACTGGGCGATTACGTGAAAATCGCTGTCCGGAAAATCACACAGTGCACACACACTGAGCGATTTTTACCCGGCCCAGCCATTTTCACGGGGGTGAACCACTTTCTACAGTAGGAGACTGTAGAAAGTAGTTCACTCGGCCGGTAAAACAGGCCGACGGACGGCGGCGGCCAGCGATGATGCGGGAGCGTGCATCAGCGCTCACTGCTCACCAACGATCCATACACACTAGGTGATTCTGAGCTCAAAGTGGCTCAATATGCCAAAAGTGAGCTACTTCGAGCTCAAAAGCGCCCAGTGTGTATACACCTTTAGTTTGGATGTGCTGCTTGTGGGAGATACTGTAGCTCATATACAAAGCTCCCTGCACATATTCTTTTCAGCCTATAGTAAAACTGAAACGTGGACAGTTGTTCCATAGAATGCAGATGCAAATATGACTGACTATAGGGGGAAGCCTATGTAACAAACATCGCTAGGCTTCCAATCTATCACCATGGCGATAGGCCGCTGGCAGCATTATCACTAGTGACAGCAGTGTTATCACCAGTGGTAGCACTGTCTTGTATACAGCAAAGCAAAGAAAAGCCCCATTGCTGAGAACACATTTGCTCCGACCCTTTTGTAAATTTGCCCAATGGTGACACTGGGCCTGATTGGGAATTGTACGCAATGTTTTCGCAGAGTTTCACTGGGACCCATTTATCTTTGTATATTTGCGGCTATTTCCCTCAAAACACCAGTTTTTGTGAGTTAGCCGCAAATATTAGGTAACTGCTGAATGTATGAAGGATGGACTGCTGCAGGTATACCCAATACCTGGTACAATCCCTCCGTTCCCGCCATCAGCCGCATCCCCTATAGGTTTCTATGGAGAATGCAGTGCTGCCAGATTTATGCAAAGCATTCCTGATATTGGTCCTTGCAGCTACCGCCATCTGAGCCCTATGGGCTACACACCGCATAGACCCCCCCCCCCCCCGGCAGCAGTCCCAGTACATCGCAGGGACGGTCGCCTTTCGGAGCCCATGTCCCTGTGAGTGCTGATTAATACATCAGCACAATGTGATAAGATCCCAACCAGATTGCACTGAATATGCGATCTATGATAAATGGCCCCCACTGTGCTTGTGTCGCAATGGTCCTGTGACTTCAGTCACACAGAGGTTTTATTCCCAAAGTGATTGACAGTCAGGAGATGTTTGGGAGAGGTAACGGGAAGTGGTGTCAAAAACACAGGCATGTCGCGACAGTTTTCATCTGTGATCCCGTGTGTAGCAACTGTGGCTCCAACATTGCACTTCCTGCGGCCATGCTGCACGAACATACAGCTCCTCAGAAGCCCAATCACTGACTGATCTGCGACAGAGGCTGCGTCACTGTACTCAGCTGCTGGGAGTTGCACAGCCCCCGGTGGGTGTCTCAATACGAATCTAGGCAGCTGCGGCATTTGCATATTTTTGCACGGTATCCAAGTAGACAATTGCAGCTGCGGCAGCATTAGCATACAACCCTAAATCAGGCCATATGTCCCTTCCTTATCTGAGCTGCCACACAGTAAGCTGACTTTCTCATCTCTCCTGTGCAATGTGCAGGGAAAGACACAGCTCCCCTGTGTCTCACCCTAATCCAGCCTTCAGGACAATCATCAAGAAGTAGCAGCTCTGTACTATTACACTTTCATCTATGACAGTAATAGACACTTAGACCAGCATACAGTAATCAATAGCGATGACTACAGCCCAGACGCTCAGCGGCCTCTATGTGACTCAGTGCTCCGCTGAGTGTAATAGTTGTAATGACCCTCGGTAATATCACACAGATCTATTTGTGTTCCCACAAGATGATTTTCACCTGTGTCATTGTTACTCCAGAGTTACATTAATGGTAATTGGTGGGAACTATTAAGCATATCAATGGCTGCTCTACAACTGCTGGACGCAACACCTACAGCTGCTTCTCCATTCCCAGCACGTTCCGCCAGCCAGGGGCATTATGCGGTGCATTGATCAAGAGCTGAGTTCTCTACAGTGCTTTGCTAATGGGTAGAATTTTATAAGATTTGTACATTGAGAGGAGAGTATTGGAAATGGAATACATCATTCTCTGTGATTGTGGAATTAAATTCTAATTCATAATATTTCCAATAACATTAGAAAACTCATAAACAATATCTAATCTTCTATGGCGTGTTCCTCCCATAACCAAGACAAACGCTGATTTGTTTCGTTACTCTCAAAACAAAAACAATAGGCACTCTTCATATATTCCTAAAATGCGCATCCACTGATTGTCGCTGCGACACAACTCGGAGCATGTAAAGTATAAACCGCATGAATGGTACAGTGAAAAATGATTTAATATAATGTAATATATTTAGGATCATTAATAAAAGGATTGCCGCCATATTGCATGGTGAATGTCAATTGCACACAGTTGGCATTACTTACCACTGTGCCTACACCTGAAATATTTGTACTGCACTTAAGATGTCTTGCGCTGACATTTAACTAGGCTAGTTGGTGTTGACGTCATACAGTTACCCAGTACTTTACAGGCTGATATACTGTAGTAAAACAATCTTTTATAAATGTATCTTACTGCTTTCAGCATGGGACTGGTCTTACCCTAAGGTTGGGGCCTGCAGGGATTTCATCTCCATGCTGAAGGTGCTAGGGTAGGCTGTGTTATTATGGCAGGGGGACCCCACACTGCTACTTTCCCAGCTACAAAGTTACCAGCCCAGACTGTCATAGGCAGGTTCTGGTACAGGCTTTTGAGGGGACCCCATGTTCTTTGTCCACCCATCCCTGCTGATTTGCCAGTACTAGCCCTGCCTATGAGCGCAAAGTACTTTGGGGTATGATACAAGCTTTTTTCAAAATGATTTATATATACAGTTTACACAGTAGCAGGTCCATGCTGATAATCCCTTGTCGGATCTAGCAGCACAACAGACACCCCTCCTGACAGGTGATTGATTCTGTGGCCCCTCTGGACTTCAACACAGGGAGAAAGTACGTAAACACATCTTTATTGTATAAGCCTTACACCAAAGCAACCCATCCATCTCTTGTTCTGATTCTCTTAGCATAAAGAAGCATAAGTGTCAGCTGTATATACTAATAGTCCAGGGCCACCCCTTGACATAGGCGATCTAAGCACTTTCCTAGAGCAACCTAGCTCCAAGGGGGATGAGCTGCAGAGACTCAGCTGGGAGGCATGGGGTGATGGAGAGAGGGGGTACCCCGGGTAGTCATGGCACTGCGATCAGATGAAAAGAAGTGAGATGATCAATCATCATCCTTTAAATATGCAGCACTGGTAGGCTCAAAGTGCAGGGAGAGGAGGCAGAGCTGGGAGGAGGTCTCAGGAGGGCCTCTGGAAAAGGGAGGAGAGTTAGGAAGTGAAGATAGATGGCCAGAAGAGAGGGAGATGGAGCCATGAGAAGGACACGAATTGGCAGGGAAGAGAAGGGATGCAGGTAGGGAAGAGGAGGTAGGAGGGCCGGAGGAGGGGGAGGCGGAGGCAGGAGGAAAACTCAGGCAGGCAGGGAAGAGGAGGGAGGCAGGTAGGGAAGCGGAACCTAGGGCACCTAATTGGTCAAGGCCTCTGTGTAAGTCTGCATTAGAACTAGTTAATTGCTGGGAAAGGTTGTTTTTAACACAGGTACAGTATCTGCAATCATTAATTAAGAGTATTATAAACATTTGAAATAATCTACTAGGGGTGTTATTGGTAAAAATTGTGTAGGTTACACTGGTGTGCGCATGTGTATTAGCAGGCTAACCTGTTACATAGGCCAAGTGCCTGCATTCACTCACCAATCACAGACTAACCTGCTACCCAGACTGTGTACTATACTGTGCTCACTATCCAATCACAGACTAACTAGCTACGCAGATTGTGTGACTGCGCTCACTCTGTAACATCACTATCCAATCACAGACTAACTAGCTACGCAGATTGTGTGACTGCGCTCACTCTGTAACATCACTATCCAATCACAGACTAACCAGCTACGCAGATTGTGTGACTGCGCTCACTCTGTAACATCACTATCCAATCACAGACTAACTAGCTACGCAGATTGTGTGACTGCGCTCACTCTGTAACATCACTATCCAATCACAGACTAACCAGCTACGCAGATTGTGTGACTGCGCTCACTCTGTAACATCACTATCCAATCACAGACTAACTAGCTACGCAGATTGTGTGACTGCGCTCACTCTGTAACATCACTATCCAATCACAGACTAACCAGCTACGCAGATTGTGTGACTGCGCTCACTCTGTAACATCACTATCCAATCACAGACTAACCAGCTACGCAGATTGTGTGACTGCGCTCACTCTGTAACATCACTATCCAATCACAGACTAATCAGCTACGCAGATTGTGTGACTGCGCTCACTCTGTAACATCACTATCCAATCACAGACTAACCAGCTACGCAGATTGTGTGACTGCGCTCACTCTGTAACATCACTATCCAATCACAGACTAACCAGCTACGCAGATTGTGTGACTGCGCTCACTCTGTAACATCACTATCCAATCACAGACTAACTCCTCCTAGCTCCCAAGAATTAAAAAAAGCGAAATCAGGTCACAAACAAGCCCCTCCCACTGTGCTCACTCTTTGTCCTCACCATCCATAGACTGTGTGACTACAATACTGTACCTACCTACTCTTCGGGTACATCTGAGAGACAGCTGAATTTAGAGAAGTTCCCATAAACTCCTGGAACAGTGGGTTCCACTCCCACATCCTGCCCACTGATTAGTGAAATTGTCAGGACACGTAGAGTATGGAGGAGGACAGTTGTATGCAATGATCTGATATTTCACATTTATCCAGGCAGAATAAGTCTTCTGCAAAATCTGTGGAAACCCTGCTGCTAATTCACACAAAATGCACCTCAATTTGTAAAACCATGCTCATTTAAAAAAAACAAAACCTCGCCCTTTTTCTATGAAGAACCCCACCCACTTTCCTGTAAGCCCAGACGCTTTTAGGGTCCACGCTTTGGAACTATTCCGCTGAAACTGAGACATATGTGAGAACATACAAACTCCACACATATAGTGTCCTGGTCAGAACAGGACCATGAACTCAGAGGTGTCAGATAGCAGTGCTGAACACTGTGTCACAGTGCCATTATAATTCAAAATGCCCACTAGCACACTTGGGCCTGATGTATGCTCTCCCAATGTTTGTTCTCGTAGTTAAGCACCGGAACCATTTTCGGACATGTATCAGCCTACTGTGATCCCGTATGCAGGAAACACGTCTCCAGCGTCTCAGTTGCGGCAGCCATTCTGAGCGATAGAGCGATTTTCGCCTGATCTGCATCATGTATGCAGTTGCGAAGACTCCAGAGGGCATCCCTATACAAATCCCAGCAGCTGTAACATAACATTGGCATATTTTTGCACAACTTCTGAGTCAAACATTTAATCTGCAGCGGCATTACCGTACAACTATGAATCAGGCCTTACTCCTGTACTAAAGACACAGGAGATGATTCAGAGCATGTCAGGCCCTAACTCCCCCCCCCCCCCACCCCCGGAGAGGTGCACCAAGTAGCTCCCTGCCTGCGCCGCCTAGCTGCACTGGCAGGCATCTACCTGCCATGTTCTGGGTTGCAGCAGCTGCATGTGATGTCATGCAGCTGCCGCAGCCCGCCCCACAATGCAACGGTCCAGACATGGCTGCGTTGTCCGGTTTGCACCCCAAAAACAGAGTTTTAATGCCATTGGCATGCCCCCTCCTACCCCGCGACCGCCTCTGCCTGTCAATCAGGCAGAGGCGATCGCATCTCACTGGGTGCGCACGCACAGTGCGGCCGCTGTGCGTGCGCTCTACAGAAAGGGCATCAGGCTGCGATCGCTGTTGTAGCAGCGATCAGGTCTGAATTAGGCCCACAATACATGAAATTAAAAAATAGGAATTTAATACCTACCGGCAATTTCTTTTCTCATAGTCCATAGGGGATACTGAGATGGATTAGTACCATGGGGTATTGATCAGGTCCATTGGAACCTGGCACTTTAAGAAATCAATAGTGTGTGCTAGCTCCTCCCCTCTATGCCCCTCCTGCAGACTCAGTCTAGGAAAACTGTGCCCGAGGAGACGGACATACTTTGAGAGAAGGATATAGACATAAACAGCTCGGGGTAATTCGGACAGTGTAATGGTTAGCATTACTGCCTCACAGCACTGAGGTCATGGGTTCGATTCCCACCATGGCCCTAACTGTGTGGAGTTTGTATATTCTCCCCATGCTTGCGTGGGTTTCCTCTGGGTACGCTGGTTTCCTCCCACACTCCAAAAATATACTGGTAGGTTAATTGGCTCCCAACAAAATTAACCCTAGCATGAATGTGTGTGTGTGTACATGTGGTAGGGAATATAGATTGTAAGCTCCACTGGGGCAGGGACTGATGTGAATGGGCAAATATTCTCTGTAAAATGCTGCGGAATATGTGTGCGCTATATAAATAACTGATAATAAATAAACAGTGGTGAGGTAACGAACCAACACACAATAACAATACAAGGTAGCAGTGTTACCCAAAACGAAGGAGAGCAACGCTAACCAGAACAAGGCACAGGGACAGCAACAGCAGACCCAACCAAAAAGAACTTACAAAGAGGTAAGCCAGAAAACTAAGCACTGAGGGGGAAATTTACTAAGATGGGAGTTCTATTTAAGATGGGATGTTGCCCATAGCAACCAATCAGATTCTACTTCTCATTTATCTTGCACCCTCTAGAAGATGATACCTGGAATCTAATTGGTTGCTATGGGCAACATCCCATCTTAAATAGAACTCCTATTTTAGTAAATTTACCCCTGAGGCGGGCGCCCAGTGTCCCCTACAAACTATGAGAAAAGGAATTGCCGGTATTAAATTCCTATTTTCTTTAACGTCCTAGAGGATACTGGGATGGATTAGTACCATGGGGAAGTCCCAAAGCTCCCAGAACAGGTGGGAGAGTGCTGAGACCCCTGCAAAACCGCCTAACCAAACTTAAGGTCATCATTAGCCAAGGTATCGAACTCATAGAACTTCACGAACGTGTTTGAACCAGACCAAGGTCCTAATTCAGATCTGTCGCTCACTAGTGTTTTGCACAGCGCAGCGATCAGGTAACTACTGCGCATGCATATGCACCACAATGCGCAGGCGCGCCATTCGGTTACAAATCCGATCGTTGTTGTGCACTGGTTCTAGCAAAAAAACATTCGCACAGCCGTTCGCAAAGAAACTGACAGGAAGAGGGCATTTGTGGGTGGTAACTGACCGTTTTCTGGAAGTGGTTGGAAAAATGCAGGCGTGTCCACGCGTTTGCAGGGCGGGTGTCTGACGTCAGTTCCGGCCTTGAATAGGTGATCGCAGCGGCTGAGTCAGGTCAGAGCTACTCAGAAACTGCACAAGCTGTTTTTGTACAGGGTGGCTGCACACGCGTTTGCACACTTGCAAAGCTAAAATACACTCCCCTATAGGCGACGTCTATCTGTTCGCAGTGCTGCAAAAAATAGCTAGTGAGCCAACAGATCTGAATAAGGCCCCAAGTCGCAGCTCGGTACAACTGTAAGGCCGAGACGCCCTGTGCAACCACCCAGGAAGAACCCATCGACCTTGTGAGATGGGCCTGAATAGAAGTCGGCAAAGGCAATGCCGCAGAAGAATAGGCCTGTTGAAGGGTCAACCTGAGCCATTGAGCAATGGACTGCTTAGAAGCAGGACATCCAATCTTGGTAGCGTCATAAAGGACAAAAGGCGAGTCAGACTTCCTGTGACAAGCTGTCCTCTTGACGTAAATCCTTAAAGCCCCACACAACGTCCAAGGACTTTGGAGCAACCGATGTGTCAGACAGTACCGGAACTACTATCAGTTGATTAATGTTAAAAAAGCCGATACCTCTTTCGACAAAAACTGCGGGCGAGTCCTGAGCTCCGCCCTATCCTCGTGAAATATCAAATCTGGGCTCTTACAGGATAAGGCCCCCAATTCTGACACACGTCTTGCAGAGGCTAAAGCCAGTAACATGACAGTCTTCCAAGTAAGATATTTCAAGTCCACCCTGTGTAAGGGTTCAAACCAGTCTGACTGGAGAAAGGTCAGGACCACATTGAGATCCCACGGAGCCGTGGGATGTACAAAGGGTGGTTGAATGCGAAGAACACCCTTCAGGAATGTTTGTATTTCCTTAAGTACAGCCAGCTGTTTCTGGAAGAAGATGGAGATAGCCAAAATCTGAACTTTGATGGAGTCTAATTGTAGGCCCATATCCACGCCTGCTTGCAGGAAGAGCAGAAAACGGCCAAGATGAAAATCACACCACGAAACATATTTCTTCCAGATTCGGTGGTAATGTTTAGATGTGACCACCTTTCGGGCTTGGACCATAGTTGTGTTACCCCTGGAGGGAAGCCCTTTCCTGGCTAGAATCTCCCTTTTAACCTCCAAGCCGTCAAACGAAGCTGCAGTAAGTCTGGATAGATGAATGGGCCGTGTTGAAGATCCTTGAGAAGCGGTAGAGGCCAGGGTTCCTCTAGAGACATGGTCAGGAGGTCCGCATACCAGGCCCGTCGAGGCCAATCCGGGGCAATTAGAATAGCCTGGACGTTTTCCCTTTTGAGACTTTTTAGAACCTTGGGAATGAGAGGGATTGGAGGAAACATGTACACGAACTGGTAAGTCCACGGTGCGTTCAGAGCATCCACTGCTGCCGCCTGCCGATCCCTCATTCTGGAGCAGTAACGACGGAGCTTCTTGTTGAGACGAGAAGCCATGAAGTTTGTCTGCGGACAGCCCCATCTGTGAACCAGTTGTTGAAACATCTGAGGGTGAAGGCCACATTCCCCCGGATAGAGGTCGTGCCTGCTGAGGAAGTCCGCCTCCCAACTGTCCATGCCTGGAATGAATATGGCTGAGATGGCCCTTGCATTGGCTCCTGCCCAGAGGAGTATCCGAGACACCTCTCGCATTGCGGCCCTGCTTCTTGTTCCTCCCTGCCGGTTTATGTATGCCACTGCCTTGGCGTTTTCCAACTGTACCTGAATGGCCTGATTTCGGAGAAGATAGGAGGCCTGCAGAAGAGCATTGTAAATTGCCCTGAGTTCCAGAACATTTATCAGGAGTGCAGATTCCTGACTTGACCACTTTCCCTGGAACTCTGCCCTCAGGTCACTGCCCCCCAACCTCGGAGGCTGGCATGCGTTGTCTGTAGTGTCCAAGATTGGATACTGAAACTCTGACCCTCCACAAGATGAGAGACTTGTAGCCACCATAACAGGGAGATCCGTGATTTTGGTGACACCGTGACAGAGTTACACACTGGTGCATAATCAGGTGGGACCTCGACCACTTGTCCAGCAGATCAAGCTGGAATTGATGGGCATGGAATCTGCCATATTGGATTGCCTCGTAAGAGGCCACTATCTTTCCCAGCAGGCGGATGCAAAGGTGAACTGAGACTCTGCGAGGTCTGAGCACCGAGCGGACCATAGCCTAGATTGTCAATGCCTTGTCCATGGGGAGGAATACCTTCTGAGACGCCGCATCCAGTATTATACCCAGGAACTAAATTCATTGTAACGGTTCCAGGTGAGACTTCTGGAATTTTAGGATCCACCCATGTTCCATAAGAAGGCGAGTAGCCAAGTTAATGCTGTTCAGCAGACTCTCCCTGGACACCGCCTTTATTAGGAGATCGTCCAAGTAAGGAACTATGGGGCAGATGTATTAACCTGGAGAAGGCATAAGGAAGTGGTAAAGCAGTGATAAATGCAAAGTGATAAATGCACCAGCCAATCAGCTCCAATATGTAAATTAACAGTTAGAAGCTTATTGGCTGGTGCATGTATCACCTTGCATTTATCACTGCTTTATCACTTCCTTATGCCTTCTCCAGGTTAATACATCTGCCCCTATGTTGACTCTCATCATGCAGCGTTGCAGCATCATCTCCACCATGACTTTTGTGAATACCCTTGGAGCTGTGGAGAGACCAAAGGGAAAGGTCTGAAACTAGAAGGGGTGGTCCAGGACAGCAAATTTTAGATAAGCTTGATGAGGGGGCCATATCGGGATGTGCAGATATGTATCCTTGACATCCAGGGACACCAGGAATTCCCCTTCCTCCAGGCCAGAGATCACCACCCGTAGGGATTCCATCTTGAACTTGAACACATGTAGGTACGGGTTCAGAGATTTGAGGTTCAAGATCGTCCGTACCGAGCCATCCGGCTTTGGTACCACAAACAGACTTGAATAAAATCCCCTGTTGTGCAACAGAGGAGGTATTGGAACAATAACCTTTGTTTGCAGTAGTTTTTGAATGGCATCTTGCAAGGTACCTCTTGCTACAGGTGAAGCTGGTAAGCTGGACTTGAAGAATCTGGGAGGAGGTAGTGCTTGAAATTCCAATCAGTATCCTTGGGATATGGGGTCCCTCACCCAAGGGTCCCAGCAGGAGTTCACCCAGACATGGGCAAAGTGTTGAAGACGAGCACCTTCCTGAAAGCCGCCCTGCAGCTGGGGCCAACTGTCACGCGGAGGGCTTAGTGGATGAGAATCCGCAGGTCTGGTTCAAAGAACCAGCAGTTGCTGGTTTACGGGACTTACCTCTACTTCCTCTAGCTCCATTTCAGGTACCTCTGGCTCTGCATCTAAATCTGGCCACACGAAAGGACTGCAGAGAGGGCCCAGGATAGGGATGACTAGCAGGAGGCACAGTAGACGGCAGATAGGTAGACTTACCCGCCATTGCTTGAGAAATTCACTTGTTCAGTTCTTCCCCAAACAAGACATCCCCTGTAAAATCAAGATTTTCCACGCCTTTCTTGGAATCAGCATCTGCTGACCATTGTGGCACGGGCATTGATGAGGTCTATTTCTTTGATTGCCTTACTCATGAAATTTGTAGCATCATGGCTATGATGCAGTAGAGTCAGGACCTCATCCTGAGGTAGAGTGTCAAACCCCACTATTATATTATCAGTCCATTTTACCATGGCCCTTGTAATCCAACTGCAAGCAATAGTGGGCCTCTGTGCTACGCCTGCTGCTGAATAAATTGATTTGAGTGTTGTCTCAATTTTACGGTTAGCTGGGTCTTTGATAGAGATAGCCCCAGGTACAGGCAGCACAATCTTACGCAACAGCCTGGACACTGAAGTATCCACGCTTAAATACAGTGTAAAAAGGAGTTTAAACCCCCCTTTTTGTCAGCTCCGGGCACCGCAGCCAGGTGCCTGCAGCCCTGTATGCCGCCATTTACATCGGGGACCCGCTAACTGGGACCCCGGTGTCTGTACTCACCACACCGCATCTTCGGCATCTGTTTGGGGTGGCTGCATGCTGCCGGCGTGTGCGCACACCCGGAGGCATGTGAAACAACGCCTCAGGAGCTTAATGTCCTGTCAGCAGGGATACGAGCCATTAATCCTATAGGAGCTTGGTTCGATCCCCCCCCCACCCACCCCCCTCCCCAAGACTCACAATGCAGGCAGACTGGTGCTAGCCAGTGCTGCCTGAAAAGAAAACAACTAACATAAATTTCTGAAGAAAACTCTCTGGAGCTCCAGAGGAATGCACCGGGCTCCTTGGGCACATTTTTCTAAGCAGAGTCTGCAGGAGGGGCATAGAGGGGTGAAGCCAGCACACACTATTGATTTCTTAAAGTGCCAGGCTCCAATGGACCTGATCTATACCCCATGGTACTAATCCATCCCAGTATCCCCTGGGACGTTAGAGAAATATAAAAAAATATAAAAAGAAAAGAAAAATTTCAAATGATTGCCCCTGCAAGTGTCTCGCCAATCCTGCCAAGCCATCTAACAGCCACTGCTAATTTACCTTTACTGCGTGACGCTATTTCGTGCAGTACTAAGAAAAAAACAGCCAATATTACACCTATATAAAGTGAAACAGGTGCAATTAGCCTTTAAATCAGCAAGGTGCATAAAACTGGAGTAAAAGTTTGTTACTTCATGTAGAGACTTCTCTGATGCTTGTTTCCTGGAGCAAAGTTTAATTTCTCTATATAATGGACCCCCCTACCGCTTCATTACCCCAGCTCGTATCTGCCTTATGTTATTCTCTGAAATACTTTACAGACCGATCACAGCTACCTCACGCTATGTTCAGTATAAGGGCCCTCATTCCGAGTTGATCGCTCGCAAGGCGAATTTAGCAGAGTTGCTCACGCTAAGCCTACGCCTACTGGGAGTGTATCTTAGCTTCTTAAAATTGCGACCGATGTATTCGCAATATTGCGATTACAAACTACTTAGCAGTTTCAGAGTAGCTTCAGACTTACTCGGCATCTGCGTTCAGTTCAGTGCTTGTCGTTCCTGGTTTGACGTCATAAACACACCCAGTGTTCGCCCAGACACTCCCCCGTTTCTCCGGCTACTCCTGCGTTTTTTCCGGAAACGGTAGCGTTTTTATCCACACGCCCCGAAAACGCTGTGTTTCCGCCCAGTAACACCCATTTCCTGTCAATCACACTACGTTCGCCAGAGCGAAGAAAAAGCCGTGAGTAAAAATACTATCTTCATTGTAAAATTACTTGGCGCAGTCGCAGTGCGAATATTGCGCATGCGTACTAAGCGGAATTTCACTGCGATGCGAAGAAAATTACCGAGCGATCAACTCGGAATGAGGGCCAAAATACGATGAGGTACTGAAAGATTGCTATCCTTGGTCTATTTTAGATGTGCAAATTGGTGTCATTAAATAATTCAAAGTGGACTCGCAAGCTGCGTAAATGACATCGACGTGGTATAATGATGACAACTGTTCTTAAGCCTTGCTGTTGAGTCATACATTCATGTGAACTTCAAAAGGCAGCAGGGCACAATCTTCTCCCTAGAAAATAAAGTCCATCAATTTATACACTGCTGCTTGTTGCTGTTTCATACAGGCTGTAAGGCGTCAAGTCCTTCACCAGGTAATGAGAAGAACGATTGGACGGAGCCTCTCTGGGTCCAGTAGACAGGGTGACCGCTATTATATAGCAGGAGTATAATTATACTTGTAGCTAATGAGCTTGTGGGGTTTGTGTGTGGCCTAATGTGACACATGCACACAGGGCCGGCGCTACCACTAGGCAGCTTTAGGCAGCTGCCTATGGGCGGCGACCACTGGAGGGCGGCACCGCACACTTAATGAAAAAGAGAATGCTTTCTTTATCACCCTGTCTCGCCTCATCTCAGCCAAGCTCCTCCTCTTCTTTAAGAGACGGGAGCAGCTAGGGATGTTGTGGGCGCCCATCGAGTCTGTGTTCAACGTGTGTGAGTCAGTGAATTATCGATCCCTTTCTAAACACTGACTGTTCCATCCTCCTGTTTCTGCAATCCTGCCGCCGCCCCCCCCCCCCCTCCCCGCACCTCCGTGATAGCATAGCACCCAGCATAGATATATCGCCACCCGCATAGTGGAATGTTCAGACTGCCGCATGTGCCCCCAACCATGATTAGGCTCCTGACTCCCGCATATTACCAGTTGGCAGCTCCCCCCGCGTCATGTTGCCCGCTCCCCCCCCCCATCTGCGAATGGGCTCCTGAATGTTACTCGCTCCCCCTCCTCCTGCACCTTGTTACCTGCTCCGACCTCTGCGATCGGCTCCTGCATATTGTTATCTGACCCCCCCCCCCCCCCCCTGCACGCGCGATCCCGCGATTGGCTCCGCATCTTGTCACCCACCCCCCTCATTACCTCTTGTGCTCCTGCCTTGTTTTCATCCTGGATATCAACACTGTTGGATTTCTGGTCTTGACAGTTTACACCAGCAACAAAACATCTTCACACCAACGCTGAATTGTTATGACAAGCTTCAAAACAGCAGCCTTGGTCATACATCAAAGGTGACATCTGATACAAAAAGTAGTGTCTGTGTAGTTTGTGTGTGTATGTGTCAGTAAGTAGTGTCTGTGTGCATTTATGTCAGTAAGTTGGGTTCGGGTCAGAGGCGTCACTCACCTCTTTTGTACCCAGTGCGGTGGGGGGGCGTGGCTTCACGGGGCGATCCGCGAGAGGGCCGTGGCTTCACGGGAAGGGTCGTGGCTAAGCGCCCCAACCCGCATTTTCGGCACTCCGGGGGTGTGGGAGTTGTGGCCTGCTCCTGGAGACTGGCATGTCTGCAGTGCCAGCTCCTACGTGGTGACAGGAGCCGAGTTGCTGCACCTAATGTTACAGTGCAGCACCCGCCTCCTGTCACTGAGCAGGAGCCAGCACTTTGGTGTCACCCCTCGGCGGATGACACCCGTGTGCGGGCCGCACCCCCCGCACCCACCTTGTGACGCCACTGATTCGGGTGACCGATGGTTGGGAGACCGCCGATCAGCATATAGACGCCGGGATCCCAGCTTTTAGATGACCGGCACGGTGGGCGGGGGTGCAAGTGCAACAAACCTCTTTGCCATGCAGCGGGCTCGGTGGTTTACTGCGCTCGCCACAGGTTCTATTCCCACTCTATGGGAATTGTGGACACCCAGGAGTGGGAACAGTGCCTGTTGGTCGGCATGCCGACTGGCGGCCTATTCAGCGTTTGGGATCCCGGCGTCTGTAATGTGACCGGCGGTCACATAACCGCATCCCGTCCATTATATGGAGAAATCAGGTAAATGTGGAGAAATACTTTTCTCTTGTTTATGCCCATAATTGTTACTCACAACCTTATAATTAAGCCCAAAATGCCTGCACAAAGTTCTCAAGTTTGGGGATGCTAAATATGTGTCATGTACTTCGAGGTCTGAGTATGCTATTCAAACTGAGAGTCTGAGGTAGAGGGGGTACTAATTACCCAAGCCTGGGCTTAAGATCTCAGCATAGACTGCAGTTCCGTTTGCCCTCTCTAGAAGGCTATTTACTAAAGTCACACTGCCAGCCAGTGAAGCCCATCCTGCCGCAAGCGGAGATGCAGCCGAGTTGCATAAGAGCCACCCACACTTCCGTATAATCGCGCAGTAATAAAAGACGCAAGCTCCATGCTTCAAACCGACTTGCCTGCATAAGCCCCTACAGGTATACTCTCTGCTCTTTATAGATTATAGTGGACGCCAGTTGGCTGGAAATGACAGTATATCAGTGTTAAGGTTGCTGCCTATTTCGGAAGGTATCTGCCCATTGTCAGACTGCAGACAGGGCTGTGTCAGGGTCACCTACTTTGATTGGCAGGAGGGCTAATGTTGGTGTAGTTTCCATAAAAAAACAAGCACCCAAGTTCATTCATGATCCTGATCCAACAAGTTACTGACCCCTAGTGGAGAGGGTGGGGCCCACAGGCAGTAGGGCCCACTAGGGATATCCCCTGCACACCTGTGGGCAATTCAACTCTCTACACTACACACCTCCTCTCTAACTCCAATAAACTACACACATTAAGTGATTATTACCCCTTTCACACTACCATAAATAAGCCCGGTTATTGCACGTGGACCCGGGTTTTTGTGCAGTGTGAAAGAGGCCAGGAGAAATAATCCCGTATTTCAACCCAGGTAGCGACCATTGTTGAACACTGTGCAGTGTGAACGGGCAATCCGGGTAGATGCGACCCGGGACCCATTCACACTATAAGAAAGCCGGCAATTGGAGATGATCTCTTCTCCAAGCATCAGTCCGGGACACGTGACTGCTGATGCGGCTGACTCGGCAATAAGCTGAGAGCAGCCACGCAGTGTGAAAGGGGACATAGCCGCGTCGCACTGTGTTGGACCCGTGTACAAGGTCCCGGGTGTGACCCGACTTTAGCGGTGTGAAAGGGGTATATGTGATAGGGTGGCAGATGTACTAAACCTTTGACAGTGATAAAGTGGGGAGAGATAAAGTACCAGCCAATAAACTCCTAACTGCCATTTTTTACTTTATCTCTCTCCACTTTATCACTTTCCAAGGCTTAGTACATATCTCACACTCCTCACAGGGATGTCATACTGTCAGTCAGTGTAAGGTGGCAGATACCGCCTATTGTGTTATCTATATGTTCCTTAAATATGACAAAGCTGCAGTTCTTACTAAGGCCCTCATTCCGAGTTGATCGCTCGCTAGCTGCTTTTAGCAGCAGTGCAAACGCTAGGCCGCCGCCCTCTGGGAGTGTATCTTAGCTTAGCAGAAGTGCAAACAAAAGGATCGCAGCGCTGCTACAAAAAAAGATTGTGCAGTTTCTGAGCAGCTCCAGACTTACTCCTACCTAGCGATCACTTCAGACTATTTAGTTCCTGTTTTGACGTTACAAACACGCCCTGCGTTCGGCCAGCCACACCTGCGTTTCCCCAGCCACTCCTGCGTTTGTATCTGTCACGCCTGCGTTGTTCCACACACTCCCCGAAAACGGTCAGTTACCTCCCAGAAACACCCACTTCCTGTCAATCACTCTGTGGCCAGCAGTGCGACTGAAAAGCGTCGCTAGACCTTGTGTGAAACTACTTTGGCTTTTATGAAAGTACATCGCGCGTGCGAACTGCGCCGCATATGCATGCGCAGAAGGGACGCTTTTTTACCTAAACGCTGCGCTGTGAACGAAAACAGCTAGCGATCAACTCGGAATGACCCCCCAAATGTCTAGTTATGTATTGCTGTTCTGGAAAACTTCAGCTCTCTTATCACAAATTAGAGCTGTTATTATTATTTTATTTATATAGCGATAACCTGTTATGCAGCACTTTATATTGAGAGAACTTTATCCAGGCAAATATGCTTAAGGCCAGATACACACTATGCCGACATCGGCATGATATGTCGTTTTCAGTCAAATCGGACCTACATACCGGGGGTCATTCAGACCCAAACGCAAGCTAGCTTTTTTTGCAGCGGTGCGATCGGTTCTGAACTGAGCATGCATATGCTCCGCAATGCACAGGCATGTCGGCCGCCGGTGACGGGGATCGCCGGACAGCGACGGATTTAATTAAGAAAGCGATCGCAATTAGATTGACAGGAAGAGGCCGTTTGTGGGTGACCATTTTTAAGGAGTGTCCGGGAGAATGCAGGCGTGTCCAGCCATTTTAAGGGAGGGTTCCTGACGGCAGCTCCAGGCCGAATCATCGTAGCGGCCGACTAAGTCCTGAGCTGTGCAGTGACTGCACAAACTATTGTTTGTGCAGCTCTCTGCACATGCATTCGCACCACTGCACATGGATTACCCCCTCTCCCTGTAGGCGGCAACTACCTGATCGCAGCACTGTAAAAAAGCACCTGCGTGCGATCAGGTCTGAATCACCCACAACGTGCGGTGTGCATGCCCAATTGCGCACTCCTGCGGAACGCATGTAATATCTGCTGGTTGGCCATGCTGCATTTTTCTGATGTGTACCCGGCTTAAGGATCGTGGACGTTACAGATAATAACACTTTTATTTTTGAAAGCCTTCTTACTTTGCAGCATATTATCTTCCAAACCCGCCTAAAACCTTTGCACAGTACTGTACCCCAAAGTAACTTTGATGCTCTGGACAAGTCTTCAAACATTTATTTTATTCATTTCTAAAAAAATTTCGCTGCTTTCTTGCTGTAACTGGAAATATAGAAACATAGAATTTGACGGCAGATAAGAACCACTAGGCCCATCTAGTCTGCCCTTTTTTAGCCATATTTTTATCTCAAAACTTATTTGATCCTTATTTCTTTGTAAGGATATCTTTATGTTTATCCCATGCATGCTTAAACTGCTCCACTGTCTTAGGGGGTCATTCCGAGTTGATTGCACGTAGCAACATTTTGTTGCTCGTACGATCAACCTGACGCCGCCTATGGGGGAGTGTATTTTAGCATAGCAGGGCTGTGATTGCTTGTGCAGCCCTGCTATGCTAAAAAAGGTTCCTGCAAAACAAGACCAGGGTCACACCTACTTACCCTGTGTGACGGATCCAGCGACGAAGCTCCCGGGATTGACATCAGACATCCACCCTCTAAACGCCTGGATCCGCCTGCGCTCGCCTCACCACGCCAAATGGTCAGTTGACGCCCCCTCTGTCAGTCTTCATGCGATCTCCGCTGCGATCACTTTCTGCACTGGCGGCGTCGCTGCCAGGTGATGACCGTCACCTGGCAACGACGCGCAGTCCTGACCTGTTCGCACCGCAGCGAAGAACCGCTGCGTGCGAACGGGTCAGAATGACCCCCTTAGCCTCTACCACCTCTGATGGGAGGCTATTCCACTTGTCCACTACCCTTTCTGTGAAGTCATTTTTCCTCAAATTTCCCCTGAACCTCCCCCCCTCCAGTGCATGTCCTCGTGTCCTATTGCTTCTCTTCATTTGGAGAATGTTTCCCTTCTGGACTTTGTTAAAACCCTTGGTATATGTGAAAGTTTCTATCATGTCCCCCCTTTCCCTTCTCTTCCTCCATACTATACATATTGAGATTTCTCAGTCTTTCTGGGTAAGTTTTGTGATGTAGGCCATGCACCATTTTAGTTGCCCTTCTTTGTACAGTCCCAATGTATGAATATCCTTTTAAAGATATGGCCTCCAGAACTGAATACAGTATTCTAGATGAGTCCGTACCAATGACCTATACAGTGGCATAGGCGTGCGCAGCTAATATTATTAGGGGGAGCACTGTCGGAGGGGCGTTTCTAGCATCGCCTTTTAGGCGTATCTAGAACCACCTTTTGGGTGTGTCTAGCACCGCCCAGGAACATATTTAGCACTATTTTACATTCAATAGAATCACATGGCTTAATCTAATTTATCCATAGATCCTAATAATAAAGTAGATATAATACACCCCAGAGAAATTAAATGAAATATAATGCTGCGACCACCGGCCGGTAATGACTGTCCGCTACGGCATAACCCTGAGTCCTAGCTGCCGCTGCACCCTATTGCTGTTTACACTTCCCCAACCTATCCCCGACCCAGTGGCGGAACTAGAGAGTGGTGGGTCTAGGTGCATATGCATTCCCTTCCCCCCACACACACACCCCACCCCTTGCACCCCCCAGCATCTACAGCCTGATTTTGAGAGGCAAAGCTAGGAGGATGTTTCACGCAAGTCCCCCTGTACGTCACGTAAATACTCCTGTGCGGCCGCCGGCCAGTAAATTATTATACACACTACGTGACAGCCGTCCTGACTGGACGGCGGGCACAGCGGGGTAGCGGTGGAGACACACAGTCAGTAACTGTAATTAGCTGCAGGGCCGCGGCGTTCATCACTTGCGTGTGGGGGTGCCGGACATCAGGGGGTGCCTGTGCGCACCAGGCACCCCCCGTGTGCACGCCTATGTACAGTGGCATTATTATTTCTTTCTTTCTGCTGCTGATTCCTCTCCCAATGCAGCCAAGCATCTGACTAGCCTTCCCCATTGCTTACCTGCCTTTAAGTCACCTGAAATAGTGACTCCTAGATCCCTTTCCTCCTCAGTAGTTTCCAGTATAGTGCCATTAATACTATATTTAGCCTTTGGAACTAGGTGTAAGAATGAAAACTGACACCAAAATACAGGTGATGCTGCTGCGTACCACTGAGTACCATAGGAAGGAAAGCATGGCCTCTCATTCATTCTTATATCACAAGGATGTTTAGTAAACACTTTATAACTCATTAAGAGGACTATTTATTAACATTATTTTTACTAAAGTAATGTGAAAAGGGGTGTTTTCTGTTTTCACACCCTTTTCACATTATTTTAGTATCACCTGAATGTATTAAAGGGCATTTGGAGCAGTTTTCATGAAAAACTGCTCCAAACCCTTTAATTCCCTTTTTTTTTAGTATCCCACATCGCATTCCCCATACTTATAATGGGAAATGCGATCTGACCAGATTTACTAAAAAAAAAAAAAAGTGAAAAAATACCGCAGTGTGCCCTGTGATAATCTCGTCAGCCCAGGCTGGCGAGATCACAGGGCAGCACCGCGATAGGCAGGTATTTGCCCAGCTTTCTCTGCCCCTGGCAGAGAAAGCTGTGCGGGGACCGGGCTCCAGTGATCAGCTATGTGTGTCCGATGGACACACAAGCTGATCACAGTGTAAAAAGAAAAAAAAAGTAAAAAACCCCAAAAGAATATACTCACATGTCCAGGGAGCCGGTGTCCTCTGCTCCGCTGTGTGCTGCCGGGCGCTGCAAAGCGGCAGCGCACTTTACATCATCGGTGGTCACCGCAGCACACAGGATCCGGCAGCCGGCAGCCCAGCAGAAGCAGCACAGACCGGCTCCCTGGACAGATGAGTATATTATCCTGCTGGGGGGGAAATCGAGGCATATGGGGTGGTTGCGATGGGGAAGGGGGGGGGGTCGACCGGGGGGCAGTGGTAGCGGCGATGTTAGCGGGGATGGTTCAGGCGCAGCAGGACATCAGGGTATTTTTTTATGAAAAATACCCCGATGATGCTGCAAAGAGGCATCGCAGGGACAGAGCTTGACCGCAAACTCTGTCCCTGCATGCGATAATTGATACATCCATGCAATGTAATAAATTATCACAGTGCAAGTTTGGGCGATTTTATCCCATTACATCCGCATCCAAGATGCGGATGGTGATAAATAGGCCCCTAAGACACATGCAAGAGAGTAATGGAAGTTCCACAGTAAAAAAAAAAAAAAAAAGGGGGGGGGGGGGCTACACATTTGACAAACGTCTAACAATACACTGTCATGAGTAACAGCTAGGAGAAAGGAAATATAACAACGGGATGGGTGGGGGGGGGGGGGGGGGTAAAGAGCAGACGTAAAGGGCCCCAGGAGGAGAAGGCTACAGACAAATCTTTCTACTAGGGGTACTGGTATCATGATAGAAGCCACTCATCACATCTCTATGTGCATAGAATTTTTTTTCCAAGTTGACCTTGAGAAAACTATTATGGGAATCTCTATGTATGGCCATGTGCTTTTAATCACATCCAGTTTATTAGACGCCTAACCCCTAAGACGTCTGACATAGGCTCTTTCAAAGCTCTCACTGTAGCTGGTTCTGTGGCTGTGAAACAAATGTAAAACACTTATGTTCAGCTTTGACCTGATTTTGACACCAATTCAGCAGTATAAAGCAAACCAAATACCTTCAATTTCATTGTCCTTCTGCAGAATAAATGTGGAGCCAATCAGACACCTCCCTGATGGTATTGCATGATGGATAAGTACAGTACCTGCCTTTATTTCTAAGCATTAAAAGCACAATGAAACGGGCAACGCTGAGGTATGCAGATGCAGTCATCGGCCAAGGAAACTTAGTGCATCAGATGACACATCATGCTTACTTCCCTTGAACTCAGAAGATGTGCAGCAGTGCCATCAGCTCAGAACTGGCAGTAACCAGTGGGACCCAGGTACACCCATCTATTGTTCGGAGAAGTTCTGGCCAGAAGTGGTCTACATGGAGGAATTGCAGCCAAAAAGCCAAACCTTTGACGTGGAAACAAGTTCAAGCGACTCAATTATGCACAAAAACATAGGAACTGGGCTTCAGAAAAATGGCAGCAGGTGCTCTGGACTGATGAGTCAAAATGTGAAATATTTGGCTGTAACAGAAGGCAGTTTGTTCGCCAGGTATCCGGACTCCAGGTCGACAGCAAAAAGGTTGACAACCTTAGGTTGACGCCAATTGGTCGACACACCTTAGGTCGTCATGGACAAAAGGTCGACATGGACAAAAGGTCGACAGGAACAAGGTCGACATGGAAAAAGGTCGACATGAGTTTTTCAGGATTTTTTTTCTTTTTTGGAACCTTTTCATACTTAACGATCCACGTGGACTACGATTGGAACGGTAATCTGTGCCGAGCGAAGCGAAGGCACCATGCCCGAAGCATGCGAGGGGACGCGGTGCACTAATTGGGGTTCCCGGTCACTCTACGAAGAAAACAACACCAAAAAAACATAAAAAACTCATGTCGACCTTTTTCCATGTCGACCTTGTTCCTGTCGACCTTTTGTCCATGTCGACCTTTGTCCATGTCGACCTAAGGTGTGTCGACCATTTGGCGTCGACCTTTTTGCTGTCGACCCGTTCGCCAAAGGACTAGAGAGCGGTACAATAATGATCGTCTGCAGGCAACAGTGAAGTATGGTGGAGGTTCCTAGCAAGTTTGGGGCTACATTTCAGCAAATGGAGTTGGGAAATTTGGTCAGGACTAATGGTGTCCTCAATGCTGAGAAATACAGGCAGGTACTTTTCCATCATGCAATACCATCTGCTTGCTCCAAATTTATTTTGCAGCAGGACAATGACCCCAAACATACAGCCAATGTCATTAAGAACTATCTTCAGGGTAAAGAAGAACAAGGAGTCCTGGAAGTGATGATATAACCCCCACAGAGCCCTGATCTCAACATCATTGAGTCTGTCTGGGATTACATGAAGAGACGGAAGGATTTTAGCAAGCCTAGATCCACAGAAGACCTGTGATTAGTTCTCCAAGATGTTTGGAACAACCTCCCTGTCGATTAAAAAACTATGTGTAAGTGTAAAATGGCTAAACCCGACCTAAGTACTGGGTACAACGTGAAAAGTGCCATTTGGCCACCCAAACGGGTCACTTTTTCAACAATTTTCACTCGCCAGCATGTGAGGACTGCAAGCTGAAATGTGTAACCAAATCTGCTGCATTTTCTAAAATATCATATGCATGACCAAGTACCAAGACATTACTGAGATTTGATGAACCTTGCAGTCAGAGGGCGAGCTTCACATTGATTCATAACTTAGATCGGTTTGGAGAACAACACATTGATTTGAGAATTTAACAAACATAGACTCACTTTGCAAAACTCTAAAGTTATTTAGATTACCAATCATGACATAAACTTGGAAGATCCTTACGGGTTCAGGATGATTTACCGATGGACACTATACTGACGGTCATAATCCTGACAGCCATTGACCTACAGTCAACATACCGACACGGTCAAAATACCGATGTTCATTATGCCGACATGCTCAAAATGCCGACATAGTCAGAATACCGGCGTTTTAAATGCTTACATGTCAAAATACAGAGTTTTCCAGGTTTTTGTGTGTCAATGTCGACATAGGTCGACATGGACACCATCTAAGTGTACCGCGTCCCCTTGCATGGCTCGACATGCTTTGGGCACACTATTCTATTCCCCCTCCAGCTCCACTGGGATGGTAAAGTATGAAGAAGTCTGGGCAAAAAATCCTTAAAAATGCATATCGGCGGCATTTCAAATGTCTGTATTCTGGCTATGTCTGCATTTTGAATATGTTGGCATAATGAATGTCAGTATTTTGACTGTGTCGGTATTTTGGCTGTCGGTCAATGGCTGTCGGGATTATGACCGTCGGTATTGTGTCTGTCGGTAAATCAACTACTACCCATCCTTACATTCTAAAAACCTCACATCACTTTGGGAACCTTACATTTATGTAAGAAACTTAAAGTGATTCTGTTTTATCAACCAACCAATGGCTTGAAATGAAGGCTTGCATAAATCCAAGCAATCCAATTAAGGAATACTTTAAAAACACATGTAGGAACATCAAATAATATAATATTGTTTACCTTTAGCCCCCCACATACTGGGCAAGCTGAGAAAAGGGCTCTTGTAATACCGGGCTGAGGGCTACAAATTTCACAAGTATCACTTGTCCCTGCAGATGCCAAGTCGCTTCCTTTTGGTTCCACGCCTGGCGATTGTACTTTTGTAGCTGTCCACTTTGGAACAAAATCCACATACGTCTCATCGCTTGAGTCTTTGCTTTCTTGGAGTAAAGAGGAGGTTGTAGCTTCCACATGGGGTATCAGCAGCTTAGCATCACTACTGCTCTGAGTTCCTTGTGCCTGGTCCTTGGGTAATGTGGAATCTGAACTCTTGTACTGAGTTTCTCTAGCAGCTGCCTGTAATACACTTCGAGGTGTGTCGTATAGATGTCTGACAGAGGCAGGGATCTGGTACTCAGACCCTCTCTGCGGATCAGCATGCTGGCACGTGCATAGATTCTGATCTGTAGCCATGGTCAATGGAAGACTAAGCAATGACCCAAACTCCTCACCATGGCAAATGTCCAGGCTCTCGGCATAGGAAGAGAAGCTCCCAGAGTACGAGGAGTGACTACCCGTGGCTATGCCGCTGTCGGAGGAGCTCTGGCGGCCTATTTCCTGCAAATGTCTAGATGGTGCAGGCTTAGGGGGAGGCTTGGAAACACGAAGGGCTTCGGCGTACGCTTTGTCTTCTCCGAGGTGAATGCCTTTGGCTGCAGCCATACCGTGGCAGTCGGCAGAGGTGCTGGCAGATGATGATGACGGATCGGCCCAAATTGTCAGTCTGCTTCCCGCACTGGCATCTGAATGGCTGGCTTCCGAAGAGGAGCTGGACAAACTTCTGTCATCTCCTGAAATATATTAAATCCTTTAAATAATATATCCATAAATAAAACACAGGCACAGTTGAATAGAAGAGTTAAAAAAATAATGGTATCTTTTTTTTGGGGATGCTAGTATATAGTAAAACAGGTTTAATAGAAGCTTGAAGATATGTGGAAAAAAGCAGAAGCATCCCAAAGGATATTTGTATGCTTTTAAAACACAGCAACATGTTAAGGGCTCCATTTAAAAATAAGACATTACTAGAGGTGGCTGCAGCTTCTCAGCGCTGACTGCATAGTGCAGGGGGTGTCGCTTAGGGGTGTGGTTCGTTTTATCGACAGTTTCTAGGTTGACAATGTTTAGGTCGACCACTATAGTTCGACAGTCACTAGGTCGACATGGATGGAAGGTCGACAGGGTTTCTAGGTCAACATGTGCTAGGTCGACCTAGACACTGTCGATCTTCAGACCGGATCCCGTCGCTTAGCACATATAAACATAAGATGTATGTAATACAGTATACTATATATGATGGCAGCACTGAGTATAACAGCCGCACTGCACACCCAGGACTCAGCATTAAGCATCACTCTCCCTCTAAGCCCGCCCCCAGGCTCCCATTGGCTAGGTTTCACAGGAGTCTGGGGACGGGCTTCAAAGGACAGTGGAGCTGAATGCTGCGTCCTGGGTGTAGCGGCGGCTGTGATAGACACATCGCTGCCAGGGCCGGTTCTTGCCCTTTTGGCGCCCCGAGTGGTAAATAGGGGCGTGGCTTCATACAGGGGGCGTGGTCAGTTACGCCCTCTGTACAGTAGAGTAGTGCCGCTGAAAATTAAAAAAAAAAAAAATACTTACTATCCCCGCTCCTGACCGCTGCAGACCTCCGCCGGCGCCGCTCCTCTCCTCGGATCTGCCATAGACAGACACTAGAGGTCAATTATGACCCCTAGCGTCTGTCAGTCCCACAATGCTGTGCGGTGCGCGATGACGTCATCGCGCACTGCACAGCAAAGGTCCTCTCCACGAAGGGAAACTAGATGCATAGCGTCTGATTCCCTTCACAGCGGGGGACACAGCGGGCAGCGGGGGGCACAGCAGTAGCGGATCTTGCCATGGTGCGGCGCCCTCCGGATGGCACCGGCGCCCTCCGGAAGGCAGCAACCCGGGCAAAAGTCCTGCTTGCCCGTGGCAAGATCCGCTACTGATCGCTGCCATTCCCCGTGGACCTGCAACCAGCACATATATTACATACAGTACATCTCTGCATGTATGTTTATATGTGCCAATCGGTTCCCCCCTGCACAATGTGGTAAGCCGCCACTGGACATTACCTCGTTAGCATTCGCTAAATGGGTTATGTCCACTGTTGTCTATTTAAAAACAGCAGAAAGCTTAGCTTACCACTGACTGTCACTGTATCGCTTACACCAACTATAGAAGAGCTTAGCGGTACAGTTCCCACTGCCATCAGTGGGGACCAGGGGTGTTAATAAGAGAGGAGGAGGCCTGTGTTCAGCCTCCGTCCGGGCCTCCTCCTCTCTAGTCGGTAGCGCTAGGAGCTCAGATTGTAATGCGCATGCGCAGATCTCCGGAAAAATGGAGCTGCGGACATTTTTTCAGTGATTTCTCTAATGCGCATGCGCAAAACGTTGCACCATTTTCCCGGAGATTCATGCTCTGTTGCTGGCATTGACAGGGACTGTGGAGAAGTGAGTATTAAAGAAATGGGTGAAGCATATGCACCGCACAGACTGCATCCATTAAAGATACGCCAGTGATAGGGACCATGCAAAAGCCTTTCCGGCATCAGCAAAGGCGTCCACACTTTGGCCCTCATTCCGAGTTGATCGCTCACTAGCTACTTTTAGCAGCCGTGCAAACGCATAGTCGCCGCCCACGGGGGAGTGTATTTTTGCTTTGCAAGAGTGCAATCACATGTGCAGCCGAGCGGTACAAAAATATTTTGTGCAAAACAAAACCAGCCCTGTAGTTACTTATTCTGTGCGATGATTGCTGCGACGAATGACACAGAATTGATGTCAGACACCCGCCCTGCAAATGCCTGGACACGCCTGCCTTTTTCCAAACACTCCCAGAAAACGGTCAGTTGACACCCATAAACTCCCACTTCCGGTCAATTTCCTTGCGATCGGCTGTGCGAATGGAATTGTCGCTAGAAGCATTGCAAAATAACTATGCTCTTTGTACCAGTACGCCGCGCGTGTGCATTTCGGGCCCATACGCATGCGTAGTTTTTTTAAATGATCGCTACGCAGCGAACAACGGCAGCTAGCTATCAACTCTGAATGAGGGCCTTTGTCAGGTCACTGCTTGATGGAAGCATAATTTGCATCAGCAGACGGACTTTGGGCTTGCACATTAGCGAATAAGCCATGGCAGGCTACTGGGAGCATGGCAGGGGACATCACTGATCAGGAGGGGGCTACTGGACCCTGGCGGAGGTGTACGCAATGTCTGTTACTTGGAACTGTCACTGTGATCCTAAACAAAACAAGCCACCGGGAATTAGTATCTGTAATAAATGAAGCAATTACAAATAATGGAACCGCGATATATAAAATGTGCCTTGTGTCATGTTACAATGCGGCAGAATAATGACACCAAGCAGGTATAAAGTAACAAACAGAAAATGAAAACTAAAATACACAGATAATAATAATCACATAACCATGAAAAGATTGTTAGTACATGAATGACAGACCACATATGAGTCGATTTGTAAAAAGATTGCTGATACATGCTAATTGCCAACCTTCTTAGGAGTCAACAATATTAATGTCCCAAATAAATGTATCAAGAAATACTGTTAGTGATATCATGTAGTCACAGCTTTGTATATCCAAAATGGTAAATCCGCAACGTTCAGTCCCACAATACACACATAAAGCCTACACAGCCATAGGCAAGATCATCAGACAGTTCAATCTGCAGAAGGATGATGAAACTCTGTGCTACACCTTATGGATTGTGGCTAATCGTAAGTGTTCTTATCTCACTTATCCGCTATAGGACTTGTAAGCCTGCAGTGGTGGGGTCTGGGTATTCATGATATCAAAGTGTAGCTACAAAACATTTCAGCCACAGTGGGAACCATCAGCAGGTCAGCCTATGGAAAACTGACGCGTTTCATCCTCTTTTTGAGACTTTTTCAACGACCAAGGAAGCTGCAAGTGCCAATTTAGACACATGAGCAAATCTTTTATGATTGCAATCAGTGTGGGACTGGGCCATGACTGGGGCATGACGGGCCCACTGGTGGTATGCAGAGGCAGGGGACCATGTTAAAGGGTGTGGCTAACCAAGGTCCTGCTCCACCAAGTAACTGACCTTCTAATCAAGTAACTATGTATAGGGTGAGATTCAAATCTTGCTGCCCCCTCCCACCCCCGCAATCATGTCCGCCGGCTGCTATTCAAATGGTGATGCCGATGGGTGTGACATCAGCATTTTAGCTCACCACCCCCAGGGGTGGCGAGCTGAAATGCGCAAAAAGTGACACCCAAAAGTGACACCCAAAAGTGGTGCCCAAATGGGATTTTTCAAGTTGCACCCAATACTTTAATCGGGCTTAGTCGCTTTACGTGGCTAAACCCAACTGCTAATGGCGCGAACAGCGCGACAATGGGGGACATTTGTATATCACCCCCCCTGCGATCTCCCATCACTTTAGTCGGGAGATAGGGGGCAATAGCATTTGACTCTCGCCCATAGAGTTCACAGTCTGAAACATGACCCGTACTGGAGGTAAAGGGGCCCTCGGGCAGCTGGGCCCACTGGGGATTTCCCCTGCCTGCTATAGGCCAATCAAATTTTATTACATAAAATAAGTACTGTTATCCATGAATTAATAATCCTTTTTATTTACATAACTGTGATTATTGTTAACTGTGCATTTTAGTATTACATTTCTATCACTTTTTTTATTTGATACTCGCCTGGTATTTATTCAGCCACACTGATAACGTGACACAGGACACTGCTTCCTATAGCACTGCTACATTCTTTCTTAGTGTACTGTTGAATAGAACTTTGAATTCTAAGATTCCATGCCAATGCTTTGGCGTAAACTCTACTTTCAGATAAACTTACATGTTCCCAGAAAGAAACTTAATCAGAATCAGAATCAGCTTTATTGGCCAGATATGCTTGCTTATACTAGGAATTTGTCTTCGGTTTGCTATACAACTATACAACAGCCAAGTAGGTAACAGGTAAGCAGGTGTGTGTGTGTGGAGGAGGGGGGGGGGGGCAAGTAAAGTTACACAGGTAGGTGTACCGTAGGGACACAAGTTAGTTACATGTACGTCTAGTCAGTCAATGTTCAGGAGTTCAGCAGGCGGACCGCTTGGGGAAAGAAACTTTTGAGGCTTCTGGTGGATCTGGTGGGGGCAGCCCTGTAACGCCTGCCTGAAGGAAGCAAGTTAAACATGCTGTGGCCGGGGTGTAGCTGGTCTTTTACTATCTTCATTGCCCGCTTTTTAGCTCTGGACAAGTACAGGTCCTGGACTGAGGGAAGGTCGGCCCCGATGATCTTCTCTGCGGTTCTGACCACCTTTTGGAGCCTGCATCTGTCCCTCGCGCTGGCGGAGCTGTACCATACGAGCATCGAGGAGCACAGTACCGACTCCACAATCGCGGCGTAGAAGAGGAGCAGAAGCTTCTGTGGGATGTTGAATGTCCTTAGTTGCCTGAGGAAGAACAACCTCTGCTGCGCTTTCCCAACAGTGGCGTCAGCGTTGGACCCCCATTTAAGGTCCCTGGAGATTGTGGTCCCTAGAAACTTGAAGGAGTCCACTAGCGATACCACACTGTCAGCAATCGTTAGCGGAGGTGCACTAGATGACTTCTTCCTGAAGTCCACTGTCATCTCGACAGTTTTGAGAGGGTTGAGCTCAAGGTTGTTGTGGATGCACCACTGGGCCAGCCGGTCTACTTCCCGTCTATAGGCCGATTCGTCCCCATCCTTGATGAGGCCGATGACGGTGGTGTCATCGGCGAATTTGATGATCCTTACTGATTGCGCCTCTGAGGTACAGTCATTTGTGTACAGGGAGAAGAGCAGGGGTGAGAGGACACAGCCCTGAGGGGCCCCTGTACTAATGGACCGCGCTTGAGAGGTGAATTCCCCCGCTTTCACCACCTGTGTCCTATCTGTCAGGAAGTCTATTATCCAGGAACAGGTAGCTTCTGTGACCCCTAGGCGAAGTAATTTGGGGTGGAGGATGCTGGGGACGATTGTATTGAAGGCCGAGCTGAAATCGACAAACAGGACCCTCGCGTAGGTACCGGGAATGTCTAGGTGCTGTAGAATGTAGTGCAGGCCCAGGTTGACTGCATCCTCGACACACCGATTCGAGCGATAGGCGAACTGCAGGGGGTCCAGTTGGGGGCCAGTCACAGTTTTCAGGTGATTCAAAACCAGACGCTCGAACGTTTTCATGACCACAGACGTCAGTGCTATCGGCCTGTAGTCGTTCAGGTTCGTGATAGTGGGTTTCTTGGGGACCGGGACTATAGTAGACCTTTTGAGGCAGGGACATTCTGTAGCTCCAGCGATTTATTGAAGATCTTGGTGAATATGGGGGCGAGCTGATCCGCACATGCTCTTAGGGCAGATGGTGACACTCCATCAGGACCCGGAGCTTTCCTGGTTTTGGCCCTTTTGAACGCATTGTTCTTGGGTGACTTGCAGTGCCTGGGGTTGGCCGTCGGTGTTCAGGGCATCGTAGAGGGGATTGTTTGAGTTGCAGGGGACTTCTTTTGCGAACCTGCAATAAAAGTGGTTCAGTTCATCTGCAAGGTCTTGGTGCATGGCGGTGGACTTTGATGTTTTCCTATAGTTGGTTATGGATTGCATTCCTTTCCATACAGATACGGGGTCATTGGTGGAGAGATCGCTTGTCAGCTTGTCTGAGAACCGCTTTTTTGCTAGCCTGATTCCTTTAGTCAGAGAGTTCCTAGTACGGTTGTATAGTGCTCTGTCACCGCTGCTATAGGCCTCCTCTTTGGCTCGACGAAGTTGCCTGAGCTGGGCATTGAACCAGGGCTTGTTGTTGTTGTAAATGCGGTAAGTCTTGGTAGGTACACACATGTCCTCACAGTAGCTGATGTAGGATGTGACAGTGTCCGTCAAGTCATTCAGGTCGGTTGCCGAGGCTTCAAAGACCCCCGCAGGCCTGGAGCTTCATCTTGGCCTCATTGGTCCATTTCTTAACAGTCTTAACGACAGGCTTAACTGCTCTCAGCTTCTGTGTATAGGTAGGGAGTAGGTGGACGAGGCAGTGGTCAGATAGGCCGAGTGCAGCACGCGGGATAGACCGGAAGGCAGACTTGAGGGTAGTGTAGCAGTGATCAAGGGTGCACCCTTCTCTAGTGGGACACGTGACTTGTTGCTTGTACTTAGGTAGCTCCTTGCTCAGGTTAGTTCTGTTGAAGTCACCCAGGACTATAAAGCAGAGAGTCTGGGTGGTTTTTTTTCTATGTCGGATATACATATGGCCAGGTGGTGCAGGGCTTCGTTCGCGCAGGCGAGGGGGGGATGTACACTCCCACAAGGACAATTGAGGCAAATTCCCGGGGGGAATAGAAGGGGTTGCAGTTGAATTGAAGTCAATGGCTTTATGTGCTTCATGCCTCAATGTCACAAGCTCTGAATTGAGAGGCTACATTCACAAGAGTATTATTTCATCAAACAAAATGGCCGCCTCTTTTATGTGTAGAATAATTTTGCACATTCTTCTACTGCTGTCGTGCCTTACCTCCCAGGCTATGATGAGATAACAAGCTGAGTCGTTTCTCCAGCTGCAGAGTCTCGTGGGCCACCCTTTCCTCCATGTATGCAGGATTTAAATTCGGATCTTAAATTCAAAGAAATAAAAATAAATAACAACTGGTCAGCCATTGTTTTCAAGTGCAAATAATATCCAAAGCTGAATAAACACATTTGTTTAAAGGATATTTTTAATCCAATTAATTGTGCCCAGGTTATTGAAATCAGGCACAATCTGTTGTCTGCTCGGTAATATAAGTATACCCAAAAACTATATTCTACCCTGGTTCTTTCATTGTTTTCCCAGGATCCTTTGCCATCATTGGGCACAGAATATTGGGGGTGATTCAGACTCAGCGGGCGATCAGGTACTAACTATGCATCCGCATCGGACAGCAACAAAGGGCATCGCCGGTCAGCGCCGGGATGGTGCAAAAATTCTGATCGCAAGGGCGTTCACAAGGTGATTGACAGGAGGAAGCCATTCGTGGGTGGTAACTGACTGTTTATTGGGAGTGCCCGGAAAAACGCAGGCAAGCCCAAGTGTTTTCTGGGAGGGTGTCAGCTCCGGCCCCGATCAGCCTGTTCTCATCGCACTGTAGGAGTAAGTCCTGGGCTGCGCACACACTGCACAAAGTGGATTTTAGCAGCTCAGCGTACACATGGGATCGCACACTTTCACGGCGAATTTACACTTCTCCTGGAGGCGGCGACTATCTGAACGCAGAACGGTATAGTTTGCAGCCCAGCGATCAGGTCTGAATCACCACCATTGTATTGTGGTATAGACTATTCCACAGGATCCATTAGCAGTATAAAGAGGTATTATATGAACTAATACCGACTTTTATTACATATTAAATATTGTAAGAAATAAAATAACAGGAAACCTGTGATTTGTTGCGTATATTAATAATTTTTATGGTATAATTAGGTTTCCATTTTTGTGGTAGTTCCGCTTAACAATAACTTGTAATTGCACAGCTGTAAAATATTATTGCTGCGGCATTTCATTTGACAAACATACATTTTAATTATAGGGCAGGCGTGTCAAACTTGTTTTGCGGAGGCCAAATTCGACATTTAAAATTTTCAATTTAACCTTCTTGATTATTTTTTAACAACTTAACAGTGTATTTCCTTACGGTATTTAGCAGTTTGCCTAATTATTCTGATAATGGTTTATGGTGGCTTTGTTTAAAACATTGTAATGTAGCAAATTGCAAAAATGTGAATGACAAACCAAAAGACAAAAGAAAAACATTCTGTAACACGAACACCCTGGAGTTCATTAAATGTAAACCAAAAAATGATTCATGTGTTGTGTTAACCCTAGAGGTGCTCCATCCAAAAATGATTATTAATTAATATTCAGAGAACTGTTTACAATTGGAAATGAGTTCTTCAGTTATTTAAGGAGTTATGATAAATTTGAGGATCTTTGAGGCAATCCAATTTCATGGTGGTCAAAATTGAAACTACATATTCACAGTAAATAAATATAATTACACATCTAGGTGAGAATTTGGCCAGGAGTTCCCTTGAATCACAACATTTATGAGGGTTAGAAGTAGACAAAAACAGTGTCGGACTGGGGTATGAAGGGCCCACGGGGGATGCCGCTTAGCTAACCATTGGCGAGTGCATAATATACAGTATAGTAAATACTGCTAGTGCATGCATGATAATGTACCAGATTGATTAACAGCAATGCACTTTAGGAATTACACTATAGTCCTGTGCAGTATAATGTAACTATATAATATATAGTTCAAGTGCACAATCTGGAACCTCATCCCAAAGGAAGGGGTGGGCCCACAAGCAGTGAGGCCCACCGGTGGTTTTCCCTGTTCCCCTGTGGGCCAGTCCGCCTCTGGACAAAAACATAGGAACCACCCAGTTAGTCAGTTCTGTGGGGATCTGCATATATTTTAATGTCCTTTGGAATAAGCATACTCAAAGAACATACAGTACCGTAAATGTAATTCAGTTGTGTTCCTCTGCAGTTAATTGACTTCTGAGACCGTTGTGAAGCACTGGGTGGATAACTGTACTCTAAATGTATTTAGTTTTACTTATTTCTTTGGGTATGAGGTGGGTATGCATTTTAACCAGTTATTATTGTTGTAACCAGTTATTATTTGACCAGTTGCATTATTGTATCAAATATTACACAAATGTGATAAAACAGTCACCATGGCTTAATGTAAAGGAGGATAATATTAATCGTAAAAAAATGTTGTATTTTTTTTTTAAATCCCCTCTATAAATCCTGAGTTTGCCCCTGATAAGTGTGTAGCAGTATGTTTTTATCGGGATCCAGTCAGGATCCTTGCGGTTGGGAACCCTGCGGGAAGGGGGATGGTGGGGGTGGTTAGGTTTAGGCTGTGGGAGGAGGGATAGGGTTATGCTGCGGGGAGGGGGACTTAAGGTTAGGCCATCAATGTCAATGGTTTGGCCATCAATGTTTGTAAGCAGGGCCTTCATTTGTCTCAGCAGCCCTGCATACGAGGAGCTGAATCCCAAAAAGGGATCACTGGTTTGGTGTGGTACTGCTAGCACCTGACTATAAAACTAGTGTGAAAAATCAAAGACATAAACCTAAACAATAACAATTAGTAGTAGTAGTAGTAATAGTAGTATAAGTATTATTATTAATAAAATTATTAATAATATTATTATTATTATTATTATTATTAATAATAATAATACTCAAGGTTCACTTTCTTTGTGTGCTTATTTAACACAGTTACAACTTAACATTTCCATGGAATTCTAAACAAGAAACAAAATAAATCCAATTAAAACTAGCTTCTGCATTGAGTTCTATTAATAGTAGGTGGTAATTCTTCTAGAATGTTCCGTTCTTCATTTATTTACTTTTGCAAACCCCACCACCACCACCACCTTCTTCATCTGCAACCTTACACCCTTTAGGACACTGAGACCTCGCAGTATGTATATACATATTTATAATTGGCTTTGCAATGCATTCCAAAGGTACAAAGTTTTAACACATCGTTCCCATATGGCGACCAGGCTACACGTTTTATTTCATTTTTCCTTTGTTGCATGATTAAGCCATGGTTTATAAAGAAATATACATATAAATATTTTATTCAGTAGCGGAAAAGTACATTAATATCTTGGAGTCTATTTAATGAAGTGTTGCGGAGTCTAATTATAAGGCAAAGATGTGTAATAATGTCTTTGCATATTAACTATTTGGAGCATCATTAAACGCAGCACAGTATCTGAACTAAATGTTCTCCGCAGATCAGAGGTGATTTTAGTCATTCTGCTACATTTCTTTCTTGTATACAGGTCGGAAAGCAATGGAGGTTTATATCATAAAGATAAACAATAAAAACAGCAAAGATAGGTCAGGACACAGTAAAAAATGGATCTTCAGGGCTGCAGGCCTAGGCTGATCCTAGCTCCTCCACCTACCTTGTCCTCTCTATCTCTAATTTAAGGCGCTGCATGGAAGACTGATTTGACATTAGGTACTCAGGTCCAAGTGACCATCATTTGGAATTACTGTAGTCCAACCTTAAAGTTATGCTAGGAAATGATGAGATTTTGGCAGTCACGACGTGTCGGCAAAACGGTTGTAACGCCGGCACCTCATGTCCATCAGATGTTAAATTAGATCATTGCAGTGTGACTCAGTTACGGAAGGTTAATCCACACTTTGTGGATTACCTGGTGTGGTAGTCCACTTGGAGACTACTTTAAATCCACTCCAAAATGTGGATAGCCATAGAGGAGTATTATAGTAATGACTAGTATATATTAGGACACGGGCCAATCTCACACCACTCAAAGGGGGATATTCAATTGTTTGAAAAGTCAGTTGGGTGTCTGTTTTTTTCTATCTAATAGACACGAAAAAACAGACACCCAACCGACTTTTCAAACATTTGAATTCCCCCCAAAGAGGCATGGGCTGAGTAATATACAGTATGGGAATGGGCGGTGCGGTTTTCCACATTGTAGCTAATCCACAAAATCCGGAACCACGGAACCACTTGGCAATGTTACTTTGTATTTCTTATGTTAACCTGGGAGGACAGGGCGCAGCCCGAACGGTCCCTTTGTTGGTGAGATGCCACGGACAATGCAGTCAAAGAGGAAGCTGATCTGATCGCCTTCTGTACAAGACAGGAAGAACACGCCGGCCCCTGTGAAAAGATCACAAACAAAAGCATTATCAGGGTAAGAACAGAACGTTTGTGCCTCATTTCTGTGTAGATGCACAGGAAATATTCAGAGAAACCCACAGATTTTACAAGTAGAAATAAATAAAACTTTGCAACAGGAATGCTTCAGGCAATCAGTTCTCTGTAGTTCTGAATTCATTTATTTGCTTGTTTTAAGAACAAATTCATATTTCCAGAGCAGTTATTAAAAATAGCTTTTTGTGCTATAATTGTGTTCCTTCAAGCACAAAAAGAAACAGAGAAGGATTGGACTTGAAGTGGCGCACTTAAACATTAAATTAATACATAAATTGTAACTTTTATTAGAGTATATTTGTTAAAAAGACCTGTAGCTGTGAAATATTAAAACCAAAAACATATACATTGACAAAACAAAGTGTGATATGTGTGAATAAAAACACACACTGTGCTAACTGTGTAGTGCTACACATATATAATATATTATAGGTACTATGACCCTTGAATCAAATTATATGTGTTGTTAGGCTGAGTACCCAATGGCGCTTTGAAGTCACTGATCAGTTGTACTAGATAGGCTTACTGAGGGTACTGTAAAGTGCAATATTCCAATAGAAAGCTCCCCCTCAGTTTGGGCGCTATGACCCCTCACTTATGTGCAATCATATGCTTGTACAGCTATGAGTCAGTGTTTATCCTCACTAGTGATCTCAATGTAATTAGCTGTTCTCAATCAATTAACAGCAGGTAATATCTGAAGTCAGTATCACTTTAAGTGAATAATCTGTTTGGGCGCTATGACCCTTCACTTGTATGCATTCATATGCTTATACAGCTATGAATCCATGTTTCTCCTCACTAGTGATCTCAATGTAATTGGCTGTTCATTAATCAATTTACAGCAGGTAATACCTGAAGTCAGTGTCACTTTAAGTGAATGATAATTGATGTTCACTAATATGCTTATACAGCTATAGATCAGTGCTTCTCCCCACTAGTGATCTCAATATAATTAGCTGTTCTCAGTCGATTTACAGCAAGTAATTAATAAAGTCAATATCACTTTAAGTGAGTAATCACAATGTTCATTAGTGATATTGTTAATGAGAGACACTGTAATGTCCAAGAATGCATATAAACTGACAGTTTTCCACAATATTCTCTACTATTATAGTGGAATATAGATCATAGCTGTGAGGCACAGGGTTTAGTAAGCTGTTTGAATATTGCACTAATGCAGTACACTGGAGCACTCCATCAGCTGTTAATAGCAGTATATCCTAACTAGTTGTTTTGTAATTATCAGCTGTGTGATGGAAACCTATAGATCAAATAAACAGCATTTAACCTGAGTAGCACATAAACATTGCTAGATAATTGTTCTATACTTGTAAAGTAACAAGCAGTGCTGTAGAGATGTCTCAGCTGCTACATTAAGCAGTGTATCTTAATCTTGCTACAATGTTGCTAGTACATGCAGCTTGCTGAGTCATATGTGGTTAAATAATCCTCTCAGTGCAGGAAAGCTTGTGAGCTCCATCAGTGTCATGAGGCTTCACAATAGCCAGCTCAGCTTTAGTATAGATCTCGCTCTATTCCTAACAACACAATACATTTAGCACATTGTTATTATACACAGCAGCACAGTGTGACTCCTTCAAGCAGACAGGAAAACACACTGGTGTATTTATAATGGGTGCAGTGTGTGTGGTGCACACGGGCCCCTGGGGTCCAGAGGGGGCCACACTGCACACCCTGTACCCATTTTTTTGCAGCATCCATTTTCCCAGTGTTTCACGCATGTGCCGTAGGAAAATCACTGGGAAAATGACCGCCATGCGCATGCGCACCAGACTCTGGAACAGAGCTAAAATCCCCTAGTGACCCTAGTGCCCAGAGTCAAGGTCGTCGCTGGCCAGAGAGGAAGGTCCCAGAAGCAGACTGCACATGGGCCTCCTCCTCTCTTGAGAAGCGCCTGGGGAGACATTTTACAATAAAGGCACTGCATTGCTGCACAATGAATACAGTATTTGTAAACTCTAAATCAAATGCAAATTAGTCATACAAATAAAAATAGCATAGAACATTTTCTTTCAGCACAAACATTATAAGCATACAAAGATATATACCCATACTTTATACTAATATGCTTACATATCTATATAGTTATATAGCTTTAATATTAAAGATGAGCGGGTTCGGTTCTCAGAGAACCGAACCCTACCAGACTTTGCCTTCCGAGTTCGGTTCCGAGCCAGGCTCGGGTTTTCCCGCCTGACTCGGAAACCCAAACGCGGCAAAACTTCATCATCCCGCTGTCGGATTCCTGCGAGATTTAGATTCCATATAAGGAGTTGCGCGTCGCGCCCATTTTCACTCCAGTCTTGGAGAGTGTATTGAGAGGACGTGTCCTCAAAGTGTCTGTGTGGGGCCGGGAAAGTGGGGTGGCGAGTCTTGTGCTGTGTTGTGCTGTCCAGTGTAGTCAGTGTATTGTGCTGCATCAGTCCAGTCAGTCACAGTGTTGGTGTCCTCTGCTGCCATATATCCAATGTAGCTGTATAAAGTGGTGCTGTTTTGTGCTGTCCAGTCCAGTGTAGTCAATGTATTGTGCTGCATCAGTCCAGCCAGTCACAGTGTTGGTGTCCTCTGCTGCCATATATCCAATGTAGCTGTATAAAGTGGTGCTGTGTTGTGCTGTCCAGTCCAGTGTAGTCAGTGTATTGTGCTGCATCAGTCCAGCCAGTCATAGTGTTGGTGTCTTCTGCTGCCATATAGCCAGTGTAGCTGTATAAAGTGGTGTTGTGTTGTGCTACATCAGACCAGTGATAGTGTCCTGTCCATCATTCATTCCAGTGACAATATACGCTGCTGCTATAGGTCCACTGGTACAGTATTATAATAATTATAACAACAACAACCACAAGTCCCTTACAGTGTTGTTGTGTTGTGCTGCATCAGACCAGTGGTAGTGTCCTGCCCATCAGTCATTCCAGTGACGAGGCAGTCACAGTGGTATACGCTGCTGTTTACGACAGTGTGAAGAGCACCCGTAGGGCAGGATGAATCACCTAGAATTATTATAATAGCTCCAAATAAAAGGGTTATTATCCAAATTAATTTTACAGGTTTTGCAGTGTGTGTGTGTGTGTGTGTGTGTGTGTGTGTGTGTGTGTGTGTGTGTGCGCGTGTGTGTGTGTGTGTGTGTGGTTTAGGGGTACGCTATCATGTGCCAATAATATTGTGCGTGTATTACATCTGGGCAAATTCCAGCACGTCCCATGTTGTTTGTGCGGCACACTTGTGTCGCTTAGTTTAGTCATACAGCTACCTCATTACACCTCTTTTTCTTCTTTGCATGATGTGCTGTTTGGGGCCTAGTTTTTTTAAGTGCCATCTTGTCTGCAACTGCAGGGGCACTACTAGATAGGCCAGGTGTTTTTGCCGCACACTTGTGTCACTTAGCTTAGTCATACAGCTACTTCATTGCACGTCTTTTACATCTTTGCATGATGTGCTGTTTGGGGACTAGTTTTTGAATAGTGCTATCTTGTCTGCAACTGCAGTGCCACTCCTAGATGGGCCAGGTGTTTGTGCCGCACACTTGTGTCGCTTAGCTTAGTCATACAGCCACCTCAGTGCAACTTTTAGGCCTAAAAACAATATTGTGAGGTGTGAGGTTTTCAGAATAGACTGGAAATTAGGTTAATAAATAATACAGTAGGAGCAAAATTACCCCCAAATTCTTTGATTTTAGCTGTTTTTAAGTTTTTTTCAAAAATCATCCAGATCCAAAACCAAAACACGAAAGAGTGGTTTTGGCAAAATCAAGCCAAAACCAAAACACGAAAGTGGAATCAGAACCAAAACCAAAACACGAAAAGTGCCCGCGGCACATCTCTATTATATATATATATATATATATATATATATATAATTGTATATCATGGTCCGCACAACACTGTCCACATCTTATGCAGGGTGCCCGGTTTGGGGTCATTCAGTTTAAACACTACCACACCATGAGGCTCCTATTGGGACTTATGTTGTAGAAGAAAACCAGCACTCCTTAAATATCCAACAAGTACGTTTTATGCCAATTCGAATAAAGTGACAAACTTATAGTGCAAAATAGCAGCTTGGAGATACAATTCCATCAGTCATCAGTCCATCAGCCGGCTGGGTCTGACATGTATCCCCAGCATGATTCAGGATACGTAAGATTTATATGACTGATGGAATTGTATCTCCAAGCTGCTATTTTGCACTATAAGTTTGTCACTTTATTCGAATTGGCATAAAACGTACTTGTTGGATATTTAAGGAGTGCTGGTTTTCTTCTACAACATAAGTCCCAATAGGAGCCTCATGGTGTGGTAGTGTTTAAACTATATATATATATATATAGCTGAAGAGTGATAAAAAAATGAGGGCATCATGCTGAGGGGACCTCTGACCCTCCCCCCAGTGTCTGTAATATCACTTGCACAGAGATTCAGAAGAACGGTATCTGTTTGGATGGTCGACCATGTTAAGGTCGACAGTCATTAGGTCGACCACTGTTGGTCGACATGGACACATGGATGTGTCCATGGACACATGGATGTGTCCATCGACATGGACACATGGTCGACACATGAAAATGGTCAGCACATGACAGGTCAACACATGAAAAGGTTGACATGGCTTTTTTAAAAAATATATATTTTTACATTTTTCATAGTTTACCATCCACGTGGACTACGATTGGGAATAGTAACCTGTGCTGAGTGCAGCAGTAGCGGAGCGAGGCACCTTGCCCGATGCATAGCGAGCGAAGTGAGCCATGCAAGGGGACGCAGTACACTAATTGGGGTTCCTGGTCATGTTACGGAAAAAAATGACACCAAAAACAGTTCAAAAATCCATGTCGACCTTTTCATGTGTCGACCCGCCATATGTCGTCTATTTTCAGGCGTCGACCATTTGTACACGTCGACCATGCCAATGTCGACCAATAGTGGTCGACCTAATGACTGTCGACCTTAACATGGTTGGCCATTCATACCGGAACCCAGAAGAACACACATCTACAGTCTCCAAACACTTTTTTTTCCATTACTTACTCATCACATACCACCTCAGGAAGAAAGAGCAAACACTCCTGAAAATCACCCATTAACAACAACAGCAATTTCCACAATCAAACAAGTATAACCATATACAATAAAGCAAAATGGCAAATAGGATGTACAGGCTACAGTACATACGAAATAAACACCTTTAAATGGAGAAAAAGACATCCAAAAAAGTAAAATAGTAAAGATGAAAAAAAATGTAATGCTAAGGATGATCTATATAACAAAATAAAAGGTTGATAAGAGAAATAGATGGATGAGGCGGAGAAAGAAGAAACAAGAAAACATGTGGGGGGTGGGGTGGAAGGAGGTAGGGGCGGTAAACAAAGGCAAGAGTAAAGAGAGAGTTTAAAAGCCCTGGTAGCACCGGGACATCTACAAACAGGAGCTCAAAGGAAGAGGGAGGAAGGGAGTGGGAAGGAAGGGGGGGGGGGGGGGGGGTGTCAGGTGATAATTACCCTGGCCAGCTGCTGAGGATGAGAAATGTTCCCCTTTGCAGCATGTGGTGCAGCTTCAGGGCGCCTCACATAAAAATAAAAATAAAATTCAGGAGGAGACGTGGCTATGCCTCCCAGATTTGTATGCCCCCTTGAGATCCCTGGCCCCACGGCTATCTCAACAGCCCTGTCTACATATATACACATAAACAACATACTTACACATACTGTATACCTACTGTATATATATATATTTAAGCAAACTGTGAACATATATTTAAGCAAAATGTTCACATTTTCCCTTCTATGTTTCGTATGTAAATAACAGTGCAAATTGTAACTATATCAAAGAGTATATGTATATATATATATACTCTTTTTATAGTTACAAATTGCATTGTTATTTACATAAGAAACATAGAAGGGAAAATGTGCACATTTATATGAGATGCCAATAAATATATGAAGACACACAATCTTAAAAACAAGTATTTCATTATACAATAAATATTATAAGTATATCTTTGCTAGGAAGAGTTTTTAAAATAACATTTCAAGTAGCCTTTTTGAATTAATACATGTATATTATCCTTCCTATAAAAACAATGTAGAATGGATAAAATGGATTCCACTTACACCGAAAGACTGACTGCTACCATCACAATTTGTGACGGATGGTTGCAATGGTTGACATGGTGATCCAATGCTGAGTCTTCAGACGCAGCACTCAAATCTCCCAGACGCATACAGGAGGCATCTATCTCCTACAGATGCCCTTATATACAGTAGCTACAGTGGCAAACACAAGGTAGATGGGAAGATAGGTAGGTAGGAAGATGTGTCAATCTTTGGAGAGAGATCAAGTGAGGAGATATAAAGTAGCAACCAATCAGCTTATAACTGACGTTTTCTAGATAAAATGGCAGTTAGCAGCTGATTGTTTGGTAGTTTACTATAGCTCTCTCCATGTTATGTCAATCCAAGCTTTAGTAACTCTCCCCCTAACTCATCAGGATCTCTGACTCCACAGTCTAAAGTGCCCCATACACTAGAACGATATGTCTAGAGGCTGAAGTCGGGGCAATTTCCCTTGAACTCTGCAGACAATTTGGTACATTTTGCATGCGATATATTGTATGCGATCCCAGCCATGCCTGCAGGAACCGACATATCACGAGTGCAGCACTAGCGATCTGGAGGATCCGATCCGACGCACACAGGGCCACGCATCGGATCGGATCAGATACACAGCCAAAATGCCCAATTTCACCCAATATATCGTCCTGGATGCCCGAATTGAAGTCGGGCATAATCGCTCTAGTGTATGGGGCCCTTTAGAACCCAGGAATGTCTATCGTGGCCCTAGGTAGAGGCAGAATAAAAGCCGGATGTGTAGAGGGCTCACATCATGTACCTTTCAAGCATAACATCAGCTATCCATGCTGCTATACATAAATAAAGCAGGAAGGTTTGGCAAGCGCATGCCTGCCTGGTATAATTAGCAGTGTGTGTTACTGCTTTGTACATAGGTTAGATGACCGCTGCATATAACTGAATACTTCTATTTGTGTTTTACATGAGCTAAATGTGAATAGTGGCAGCAACATCAACAACAACATTGGGAAGGTATAAACTAGCAACAACTTACCCGGCATTATCTGCCCGACAGTCTGATTACAGAGGACGCCGTGCCGTCTGGCCGGCATACCATGTCTTATTAAGGCCACTTTTCTCTCTACCATGGAAGTCTGACTTCGGAGTAATTATATACTCATGATAATCTATTCATGCAGCAATACATTAGACATTGACGAGGGTAATACTATTATTTAACTGTGCATATTAATTTAAGGCGGACAGAAGGAGGGCTATTTATTAACTATGAATGCTAATTATTTCATGAAAAAGGTGTTTTTATTTCTTGATCTACTCTTAATTTATAGGGGGGGGGAAGAACCCTATTCAATAAATATGAATATTTTATATATAAAGTACTGTTTGCCGTTTGGGAGGCTATATTAAATGTGGGTGCTATTGAATTAATGTTGGGCTGGATACTGGGAAAGAGGCCTAGAAGAAACTCTCATTGCTAGGCTTTCCATACTTCATGCAGCAACCCTTTTTCCCAACAGGCCTCCAGCATTTCAAGATCCAAACAGGCAGCAGCGGAGCTTAAGACATGAACAACATCAGGTAGTAAAAACAGAACAGGTAGGAGAGAGCCGGACCCTCTGCCAAGTGTCCCCATTATGGTGGAGCAGTCTGATTTTAGTTTACTTTCAAGACTTTCACCCAACAGCAGGGACAGTTGGGAAGTATGTCTTGCTTCATATTGCTTTGCTTGGGAAGGTAAAGCAGCATGCACCTCACAGTAGTTCAGTCAGTACTACTTATATATTTGACAACAGATATTAACGTGGGATCAGTACGTAATCCCGCTGGATGGGATATCGGCGGTCGAAATACTGACGCCGGAATCCCGACAGGGGTGGCGAGCGGAATGCAGCCCCTTGCGGGCTCGCTTCGCTCGCCACGCTGCAGGCACGGTGCCTCGGTACGCTCGGCACACTATTATATTCTCCCTCTATGGGTGTCGTGGACACCCACGGAGGGAGAATATGTCGGTATTGTGCCGGTCGGGATTCCGGCGTCTGTATTTTGACCAACGGGATTCCGTCCGGCGGGATGTTGACTGCATCCCATTAACGTTGGCGGTAACCCTATTTATATATACAGCAAAGCCAAAGCAAGTCCTTTGTGTTGAAAGAGGAGTGTGCTACTGTGTAGACTCCAGTCGTCATGTTCTAAAAGGAGGTTTCATGCCCTACCCCAAGATGCCGCCGAGATCTCTACAGCACATGTACGGAGTCATCTTGGAACTGTGTGAGAAATTGTTTTAGAGCATCACATGTCTTCCACTTAGCTCCAGAGACATCTACGATTACCTGCAAACCATAACTTTTCCAGTGTTCCTGCACTACTAACCAGTGCCTCTATGACATCCGCTTCGCTGAGGCTCCACTTCATAAGAACCAGTGTGTAACAGTGAGTATTACTATACCTGCTAGCTATCAATAAACCAACACCACTGGATATGTAACTGGGCTCTTCGTAGTTGGAGTCATTCACTAGTGTATATATCAGCACCTGCATACACATAATTTCCAACAGGTTATGGGCCCAGGCAACCAGCCACACAAGCCAGTAGTATACCCAAAACAGCATACAGATGCCATCTTAAGCACATGTGAATTGCAGAATGTCAAAGAGCACATAATGAATACAGCACAGACTGTTTCCAGTGCAGTGTGTCAGCACAGAAGCAAGTCAGTACACAGAAGCGCATTTAACAAAGTGAAGACAGTATAGAGTGTTTCACGCACAGTGTAGCAGCACAGAAGCTGTTTAGTGCACAAAGGCTGCATAGTTCTGTATGTAAGAAGCAGGAATACAGGAGATACACTTATAATGGGGTTTATCAAGCTAAAAGGTGCTGAGAATTATAAAACCTGAAAGTTTGCTCTGGAAATGTAATTGAAGCATGAAAGATTGAGGAAGGTTACAACAGATCCTGGTGTGGGTCCAAGCCCAGATGATGTAGAGAGAGCCATGCACACTTTTCCTTTGAGTGTGAAGCGATAGGTCTACTCAGTTATACATGAGAAAATGTCAGCTAAAGACAAGGACAGCACTGCTGGCTATGTATCAGGATGGAGGTCTCATAAGAAGGATACATTTAAGATATGTATTGTACAACACAAAATTGAGTGATACAGCAGTATGAGTGTATACATTAATAATATGATGTCTGTTTCACAGCAACTAACATCTGTTGGAATGCAAATAGACAATGAAGAGATTGCTGCAGCAATTTTGCAGAACTTTTGCAAACGCCTCAGTTTTAATTTTTAAGGATAAATTTACTAAGATGGGAGTTCTATTTAAGATGGGATGTTGCCCATAGCAACCAATCAGATTCTATTTCTCATTTATCTAGCACCTTCTAGAAAATAATACCTGGAATCTGATTGGTTGCTATGGGCAACATCCCATCTTAAATAGAACTCCCATCTTAGTAAATTAACCCCATAGTGGTGGCATTGGAAGCAAATACAGCAAAATTAACCACAGATACAGTCAGAGCATATTTATTGCAGCAGGCTACTGCATTGCATTTACAAAGTAAAAAAATAAAAATCCAAGTTTAAATGCTTAAATGTCTTAAGATACTGTAGGTCATGATCAATTGAATGCCATAAAAAGAATCCTGTGCAAAGCAAGAAATGCAACGGCAGAGATGCGCAGTGAAGGCTCAAGATATGGTGCTGCAGCACAATTAAAAATTAAAATTGGGGAGCCACACCAACTGCCACCCCAAACACTGCCAATCATCACCTGCCGGGACCCACTGGCAGTTGGTGCGGCTCCCCTATTTGACTTTTGGACTGCGCCTCAGCCCCACCTCAGGAGCCACTACGGGAGATGAGTGTTACACATAGCTACATAAAAGATTCCTGATATATTGATTCAGGAACAACAATGTATTTCCGCTGCAATGAGGAGCGGTTCACCACATTAACAAAATGTGACGCTGTCTTAATCACAGGGATTAAACCAAGTACAGCTAAAAAAGTAGGAACAATTAAAGACCACTTGAGAGTTGGAGCAAGAACAAAAGTCACGGAAATCCAAAATAGGCTTTATGTACCAGAGATGGGAGCAAATGTTATAGCCAGTGTCAGGGTCGGACTGGCCCACAGGGGTACCAGGGAAACCACCGGTAGGCCCCACTGCCTGAGGGCCCACTCCTTCCTCTAGGGATCAGGTTCCAGACTGTGCACTTGTATTATACATGGTAGATATGTTGCATTACACTGCACTAAACTATTGTGTATTTCAAGCCTCTGTGGAGGCTGGCCACCCCCCCCTTTGTAGGCTGGCCACACCCCTAAGCATGGGCCCCCTATAACTGCATTCTCCCGGTGGGCCCTTTATATCCCAGTCCGACACTGGCCAGTGTCCTAGAAAAGAGAGGTCAAATAATTAACTTCGCTAAAGGAAAGTGTATGTATTATTGTGTGGAATGGGATAGTAATAGGTACAGGCCAGGTGCCAGCAATTGTATGTCCTTCCTACACAACTTGAAAACATTCTGGCGCCCTTGCCAATGTGTGATGGATACCTGACCCAGGTATAATAGTCACATATATTTTAAAGTATTGGGCATTTCTTGCAATCTGTGACCAGAAATAAAATGAAACAGAATCCCCAAAAATCTTGTATCTTAGACCTAGATTTATATAGCAGAAGAACACATATAGGGCCTTATTCAGATCTCATCGCAGAAGCAAAATTATTCTCTAATGGGCAAAACCATGTACACTGCAAGGGGGGGGGGCAGATGTAACATGTGCAGAGACAGTTAGATTTGGGTGGGGTGTGTTCAAACTGAAATCTAAATTGCAGTGTAAAAATAAAGCAGAGAAAAAAGGTTTTGATGGCGCTGAGCAGAACTGTGTGTGTGTGTGTGTTTACACCCTGGGATTAGCTGCCACCTGGTGAGGAGGTAGCCAGCCTCCTCAAACAACAAAACAAATGCAGAAAATGACCAGGTCAGCGCTTAATGCCAATGATGTACACAAAAATTAATAAAACAGTTTATTAGACAAACTAAAAACATATAACAATTTAAAAATAAAGCAGCCAGTATTTACTCTGCACAGAAACGAAATAACCCACCCAAATGTAACTCTCTCTGCACATGTTATATCTGCACCACCTGCAGTGCACATGGTTTTGCCCATTACAGAACAATTTTACTGCTGCAACAGGTCTGAATTAGGTCCATAGTAATCCCAGGTTCAGGATAATTGCAAAACAGTGGTAACACAATGGGGGTCATTCCGAGTTGTTCGCTCGCAAGCTGCTTTTAGCAGCTTTGCACACGCTAAGCCGCCGCCTACTGGGAGTGAATCTTAGCTTCTTAAAATTGCGAACGAAAGATTAGCAACATTGCGAATAGACACTTCTTAGCAGTTTCTGAGTAGCTCCAGACTTACTCGGCATCTGCGATCAGTTCAGTGCTTGTCATTCCTGGTTTGACGTCACAAACACACCCAGCGTTCGCCCAGACACTCCTCCGTTTCTCCAGCCACTCCCGCGTTTTTCCCAGAAACGGTAGCGTTTTTTCCCACACGCCCAGAAAACGGCCAGTTTCCGCCCAGAAACACCCACTTCCTGTCAATCACATTACGATCACCAGAACGAAGAAAAAACCGTGAGTAAAAATCCTAACTGCATAGCAAATTTACTTGGCGCAGTCGCAGTGCGAACATTGCGCATGCGCACTAAGCAGAAAATCGCTGCGATGCGAAGAAATTTACAGAGCGAACAACTCGGAATGACCACCAATGTTGGGTCTGCACAGTGAAATAGCCCTGTAATCTTAGTGCCACACCAACATTGTCAAAATAGTTTTTCAGATCAATACATGTATGCTTAATAAATGTCTTTCCACAGACATTATAACCTTAATTAATGGGTTACAATATAACCTTAATTAATGGGTTTAATTTATTTAAGCAAACATATGTGATAATCACTAATTCAACACTGGTTTCAAATCACACAGTATGATTCCTGTACATCAAAGTACACATTTGTTGTTAATGCCACTGCTACATTTCAATATTCTTATACATAAATGATATGTACTGTAACTGAAACAGGCACTAAGCCTGCAGCTGGTGTCGGTGATGCATACATAAGCAATTGCTGGTGGGTGTGGCCGGTGTGCTCACTAGGCATATGCGCTATGTGCTGAGCACCGTCCACACCACCCTACTTACGGCCATGATGATAGGAATCCCAGTGCAGGGTATCAGCCGTTTGGATAATAATGAGAGTCCACTGTAAATTGAAAGCAGTCGAAAAGGCTAATTAATTGAATACCTATTCCCCACATGGCGTGCCCAATTAGCTGAGGGGTAAACCACACAGGACATTCTGAATGTTGACATAATAATTACATTCCAGTACTGTTATACTTCCTTGGAACATTCTTTTTGGCTAATTAGATTATTTGGCCTGATATATAAATTGGAACTTTTGTTCTAGAATTTTATCAGTAATATGTTTTTTTTAGCAGATTATCTTGATTAATGCTTGCAGTTACACCTCAATGCATACCTCATTATTATGCTAATACATGTTTGTTTGTTTGTTTGTTTGTTTGTTTGTTTTTTTTTCTCTATATTGGTGTACCCTTTATCTTTATGGATTTGTTTTATGTACTGTTGTTTGTTGTTATACAAAACTTTAATTTACACTTCACTGGTATCGTTTCTTCCTTGCAAATATAATCATATTGAAGTTTTCTAATTAGCGCTTTCATTTAGTTCTCACATTCCTCGCAAATGTCAGATTTTATTTATATTATCTCTATAAAGATTGAACTTTAAAGTTAGTGTAGAAAAAAAGTAATGTAAAGTTAAGTTAAAGTTATTTTAATTCTTTGTATCTTGCAAACTATAATTATTGGCTAGCCTATGTAATCACTTGAGTACTTTTTACATTTTTGATATTAAAAATAGTTTCCAGGCCAATCAGTTTCAAGCTAGAATTCTATGTACTGGAAAATGTTCTATTCCAGCAATTACTAAATTGTTGCTCATGTTGTATCAACTACTCTTACAAAACAAATGGAAACACTATTAATTTCCAGCCCATAATAAGACAATTCTTTTTAGCCAATCGCGATAATGTAGTAAATGTCAGATACAAGTGATAAAACAAAACAACCCAAAAAAAAAACAATGTCTGCATAAAGAGCTTAAACACTCAGGGGTATATTTACTAAGGTGTGAATTTTATAGAAGTGTAGATGTTGGCCATAGCAACCAATCTGATTCCACCTAAAATTTATCTAGCTGCTTGTAGAAGATAATAGCTAGAATCTGATTGGTTGCTATGGGCAACATCTCCACTTCTAAAAATCTTACACTTTATTAAATATACCCTTTATTGGTAACTACACTGGTCAACAAAATATACTGTGTTACCAATTTTCATGATTAATTCATGTTTTCTTTATTGATTTGCATGAGGTGAGTACAAAAATAACTATACAATATATTGAATTGCTGAAGTACTAAAAATATATAATTAGCCCTGGTCCCCGGCGCATTGGTCCTGCAGTTGGGGGTCAAAAAACCACAGCCTGGATGCATCCCAAGTAATTATCTCATGAATGAGATGATCTGGGTAAAGCGTTTGTCCTTGGGAGCTCTTGCACCTGTAACCTACTTTCAAAAATATCCTTTATTTTTGCCTCACTTAGTATAGGAAATATGAAATGTACTCCTTGAGACAGCTGAAAACTGGGGCATCTTTATCCATGGTCTAAACAGAATTTTCCATAACTCTCAGATTAATTTGCAGCAGGATATTTTTATCCCTCAAACTTTACAGGTGTAATGAGAAGACCGAATTTAAGCAAGACACATTCTAAGTCACAGGTACTGTGTCATGATAACAGCAAATTATCATTTCATTCCCAAAACATGTTGACAATTTTATAAAAAATATATAAATATACAGTCACTGTCAAGTCTGGTGAAGTTTGTGGCTGGAGTGGAGGCTGAGTGCAAATGCTAGGAGGCCTTATGAAACTCCTGCGACGTGAGCAGGGAGCGGGAAGTCAGGAATCATCTTATCAAGGTTGGATGCCAGGCTGGAATCGGTTATGTTGGGTACCAGGCAGTAATTGGCTAAGCTAGTTGCCGGGCTGGGACTAGCTTTGCAGGACATCAGGCTGGAACCGGCTAAGCAGGATACTGGGCTGGGACCGGCTAAGCAGGATGCCAGGCTGGGTCCGGCTAACCAGGATACCGGGATACCAGGATGGGACTGGCTTTGCAGGATACTGGGCTGGGACTGGCTATGCAGTATACCGGGCTGGGACTGTATGCAGGATACCGTGCTGGGACTGGCTATGCAGGATACCGGGCTGGGACTGGCTGTGCAGGATACCAGGCTGGGACTGGCTATGCATGATACCGGGCTGGGACTAGCTATGCAGGATACCATGCTGGGACTGGCTATGCAGAATACTGGGCTGGGACTGGCTATGCAGGATACGGGACTGGCTATGCAGGATACAGGACTGGCTATGCAGGATACCGGGCTGGGACTGGCTATGGAGGATACTTGGCTTGGACTGGCTGAGCAGGATACCAGGCTGGGACTGGCTATGCAGGATACTGGGCTGGGACTGGCTATGCAGGATATTGTGCTGGGACTGGCTATGCAAGATACTGGGCTGACCCCCGCTGTGCAAGATACGGGGCTGGGATCAGTTATGCAGGGTACCATGCTGGGACTGGCTATGCAGGATACCGGGCTGGGACTGGCTATGCAGGATACTGGGCTGGGACTGGCTATGCAGGATACCGGGCTGGGACTGGCTATTCAGGATACCGGGCTGGGACTGGCTATGCAGGATACTGGGCTGGGACTTGCTATGTAGGATACCAGGCTGGGACTGGCTATGCAGGATACCGGGCTGGGACTGGCTATGCAGGATACCATGCTGGGAATGGCTGTGCAGGAGAACGGGCTGGGACTGGCTATGCAGAATACTGGGCTGGGACCGGCTAACCAGAATACCGGTCTGGGACTGGCTATGCAGGATACCAGGCTGGGACTGGCTTTACAGGATACTGGGCTGGGACTGGCTGTGCAGGATACCGGGCTGGGACTGGCTATGCAGGATACCGCGCTGGGACTGGCTATGCAGGATACTGGGCTGGGACCAGCTGTGCAGGATACCAAGCTGGGACCGGTTATGCAGGATACCGGGCTGGGACTGGCTGTGCAGGATACTGGGATGGGACTGGCTATGCAGTATACATGGCTTGGACTGGTTGAGCAGGATACCGGGCTGGGAATGGCTATGCAGGATACTGGGCTGGGACCGGCTGAGCAGGATACCAGGATGAGATCAGCTAAGCAGAACACTTGATAAGAGTATGAAATACTGTGGAGAATAACCAGGCTGGTTGGAACACAATAGTGCTGCAGAAATAAACCAGGCTTGAAGTGCAGGTAGTTCCACTGGCTGGGACCAATATGGCTGCAGAAATTAACCAGGCTTGAACTGGAGATAGATTCACTGACTGGGACCAGTTAGCCTGCAGCAGGAAAGTGGTTTTTGAACACTGATTGGCAGATCAAGAAAAGAGGGATGTACTGTAGCTAAGAAGCGACATTGCAGTGGCAGCTTGCCAGAGCCTCAGGAAGTTTTATATAGGCACTCCTTTTCCTGATTGCTGGCTGGAGTCACATGACCCAGACCACAGCACCACTGTTTGTCAGATGATCACATGACTGAAGGAAGATGACGGCAGCCCGCCATCGGTGGGAGAAGACTAAAGCGGGACACCAAAACCATGTGCGGAAACACTGTAGCAGGGACAGTGCGGGCCAGCAGGAGGGCAGCGGAGACCATGGGACCCCCACCAAGAGCATGAAGACCAGCGGTGGTAACTACCAGGGAGCTGGATGCTGGGACCTGACAGTCACAATTTAATTGAATCACATTGGTGTGATATCAGTCTAATTGCAAAGAAATTGCTTGAATAAATATAATTTCTATAAAAATGTGAAACAAAAACAAGCATTAAATAGTTGAATATAATGTAATACAGGAGAAAACTAATAGAAATCAGGAACGATCAGAGTAATGGTTGCAACACGCACCACAAATCTAAATAATAATTATCTAATGTCTGTCCCATCTCCAACATGGGTGCAGAGCCGGCCCTAGCCAATTTGATGCCCTAGGCAAAATTTTGTCTGGAGCCCCCTAGCGCCGCCGCTAGTTCTGCATCTGACCCAGTAACGCTCAGGCAGTGGGGCCCACCTGGGGGTTACCCTGTGCCCCTGTGGGCCAGTTCAACCCTGCATAATGCTCCACAGTAATGCCCATAATACACATAATTCCACTCAGTAATGTACTTTACACATATGCCCCGCATTAGTAATGACCATAATACACATAATTCCACTCAGTAATGTACTTTACACATATGCCCCGCATTAGTAATGACCATAATACACAAAATTCCACACAATAATGCACCTTACACATATGAACCACATTAGTAATGCCAGAGCCAGCCCTAACCAATATGATGCCCTAGGCATGATTTTGGCTGGTGCCCCCTAGCACCACCGCTGGTTCCGCCTCTGACCTTGCACCTCTTTCCCAGCACCATCACCCCTCACCCATAGCAGTCCTTATTTTGGTGTTTGTACCTCCTATATTTTAAATAGGAACAGTTCGCACATTTGGTGCTCAGCCCAAAAAGGGGTGTGTTTTTGCTGGCAAGGGGCATGGCCACAGAACAGTACCCCCAATTCAAATTACGCCACACAGTACTGCAACTTTATTCACATTTGATGATGCGATAGTGTCCATAATTCATATTACATCCCACAGTAGTATCACATTACCTTATAAACGTTACTTCTCACAGTAGAGCCCCTTATTCACATTACATCACACTGAATTGCTCCTTATTCACATTACACCACACCCTATCGCTCTTTATTCACATTAGACGACACAGTAGTGTCCTACGCAACGCCACATAGTAGAGCACCTTATACACATAATGCGACAGAGTAATGCCCCTTACACATATGAGACACATTATTAATGTCCTTATAAACATAATGCACCTTACACATTAGGATAACCTTTATTAATGCCCTTTTACACATAATGTCCCTTACACATATGCTGCACATTATTATTGCCCTTATACACATAATGACACACATAGTGCCCCCTACACATTTTCTGCACATTATTAGTGCCCCTATACACATAATGACACACATACAGTAGTACCGTTACACATATGCTGCACATTATTAATGCCCTTATACACATAATGACACACATAGTGCCCCTTACACATATGTTGCACATTATTAATGAATTTTTACATGACACACATAATGCTCCTTACACATATTCCGAACACTACTGCACAACCAACCCACTCCCATGTACACAGCACTCACATGGCCGATAACACTGTGACCTCTGCCTCTGCTTGGATACAGATGTGTCCTCATAAATCTTGCCTCAATGCTAACGTCGATCACCTTTTTTTTATGAAAATGCAGCTTATTTGCATTGCTATGTAGCTAGTAGGCACAAGCAGCTTCTGCTGATTAAAATGATATGTAGCATGCCTATATATCAGAGGTTCTCAAACTCGGTCCTCGGGGGCACACACAGTGCATGTTTTGCAGGTAACCCAGCAGGTGCACAGGTGTATTAATTACTCACTGAGACATTTTAAAAGGTCCACAGGTGGAGCTAATTATTTCACTTGCGATTCTGTGAGGAGACCTGCAAAACATGCACTGTGTGTGCCCCCGAGGACCGAGTTTGAGAACCTCTGCTATATACTGTGTGAGACTGTGGCTGTATCTGCATATGAAATGCTACACACAGAATATAGGCATGCTGCATATCATTTTAATCAGCAGAAGCTGCTGATGCCCCTAGGCATATCAAATGCCCTAGGCAATTGCCTAGTTTGCATATGCCTATGTCCGGCTCTGCATGGGTGTGCAGAAGGAGACCAACCACCTAGGGAGACGGGACACACCAAGCCTAGGAGGAGAACCCGGGAATAGGGTACTGTAAGTATGGGAGTGGGATATGGAAGGTGGTGTGTGTGTGGGGGGGTTTGAACAAAGGGGGTTGGGAGGTGGAAGAGAGCAGGAGAGAGCAGCAGGGAGAGGGAAGGGCCATACAGAACCAGGGTGGGGCTGAGCATGGGGGATGGCCAACACGTGGGTCAGACTGCGGTGACCTGGAATGAGCTGGGTCTCTACTAGTTCATTAATAGTCCTCAAATAAGCTTATATAAAGAACAATATTGTACATTCCATGTAGCAATATCATTAGCATGTGATCTAATCAGTGCCGCTCTGCCCATTTTATACCTTCACGAACACATCTGTTGCAGGAGCACACCATTTCACTTGCGCAGGGGCATACAATACAATCACTTTTGTCTACATAGTGTATCGTGGGCAGTGTCGGACTGGGGCATGAAGGGCCCACCGGGGAAATGAAGCCATAGAGGCCCATGCTTAGAGGCTAGGCTAACCATTAGTGCATGGTCTGGGCTCCTTGATAAAAATATATAGTTAATAGTGCTAGTGCATGGATTATAATGTACCAGATTTAAAACAGCAATGCATTGTAGAAAGTACACCATAGTCCTTTGCAGTATAATGTAACATATGCATATGTATAATTCAAGTGCAAAATCTGATGGGGCCCACCAGGGGTTTCCCCTGTACCCCTGTGTGCCAGTCCGACCCTGATCATAGGCAACCATACCTCCCAACATTCTTGAGCTGGCAACGGGAGTCTCTCTCGCTTCCAAAAAGGGGGTGTGACATATAGAAAAGGGGGTGTGGCTTTGTGGAAGTGCTGCAATCACGAGCCAGGCTCCCGTTTTCACCTGAGGGGGTATGTCCAGCATCCCAGTGAGTTACTGGCATGCCTCCAGTCCCTCTGTCTCTCATGAATAGATGATGAGCGTATGCAGAGCAGTAAGTGACAGGAGACTCCCAACAGCCCCCACCACGGGAGACTGTGGAACACTCCCCAGAAAATTGACTGTCTTGCGAAAATCGGGACAGTTGGGAGGTATGGTATAGTGGTGACCCTATTATTTGAGCACTAGTAGTAGTAATTATGACCAATAGTTATATTATAAAAGGATTAGTTCTATCATTTAGGGGTACATTTACTAAGCAGTGATAAGAGCGGAGAAGTGAGCCAGTGGAGAAATTTCCCCATCAACCAATCAGCAGCTCTGTATCATTTTATAGTATGCAAATTATAGATGTTACTTCAGTGCTGATTGGTTGCCATGGGCAACTTCTCCACTGGCTCACTTCTCCGCTCTTATCACTGCTTGGTAAATGTACCCCTTAGTCCCTTTCCTTTGTGATGATATGATTCAGGGTTAATATAAATAGTGAATGTTATAACAAAATAAAGTAATACAAGTCTTGTAAAAATGATAGAAAAAAAAAATAAGGGATATGATTAGATTGTAGCGCGGGAAATATCTGCCTCAAGTCTGTGGTTCCCTCAGTGTGTCCTTTTGCAAGATTAATCTGCTTATTTTACAATATTTTTGTTGTTTTAAAATGTATTAGTTATATTACCTTTATTATCTATACCCAGAATTACTAATGTAACACTTTTTACCACCCTAATTATTATCTCTCACCCATGTAACACTCTTAACACATAGCTGCTACTTCTTACTAATGTAACACTTTTTAACACCCTAATTATTACCTCTCATCTATGTAACACTCTTAACACATACTGTAGCAGCTATTTCTTACTAATGTAACTCTTTTTAAGACTAACCAGGGCCGGATCTAGGGGGACGGGGACGACAGGGGCGACCGCCCCCCCCCCCTAATACAGTCATAGCCACGCCCACTTTTGAGCAGAAGAGAGCTCTCCGGGGAGAGCCTGAGGCAGAACGATGTGCTGCAGCTTATACCACAGCAGCACAGAGGAGAAAGGAGAGCAAGGGTTACAGAGCATTTGCCCCTCACTTGCTGGTGTGTGGGTACTAGGGCTAATAAATACAATTACCCCATAGCACAGTCACATGTACATAGAACAATCACAAAGCTCTATCTCAGTATCACTCAAAAAGTTCAGTCAGAATTGAGAGAGGAGTTAGAATTGCAGATGGGAGGAGTTGGGACTGTAGAGGGAGGAGTCAAGATTAAACAGTAAACCGCCCCCCCTAAAGAAAAGTCTACATCCGTCCCTGAGACTAACTGCTACTTTTCGTTATTGTGGTGCCTTTGGAACAGTTGGGTTGTGCTGACCTGGGGGGTCCTGCACTCTGAACTTGAACCTCAGGAATATCAATTAGCTGGAATTTTTACAGTAATTTTTTATCTGTCCCTTGCCACATGTTGTGTGCCAAAAATGTTTTAAATCAACTATTATTGTCCCAGTCCCTAAAAAAGGTAAGGCCGATGGGCTGAATGATTATTGCCTAATTGCGCTGACGTTCTTTATAATGAAGGCTTTTGAAAGATTAGTATTGGTGTACATTAAGGAAAGTATTCCCTCTGGCCTCGACCCCTTTAAGTTTGCCTATAAGGCTAATAGATGGTGCTGCACTTATTTTATTGCATCGAGTTTTTGTCCATCTAGAAACAAAATGTCCCTTTGTACGAATTCTATATGTAGACTAAAGTTCTGCATTCAGTACAGTTGTTCCAATATCTTTAGTGGGTAAACTGTGTAACCTGGTTCTGAGTAATTCTATTTGTAGGTGGATCTTGGATTTTTTGACATATAGGCTACAGGTTGTTAGATTACAAAATCACTTATCTAGCAAACTGCTCGAAAAGCACGGGTGTACCTCATTGGTGTGTTTTGAGCCCCCTGTTGTACTCTCTGTTTACATATGACTGTTCCTCAAGCTCGGACTCAGTTTATATTATGAAGTTTGCAGACGACATTGGGTCTAATTCAGACTTGATCGTAGCAGCAAATTTGTTAGCAGACGTGCACTGCAAGGGGGGGGGGATGTAGATATAACATGTACAGAGCAATTTAGATTTTGGTGTGTTGTGTTCAAACTGAAATCTAAATTGCAGTGTGAAGATAAAGCAGCCAGTATTTACCCTGCACAGAAACAATATAACCCACCCAAATCTAACTCTCTCTGCACATGTTATATCTGCCCCCCCCCCCCCCTCCCGCCACTGCAGTGCAACATGGTTTTGTCCATCTGCTAATAAATTTGCTGCTACGATCAGGTCTGAATTAGGCTTATTGCCATCATTGGTCTCATTTGTAATAATGAAGAGTCAGATTATAGATTTGAGGTATCTAGATTAGAAATTCGGAGTCGGGACAATTGTTTCGTTGTAAATGTGGATAAGACCAAAGATATGTTTGTGGTCTTTAGGAAATTACATATGGAAGTACACTGTCCATTAGTCCTAAATGGCCAGGAGGTTGAGTTGATTGATTCCTTTAAATCCCTAGGCATAAATATATCGAGGGACCTGTCTTGGAGTGTGCACACTCAAGGTGTAAGGCTCATCAGCGTATGTTTTTTCTATGGAAATTACGTATGTCTGGTATGTGTAGGCAAACACTAGTAAAGTGCTATTCCTGTATCATTGAGAGTGTCCTTACATTTGGAATTTTGGTATGGTTTGGTACCTGCTCCACTGCTGAGCGTAAATGATAAATCTCTTCAGAGAGTGGTATCCTCTGCAAGAAAATGATTGGTGCCAGTTTGCCTAGCATTCATAAAAAAAGGCTTCTTTCCAAGGTGAAAAGTATTTTGAGAGACCCATCGCACAGATGTTGCGAGATGTTTTTTATGTTGCCATCAAATAGGAGGCAGGCTTGGACTGGCCCACAGGGGTACAGGGTAAACCACCGGTGGGCCCCACTGCCTGGGCCCCCACCTCCTGCTCTAAGGATCAGGTTCCAGACTGTGCACTTGAATTATACATCATACATATGTTACCTTATACTGGACTATGGTGTATTTTCTACAGTGCATTGCTGTAATTAATCTGTTATTAATCTGGTACATTATCATGCATGCAGCAGCTGAATTTACTGTATATATTTAGGGACCCAGACAGATTAATGGTTAATCAAACCAATGAGGTGGCAGACCACACCCCCTCTGCAGACTGGCCACACCCCTAAACATGGGCCCCTACCACTGCATTCCCCCGGTGGGCCCTACATGCCCCAGTCCGACACTGATAGGAGGTATCGATCAATCCTGTGTAGGACGAGTCGTTTAAGAGGAAGTTTTTTCCGCAGGCGATAAGTGTTTTAATTTAAATAGCAAAAATGTAGGTAAATTGAAGGAACTGGTCATTACTAATTTGGAGATGAAGTAAGTGTTATGTTTCCTTGATGTCTTTTATTTCTTCTCTTTTTTTTTCGGTTGTTGCTCTTGCTTGAATTTTAGCAAGGTTCCTGCATTTCAGATCACACATTGATAAGGGCACTATTGGAAGGTAAGAGCTTGATAAATTCATGTAATGTGATAGTATTAGAGATGTTGGGGACCCCTGTTATGAAGTCACCTGTTCACAGTACATGGGCCCAAGTATTTGCACAAATGTGTGCTAAGAACTTCAGTTATACTCCATGTTAATTGTGAGAGTTTATCTAAATAATTTTTACTATAAGTGTTCTTAGTGCTAGGAGTGTGCGTCTGCGTCTCTCTTCCTCCAGCATAGTATTAGAAGCCTCAGCATGATAGCACCTCTCAATATCTTTAGTACAGGTTGAGTATCCCTTATCCAAAATGCTTGGGACCAGAGGTATTTTGGATATGGGATTTTTCCGTATTTTGGAATAATTGCATACCATAATGAGATATCATGGTGATGGGACCTAAGTCTAAGCACAGAATGCATTTATGTTTCATATACACCTTATACACACAGCCTGAAGGTAATTGTAGCCAATATTTTTTATAACTTTGTGCATTAAACAATGTGTGTGTACATACACACAATTCATTTATGTTTCACATACACCTTATACACACAGCCTGAAGGTCATTTAATACAATATTTTTAATAATTTTGTGTATTAAACAAAGTTTGTGTACATTGAGCCACAGAAAACAAAAGTTTCACTATCTCACTCTCACTCAAAAAAGTCCGTATTTCGGAATATTCTGTAATTCGGAATATTTGGATATGGGATACTCAACCTGTAATAGGGTGTGCAGACCAGCCCCCCCCCCCCCCCCCCTCCTCCCACCTATTAAGTTGTCAGGAACATGTTTTTTAGGGAGTTTATTTAAACCTTTCATTAGTCTCTGTACTAACCTTACAGGGTCAGAAAGCATTTCCACCTTCCTATGAAATAGTAATGCTAGAAGGATGAGTTGAATATCCTAGTGATGCTGTTTGGCATCCAGTCGGTGGTTACTGCTGTTGGTGTTAGTTGTGTTTGCATTGTTGGGCTGTGCTGTTTAGTTGCTGTCCTTTCTTGCCACCATACAATTCTTTATTTTTAAGTACATGCTTAACTTTTCATTCCCAATTACTGCCTATGTGTATTTTGGTGATTACACACTTGAGGCACACCTCAGCCGTTAATAGGCTTATGGTTCCCAAATGTATAATCCTGCTGTGTATTTTGTTTTCTTACAAAGGTATGGGATCTTAAGATACAATAACTAAGTGCTAACAGTGTGACATAATTTTCACAGGAACTTGAAGAATGCCAAAATTCTCTAGTAAGTGATTTGCTATTATAATTTATAATAGTAATTTTGTTATTTATAATGCTTTTATCCAATAGGGCACATGGCGTTTAATGTAATATATTGTAATAACTAGTTCTGTAATCTATACTATTAGTATTTTCTCTACCTCAAGTTATTCGATAAAATGTGATAAAACTTAGTATTAAAGAAATTAGACCCATAAGTCTCTCTCACGAAGCACTTATATGGCTTATAATAATTATGTCACAACTCGGCAGGAAGTGTGTACCTTATTATGGCACATGGTGCAATGATTCATACCTGCTATTTACACATTAAAGTGGCCGTTCACAATCCATGCTTCTGTTAATGTAGAAACCATCTCATCCCGCTATTATTGTCACATGATAAGTTAAAAACAGAAATATTAGTTAAAAGTTTAAACTACGAGTAGAGACGGATGTACTTCCCTTTTTCCATTTTGCTACATAATTAGAGCCACAGCTTCAACAATTTATCTGTTTATGTCAAATTTACAAGGTGAAATTAGTTTTTTCTTAATATATAGAAGTCTTTCTGTAGCAATGAGGCTTTGATTGCTCTTCCATGGCAATAAAAAAAGTTGCATAGCACTGCAATCTACCTATATACAGTGTGTATGTATGCTCTGTTTATATCAGCTGTGCTATTATGTAATGTCATTTAATTCACAGTGAGTCATCTAGTATTGATGCACTAATGTTCTTTATAACTACAAGCAGAGTGATATATTCCATTTTCTCCGTTTTTATTATTGTGCAGCATTGTTACCATGGTGATGGGTTCACTATAGCAACGCCCTGGCCCCCCGCCCAGCTCTACCAGCCGTGTGACACGGATGTGAGTTCACTTCCGGTGACACCAGCGGGACGGCGACGGGAAGCAGCCGACGGGCGTAGTGTGCACCTGGGTGAGTTAAATAAAGGTATGTCTTTTTATTTTGTTCTGTATTGTCCTGACGAAGGAGATTAAAGGTCTCCGAAACGTAGACCAAGCATCTTTACAATATTGAAGTTTCCTGAGTGCCGTTTTTTCTCCACTTCTATATTAATCGTTACGATTCTGGCACCGGGACCAGTTGGGAAATTTGTTGGAGTGCCGGACACCCTTGTCTTATATATATATATATATATATATACATATATACATATATATATACCAACAAATATAAAACCACAGAAGCGGGGTGCAGTGTCTGCACTCACCACTCATAGGGTGGGGTGCATGCAGCCCATGGCCACCTACTTAAAAATATACAAACAGAAAATTCAGCACTCACCATAGCAAGCTCACTTATCTTCACAACATCAATAAATAAATGATGGGGGTTTATTTAGTGAATTGGCCAATGCACGGAAGCCTGCAAACAACTCGCCAAGGTACCCCACCTTCATGCAGGTCCTACACTATCACAGAGTCACAAAAATTAAAACCTGGCAACTGTATCACACACAATATAACTGCAAATATGCCCACTAGATTTAATGTATACCTGCCACATATCTTATGGCTTTTAAAGGTATACTAGTCACCTGACACTGGCTGACAAATTACTAAAGAACAGCTGACGCAGGTTTAAGATAACTCGGTTTGCATGAAAAAAGCTTGTGGCCACAGTTAATATATATATATATATATATATATATATATATATATAAAACGAACAAATGGTCCCGGCACTCCCCTGGATAACTGCTGTGAATTGCTGCGGTGCCCTCCTAGTGGAATATGCTTTCCACAATGCACAGTGAAGGGATGACGGCGGCACTCAGTCAGACTTCGCACCTGAACTAAATTCTTTGGCATAATAAAAAGAATTTAGTTCAGTTGCGAAGTCTGACTGAGTGCCGCCGTCATCCCTTCACTGTATATATATATATATATATATGAAAAGCGCAGGTGCGGCACTCGGATTCACAGCAGCATAAAAACAGACGGAGACTGTAATCTTCAATCAATCAACGTTTCAATCAATCAACGTTTCAATCAACGTTTCAATATAGAAATATTGTCATCCTGATGACAATATTTCTATATTGAAACGTTGATTGATTGAAGATTACAGTCTCCGTCTGTTTTTATGCTGCTGTTAATTCGAGTGCCGCACCTGCGCTTTTCATATATATATATATATATATACCTGCGCTTTTCCTACATGTTTAATGTGAGGGCACCGGCCAAAGTTGCTACTTGGTGGATGGGAGTGCCGGACCTTGGACACTACTATATATATATATATATATATACACAGTGCATCCGGAAAGTATTCGCGTCGCTTCACTTTTTCCACATTTTGGTATGTTACAGCCTTATTACAAACTGGAATACATTTATTTTTTCCCTCAAAATTCTACACACAATACCTCATAATGACTGACAACGTGAAAAAAGTGTTTGAGATTTTTGCAAATTTATTAAAAATAAAAAACTAAGAAATCACATGTACATAAGTATTCACAGCATTTGCTCAATACTTTGTTGAGGCACCTTTGGCAGCAATTACAGCCTCAAGTGTTTTTTAATATGATGCCACAAGCTTGGCACACCTATCTTTGGCCATTTTAGCCGATTCCTCTTTGCATCACCTCCCCAGCTCCATCAGGTTGGCTATTCAGAGATATTTAATTGGATTAAAGTCTGGGCTCTGGCTGGGCCACTCAAGGACATTCACAGAGTTGTCCTGAAGCCACTCCTTTGATATCTTGGCTGTGTGCTTAGGGTCGTTGTCCTTCTGAAAGATGAACCGTCACCCCAGTTTGAGGTTGAGCGCTCTGGAGCAGGTTTTCATCCAGAATGTCTCTGTACATTGCTGCATTCATCTTTCCCTCTATCCTGACTAGTCTCCCTGTTCCTGCCACTGAAAAACATCCCCACAGCATGATGCTGCCACCACCATGCTTCACTGTAGAGATGGTATTGGCCTGGTGATGAGTGGTGCCTGGTTTCTTCCAAACATGACGCCTGGCATTCACACCCAAGAGTTCAATCTTTGTCTCATCAGACCAGAGAATTTTGTTTCTCATGGTCTGAGAGTACTTCAGGTGCATTTTGGTAAACTCCAGACGGGCTGCCATGTGCTTTTTACTAAGGAGTGGCTTCTGTCTGGCCACTCTACCATACAGGCCTAATTGGTGGATTGCTGCAGAGATGGTTGTCCTTCTGGAAGGTTCTCCTCTCTCCACAGAGGAGTGCTGTAGCTCTGACAGAGTGACCATCGTGTTCTTGGTCACCTCTCTGACTAGGGCCCTTCTCCCCCGATCGCTCAGTTTAGGCGGTTAGACAGCTCTGGGAAGAGTCCTGGTGGTTCCGAACTTCTTCCATTTACGGATGATGCAGGCCACTGTACTCATTGGGACCTTCAAAGTAGATCTTTTTTCTGTACCCTTCCCCAGATTTGTGCCTCGAGACAATCTTGTCTCAGAGGTCTACAGACCATTCCGTTGACTTCATACTTGGGTTGTGCTCAGACATGCACTGTCAAGTGTGGGACCTTATATAGACATGTGTGTGCCTTTCCAAATGATGTCCAATCAACTGAATTCACCACAGGTGGACTCCAATTAAGCTGTAGGAACATCTCAAGGATGATCAGTGGAAACAGGATGCACCTGAGCTCAATTTTGAGCTTCATGGCAAAGGCTGTGAATACTTATGTACATTTGATTTCTTATTTTTTTATTTTTAATGAATTTGCAAAAATCATAAAAACACTTTTTTCACGTTGTCATTATGGGGTATTGTGTGTAGAATTTTGAGGGAGAAAATTTATTTATTCCATTTTGGAATAAGGCTGTGACATGACAAAATGTGGAAAAAGTGAAGCGCTGTGAATACTTTCCGGATGCACTGTATGTGTGTGTATATATATATATATATATATATATATATATGTGTGTATATATATATATATATATATATATACACACACACACAGTATATATATTTATATATATATATATATATATATATATATATATACTGTGCGCACCAAAATATAAATTATAAAGGCTTATCTGTATCAACTTTTGGTTTCGTCTACCTGTGTTCCTGTGTTATCACAAAAAGAGAAAATAAAGTGCACAGCATGATACTGTATAATAAAAGCAGAGTATGACTGGGGAGCGAGTAGTTCCGCAGCGGGCCCCACCTCTTTAATGTTCCACCTCTTTCTGTGAGAGGTGGGGCTTAGTGGGCTGTGACTGGGTGGGATTGGGGGTGGTTAGGTTTTTGGAGTGATGCTGTCCAGCATGTTCTGGTTGTGTCAAAACACAGAGGCGTAGCTAGGAGAAGCTGGTGACGCTGGTGAACTGACTGATTAGTGGCAGCTGGTTCTATTCTGAAGAACCAGCTGCCAGCGACTGAGCCCAAGTACTCCCTGCCCTGAGACCCTGAATCCAAGACACCTACTCTCACCTAACCAGTCTATCTATTCAGCTATGAGTCCCTCCTATACATGCCCGAAAGCCTGCCCCCTAACCCTGAGTCCCCGCCCCTTCCTTTCTTGTAGCCTCTCTCTGTATTCCTCTTCTCACAGAGCCTTGCAGGACACACTGAAGCTCTGCAAGGACCAGACAGCCCCTCCCTCTGGAAAGGTAAGTGCTAGTGGAGGTGCGAAAATGTTTTAATGTTATATAGGGGGTTACTGTATATATTTAAACAATGAGGTGAAGTGTATTTGTTTTATTTCTGGGGGATTGGTGTGTGTTTAAATACTGCCTGTAGTGGGAAGTGTTAATGTTGTGTATGTGAGCTGTGTAATAATATTGTGTGAACGTGTTTGTGGAGGGATGTATATATTTATATTGTGTGAACATGTGTAATTGGTGTTTATTCATTTTATATATATATATGCGTGTGTGTGAGGGGGTGTATTAATATTGCATGGGTATATATAATGTGTGTTTTAATTTTATCTGTATTATATGTGGGTCACTGTGATGCTTGCTCCCTGCATTATATAGCGGTCCCTGCATTGCTCTCTGATCTATATCGCAATCACTTTGATTCTGATAACACAATATAAATATATACATCCATCCACAAACACGTACACATATTATTACACAGCTCACATACGCAACATTAACACTTCCTACTACAGACAGTATTTAAACACACACCAATCCCCCAGAAATAAAACAAATACACTTCACCCCATTGTTTAAATATATACAGTAACCCCCTATATAACATTAAAACATTTTCGCACCTCCACTAGCACTTACCTTTCCAGAGGGAGGAGCTGTCTGGTCCCTGCAGAGCTCCGTATAATACAGAGAGAATCAAAGTGATTGCGATATAGATCAGAGAGCAATGTAGTGACCGCTATATAATGCAGGGAGCAAGCATGACAGTGACCTACATATAATACAGATAAAAATAAAAACACACACTATATATACCCACTGTAATGCTCTCTGTATTATATGGCAGTCACTGCTATGCTCTTTGCAGTATGTGGCAGTCACTGCAATATATCTCAGGCACTGTGACACTCTATGTATTATATGGCGGTCACTGCGACACTCACTGTATTATATATATATGTCACTGCATTTCTCACTGCATGATATAACCGGCTTTAAGACGTTCCCTGCATTATATGATGGGAATTGTGATATGGCCGGCATTGCAACACTCTTTGCCACACCTCCTCAATCAGCTGACTACACCTCTTCAGCTTTATGCTGCCTTCCTTCAGTTGGTCCCTACCATTGCATTCCCCTGATAAAAAAAAATGGCAAAAAAAAGGGGCAAACTAGATGGGCCGAATGGTTCTTATCTGCCGTCACATTCTATGTTTCTATGTTTCTATGTTTCTATCCCTTGAAATTGAAATAAGTCAACAATGAAATGCGAAATAGAATAACAGCAGTGGATGGATCAGATAAAAGAAGACATTTGACAGGACATGAAAAGATCGGCAAAGATCGATGTATGGCAATATAGGAAATCACTATCAGATGAGAAAAATCAGTAAAGCATAATATGCATAATATGCGTACCGTTAAAAAATTGGCAGGCGGTACATAGTACTGCCGGCCCAACCACTTTGCAACCACGAAATTAGTTTATTATGCATCGCTGAGCACTGTACTCGGCTGTGCAGAAGCTCCTAATAGTCTGCCGCACAAGTGACTCCCACTGCCGCTGCAGTCATCCACGTCTGCTGCTGGACCCGCCACTGACTCCTGCCCTCCTGTGCCCTGCGAGACACAGAATGAAGGAGGGGGCTGAGAGACATAGTGAAGGAGGGGGGACGCTGGCTGAGAGACACAGAATGAAGGAGGGGGGACACAAGCTGAGAGACACAGAATGAAGGACAGTTTGCTGCAGGATGAGAAACAAAGAGTGAAGCGGGGGGGGGGGGGGGGGGGCGCAGGCTGAGAGACACAGAATGAAGGAGGGGGGACCCAGGCTGAGAGACAAAGAATGAAGGACGGGGGGCTGCAGGATGAGAGACACAGAGTGAAGGGGAGGGGACGCAGCTGAGAGACACAGAGTGAAGGAGGGAGGATGCATGCTGAGAGGCACAGAATGAAGGAGGGGGGGACCCAGGCTGAGAGACAAAGAATGAAGGACGGGGGGCTGCAGGATGAGAGACACAGAGTGAAGGGGAGGGGACGCAGGCTGAGAGACACAGAGTGAAGGAGGGGGACGCAGGCTGAGAGACACAGAATGAAGGGGTGGTCAAACTGAGATATGCTGAGTGAATAGGGGGCAGGCTGAAAGACACAGAATTAACAGGACAGTCTAAGAGACACAGATTTAAAGGGGCAGGCAGAGAGATACAGGAGAAGATGACGGTGTGGCTGAGAAATGCAGGGGGAGCTGACAGTGTGGCTGAGAGTAGCAGGGGGAGAAGATGGTGTGGCTGAGAGATGCAGGGGGGAGATGATTGTGTGGCAAGGAGACAGCGGGGAGAAGAAAGTGTTGTAGCCGAGAGACGCAGCGGGTAGAAGGTGACACAGCAGGCATGAATCTGGTTGAATCTATGTTGTATGACGATGACTTTGATTATAGTTCTACAAAAACAGGCATCTTCCGGACCATGTGAGATCCTACATGAATAGTGACTACCGACTGAAGATGCTGCCTGACCAGGGAGGATACATTTCTTCAGAGGTTTCACATTGTGAGAAACCACTATATACAGTAAGGTGCATATGGAATGTAAATGCACGAGAAATGACACGCCCCATTTCATTGGCCACACCCCTTGTGGCACGTGGTCACACCCATTTTTTTGGCATGCGCACACACTACCACTAAGAATTTATTCCTACTTGCACCACTGGTTTCTAGCATAGATATTCATAATACAACATCAATGTCTAGCATAGAACTTCGAGCAATAACAATAATGTACATGATAGAGGGTAGAAGAGAATATAGACAAAAATGACAAAATCGAAAAAAATGACACCGATAACTGAAAGAATCTCGACATTAGTTGATACACAAGTCACTCCAATCGATCTCTTCACTCCAGGAACCACAAAACAATCCCTTTAGGACCAAATTACTAACATAGTAATTATTCCACTTACAGAACTCTGTACTTTCTACTTAAACCTCCTTAAGCTTTAATAGCCTCCGTGCTCAGTAATATCCACACTCAAAACTACAGCGTAGAAATTAACAGTACAATATAATGTTGTTGCAAGCTCGATGGGTCGGTGGTTACCCCATTCATTGGTGCTCAAACAATATAAAAGTATAACTGCAGACTTTAGCAAACAATGGGCCTAATTCAAGGTTGATTGCAAAAGCAAAATCTTCCTCTAATGGGCAAAACCATGAGCACTGCAGGTGGGGCAGATATAACATGTACAGAAGCTGGCAGCAGCCATCTTCTTACACAAGACACCTCCAGCATCATTAGGAACTCCCCAAATTATCCTTTTATTGTTTTTTGTTTAGACTACAACAGAGCCAAAAAGATTTTTTTGTTATTTATTTAATAAAGTGACGATTTTGTTGACTCTTTTATTGCATTAAAGACATTAGTAAATTGTGTATGTGTTTTATTTTTCTTCGCACATTTTGGAATACTGGGATCGATAGAGTGGCAAAGTTGCCATTCCAGTCCTGCCAAACGTTTTAATTAATTACCTCTGGTCTCCATAGTCCAGGTGGGTCAGTAAGTGCCCTAACACTTTGAGTGATTATTAGTTAATTTGTTCTCACTATACAGAAGAAATATTTATTTATTTATTTATTAACAGTTTCTTATATAGCGCAGCAAATTCCATTGCGCTTTACAAATGGACACAATGATACAACAAAACTGGGTAATAACAGTCAGAGGTTGGAAGGCCCTGCTCGCAAGCTTACAATCTATAGAAATAGAGCCATCATAGAAAGATACAGGGTAGGTTTTTTTTTAGAACACAATGCCACATGTCCAAACCAATGACAGCCGGGAGCCCTTGACAAGATGAAAAGCAAAACAAGAGAGCAGCACACAGCCAAATCCAGACCTGTCCCCCCAGCACTGTGAAAGCTGTTTGTGTGAGTTCTATCATTCCACTTCTCCCGTGGAAGGGCAGTCGGGTCTTTAGACAATGCACAATAATGCAGACAGTAGCAGCAAGGTAACAGAATTGATTAATTGGGACAGATATATTAAGCCTGAAGAAGGGATAAAGACGTGATAAAGCAGGGATAAGCGCATGGTGATAATTCACCAGCTCCTAACTGTCATTTTTCAAATCTGTAATGATTGGCTGGTGCGTTATCACCATGCACTTATCACTGCTTGATCACTTCTTTATCCCTTCTCCAGGTTAATACATCTGCCCCATTCTCTGTTAGGACTACCCAAACGTTTCTGTTCCGCACTCTTTCGTGACCTGAAGATGCCAGTTGTCAGACAGATATTCACAGGTTATGGGATCCCATGCTGGCTCGTTGTACTGTGGTTTACAATGTGGCGGTAAGCTCTGGAAATAGGCCCAGAACTTTGTAGTCCAAGCTGTGACGGAGAACGTCTACATCTATCTGACGGTGAGGACGAGGAATGCATGAATCAGGTTTCATCAATCGCCCATTAGACTGATTTATGGCATTTCCAAGTGAGCATTTCTAAGAAAGTCTTTGTCACCCTCTCTGCGACACTCATTTAATTAAAATCTCTTTCTTTTTTCAGCTAAATAAATAAAACTTTCACATGGGAGAGTGCGGAGAATGGGAAATTCGGTGTACCATTTTATTTTCTCTCATTACTATTTAAAGCTCAACTTTTCATTTCTACCTTCTGTTTCTTGTTATTATGTATCATTTGTCATGATCCCCTTAATGTGCAGTGCTACGTAATGTCAGCGCTTGAAAAAGAAATAGATAATCATTCTGAAGCAATGTTAAAAGTAAATCCTTTTGTTCTGTGAACTAGCGCGCCCGTATTGTTCATATTTAAACTTTGTCCCTGGATTTGGTAGAGAAATCTGGCATTCCAGTGCCCGTCACTGACATTGATGAAAGCTGGTCTTGCTCATACAGTAGGATTCAAATGTATAGGTCGACAGTGTCTAGGTGGACGGTCAACAGAATGACCCCATCTCGTTGACACGCATCAGGTCGAAAGGTACATAAGGTGGACATGGTCAAAAAGGGTGGTCTTCAGTATGCCGGCGGTCGGGCTCCCGGCGACCAGCATACTGGCGCCGGGAGCCCGACCGCCGGCATACCGACACTTATTCTCCCTCCTGGGGGTCCAAGACCCCCCTGGAGGGAGAATAAAATAGTGTGGCGCGCGTAGCGCGCCACCGTGCCCGTAGCGTGGCGAGCGCAGTGAGCCTGCAAGGGGCTCATTTGCGCTCGCCACACTGTCGGTAAGCCGGCGGCCGGCCTCCCGGCGCCGGTATGCTGGTCGCCAGGAGGCCGGCAGATCGTAGTGAACACGGTCAAAAGGTAGACAGGTAAAAGATAGTGCTTAAGGTTGACAGGTACAAAAGACCAACATGACAATGGACAACACTCAAGATTATTAGGGGTTTTTCATGTTTTTCCAACTTTTGCTTGATGTACCATCCACATGGACTACGATTGGGAATAGTAACCTGTCTCTAATGCAGCAGTAGAAGAACGAGGCACCTTACCCGAAGTGTGGCAAGCAAAGCAAGTCCACAAGAGTACCAGTTTCCACTATCTGTGTTTAGACATGGTTAAACATACAAAATGACACCCCCAAAAAAAATATTTGCACTGATATTTTTGTGTCAACCCTTGTCATGTCGACCATTTGTCCCCATTGACCTGATGTACCTGTATATTTTACCCACTGTCTACTTTTTACCTGTCGACTTTTTATCCCTGTCAAGCTTTTGTCCCTGTCAACCAAACACATGTCGACCATATGGGATCAACCTAATGACTGTTGTCAAAGTCAAAAATATTACATAGAGAGAACATACAAACTGCACACATTTAAGTCGCTATACTTGCAAATATGCGCAGTGAGCACAGCAATATATGGTAACACACGCATTTACACGGACATGGCACAGAGATGGATTCGACACTTATTTCATACAGTACATAATTATAATAATATCAAGCACCAGACATCATGGAGATTTAAAATTAGCTAATGAATTAATGTCATGAATGTGTATTATTTGAACAGAACCAGATACACCCGTCATGTTTACTATTGAAACAAGCAGATTGGTGTGTAGATTAATTTGATACTTGTTGTGAAGTTGTGGGACATTGCAGCGGATAGATATGATTATATGTATAAAAGCTAAAATCACTTTGTTAGAACAATGAATGATACAATGAACAGGGAACTCAAGCCAACCCTTTTGGCAGTTTTCAGGGCTGAACCTGATCAGCATATGCATAAGAGAATAGTAACTGAATTGTGCAGGAGAGACTTCTCCCCCAGGAACTAGTCAAACAGGAAAGTAGTTCCTGGCTAGAGAAGAGGTCAGGGTTCAGTTGCTTGTGATCTCAGAGGACAGATGTACTGTAGCTACACTCAGAACCAAGCTGGCATCCAGAAGCAATGGCTTGCTTATCACCAGGCTCCAAACGAAAGGCTAAGTATTGAATTCACATGGCTAGATAAGGAAATATAGACAGATGGCTTTAAGGTCAATGGTGCTGGTTTAACTAGGATATTGTAACTTGTTTGGGAATCTGTGATGGTAGCTGGGACATTAGATAACCTGTAGCATAGCATTTGTGGTATTTGTTTGCCTATGGTGATTTAAAATAGATTGTGCTGGTTTGTTATAATATACCTTGTCAATCATGAATACCGCCATGCAGTTACTTGTGAATATGGGTTTTGTAGCAATGGCATGCTGGGATGTGTGGTTACATTGTGATCTGGTGATTCATATAACATGGACTGTAGGCAATAAACGAAGTTTGTTTGGAATGTGAAATTGAATAAGATGGTTCTAGGAAGTTGGATTGGAATGTGGAATATAATTAGTTGGTTTGTAGAAGATGGCTGCTGCTGGGTGTTTTCTCCTCCCCCTTTGAACCATGTGTTGCAGTCTTTGGAATCATGGGAGTTTTTCCCAAAATGGAGTCTAGCTTCAGTCCCATGCGGTATTGTAGGGACCATTGTGTTGTTGCTGGGTGTTGTGTATATAGGGACAGCCAGCCTGGGTAAGAACAAGTATTCTCTCCACAAAGATTCTCAGCATTGACTAACTGCGCAGCGATTGTTTCTCACATGTGTAAGTTTCTCTGCAACCATATTGTCTTTATTGTTATTGCAAGCCATTCTCTCTCTCTCTATCTCTCCCTCTCCTTCCCCTTAAAAGTACTTGTGTTTTTATTGTATTTTATGTGTAGTAACTTGGTTAGGAATTCTATGTTATGATGGTAGTGTATAACTTGTAATGTATATTCTTTTGCAATAGAACGTTCATTTAAGGTGTTAGAACCTGAGACCAGTATCAGTGTGTGTTCATTATATTTCTAAGTATTCTCAGAGAGTCACATACGCTCATACAGCTTTTAAACTAACAAGGTTACACTGCTTACATCTACACATTATCACTGCACTAAGGTTTACAGTATAAGTACATTCCTTAAGGTATAGTTATTCTAGTTTAATTCTGTAAGTATCTGCAACGCCTGTGTTCACACCCTGTGCACAGCGTCTGCTACGCTAAGGGCGTACCCTTGCGATACCTTTTGCGCCAATTGCGTACTGTCTCCTAATCTTTTAGAGTGTTTTAAATAGGATAAATATATAGGCTTTGTCAATTGAAGGCTCCTCCGGTCTTCACATATCTGCACTAGGTAATTTTAGCAGACATTATCGGTCAGCAAAGGGCGGAAAAGGTAGTATCCCTCGTTAAACCGTTTGGAGGTCGGGGATACTGCAGTGCTGACCAGTTAATTGTCTGCTTCACTTGGTAAGGAGTGCTGAGGGAATTCGGGAACTGGAAGGTAGGAACAGTACGTTATTGTCTCTGTAAATCTGGTTTTTATTTCTATTTGGTGCCAACTACACACGCAGATTGAATGGTTTGTCTGTTTAAATAGGTTTAAAATTATTTTTAATCGCTCTGCATAGCGTGATAACTTTAGGAGTTTGAATGATGACTTTCTTTGTGACAAGAAGCAGCATGGTCTGTCCACCATTTTGTGTGGCCCTCATGGATGTGAAAGGGGGAGGAGCAGCGGCCATTTTGGGAAGGTCACATTTTTATTTTTATTTCCCTAAGCGGCTGATTTTTAGTTGACTCAGGAAATAATCAGCCATCCATTGTCAAAAAGAAATCATCATTTAATTAGTTTTTTTATTTTGTATTTATGCATTTATTTAATCTATATCATAGTCAATCATAAGTAATAGTGATTGGTACTTATATGTAATATCTATATGCGTGTGCTTACATCAATGTATGTTATTAGATTAAAATAAGAATTTACTTACCGATAATTCTATTTCTCGTAGTCCGTAGTGGATGCTGGGGACTCCGTAAGGACCATGGGGAATAGCGGCTCCGCAGGAGACTGGGCACAAATAGAAAGCTTTAGTACTACCTGGTGTGCACTGGCTCCTCCCCCTATGACCCTCCTCCAAGCCTCAGTTAGGATACTGTGCCCGGACGAGCGTACACAATAAGGAAGGATTTTGAATCCCGGGTAAGACTCATACCAGCCACACCAATCACACCGTATAACTTGTGATCTAAACCCAGTTAACAGCATGATAACAGAGGAGCCTCTAGAAAAGATGGCTCACTACAGCAATAACCCGATTTTTTGGTAACAATAACTATGTACCAGTATTGCAGACAATCCGCACTTGGGATGGGCGCCCAGCATCCACTACGGACTACGAGAAATAGAATTATCGGTAAGCAAATTCTTATTTTCTCTGACGTCCTAGTGGATGCTGGGGACTCCGTAAGGACCATGGGGATTATACCAAAGCTCCCAAACGGGCGGGAGAGTGCGGATGACTCTGCAGCACCAATTGAGAGAACTCCAGGTCCTCCTCAGCCAGGGTATCAAATTTGTAGAATTTTACAAACGTATTTGTTCCTGACCAAGTAGCTGCTCGGCAAAGTTGTAAAGCCGAGACCCCTCGGGCAGCCGCCCAAGATGAGCCCACCTCCCTTGTGGAGTGGGCATTTACAGATTTTTGGCTGTGGCAGGCCTGCCACAGAATGTGCAATCTGAATTGTACTACAAATCCAACGAGCAATAGTCTGCTTAGAAGCAGGAGCACCCAGCTTGTTGGGTGCATACAGGATAAACAGCTAGTCAGATTTTCTGACTCCAGCCGTCCTGGAAACATACATTTTCAGGGCCCTGACAACGTCTAGCAACTTGGAGTCCTCCAAGTCCCTAGTAGCCGCAGGCACCACCATAGGTTGGTTCAGGTAAAACGCTGAAACCACCTTAGGGAGAAACTGAGGACGAGTCCTCAATTCCGCCCTGTCCGAATGGAAAATCAGATAAGGGCTTTTACAGGATAAAGCCGCCAATTCTGACCCGCGCCTGGCCCAGGCCAGGGCCAACAGCATGACCACCTTCCATGTGAGATATTTTAACTCCACAGATTTAAGTGGTTCAACCCAATGTGACTTTTGGAACCCAAAACCTACATTGAGATCCCAAGGTGCCACTGGAGGCACAAAAGGAGGCTGTATATACAGTACCCCTTTTACAAACGTCTGAACTTCAGGGACTGAAGCTAGTTCTTTTTGGAAGAAAATTGACAGGGCCGAAATTTGAACCTTAATGGACCCCAATTTCAGGCCCATAGACACTCCTGTTTGCAGGAAATGTAGGAATCGACCCAGTTGAAATTCCTCCGTCGGGCCTTACTGGCCTCGCACCACGCAACATATTTTCGCCAAATGCGGTGATAATGTTTTGCGGTTACATCCTTCCTGGCTTTGATCAGGATAAGGATGACTTCATCCGGAATGCCTTTTTCCCTCAGGATCCGGCGTTCAACCGCCATGCCGTCAAACGAAGCCGCGGTAAGTCTTGGAACAGACAGGGTCCTTGCTGGAGCAGGTCCCTTCTTAGAGGTAGAGGCCACGGATCCTCCGTGAGCATCTCTTGAAGTTCCGGTTACCAAGTCCTTCTTGGCCAATCCGGAGCCACGAATATAGTGCTTACTTCTCTCCATCTTATAATTCTCAGTACCTTGTGTATGAGAGGCAGAGGATGGAACACATACACTGACCGGTACACCCACAGTGTTACCAGAGCGTCTGCTGGGGAAGTCTGCTTCCCAGTTGTCCATTCCCGGAATGAACACTGCTGACAGTGCTATCACATGATTTTCCGCCCAGCGAAGAATCCTTACAGCTTCTGCCATTGCCCTCCTGCTTCTTGTGCCACCCTGTCTGTTTACGTGGGTGACTGCCGTGATGTTGTCCGACTGGATCAACACCGGCTGACCTTGAAGCAGAGGTCTTGCTAAGCTTAGAGCATTGTAAATGGCCCTTAGCTTCAGGATATTTATGTGAAGTGATGTCTCCAGGCTTGACCATAAGCCCTGGAAATTCCTTCCCTGTGTGACTGCTCCCCAGCCTCGCAGGCTGGCATCCGTGGTCACCAGGACCCAGTCCTGAATGCCGAATCTGCGGCCCTCTAGAAGATGAGCACTCTGCAACCACCACAGGAGGGACACCCTTGTCCTTGGTGACAGGGTTATCCGCTGATGCATCTGAAGATGCGACCCGGACCATTTGTCCAGCAGGTCCCACTGGAAAGTACTTGCGTGGAATCTGCCGAATGGGATTGCTTCGTAGGAAACCACCATTTTTCCCAGAACCCTTGTGCATTGACGCACTGAGACTTGGCTCGGTTTTAGGAGGTACCTGACTAGTTCGGATAACTCCCTGGCTTTCTCCTCCGGGAGAAACACCTTTTTCTGGACTGTGTCCAGGATCATCCCTAGGAACAGAAGACGAGTCGTCGGAACCAGCTGCGATTTTGGAATATTGAGAATCCAACCGTGCTGCCGCAACACTACCTGAGATAGTGCTACACCGACCTCCAACTGTTCTCTGGATCTTACCCTTATCAGGAGATCGTCCAAGTAAGGGATAACTAAAACTCCCTTCCTTCGAAGGAGTATCATCATTTCGGCCGTTACCTTGGTAAAGACCCGGGGTGCCGTGGACCATCCAAACGGCAGCGTCTGAAACTGATAGTGACAGTTCTGTACCACAAACCTGAGGTACCCTTGGTGAGAAGGGTAAATTGGGACATGAAGGTAAGCATCCTTGATGTCCCGAGACATCATGTAGTCCCCTTCTTCCAGGTTCGCAATCACTGCTCTGAGTGACTTCATCTTGAATTTGAACCTCCGTATGTAAGTGTTCAAAGATTTTAGATTTAGAATCGGTCTCACCGAGCCGTCCGGCTTCGGTACCACAACAGTGTGGAATAATACCCCGTTCCCTGTTGCAGGAGGGGTACCTTGATTATCACCTGCTGGGAATACAGCTTGTGAATGGCTTCCAAAACTGCCTCCCAGTCAGAGGGAGACGTCGGTAAAGCCGACTTTAGGAAAACGGCGAGGGGGAGACGTCTCGAATTCCAATTTGTACCCCTGAGATATCACCTGAAGGATCCAGGGGTCTACTTGCGAGTGAGCCCACTGCGCGCTGAAATTCATTGAGACGGGCCCCCACCGTGCCTGAGTCTGCTTGTAAAGCCCCAGCGTCATGCTGAGGGTTTGGCAGAGGCGGGAGAGGGCTTCTGTTCCTGGGAACTGGCTGATTTCTGCAGCCTTTTTCCTCTCCCTCTGTCACGGGCAGAAATGAGGAACCTTTTGCCCGCTTGCCCTTCTGGGAACGAAAGGACTGCGCCTGATAATACGGCGTCTTCTTATGTTGAGAGGCGACCTGGGGTACAAACGTGGATTTCCCAGCTGTTGCCGTGGCCACCAGGTCTGAAAGACCGACCCCAAATAACTCCTCCCCTTTATAAGGCAATACTTCCAAATGCCGTTTGGAATCCGCATCACCTGACCACTGTCGTGTCCATAACCCTTTTCTGGCAGAAATGGACAACGCACTTACACTTTATGCCAGTCGGCAAATATTCCGCTGTGCATCACGCATATATAGAAATGCATCTTTTAAATGCTCTATAGGCAATAATATACTGTCCCTATCTAGGGTATCAATATTTTCAGTCAGGGAATCCGACCACGCCAACCCAGCACTGCACATCCAGGCTGAGGCGATTGCTGGTCGCAGTATAACACCAGTATGTGTGTAAATACATTTTAGGATACCCTCCTGCTTTTTATCAGCAGGATCCTTAAGGGCGGCCATCTCAGGAGAGGGTAGAGCCCTTGTTCTTACAAGTGTGTGAGCGCTTTACCCACCCTAGGGGGTGTTTCCCAACGCACCCTAACCTCTGGCGGGAAAGGATATAATGCCAATAACATTTTAGAAATTATCAGTTGTTATCGGGGGAAACCCACGCATCATCACACCTCATTTAATTTCTCAGATTCAGGAAAACTACAGGCAGTTTTTCCTTACCGAACATAATACCCCTTTTTGGTGGTACTCGTATTATCAGAAATGTGTAAAACATTTTTCATTGCCTCAATCATGTAACGTGTGGCCCTACTGGAAGTCACATTTGTCTCTTCACCGTCGACACTGGAGTCAGTATCCGTGTCGGCGTCTGTATCTGCCATCTGAGGTAACGGGCGCTTTAGAGCCCCTGACGGCCTATGAGACGTCTGGACAGGCACAAGCTGAGTAGCCGGCTGTCTCATGTCAACCACTGTCTTTTATACAGAGCTGACACGGTCACGTAATTCCTTCCAACAGTTCATCCACTCAGGTGTCGACCCCCTAGTGGGTGACATCACTATTACAGGCAATTTGCTCCGTCTCCACATCATTTTCCTCCTCATACATGTCGACACAAACGTACCGACACACAGCACACACACAGGGAATGCTCTGATAGAGGACAGGACCCCACTAGCCCTTTGGGGAGACAGAGGGAGAGTTTGCCAGCACACACCAGAGCGCTATATATATACAGGGATAACCTTATATAAGTGTTTTTCCCCTTATAGCTGCTGTATTTTTAATACTGCGCCTAATTAGTGCCCCCCTCTCTTTTTTAACCCTTTCTGTAGTGTAGTGACTGCAGGGGAGAGACAGGGAGCTTCCCTCCAACGGAGCTGTGAGGGAAAATGGCGCCAGTGTGCTGAGGAGATAGGCTCCGCCCCCTTCTCGGCGGCCTTATCTCCCGTTTTTCTGTGTATTCTGGCTGGGGTTAAAATTCATCCATATAGCCCAGGAGCTATATGTGATGTATTTTTAGCCAGCCAAGGTGTTTTTATTGCTGCTCAGGGCGCCCCCCCCTAGCGCCCTGCACCCTCAGTGACCGGAGTGTGAAGTGTGCTGAGAAGCAATGGCGCACAGCTGCAGTGCTGTGCGCTACCTTGTGGAAGACAGGATGTCTTCTGCCGCCGATTTGCCGGACTCTTCTTGCTTCTGGCTCTGTAAGGGGGCCGGCGGCGCTGCTCCGGGACCGAGCTCCAAGACTGAGCCTGTGAGCTGTCCCTCTGGAGCTAATGGTGTCCAGTAGCCAAGAAGCCCAATCCACTCTGCATGCAGGTGAGTTCGCTTCTTCTCCCCTTAGTCCCTCGATGCAGTGAGCCTGTTGCCAGCAGGTCTCACTGAAAATAAAAAACCTAAACTAAAACTTTCACTAAGAAGCTCAGGAGAGCCCCTAGTGTGCACCCTTCTCGTTCGGGCACAAAAATCTAACTGAGGCTTGGAGGAGGGTCATAGGGGGAGGAGCCAGTGCACACCAGGTAGTACTAAAGCTTTCTATTTGTGCCCAGTCTCCTGCGGAGCCGCTATTCCCCATGGTCCTTACGGAGTCCCCAGCATCCACTAGGACGTCAGAGAAATTTAGAATTGCATGTTCATTTGTGTAATTTTCACATCTCACCTTCCTGTTTGCCATTTGCATTGATAACGTGCTAAGAAAGATTTGTTGCTATTGGTAGTTAAAAAGATAAAGTAATATTTAAGGGTATAATTGTAAAAAAGCACGCACACAGTCTCGCCTAAGAATACAAGGGAGATTTGGGTGGTGTATAGTGAATGATTATAGTTAAAGATCATTCACATTGATAAACGTGTAGTGTGTTACTGTGAACGTACTTGGTCTGTGTACACGTGTCCTTACAAGGACAGAGCGTACGCGACGCGAGGGCCGATGCAACGGAGCGTCTGGGTACGCCCACATAATACAAATCACACAATAGTATTATTTTAAATAGGTGAAAAGGAAGCAACGTGATAAATAGCGCAAGTCAATTTTAGTGTCCAAAATTTTAAGCTAATAGATCCTTCTCCAATTTGCGACTCATCTGGTCTAGACTGTTACTGAATGAAAGGAATTTCTGCGCAGAAATAACAATTAAAGTGTACATGTGGTGAGTGAGTGTATATATATAAGTTTCTACAATTTTTGGGTTGAACCACAAGAAGTCGAGTTCTCGTGAGGTACATACATGTAAGTGACGTGCATGGTGGCTGGGGAGGCATCCCTTGTTAAACATAAATTTGAGCATTAGAGTATAGCAGACCAGGAGGTCTATTGTAGCACAGACCAGGAGGTCCAGACAGACCAGGAGGTCTAGGTACAGCAGACGAGGAAGTCCGCTATAGAGAGAAGTAGCACAACACCAGGAAGGGTTGGTGCGGAACCTATATAGGCCATTAAAGCTCTGGCTGAAGGAATTCGCAGCCGCAATTTTCGATTCCACTGGTCGCTCCGCACATAAGATTAGTTGCTTATGTGCAGAACGATTGTACCGCACGTAATTGTGTGCATTAGTTAGTAACCTGACCAGTACCATTTGCGTACGAAAGGGGTCATAAACGCTATTTGTACACTCTAACGTGATTTGTGTAATTTTTTTTATTTTAAGGGAGGTTCGCTGGTCACTCAGGAACTATCCAGCAACCAATAGTTACTGGAAAGGGTTAAGTGCTCTTCGGATCACACTCGCATGTTCCAGTAAATAGCGGTTCAGGTCGCAGGGGCCCTGGGTCGAGTACGCCAGCGCTAAGGCAGTGTGTGGGCGTATTGGTCGGCGTGGGCGAGTGAGTGGAGTACTCGGTAAACTGCCACCGTCGGCCTACACCGGACATCTTGGTTTTGTAAGGGTTCGCTGAAGACCCTGATTTGAAGGTCAGAGGTAGTGAAAGCAACACCTGCAGGTATGGGGGCCAGTTGTTCGGGTAGGGGACGATCAACCTCGGTTCGGGTTGATTCAGTAAACCGGCCAATCGGGTCGGCAAGGTATGTAATGTGTGAAAAATACGGTTCACACACAGAGGTTTTATGTGATGAATGGGAAAGAATGACTGTGCATGATGGAGAAAAGTTTCCCCGAGTAGGTAGTTTTAGCCCAGATGTGTTACAAAATCTAAGGAGAAGGATATGTCTCATTAAATCAGCAAAGAGACGGATCAAACATTATGACTATTTACAATTGTGGCAACAGAAAAGTTAAATGCAAAGAAATTTAACTTACATATCAAACTCTCATCTTGGGAAGAGAGACATGGCAATGGAGAGGAGTATGGTTGCAGAGAATGGCGATGGTGTACGATAAAAATGCACTTAGTAACTGTATTAAGAATGAAAGTAACAAATGTAATAATGTTTATAAAAATGAAAGTGTAAAAATTACAAATGTTAACCTGTGCAAGTCGCACCCCATGTTAAACTCCCCTCAGGATTACCAGCGAGAAGGTGAAACCAACACTTTACCCAGCAGTCATCATACGAGACACCCAGAGGGACACGGCCAAGTTGGTAAAGGCAATAGCAGAACCCCCTAACGGAGGGTCAGGTGAGGTCGTGTCAACAGGTAAGTACGGTATTGTATGTTACTCACAGACAAATGCATCTTACACCAAAGAGTTAACACAAAATAGCATAATGGAACAAAATCCTGTCAGGGTGAACACAATATATTAAAACAAATGTACACTACAGGAAAGTAGCAGTTTAGGTGTTAATAAATGGTTTAAAGGAAGTATTAAGAACGAGTATACAAGCCTCTCTACCTAACTGGAGAAATAACTCAGTAACTGCATTAAGGAACTCTGCTGTTGGGCATGAGCAAAACATCATCAAGCACAGGGAAACAAAGAAGCCCCAGATCCCTGTGGGTAAGTCATAGGTGAAAAGGTGTTATAATTGCCAGAAGGAAGGTCATTTTGCAAGAGATTGTAGATCAAGAAGTAGACCAAATTCATATAAACCCCCTAGACAAAGATATGAGCAAAGTTATGACACACCAAATTGTAATCAGGGACCACATAGGAAGGAGTTGGGGCCGCACCTGTAACATGCAATCAGGAAAGGTGATCATTAGGACTGATAGTAAGCCTGAGGTTACAGTTAATGAAATGGGAGGTCAGTTCCTTGCAGGCACAAGGACGGCCAGGTAGACGTTGTAATTCATCTGTAAATGTTCTTTTCCCCATCTCTGAAGTTCATCGGCAGGACCCAAATATCACATAGCTATTTGGTCCTTGCAGAAGTCTACCAAACCCCAGTATGACCTGCCAGCATCGATGTATCCTGGCCAGATACAGAGTGTAGGTATGGAAATGCTGGTGGGAGAGACTATGCGAGGATACCATTGGACATGTAGATGTGACAGCCTAATGGTGAACGGAAGATCTGACAATGTTTTTTTTCTCTCCTGAAAAATGTTTGGGAAAAAAAAAATGTTTTTTTTTCCTGTTGTTGTTTATTGTTGATTTATGTGATGCATATATATATATATATATGAACGGTTCTCTCTCTCTCGTTGTTTTTTTTTTTCCCTCTCTCTCTTCTTTCTCATGTTCTCATAACGTTACAGATGGTATGTCACACAATAGTTGGACAAATGGTAATGCAAGATTTATTCTCCTTACAGAAAGAGCGCTGAGCTAGAAGAAATATTGTATCACCAGAATGTTTAGAAGACTGAGAGACAGCACCTTTGAGATGACAGCAGAACAAGAAGAACAACAAGACTAGAGAACTAATTATCGTAACAAGTTTCTCTCCCCCTCAAACTGTTTTCCTGTACCCCCATTACAAATTTCTCCTTTTCTCCTCCTGTAAGATGGACTCGCCTCAAGAGACTGTGATCCGTGTTTTCATGTTGACCCTGATGTTGACCAGAGCAGTCTGTTTCGGTGAGAGTACCAGTGAGGTCGAGAAAGGATCCAGAATGGGTTTCTCTGATGACTGAGACGGAGGTGTAAATTTCCAATAGCAACACAATCACCAAGCAAAGGCGAGTACCGGAAACGATCTAGCAGCCATGTTATTTGTAAACATTGTGAAGGATTGTTAGCTGAAAAGAGAACTGTATATGTAGACTCTGTGACAGTGTAGTAGAGGATGGGTGCATCAAGAAATGTCAGTCCAGTTTTAACATTAACATGGACCGGCACCCATTGAGTGACTATCACTCCTTAGTGGGTAAAGTGTTAAATCAGACAGATTGTTGGGTATGCTCTCAAGTACCTCAAGGCCATAGCAAATCAGGCTTAGTACCATTCCCTTTAACGGTAGGGGAGGTACTTGAGTTAAGTGGTGGGAGACCGGTGGACAAGAGGTTTAATATCTCCAGTCCTCCTAGTTTGAAGCTCCACCAATATCATGTGGATAGATCCCTAGTATGTTTTAACATTTCCAATCCCCGAAAGCCGGGAAATTGGGAAGTGTCATGGAGTAACCAAACCATGACCTTTTCATATAGAGCAGATAGAATGCCAACAGATACAGAGCTTATACGCCACATAGCCGGTAGTGGAAAATCTTTCCGATATAGGTATACCCTAAGAAGTAGGACCATGAGAGTTGGAGAAGTATCACCAGGATACAGTGCACAGATCGTACAAACTGATAGGTGTACTAAACAGATGGGAGAATTAGGGTTAGGAGAGTTCACATGGAAAATGTGTAACATGGTAATGACATATTCAGTCCCATATGTTCTCCCCGATGATGCATATTTCATATGCGGGAGAAAGGCGTATGAGCGGCTTGCCCCAAACTCAGAAGGATTGTGTTATATTGGAAAAGTACTGCCTGAGGTAATGACTGTATCGCATACTAAAATGAAAGATATTCACCGTGGTGCCCAAGCTCCTTATACTCACACTCATTACGAGCACGTAGTTAAAAGGCAACTGACAGAAAGGACAGAGCATCCGGCCTCTGACCTGATCCATGAATCCACCGGGATTCAGGTTCTACTCGCGTTAGACATCACTCGCACCGCCAGAGGAGTGTTGAATTATAGATATATATCTGCGCTTGCAAATTTATTAGACAACATCACTGAAATGTATGATGACACATTCAGGTATACTGGAAGGGAGCTCCAAGCTTATAAAACAGAACTGGTTCAGCATAGGATGATTCTCAATTATCTCACAGCTGTGACGGGTGGGTATTGTGTCACCCTAGCAACTCAGTATGGAATAAAGTGCTGCATGTATATCACAAACAGCACCGAGGACCCGGTCGAGGTCATAGACCAAAAGATGGACGACATTCTCCAATTAAAATGGGAGTTCCGAAGGAAACACAATCTCACCCTTGCCGCTGTGGGTAATGAGCTGACCAGTTGGGTGTCATGGTTGAACCCGCGAAATTGGTTCTCTGGTTTAGGAGAATGGACCCAAGGTATTATCATGGATGTAGGGAAATTCCTTTTGTGTATCTTGGGTGTTGTCATATCGATTGGCTTGATATTTAGATGCATTCAGGCTTTAACGAAGTGTAAACAAAGTACTAGGGTAATGAGTCTAAGGAGTGAGGGAATTGTAATTCCAATGGATTTGATTTACGACCCAACGATAGAGACACTGTTGTGATGAAAATGTGATTCCACGGTCCGTTTCTTTCACCTGTCTCTCCTTTGTTTTTCTCCAAGGTAAAAAGACCCGCTTGAAAGAGGAATTTGACGACCTTGTATACAGACAACAGATGGACTAAAGAAGAAGTTTGACAACCTTGTACACAGACAACAGATGGACTATGCCATAGACCCCCCTTATCCCTAGTAACGTTAAAAATTACGCTAGCCCAACACTTTTTGTAAGTCTATGGACATTGACAAAGCTTTTGCTCGCACTTTTGACAAAAGCCCAAAGAAGACTGCAGTCAACATGTACATCAAGACAAGACACCAGACAAGACTTCAATCAACAAATGTTCATTAACCTCACATAGAATACGACTGCATTTCCCATAATTGTTCTTTATCTTCATTTCTACAACCTTCAGGTAATACCACACATAGTCGATAGGGAATACAGGCACAGATATCAGCACTCACATATTCCCCCATTCATGTATCATCAACTAAAATGTGCTCCCCCATTTTGTTGCAACCAAAAGCCGAAAAGAGCTCGGTAAAGTTTGACAACCCATCCACAGACCCTTGATACGGGATAAGAAGGAATTCAAATGTATACTTCGCAATACCTCGAAGCTTGATTTAAAACACGTACGGCACGATGATACATGACCCCCCAAACATGGATTCATACACACATGCTTCTGCTATCTCACTAGGTCATACCCTTTTCCCACCTTCTTCTCTCCTCCCTTACCCAATCATAGAAATGTATTTACATATGACATATATTTTTCTCTTTTTGAAATGTTTTAGGAAGTGGCAGTTATTGGTGACTGCCAAAGGGTGGACTGTCAAAGTCAAAAATATTACATAGAGAGAACATACAAACTGCACACATTTAAGTCGCTATACTTGCAAATATGCGCAGCGAGCACAGCAATATATGGTAACACACGCATTTACACGGACATGGCACAGAGATGGATTCGACACTTATTTCATACAGTACATAATTATAATAATATCAAGCACCAGACATCATGGAGATTTAAAATTAGCTAATGAATTAATGTCATGAATGTGTATTATTTGAACAGAACCAGATACACCCGTCATGTTTACTATTGAAACAAGCAGATTGGTGTGTAGATTAATTTGATACTTGTTGTGAAGTTGTGGGACATTGCAGCGGATAGATATGATTATATGTATAAAAGCTAAAATCACTTTGTTAGAACAATGAATGATACAATGAACAGGGAACTCAAGCCAACCCTTTTGGCAGTTTTCAGGGCTGAACCTGATCAGCATATGCATAAGAGAATAGTAACTGAATTGTGCAGGAGAGACCCCTCCCCCAGGAACTAGTCAAACAGGAAAGTAGTTCCTGGCTAGAGAAGAGGTCAGGGTTCAGTTGCTTGTGATCTCAGAGGACAGATGTACTGTAGCTACACTCAGAACCAAGCTGGCATCCAGAAGCAATGGCTTGCTTATCACCAGGCTCCAAACGAAAGGCTAAGTATTGAATTCACATGGCTAGATAAGGAAATATAGACAGATGGCTTTAAGGTCAATGGTGCTGGTTTAACTAGGATATTGTAACTTGTTTGGGAATCTGTGATGGTAGCTGGGACATTAGATAACCTGTAGCATAGCATTTGTGGTATTTGTTTGCCTATGGTGATTTAAAATAGATTGTGCTGGTTTGTTATAATATACCTTGTCAATCATGAATACCGCCATGCAGTTACTTGTGAATATGGGTTTTGTAGCAATGGCATGCTGGGATGTGTGGTTACATTGTGATCTGGTGATTCATATAACATGGACTGTAGGCAATAAACGAAGTTTGTTTGGAATGTGAAATTGAATAAGATGGTTCTAGGAAGTTGGATTGGAATGTGGAATATAATTAGTTGGTTTGTAGAAGATGGCTGCTGCTGGGTGTTTTCTCCTCCCCCTTTGAACCATGTGTTGCAGTCTTTGGAATCATGGGAGTTTTTCCCAAAATGGAGTCTAGCTTCAGTCCCATGCGGTATTGTAGGGACCATTGTGTTGTTGCTGGGTGTTGTGTATATAGGGACAGCCAGCCTGGGTAAGAACAAGTATTCTCTCCACAAAGATTCTCAGCATTGACTAACTGCGCAGCGATTGTTTCTCACATGTGTAAGTTTCTCTGCAACCATATTGTCTTTATTGTTATTGCAAGCCATTCTCTCTCTCTCTCTCTCCCTCTCCTTCCCCTTAAAAGTACTTGTGTTTTTATTGTATTTTATGTGTAGTAACTTGGTTAGGAATTCTATGTTATGATGGTAGTGTATAACTTGTAATGTATATTCTTTTGCAATAGAACGTTCATTTAAGGTGTTAGAACCTGAGACCAGTATCAGTGTGTGTTCATTATATTTCTAAGTATTCTCAGAGAGTCACATACGCTCATACAGCTTTTAAACTAACAAGGTTACACTGCATTACATCTACACATTATCACTGCACTAAGGTTTACAGTATAAGTACATTCCTTAAGGTATAGTTATTCTAGTTTAATTCTGTAAGTATCTGCAACGCCTGTGTTCACACCCTGTGCACAGCGTCTGCTACGCTAAGGGCGTACCCTTGCGATACCTTTTGCGCCAATTGCGTACTGTGTCTCCTAATCTTTTAGAGTGTTTTAAATAGGATAAATATATATGCTTTGTCACTGTCTATCTAGACAGTGTACATCTTCTGTACCACACCCCATACAGTAACAACCAATCATCTTACTTATATTTTATATTCTGCATCATAAACATGACAGCTATATTCTGATTGGTTACTATGAAACACACAGTTTTCCAAGTTCTCATGAATGAGCCCAATGGTGTATTCTTTATAACTGCACCATGGGCTGTATATACTCTTTGCTCCCAGATATTCATTGGAATTCACGGGTGGTCTTCAGTATGCCGGCTGTCGGCGAGTGGAGAGCTCGCAAGGGGTTCATTTGCGCTCGCCACACTGTCGGTAAGCCGGCGGTCGGGCTCCCGGCGCCGGTATGCTGGTCGCCGGGAGCCCGACCGCCGGCAGACCGTACTACACCCGGAATTCACAGATATATTCAAATACTGTCTGTCTGTGACACAAATATGAATGGCAGTAATATTGCAAGAAAACAGTTAATTTCAATTAAGAGCAGATAATAAATGCTGTTTCACTCCTTCTTAGGCGAGAATGGACTTTCAGACCTTCCTACCCGTCCAACTACGTACTTGTCAGTCTCAGGGAAACAGGATATACCCTATTTATTGTGTGTCTGTATCCTATATCCTAAAGCTTGAATTTTCCAGCCATCCTGAGTAACATGAGGGTCAGGGCCGGCTCCAGGCCTACTAGCACCCTGAGCGAGAAAATTTCAAAGCACCCCCCAAGCACCCCCTCCCCTCCTCCCCCAAGTGCGCTTCTGGAAAAGTGGGCGTGGCCTCACAATGTCATATTATCAAACTATAAATATTTTTTCACACTCCCTCTATGCACACAATTAGCAGCCTTACACATAACAGCCACAGTAATGTTCCTTACACATAATGTCTCCAGTATAGTGTCAGATACACATAATGTCTACAGTAGTGCTGTGCCAGATAGACACGACATGCCCCCCAGCAATGCCAGATACACATGACATGCCCCCCATCAGTGCCAGATAGACATGACATGCCCCCAGCAGTGCCAGATACACATGACATGCCCCCCATCAGTGCCAGATAGACATGACATGCCCCCAGCAGTTCCAGCTACACATGATATGTCCCCCAGCAGTGCCAGATAGACATGACATGCCCCCCATCAGTGCCAGATAGACACGACATGCCCTCCCAGCAGAGCCAGATAGACATGATATGCCCCCCAGCAGTGCCAGCTACACATGACATGCCCCCACAGTGCCAGATAGACATGATATGCCCCCAGCAGTGCCAGCTACACATGACATGCCCCCCAGCAGTGCCAGATAGACATGATATGCCCCCAGCAGTGCCAGCTACACATGACATGCCCCCCAGCAGACCCAGATAGACATGACATGCCCCCCAGCAGTGCCAGATAGACATGATATGCCCCCCAGCAGTGCCAGATATACATGATATGCCCCCCCAGAAGTGCCAGCTACACATGACATGCCCTCCAGCAGTGCCAGCTACAAATGACATGCCCCCTAGCAGTGCCAGATAGACATGATATGCCCCCCAGCAGTGCCAGATATACATGATATGCCCCCCCCAGCAGTGCCAGATACACATGACATGCCCCCCAGCAGTGCCAGATAGATATGAAATGCCCCCCAGCAGTGCCAGATAGACATGACATGCCCCCCAGCAGTGCCAGCTACACATGACATGCCCCCCAGCAGTGCCAGCTACACATGACATGCCCCCTAGCAGTGCCAGATACACATGATATGCCCCCCAGCAGTGCCAGATATACATGATATGCCCCCCCAGCAGTGCCAGATACACATGACATGCCCCCCAGCAGTGCCAGCTACACATGACATGCCCCCCAGCAGGTCCAGATAGACATGATATGCCCCCAGCAGTGCCAGCTACACATGACATGACCCCTAGCAGTGCCAGATAGACATGACATGCCCCCCAGCAGTGCCAGATATACATGATATGCCCCTCCAGCAGTGCCAGCTACACATGACATGCCCCCTAGCAGTGCCAGATATACATGACATGCCCCCTAGCAGTGCCAGATAGACATGAAATGCCCCCCAGCAGTGCCAGATAGACATGATATGCCCCCCAGTAGTGCCAGATAGACATGATATGCCCCCCAGCAGTGCCAGATAGACATAATATGCCCCCCAGCAGTGCCAGCAACAGATGATATGCCCCCCAGCAGTGCCAGCTACACATGATATCCCCCCAGCAGTGCCAGCTACACATGATATGCCCCCCAGCAGTGTCAGATACACATGTCCCCACAGTGCCAGATACATATATGCCCCCACAGTGCCAGATCTGCCCCCACAGTACCTGCTGTGCCGGCGGCGGCGAGTAGGCGACGAGGGAGGGGGAGTGCTGTGGGCCGCGGGCATATTGAAGCTAAACTGCTTAGTGCACGCTATGCGCGCCGTGCGGCGCCGGCATATGGCATCAGACGCTGGTGCCGCACAGCACACACAGAGCAGTTTAGGCTGTTAGCAGGCTGGCTCCAGGCTCCAATATGGCGGCGCCCATTAAGGGTGGTGCCCTGCGCGGCCGCTCAATTCAAACATGCCTGGAGCTGGCCCTGAAGAGGGTCATTCAGATCCAGTTTCTTAACAAGGGCTGGCCGAACAGGGCATGTGCCATGGGTGCTGTGGCAGGCCAAGCAGGGGTGTCACTGCCCCTGATGGCACCCAGTGCGGGTGGCCACGAAACAGAGATGTGTTTTTGTGGGAGGGGCGTGGCTTCGCGGCCCGAACCCCCGTTGTCGGCATTATAGGGCTTCGGGAGATACGGGCTGCCCCCGGGGAGTGCTATGGCTGCAGTGCCGGCTCCTACACAGTGAGAGGAACCAGGTGCTGCATGTAATGTTAAAGTGCAGCATCCGGCTCCTGTCACTGAGCAGGAGCCGGCATTTTGGTGTCACCCCCCTTATGGCGCCACTGAGGCCAGGGCAGCATAGCCGAATTGCCCGCCCAAGGCTTAAAACCTGTGACCTGCCATTGCACAACCAAGCAAGGTCCATAGTGCTCTTCTGATGAAGCTAGGTGACCGAGCCTAGGGAAACGCGTTAAGTGTGTATGCTGCCATCACATCAGTGTCCTGCATTTCAAACGGATCCAGATATGGACTTTTGAACCAACTACTTTGGAACTTTTCCCTGTGGGATTCCATATATACAGCACCGATTGGAGAGACCCAGTGCTCATACGAACTGCACAGCTTGCCTGCTGACAATTACATTTCTCTGGAAGTCTCCATCGCTAAGGGTAACACCAGCTGTTTGCATTTCTTCTCCCCAGGGAACTTTGCATATTCTCAGTCCGGGATCCTTTGTGGACACTTGTTAGCAGCCATTTTCAATCATTTTTGAGCTCCATCAATGCCCTTCAATATATGTTTTTATTGGAATTATCTCCTATTTTTTAATATGTGATGTCTAGTTAATTAATAAATATATGTTATTTTATTGGAATTCATCCACAGTCCTTATTGTTGGGGAAACATCTAGCGCCAGTTTCTATTTACTCTGCTCAGTGGTGTGACTGCCACTTTGTTGAAGCTGCTGCCAGGAGTGTGACGTCATGTCATGCTCCCTGTCCTGCCGGGAAGAAGAGCCTCAGCCTGCTAAGCTCCTCTTCCAGTGCCTGCCTCACTGTCCGCCAGCTTATCCATGTTAGAAGGCAGAGGTGAGAGTGGCCGGCAGTTAACAGGGGACGCGAAACATAGAGAGACACAGAATGAATGGGAGAAGAAACAGAGACACAGAATGAGGGGGTGGGGGGCAGAGAGACAAAGAATGATGGGATGGGGAACACAGAGACACAGAATGAAGGGGGGCACACAGAGAGACAGAATCAATGGGAGGGCACACACAATGAAGATGGGGGGCTGTTTGACACAGTGTGAATGGAGGGGGAGACTGGGAGATACAGAGTGAAGTGTAGGCTTAGAGACAGTGAGGGGGATGGTGAGAGATGCAGGCAGAATATGATAGTGTGGCAGAGAGACAAAGTCAGGAGATGATGATGTGGCTGAAAGACAAAGTAGGGAGGAGATGATGGTATGGCTGAGAGATGATATAAGGGTAAATGATAGTGTGCTGAGAGATGATGCAGGGGGAGATGATGGTGTGCTGAGAGACAACACAGGAGGGAGATGATGCTGTGCTGAGAGATGCAGGGGGGAGATGATGGTGTGCTGAAAGACAAAGTAGGTGGGAGAAGATGGTTTGCTGAGAGATAATGCAGGGGAGAGATGATGATTGGCTGAGAGATGACGATGGGGGAGATGATGGTGTGGCTGAGAGATGACACAGGGAGGAGATGATGGTGTGGCTGAGAGATGACGCAGGGAGGAGATGATGGTGTGGCTGAGAGACACAGAGGGGAGATGATAGTGTGCTGAGAGACAACGTAGGGAGTGATGCTGTGGCGGAGAGTTGCAGGGAGAAAATTATTGTGTGCTTAGAGATGCAGGGTTGAGATGATAGTGTGGTGAGAGACGATGCAGGGAGGAGATGATGGTGTGGCTGAGAGAAAATGTGGGAGGAGGTGAAGGTGTGGCTGAGAAATGACCAATGGGGGAGATGATGGTGTGGCTGAGAGACGATGCAGGGAGGAGATGATGGTGTGGCTGAGAGATACAGAGAGGAGATAATGGTGTGCTAAGATACACAGGGAGGAGATGACAGTGTGCTAAGAGATGTAGAAAGGAGATGATGGTGTGGCTGAGAGACACAGGGAGGAGCTGATAGTGTGCTAAGAGATGCAGGGAGATGATGGTATGCTGATATATGACGCAGGGAGGAGATGATAGAGTGATGAGAGACGACGCAGGGTGGAGGGGTGCTCTCGGTCTGCTGTATCTGAAAAAAGGGGCGCTCTCTCTGTCTGCTGTATCTGAAAAAGGAGTTCTCTCTATGTCTGCTGTATCTGAATGGGGTGCCCTGTCTGCTGTATCTGAAAGGGTGACTGTTAATCTTAATTTGAAAAAAGAATTTAATGGATGATTAACGAGCCTTCTCCATGTCAAAGATATCTTTGAGGAACAGAAGAACTTGGTCCTAATTTTAAAATAATTTGAACAGGTGATTACAGCATTTAAAAATACATTGGGGGTCATTCCGAGTTGTTCGCTCGGTAAATTTTTTCGCATCGCAGCGATTTTCCGCTTAGTGCGCATGCGCAATGTCCGCACTGCAACTACGCCAAGTAAATTTGCTATGCAGTTAGGAATTTTACTCACGGTTTTTTCTTCGTTCTGGTGATCGTAATGTGATTGACAGGAAGTGGGTGTTTCTGGGCGGAAACTGGCCGTTTTATGGGTGTGTGTGAAAAAACGCTACAGTTTCTGGGAAAAACGCGGGAGTGGCTGGAGAAACGGAGGAGTGTCTGGGCGAACGCTGGGTGTGTTTATGACGTCAAACCAGGAACGACAAGCACTGAACTGATCGCAGATGCCGAGTAAGTCTCGAGCTACTCAGAAACTGCACAGAGATGTCTTTTCGCTATATTGCGAATCTTTCGTTCGCAATTTTAAGAAACTAAGATTCACTCCCAGTAGGCGGCGGCTTAGCGCGTGTAAAGCTGCTAAAAGCAGCTTGGGAGCGAACAACTCGGAATGACCCCCATTGTTAACTGCCACATGTTTTCTGCCCACTGCTGTCGCTTAGCTTAGTCATCCAGCTACCTCGGTGCAACCTTTTGGCCTAAACTGGAAATGAGTAGAAATGAATGATATTGAGGTTAATAATACTGTAGGAACAAAAACACCCCCAAATTCTGTTATTTTAGCTGTTTTTATGATTTTTTCCCCAAAAAATAAGATTTTAAACCTACCGGTAAATCTATTTCTCCTAGTCCGTAGAGGATGCTGGGGACTCCGTAAGGACCATGAGGTATAGACGGGCTCCGCAGGAGATAGGGCACCTAAAAAGAACTTTGACTATGGGTGTGCACTGGCTCCTCCCTCTATGCCCCTCCTCCAGACCTCAGTTAGAGAACTGTGCCCAGAGGAGATGGACAATACAAGGCAGGATTTAGCAATCCAAGGGCAAGATTCATACCAGCCCACACCAATCATACCATGTAACCTGGAACATACATAGCCAGTTAACAGTATGAACAAAAACAACAGTAACGGTCCAAGACCGATGTCAACTGTAACATAACCCTTATGTAAGCAACAACTATATACAAGTCTTGCAGAGTTTCCGCACTGGGACGGGCGCCCAGCATCCTCTACGGACTAGGAGAAATAGATTTACCGGTAGGTTTAAAATCTTATTTTCTCTTACATCCTAGAGGATGCTGGGGACTCCGTAAGGACCATGGGGTTTATACCAAAGCATCCAATCAGGCGGGAGAGTGCGGATGACTCTGCAGCACCGACTGAGCAAACACTAGGTCCTCATCAGCCAGGGTATCAAACTTGTAGAATTTAGCAAAAGTGTTTGACCCCGACCAAGTCGCCGCTCGGCAAAGTTGTAAAGCCGAGACGCCTCGGGCAGCCGCCCAAGAAGAGCCCACCTTCCTAGTGGAATGGGCCTTAACCGAATTTGGTACCGGCAATCCAGCCGTAGAGTGAGCCTGCTGAATCGTATTACAGATCCAGCGAGCAATAGTCTGCTTTGAAGCAGGAGCGCCAATCTTATTGGCCGCATACAGGACAAACAGAGCCTCTGTTTTCCTAATTCTAGCCGTCCTGGCTACATAAATTTTTAAGGCCCTGACTACGTCCAGGGATCTGGAATCCTCCAGGTCACCGGTAGCCACAGGCACCACAATAGGTTGATTCATATGGAACGACGAAACCACTTTAGGCAAAAATTGCGGACGTGTCCTCAATTCAGCTCGATCCACATGAAAAATCAAGTAGGGGCTCTTGTGTGATAGAGCCGCCAATTCTGACACTCGCCTTGCTGATGCTAAGGCCAACAACATGACCACCTTCCAAGTAAGAAATTTCAACTCAACCTTGTTAAGCGGTTCAAACCAGTGTGATTTTAGGAACTGCAACACCACGTTCAGGTCCCATGGTGCCACTGGAGGCACAAAAGGGGTCTGGATGTGCAGCACTCCCTTTACAAACGTCTGGACTTCTGGAAGAGAAGCCAATTCCTTCTGAAAGAAACTCGAGAGGGCCGAAATCTGTACCTTAACCGAGCCTAATTTCAGGCCCATATCCACTCCTGTCTGTAGGAAGTGGAGAAGACGACCCAGATGAAAATCTTCCGTAGGTGCATTCTTGGTATCACACCAAGACACATACTTTCGCCAGATACGGTGATAATGTTTTATCGTCACCTCCTTCCTAGCCTTTATTAAAGTAGGGATGACCTCTTCCGGTATCCCCTTTTTTGCTAGGATTCGGCGTTCAACCGCCATGCCGTCAAACGTAACCGCGGTAAGTCTTGAAATACACAGGGCCCCTGCTGTAACAGGTCTTCCCTTAGAGGAAGAGGCCAGGGGTCTCCTGTGAGCATCTCTTGTAGATCCGAGTACCAGGCCCTTCGAGGCCAGTCTGGGACAACGAGTATCGTCTGTACTCTTCTTCGTCTTATGATCCTCAACACTTTCTTGATGAGAGGAAGAGGAGGAAACACGAGGACCGATTCGAACACCCAAGGTGTTACCAGTGCGTCTACTGCTACTGCCTGAGGGTCCCGAGACCTGGCGCAATACCTCCGAAGTTTTTTGTTGAGGCGTGACGCCATCATGTCTATTTGAGGAGTTACCCAAAGACGTGTTACGTCTGCAAAGACTTCTTGATGAAGTCCCCACTCTCCTGGATGGAGATCGTGTCTGCTGAGGAAGTCTGCTTCCCAGTTGTCCACTCCCGGAATGAAGACTGCCGACAGAGCGCTTACATGATTTTCCGCCCAGCGAAGGATCCTTGTGGCTTCCGCCATCGCGATTCTGCTTCTTGTCCCGCCTTGGCGGTTCACATGAGCCACTGCTGTGACATTGTCTGATTGAATCAGAACCGGAAGGTTTCGAAGAAAACTCTCCGCTTGTCGAAGGCCGTTGTAAATGGCCCTGAGTTCCAACACATTGATGTGTAGACAGGACTCCTGGTCTGACCAAAGACCCTGAAAAGTCTTTCCCTGTGTGACCGCTCCCCATCCTCGGAGGCTCGCGTCCGTGGTAACCAGGATCCAGTCCTGAATCCCGAACCGGCGACCCTCCAGCAGGTGAGCACTTTGCAACCACCACAGGAGGGACACTCTGGTTCCTGGGGACAGAGTTATTTTCCGATGTAAGTGCAGATGGGACCCGGACCACTTGTCCAGAAGGTCCCATTGAAAAGTCCTTGCATGGAACCTTCCGAAGGGAATGGCCTCGTAGGCCGCCACCATTTTCCCCAGAACTCGAGTGCATTGGTGAACTGACACCCTTTTCGGTTTTAGCAGGTCTCTGACCATGTTCTGGATGTCTTGGGCTTTTCCTATTGGGAGGAAGACCTTCATTTGTTCCGTATCCAGTATCATACCTAGGAACGGTAGTCGAGTTGTCGGAATCAACTGTGACTTCGGTAGATTTAGAATCCAACCGTGTTGCTGGAGCACTCTCAGAGAGAGCGCCACACTGCTCAGCAATTTCTCCCTTGATCTCGCTTTTATCAGGAGATCATCCAAGTATGGGATAATTGTGACTCCATGCTTGCGCAGGACCACCAACATTTCCGCCATTATCTTGGTGAAAATCCTCGGGGCCGTGGAAAGTCCAAACGGCAACGTCTGAAATTGGTAATGACAATCCTGTACAGCGAATCTCAGGTATTCCTGATGGGGGGCATATATGGGGACATGAAGGTACGCATCCTTTATGTCCAGAGACACCATAAACTCCCCCTCCTCCATGTTGGCTATTATTGCTCTGAGAGATTCCATTTTGAATTTGAATCTTTTTATGTACAGGTTTAGGGATTTCAGATTCAAAATCGGTCTGACCGTACCGTCCGGTTTCGGGACCACAAATAGGGTTGAATAGTAACCTCTTCCCTGCTGGTGCAGGGGAACCTTGATTATCACTTGCTGTATACACAGCGTTTGAATTGCAGCTAACACTACATCCCTTTCCGATGTGGAAGCTGGTAGGGCCGATTTGAAAAATCGGCTCGGGGGCACATCCTCGAATTCCAATTTGTAACCCTGGGAAACTATTTCCAACACCCAGGGATTCAGGTCCGAACTGACCCAGGCCTGACTGAAAAGTCGAAGACGTGCCCCCACCGGTGCGGACTCCCTCAGGGGAGCCCCAGCGTCATGCTGTGGGTTTTGGAGCAGCCGGGGAGGACTTTTGTTCCTGGGCACCTGCCGAAGCAGGTGCTCTCTTGCCTCTGCCCTTACCTCTGGCGAGGAAAGAGGATCCCCGACCTCTTTTGGACTTGTGCGACCAAAAGGACTGCATCTGATAGGGTGTTGCTTTCTTTTGCTGTTGGGGAATATATGGTAAAAAATAAGATTTTACTTACCGATAAATCTATTTCTCGTAGTCCGTAGTGGATGCTGGGGACTCCGTCAGGACCATGGGGATTAGCGGCTCCGCAGGAGACAGGGCACAAAAATAAAGCTTTAGGATCAGGTGGTGTGCACTGGCTCCTCCCCCCATGACCCTCCTCCAAGCCTCAGCTAGGATACTGTGCCCGGACGAGCGTACACAATAAGGAAGGATTTTGAATCCCGGGTAAGACTCATACCAGCCACACCAATCACACCGTACAACTTGTGATCTGAACCCAGTTAACAGTATGACAACGTAGGAGCCTCTGAACAGACGGCTCACAACAAGAACAACCCGATTTTTTTGTAACAATAACTATGTACAAGTAATGCATACAATCCGCACTTGGGATGGGCGCCCAGCATCCACTACGGACTACGAGAAATAGATTTATCGGTAAGTAAAATCTTATTTTCTCTAACGTCCTAGTGGATGCTGGGGACTCCGTCAGGACCATGGGGATTATACCAAAGCTCCCAAACGGGCGGGAGAGTGCGGATGACTCTGCAGCACCGAATGAGAGAACTCCAGGTCCTCTTTAGCCAGGGTATCAAATTTGTAGAATTTTACAAACGTGTTCTCCCCCGACCACGTAGCTGCTCGGCAGAGTTGTAATGCCGAGACCCCTCGGGCAGCCGCCCAGGATGAGCCCACCTTCCTTGTGGAATGGGCCTTGACAAATTTAGGCTGTGGCAGGCCTGCCACAGAATGTGCAAGTTGAATTGTGCTACAAATCCAACGAGCAATCGTCTGCTTAGAAGCAGGAGCACCCAGCTTGTTGGGTGCATACAGTATAAACAGCGAGTCAGATTTTCTGACTCCAGCCGTCCTTGAAATATATATTTTCAATGCCCTGACAACGTCCAGCAACTTGGAATCCTCCAAATCGCTAGTAGCCGCAGGCACCACAATAGGCTGGTTCAGGTGAAACGCTGACACTACCTTAGGCAGAAAATGAGGACGCGTCCGTAGTTCTGCCCTGTCCGAATGGAAAATCAGATATGGGCTTTTATACGATAAAGCCGCCAATTCTGACACTCTCCTGGCTGAAGCCAGGGCCAGTAGCATGGTTACTTTCCATGTAAGATATTTCAAATCCGCCGATTTGAGTGGCTCAAACCAATGGGATTTGAGAAAATCCAAAACTACATTAAGGTCCCACGGAGCCAGTGGGGGCACAACCGGGGGCTGTATATGTAGTACTCCTTTTACAAAAGTCTGGACTTCAGGAACTGAAGCCAATTCTTTCTGGAAGAAAATCGACAGGGCCGAAATTTGAACCTTAATGGACCCCAACTTGAGGCCCATAGACAATCCTGTTTGCAGGAAATGTAGGAATCGACCCAATTGAAATTCCTCCGTGGGGGCCTTCCTGGCCTCACACCACGCAACATATTTTCTCCAAATGCGGTGATAATGTTGTGCAGTCACCTCCTTCCTGGCTTTAACCAGTGTAGGAATGACCTCTTCTGGAATGCCTTTTTCCCTTAGAATTCGGCGTTCAACCGCCACGCCGTCAAACGCAGCCGCGGTAAGTCTTGGAATAGACACGGTCCCTGCTGAATCAGGTCCCGTCTTAGAGGTAGAGGCCACGGATTTTCCGTGAGCATCTCCTGAAGTTCCGGGTACCAAGTTCTTCTTGGCCAATCCGGAGCCACGAGTATCGTTCTTACTCCCCTTTGCCGTATAATTCTCAGTACTTTGGGTATGAGAGGCAGAGGAGGAAACACATACACTGACTGGAACACCCACGGTGTTACCAGAGCGTCCACAGCTATTGCCTGAGGGTCTCTTGACCTGGCGCAATACCTGTCCAGTTTTTTGTTGAGGCGAGACGCCATCATATCCACCTTTGGTTTTTCCCAACGGTTCACAATCATGTGGAAGACTTCTGGATGAAGTCCCCACTCTCCCGGGTGTAGATCGTGTCTGCTGAGGAAGTCTGCTTCCCAGTTGTCCACTCCCGGAATGAACACTGCTGACAGTGCTATCACATGATCTTCCGCACAGCGAAGAATCCTTGCAGCTTCTGCCATTGCTCTCCTGCTTCTTGTGCCGCCCTGTCTGTTTACGTGGGCGACTGCCGTGATGTTGTCCGACTGGATCAACACCGGCTGACCCTGAAGCAGGGGTTTTGCCAGGCTTAGAGCATTGTAAATCGCTCTTAGCTCCAGTATATTTATGTGAAGAGACATCTCCAGGCTTGACCATACTCCCTGGAAGTTTCTTCCCTGTGTGACCGCTCCCCAGCCTCTCAGACTGGCATCCGTGGTCACCAGGACCCAGTCCTGTATGCCGAATCTGCGGCCTTCTAACAGATGAGCACTCTGCAACCACCACAGAAGAGACACCCTTGTCCGTGGCGATAAGGTTATCCGCTGATGCATCTGCAGATGCGATCCGGACCATTTGTCCAGCAGATCCCACTGAAAAGTTCGTGCGTGGAATCTGCCGAATGGGATTGCTTCGTAAGAAGCCACCATCTTTCCCAGGACTCTTGTGCATTGATGCACAGACACTTTTCCTGGTTTTAGGAGGTTCCTGACAAGTTCGGATAACTCCTTGGCTTTCTCCTCCGGAAGAAACACCTTTTTCTGAACCGTGTCCAGAATCATTCCCAGGAACAGCAGACGTGTTGTCGGGGTCAACTGAGATTTTGGAAAATTCAGAATCCACCCGTGTTGTTGCAGCACTACTTGGGTTAGTGCTACTCCGTCCTCCAGCTGTTCTCTGGACCTTGCCCTTATCAGGAGATCGTCCAAGTAAGGGATAATTAATACGCCTCTTCTTCGCAGAAGAATCATCATTTCGGCCATTACCTTGGTAAAGACCCGAGGTGCCGTGGACAATCCAAACGGCAGCGTCTGAAACTGATAATGACAGTTTTGCACCACGAACCTGAGGTACCCTTGATGTGAAGGGCAAATTGGGACATGCAGGTAAGCATCTTTTATGTCCAGGGACACCATAAAGTCCCCTTCTTCCAGATTCGCTATCACTGCTCTGAGTGATTCCATCTTGAACTTGAATTTTTGTATGTACAGGTTCAAAGATTTCAGATTTAGAATAGGTCTTACCGAGCCGTCCGGCTTCGGTACCACAAATAGCGTGGAGTAATACCCCTTTCCCTGTTGTAGGAGGGGTACCTTGACTATCACCTGCTGAGAAAACAGCTTGTGAATGGCTTCCAATACCGTCGCCCTGTCTGAGGGAGACGTTGGCAAAGCAGACTTTAGGAACCGGCGAGGGGGAGACTTCTCGAATTCCAACCTGTAACCCTGAGATTCTACCTGCAGGATCCAGGGGTCCACCTGTGAGCAAGCCCACTGCGCGCTGAAATTCTTGAGTCGACCCCCCACCGTTCCTGTGTCCGCTTGTAAAGCCCCAGCGTCATGCTGAGGGCTTTGCAGAACCCGCGGAGGGCTTCTGTTCCTGGGAAGGAGCTACTTGCTGCCCTCTCTTACCCTTTCCTCTGCCTCGGGGCAGATATGACTGTCCTTTTGCCCGCTTGTTCTTATAGGACCGAAAGGACTGCGGCTGAAAAGACGGTGTCTTTTTCTGTTGGGAGGGGGTCTGAGGTAAAAAGGTGGATTTCCCGGCAGTTGCCGTGGCCACCAAATCCGATAGACCGACGCCAAATAATTCCTCCCCTTTATACGGCAATACTTCCATATGCCGTTTGGAATCCGCATCACCTGACCACTGTCGTGTCCATAAACTTCTTCTGGCAGATATGGACATCGCACTTACTCTCGATGCCAGAGTGCAAATATCCCTCTGAGCATCTCGCATATAAAGAAAAGCATCCTTTAATTGCTCTAAAGTCTGTAAAATACTGTCCCTATCCAGGGTATCAATATTTTCAGTCAGGGAATCCGACCAGACCACCCCAGCACTGCACATCCAGGCTGAGGCGATGGCTGGTCGCAGTATAACACCAGTATGTGTGTATATACTTTTTATGGTAGTTTCCAGCCTCCTATCAGCTGGATCCTTGAGGGCGGCCGTATCAGGAGACGGTAACGCCACTTGTTTTGATAAGCGTGTGAGCGCCTTATCCACCCTAGGGGGTGTTTCCCAGCGCGCCCTAACCTCTGGCGGGAAAGGGTATAATGCCAATAACTTTTTTGAAATTAGCATTTTTCTATCTGGGTTAACCCACGCTTCATCACATACATCATTCAATTCCTCTGATTCAGGAAAAACTACAGGTAGTTTTTTCACCCCCCACATAATACCCCTTTTTGTGGTACTTGTAGTATCAGAGATATGCAAAGCCTCCTTCATTACCGTGATCATATAACGTGTGGCCCTACTGGAAAATACGTTTGTTTCTTCACCGTCGACACTAGATTCAGTGTCCGTGTCTGGGTCTGTGTCGACCGACTGAGGTAAAGGGCGTTTTACAGCCCCTGACGGTGTCTGAGACGCCTGGGCAGGTACTAACTGGTTTGCCGGCCGTCTCATGTCGTCAACTGATTTTTGTAATGTGCTGACATTATCACGTAATTCCATAAACAAAGCCATCCATACCGGTGTCGACTCCCTGGGGGGTGACATCACCATTACCGGCAATTGCTCTGCCTCCACACCAACATCGTCCTCATACATGTCGACACACACGTACCGACACACAGCAGACACACAGGGAATGCTCTATTGAAGACAGGACCCCACTAGCCCTTTGGGGAGACAGAGGGAGAGTTTGCCAGCACACACCCAAGCGCTATAATATATATGGGAACAACCCTATATAAGTGTTGTATCCTTATAGCAGCTTAAATATAGTAATATCGCCAAAAAAAGTGCCCCCCCTCTCTGTTTTACCCTGTTTCTGTAGTGCAGTGCAGGGGAGAGTCCTGGGAGCCTTCCTCACAGCGGAGCTGAGCAGGAAAATGGCGCTGTGTGCTGAGGAGAATAAGCCCCGCCCCCTATTTCGGCGGGCTCTTCTCCGGAGTTTGTGAGATCTGGCAGGGGTTAAATATATCCATATAGCCTCAAGGGCTATATGTGATGTATTTTTAGCCATAAAAAGGTATTATACATTGCTGCCCAGGGCGCCCCCCCAGCGCCCTGCACCCTCCGTGACCGCTGTGTGAAGTGTGCTGACAACAATGGCGCACAGCTGCAGTGCTGTGCGCTACCTCAGGAAGACTGAAAAGTCTTCTGCCGCCTGCTTCTGGACCTCTTCCATCTTCGGCATCTGCAAGGGGGGTCGGCGGCGCGGCTCCGGGACCGGACTTCATGGCTGGGCCTGTGTTCGATCCCTCTGGAGCTAATGGTGTCCAGTAGCCTAAGAAGCCAATCCATCCTGCACGCAGGTGAGTTGACTTCTCTCCCCTAAGTCCCTCGATGCAGTGAGCCTGTTGCCAGCAGGACTCACTGAAAATAAAAAACCTAAAAACTTTTTCTAAGCAGCTCTTTAGGAGAGCCACCTAGATTGCACCCTGCTCGGACGGGCACAAAAACCTAACTGAGGCTTGGAGGAGGGTCATGGGGGGAGGAGCCAGTGCACACCACCTGATCCTAAAGCTTTATTTTTGTGCCCTGTCTCCTGCGGAGCCGCTAATCCCCATGGTCCTGACGGAGTCCCCAGCATCCACTAGGACGTTAGAGAAAATTTGATTTACCTGCTGTAGCTGTGGAAACCAAGTCCGTCAGCCCATCCCCAAACAATACATCACCCTTATAGGGTAGTACTTCCATATGTTTTTTGGAATCCGCATCACCCGTCCATTGGCGAGTCCATAAGAATCTTCTCGCTGAGATAGACATGGCATTGGCCCTAGAAGCTAGCAGTCCAATGTCCCTTTGAGCATCCCTCATAAATAAGACTGCGTCTTTTATATGGGCTAGAGTTAGGAATATAGTATCCTTATCCATAGTATCAAATTGATCTGTCAGCTCATCTGTCCAAGCTGCAATTGCGCTACACACCCATGCCGACGCAATCGTCGGTCTTAACACAGCACCCGTATGAGAATAAATACCCTTTAAGGTAGTTTCTTGCCTGCGATCTGCAGGGTCCTTAAGGGCCGCTGTGTCAGGAGACAGTAGCGCCACTTTCTTGGACAAGCGCGTCAGGGCCTTGTCCAGAGTGGGGGGTGATTCCCAAATCTCCCTGTCCTGCTTAGGGAAAGGGTATGCCATAAAAATTCTTTTGGGGATCTGCGGTCTCTTATCCGGAGTCTCCCAAGCTTTTCCAAAGAACTCATTTAATTCATGAGATGTGGGAAAATTAATAATCTGTTTCTTTTCCTTAAACATGGGTACCCTTGTGTCGGGGACCGAGGGTTCATCCACAATATGCAACACATCCCTTATTGCCACAATCATACACTGAATGGTTTTAGTCACCCTAGGGTGCAATTTCATAGTCGTCGACACTGGAATCAGAATCCGTGTCGGTAGTAGTGTCTTGTGTTAAGGGACGCTTTTGAGACCCCGACGGGCCCTGTGAGTCGGTCCAATCTGAGGATTGACCGCCTGATGTCCCCCCTAAACCAGCCTTATCAAGCCTTTTATGTAAAGATGCCACACTTGCATGCAACGTATGCCACATGTCCATCCAATCTGGAGTCAGCACAACCGACGGGGACACACCACTCATTTGCTCCACCTCCTCCTTGGAGAAGCTTTCCGCCTCAGACATGTCGACACACACGTACCGACACCCCACACACACAGGGATTAACCTATAAGGGGACAAAACCCCAACCAGGTCCTAAGGAGAGACAGAGAAAGAGTATGCCAGCACACACCAGCGCTTAACAACACTGGAAAAAAATATATATATCCAAATAGCGCCTTTTTTTATATATATTATGTCAATTCCCACTCACTGCGTCGCCAAAGTGCCCCCCTCCTCTTTTTTCCAGCCTGTGTTCAGCAGGGGAGAGACCAGGGAGCCAGCGTTTTCTTTCTCATGCAGCTTCTGTGGAGAAAATGGCGCTGGTTAGTGCTGAGGATCAAGCCCTGCCCACCCGACGGCGGGCTTCGGTCCCAGTGATTTTTCAATAAAATGGCGGGGGATCAGCGATTTACTGCCTCCGCAGTCTAATCCCACTGTATTTGTGCCAAAATGTGAGGTTTATTGCTGCCCAGGGCGCCCCCCCCCCCCCCCCCCCCTGCGCCCTGCACCATTCAGTGCTGCTCTGTGTGTGTGTGACTGGGAGCAATGGTGCGCAGCTTACCGCTGTGCACCTTACCTCATGAAGATCTGATGTCTTCTGCCGCCTAAGATGTCTTCTGTCTTCTCTATCCGCTTCTACCTTCGGCATCTGTGAGGAGGACGGCGGCGCGGCTCCGGGACGAACCCCAGGTGAGACCTGTGTTCCGACTCCCTCTGGAGCTAATGGTGTCCAGTAGCCTTAGAAGCAGTGCCCAACTTGACAAGCCAGCTCTGCTTCTCTCTCCTCGGTCCAATGATGCAGGGAGCCTGTTGCCAACAGGACTCCCTGAAAATAAAAAACCTAACAAAATTATTTTTCCACAGAAAACTCTGGAGAGCTCTCTGCAGTGCACCCATTCTCCTCTGGGCACAAGATCTAACTGAGGTCTGGAGGAGGGGCATAGAGGGAGGAGCCAGTGCACACCCATAGTCAAAGTTCTTTTTAGGTGCCCTATCTCCTGCGGAGCCCGTCTATACCCCATGGTCCTTACGGAGTCCCCAGCATCCTCTAGGACGTAAGAGAAATACAGATTCAAAACCAAAACTCGCAAGGGCGGTTTTGGCAAAACCAATACAGATCGAAAACACGAAGGAGATCCAGATTCAAATCCAAAACACAAAACCCGAAAAATGGCCCTGTACTCACACCTAGTAGTAAGCTATTTTAAGTGTTAGAGAATAATGAGAGCAGCATAGGATTTGCTTTGCTAATTGATAAAGCGAGCAGAGTCAGACTGGCTGACAGGGGCACAGGGGAAACCACCAGTGGGCCCCACTGCCTGAGGGCCCACTCCTTCCTCTAGCGATCAGGTTCCAGGCTGTGCACTTGTAATATACATGGTAGATATGTTGCATTACACTGCACAAGACAATTGTGTATTTCAAGCCTCTGTGGAGGCTGGCCACACCCCCTTTGTAGGCTTGGCACACTCCTAAGTATGGTCCCCTATCACTGCATTTTCCCCGTGGGCCCTTCATGCCCCAGTCCGACACTGAAAGCGAGTAACTATGAGAGCAGGAAGGAAGACCATAACGCATAAGCATCCACATACAGCAATAGAGGGAGCACTAATCACATGTGAAAGTGTATGCAAATAATGGAAACTCTTTAAGAAACAGTAACAATAAGGGTTTAAGGGGGACATTTACTAAGCAGTGATAAAAGCGGAGAAGTGAGTCACTGGAGAAGTTGCCCCATCAACCAATCAGCAGCTCTGTATAATTCTATAGTATACAAATTATAGATGTTACTTCAGTGCTGATTGGTTGCCATGGGCAACTTCTCCACTGGCTCACTTCTCTGCTCTTATCACTGCTTAGTAAATGTCCCCCTCAGTCAGAGGTTCTCAAACAGGGTCCTCAAGGCACCACAACGGTCCAGGTTTTAGGTATATCCATGGCTCAGCACAGATGGTTAAATCAAATTCACTGAGGTACTTATTGTTTATTTATTTATTTATTTACAGTTTCTTATATAGCGCAGCATATTGCGTTGCACTTTACAATTACAACATTAGTGATAGAACAAAACTGGGTAAAAACAGACAGACATAGAGGTAGGAAGGCCCTGCTCATAAGCTTACAATCTATAGGGAAAATGAAGTCACCTGTAGCCAAACATGGATATGCCTAAAACCTGGACTGTTGTGTTGCCTTGAGGACCGCATTTGAGAACCTCTGGTTTAAGTTGTTCAGAAGTGTAGGGAACCCCATATTTGGACGCCTTCTGGGTTCAGACGCAGAACCCCATGAAGCCAATTCATCAATCCCAGCATCTGTGCATGCAGAAAATGAACGTCTGTCAGACAATCATCATCATCATCATCACTGTTTATTTGTAAGGCGCTACAAATTTGCTGGGCTGGATTAATAACATTCATAATATGCTAATAATCTTATTAATAAATAAACACAATAACAGAACATGGCAGTCCCAATTGTACGGATACCAATAAAAAAAAGTGCAAGTTAAATAGAAATTCACAACAAACACATAGGTACAAACTAATCATAAAGACAGGTAGTCAAAGATGTTATGGACATTAGACGAAGGATACAGAAGTCCCTGCTTGTGAGAGCTTGCACCACAGAGGGAGATACCATTCAGAGACAGCAGGATCATATGGGATGCAAAGGGACATGGCAGGAGGAGAAGGAGGATGGAAGAGTTAAGGGGAGAGGTCAAGGCGGTAGTGAGGGACAGGCTTGACTGAAGATGTTTATGGTTATCATATGGCCCAGATCACGTCAGCAGTTGTTAAAACACAGAACAAAAAGTTTACTAATTTTGTTAACAGACTGGAAGAATTTAATTACCAATCAAATCACGGTGCTGCAGATCTCTTGCATCCAAATATTGAAAACAACGTGATAGTAGAATTAGCATTGCACTGTACAAACCAAGCAACACACAAGGTACTGCAGCAGGCATACAGCATCATGTAATGTAACCAGGTAGTGACTAGTTACTTACTTTACATGCAATGGTTGGAAATGAGCGATGGGTGAAAATGAACACTGCATCTCATAACGATCAATGACAGACCTCCCAACTGTCCCGATTCTGGCACTACAATCCTGCTTTTCAGGCACTGTCCCACCTGTGGCCGCAGTGTCTCGCAGAGGGAAAGGGTGAAAGGGTGTTCTGACTCATCTCTGTTCTGCATAGCACAGCAGCGATGTATGGATGTCAGGGTGCATGAGCGAGGCCTCCAAACAGAGCTTGGAGAGGCTGGGCGAAGCCCACATTGCGCTACATATGCCACCAGCACTATGCTGATACTAAACAGATCTCCAGAGGGGCAAATTAGCGCAACACCTCTCCTCCAACTTTTGTGTACATACACTTCAGCACTAAGACATCCTGCATTGCGCAGATAAGAACATTTTGGTACATTCCCCTCTATGATCTGTGCAAAAATCAGCTGCCCATCCACTGCTGACTGTATGTTGGGTGTGGACTGTATGTTGGGTCTTTTGTCATATTTGCTAAAAAAGTGTGAATCTGCACAGGATGTGATATATATTCTATTGTATTATGGGGGTCATTCAGACCCGATTGCACGCTAGCTTTTTTTGCAGCGGTGCGATGGGGTCTGAACTGCGCATGCATATGCACCGCAATGCGGAGGCGAATCGGACGCCGGTGTCGGGTATTGCCGGACAGCAACGGATTCTACAAAGAAAGCGATCGCAAGAAGATTGACAGGAAGAGGCCGTTTGTGGGTGTCAACTGTTTCTAGGGAGTTTCCGGAAAAACGCAGGCATGCCCAGCCGTTTGGAGGGAGGGTTCCTGACGTCAGCTCCTGGCCGGATCATCACAGTGGCTGAGTAAGTCCTGAGCTGTGCAGAGACTGCACAAACTTTTTTTTGTGCAGCTCTCTGCACAAGCGTTTGCACCCCTGCACATCAACTACCCCCTCCCCCTGTAGGCGGCAACTACCTGATCGCAGCTCTGCAAAAAACCGCCTGCGTGCGATCGGGTCTGAATCACCCCCTATGTTAGATGACTGAAAAAAACAACATCAGGCTTGATAGTCAATAGGTTCAGCAATAAGTTGGTGGTGCTCCCAGAAGATAGTTTGTTAAACTATAGAGAAGAAGTGGGGTCTTTTGTGAAGGCAAAAGACAGAAGCAACTATGCGTCTATTCCAGGGCACACTTATGAAATTGATAATGAGATTAGTTAAAATTTAACTTTTAATGTAATACACTTAAAAAGAAGGGAGCAGACGCAAGTATATATATTCATAGCCGCAAAAATGCTCGCATTCTATGCGAAGAATTATGTATAGGCGAAAATATATTCTCCCTTTATGTGTAAATTCACTAGTAAATCCCTGTGTCAAGGAATAATTTAGGGAAATATTGCTCACTGATACCCCTTTCACATCGCACAAATAACCCGGTATCGACACGGCATATTGCCATGTCGAAACGGGTCAGTGTGCGATGTGAAAGCACTTTGCTGAATTAGCGGGTCGCCTGACCCGGTAATTCAACCCGGTAAAAAAGAAGGATTATACCCGGGTTGAATACCGGGTCAGGTGCAGTGTGAATGGGAGACGTTTCGATGCGACACGGCTCCCATTCACAGCATAGGAGAGGCGGCGCAGGAGATGAGCTCATCTCCCAGCGCCGCCTCTACCCCCGCCCCTGCTGCTGCTGTGCCCCCCCGCTGCTATGGCAATCAACCCGGTATATTGCCGGGTTGGAAAGCCAGCAAAGCAGAGCAAATGCCGGATCCCACCCGGTAAGGACACGTTTCTCTTACCGGGTGGGATCCGGCATTTGTGATCTGAAAGCAGTATGAGGTTTAAAGTATTCACTTTGGTCTATAGTCTATACAGTGTCTGGGTGTCAAAAATTCAGTTCTGTGTGAAAAGTTGACAGTGTCACTTATACCCCTTTCACATTGCAGTGCCGGGTCACACCCGGGAATTGGAAACTGGTCCTTCCCGGGTGCTACCTGGCATTGGACCCTTACACACGGGTTTCCCGACCCAGCAATATGCCCGGTTGGGTTGCAATAGGGGGCGTGGACCGCAGCAGCATCGGAGGTGGGGGCGGAGGCAGCGTTAGGAGATGAGATCATCTCTGCACCACCTCTCCCTATGCTGTGAACGGGTCCCGGGTCACATCGACACGGCAACCCGTTCACACTGTACCTGACCCGGTAATAACTCGGAAGTAACTTCTTTATTCCCGGGTTGAATTACCGGGTCGATACCAGGTTATTTTTGTGGTGTGAAACGGGTACATAGACCTAGCCATAGACCATCTAAGCAAAGTACAGAAGAAGATTAATATTATAGTAACTTTAAAGTTTTATGGGTTTTTTTTCTGTTTTTTTACGTGTAGAATGATCAATGATACTATTATATAAAGCTGACACCAGGTATTGGCATTTTACAGAGCAAGTAAACTCAGATGTGGTTATTATTAGAATAAACACTAAGTATAGCTGGACTAAACGATATACCTGAAATAACTAACGTTCATATGTGTAACTTCAGAAAGCTGTCCTCTGCGCTCACCGATGTTTTCCAATGCTGGCCTGTGTAAGAAGCTGCACATAGTTTACCATTTCTGTTGCATTAACACATAGCGGTATGTGCTGGGAACTTCGCAGAATAACAGTAGCTGAATAATGATGTCAGTAAGCTGTGTTTTGCTTTATAAGCTCTTCGGCCTAGCCTAGCGGCTACATAGTCATGAGGGTTTATTTCCGCATGTACAGGAATATGGACAAATTACATTTCTTTTTTATTTTAAGATATCAAGTTCAGCACATATTAATCCACACATAATGAAGTGCATGAAAGTTATGGCAACAGTGGGGTAGTTGAATTTCTGAAGCAAGCGTTGGTTCCTGCAGGCATTCTCCGAAAGCATTACGTTTTTGGAGTTTGCTGTATACTACTTGCTACCAAAAAACATGCAGAAACTAGAGGATAGGCATGTACCAGGTGCAGATTCGTAAATTCATCCCGGTTGCTCGGAAGCAAGTTGAGATTGGTGTCCCCTCCCCCCCACCCCCAAATTGAAAAAAAAAGGGAAAATGCTTGTGTTTGTATAGATTGGTGAATTCAAATATAGAGGATGATCCGTCATCATCACACCTGTCATAACTGACATGTTGGCAGTACGGCTGGTGTAATGGTCAGCATTACTGCCTCATAGCACTGAGGTCATGGGTTCAATTCCCACTATAGCCCTATCTGTGTGGAGTTTGTATATTCTCCCCGTGCTTGCGTGGGTTTCCCCCTGGGTACTCCGGTTTGTTCCTACTCCAAAAATATACTGGTAGGTTAATTGGCTCCAAACAAAAAATCAATCCTGTGGCGGGAATGTGTGTACATTAATATGTGGTAATATAGATTGTAAGCTCCACTGGGACAGGCACTGATATGAATGGCCAAATATTCTCTGTAAAGCGCTGCAGAATATGTGCTATATAAATAACTGGTAATAATAAATAATACATATATATATAAAACACATACAACTTACAGAATTATATAGGTAACACTCTCAGCTGGTCTACAGGGACCAGAGCCTGCAGTGAATTGGCAGGGCTCCAGCTACGGTGTGTGACAATGACACAGTCCAGCAGTAGCGGCGGGTGCACTATCACTTGCTGCAGCACAGGCTTAGCGGTACCTATAGCAGGTGTTAGCTAGGCTTGGAGGAGGCGTCTCCATTGGCGCTGGGAGTTACACACCTGACCAGTTGTACTACTGCATAGCCTTCCTGATCATACCTATTCCACTGAGCCAGACCAGCTTCATAACTTGCTTTGGAGCTTGTCCAGGAGAAATCAAGTGATTGACAGGCAGAGACGGTCGCTGGGTGGGAGGGGGTGGCACGGTGGCGTTTGGCCGCAGTTTTCAAGCACGGTCCGGCCAACGCAGGAGTGGCCGGATCGTGCTGGGGCCGGGCCACAGCGGCTGCTTGACGTCACGTGCAGCCGCTGGGACCCTGGCAGTGACAAGTAACTCCCAGCCATCCACAGGAGCTGCACTGGCTGGGAGTTACTCTAAGCGATGCTTTTGTACTTGTGCGGTGGGGCCGGCCCAGACATGCGGGGCGGACTAGCCCTATGCTGGGCGTCCCCCCGCATGTCTGTGTCAGTGATTGCAGCTACGATCAGGTCGGAATGACCCCCACGGTTCTCATCTTGTAATACACCTACCCCTGCGGTACCTGAGATAAGTTGGTATGGCCCTTCAGTCTGTTAGTTACACCTTAAAATAACATTCAAGCAATAGAACTAATCAGAAGTACTTCTAAAACATTTAAAATTTCTGCCAAAACCGCAACACGATTATGAATTAAGACCAAAACACTAGGGGTCCACCACGCACATCGCTAAAAAAAAAGTATGCATATGATTATAAAGGAATACGCTTCAGCAGTGCTTCTGGTGATTCTCTACTGCACATGCCCAGATCTCTACATGGCACCTGCACCATTTTCCCGTTGATTATCTACTGCACATGCGCAGATCTCCAGGAACATGGCGGCTGCACCATTTTCTCTGTGATTCTCAATAGCACATGCGCAGATCTTTGCCAAGGATATCATCAGTGGACTTGGCAGAGAGGTACAGATGGAGCCACGCTGATTGAGCGTGGCTACTTCGCAGACAGGGGCGAGCAGCGTGCCTAGGCGTGCCGCCGAGCGCACACAGACGCTCCCATTCAAAGTGAATGGGGCATGTGCGCGTCTACGATGCACGCGTGTCCCATTCATTCCTGGCGGTGCACCCGGCGGGCCATACCTAGTCGCAGACAGAGCCACAATTAGCGTGGCTACATTTGTAAGTATAGTAGTCTGTGATTGCAAGGTGAGGGATAAGGGAACTCTTAGACCCAGGGCCCTTGTGCACCGCACCCCCTGCACCCCTTATAAATATGCCCATGACCTCTTCCCCCAGTGGACCCTCTAGTAATTTCAATGTCTAATCCAAGCCTGGATGCCTGTAATATTTCAGTCAATAATAAGCTTTCATTACAGGACAACCAGCTATGTCATAATCGAGAATGGCATGTACTGAGACTGACAGGCGCTAACAGCTCCACTGCGAGGGAAAGAGAGAAGGGAGCTGCAGTCAGGGTAAGTGTAGAAGCGGGGCAGAGGGGAGAGTTTTAATATAATGGCGGAACAAATAAGAATCTTCTTGCCATTGAGATAACTGGTCTCCTTGCAGCTGAGAGCTGTGTTTTATCAATGTGCATATTCCATCCTTGCAAAAGGTTAAAGTCCTGATTCAGAAATCCTGCTGTAGCCATTCTTCATCTCCGTCATGTCTTGGAACTGAGTTCATCCCACAAACATTTGGCAGCTCAGTTATATGTGGCATGCATCAGTGTAATACCACGCAGCTGTTTACTGGGTAGAAGAACGCTCTCTGTGTGAGGAGAGGGACAGAGTGAAATGCAATCTGTTGCAAGCCATACGACGTTAAAAGACTAATCCTGTCATTAGTAACGGTTGGCTGTAATGTTATCGTACAGTGAATTTTCCAAATGTATATGAGTACTGAGCAAGCAAACCACTTTTCATAACCAGGCTATACTTTCCTGGCCTTCAGTGTTCATGTGATGCTGCCATATAGCTCACACTCATCTTATAGGGCAGTTGTGCCACGCCCTGCACCTAGATATAGCGCTAGGTACTCCAAATATACAGAGAGGCCTTGACGCGGCTTTGGGGCTTATTCATACATTTGCGCAAATATATGTAACTGAGATCTCTGAATTCCAATATTGTGTGGGATTTAAATATGGTTACTGTTATCATTCAGGGTGCTGGGGGAAACAAAATGCCTTTTTTTTTCTTGCTTAGAAATACCCCTCCCTTGCAAGCACCTGAATTATATCACTAAACTAATTGAGCATCTGCCACTATATATGTCAGTTGTGACCTTATCAGACTTTGGGGGAGGGTTATCAAGTTTGGAGAGAGATAAAGTGAAGAGAGACAAACTAAAGAAGAATCAGCTCCTGTCAGTTTCAAACACAGCCTGTAACATGGCAGTTAGGAGCTGGTTGGCTGGTACTTTATCTCCGTCCACTTTACCTCTTTCCACGTTTTGACAAATTTACCCTCAACAGCTACAGAGAAAAAGATATTGGGTGACATCACCACGGTTTCAGCCCTCCACAAAGTTCTTGTGGCTCAGTGTAGAGCAGTCCAATAATTTTGTTCTATCTTTGGGCCTAATTCTGAGTCGGGCACATCCTCTTCCATCTTTTGCCGCAGTCGTGTCTGCGGTTTTACAGTATGCTGATGCCACTGTAAAGCCATTCCCTGATGTACATCCATGCATCCCAATGTGCAAAGACTGAGGCATCCATACTGAGCATCTTCAGATATGGCAATTATGCTTGGTGTTTTTTTGGTTGTACCATCAGATGCACCAGTAATGTATTAGAGCAATAACCAGTAAAAATGTCTACGCAAAAAGTCCATCCCCAAAGACAGCCCATTATGAAAATAAATGTTTTGCAAGATAGAATTATCCTTGGGCACTCCTACCCAAAAAGGACAAGCACAGTTTAACAAACCAAGCACCAAGCAACAGTGACTGCCACTTTTGTAGCTGAAGTGCTTAGTTTGTTGAGCACTCACAAACCATTTTTTTGGAAAGGCTACCTCCAATCATTAATGAGGAGGTTGATGATGAGAGTGTTGGTGGTGCAGACTGCATGGGCTGGTAAAAACTTCTGGTAGCTGATACTGGACTGCATGTTATTATCTTACAAATTATTATAATTTTGAAAAATAATTTTCATGAACTCACCGCAAATGATGTAACATCGAAGAGCTGCTAACATCCATAACTCTACTAACTTAGGCCTTACAAATGGAGCAGATGCCTTTAGCAAATGTTGTCAGGATTTGGTTAAAAATAATCCCACACCATCATGGACTAGAACTGCTGCCACTGGTGACTGACTTACACAACCAACATCCTCATCATCAATATCCTCATTACTGTCAGATAGTACACAAATATCCCCTCATCCTGTTGCACTTCCACACTAGCTTTCTCAATTCCTTGCCCCATTTTGAATGTGTTATGGATCCAGGGTCTGCATCGTCGAATGCAGACTTCCTGGCCCTGGTGGTTGAAACAGCTGTTTCATCCACAATCAATTGGTCTTCTTAAGGGGCCTTTAAGAAGACCAATTGATTGTGGTTGAAACGGCTGATGGGCTGCTGCCATTACATTTTGACTGTATGGATCTTTAATGTTTTTTTAAGCAAAAACAGTGCTACTGAAATGTGAGTAGAATATATATAGAATGGATATGGGCGCTGAAAAAAAAAAGAAATAGTAGAAAAAAGAAATAAGTAAGTGCTATAAGTGAGACCTGTAAAGAAAATAAGATTTTACTCACCGGTAAATCTATTTCTCATAGTCCATAGTGGATGCTGGGAACTCCGTAAGGACCATGGGGAATAGCGGGCTCCGCAGGAGACTGGGCACTCTAAAGAAAGATTTAGTACTATCTGGTGTGCACTGGCTCCTCCCTCTATGCCCCTCCTCCAGACCTCAGTTAAGGAAACTGTGCCCGGAAGAGCAGACATTATAAGGAAAGGATTTTGGAATCCCGGGTAAGACTCATACCAGCCACACCAATCACACCGTATAACTTGTGATACACTTATCCAGTCAACAGTATGAACAACAACAGGGCATCAACAATGGATGCCAACATAACATAACCCATTATTAACCAATAACTATGTACACGTATTGCAGAAAGTCCGCACTAGGGACGGGCGCCCAGCATCCACTACGGACTATGAGAAATAGATTTACCGGTGAGTAAAATCTTATTTTCTCTAACATCCTAGTGGATGCTGGGAACTCCGTAAGGACCATGGGGATTAAACCAAAGCTCCCAAACGGGCGGGAGAGTGCGGATGACTCTGCAGCACCGAATGGGCAAACTCAAGGTCCTCCTCAGCCAGGGTATCAAACTTGTAGAATTTTGCAAATGTGTTTGAACCCGACCAAGTAGCAGCTCGGCAAAGCTGTAAAGCTGAGACCCCTCGGGCAGCCGCCCAAGAAGAGCCCACCTTCCTTGTGGAATGGGCTTTCACTGATTTTGGATGCGGCAATCCAGCCGCAGAATGAGCCTGCTGAATCGTGTTACAGATCCAGCGGGCAACGGTTTGCTTTGAAGCAGGAGCCCCCAACTTGTTGGGGGCATACAGGATAAACAGCGAGTCAGTTTTCCTGACTCCAGCCGTTCTGGCTACATAAATCTTCAAAGCCCTGACTACATCTAGTAACCTGGAATCCTCCAAGTCACGAGTAGCCGCAGGCACTACAATAGGTTGGTTCAAATGAAAAGATGACACCACCTTCGGCAGAAATTGGGGACGAGTCCGCAATTCTGCCCTGTCCATAAGAAAAACCAGATAAGGGCTTTTGCATGACAAAGCCGCCAATTCTGACACACGCCTAGCCGAAGCTAAGGCCAATAGCATGACCACCTTCCACGTGAGATACTTTAGCTCCACGGTCTTAAGTGGTTCAAACCAGTGGGATTTTAGGAAACGCAACACCACGTTGAGATCCCAAGGTGCCACTGGTGGCACAAAAGGGGGCTGAATATGCAGCACTCCCTTAACAAACGTCTGAACTTCAGGAAGAGACGCCAGTTCCTTTTGAAAGAAAATGGATAGGGCCGAAATCTGGACCTTTATGGATCCCAACTTCAAGCCCATAGTCACTCCAGACTGTAGAAAGTGCAGAAATCTGCCCAGTTGGAATTCTTCTGTAGGGGCCTTCCTGGCCTCACACCGAGCAACATATTTTCGCCATATGCGGTGATAATGCTTTGCTGTTACGTCCTTCTTAGCCTTTATCAGCGTAGGAATAACTTCCTCCGGAATGCCTTTTTCCGCTAGGATCCGGCGTTCAACTGCCATGCCGTCAAACGCAGCCGCGGTGAGTCTTGGAACAGGCAGGGCCCCTGTTGCAACAGGTCCTGTCTGAGAGGCAGAGGCCATGGGTCCTCTGTGAGCATTTCTTGCAGTTCCGGGTACCAAGGCCTTCGTGGCCAATCTGGAACAATGAGTATTGTTCTCACTCCTTTTCTTCTTACGATTCTCAGCACCTTGGGTATGAGAGGAAGAGGAGGAAACACACAGACCGATTGGAACACCCACGGTGTTACCAGGGCGTCCACAGCTATCGCCTGAGGGTCTCTTGACCTGGCGCAATACCGTTGTAGCTTTTTGTTGAGACGGGACGCCATCATGTCTACCTGTGGCAGTTCCCATCGATTTGTAATCTGAATGAAGACTTCGTGATGAAGTCCCCACTCTCCCGGGTGAAGGTCGTGCCTGCTGAGGAAGTCTGCTTCCCAGTTGTCCACCCCCGGAATGAACACTGCTGACAGTGCTTGTACATGATTCTCCGCCCACCGAAGAATCCTGGTGGCTTCCGCCATCGCGACTCTGCTTCTTGTGCCACCTTGGCGGTTTACATGAGCCACCGCGGTGATGTTGTCTGACTGAATCAGCACCGGTTGGTTGCGAAGCAGGGGCTCCGCTTGACTCAGGGCGTTGAATATGGCCCTTAGTTCCAGGATATTGATGTGCAGACAAGCCTCCTGACTTGACCACAACCCTTGGAAGTTTCTTCCCTGAGTGACTGCCCCCCACCCTCGGAGGCTCGCATCCGTGGTCACCAGGACCCAGTCCTGTATGCCGAACCTGCGGCCCTCGAGAAGGTGAGCACTCTATAGCCACCACAGAAGAGACACCCTGGCCCTGGGGGACAGGGTGATCAGCCGATGCATCTGAAGATGCGATCCGGACCATTTGTCCAACAGATCCCATTGAAAGATCCTCGCATGGAACCTGCCAAAGGGAATGGCTTCGTACGATGCCACCATCTTTCCCAGGACTCGCGTGCAGTGATGCACCGACACCTGTTTCGGTTTTAAGAGGTCTCTGACTAGAGTCACAAGCTCTTGAGCCTTCTCCGTCGGGAGAAACACCTTCTCCTGGTCTGTGTCCAGAATCATGCCCAGAAAGGGCAGACGCGTCGTAGGAATCAGCTGCGACTTTGGGATATTCAGAATCCAGCCATGCTGTTGCAACACTTCCTGAGAGTGCGCTACGCTGATCTGCAACTGCTCCCTCGACCTCGCCTTTATGAGGAGATCGTCCAAGCATGGGATAACTGTGACTCCTTGCTTTCTCAGGATCACCATCATTTCTGCCATTACCTTGGTAAATATTCTCGGTGCCGTGGAGAGCCCAAACGGCAACGTCTGGAATTGGTAATGACAGTCCTGTACCACAAATCTGAGGTACTCCTGATGAGGCGGATAAATGGGGACATGCAAGTAAGCATCCTTGATGTCCAGAGACACCATAAAATCCCCCTCTTCCAGGCTTGCAATGACCGCTCTGAGCGATTCCATTTTGAACTTGAATCTTTTCAGATAAATGTTCAGGGACTTTAAATTTAATATAGGTCTGACTGAACCGTCCGGTTTCGGTACCACAAACATTGTGGAATAGTATCCCTTTCCCTGTTGAAGAAGGGGAACCTTTACCACCACCTGCTGGAGAAATAGCTTGTGAATTGCCGCTACCACTACTTCCCTTTCTATGGGGGAAGCTGGCAGGGCCGATTTTATGTAACGTTGAGGGGGCATCACCTCGAATTCCAGCTTGTATCCCTGAGACACAATCTGTATAGCCCAGGGATCCACCTGTGAGCGAACCCACTGGTGGCTGAAATGTCGGAGACGCGCCCCCACCGCTCCTGGCTCCACCCGTGGAGCCCCAGCGTCATGCGGTGGATTTAGTGGAAGCCGGGGAGGACTTCTGTTCCTGGGAACTAGCTGTAAGGTGCAGCTTTTTTCCTCTACCCCTGCCTCTAGCAAGAAAGGAGGCACCTCTGACCTTCTTGCTTCTTTGTGCGCGAAAGGACTGCATTTGGTAATACGGTGCTTTCTTAGGTTGTGAGGGAATATATGGCAAAAAGTTTGACTTCCCAGCAGTAGCTGTGGAAACCAGGTCCGAGAGACCGTCCCCAAACAATTCCTCACCCTTGTAAGGTAACACCTCCATGTGTTTTTTGGAGTCTGCATCACCTGTCCACTGCCGAGTCCACAGGACCCTCCTGGCAGAAATTGACATTGCATTAATTCTAGAGCCCAGTAGGCAAATGTCCCTCTGGGCATCCCTCATATATAGGACAGTGTCTTTGATATGCCCCAGGGTCAGCATAATGGTATCCCTGTCCAAGGTATCCATTTCCTCAGACAGATTATCTGTCCACGCTGCTACAGCACTATACATCCACGCCGACGCAATTGCCGGCCTCAGTAGAGTCCCTGAATGTGCATAAACAGATTTCAGGATACTTTCCTGCTTTCTATCTGCAGGATCCTTTAGGGTGGCCGTATCCTGCGACGGCAGGGCCACCTTCTTAGATAAGCGTGTGAGAGCTTTATCTACCCTAGGGGAGGATTCCCAGCGCACCCTGTCCTCTGGCGGGAAAGGGTACGCCATAAGTAACCTTTTGGAAATCAGGACTTTCTTATCTGGGGAATCCCACGCTCTTTCACATAACTCATTTAACTCATGTGAAGGGGGAAAAGTCACCTCTTGCTTTTTCTCCCCATACATATAAACCCTCTTGTCAGGGACAGGGTTAACCTCTGATATGTGTAAAACATCCTTCATCGCTATAATCATGTAACGTATAGCTTTTGTCATTTTTGGTTGCAATTTTGCATCATCGTCGTCGACACTGGAGTCAGAATCCGTGTCGACATCTGTGTCAACCATTTTGGATAGTGGGCGCTTTTGAGACCCTGAGGGCCTCTGCGCTGTAGGATCAGGCATGGGTTGAGACCCTGACTGGCCCGAGGTATCAGCTTTATCCAACCTTTTATGTAAGGAGTTTACATTATCATTTAACACCTTCCACATATCCATCCAATCAGGTGTCGGCTCCGTCGGCGGCGACACATCAGTCAACTGCACTTGCTCTGCCTCCACATAGCCCTCTTCGTCAAACATGTCGACACACGCGTACCGACACACCACACACACAGGGGAAGCTCTAAATGAGGACAGGACCCCCACAAGGCCTTTTGGAGAGACAGAGAGAGTATGCCAGCACACACCCCAGCGCTATATAACCCAGGGATTACACAGTAACTTAGTGTTTACCCAGTAGCTGCTGTAATATTATTAATGCGCCTAAATTTATGTGCCCCCCCCTCTCTTTTTTACCCTTCTACCGTGATTCTGCAGGGGAGAGCCTGGGGAGCTTCCTCTCAGCGGAGCTGTGGAAGGAAAATGGCGCTGGTGAGTGCTGAGGAAGAAGGCCCCGCCCCCTCAGCGGCGGGCTTCTGTCCCGCGATTTTTTTGTAAAATAAATGGCGGGGGCTCATACATATAACAGTGTCCCACTGTCTATATGCAGCTTTCGCCAGGAGGTATCAATTGCTGCCCAGGGCGTCCCCCCCTGCGCCCTGCACCCTACAGTGAACGGAGTGTGTGGGTTAGTGTGGGCGCAATGGCGCACAGCTGCAGTGCTGTGCGCTACCTCATGTAAAGACAGGAGTCTTCTGCCGCCGATTTCGAAGTCTTCTCCGCTTCTGCCGGCTTCTGTCTTCTGGCTCTGCGAGGGGGACGGCGGCGCGGCTCCGGGAACGGACGACAAGGTCAGGTCCTGTGTTCGATCCCTCTGGAGCTAATGGTGGCCAGTAGCCTAAGAAGCGCAACCTAGCCGCAGTTAGTAGGTTTGCTTCTTTCCCCTCAGTCCCACGTAGCAGAGAGTCTGTTGCCAGCAGAAGCTCTCTGAAAATAAAAAAAAACCTAACTAAAATACTTTCTTATTAGCAAGTTCAGGAGAGCTCACTAAAAGCACCCAGCTCTGTCCGGGCACAGATTCTAACTGAGGTCTGGAGGAGGGGCATAGAGGGAGGAGCCAGTGCACACCAGATAGTACTAAATCTTTCTTTAGAGTGCCCAGTCTCCTGCGGAGCCCGTTATTCCCCATGGTCCTTACGGAGTTCCCAGCATCCACTAGGACGTTAGAGAAAAGGAAAACGGTTAAATGAAAAATGTTTACAGCCCTTCTTGGGTGAAGTGGGGAGAGCCAGTGTACTTAGGTTTGATAATAGTCCAGATTATCTGTCCCTATCATACCCTGTCCATGATCTCTTCTTATGCTGTTGCCAGGTGCGTCTAGCCGCTACCAGCCGTATGCTGGTAACGTCACCGCGGGTTCCAGGGATTCACTTTGTGCAATGGCTTGGTACTAGACGGTCTCCTTCCGCTCAGGCTCCAAGGCCTTGATAAAGTGCTTTGAATGCACGAAACGCGTTGGAGCTAGAGTGGTAGGAGACCGGCTATAACCAAGCCGCTGCACGGAGCGAATCCCCGGAACCTGCGGTAAAGTCACCAGCTTACGGCCGATAGCAGCTAGATGCACCTGGCAACAGCATAAGAAGCATGTCCATAAGGGAGTAAGATGGTCACACAATTGAAAGTTCAATTTCAGTTATAAATGCGGAAAAACACACTAATTGCTGCACAGGTAAGTACTGTACCCTAGAGAACAGAATTGCAGGTGGCTTCCATTGTGGGGCACAGTACAAAGAAATTAACAAAAATAATTAGGCCATACAGTAACTCGAGTCACACTTCTGTACCTCCTTCGCCAGCCTTGTCCGAGGGCAAATTACCTGAGTAGAGGCTTGGGGTATGGGGGAGGTGCAGCTACCCCTAACTTAACCTTGTGATGCCATGAGCATACTCCAGGTAACGTAGGAGTTTGCACCATGATGCAATGAACCTCTGCCCCCTCCAGTGCCCCACCAGACCCCAGGCACATCTGATGTCTCCGCATCAGCAATGTCCTCACCGGTAATTTGTCTTGTTGAAACCCTCCTCCTGAGGGGATGCATCAAACCCTTTATCAAGATGACAGCCATGTGCATGCGCAACACCATCTTGCCACTGTGCTAGAGTGCCACAGTGGGCAGTGGTGGATTTAGGGGTCAGGACATTATTGGCTTCCAACCCCCCCCCCCCCCCCCCTCATCACGGCACTTCCCCCTCTTTTCGGGAGGCCAGTTCGGGTGCCTCGAGACCACCAAAGCAGCCCCAACCTCACCCAACTACCATCTGCTGGAGCAGAATTTGCTGTCCATTGTCCAACTCACATCATTTGCAAAATAAAAATAAGATTTTACTCACCGGTAAATCTATTTCTCGTAGTCCGTAGTGGATGCTGGGACTCCGTAAGGACCATGGGGAATAGCGGCTCCGCAGGAGACTGGGCACAACTAAAGAAAGCTTTAGGACTACCTGGTGTGCACTGGCTCCTCCCACTATGACCCTCCTCCAGACCTCAGTTAGGATACTGTGCCCGGAAGAGCTGACACAATAAGGAAGGATTTTGAATCCCGGGTAAGACTCATACCAGCCACACCAATCACACCGTATAACTCGTGATACTATACCCAGTTAACAGTATGAAATATAACTGAGCCTCTCAACAGATGGCTCTACAATAACCCTTTAGTTAGGCAATAACTATAAACAAGTATTGCAGACAATCCGCACTTGGGATGGGCGCCCAGCATCCACTACGGACTACGAGAAATAGATTTACCGGTGAGTAAAATCTTATTTTCTCTGACGTCCTAAGTGGATGCTGGTACTCCGTAAGGACTATGGGGATTATACCAAAGCTCCCAAACGGGCGGGAGAGTGCGGATGACTCTGCAGCACCGAATGAGCAAACTCTAGGTCCTCCTCAGCCAGGGTATCAAACTTGTAGACTCTTGCAAAAGTGTTTGAACCCGACCAAGTAACAGCTCGGCAAATTTGTAAAGCCGAGACCCCTCGGGCAGCCACCCAGGAAGAGCCCCTTTCCTCGTGGAATGGGCTTTTACAGATTTAGGGTGCGGCAGTCCAGCCGCAGAATGTGCAAGTTGAATCGTGCTACAGATCCAGCGAGCAATAGTCTGCTTAGAAGCAGGAGCACCCAGCTTGTTGGGTGCATACAGGATAAATAGCGAGTCAGTTTTCCTGACTCCAGCCGTCCTGGAAACATATACTTTTCAGGGCCCTGACTACGTCTAGTAACTTGGAATCCTCCAAGTCCCAAGTAGCCGCAGGCACCACAATAGGTTGGTTCACATGAAAAACTGATACCACCTTAGGAAGGAATTGGGAACGAGTCCTCAATTTCGCCTTAACCATATAAAAAATCAGATAAGGGCTTTTGCATGACAAAGCCGCCAATTCTGATACACGCCTGGCCGACGCCAAGGCCAACAACATGACCACTTTCCACGTGAGGTATTGTAACTCCACGGATTTAAGTGGCTCAACCCAATGCGACTTCAGGAAATCCAACACCACGTTGAGATCCCACGGTGCCACTGGAGGCACAAACGGGGGCTGACTATGCAGCACTCCCTTAACAAAAGTCTGAACTTCAGGCAGTGAAGCCAGTTCTATTTTGGAAGAAAATCGATAGAGCCGAAATCTGGACCTTAATGGAACCCAATTTCAGGCCCATAGTTACCCCTGACTGTAGGAAGTGCAGAAATCGACCTAGCTGAAATTCCTCCTTTGGGGCCTTCCTGGCCTCACACCACGCAACATATTTCCGCCATATGCGGTGATAATGGTTTGCGTTCACTTCTTTCCTAGCTTTAATTAGCGTAGGGATAACTTACTCCGGAATGCCCTTTTCCTTCAGGATCCGGCGTTCAACCGCCATGCCGTCAAACGCAGCCACGGTAAGTCTTGGAACAGACAGGGCCCCTGCTGCAGCAGGTCCTGTCTGAGCGGCAGAGGCCATGGGTCCTCTGAGACCATTTCTTGGAGTTCTGGGTACCAAGCTCTTCTTGGCCAATCCGGAACAATGAGTATAGTTCTTACTCCTCTCCTTCTTATTATTCTCATTACCCTGGGTAAGAGAGGCAGAGAAGGGAACACATACACCGACTGGTACACCCACGGTGTTACCAGAGCGTCCACAGCTATCCCCTGAGGGTCCCTTGACCTGGCGCAATATCTTTGTAGCTTTTTGTTGAGGCGGGACGCCATCATGTCCACCTGTGGCCTTTCCCAACGGTGTACAATCATTTGGAAGACTTCTGGATGAAGTCCCCACTCTCCCGGGTGGAAGTCGTGTCTGCTGAGTAAGTCTGCTTCCCAGTTGTCCACTCCGGGAATGAACACTGCTGACAGTGTTAACACATGATTTTCTGCCCATCGGAGAATCCTTGTGGCTTCTGCCATCGCCATCCTGCTTCTTGTGCCGCCCTGTCTGTTTACATGAGCGACCGCCGTGATGTTGTCTGACTGGATCAGCACCGGCCGGTGTTGAAGCAGGGGTCTAGCCTGACTTAGGGCATTGTAAATGGCCCTTAGTTCCAGAATATTTATGTGTAGGGAAGTCTCCTGACTTTTCCATAGTCCTTGGAAGTTTCTTCCCTGTGTGACTGCCCCCCAGCCTCGAAGGCTGGCATCCGTGGTCACCAGGACCCCGTCCTGTATGCCGAATCTGCGGCCCCCTAGAAGATGAGCACTCTGCAGCCACCGCAACAGCGACACCCTGGCCCTTGGAGACAGGGTTATCCGCCGATGCATCTGAAGATGCGACCCGGACCACTTGTCCAACAGATCCCACTGGAAGATCCTTGCATGGGAACTGGCGAATGGAATTTCTTCGTAAGAAGCTACCATCTTTCCCAGGGCTCGCGTGCATTGATGCACCGACACCTGTATTTGTATTAGGAGTAGTGATGTGCACCTGAAATTTTTCGGGTTTTGTGTTTTGGTTTTGGGTTCGGTTCCGTGGCCGTGTTTTGGGTTCGGACGCGGTTTGGCAAAACCTCACCGAATTTTTTTTGTCGGATTCGGGTGTGTTTTAGATTCGAGTGTTTTTTTCAAAAAACCCTAAAAAACAGCTTAAATCATAGAATTTGGGGGTCATTTTGATCCCATAGTATTATTAACCTCAATAACCATAATTTCCACTAATTTTCAGTCTATTCTGAACACCTCACACCTCACAATATTATTTTTAGTCCTAAAATTTGCACCGAGGTCGCTGGATGGCTAAGCTAAGCGACCCTAGTGGCCGACACAAACACCTGGCCCATCTAGGAGTGGCACTGCAGTGTCACGCAGGATGGCCCTTCAAAAAAATACTCCCCAAACAGCACATGACGCAAAGAAAAAAAGAGGCGCAATGAGGTAGCTGTGTGAGTAAGCTAAGCGACCCTAGTGGCCGGCACAAACACCTGGCCCATCTCACGCAGGATGGCCCTTCCAAAACATACTCCCCAAACAGCACATGACGCAAAGAAAAAAAGAGGCGCAAGCTCTTCCCGTCCAGTGTTGGGAAGGTCAGGCATCGCAACCGACACAATTGGACTCTCCTTTGGGATTTGGGATTTCGAAGAACGCACAGTTCTTTGCTGTGCTTTTGCCGCAAGTCTTTTCTTTTTTCTAGCGAGAGGATGAGTGCTTCCATCCTCATGTGAAGCTGAACCACTAGCCATGAACATAGGCCAGGGCCTCAGCCGTTCCTTGCCACTCCGTGTCGTAAATGGCATATTGGCAAGTTTACGCTTCTCCTCAGACGCTTTTAATTTTGATTTTTGGGTCATTTTTTTACTGATCTTTTGTGTTTTGGATTTTACATGCTCTGTACTATGACATTGGGCATCGGCCTTGGCAGACGACGTTGATGGCATTTCATCGTCTCGGCCATGACTAGTGGCAGCAGCTTCAGCACGAAGTGGAAGTGGATCTTGATCTTTCCCTATTTTTTTAACCTCCACATTTTTGTTCTCCATATTTTGCGCACAACTAAAAGCCACCACAGGTATAGAATGTAGATGGATGGATAGTATAGTATTATATTACTTATGGACGACGAGTGACGACACAGAGGTAGGTACAGCCGTGGCCTACCGTACTGCTGCTTATATATATAATATACTGTATAACGGACCTGGTGGACACGGTCAGCAGACTGCTAAACTAGGATGAAGAAAAAAAAAACACCACAGGTATACAATGTAGATGGATGGATAGTATAGTATTATATTACTTATGGACGACGAGTGACGACACAGAGGTAGGTACAGCCGTGGCCTACCGTACTGCTGCTTATATATATAATATACTGTATAACGGACCTGGTGGACACTGTCAGCAGACTGCTAAACTAGTATGAAGAAAAAAAAACACCACAGGTATACAATGTAGATGGATGGATAGTATAGTATTATATTACTTATGGACGACGAGTGACGACACAGAGGTAGGTACAGCCGTGGCCTACCGTACTGCTGCTTATATATATAATATACTGTATAACGGACCTGGTGGACACTGTCAGCAGACTGCTAAACTAGGATGAAGAAAAAAAACAACAACACAGGTATACAATGTAGATGGATGGATAGTATAGTATTATATTACTTATGGACGACGAGTGCACTGACGACACAGAGGTAGGTACAGCCGTGGCCTACCGTACTGCTGCTTATATATATAATATACTGTATAACGGACCTGGTGGACACTGTCAGCAGACTGCTAAACTAGTATGAAGAAAAAAAAAACACCACAGGTATACAATGTAGATGGATGGATAGTATAGTATTATATTACTTATGGACGACGAGTGCACTGACGACACAGAGGTAGGTACAGCCGTGGCCTACCGTACTGCTGCTTATATATAATATACTGTATAACGAACCTGGTGGACACTGTCAGCAGACTGCTAAACTAGTATGAAGAAAAAAAAAACACAGGAGTGTTTTTCAGGCAGACAAACGTATACTGGACTGGTGGTCACTGTCAGCAAAACTATGCACTGTACTCCTGCTATAACTGCTCCCCAGTCCCCACAATTAGGCAGTGTGAGCAGAGCAGTGCACTCAGCACAGATATATCATGCAGCAGTGCAGCACACTGAGTGAGCACAGATATGGTGGTCGGAGCGTTTTTTTCAGGCAGAGAAACAAAGGATTAAACTCACTGGTGGTATAATCAAAACCCTGCACTGTACTCCCTAACAGCTGCTCCCCGTCCCCAATCCTCCCCACAATTATAACTAACTAAGTCACTCTGTGTTCTACTATAACGGAGAGGACGCCAGCCACGTCCTCTCCCTATCAATCTCAATGCACGTGTGAAAATGGCGGCGACGCGCGGCTCCTTATATAGAATCCGAGTCTCGCGAGAATCCGACAGCGGGATGATGACGTTCGGGCGCGCTCGGGTTAACCGAGCAAGGCGGGAGGATCCGAGTCGCTCGGACCCGTGTAAAAAAAAGGTGAAGTTCGGGCGGGTCGGATTCCGAGGATCCGAACCCGCTCATCACTAATTAGGAGGTCTCTGTCTAGAGACGACAACTCCTTGGACTTCTCCGGGAGAAACCCTTTTTATCCTGTTCTGTGTCCAGAACCATACCCAGGAGCAGTAGACGCGTCGTAGGAACCAGCTGCGACTTTGGAATATTCAGAATCCAGCCGTGCTGTTGTAGCACTTCCCGAGATAGTGCTACTCTGACGAACAACTGCTCCCTGGACCTCGCCTTTATAAGGAGATCGTCCAAGTACGGGATAATTATTTCGGCCATTACCTTGGTAAATACCCTCGGTGCCGGGGACAGACCAACGGCAACGTCTGGAATTGGTAATGACAATCCTGTACCACAATTTTGAGGTACTCCTGGTGAAGAGGGTAAATAGGGACATGCAGGTAAGCATCCTTGATGTCCAGTGATACCATGAAATTCTCCAGGCTTGCAATAATCGCCCTGAGCGATTCCATTTTGAACTTGAACCTTCGTATATAAGTGTTCAAGGATTACAATTTTAGAATGGGTCTCACCGAACCGTCTGGTTTCGGTACCACAACATTTTGGAATAGTAACCCCGGCCTTGTTGAAGGAGGGGTACCTTGATTTCACCTGCTGGAAGTACAGCTTGTGAATTGCCGCCAGTACTACCTCCCTTTCTCCGAGGGCAGCAGGCAAGGCTGATGTGAGGTAACGGCGAGGGGGAGTCGCCTCGAACTGCAGCCTGTATCCCTGTGATACTACTTGCAGAACCTAGGGATCCACCTGTGGGCAAGCCCACTGGTCCCTGAAGTTCCCGAGACGCGCCCCCACCGCACCTGTCTCCACCTGTGGAGCCCCAGCGTCATGCGGTGGACTCAGAGGAAGCGGGGGAAGATTTTTGATCCTGGGAACTGGCTGTCTGGTGCAGCTTTTTCCTTCTTCCCTTGTCTCTGTGCAGAAAGGAAGCGCCTTTGACCCGCTTGCTTTTCTGAAGCCGAAAGGACTGTACCTGAAAATACGGTGTTTTCTTAGGCTGTGAGGAAACCTGAGGTAAAAAATTTTCTTCCCAGCTGTTGCTGTGGATACGAGGTCCCAGAGACCATCCCCAAACAATTCCTCACCCTTATAAGGCAGAAACTCCATGTGCCTTTTAAAGGCAGCATCACCTGTCCACTGCCGGGTCTCTAATACCCTCCTGGCAGAATGGACATTGCATTAATTCTGGATGCCAGCCAGCAAATATCCCTCTGTGCATCCTCCATATATAAGACGACGTCTTTAATATGCTCTATGTTAGCAAAATATTATCCCTGTCTAGGGTATTAATATTATCTGACAGGGTATCAGACCACGCTGCAGCAGCACTATTTATGCTGAGGCAAATGCAGGTCTCAGTATAGTACCTGAGTGTGTATATACAGACTTCAGGATAGCCTCCTGCTTTTTATCAGCAGGCTCCTTCAAAGTGGGCATATCCCAAGACGGCAGTGCCACCTTTTTTGACAAACGTGTGAGCGCCTTATCCACCCTAGGGGATATCTCCCAACGTGACCTATCCTCTATGGGAAAGGGTACACCAGCAGTAACTTTTTAGAAATTACCATTTTCTTATCGGGGGAACCCACGCTCTTTACACACTTCATTCACTCATCTGATGGGGGAACAAAACACTGGCTGCTTTTTCTCCCCAAACATAAAACCCCTTTTATGTGGTACATGGGTTCATGTCAGAAATGTGTAACACATTTTTCATTGCCGAGATCATGTAACGGATGTTCCTAGTGGATTGTGTATATGTCTCAACCTCGTCGACACTGGAGTCAGACTCCGTGCCGACATCTGTGTCTGCCATCTGAGGTAACGGGCGTTTTTTGAGCCCCTGATGGCCTTTGAGACGCCTGGGCAGGTGCGGGCTAAGAAGCCGGCTGTCCCACAGCTGTCACGTCATCCAGCCTTTTATGTAAGGAGTTGACATTGTCGGTTAATACCTTCCACCTATCCATCCACTCTGGTGTCATCCCCACAGGGGGCGACATCCCATTTATCGGCCTCTGCTCCACCTCAACGTAACCTTCCTCATCCAACATGTCGACACAGCCGTACCGACACACCGCACACACACAGGGAATGCTCTGACTGAGGACAGGACCCCACAAAGTCCTTTGGGGAGACAGAGAGAGAGTATGCCAGCACACACCAGAGCGCTATATAATGCAGGGATTAACACTATAACTGAGTGATTTTTCCCCCAATAGCTGCTTGTATACACATATTGCGCCTAAATTTAGTGCCCCCTTCTCTTTTTAACCCTTTGAGCCTGAAAACTACAGGGGAGAGCCTGGGGAGCTGTCTTCCAGCTGCACTGTGAAGAAAAAATGGCGCCAGTGTGCTGAGGGAGATAGCCCCGCCCCTTTTTCGGCGGACTTTTCTCCCGCTTTTTCTGGAATTCTGGCAGGGGTATTTTTACACCTATATAGCCTTCCTGACTATATATGGTGTAGATTTGCCAGCCAAGGTGTATTATATTGCCCTCAGGGCGCCCCCCCCAACGCCCTGCACCCATCAGTGACCGGAGTGTGAGGTGTGCATGAGGAGCAATGGCGCACAGCTGCAGTGCTGTGCGCTACCTTGTTGAAGACAGAAGTCTTCTGCCGCCGATTTTCCGGAACACTTCTTGCTTCTGGCTCTGTAAGGGGGCCGGCGGCGCGGCTCCGGGACCGAACATCGAGGTCGGGTCCTGTGGTCGATCCCTCTGGAGCTAATGGTGTCCAGTAGCCTAAGAAGCCCAAGCTACCACCAGTTAGGTAGGTTCGCTTCTTCTCCCCTTAGTCCCTCGCTGCAGTGAGTCTGTTGCCAGCAGATCTCACTGTAAAATAAAAAACCTAAAATATACTTTCTTTCTAGGAGCTCAGGAGAGCCCCTAGTGTGCATCCAGCTCAGCCGGGCACAAGATTCTAACTGAGGTCTGAAGGAGGGTCATAGTGGGAGGAGCCAGTGCACACCAGGTAGTCCTAAAGCTTTCTTTAGTTGTGCCCAGTCTCCTGCGGAGCCGCTATTCCCCATGGTCCTTACGGAGTCCCAGCATCCACTTAGGACGTCAGAGAAATAATAAGAATTTACTTACCGATAATTCTATTTCTCGTAGTCTGTAGTGGATGCTGGGGACTCCGTCAGGACCATGGGGAATAGCGGGCTCCGCAGGAGACAGGGCACATCTAAAAAGCTTTTTAGGTCACATGGTGTGTACTGGCTCCTCCCCCTATGACCCTCCTCCAAGCCTCAGTTAGGTACTGTGCCCGGACGAGCGTACACAATAAGGAAGGATCTTGAATCCCGGGTAAGACTCATACCAGCCACACCAATCACACCGTACAACTTGTGATCTGAACCCAGTTAACAGTATGATAACAAAACGAAGTAGCCTCTGAAAAAATGGCTCACAACAATAGTAATAACCCGATTTTTGTAACAATAACTATGTACAAGCATTGCAGACAATCCGCACTTGGGATGGGCGCCCAGCATCCACTACGGACTACGAGAAATAGAATTATCGGTAAGTAAATTCTTATTTTCTCTAACGTCCTAGTGGATGCTGGGGACTCCGTCAGGACCATGGGGATTATACCAAAGCTCCCAAACGGGCGGGAGAGTGCGGATGACTCTGCAGCACCGAATGAGAGAACTCCAGGTCCTCTTTAGCCAGAGTATCAAATTTGTAAAATTTTACAAACGTGTTCTCCCCTGACCACGTAGCTGCTCGGCAAAGTTATAATGCCGAGACTCCTCGGGCAGCCGCCCAGGATGAGGCCACCTTCCTTGTGGAATGGGCATCTACATATTTCGGCTGTGACAGGCCTGCCACAGAATGTGCAAGCTGAATTGTACTACAAATCTAGCGTGCAATAGACTGCTTAGAAGCAGGAGCACCCAGCTTGTTGGGTGCATACAATATAAACAGCAAGTCAGACTTTCTGACTCCAGCCGTCCTAACTATATATATATATATATATATATATATTTTTAGGGCCCTGACAACGTCTAGTAACTTGGAGTCCTCCAAGTCCCCAGTAGCCGCAGGCACCACAATAGGTTGTTTCAGGTGACAACGCTGACACCCCTTTAGGAAGAAACTGGAGACGAGTCCCAGTTCTGCCCTGTTCAAATGGAAAATTCTAATATGGGCTTTTGTAAAACAAAACCGCCCATTCTTTTTGACAATCGCCTGGCCGAGGCCAGGACTAACAACATGGTCACTTTCCATGTGAGATATTGGTCAACAGCATGGTCACTTTCCATGTGAGATATTTCAAATCCACAGATTTGAGCGGTTCAAACCAATATGATTTTAAGGAATCCCAACACTATGTTGAGATCTCACGGTGCCCCTAGAGGCACAAAAGAACTGTATATGGAATACACCCTTTACAATCTGGACTTCAGGAACTGAAGTCAATTTTTTCTGGAAGAAAATCTACAGGGCCGAAATTTAAATCTTAATGAACCCCAATTTGAGGCTCAAAACACTCCTGTTTTCAGGAAGTGCAGAATCGACCTAGTTGAATTTCCTTCGTGGAGCCTTCCTGGCCTTACCCACGCAACATATTTTCACCACATGTGGTGATGACGTTGTGCGGTCACCTCCTTCCTGGCTTTGACCAAGGTAGGTATGACCTCTTATGGAATGCCTTTTTCCCTTCAGAATCCGGTATTCAACCGCCATGCCGTCAAACGCAGCCGCGGTAATTCTTGGAAAAGACATGGTACTTGCTGAAGCAAGTCCCTTCTTAGCTCCCCAGGCCCTTAGTCCTCTGTGAGCATCTCTTGAAGCTCCGGGTACCAAGTCCCTCTTGGCCCATCCGGAGCCACTAGTATAGTTCATACTCCTCTATGTCTTATAATTCTCAATACCTTGGTTATGAGAAACAGAGGAGGGAACCCATACACTGACTGGTACACCCACGGTGTTACCAGAACATCCACAGCTATCGCCTGAAGGTCTCATGACCTGGCGGAATACCTGTCCCGTTTTTCGGGCGGGACGCTATCATGTCCACCTTTGGTCTTTGCCAACGGTCCACAATCATGCTGAAAAACTTCCCTATGAAGTTTCCACTCTCCCGGGTGGAGGTCATGCCTGCTGAGGAAGTCTGCTTCCCAGTCGTCCACTCCCGGAAAGAACACTGCTGACAGTGCTATCACATGATTTTCCGCCTAGCGAAAAATCCTTGCAGTTTTGTCACTGCCCTCCTGCTTCTTGTGCCGCCCTTTCTGTTTACGTGGGCGACTGCCGTGATGTTATCCCACTGGATCAATACCGGCTGACCTTGAAGCAGAGGTCTTGCTAAGTTTAGAGCCTTATAAATTTGCTCTAAGCTTATTTATGCAGAGAGAATTCTCCAGACTTAATCACACTTCCCTGGAAATTTTTTCCCTGTGTGACTGTTCTCCAGCCTCTCAGGCTGGCCTCCGTGGTCACCGGCATCCAATCCTGAATGCCAAATCTGCGGCCCTCTAGAAGATGAGCACTCTGTAATCACCACAGGAGAGACACCCTTGTCCTTGGATATAGGGTTATCCGCTGATGCATCTGAGGATGCGATCCGGACCATTTGTCCAGCAGATCCCACCGAAGAGTTCTTGCGGGAAATCTGCCGAATGGAATTGCTTCGTAATAAGCCACCATTTTTACCAGGACTCTTGTGCAATGATGCACTGACACTTTTCCTGGTTTTAGGAGGATCCCGATTAGCTCGGATAACTCCCTGGCTTTCTCCACTGGGAGAAACACGTTTTTCTGGACTGTGTCCAGAATCATCCCTATGAACAGTAGACGTGTCATCGGAAAAAGCTGCGATTTTGGAATATTTAGAATCCACTCGTGCTGACGTAGAACTACTTAAGATAGTGCTACTCCGACCTCCAACTGTTCTCTGGACCTTGCCCTTATCAGGAAAGCGTCCATGTTTCCTTTTTAAGAAAAATCATCATTCCGGCCATTACCTTGGTAAAGACCCGGGGCGCCGTGGACAACCCAAACGGCAGCGTCTGAACTGATAGTGACAGTTCTGTACCAGGAACCTGAAGTACCCTTGGTGAGAAGGGCAAATTTGGACCTGTAGGTAAGCGTCCCTGATATCCAGTGACACCATATCGTCCCCTTCTTCCTGGTTCGCTATCACTGCTCTGAGTGACTCCATCTTGATTTGAACGCTTGTATGTAAGTGTTCAAATATTTCAGATCTCACCGAGCCGGTTGGCTTCAGTACCACAATATAGTGTGGAATACTACCCCCTTCCATGTTGTAAGAGGGGTACTTTGATTATCACCTGCTGGGAATACAGCCTGTGAATTGTGTGAGGGGGAGATGTCTCGAATTTCCAATGTACACCTGGGATACTACATGTAGGATCCCGGAGTTCCCTTGCGAGTGAGCCCCCTGCGTACTGAAACTCTTGAGATGACCCCCTACCGCACCTGAGTCCGCTTGTACGGCCCCAGCGTTATGCTGCGGACTTGGCAGAAGCTGTGAGGGGCTTCTGTTCCTGGGAATGGGCTGCTTGCTGCAGTCTTCTTCCCTTTCCTCTACCCCTGGGCAGATATGACTGGCCTTTGCCCGCCTGCCCCTATGGGGACGAAAGGACTGAGACTGAAAAGACTGTGTCCTTTTTTGCCGATATGTGATTCGGGGTAACAAAAAGTGGATTTTTCAGCTGTTGCCATGGCCACCAGGTCCGATGGACCGCCCCTTTATACGGCAATACTTCCACATGCCGTCTGGAATCTGCCTCACCTGACCACTGTCGTGTCTTCGTCTGGCAGATATGTAAATCACATTTACTCTTGATGCCAGAATGCAAATATCCCTCCGCGCATCACGCATATATAGAAATGCATCCTTAAAATGCTCTATAGTCAATAAAATCTTGTCCCTGTCAAGGGTATCAAAATTTTCAGTCAGGAAATCCGACCAAGCCCCCTCAGCGCTGCACATCCAGGCTGAGGCGATTGCTGGTCGTAGTATAACACCAGTATGTGTGTATATACTGTCATGATATTTTTCAGCTTCCTATCAGCTGGCTTCTTGAGGGCGGCCGTATCTAGAGACGGTAACGCCATGTTTTTATAAGCGTGTGAGCGCCTTATCCACCCTAAGGTGTGTTTCCCAACTCGCCCTTACTTCTGGCGGGAAAGGGTATACCGCCCATAACTTTCTATCGGAGGAACCCCACGTATCATCACACACTTCATTTAATTTATCTGATTCAGGCAAAACTACAAGTAGTTTATTCACACCCTACAAAATACCCTTATTTGTGGTACTTGTAGTATCAGAAATATGTAACAGCTCCTTCATTGCCCTTAACATGTAACTCGTGGCCCTAAAGGAAAATTACGTATGTTTCTTCACCGTCGACACTGGGGTCAGTGTCCATGTCTGTGTCTGTCGACCGACTGAGGTAAATGGGTGTTTTTACAAGCCCCTGACGGTGTCTGAGACGCCTGGACCGGTACTAATTTGTCCGCCGGCCATCTCATGTCGTCAACCGTCTTGCAGCGTGTTGACATTATCACGTAATTCCATAAGTAGACCATCCATTCCGGTGTCGACTCCCTAGAGAGTGACATCAACATTACAGGCAATTTGCTCCGCCTCCTCACCAACATTTTCCTCATACATGTCGACACACACGTACCGACATACAGCACACACACAGGGAATGCTCTGATAGAGGACAGGACCCACTAGCCCTTTGGGGAGACAGAGGGAGAGTTTGCCAGCACACACCAAAAGCGCTATAATGTATATAACAACCCTAGAAGGTGTTGTTTCTATATATGCGCTCTTAATATATCATTATATCGCCAATTTATGCCCCCCTTCTCTTTTAACCCTGTTTCTGTAGTGCAGTGCAGGGGAGAGTGGGAGCCTTCCTCACCAGCGGAGCTGATCAGGAAAATGGCGCTGAGTGCTGAGGAGAATAAGCTCCGCCCCCTTTTCGGCGGGCTTTTCCTCCCGGTTTTTTAATAACTGGCCTGGGTTAAAATACATACATATAGCCTTAATGGCTATATGTGATGTATTTATTTGCCAAATAGGTATTTATATTGCTGCCCAGGGCGCCCCCAGCAGCGCCCTGCACCCTCCGTGACCGTGTCAGTGAGCCGTGTGACAACAATGGCGCACAGCTGTAGTGCTGTGCGCTACCTCTCTGAAGACTGTGAAGTCTTCTGCCGCCTGTTTCCGGACCTCCGTTCCGCCGTCTTTCTTCAGCGTCTGTAAGGGGGATCGGCGGCGCGGCTCCGGGACGAACCCCAGGCTGACCTGTGTTCCGACTCCCTCTGGAGCTCAGTGTCCAGTAGCCTAAGACTTCAATCCTCCTGCACGCAGGTGAGTTGCCAGTCTCTCCCCTAAGTCCCTCGTTGCAGTGATCCTGTCGCCAGCAGGAATCACTGATTAGAAACCTAAAAAAAAACTTTACTAAATAGCTCCTTAAGAGAGCCATCCAGTTTGCACCCTTCTCGGACGGGCACAAAAACCTAACTGAGGCTTGGAGGAGGGTCATAGGGGGAGGAGCCAGTACACACCATGTGACCTAAAAAGCTTTTTAGATGTGCCCTGTCTCCTGCGGAGCCCGCTATTCCCCATGGTCCTGACGGAGTCCCCAGCATCCACTAGGACGTTAGAGAAATAAAGAAAAATAAGTCATGATGACAAAAAAAAGAATCACCTGGCCTCATCAGCCTGGTGTGCTGTCCGCCAGCAAGTGCTGCACCTAGGCATGTGCCTCAAGTGAAGAATATTTACCAAGTATTTGGTAAAGATACAGGCGCTGTAATCAAGCTGGTTCTCTAAAGCGCTGTTGGATAAGGTGATAGTCAGTCACCTCAAAACATATACGTGCAAACAAATGGAAACCAACTGCGCTAAAACAAATGATCACAAATGATGTCTTAGCTGAAAAATTAATATCTGAATGTTTAATAAAAAATTCTTCTAAAATCAATCATAATCATATAAGTGCACACATACACTTAAAATAACAACTGTATAGGCCAATTTCTAACCAATCATGAAACAACATGTACTTAAAATCAAGCCATATAAGCCAACCTCTGACCGTAATGAATATCTCTTAGGGCAGTCTCTGTATAAAACCACTGGTATGCAACCACTGCCGGTTGTGATGAAATGAAGTCCTGCAGGACAAGTACAGTGTGGATTTTTATGACATCCAATTTGAAGATCAGATAGTTACCAAGTCCCTTGTGGTCTTTGTGCCGGGTATTCCACCTAGCGGGTATCCGGAGTATCCTCCTTGCTCCAACGCAATAATACGGTGGTTCTCCCTTTTATTAATGTCCACAGAAGAAAGAGGGGACTGGAATCTCCCAGGATGTATAATGAGCAGAGTCCTGTAGATTTCTTGACGGTGCCCTGGTCATCTCTGAGCAAGGAGGATACTCCGGATACCCGCTAGGTGGAATACCCGGCACAAAGACCACAAGGGACTTGGTAACTATCTGATCTTCAAATTGGATGTCATAAAAATCCACACTGTGCTTACGTATACCAACAGGAACAACCTTGAAAAATCATGTAATAACTGCTTCAGGGTCGGACTGGCCCACAGGGGTATCAGTGAAACCTCCGGCAGGCCCCACTGCCTGAGTGCCTACTCCTTCCTCTAGCGATCAGGTTCCAGACTATGCATTTGTATTATACATGGTAGATATGTTGCATTACACTGCACTAAACTATTGTGAATTTCAAGCCTCTGTGGAGGCTGGCCACACCCCATTTGTAGACTGGCCACACTCCTAAGTATGGGCCCCTACAACTGCATCCCCCCGGTGGGCCCTTCATGTCCCAGTCCAACACTGAACTGCTTACAGGAGACCCTTGTAATCAGGGCTACCATCAGAGCTGGCCCTAACCAATATGATGCCCTAGGCAAAATTTTGACTGGTGCCCCCTAGCACCACCGCTGGTTCCGCCTCTGACCTTGCACCTCTTTCCCAGCACCATCACCCCTCACCTATAGCAGTCCTTATTTTGGTGTTTGTACCCCCTATATTTTAAATAGGAACAATTCGCACATTTGGCGCACAGCCCAAAAAGGGGTGTGTTTTTGCTGGCAAGGGGCATGGCCACACAATAGTAACCCCAATTCCAATTACGCCACACAGTACTGCAACTTTATTCACATTTGATCATGCGATAGTGTCCATAATTCATATTACATCCCACAGCAGTATCACTTTACCTTATAAACGTTACTCCTCACAGGAGAGCCCCTTATTCACATTACATCACACTGAATTGCTCCTTTTTTTTTTAAATCTGTTTATTATGATTTTCATAGAGTACAATGTAAGACAGAAACAGATAGCAATTATTTGATGAATAAAGCACAAAAACAACATTGGTGTGTACATCAATCAATGTCAGGAATCAAATCTATAATATCGTCAAAGTCGTGGAGTAGATGTGATTCATCAATAAGAACACATTGCACTGGAGTCAAATAGTACTCCAAAAATCAAACCTCAGGAAATCCTTCCTTGAAGTAGAACATTAGAAACATTATATCAAACACAAGTCCATAAGAAAAGGGGGAGATAGAAGAATAGTAGAGAGAAAGTAGGGGGGGGGGGGGGGGGGGGAGGACAGGGAAACACATAAGGGTAAGTAGGGAAGAAGAATCAGGATGTTTTTTATCCATAAAGACAATGTATGGTAGCAATTGATACTTCAATATCAGGACGGAGAGTACTAAATTTCAACTCTAGGGCTTATCTTAAGGTACGGAAAATAGTTTTATAACATGGATTCTTCCAATATCTTCCTGTGAAGGAACCATTCAGTGTGCTCAAATACCTTAAATATTTGGGCCTGTGTGGTCTGATCCCGCGAGTCAATGTAAAGGCCCCACTTTTTGTAAAAAGTTTTGACACCTGACTCTATATTTACTTGAGCCGATTTTCTGTCGTAATATAAGATCTGTAACAACTTACTATGAACTTCTACCAATGTAGGTGAAGAAGACGATAACCAGTGGGATAAAATAATTTTCTTTGATACTGTTACTAAGATAGTGAGAAATGGAATAATTCGCTGTTTCCCAGGCCCTAGATCCCATTCCGAAAAATTTGCCCATAAACAAGAAAGGGGCGTTGCTGATACACGTATATTCAATAGCTGATTAATGTAGGCTAATAATTTGTGCCAGAAACGTCGGATCAGACCACACTCCCAAAACATGTGATAGAAGGAAGCTATTCGAACATGACATTTGGGGCATTCCCCGGTTTCCAAGGGGTTAAATCGAGCATGTTGGGTTGGGGAGATATAGGCTCTCTGTAAAGTTCGGAGGTGAACCTCTTGTAGGTAAGGTGAAGCCAGGGCTTTCAGGGTAGAGACATAATGATCACTAAGTTGATGGTGACTAGTTAGGCCAGGTATATCCTTACACCATTGGGTAAATAGTCTGTCCCATCTACCCTCTGTTGTGCGAGAAGTCAGGATGGTATAAATCTGTCTAATGCGTGTTGGTCCGGCTTTGTGAATATTAAGTGTGACTAACAATGGGTGAGAGGAAGGGGACGAGTCATGTGGTATGTTGCGCATACGAGTTATTGAGTCTAAATAATGTCGGGTCTGGAGATACATGAAAAAATGAGAGTGAGGCAGGTCATATTTCTCTCGGAGCGATGAGAATGGATATATAGAGCCCCCCCGGGTCAAACACTTTGGAAGAGTTAGACAGACCCTTCTCTTTCCAGAGCCGGTAATTGGAGTTAATGAGAGATGGGGGAAAGGCGGGGTTGCCCCATAGCGGAATACATACTGACACCTCAGGGTTACATTTAAATTTCTTGTGTAGGGTGCGCCAGTTGTAATAAATATCATGAAAAAGAGGATTGTTAAGGATGTGAGTTGGGATCAGGGAGGGTTTGGACAGAAGCAATGCTCCCGGGGAGTAGGGAGTAAATAAGGCCTCATCTAGAGCAGAGTCTGTGAAGAGTTCTCTGTCAAACAGCCAATCAGCAGCACATCGGAATAGAGTCGCCATAGAGTAGGACATATAATCAGGTACTCCAAAGCCTCCTGCGGCCTTAGGGGCCATTAGTTTATCCAAAGCGATAAATGCTTTTTTCCCCTTCCACAGGAATTTTGACATGATTTTTCGTAAATATTGGATGTCTTGAGTCTTGAGGCGGATCGGGAGCATCTGCATAAGATAAAATAATTTCGGGAAGACTATGCTTTGCAAGACGGCTATCCTCCCCAACAGTGACAGAGGCAGCAATTTCCAGCTATCTAGCAACGAGGTGACACGTGTTAAGGCAGGGGTGTAGTTCTCCTCATATAGTCTGGAGAGATTCGCTGGGATTTGAATCCCCAGGTAGGTAAGCTTTGTGTGGGAAATTTTAAAGGAAAGAGATGGGATGAGTTTGGAAATGTTATGAGCAGAAGGGCCCAGGGGTAGAAGCTCTGACTTGGCCACATTAATTCTATATCCCGCCCTAGTTCCGAATGCTTGTATCAATCCAAGGATCTCCGGGATGGAGGTCGATGGATCAGAAACGAATAATAGCATGTCATCGGCAAAAAGAGCAAGACGGAGGTCAATGTCTCCAATTTTGATTCCCTTAAAAACTCTCGATTGGCGTAGGGCTATCGCTAGGGGCTCCAGTGCTATTGCAAATAGTAAGGGCGATAAGGGGCAGCCCTGTCTAGTACCGCGTTGAATCTCAAATGATGAGGACAGTACCCCATTACAGGAAATCTGGGTTTGTGGAGCAGTATAAAGTAGTTTTAGAAGATTCACAAAGTCGTTAGGAAAGCCAAAGTGTAGGAGAGTAGAGAAAAGATGGTCCCAATCCACGAGGTCGAACGCTTTCTCAGCGTTAAGGGAGAGAATAACTGGGGGAGGGGAAAGAGGAGTGAAAGAAGGAGAAGAAAAAGAGGAAGCTGTATAAATGGCAGTTAAAACTCTCCGCACATTGATCTCTGAGTGTCTACCCCAAATGAATCTAGTTTGATCCTTGTGTATAATTTGGGGGAGTAATAATTTAATTCGATTTGCTAATATTTTAGTGAGTAACTTATAATCAAGATTTAACAATGAGATCGGGCGATATGATCCAGGCTGGGACAAATCTCTACCCGGTTTAGGAAGGACTTTAAGGACAGCAGTATTAAAATGTCTGGGAAGAGTGTCAGAGGACAAAATCGCATTTAGTACAGACACTAGAGTGTCCCCTATGCGGGGTAAAAGGATTTTATAAAAATCGGCACTAAAGCCATCAGGGCCCGGTGCTTTATCTCTGCCAAATTGACCAATGACACTCTGGACTTCTTCCAATGAGATCGGATCAAGCAATGATTGTACCATGGAGGGTTGAAGTTGGGGGATAGGAAGAGTGTCCCAAAACTCCTTGGGCCATGGTGGAGGGGTGGGTTCCGTGGAAGGGGAGGGATGTGGTGTTGAGGAGTATAAATCTTTATAGAAAGATTTCATTATCTCAGAGATTTCTTGGTTGTTTGTAGTTAATGCGCCAGTGGTGGTGCGTAAGGGATGGGTGACCATGGGAGGTCGGGAACCAGTAAGAAGAGTCGTTAACAATTTTCCAGTTCTATTGCCAAACTTATAAAACCTGTGATTCACTGAAAAGGAGAACCTATTACCCATGGAAGACATAAATTCATCGAAATGTGTTTTGGCCTCCAAATAAAGAAGACGGTTGTGTGGAGTAGGAGAGGATTTGTATTGCTGATAGGCCGTCGACAGGGGCTTCTGGAACTCTAGGTACTTAGAGGCGTATTTCTTGTTAGTGGCGGAGACATAGGATATTATATCACCTCGGAGAACCGACTTTGCGGTCATCCAAAATAATATAGGATCCTCATCTAAATGGGATGAATTATTAGTCTTATAAGATTCCCAAGAAGATTCCAGTCTTTGTTGAAATTTCAGGGAGTTGGCTAGATATGTAGGGAATCTCCACAATTTGGGAAATGAGGGAGCGTCTGGAAAGTGAAGGGTCGCTGTGACTAGAGCATGGTCCGACAGAGATATTGCCTCAATTTGAGAGTCGGATATATGTGGTAGAAGAGAATGGGATAATAAAATGTAGTCTATCCTAGACAATGTATGATGGGCCGCAGAGAGGCAGGTGTATTCTTTGTCTGTGGGGTGTAAGGCTCTCCAAATATCTACTACCTGCAGTCTTTCAGCCAGCAGGGGTACCCCGAATTTGGGCAATGAGAGAGGTCTTGCTGGTGGGTGTGATCTGTCTAGGTAGGAGGAGGAGATAAGGTTGAAATCCCCACTGAGTATCAAGGGATCTGTGAGGAAGGGAGTCAGTTTGGCCAGTAAGGACTGAAAAAATTTCTTAGAATAGACGTTAGGTGCATATACATTACACATTGAATAAACTCTACCATGTATCTTAGCAGATAGTATCACATAACGACCCTCAGGATCAGCCACAGTGGACAGAACTTCCGCCGGGATAGAACGTTTGATCAATATAGCAACACCTCTGGCTTTAGAATTGAAAGAGGTAAACCCCAATACTCGCCAATTCAAAGCATTTAGTTTTGCCGTCTCCTCTGAAGTCAGGTGTGTTTCCTGGAGGAGCGCCAGGTCTACCCGTTGTTTATTAAGATAGAGGAGTATTTTCCGTCTCTTTGCTGGGGAATTAAAGCCCCCAACATTCCAGGATCCTACCGTCAGGTCAGCCATATGTCAGAGGAAAAGGCAAAACAGATGCGTTCTTTACCACCTTCACAAGAAACAGCGACATAATCACAACCTGATGGATGGGGGGTGGGGAAGTGGGGGGTGGAAAGAGACAAAACAAGAGAAGAAAAAGGGAGATAGGAGGCAATCGTGAGTAACAGGCCGTACAATCGTAGAAGTACAATTTTAAAAGTCACTAATATGCCAGTGGCCAGTGACCTCCGGTCAGCAAACATGAGCGAGCACCAGTGATGGTGTACCCGCGCCTGAGTATACAGTGATGGGCACTAACAGGAAAGGAGGATCCCCTCCCCACCGCCATAATTCTATTATCTATACCCACCCAGCATCCCACAAAAAATAAGCAGGGTAACAGCATACTCCTAAAAACAATAGCTCCTGGGCGAAATGTAGTGAGTCGAGTAATGTAAAGAATATATGGGAAGGATTACAAATAAGCAAACATAACCACGGAAGTCCATGATAATGGGGGAGTCCCCAGCATATGCAAGTAACATGATAAACAATTATAGAACATTTATTTTATTTTTTTTCTTCTTGTTTTGTATATATGAAAACATATCGAAGATATAATGAAGCCGAATCAAATATAGAGCGGCAGCAGTCACTATGATGCAAGAGATCATTTGCAAAAAGAATCAGCACAGTTAACGCAGAAGATATGATGAAATCGCAGGGGGAAAACCTGTATATTATAATCCAGCAGCCGCCGAAGGGAGGTCTGTAATATCTGTGGCGTCTTCTCTAGAGATATTACGGAGGTAGGCCACTGCGTCTGCGGGTGATAGAAAATCTTTGTGGGAGGTACCCTCATAAATGCGTAAGCGTGCGGGGTAGAGTAATCCAAACTTGCGGCCCTCGGACACAAGTTGAGTGCAAATAGGTGAAAACGCTTTACGGGCCCGGGTCAGTTCCACCGAATAGTCCTGGAATATGAAAAGCTTGTTACCCTCCCATTGGATATCTTTCATTTTTCGGGATGCAGACCAGAATGCCATTTTATGAAGGTAGTTTAGACAGCGAAACAGTGTTACCCGTGGACGCGGTCTGGCTGGGGTGGGGACAGGGCCTACACGATGGACCCTCTCAATAACTAGATCACTGCAGTCTCGTTCTATGCCCAAAAGTGTAGGCAGGGTGACACGTACAAAATGAGCTAGTGCTGTGCCCTTAAGTGACTCTGGTAAACCCACCAATCTGATATTATTTCTTCTTGAGCGATTTTCCATATCATCTAGCTTATTCCATATTTGATAATTCTCTGTGGTAAGAGATTTTACTGAGTGATGCAGTCCCTCAATATCATGAGTTGCAGCTTGCAGCTGGGATTCAGTGTGAGAGACTCTCTGCTGTAAGTGCTGCAGCTGTGTAGTGATATCAGTGACAGCCTGTGATAACAGAGGGGCCATGGTTGCCTTTATTGCTGCCACTACATCTCCATACGTTACAGGGGCTTCAGGATCACGGCATACCTGTGATCCTGTGATGTCTGTCCCCTCGGCCGCAACTTTTTTGGAGGCTGGGGAGGTGACTTCAGGGCCGGCGCCAGGCGCCATGTTGGTTCCCGCGCGGCGCTTTTCCAGCCTCGCATTTACGCCTGCCGGAGCCTGTGTAGCCGCGGCCATGGGCGTCACATAGCGATCCATGCTGACCGCTGAATTTGCAGAGGGTATGCCGGGTGATGTAGAGGCTGTAACAGCCTTGAAAAGGTTTGTTGCGGTGGGCGGCGGGACGGAGCTCCTGCAGCGTGCGGCTCACTCCATGGGTCCCGGAACCGGAAGTCTCCCTGAATTGCTCCTTATTCACATTACACCACACCCTATTGCTCTTTATTCACATTAGATGACACAGTAGTGCCCTTTCTATATGCAACGCCACATAGTACAGCACCTTATACACATAATGCCACACATTCGTAATGCATTTATACACCTAATTCCAGACAGTAATGCCCCTTACACATATGAGACACCTTATTAATGTCCTTATAAACATAATGCGCCTTACACATTGACAACCTTTATTAATACCCTTTTACACATAAAGTCTCTTACACATATGCCACACATTATTAATACCCTTATACACATAATGACACACATAGTGTCCCCTACACATTTGCTGCTCATTATTAGTGCCCCTATACACATAATGACACACATACAGTAGTACCCTGTTACACATATGCCGCACATTATTAATGCCCTTATACACATAACACACATAGTGCCCCCTACACATATGTTGCACATTGTTAATGCATTTTTACATGACACACATAATGCTCCTTACACATATTCTGAACACTACTGCACAACCAACCCACTCACATGCACACAGCACTCACACTGCCACTAACACTGTGACCTCTGCCTCTGCTTGGATACAGATGTGTCCTCATAAATCTTGCCTCAATGCTAACGTCGGGCACACCTTTTTTTTATGAAAATGCATCTTATTTGCATTGCTATGTGGCTAGGATGCACAAGCAGCTTCTGCTGATTAAAATGATATGCAGCATGCCTATATATTGTGTGAGACTGTGGCTGTATCTGCATATGAAATGCTACACACAGAATATAGGCATGCCACATATCATTTTAATCAGCAGAAGCTGCTGATGCCCCTAGGCTCTGGCTACCAATAGGGGGGGACTGGTGTCCCGGGCCATTACTCTGAGGGGGTCCTAGAGCAGATGACAGGCCGGGAACCAGCCATGGAGAGACTGAGGCTGCATTTTTAATTTGACACGGTAGCTTGCGGACTGTCAGCCAATCAGGAGCGGACGCAGCGCATACTTATTACAGATCAAGGATATGTGTGCATTTAGAACCAAAATATTCTTTGATGCTTGTTTTATACCCCTTTCACACTGCCAAAAAGAACCCAGGTTATTGTACGTGAAACGCGCAGCAACCTGGGGTTTTTGTGCAGTGTGAAAGGGGCCAGGGGAAACAGCCCGGGTTGTGCAACCCGGTATTTCAACCCGCAATTAAATCAGGGTTTTATGCGGGTACGACCCGGGTTGAAGTGTAGTGTGAACGGGTTGCTGTGTCGAAGCGACCCGCTACCCGTTCACTGTATGGGAACAGGCGGCGCTTGAAGATCATCTGATCTCCAAACGCCAACCCTGCATGTGATGCAGTGACGTAATCGACACAGCAATATGCCGTGTCGGGGCCGCCAGTCTGAAAGGGGTCTAAAGCAAGGAGGGACCCGTGCACAAATCCCGGGTGTGACCCGCTAAATGCAATGTGAAAGCGGTATAAGATAAATATGATTGTCATGTAATAATAATGCCCAACAATTGTCAATTTTTAAAAAATAATTAGTTTAGTACACACACCGATTGATACCTTACCCCTGCTGTAGCTCCATCCACATTGTCCACAGCTCCACCCACCTTTATGAGGGATGGAGGGCCCTGCCTATTTTGTCAGTCCCAGGCTCCACAATTTCTAATGGCGGCCCTGCTTGTAAATGCCGAAATGCAAATGCATATTACATCCGCTATTAGTTTTATACATTGGCTGCACACAATTAAAAAATCTCACACAACGTGAATTTGTTAGCGTACATTTACAATGCCAGGCATGTTACAGTGTATGCTATTCCAGAGCAAGGGCATTCACTACCCAGCCACTCTCCTCTGCATGACATTGGGTGGTTAGAACTTTAAGGCAGAAGTTGGAATGCCACACAGCGGCCGATCGTTCATGCTTGTGTGCGCAGCAGATTGATGCTCTGCTTGTCTTGTTTTGTAGTGCTATCCGGTTACATTCATTACTCTCTTCTAATTGCTTTAAATGAAGTTAGCTTTAAATAAGGGGAACAAATGGCACATCAAAGTCATCTACTGACTGGGAACAGCACAAAGTGTCAGAACATTACACCAGAGGAGCCGAACTGTTATCTGACCTGCAGCAGAACACTGTGTCATAGGCCAGATGAACACACTTATTTATTATCAACACACGTATTCTGCAGCGCTACACAGAGAATACATGGCCACCCACATCAGTCCCAGCCCCACTGGAGCTTGCACTCTACATTCCCTGCCACATGCATAGCAAACACATGTACACTAGGGTTCATTTTAGTTATGAGTCAGTATATTTCTGGAGTAAACTGGAGTACCGGGAGGAAACCCAAGCATGCATGGGAGAACATACAAACTCCACACAGAGCTGTGGTGTGATTCTAACCAAAGACCTCAGTGCTAACCATTACACCAACCGTGCTATCCATTCCTGTATACAGAACACTGTTTCTGTTATATTTGTGTTTCTACTGGCATTTATGCCACACAATATTACTAAGGGGGAGAGGTACCAAACATTGGAGAGAGATAAAGTGGAGACGTTTCCCAAAGCAAATAATCAACTTATTACTGTCAGTTATCTAGCAAAGTGTATGAAATGACAACTACTCCACTTTCTCTTTCTCCAAGGGTTGATGCATCTACCCTTTACTATGACATATAAAGGAACACTACCATTAACTTTTACCTGACATTTGCATGTAGATAATGTGCATTTGGTTTGGATGACAGACACCTGCACTTGATTAATGCGTGGCATTTACCCTGCTAGCTCATATGGGCTTATAGATAGACAGGAAAACACATTTGTGTATTCATCTCTACAGGACATGGGCAGAGAGTACCCACTTTAAAAATCCAATTACCTTTTTTTTTTTCATGCAAAAATCCTGCTGATCATCATCATCATCATCATCATCATCACTGGTGTATAATGTAGCACCAGCACTGCAGCACTTGGAAGATATATGCATCCTCGCAGCTGTATCGGCATATCCGTCCAGGTTTGCCAGAAATGTGCCGTCACTATACTCAGATAGATGTGTGCCCGTATTTGGTGTGCATGCAATATACAGAATGTAAATACATGCCCAGCTCTACGTGATCCTCATAGGCTTTTAGGGGAGTGATCCTTGAGGCACCATGAGCAATCGGCATTGTCAGCAATGAGCATGTGCGGAGCACTGCATTGCCACCGATACCCATAGACAAATTTGGGATATACCTCCAGCCACCCTGGCCCCTGTGCTGCTCAGGAGAATCGGTGCCTGTTTAGATGCGGCCCCCCCACTCGGATCCACTGATAACAGAGCCTAGTGGGTGTGCGCCCTTCCCTCCAGACCCAGTACTGCTACACCCGGGTGGTATTCATGTGACCGCCGGTCAGCTGACCGACAGTCACATGACCTCCTCCACCAGCCCGACCGCAGGTCGCCACCGAGCCCGCAGCGTGGCGAGCGCAGCGAGCCCGCAAGGGGCTTGCTGCACTCGCCCCTCCCGCCGGGATCCCGGCGTCGGTATGCTGCCGGGATCCCGGCGTCGGTAAGCTGACCGGCGGTCAGGAGACCGCCGGTCAGCCGTACTACACCCGCTACACCCTATACTGATTGTAGCAAGGCCTGAGGCTCAGAATCCTACTGATGGGGCTCTGGTGGGTGATAGTTTGCTCCCAGTTGCACTGGAGGTAGTGGGCAAAGGGGCACAGTACTGATCTTGAGGAGTACCAGGTTATTGCACGGCACCAGCTATGTCTATACATGTGTTAAAGACTATGGTGTACAGTATACTGTATGGTATCACTTCTCCTCCTATATCCCATAATACTTGTGAGGCCTCAAACGTTTCACATTTCAGCCATATATAATTTCCTAACACAAAATACATCATATCCGCTCCTTGGTACTAGGCCGCAACCCGGCCAAAGTGTTGCATTATGTTTCATTTAACACATATAATAAGCATACTTGCCTACTCTCCTGGAACGGCCAGGAGGCTCCCAAAAATCGGGCCCCCGGGAAAGTGGGCAAGCCTCCCAGATCCACCCGCCCCTGCTATCCCTGCCACCCTGCAATCCATTCACATAGTAAAATAGGCAGACTGGGAGGCCGATGATGCGATTCGCGTGGAATTGCTTTATATATATATATATATATATATGTTATATGCACACACTACACGTGGACACCCCCCTTACTAAATCCTGCATTTGCCCCTGAAAGAGGTAACATCCCCTCCGGGAAGGGGGGGGGGTCAGAAAGTTGTTTTACCGGGGCCCAAGATTTCTCTTGGCAGCCCTGGTTAGGCTTGAGCTAGGACACTCTACTGACACAGAGTGTCTCCTTCCTGGTGAACATGACAGCAGAGCGACCGCCGCCATTGGATAAAAGCATCCAATGGTGGTGACCATCACAAAGCGTCTTCATTGGATCAAACAGATCAGAGGAGAGAAAATTCCGTACACAACGTAGGACAGGGTTCTTCACGGTAAGGCAAATAAAGATTTGGAACTCCCTGCCAGAGAAGGTAATAACAGCAGACTCTGTAAATACATTTAAGAACGGACTGGACAAATTTTTAACTGGAAAAAGTATCAAGGGTTATAGATTTTAATATAGTGACATTTATATCTGGGAGTGGTAACAATCATAGTTGTCAATTGGTACGAAACCATTACTTCAGCTGGTACATTATAATATGAACATCTTAACACAGAATACAGGTTGAACCCGATAGGCATTTTGCCTCTTTGCAACCTCACTAACTATGTAACTATATATATTTATATACAGTATACATACATATATAATGAAATGGGATGAGGTGGGCATTCTGATGGATGGGATCCCAGCGGTCAGATGACTGGCGCCGGAATCCTGACACATGTTAGAGTGCAGTAGCTGGAATCCTAAAAGCTGGAATCCCGAATGTAAGTATGCCACGGAGGCTTAGGGTTAGGCTGTTGGGAGAGGGTTAGGCTGCGTTTGGGTGGTTAGGATTAGGCTGCAGGGAGACTTAAGCTGTCAGGAGAGGATTGGGCTGCGATGGGAGGGTTATGGTTAGGCTGCTGGCAGGGTTAGGCTGTTGGGAGAGGGTTGGGCTGCGATGAGATGGTTAGGGTTAGGCTGCGGGGAGGGTTAGGCTGTCGTGAGAGGGTTAGGCTGAGATGGGAGGGTTAGGCTGCAGGGAGGGCTAGGCTGTCGGGAGAGGGTTAGGCTGCGAGGGGAGGGCTATTGGTAGACTGCGGGGAGGGTTAGGCTGTCGGGAAAGGGATGTGCTGCAATGGGATGGTTAGGGTTAGGCTGCAGGGAGGGTTATGGTTAGGCTGCGGGGAGGGTTAGTCTGCGAGGGGAGGGTTACGTTGCGGGGAGAGGGTTAGGTTGCGGGGAGAGTTAGGCTGTCGGGAGAGGGTTTGGCTGCGATGGGAGGGTTATGGTTAGACTGCTGGCAGGGTTAGGCTGTTGGGAGAGGTTTGGGCTGCGATGGGATGGTTAGGGTTAGGCTGCGGGGAGGATTAGGCTGTCTGGAGAGGGTTAGGATGTGATGGGATGGTTAGGGTTAGGCTGCAGGGAGGGTTAGGCTGTCGGGAGAGGGTTAAGCTGCGAGGGGAGGGTTAGGGTTAGGCTGCGGGGAGGGTTAGGCTGTCTGGAGAGTGTTAGGCTGCGATGGGATGGTTAGGGTTAGGCTGCGGGGAGGGTTAAGCTGTCGGGAGAGGGTTAGGCTGCGAGGGGAGGGTTAGGGTTAGGCTGCGGGGAGGTTTAGGCTGTCTGGAGAGCGTTAGGCTGCGATGGGATGGTTAGGGTTAGGCTGCGCAGAGGGTTAAGCTGTCGGGAGAGGGTTAGGCTGTGATGGGATGGTTAGGCTGCAGGGAGGGTTAGGCTGTCGGGAGAGGGTTAGGCTGTGAAGGGATGGTTATGGTTAGACTGCGGGGAGGGTTAGGCTGTCGGGAGAGGGTTAGGCTGTGAGGGGAGGGTTAGGGTTAGGCTGCGGGGAGGGTTAGGCTGTCGGGAGAGGGTTGGGCTGTGATGGGATGGTTAGGGTTAGACTGCGGGGAGGTTTAGGGTTAGGTTGCAGGATGGGAGGGTTAGGGGAAGGATTAGTTTAGTTTCTCTCACCTGTCAGGATTTTGGTAGTTGGGTTGCCGGTGTCGGTATGCTGACCACCGCCATCCTCACTGCCGGTATCCCGTACCCAACACAACCCAATGGAATATATTAAAGTAAAATAATACACGTACTGTATAGTATTTTATTTGATAATCCCATTACCACCTCTTATGCTGGGCACATACTAGAGTGATGTCAGTGTGATATGTAGTTTCTGGACAAATCAGAATGACCTATCTTCCCAATCATTATCTGTCTATGCCCAATCTGAGAGTTCCTGCGTTCTCATGCGATAACGTCCGGTCGGTCATGCTGTACGGTCAACTGGACGATATTGCATGTTGTGTAATGAAGGACAAAATGAGGGATCGTTCCACCCTTCATTGCATCGTTCTGATGTGTACCACGGCCGGCATATCCGGTTGCACTCGCTCTAGTGTGTACCCCACCTTTAGAGATGCCTGCCAATCTTATTATCATGGTTGCCGACTTTCTGGCTGCCCCCTCTGGGAGCGGGCAGCCAGGTCGGCACAGCAAAGATCAATCTGGGGGCGTGGCTACAGATAGGGGGCGGGAAACGGAGGGAAAGGCAATGGATGAGGGCGTGGTTGCGCATTGCATCATTGAAGCCATGCTCCCAGCTATGCAATGCCGCGATTACGGCATTGAACAGTGGGGGGCATGGCTACAATATATATATATATATATATATATAATATTAAGTTGCTCGGTGCCTTCCAATGTAAATTTAAAGTAGATTGCAATGACGATGGCACTCAAGGTCATACAAGAAACGTGATATTAAATGCTTCCACGTTTTGGTTTTATTAAAAAACTATCTTCAGGAATCCAGACAATAAAAAGGTTTTACCTTAAATGTGAATGTATGTGAAAATATGTAAATTTAGCATTTAAAATTACGTTTCTTGTATGACTGTGAGTGCCGCAGCCATTGCAATCTACTATATATATATATATATATATATATATATATATATACACATATATATATATATACAGTGTACTCGGAAACCCCCCCTGCGTGCGCCACTGTCTTTGGGGGGTTGTCTAGCACATCAGTAGCACCCACTCATAGGAGCATGGCATGCCTCCCAGCCAGGGCAATAGCCTGGCTGGGTCCAGGTACTTCTTTTCCAGGGAGCATGGCCTAATCAAAGGAGGCGTGGGCCTCTCCATCAGACCTGGGCCCAGGTAATTTGTATCCTCCCCCCTCTCTCTCAGTGCCACTGAATCTAACTTACACTGTATAAAGTATGTGAGGCCTACATGCAATAATAAAAGCATTTGCTCATTTTTTTATTGCAAGAAGGTTTATCCAGCCCCTTAGTTTTGCTTTGCTCCTACTTCTAAATGAAGCCGTCAGTGCCTGACTTTGATCTAATTACCGTTCAGGTATTTCCACATGATATGCTGTTTAGAACTTCTTCCATAGAAAAATAAAATGGCCCTGTGTATAGTTTCTGCTCACGGACCATATGTTTATTTTTACATTGTAAGTCTGGATCAGTTACATTGGCCTCTTTAGCTCACCTTTTAGTTTAAATTTAGCTGACCTTAGCGGCTACTTTATATACAATGTGGAAAATGCATAACATGCAACAGTGAGAGCGGTTACCAGTGCTACAACGTAGCACAAGCGCATGCCGTAAAATAACATGGTATTTGCACAATGGAATGGTAATTGTGCACCCCGTATACTGGTGTCATGTTAATCAGTGCTCCGTGATCATTGGCACGTCAGCAAGAAAAAGAAAAGTACATAACATGGATATTCCTACGCTACTTTTGGGAAAGGCATGTGACTACTGTGTATACTAATTTTCATGGGGTCTGTAAGGTTTATTTACTAAGACAGTACAACTGCCCTTGGCAACCAATCAGCAGATAGCTCACAGTGGATTAGACACTGAATGCAGTTGTGTCATTGGATGCTATGGGTTTAGTGCAAATATGGACATTTCCTTTGCATCTTGTAAAAGAACAACCTAAACTGATTTATATATATATATATATATATATATATACACACCGGTATATATTTTATAGTATGCATTATCACACTGATCAGATTTCTGCATTTTATCTCACACATACCGTACTGGGTTAATTTGAAAAATTGTCCATTTTCTGCAGGTCTGCGTTTTGTAATCCTTTAGGGCCCTGGAAACCCCATGGTTGACGTATACAAAGGTTCAGTAAACACTAATGGAGTGAACATTCCTTGCCAAAGACTGCAGCCTATACATGGATCTAAGAAACCTTTCAAATACAATAACATGATGCATACTTCCCAATATTTACAATCTAGTAGTTGGGATAGGGGTCGTAGCCACATCATAATGGGGGCATGGCTGCATAACAATACAGGTGTGGCCATGCCCCATGAGACATACATAGACTAATAAAGTACTAGGCTGCCTCTTAGCCACCTACCCTTCAAACATCTGTGCAAATCGATTGAACGGTGAATACCTCTCAAATGTCCTAGTGGAGTCTTCAAATCGAGAATGCCATTCCTACTGGGGAATGGTGGGACAGAGTCCTCAGATCAGGACTGTATTTCCTACCAAAGAACTGTGGGACAGAGTGCTCAGATCTGGACTGTCTTTTCTACCAGAGGATAGAGTAAAAGAGTCCTCCTATCAGGACTGTCTTTCCTAGAGGAGGATGGCGTGAAGGAGTCCTCCTATCAGTATTGTCTATCCTAGAGGAGAATAGCTGGACAGAGTCCTCAGATCAGGACTGTCTTTCCTACCGGAGGACTTTGGGACAGAGTTCTCAGATCTGGACCATCTATTTCGTACCAGAGGATGGTGGGACAGAGTCCTCAGATCAAGACTATCTTTCCTACTGGAGGACAACTTGAGAGAGTCCTCAAATCAGGACTGTCTTTCCTACCAGAGGACAGTGGGACAGAGTCTTCAGAATTGGAATTTCTTTCCTACCAGAAAATTGAGGATGGAGGGACAGAGTCCTAATATCAGGACAGTCTTTCCTAATGGAGGACAGCTGGACAGAGTCCTCAGTTCGGGACTGGCTTTTCTACTGGAGGACAGCTGGACAGAGTCCTCAGATCAGGACTATCTTTCCTAGCGGAGGACATCTGTACAGAGTCCTCGGATAAGGAGTATCTTTCCTGCTGGAGGATGGTAGGACACAGTCCTTAGATGTGGACTATCTATCTTAGCGAGGACAGCTGGACAGAGTCCTCAGATCAGAACTGTCTTTCCTGCCAAAGGAGGGTGGGACAGACTCTGTAGATTAGGACTTTCCCTTGTAATCGGGATAATGGGGATAGGTGTAGCCAGCAGTGCATAGCCAAATTAAGGGGGGGATGCAGGGCATACTGTACCCTGGGCCCCCCTTTGTCAGGGAGCCCCCCAGCTAGAGCACACTGACCTCATTAACTTTCCCTCTTAAGGAGCAGCGGAACCAGTAGCCAGAATGCGAGCAGGACAGTATGCAGTGCAGGTAGAGACACAGCAGTATCAGGTTTCATGAGCTACTGACAGAGCTTTCTGACCAGAGGAGAGATAAGAGGGTTGAAAGAGCTGTAAGTGACACAGCAGTATCCCTGCTTCTCCTCCTCCCCGCCCGGATGTCTGAGTCTTGTGTAAACTGTTATGCAACTAAACCATTTGGGTCTAGAGATAGAGACACACACAGAGAGTCCTCCTGAGTCCTGTCCCAGTGTGTAAGTAGTACAGAGGCTGCTGCTATTTTTGCATGTGACAAGATAAATTATTTAATTTTTCTATGTGTATTTTTAAGGTTAAGTTGTCTTTGTTCCACTACAAGAAAAGTTTATAAAATAGTTGTCTTTCGATTAGGTGGAGCTATAAACAGTACTCAGGTATTATTAAACTATTAGTTAAAACTAATGTACACCATTTGTTTCAATTTAATATACACAATCCATACCTCCCACCATAAACCATTCCAGGAAGGGACAAAATGCTCTCTACCTTGACTTCTTTCTTAATTTATGATTGCAATCACCTGTGTTGTCTTATCATCTAAATAGTTTAACACAGGTAATGCCAATCATATATTAAGTAGTAAGTCCAGGTAGAGAGCATTTTGTCCCTCCTGGAATGGGACATGTTGGGAGGTATGCACAATTTAATATACATCCCCCACCTTCCATCGAGCCCCCTTTCTTAAGTGCCCCGGGCACCACCAATGCTTAATTCGGCCCTACAGCAGTGGCAGCGCATGCTCGGTTACACGCTCAGGGTATTTTCTCCGAAAAATACCCTGAGAAATGCGGTAAGTGGATTTGCAGGGACAGAGCTTTCTCACAAGCTCTGTCCCTGCATGCGATAATTGCTATAACCTTGCGATGTATTCAATTATTGCAATGCGATTTTGGTCGAATTTATCACAACCCATCCGCATCTGTGATGCAGATTGTGATATATAGACCTGATTATCTGTGAGCTAACGTAACATTCCATAAGCCTCTATTCCTCTAAACATACAGGCTGTGAGCACACGTATGAAAAAAAGCCATTTGTTTCCCCCAGCACCCTGAATGATATTATCATTCAGGGTGCTGGGGGAAACAAATGGCTTTTTTTCTTGCTTAGAAATACCCCTTCCTTTCGAGCACCTGAATGATATCACTAAGCTAATTGAGCATCTACCAATATATATGTTTGTTGTGAGAGGCAGAGAGGTTCCTGCATTAGGAGGAGGTGCAGGCCCTGACATGCCACATGGAGCATTATGGGGTTGCTCCAAGGTAGGTAGCTCTTAGCTTAGACATATTGTAGTAAGGAGCCATTATCATGTGGCTCCTTGCTGGTTAATCTTAGACCCAGATTGGGGTAATGGAGGTGTGAGGTGTGGTGCCTCTGGACTGGCTGAGCTGGATGGCCTTAGTGTGGCATACCCTTACTGTCTATTAACACTTTTCACTTATCAATTTTTTAACACTATTTCTCTATTTTAATTGCATTTCATTTTTGTATCCCTTTCTCTATAGCTTTTGCTTCCTAAATACTAATTTATTAACACTATAGTTTTTTCACTGGTATGCTACGCTGGGCTTTCTGGCTTATGCTGGTGTTTTGGGGTGCCACACCCTGCACCTAGATATAGCGCTAGGGACCCCAAATATACAGAGACGCCTTGATGCGGCTTTGGGGCTTATTCACACATTTGTGCAAATATGTGTAACGAAGATCTCTGAATTCTATTATTATGTGGAATTTAAATCTGGTTACGGTTATCATTCAGGGTGCTGGGGGAAACAAATGGCTTTTTTTCTTGCTTAGAAATACCCCTCCCTTTCGAGCACCTGAATGATATCACTAAGCTAATTGAGCATTTACCAATATATATGTTTGTTGTGAGCACACGTATACCTGAGAGTGGGGGGAATTGGACAATCTGTGGAGGAGCTGGATGATTACACAGGAGAACTATTTATACAGTGAAGACAAGAATATCAGGAGAAGGAAGAACAGAAGATGAATGGAACTGACAGACAGAATTAGAGGCGGCATGTCCGTGTCACAGTGACAGTTGCTAAGCAGCTTTTTCATAAAGTTTAGTAATAGGTAAAGTAACTTCAAGATATTGAATTTATTTAGTGGAATGTTACAAGTCTATGCTGACCACCGCTCGATGGGTCTGTGAGGGAATTCTGCTTACAACACACCACAAATAATGTAGTGGATTTAGGGGGTCATTCCGAGTTGATCGCTCGCTGCCGTTGTTTGCAGCGCAGTGATCATGCAAAAAATCGGCATTTCTGCGCATGCGTATGGGCCGCAGTGCGCACGCGCGACGTACTTTCACAAAAAACTATGCAGTTTCACCCAAGGTCGAGCGGCGCTTTTCAGTCGCTGTGCTGATCGCTGAGTGATTGACAGGAAAGGGGCGTTTCTGGCAGGTAACTGACCGTTTTCCGGGAGTGTGCTTAAAAACGCAGGCGTGTCAGATGAAAACGCAGGCGTGCCTGGGGAAACGGGGGAGTGGCTGGCCGATTGAAGGGCGTGTTTGTGACGTCAAAGCAGGAACTAAATAGACTGAAGTGATCGCAAGGTAGGAGTAGGTCTGCAGCTACTTAGAAACTGCTTGAAAATATTTTTGCATCAGCGCTGCGATCCTTTCGTTCGCACTTCTGCTAAGCTCAGATACACTCCCAGAAAGCGGCGGCTTAGCGTTTGCACTGCTGCTAAAAGCAGCTAGCGAGCGATCAACTCGGAATGAGGGCCTTAATACCTTTATTTGAACATCTCTCTATAATTTTTTCCCATTTGGAAATAGTAGTCCGGTCTAGCTATGGCTGATATAAGCAGCAATAGAAAATCAGCTCTATCAAATGATTGTAGTAAACAGGTCCATGAATTGCAGACAGATCAGCATTTGCATAAAGATGAATTCATAGACACAAGTATACAATTGGTTTAGTATTACATTTAGATCATGTTGGTACAGTTTGCCACAAGCCACATCATCACTACCCATCCCACCAGAGGTTTATTAAATAACCACAAGTATAAAAAGGGTAAACGGCCCCATACACCAGAACGATTTTGCTCAATTTCAGCTCAATTTGGTCATTCGGGACGATATATAGGGGGAAATCGTGCATTATTGTTGTGTATCCGATCCGATGCGCAGCCCCGTGAGCGTCGGGTCGACTCCTCCGGGTCGTTGGTGCTGCACTCGTTATTTGTCGTGATCAAATGGAATTGTATGGAATCGACCGGAAAAAAGTGTGGTTTTTGTGCTTGCGATATATCGCATGCCATCTATAGTAGGAAGTTTGACTGGCATTCTCAGGATGTATCTGATGGTACCTGGAATGCATACTATACATCCCATGCGATATGTAGGCGCTTGACATATCCTATGTGATGTATAGCATGCTCAAAAAAGTCAAATTGTACAAAATCGTTTGGAATCTTATGTAAACACTCCCGGGAAGCTCCCGGGAGAGTTCAAGGGAAATCGCCCCGACTTCAGCCTCTAGACATATCGTTCTAGTGTATGGGGCCCTTACTCTTGCACCCATATCCTAATGGCAGCCCACCCACCACCAAAGGCCCTAACTGTGCGGAGTTTGTATATTTTCCCCGTACTTGCGTGGATTTCCTCCGGGTACTCCAGTTTCCTCCCACATTCCAAAAATATGCTGGTAGGTTAATTGGCTCCCAACAATATTAACCCTAGTATGAATGTGTCTGTGTGTACATGTGATAGGGAATATAGATTGTAAGCTCCACTGGGGCAGGGACTGATGTGAATGGGCAAATATTCTCTGTACAGTGCTGCGGAATATGTGTGCGCTATATAAGTAACTGGATAATACATAAATAATAAATAGAGAAGCAGCATCTGGGGTTTTATTAGAGGCTTATTAAAGGCCGGAACTGTCCCTGTGCAGCACCCTCCAGCTCCCCCCCCCCCCCTCCCCCTCGCTCCTTGCAATGGTTCCCCTTATACTTTCTCCCAGCGGCCATCTTTTGAATAACATTTTGAGAGATATGGTGCATAAGCAGAAGATTTCAGAGGCTATGGAACATATCACCCAAAACATGTCTGCCTGAAGCAGGTATAGGGCTGCTTGGTACACACTGGGGATTCTCTTGGGTGCAGTGTATGTGACATGGGCCATCCCTTGACACAGGGGCTTGTGCATAAGCACTGTGGCACACCTAATCACTGAGGAAGCAGTCGTGGACTGATCTGGATGTGAGTATATATGGAGGCTAGCTATCTACTGTTGACCTACAATTGTTGTGGAAAAACGTAATAGACCTTTGGTTAAGATATAAATCATTACCTTTATTGATCAAACCTTGTATCAAACATCCATTATCTTTGGAAAGGTTTTTTTTAAAAACTAGTTGTATAAATTCTGTTTGATAAAACCCCTGATGAAGTCCTTGGAACGAAACGCGTAGGATTGCTATTATAACGTCCATATCTACACATGAAAAGCTTCTAGCACTGGAATAATATCTTCTATGGACTAAAAATTGGAATTCAAACCGTGTGAATAAATGTTTGTTGAATTTTAATATTAGCAGTTATTGGTAGCCTAAAGGGCAAGAATTCTGGGTGGAAGACAAATATTGTATTTTGTTCTACAATAGTTAATAAGTGCCCTCTAATACTTGTATTAATTTATATAATTCTAAATACAACAGTACGCATTTGAAGTCTCATGTAATAAAGCAAATATGAAAGGCTGAGGTATACAAGCAAAGCTCGCTACCGGTATTGTGGCTGGCGGTATGCTGCTGTTGGAATCCTGACAGCCGGCATCCCGTCAGCGGGGATATCATACCAAACTCCAATAGAACACATTCAAACCACTCCCATAGCATTCAAGCCACACAAGTTATGGCCGGTATTCAATTACCCACGAAGAAACATCGGGCGTGAAAAACATATGTTTGTCTCGATTTTTTCCAATGTTCTTTGATATTTTTTTCGGGCTATCCAATTAGGTCACCCCAAAAAATTATAATTTTTTTCCTGAAAACACACAGGTTCAGAGAAACTAGTGTTTTCGGCAGAAACAGCCCTGTTTTAGTCGAAAATGGGTCTGTTTTCAGGAACGTTGCTTAACCTGCCTGAGGGAGGTGAAATAAAAATCCTGATAAACAGCGTCTCGCGCAGGCTTATTGGGGCTAATTGAATAGCCCCCAGTGATGCAATTACCTGCGATCAATGATCGTGGGTAATTGAATACCAGCCTATGGGTGAAAACACTTGTGGACTCTCCGCAGAAAATTCATGTCATTGTCAGATAGGATTCAATCAGATATGGCATAATCACTGGGTCGAACTGGCCCATGGGGTACAGGAGAAACCCCTGGTGGGTTCTACTGCCTTGTGGGCCCCACCCCATCCTCTAGGGGTCAGGATGCAGTGGGCCAGTTACCTGGTGGAGCAGAACCACTGAACATGGTTACTTACATTATGCTGCTTTCCCAGCATTATTGTGTATTCCCTACAGTGCATTGTTGCTATCAATCTGGTACATTGTCAAGCATGCACTATCAGTATTTATATTCATAAAGGAGCCCAGACCATGTACTCTCTAACGGTTATCCAAGTCTCTTTGGTGGCTGGCCAAACCCCCTCTGTTGGCTGACCACACCCCTTAAGCATGGGCCCATACCACTCTCCTGGTGGACCCTTAGTGCCCCAGTCCAACACTGCATATACAATATCTTTATTCAATTGATGATCATGTTAAAAAAATAAAAATTGCATTACTTGAAGTAGAAAAGCCTTTTTGTTCGCACATGTGGCACCTGAGGCCTTTCTTTCCAACATAGACCGAACCAGTACAAACAAAATGCAAATGTAGGCCTCAAAACATAGTGGGGAGACTTTTCACACCTTCTAAAAGAGGACAAGTGAAGGCGTTTCCAAGGCCTTTGAGACATGGACGGAAGTTCATACAAGGCACCTGGAGGCGAAATAGAAGGTGGTGCCCAACCAACTCCAACTTACACATGTGCAGACATCCCAGTGACTCGCTAATGGTACATCCGGGAGACTAAAGAATCCTTATTGTAGCTAATTGTGATGATAGGGAATCTTTATTTTCGGTTGCTGGCTGCAAATGATAATAAATAGAGTCGGGGGGGGGGGGGGGGGGGGAAGGCTAATCAAAGCTCAGAGAGAGATAAATTGTTATAGATAGAGCACCAGCCAATTAGCTTCTGCCTTACATTTTGCAGGCTGTGTTTGAAAAATGACAGAAGCAGATTTATCTCTCACAATCTTATCTCTCTCCAAGCTTCGGTAAAAAAAAAACCCCACCTAAAAATGTCATTATAATAATTTGTGCATTTCCTTAGAACAACTTCTACTCTCCTTTCTTTCATCATATGGCACAGCCACAGAGCTGTAGCTCACTATACAGTACACACTTTGAGCTGTTAGCACACAGTCACATTCCAAGACTCTTCAGCTGAAGGGGGCTGCAAAGGGGGTTTGTGAGTCAGCAGTGACTGTAGCAAATCACTATGAAATTAATGGAGAGAGATCTGTTCTAGTTCAGCAACCCCCTTGGTCTTTCTTTCTTTCTTGGTGCCTCTCTGAAAGCTGGAGCTCGGCAGCCAGTGCTTCCAATGTCTCTGGGAGCTACGTCACTGCCACTGCGTTAAGACATCCACAAGGCCAGGGTACTGATGGGGTACAGCCAAATCCAGGGGGTGTAGCAACGCATCTTAATAAAATAATACCATGTGCGGTGCCGCACGCTGTAAACCCAACCAGGCTCTTCCTATAGGCCTGGGCCTGACTAATTAGTAAATCACAACTACTCCCTCTCTGCGCCCCTGTAGCAACCAATGAGATTCTAGCTTTCATTTATCTAGTTCATTCTATAATAAGAATTTACTTACCGATAATTCTATTTCTCGTAGTCCGTAGTGGATGCTGGGGACTCCGTCAGGACCATGGGGAATAGCGGCTCCGCAGGAGACAGGGCACAAAAAGTAAGCTTTTAGGATCACATGGTGTGTACTGGCTCCTCCCCCTATGACCCTCCTCCAAGCCTCAGTTAGGTACTGTGCCCGGACGAGCGTACACAATAAGGAAGGATATTGAACCCCGGGTAAGACTCATACCAGCCACACCAATCACACCGTATAACTTGTGATCTGAACCCAGTTAACAGTATGACAAACGTAGGAGCCTCTGAACAGACGGCTCACAACAAATAACAACCCGATTTTTTTGTAACAATAACTATGTACAAGTATTGCAGACAATCCGCACTTGGGATGGGCGCCCAGCATCCACTACGGACTACGAGAAATAGAATTATCGGTAAGTAAATTCTTATTTTCTCTAACGTCCTAAGTGGATGCTGGGGACTCCGTCAGGACCATGGGGATTATACCAAAGCTCCCAAACGGGCGGGAGAGTGCGGATGACTCTGCAGCACCGAATGAGAGAACTCAAGGTCCTCCTCAGCCAGGGTATCAAATTTGTAGAATTTTGCAAACGTGTTTGCCCCTGACCAAGTAGCAGCTCGGCAGAGTTGTAATGCCGAGACTCCCCGGGCAGCCGCCCAGGATGAGCCCACTTTCCTTGTGGAATGGGCCTTGACAGATTTAGGTTGTGGCAAGCCTGCCACAGAATGTGCAAGTTGAATTGTGCTACAAATCCAACGAGCAATCGTCTGCTTAGAAGCAGGAGCACCCATCTTGTTGGGTGCATACAATATAAGCAGTGAGTCAGACTTTCTGACTCCAGCCGTTCTTGAAATATATATTTTCAATGCCCGGACCACGTCCAACTAACTTGGAATCCTCCAACTCGTTAGTAGCCGCAAGCACCACAATAGGCTGGTTCAGGTGAAACGCTGACACCACCTTAGGCAGAAAATGAGGACGCGTCCGCAGTTCTGCCCTGTCCGTATGGAAAATCAGATATGGGCTCTTATATGATAAAGCCGCCAATTCTGATACTCTCCTGGCTGAAGCCAGGGCCAGTAGCATGGTTACTTTCCATGTAAGATACTTCATCTCCACTGATTTGAGCGGCTCAAACCAATGGGATTTTAGAAAATCCAAGACTACATTAAGATCCCACGGTGCCACTGGGGGCACAACCGGGGGCTGTATATGTAGTACTCCTTTTACAAAAGTCTGGACTTCAGGAACTGAAGCCAATTCTTTCTGGAAGAAAATCGACAGGGCCGAATTTTGAACCTTAATGGACCCCAATTTGAGGCCCATAGACAATCCTGTTTGCAGGAAATGTAGGAATCGACCCAGTTGAAATTCCTCCGTGGGGGCCTTCCTGGCCTCACACCACGCAACATATTTCCTCCAAATGCGGTGATAATGTTGTGCAGTCACCTCCTTCCTGGCCTTTACCAGTGTAGGAATGACCTCTTCCGGAATGCCTTTTTCCTTTAGAATTCGGCGTTCAACCGCCATGCCGTCAAACGCAGCCGCGGTAAGTCTTGGAATAGACACGGTCCCTGCTGAAGCAGGTCCCGTCTTAGAGGTAGAGGCCACGGATCCTCCGTGAGCATCTCTTGAAGTTCCGGGTACCAAGTTCTTCTTGGCCAATCCGGAGCCACTAGTATCGTTCTTACTCCCTTTTGCCTTATAATTCTCAGTACTTTTGGTATGAGAGGCAGAGGAGGGAACACATACACTGACTGGAACACCCACGGTGTTACCAGAGCGTCCACAGCTATTGCCTGAGGATCACTTGACCTGGCGCAATACCTGTCCAGTTTTTTGTTGAGGCGGGACGCCATCATATCCACCATTGGTTTTTCCCAACGGTTCACAATCATGTGGAAGACTTCTGGATGAAGTCCCCACTCTCCCGGGTGTAGATCGTGTCTGCTGAGGAAGTCTGCTTCCCAGTTGTCCACTCCCGGAATGAATACTGCTGACAGTGCTATCACATGATCTTCCGCCCAGCGAAGAATCCTTGCAGCTTCTGCCATTGCTGTCCTGCTTCTTGTGCCGCCCTGTCTGTTTACGTGGGCGACTGCCGTGATGTTGTCCGACTGGATCAACACCGGCTGACCCTGAAGCAGGGGTTTTGCCAGACTTAGAGCATTGTAAATCGCTCTTAGCTCCAGTATATTTATGTGAAGAGACATCTCCAGGCTTGACCATACTCCCTGGAAGTTTCTTCCTTGTGTGACCGCTCCCCAGCCTCTCAGACTGGCATCCGTGGTCACCAGGACCCAGTCCTGTATGCCGAATCTGCGGCCCTCTAACAGATGAGCACTCTGCAACCACCACAGAAGAGACACCCTTGTCCGTGGCGATAAGGTTATCCGCTGATGCATCTGCAGATGCGATCCGGACCATTTGTCCAGCAGATCCCACTGAAAAGTTCGTGCGTGGAATCAGCCGAATGGAATCGCTTCGTAAGAAGCCACCATCTTTCCCAGGACTCTTGTGCATTGATGCACAGACACTGTCCCTGGTTTTAGGAGGTTCCTGACAAGTTCGGATAACTCCCTAGCTTTCTCCTCCGGAAGAAACACCTTTTTCTGAACCGTGTCCAGAATCATTCCCAGGAACAGCAGACGTGTCGTCGGGGTCAACTGAGATTTTGGAAAATTCAGAATCCACCCGTGTTGTTGCAGCACTAGTTGGGTTAGTGCTACTCCGTCTTCCAGCTGTTCTCTGGATCTTGCCCTTATCAGGAGATCGTCCAAGTAAGGGATAATTAATACGCCTCTTCTTCGTAGAAGGATCATCATTTCGGCCATTACCTTGGTAAAGACCCGAGGTGCCGTGGACAATCCAAACGGCAGCGTCTGAAACTGATAATGACAGTTTTGCACCACGAACCTGAGGTACCCTTGATGTGAAGGGCAAATTGGGACATGCAGGTAAGCGTCCTTTATGTCCAGGGATACCATAAAGTCCCCTTCTTCCAGATTCGCTATCACTGCTCTGAGTGACTCCATCTTGAACTTGAATTTTTGTATGTACAGGTTCAAAGATTTGAGATTTAGAATAGGTCTTACCGAGCCGTCCGGCTTCGGTACCACAAATAGCGTGGAGTAATACCCCTTTTCCTGTTGTAGGAGGGGTACCTTGACTATCACCTGCTGAGCAAACAGCTTGTGAATGGCTTCCAATACCGTCGCCCTGTCCGAGGGAGACGTTGGCAAAGCAGACTTTAGGAACCGGCGAGGGGGAGACTTCTCGAATTCCAACCTGTAACCCTGAGATACTACCTGTAGAATCCAGGGGTCCACCTGTGAGCAAGCCCACTGTGCGCTGAAATTCTTAAGTCGACCCCCCACCGTTCCTGAGTCCGCTTGTAAGGCCCCAGCGTCATGCTGAGGGCTTTGCAGAACCCTGGGAGGGCTTCTGTTCCTGGGCAGGGGCTGCTTGCTGCCCTCTCTTACCCCTTCCTCTGCCCCGAGGCAGATATGACTGTCCTTTTGTCCGCTTGTTCTTATAGGAACGAAAGGACTGCGGCTGAAAAGACGGTGTCTTTTTCTGTTGGGAGGGGGTCTGAGGTAAAAAAGTGGATTTTCCGGCAGTTGCCGTAGCCACCAGATCCGATAGACCGACGCCAAATAATTCCTCCCCTTTATACGGCAATACTTCCATATGTCGTTTGGAATCCGCATCACCTGACCACTGTCGCGTCCATAAACTCCTTCTGGCAGATATGGACATCGCATTTACTCTCGATGCCAGAGTGCAAATATCTCTCTGCGCATCTCGCATATAAAGGAAAGCATCCTTTAATTGCTCTATAGTCAATAAAATACTGTCCCTATCCAGGGTATCAATATTTTCAGTCAGGGAATCCAACCAGACGAGCCCAGCACTGCACATCCAGGCTGAGGCGATGGCTGGTCGCAGTATAACACCAGTATGAGTGTATATACTTTTCAGGGTAGTTTCCAGCCTCCTATCAGCTGGATCCTTGAGGGCGGCCGTATCAGGAGACGGTAACGCCACTTGTTTCGATAAGCGTGTGAGCGCCTTATCCACCCTAGGGGGTGTTTCCCAGCGCGCCCTAACCTCTGGCGGGAAAGGGTATAATGCTAATAACTTTTTTGAAATTAGCATTTTTCTATCTGGGTTAACCCACGCTTCATCACATACATCATTTAATTCCTCTGATTCAGGAAAAACTACAGGTAGTTTTTTCACCCCCCACATAATACCCCTTTTTGTGGTACTTGTAGTATCAGAGATATGCAAAGCCTCCTTCATTGCCGTGATCATATAACGTGTGGCCCTACTTGAAAATACGTTTGTTTCATCACCGTCGACACTAGATTCAGTGTCTGTGTCTGGGTCTGTGTCGACCGACTGAGGTAAAGGGCGCTTTACAGCCCCTGACGGTGTCTGAGACGCCTGGGCAGGTACTAACTGGTTTGCCGGCCGTCTCATGTCGTCAACTGATTTTTGTAATGTGCTGACATTATCACGTAATTCCATAAACAAAGCCATCCATTCCGGTGTCGACTCCCTGGGGGGTGACATCACCATTATCGGCAATTGCTCTGCCTCCACGCCAACATCGTCCTCATACATGTCGACACACACGTACCGACACACAGCAGACACACAGGGAATGCTCTTATCGAAGACAGGACCCCACTAGCCCTTTGGGGAGACAGAGGGAGAGTTTGCCAGCACACACCCAAGCGCTATAATATATATGGGAACAACCCTATATAAGTGTTGTTCCTTATAGCCGCTTAAATATATAAAAATATCGCCAAAATATGCCCCCCCTCTCTGTTTTACCCTGTTTCTGTAGTGCAGTGCAGGGGAGAGTCCTGGGAGCCTTCCTCACAGCGGAGCTGAGCAGGAAAATGGCGCTGTGTGCTGAGGAGAATAAGCCCCGCCCCCTATTCCGGCGGGCTTTTCTCCCGGAGTTTTAGACATTTGGCATGGGTTAAATACATACATATAGCCTTAATGGCTATATGTGATGTATTCTTTTGCCATAAAAGGTATTATATATTGCTGCCCAGGGCGCCCCCAGCAGCGCCCTGCACCCTCCGTGACCGTCTGGTGTGAAGTGTGTGACAACAATGGCGCACAGCTGCAGTGCTGTGCGCTACCTTCATGAAGACTGAAGAGCCTTCTGCCGCCTGTTTCCGGACCTTCAATCTTCAGCATCTGTAAGGGGGGTCGGCGGCGCGGCTCCGGGACGAACCCCAGGGTGAGACCTGTGTTCCGACTCCCTCTGGAGCTAATGGTGTCCAGTAGCCTAAGAATCCAATCCATCCTGCACGCAGGTGAGTTGAAATTCTCTCCCCTAAGTCCCTCGATGCAGTGAGCCTGTTGCCAGCAGGACTCACTGAAAATAAAAAACCTAAAAAACTTTTTCTAAGCAGCTCTTTAGGAGAGCCACCTAGATTGCACCCTGCTCGGACGGGCACAAAAACCTAACTGAGGCTTGGAGGAGGGTCATAGGGGGAGGAGCCAGTACACACCATGTGATCCTAAAAGCTTACTTTTTGTGCCCTGTCTCCTGCGGAGCCGCTATTCCCCATGGTCCTGACGGAGTCCCCAGCATCCACTTAGGACGTTAGAGAAAAAATGATAGCTATAATTTGATTGTTAGTTGGAAGCACCTTCTCTTGTCCTCTTTAGAAAGTTTGATAAATCTCCCCTAGCTACAACAATTCAGAGTAACTTGTCTGGAATACTGAGCTCATTCTAGTAACTGTCACACAATATTGCCTCAGCCAAAGTATAGAAAAATATCTGCTTAGAGAGGAACACGTGGCTCTTCAAGGTCAAGAAAATTATCTCCCAATCATCACATCTGGCCAATACAGATCTATGCACAACACTACCGTGCCATAATTATACAGAGATATAGACTCGTCACTTTGAACCAGTCACAAGGAAACATAACTACATTGTATTGCACAAATAACCATATAAACCCCATACGATTACAAGAGGTATGCATCACATGTACTACTTACAGTAGCCGCACCGTGTTCCGCCCTCAAAGACAAAGCCATTCGCCACAGCTCCATAGCGTCTCAGGTCTGAGAGCTTCCACTGACCAATCACAACAGGTGGAAGGTCTCTTGCGAGGACTAAGATATCATTGCACAAGTGCAGAGTAGCAGGTCCACTTTCTAACTTGGTGCCAGGCAACACTCCAACATGAAATCTGTGCACTGAGACAAAAGAAGAAGTTCTGAGGTCTGAAACTCAAGGACCATTGTACTTACAATAGTTTAGTACAGACCTAATGGGGGAGATTTATCAAATCTTGGAGAGAGATAAAGTGGAGAGAGATGACGTACCAACCAATCAATTGCTAACAGTCGTTTTACAAGCTGTGTTTGGGAAAATGACGGTTAGGAGCTAACTGGTTGGTATTTATAGGTCTATTTACTAAGCCTTGGATGGAGATAAAGTGGACGGAGATAAAGTACCAGCCAATCAACTCCTAATTGTTATTTTTCGAACCCAGCCTGTGACATGGTAGTTAGGAGTTGATTGGCTGGGACTTTATCTCCGTTGACTTTATCTCCATCCGAGGCTTAGTAAATAGACCCCTTTATCTCTTCCCAAGCTTCTTCAATGTGTCTATAGAGGGGGTAACATAATGACAATATTTTTTTGTATAGTATTGACTTAAACCCAACCTGACTTAACAAAAGAAAAACAATTTCCTTGAACCTTGGATGGGCCTCAAAGTCCAAATGTGGTGGGGCCACACCCACACATTGTAGTCCCACCCCCTCTTTGTGCTGGGGCCTATGATTTCTAATAACATCCCTGGATACAGCACATGTTTTTTTAATATCAAAACACATCAACTAAGGTTTTCTTCTTACATAACACTCCTCCCTTGCTTGCTATAGATTTATTTTCAAGCACGTGTAAGTAAAATCCATGTCATGTTCCGCTTTCCTTGATACCGTAGCTGCATCTTGGTTCTAAACTCTATGGCAGAGGTTCCCTAACGCGGTCCTTAAGGCACCCCAACAGTCCAGGTTTTAGGTATATCCATGGTTCAGCACAGATTGTTAAATCAAATTGACTAAGGTGCTAATTAAGTCACCTGTGGCCAAGCATGGATACATTTAAAACCAGGACTGTTGGGGTGCCTTGAGGACCGCGTTTGGGAACCTCTGCTCTATGGGTATGCAGCAGTAACCTTACTTATCATCTTCTGCATAATTAAGTCAAAATCTCTGCTTTTAATTAAAGAGATGTAAATTTTATCCATGATTCATTGAGCAACTTCAATCAACTTTATACAGACAAAAAAAATAAATGTACTGACCTGATGATCTACAAACCACCAAAACACACATTTAAATACCGCATGACAGATTACAAATAAATTCCTAAAAATATATTTGCCTAATGATCATACACCCTGATCTGACTAATTAGTGATGTCTTCTGTAGTTGATCAAAGTTCAGTCTGCTTAAGTGGATAAAAATGTCACTGATAAAATGTCTACTCTAGAAATAATGAGTATATAAAAAAGGCTATATAGCAATGCAAATGATGACGTTAGAAAATGACAGCAATGTCTATGGTAAAAGTTGCAGCATACCATGTAGAAGCTAACAATTTAAACTGGAGGTGGAAAACCCCTTCTTATCCTTTCTTTCTTTCTTATATGTTGTTATTGGGGGTAATTCCAAGTTGATCGCAGCAGGAAATTTTTTAGCAGTTGTGCAAAACCATGTGCACTGCAGGGGGGGCCAGATATAACATTTGCAGAGAGAGTTAGATTTGGGTGGGTTATTTTATTTCTGTGCAGGGTAAATACTGGCTGCTTTATTTTTCCACTGCAATTTAGATTGCAGATTGAACTCACCACACCCAAATCTAACTCTCTCTGCACATGTTATATCTGCCCCCCCCCCCCTGAAGTGCACATGGTTTTGCCCAACTGCTAAAAAAATTCCTGCTGCGATCAACTTGGAATTACCCCCATTGTGTCATGCGATGTATTGGTAAAATCCTGTTCTTTTTATTTCATGCTACGAGTGTACACATATATATTATCTAGATTGCGGCATACCAGTTTACCGAAAAAAATATCTTTGGCAGCTTTTGGGACAACAAACTGACTGTTACCTGGAGTAATAAAATTAAAGGAGGATGGAGAGTATTGTTAGGCAGAGTGTTTGGCATAGTCGCCCTTCATCAGTAAACTTACTGACAGTCTATCTTTTTCAAAATCTGACTAAATTAATAGTAGTTGTACTACATTATAGATGGGTCCTAATACATCCAGCGCTATCTATCCGATCAACTTAATATCATGGTTATAGGACCTTTTTCAGCCTGCAGCCACTCTACGGTATTCCCTTCCATGCACAATAAGACTTTCCTCTAGTCTTCATACCATCAAGTTTTCCCTCTCTTCAGGCAGCTTATCAAATTTCAAAACCACCCATGTAGCATCCATAAGCTATCCTACCCTATTAAATCCCCTCTATACAGTCCACAAATAACCTCACATATTTTCGCCTTCTACACTGTTACATCATGCCGACCGTAGGCCAACTCTCCTGTGTGACTGGTTCATACAGGCCACCAAGAAACTCTGCAATCTGGACCAATATGCAATATGTAGCCTTATCCTTGTATATCAATGCCTGTTTCCCTATAGCTTGCGAGCAGCCTGTTAGTACCCAGTCTTCTTTTATTACTGTTTGTTTCCAATTGTAAAGCACAACAGAAAGTGCTGTCTAAGTAACTGCTAATAAATTAAATTAATAATAATATGACTAGCCTAACGAGATGCCCAGGATGACTGAACCACTATAGGAGGTGTATCGTACTATTTTTTCTAATTTGCATCGCCATCACAGCAAAACGCTACTCAAAGTGTACCAGAGTCCCTGGGCTGTGACTGTAACTGCACAGTAATTACCTGTAAACACGTACAAAGTGGCAGATGAAGCACGTCGGAACATGGAGTGGGAAAAAGCTGCAGCTGCTGCATCGCAGCACTTTGTACACAGACTCAGATTCATTCGCACACAGATGTACAAATCTCGCACATCACATTGATTAGTGCAATCTAACAGTGTAGTTTTGTCGCTTCCAGTTTTGTTTGTGTGAATAGAAGCACTTTTTGAGGGGAAAAAGACGCTCAGTGCGGCTGAGTTACCCAGGACATGGAGCACTGATAGGGGCTGTTTGGTGCAGCTGAAACTAGTGACGGTTCCAGAGGTTGGGGTGGTCTTCTGTATGCCGGCGGTCGGGCTCCCGGCGCTCAGTATACCGGCGCCGGGAGCCCGACAGCCGGCATACCGACACTTATTTTCCCTCGTGGGGGTTCACGACCCCCATAGAGGGAGAATAAAATAGTGTGGCGCGCGTAGCGTGGCGAGCGCAGCGAGCCCGCAAGGGGCTCATTTGCGCTCGCCACACTGTCGGTAAGCCGGCGGTCGGCCTCCCGGCGCCGGTATGCTGGTCGCCGGGAGCCCGACCGCTGGCCAGCCGTAGTGTACCCCAGAGGTTGGGCTGCAGCGCTGTTCAAAATTCAAATAGGGGAACCACACCAACTGCCACCAACTGCAATTCCAAATTGACTCACTGGCAGTGGCTGCGGCTCCTCTATTTGAATTGTGGACTGCGCTGTAGCCCCACCTCTGGAGCCACCACTGATGAGGACACATCTGTACCTACCAATAGGAGTAAACATTGCGGAATGATCTCCTTGTTTTCTTCCCCAACTCAGCTGACTTTAACAATTTTCCTCATCACTTATTAGAAACTTTATATAAAGTGATATATAAAGTGATTGGTCACTGGTGAGGCCTTATTTATAGTTGGCGCTACCCGAGGAACACATAGCTGGAATTTATACATAGTTAGGTGCGTGTACTACCGTTGCTAAGGTTCAGGAAATGAGGATAGGTTACCTTCTCCTAAGCTGTATCGTATCCGTACATCCCAGGCATTCATAATTTCCCTATTGTCAAACCCCAGCATAACGACTTGTGAGAAACAGATAATGGCAAGAGTCTGGCTCATGCCCTCATATGAGAGCCCAGCGTCCAAGCCGCAGATGTCTTCCAGGGTGATGCTGGCCTTCTCTTTGTGCCCCTTCGTCCTATCTGACTTGTCTTTGTACACCAACATCAGCAAGCAATCTGAAAAGAACAGATATGTAGATGAGAGACTGCACAATATTAGAGATTTGCCTAGACATGAAGAATGCAGAGACTTTTAATGAAGTGTTACATTTCCCGTACGTCTCTTTCTTCTTCCATACAGAGCACAGTTATATGCATGATATTCTGATCTCACATTCAGTGATGCGCTAATAAAACTAATCTACAGTAACATTATCACGTCATATATATATATATTATTTTTGTCCATTCTGTATTTATCCTACGCATGTTCACAGCCAGTGTACATGCCGGTAACATTCAGGCTGGACATCTGTTTTCTCTCCGATGTGACTTACACAGCATGCAATTGAAGATATTTTGGGGTGAATAGTACTTAAATGGCCCGATTCAGACCTGATTGCTCAGGTGATTATCGATTGACTGCGCATGCGTATGCACCGCAATGTGCAACGCATCACCAAACAACAACAGGCATCGCAAAACAGCACCAGCCATTCGCATGCTGATTGACAGGAAGAGGCCGTTTGTGGGTGGTAACTGACCGTTTTCTGGGAGAGTAATGCAAAATACAGGCATTCCCAAGCGTTTTCAGGGCGAGTGTGTGGCGTCGGCTCTGGCCCCGATCAGCCTGATCTCATCGCACTGTAGGAGTAAGTCCTGGGCTGCGCACACACTGCACACAGTGGGAAAAACATTCGATGGTGAGTGAGGTGCGAACGGATTTGCAGCTGTCCGCTGACTGGGGGATATTTTTAGCACGGCGTACACATGCGATCGCACCCTTGCACGGGTGAATTTACACACCCTTTAGGCGGGGACTATCTGATCGCAGGACAACAAAATTAGTAGCCCGGCGATCAGGTCTGTATTAGGCCCAAAGTCCGTGAAGGAATGTGTCAGTAGTTTTAAGGCAGAGACGCAATCTCACTGTACTCTCTATCCAAACGCTGTTGTGTCCATATATTTCATTTCATGTATAATGATGAGTACAGATGTCTTACAACAAACTGATGAGTGCAATCTAACAAAGTAACTTTGTCGCTTTCAAGTTGTTTTATTTGTGGGTCCTTCTGCAACAAACTGTTTTCATATTATAAGGTGGTAAGAAGTACTTTATACACACACACACACACACACATATACTGTATATATATTTATTTTAAGAGAAACAAAGTATATACTGCTGCACCTTTGTATAATGCACCATCAGGTTCATATACTGTGTGTGTAAATCTGGCTCTGATACTGGCCAGTGCCTCCCAGTCATTGACCTCAGTGACGTGCTGCATGACGTCCCTGCAATACGCACACGAGATTGCGTTACATAGGAGCCGGCTGCTCCTGTACACTGCTTTGTAGGAACGCAGATAAGTCAGAAGTGGAGATGTATCAAGTCTTGGAGAGAGATACAGTGGAGAAATTGCCCAAAGCAAGTTTCTACAGTAACTGTAATTAAGGGGGACATGTACTAAGCAGTGATAAATGTGGAGAAGTGAGCCAGTGGAGAAGTTGCCCATGACAACCAATCAGCATCGACGTAACATTTATAATTTGCATATTATAAAAATGTACAGAGCATCTGATTGGTTGCCATGGGCAACTTCTCCACTGGCTCACTTCTCCACATTTATCACTGCTTAGTACATGTCCCCCTTAGCACAGTCTCAAATGACAGTAAGAGGCTGGTTGCCATGGGCAATGTCGCCATTTTAGCTACCTCCAAGGTTTGATACACCTCCCCTAGCATGAGGTATAAAGCTGGGTGCCATAGGATGTTGTATATGATCTTTTCTCAGAGCATTGGCAATAATTTATATTTTCTTCTTTTCCAGTTTTCATAAATTCTGGATAACAAGTTTCCATAAACGTATAATACACGTAATTATCTGATAGCAGCCTCCGATAGATGCATTAGACAAAGATTTCATCGGTTTTAATAATCTTCCACATAGCATTTGATCATCTGAGAGTTCCTTCACTGACATCTTTACTAAGATATTCGGTACTCTAAAAGAAAAGTTCTGTTAGTGCACATTTAACAAGATTGGTGATATATATAATGTAAACATTTAACTTTTACAGCATTTAAATGCAAATTGAAGCTAATTGTATACACCTATTATACAAATAAAAACACATATAGGGTCAGGGCCGGATTAAGCATTGGTGGTGCCCGGGGCACTTAAGACAAGGGGGCCTCGGTGAAAGGTGGGGGATGTATATTAGATTGTGCATACCTCCCAACATGTCCCATTCCAGGAGGGACAAAATGCTCTCTACCTGGACTACCCACTTAATATATGATTGGCGCCACCTGTGTTGAACTATTTAATTGATAAGAAAGATGTTTCAACACAGGTGATTGCAATCATAAATTAACAAGGAAGTCCAGGTAGAGAGCATGTTGTCCCTCCTGGAAAGGGTCATGGTGGGAGGTATGGATTGCGTATATTAAATTGAAACCAATGGTGTATATTAGTTTTAACTAATAGTTTAATAATACCTGAGTACTGTTTATAGCTCCACCTAATTGAAAGATAACTATTTTATAAACTTTTCTCTAACGTCCTAGTGGATGCTGGGGACTCCGTAAGGACCATGGAGATAGACGGGCTTCGCAGGAGACATGGGCACTTTAAGAAAGAATTTAGGTTCTGGTGTGCACTGGCTCCTCCCTCTATGCCCCTCCTCCAGACCTCAGCTTGATACTGTGCCCAGACGAGCTGGGTGCTTTTCAGTGAGCTCTCCTGAGTTTGCTGAGAGAAAGTATTTTGTTAGGTTTTTTTATTTTCAGGGAGCTCTGCTGAAGCTAGGTCCTGCTTCTTAGGCTACTGGACACCATTAGCTCCAGAGGGATTGGTATGCAGAGTCTCACCCTCGCCGTCCGGTCCCGGAGCCGCGCCGCCTCCCCCCTCGCAGAGCCGGAAGACAGAAGCCGGGTGAGTATGAGAAGCTAAGAAGACTTCACAGGCTGCAGAAGACTCCGTGTTCTTCACTGAGGTAACGCACAGCACTGCAGCTGTGCGCCATTGCTCCACACACCTACACATACTCCGGTCACTGTAAGGGTGCAGGGCGCGGGGGGGGGGGGGCGCCCTGGGCAGCATTTGGGACCTCTTTTGGCAAAGTTAAGCATATATACAGCTAGGCACTGTATATATGTATGAGCCCCCGCCAAAAAATTGCATATTTAAGCGGGACAGAAGCCCGCCACCGAGGGGGCGGGGCTTCTTCCTCAGCACTCACCAGCACCATTTTTTCTCCACAGCTCCGCTGAGAGGAAGCTCCCCAGGCTCTCCCCTGCAGATACACGGTAGAAGAGGGTAAAAAGAGAGGGGGGGCACATAATTAGGCGCAAAAAGCAATATAAACAGCAGCTACTGGGTTAACATTAAGTTACTGTGTTATTCCTGGGTTTATAGCGCTGGGGTGTGTGCTGGCATACTCTCTCTCTGTCTCTCCAAAGGGCCTTGTGGGGGAACTGTCTTCAGAGAGGGCATTCCCTGTGTGTGTGGTGTGTCGGTACGCTTGTGTCGACATGTCTGACGAGGAAGGCTATGTGGAAACAGAGCGGGAGCAAATGAATGTGGTGTCTCCGCCGACGGCGCCGACACCTGATTGGATGGATATGTGGAAGGTTTTAAATGATAACGTTAATTCCTTGCATAAAAAGTTAGAAAAAGCTGAAGCCTCGGGACAGTCAGGGTCCCAACCCGTGCCTGATCCTATGTCACAGAGGCCGTCAGGGTCTCAGAAGCGCCCAATATCCCAAACTGTTGACACAGATACCGACATGGATTCTGACTCCAGTGTCGATTCCGATGATGGAAAGTTACAGCCAAAATTGGCTAAATCCATCCGTTATATGATTATAGCAATTAAGGATGTGTTGCACATCACAGAGGAAACCCCAGTCCCTGACAAGAGGGTGCATATGTATGGGGAAAAGAAGCCGGAGGTAACCTTTCCCCCCTCACACGAGCTAAATGAGTTATGTGAAAAGGCTTGGGAATCTCCAGATAAAAAACTGCAGATTTCCAAAAGGATTCTTATGGCATATCCTTTCCCGCCAACGGACAGGTTACGCTGGGAATCCTCCCCTAGGGTGGACAAAGCTTTAACACGCTTATCCAAGAAGGTAGCCCTGCCGTCACAGGATACGGCCACCCTCAAAGATGCTGCGGATCGCAAACAGGAGGTTACCCTGAAGTCCATTTATACACATTCAGGTACCTTACTGAGGCCGGCAATCGCGTCGGCCTTGGTGTGTAGTGCTGTAGCAGCATGAACGGATACCTTATCTGAGGAAATTGATACCTTAGACAAGGATACTGTATTGTTGACCCTGGGGCATATTAAAGACGCTGTCCTATATATGAGAGATGCTCAAAGAGACATTAGTCTACTGGAGTCTAGAATAAATGCTATGTCGATTTCTGCCAGAAGGGTCCTGTGGACTCGGCAATGGACAGGTGATGCCGACTCAAAAAGGCATATGGAGGTTTTACCTTACAAGGTTAAGGAATTGTTTGGGGAGGGTCTCTCGGACCTGGTCTCCACAGCTACAGCTGGAAAGTCAATTTTTTTGCCTTTTATTCCCTCACAGCCTAAGAGAGCACCGTATTATCAAATGCAGTCCTTTCGATCACAAAGAAACAAGAAAGTCCAAGGTGCGTCCTTTCTTGCCAGAGGCAGAGGTAAGAAGCTGCACAACACAGCTAGTTCCCAGGAACAGAAGTCCTCTCCGGCCTCTACAAAATCCACTGCATGACGCTGGGGCTTCACAGGCGGAGCTAGGCCCGGTGGGGGCACGTCTTCGAAATTTCAGCCACAAGTGGGTTCACTCCCAGGTGGATCCCTGGGTGATAGAAATTGTGTCTCAGGGATACAAGCTGGAATTCGAAGAGATGCCCCCTCACCGATGCCTCAAATCGTCCCTACCAGCTTCCCCCCACGAGGGGGAAATAGTGTTAACTGCAATTCACAAATTGTATCTTCAACAGGTGGTGGTCAAGGTTCCCCTCCTTCAACAGGGAAGGGGTTATTATTCGACCATGTTTGTAGTCCCGAAACCGGACGGTTCGGTCAGACCCATATTGAATTTAAAATCCCTGAACATATACCTGAAAAGGTTCAAGTTCAAGATGGACTCGCTGAGAGCGGTCATCGCAAGCCTGGAAGGGGGGGATTTTATGGTGTCTCTGGACATAAAGGATGCATACCTTCATGTCCCCATTTATCCACCTTATCAGGCGTACCTCAGATTTGTGGTACAGGATTGTCATTACCAATTTCAGACGTTGCTGTTTGGTCTCTCCACAGCACCGAGAATATTTACCAAGGTAATGGCGGAAATGATAGTACTCCTGCGGAAGCAAGGGGTCACCATTATCCCGTACTTGGACGATCTCCTCATAAAAGCGAGATCAAGAGAGCAGTTGCTGAACGGCGTTGCACTTTCTCTGGAAGTGTTACGGCAACACGGCTGGATTCTGAATATTCCAAAGTCGCAGTTGGTTCCTACGACTCGTCTGCCTTTCCTGGGCATGATTCTAGACACAGACCAGAAAAGGGTTTATCTCCCGATAGAGAAAGCTCAGGAACTCATGACACTGGTCAGGAACCTATTAAAACCAAAACAGGTGTCAGTACATCACTGCACCCGAGTCCTGGGAAAGATGGTGGCATCATACGAGGCCATTCCCTTCGGCAGGTTCCATGCGAGGACTTTTCAATGGACTTACTGGACAAGTGGTCCGGATCACATCTTCAGATGCATCAGTTAATCACCCTATCCCCCAGGGCCAGGGTGTCACTCCTGTGGTGGCTGCAGAGCGCTCACCTTCTCGAGGTCCGCAGATTCGGCATTCCGGACTGGGTCCTGGTGACCATGGACGCAAGCCTCGAGGTTGGGGAGCAGTCACACAGGGAAGAAATTTCCAAGGTCTGTGGTCAAGTCAAGAGACTTGCCTTCACATCAACATCCTGGAACTAAGGGCCATATACAACGCCCTACGTCAAGCGGAGACCCTGCTTCGTGACCAACCGGTTCTGATTCAGTCAGACAACATCACCGCAGTGGCTCATGTAAACCAACAAGGCGGCACAAGGAGCAGGGTGGCAATGGCAGAAGCCACCAGAATTCTTTGCTGGGCGGAGAATCACGTAAGCGCACTGTCAGTAGTGTTCATCCCGGGAGTGGACAACTGGGAAGCAGACTTCCTCAGCAGACACGACCTCCACCCGGGAGAGTGGGGACTTCATCAGGAAGTCTTCGCACAGATTACAAGTCGGTGGGAACTGCCACAGGTGGACATGATGGCATCCCGCCTCAACAAAAAGCTACAGAGGTATTGCGCCAGGTCAAGAGACCTTCAGGCGATAGCTGTGGACGCCCTGGTGACACCGTGGGTGTTCCAGTCGGTCTATGTATTTCCTCCTCTTCCTCTCATACCCAAGGTGCTGAGGATAATAAGAAAAAGAGGAGTGAGAACAATCCTCATTGTTCCAGATTGGCCACGAAGGACTTGGTATCCAGATCTGCAAGAAATGCTCACAGAGGCCCCGTGGCCTCTACCTCTAAGACAGGACCTGTTGCAACAGGGGCCCTGTCTGTTCCAAGACTTACCACAGCTGCGTTTGACGGCATGGCGGTTGAACGCCGGATCCTAGCAGAAAAAGGCATTCTGGATGAGGTCATTCCTACGCTGATAAAGGCTAGGAAGGACGTGACAGATCAACATTATCACCGTATATGGCGAAAATATGTTGCTTGGTGTGAGGCCAGGAATGCTCCTACGGAGGTATTCCAGCTGGGCCGTTTCCTTCACTTCCTACAGTCCGGAGTGAATTTGGGCCTAAAATTGGGTTCCATTAAGGTCCAGATTTCGGCCCTATCCATTTTCTTTCAAAAGGAGTTGGCTTCTCTACCTGAAGTTCAGACGTTTGTAAAGGGAGTGCTGCATATTCAGCCTCCTTTTGTACCTCCAGTGGCACCTTGGGATCTTAACGTGGTGCTAAGTTTCCTGAAATCCCACTGGTTTGAACCACTTAAAACGGTGGAGTTGAAATATCTCACGTGGAAGGTGGTCATGCTATTAAGCCTTGGCTTTGGCTAGGCATGTGTCAGAGTTGGCGGCTTTGTCACATAAAAGCCCCTATCTGGTTTTCCATGTGGATAGAGCAGAATTGCGGACCCGTCCACAATTTCTGCCGAAAGTGGTTTCATCTTTTCATATAAACCAACCTATTGTGGTGCCTGTGGCTACTACTGACTTGGAGGATCCGAGTTGCTTGATGTGGTCAGGGCTTTGAAGGTTTATGTAGCCAGAACGGCTAGGGTCAATTAAACAGAGTCGTTGTTTATCCTGTATGCATCCAACAAGCTGGGTGCTCCTGCTTCAAAGCACACTATTGCTCGCTGGATCTGTAACACGATTCAGCAGGCTCATTCTGCGGCTGGATTGCCGCTGCCAAAATCAGTTAAGGCCCATTCCACTAGGAAGGTGGGCTCTTCTTGGGCGGCTGCCCGAGGGGTCTCGGCATTACAACTTTGCCGAGCGGCTACTTAGTCAGGTTCAAACACTTTTGCAAAGTTCTACAAGTTTGATACCCTGGCTGAGGAGGACCTCTTGTTTGCTCAATCGGTGCTGCAGAGTCATCCGCACTCTCCCGCCCATTTGGGAGCTTTGGTATAATCCCCATGGTCCTTACGGAGTCCTCAGCATCCACTAGGACGTTAGAGAAAATTAGATTTTACTTACCGGTAAATCTATTTCTCGTAGTCCGTAGTGGATGCTGGGCGCCCGTCCCAAGTGCGGACTTCTTCTGCAATGCTTGTATATAGTTATTGCTTCAATAAGGGTTATGTTATGGTTGCATCAGCTTTTGACCTGATGCTCTGTCGTTTGTCATACTGTTAACTGATTGTTTTCACATGTTATACGGTATGATTGGTGTGGCTGGTATGAATCTTGCCCTGGATGACCAAAATCCTTTCCTTGTACTGTCAGCTCTTCTTGGCACAGTTTCTCTAACTGAGGTCTGGAGGAGGGGCATAGAGGGAGGAACCAGTGCACACCAGAACCTAAATTCTTTCTTAAAGTGCCCATGTCTCCTGCAGAGCCCGTCTATCCCCATGGTCCTTACGGAGTCCCCAGCATCCACTACGGACTACGAGAAATAGATTTACCGGTAAGTAAAATCTTATTTTCTTGTAGTGGAACAAAGACTACTTAACCTTAAAATACACATAGAAAAATTAAATAATTTATCTTGTCACATGCAAGAATAGCAGCAGCCTCTGTACTACTTACACACTGGGACCGGACTCAGGAGAACTCTCTGTGTGTGTCTCTATCTCTAGACCCAAATAGTTTAGTTGCATAACAGTTTACACAGGACTCAGACACCCGGGCGGGGAGGAGGAGAAGCTGGAATGCCTCTGTCACTTACAGCTCTCTCCACCCTCCTATCTCTCCTCTGGTCAGAAAGCTCTGTCAGTAGCTCATGAAACCTGATACTGCTGTGTCTCTACCTGCACTGCATACTGTCCTGCTCGCATTCTGGCTGCTGGTTCTGATGCTGCTTAAGAGGGAAAGTTAGTGATGTCAGTGTGCTCTGGCCGGGGGGGCCCCTGACAAAGGGGGGCCCAGGGTACAGTATGCCCTGCATCCCCCATTAATCTAGCTATACATATGGTCTAAATGTAATATTTGCATGTAAAAGGTCAACACACCCATTTTTTAGGAGACATAAACACTAATAAGCTGAAATAATACAGACTTCTCTTTGTGTATATCATTTGCTTATATTTTTTATTAATATTCAATAAAAGTTAAATTTTAACATTTTATTCAATTGGTTTTCGCGCCCGATCTCCCATCTAAAGTGAAGGGAGATCAGGGAGTGATATTCAATTGTTTGTTTATTTCATACATATCACGCGTAAAGCGGCTAAACCTGACTAAACTAATGGGCACGACGTGAAAAAGTGCTGTTTGCGCTCCCAAACAACTGACTGTAAATTTCAGCTCGCCACCTCCGGAGGCTGCAAGCCGAAAACGCCAACGCTGGCGGCTGTTGCGCTCAAACGGAGCATCAATTTAATTGCTCTGTTAGGCACCCGGCACGGGCAGCCGCCGGCGCAGACATCTGAATTCCCCTAATATATCACTGATCTTGTTAAATGGGCCACATGATAGAACTTTTCTTTCTGAGCACCAAATACTATTTTTCTAGAGAACAACATCCAGAACCACAGTAGATTGATTGTACTTTCTAGAAATAGTGAATACTATCTGGGTTAACAGTGGTATGGATTAATTTATGTGCGGTTTACTTTATTGATTATTTACTTTGCTAAAATGAAAGATGAGGACTGGACACTTAGGGGTAAATTTACTAAAGGTTCTAAAAGTGAAGAGTGGTGATGGTGGCCGTAGCAACCAATCAGATTCTGTCTATCATTTTGGGACCCCGACATTCGGCTAGTCCCTAACCTAGCCTATATGCTCAGCACACCATTCCATTGCAGTTACATGTACTCACCTTCAGTGGCGTCACAAGGCGGGTGCAAGGGATGCGGCCCGCACCCGGGTGTGACACCAAAATGTCGGCTCCTTCGCAGTGACAGGAGCCAGGTGCTGCAGTGTTAAGTCTCCTACAGCACCTGGCTCCTGTCATAGAAGATGACTGTCTCCAGGGGCAGTTCAGTACAGCCCAGCAGAGGCAAACGCAGGATCTAGTCAGCGGGGTTTCCGTGTGTATTATCTGTGAGTGAGTATATATATATATATATATATATATATATATATACACAGACATTTGTGTGTATATATATATATATATATATATACATACAGTATGTATATATATATATATATATATATATATATCACACACATTCATTCATACACACATGCATGCATGCAGGCATACATACAAAAGCACACACAGAGAGAAACACATACATACTGTATATAGTATTTCACATGCTGTATTCACTACATATTTTATCATACAGTACTCTACCGTCCATCAGGGGCAGATTGGTGGCAGTGTGTGGACGGAGGGAGCTGCTATGGCTGAGCATGCGCAGCCAGCAGCTTCCCCGGGACACTGTCTATACAGAGAGCTACATAGCTCTCTGCTGCAGCAGCTCCGCTATCGCGGTCGCGTACGCGATCACGGCTTTTACTGAGACGGAGACACTGCTGTCTTCGTCTCAAAAAGAAACATGTTGGCTCATCAGGGGGGTTTCCAGGTACTTGGAAACCCCCCCTGCGTGCGCCACTGCCCAGCATCTCCAGAGATGCTGGGCAGGCCCCCGGAGTGATGATCTCGGGATCCCCGTGGGGCCACGCTCCCTCTATATACGGCCACTCCCCACCCCACCCCACCCCCCTATTTGCCACAAACGTGCCCCGGTGATGGTGATCACCCGGTGATGTCTCTAGTCACCCAACCAGGCATTTTATAGCCGTGATTGTAAGCTGCCATTATAGCAACGGGCAAATCATTGTGAAAACAAAAGGGGCACAAATGTGTGGCATAACATGAATAAGGGGCATTACTGTGTGTTGTAACATGAATAAGGGACACTAAAATGTGGTATAATGTGAATCAGGGGCACGACATTTAGTGTGATGTGAATAAGATTGTGCTACTGTGTGGTGTAATTGAATTGGGGGTACTATTATGTGGCCATGCCCCTTCATTGTAAGGCCACACCCCTTATTTTCGGTGCACGGCTTCAGCATGCACTGTCCCTATATTAAAAATGGGAGGGAGGGCGCATATTTATAGTTTACAGTAGGGCACTGACCACCCTAGCACCGGCCCTGGACACAGCAATGATGTCATAGAGACTCTCTGGCCCTCTGACCCTATATATAGGGGGGCCTAGCCAGGGCTAGCCATATCTGGTGAGGGGGAGCATTTGTGTGGATAGCACCGGAGCACCTTATCAAGTTAGCATTGTTTGATTTCTTTCGTTTTTTTCTATTTATCTTATGCCCTGGAGCTGGTCCAGCTGCTTCAGCTAGTTATGCTGTTGCAGCAGTTGCGGAGATGGGTATCCGGTCTCTAGGTCGACCACACTTAGGTCGACATGCATCAGATCGACCACTGTTGGTCGACATGGTCTCTAGGTCGACATGGTTACTATGTCGCCGTTGCAAAAGGTTGACATGAGTTGTTTTTTTAAAATTCATTTTTCGAACTTTGTCATACTTTACGATCCACGTGGACTACAATTGGGAACGGTAAACTGCCCGAAGCTTGCTCGCCATGCGAGGGGACACGGTGACGTAATTGGGCTTCCCGGTCAAAAACCACTCATGTCGATATTTTGTCATGTCGACCTTGCTCATGTCGACCTAATGCTTGTGTCAACCTATTGTAGGTGTCGACTTAGTTACTGTTGACCAATAGTGGTCAACCTAGACACTGTCGAACTAAGTGTGGTCAACCCTATGAACCACACCCGTGGAGATGATGAAGAGGAGACGAAAACTGAAAGCAGCCGAGGAGGAGCAAGCAGTAGCCGAAGATGAACAAGTGAATCCTTGGATGCATACCTCCCAACATTTTTTAATATAGATGTGGGACTCCCGTGCAGCCCGCGAAAATTGGAACAGTTGAGAGGTATGTGGATATGCTCCTCTTGTTCCAAGTAGGCATCCTAATATTTTCTCCTGTATTATACCCCATCCACACCACACAGCGGAATAAACTGACACAGTCATCATCCCAGCTCTATATATAGACTGCGAAACAATATACCAAGTACTAGAAAATGGAGGCTATATAGAACTGCCAATTATTTCCTTTATGGGCTTATTTATCAATCAGTGATACATTTCACTGTGAGTGATAAACTGCACCAGCCAATCAGCTCCTAACTTTAATTTTCAAACACAGTCTGTAACATGGCAGTTAGGAACTGATTGGCTGGTGCAATTTATCACTCACAGTGAAATTTATCACTCATTCATAAATGAGCCCAAAGGATTCAAAATGCAAAGTTAGATTTGACTGACAGTCTCTGCATACAATGTTACTGCTAACTTCAAAAGAAAAAATACAAAGAAAATGAATGAGTGTGGATCAAACAATCCTAAAAATGAAATCAAGTTGGATAATGAAAATTAGAGATGTGCTGCGGACACTTTTCGGGTTTTGTGTTTTGGTTTTGGATCTGTATCCCAGCTCACGTTTAGGATCTGGATTGGTTTTGCCAAAACCACCCTTGCAGGTTTTGGTTTTGGATCTGGATGATTTTTTTTTTTTAAACCATAAAAACAGCTAAAATCACAGAATTTGGGGTTAATTTTGATCCTACAGTATTATTAACCTCAATAACATTCATTTCCACCTATTTCCAGTCTATTCTGAACACCTCACACCTCACAATATTGTTTTTAGGCTAAAAGGTTGCACCAAGGTAGCTGTATGACTAAGCTAAGCGACACAAGTGGGCGGCACAAACACCTGGCCCATCTAGGAATGTCACTGCAGTGTCAGACAGGATGGCAGATTTAAAAACTTGGCCCCAAAGAGCACATAATGCAAAGAAAAAGAAGAGGTACACTGAGGTAGCTGGATGACTAAGCTAAGCGACACAAGTGGGCGGAACAAACACCTGGCCCATCTAGGAATGGCACTGCCGTGTCAGACAGGATGGCAGATTTAAAAACTAGGCCCCAAAGAGCACATAATGCAAAGAAAAAGAAGAGGTACACTGAGGTAGCTGGATGACTAAGCTAAGCGACACAAGTGGGTGGAACAAACACCTGGCCCATCTAGGAATGGCACTGCAGTGGCAGACAGGATGGCAGTTTTAACAAATAGGCCCCAAAGAGCACATAATGCAAAGAAAAAAAAGAGGTGCACCAAGGTCGCTTGATGACTAAGCTAAGCGACACAAGTGTGCGGCACAAACACCTGGCCCATCTAGGAGTGGCACTGCAGTGGCAGACAGGATGGCAGTTTTAAAAAATAGGCCCCAAAGAGCACATAATGCAAAGAAAAAAAAAGAGGTGCCAGATGGAATTGTCTTGGGCCCTCCTACCCACCCTTATGTTCTTTAAACAGGACATGCACAGTTTAATAAACCCATCATTTCAGCGACAGGTGGTCCCCCTGAAAAAAGCTTGCCAAGTTCTACGAATCATAGCTAGCTACAAACATACCACCTCCATATTTTGTGAATATCTCGTGGGTTTCTACTTTTCCATTTTTTTTTATTGCATTTTTATTTACATACTGTATTTTGTGGCAGATGCTTTATTTTTGTTTTTCACAGCTCCCAGTTACACGCATGTGAGCATACCTGTGTGTCACAGTTACACGCATGTGAGCATACCTGTGTCTTGTTTATTTTAGTCATATTTTATTTTTAAATAAAGCAGCCCCTTAGTTGTTTTAGCAGCCCCTCCTGAGTCCCCAGAGCAGCCCCAGATGGGGCAAGTTGAGTTCGGGTGGGTTCGGTAAAGTACTAAGCACGACTGTGCAGTAAATTTTTTTGTTATTGAGCCCCTGCCCTAGTGGAGGTTACCACTCTACAGTCCAAAATCCTTTCATACTATAAGTAGGACTGTGGGCGGAAGCACTGCTAATCTCCGTGCCCACAGCATGCCTCAGCCTGGCAAGCCAGACATCTTCCTGGCTGTAAGCCACCATGAGACTCCATACTGGGCCTTATTCAATAACTGTTTGTGCCTCACAGGTGCTCCTGGCTCATCTAGTGCTGCAGTGCAATGGAAAGCTGATGCAATGCAAGATCACTGAAACTCTGTTCTTCTAACACCGCGAGGTCTTGCGATAAATCTATGCTGCCCTTAGGAAAAGAATATCCCTGTACAACAAATACGCATCTTCTAAATAAATAATCCCAAAATGTGGAATATCAATAATAAATTAAAATTAAGGTTGACTAATTGGAGCCATTCATTTGAGTGAGTCCCTAACATTAAATAATTGAGAAGAACCTCTCTCTAATGCTCCGGCAGAAAACATCACGATTACCTCTCCGGCAGTTGCGCTGGATTATGATTCAGTCTCTTCTGAGTCACACTGACTTTGGCCACAAATGTGGTCTCTCCACACTTTATTTAAAAACACTTTCCATTTCAATTTTCACCTTTGCAGCTAGGTTTCACAAACCTGTTTGTGATGTTGAAGCTTGTTTCATATCTGCTTTAGGCTTTCATTTAAACCTAGGATCAAGTAAAGCAGCACCCCGGGACTTATACAGCATAGGCAGCACCCCAGGAGAATTACACAGCACAGCAGACAGGCAACAGCACCTCTGAACTTAAATGACAGTGGGGCAGCACCCCTGGACTGATAGGGTAGAGGGGCAGCACCCCATATAGGGCAGCACCCCTGGAATGACGTGGCAGACAAAGAAAAGACGTGCAAGATGGAATTGTCATTTTGTATAAACAAGACATGCACACTTTAACAAACCAATCATTTCAGCGACAGGGTGGTCTGCCAAACGATTGTGGCTGAAATTATTGGTTTGTTTATACCCCACCAAAAAAGAAGCAATTAATCTCACCTTGCACAAACTGGCTCTACAGCGGCAAGATGTCATCCTCTTCCTCAGATTCACCCCCCCCCCCCTTTAGTGTTTACATCCTTATCCTCACAGAGAAATAATATTCAAACAAACAAAACCACGTCATTTAGGTGTCAGTGGACTGCTTACGCTATTACCCAAAGTTTCTGAGCTTGAAAATGACTTATGATGAATGTGCTGCAGGTGACGTATAGGGGAGGATGTTCCAAGGTGGTTAACGTCCTTACCCCTACTTATTATGGATTGACAAAGACAACAGATGGCTTGACACCTGTTATCCGAATTTGTGGAGAGAAAAAATCCACACCGAAGAGGTGGTTTTTTTTGGTATTTTGCCTTTTTCATCCCATGGCCAACAACTGTCTCCACTGGTGCCTTATTCAAACAAACCACATCACCATCAGAATCCTCCTCATCAACTTCCTCCGCAGCGCCAGCTACACACATATCCTCCTCATCCTGGTGTACTTCTACAGTGACATCCTCAATCTCAATATCAGCAACTGGACTGGCGGAGTTCCTCCCAGGACTTGCACGGGGCGTGCAAATGGTGGTAGGAGCCTCCTCTTCCCATACAATGTTGTGAAAGTCAGGCCTAGAGATCGAAACCGCAGACAGTGTCAGAACCCCTGTATTTTCACAACACCCCTGTAATTTTACAGCATACAACACAGGGCCAGTGTACATTGTTTTTCACTGAACCCTAGAATTATTACAGCATACAAGACAGGGCCAGTGTACATTGATTTTCACTGCACCCCTAAATTTTTATAGCATACAGGGCCAGTGTAATGTTATTTGAACAGCAATACCCCTGTATTTGACAGCATACAGCAGTGTGCTTTTAATTTTTAACAACTGCACCCCTGATTTTTTACAACATAAAGGGCCAGTGTAATGTTATGAACAGCAACACCCCCTATATTTTACAGCATGCAGCAGTGTGCTTTTAATTTTGAACAACTGCACCTCTGAATTTTTACAACATACAGGGCCAGTGTAATGGTATTTGAACAGCAACACCCCTATATTTCACCGCATACAGCAGTATGTTTTTACATTTTAGCAACTGCACCCCTGAAGTTTTAAAACATACAGGGCCAGCAGCACCCCAATATTTTACAGCATACAGGAGCAGCGTGCTTTTAATTTTCAACAACTGCACCTCTGAATTTTTACAACATACAGAGCCAGTGTAATGTTATTTGAACAGCAACACTGCTATATTTTACAGCATACAGCAGTGTGCTTTTCATTTTTAACAACTGCACCCCTGAATTTTTATAGCATACAAGGGCCAGTGTAATGTTATTTGAACAGCAACACCCCTATATTTTACAGCATACAGCAGTGTGCTTTTACTTTTTAACTGCACACATGAATTTTTACAACATACAGGGCCAGCAGCACCCCAATATTTTACAGCATACAGGAGCAGTGTGCTTTTTTTTTTTAACAACTGCACCTCTAAAGTTTTACAACATACAGGGCTAGCAGCACCCCTATATTTTAAAGCATACAGGAGCAATGTTAATTTTTAACAACGGCACCCCTGAATTTTTACAACATACAGGGCCAACAGCACCCCTGTATTTTCAGCATAAAGGAGGACAGTGCCCCTGCACCCTGTACAACACAGTGACAGCCTGGACAGCAACACCCATGTACAGCTGCAGCACATGAAACACCAGTGACAGTCAGGACAGCACCCCTACCACAGCACAGGTACACCACAGTGATTGCAGCAGCACCACTACAGAGCAGGGCGGGAAGTCACGAGCCGGACTCGGATCCGGGCTCGGGGTGGGATGTTCGGGAGGGTTCGGTTCTCAGGTAACCGAACCCGCTCATCTCTAATGAAAATATATATTTAATAAACGCACATATATATTTTACAAGCTGCTTTGGTGTTCCATAGTGCTAAAGTTACTCGCTATCAACAGGTTATTATCATTCAAAGAACATATAAGCAGCGGACTAAGTACTCACCCAGAGATACACAACGTCTCTATGGTACTATTTACATTCAAGTAAGCCAAGTGTCCATGGTAATAATGATTTCAGACCTATTTCTGAAAACGTGATCCCGATAATATTCTTTATTGCTGCATATCGCAGCTACTGTATAAGGAATGTTTTTTTCAAGCTGCTATGACTTCACTGCCTATTGTACTATTGCATACATATGTCCATGAGGCCATGGATCAGCATGAAGTAAACATCCTGGGTATGTGCTTGCTCACCAGATATAGCTAAATAGGTAACAGCTACGATATCAGCAGCCACAGGGGTGTAACTAAACATTTTTGGGCCACATAGCAACATTTTGTAAGGGCCACTTTGGAAGGAGACATACAACAATAACACAGTAGAAAGCAGACATTGCACACTGGGATGTAGGATTATCCCACCTTAAAAGCTATGGGGTCAATGCAAGTACTCGCGAAAGGTGCAAGCTGCCATTGCCGCATCCATGAAACGCACACATCACTGCATCTCGTGGCCCGATCTCGGCCCAAATTTGCACAAAACTGCCCTAAAGGACTGCAAGCAGCTTTGTTGCAGTTCAGGCTGCCATAAAGTGCGGCTGTTGCTGCACTGACTCACACCCGTGGTATATTCCCGGGTGATTGGATTGACCCCATTGAGTGGACACGCTCTTTATAAGTAATTGTGCCTTACAAACTATTACTGAGATAACCAGAATCATGTAGGAAATAACAAAAATCAAGAGATAAAACGTAGAGAAAATGATCATAAAACCATATAGCACCCTAGATGACCATACAGGTAACCGGACCACAACGTGATATACTGTACTGCAGTAGTGACTAAGGGGAACTTGTACTAAGCAGTGATAAAAGTGGAGAAGTGAGCCAGTGGAGAAGTTGCCCATGGCAACCAATCGGCATTGACGTAACATTTATAATTTGCATACTATAAAAGTATACAGAGCAGCTGATTGGTTGCCATGGGCAACTTCTCTTCTGGCTCACTTCTCCACTTTTATCACTGCTTAGTACATGACCCCCTGAGTGACCTTTCCACTCTCTGCTCCAATCTAAAGAACCTGGATATGCTGAAACTCACTAATCCAAATTATGGTACTCCCATCAAAATGCATAAACAAGAGTAGCGAACACATTTTATTGTGATTGTTCCCAATGAAAGAGGTATGAATTGTTTGCAACGTAATCATTGCATTTATGCACGGCTACAATATAAATGGATATTCTTTAGCTATATATACTTTCAACTGTTTAAATAAACTTGATGGTTTGGATACTTCATTTGTGGTTGTTTTCATTGGCTTTTCTTTTTCCGTTACCTCGATCTGTTTTATTTAACCCAGAAAGTTTGGCCACAAGAGAAATAGGAAGTTTCACTATTTTCCCATAATCTATTGGCTGTGAGGAGTCGTAAAGGCTGCGGCGGGGTTTTAATGTCTCCTCACCCCCTTTTCCTACAGCTATCATACAGGCTGCGGTCTTCTGCATCCTACTTCTATTTCTGTAAGTGCAATGTGCTTTGAGGTAACCAGCCCCTCCTGTCTCCCATTGATATATCTGAAGGGAACAACTTTAAATATTAATCTGAAATATTACTCTTAGCTATGTTAAGACTCCGTACAATCTACAAACATGTCATTCTTTCAGTCTTGAGCGTTCGGTATTCCAAAATAACAACCCCAGTTAATAAGAACATAGAAAAACGTCTAACAGAAATAAAGAACTTTAACTTTTTAACCTCAGCAACATTATACTTTCATCACAATGATAGATGGGTCTTCTTATATTTCTCTAAAAACTTAAAGGGCAACGATTTAGGGCTCTATTTATTACCCAGCCTTGGAGAGAGATAAAGTGGACGGAGATAAAGTGCCAACCAAACAACTCCTAAAAGTAATTTCTCAACTGCAGCCTGTAACATCTCAGGAGCTGATTGGCTGGTACTTCATCTCTATCCTCTTTATTATTCTCCAGGGCTTAGTACATAGACCCCTTAATCATCATGACATAACGTTTGTTCCCAAAAGCATGTACGCCTTGCAACCTTCCTCCATAGGGAAGCGTTACAAGCAGCTAGCTGGCTGCAATTGTACCGTACAGACTACAAACTGCTTCCACAGACTCCCTTATTAGTTCATATTGATTGAACGACATACAACAAGCGAACAGGTCCCAATTTAATTACTGTACCTGCCACAGGGGAAGGCTTTCTGAGCAGCACCCACCTATTCTTCCACTGAAATTACAAAACAACAGGATACGATTAGGGGATCACGCGAATACCTATTTAAAATTCTAGGGCCTGTCGTCAAAGGGAAAAAATGCCCATTTCACTGACCTTTTTTCCATCTCTCAATCTGACTTGACCCTCCACCACAACCGAATCCGTCATCTTCAGTCATGGTTCCAAACAGCTGCTCCCTCCTCTCTCCCCTCTCTCTTTCTGAATGTAGTTAAGCCCAAGGGTCACTTTCAAAATAGCTTTAATAGCTCTGCCTGGCAGGAGACAGAGAGACAGGGAAAGTTGCATTTTGTGACACACGCAGACTGCTGAGCAAATGGCCACTAACTTCTCCAGCCGCCTCCCACCGTCTCTTACCAAGCCTCTCACCCACACCAGTGGGCACCGCGATTAAACAGCTGCCTAAGCTTTTTTCTTTTTACTCTTTAAGGACAGAAATAAATAAAAGAATCCAACACCATTAGCTTGTATTCGGGATAGAAGAATTTATTCTGAAAGAGGAGTAAGTGGGAGTGAATGGCTGTTTGGACATGTGCAATCAGTAATCCTGCTTATTATCTCTTTATCTTGGGGCTTATGAATGGAAGAGGAGAAGTGGGCAGTCAAAGAAATCCCACTCCCGAACTGAGAATGAGTTACATAGTGCAAGATATTAATACTGCTCCGGTACAATTAAGATATTTATAAGTTTTGTCTAAGACCCCACATGCTCATTCATTTAGCAAACCAGATGCTCCCTCAACTGAGAGTGTCACTGTTTCGGAGATATGACACCCAACGCAGTGTATGGTCTCATGCAGCTGTACTGTCAATTTATTCTAAATGTTATTTTTGACCTCGCTGCAGCCACCATAAAGCTTGCTTCCAATACCTTGCTATCCAGATGCAAACTAAGAAATCCATGTAAGAACCTCAGGCCCAGCAGAAAACCCTATGCTACACTGATGAGCCTTATTAAGGGTAAAAGAGTCTGCTCTGCATGTCTGCATTCTATCACATGACAAGACTGTGTCATGCCCTGTGTGTACTGTAAAGCATTAACTCAAAGATGAGCCATGTGAATTGTATTTCCCAGAAGGCTGTTCTGCTGAATAGGACTGATGTCATGTTGTTCTCCCTCTACCCCCCCCCAAAAAAAAAAACGAAGTCAACATAGCAAATGACTATGGAACTTTGCAATAATTTTGATGTTTACCATGGTAATCGTGCCTATTTTTACATAGGGATAACTTTCTCTGTAAGGTTTTATGTAGTTCATTGTTTCAGTGAAAACTGCAAGTTATATATTATATTGAAATACTGTAGAGCTCAACAACTTCCCATAGCCATGTGGGGTCTATTCATGAAGCAGTAAAAAGTGTGGAGAAGTTGCCCATGGCAACCAATCAGCTGCTTTGTATAATTTTATAGTATGCAAATTATAATTATTACTTCAATGCTGATTGGTTGCCATGGGCAACTTTTCCACTGGCTCACTTCTTCCCTCTTTTCACTGCTTCATGAATAGACCCGATGGTCACTTCTCTAAGAGATATACTCCTGGTACCATACATTTATAGGTCATACAGGTAAACTCCATTGATAAAGCTGATATTATCTTAGACCGCAAAGCTATACCCCTTTGTACACTATTACCGTTGAGCCGCTATGGCCGCTAGACTACGTGCATGTGCTACGCACTTTGTACGCTATTTGCGTACAGAGTCCTGCACGTGGTACGCACTTGGCGTACGCACGCTGCGCTGAGTGTACGGAGTACACACAGCTAGCGCACACACTAATGATAACCTTTAAACCTTGTTAATAATACAATGTAATGATATGCTTATACTTTAAACCTTTGGCAGCAAAGTACTGCAACGATGTTATACCTTTAAACCTTAAGTAGCGCAGGCGATACAAAGTATCCGCAGTGCGTACACCTTAACAATGCTTATACACCTTAAACAGGTTAATCTACACCCAGGCAGGAAAGTGAAAACACAACACTGTTTGTAGTTGAAACCACAGGGTTCTAAGGCCTCCGTGGATTTGTTCCAAAAAGGTAAAAACAATACAATTTATACACTACAGGCTAACAAGTAAATCTAAACAGAAATAATGGCTACAGAGAATATACATACGTGAGAATGTTTCGCAAGCGCAACCCGAGCTCGGTCCTCCGCTGGTCATACAGATAGCGTTTAGAGTCTTCTGACCGGCCAGGCAACAATGGTCCTTTTATACACAACATGCATACACAATACAATGGTCACTGTAATCTCATTGTTCATTGGACACAGAGATATGCCTCCACATTACAGCAAAGGTCATAGGTGGATTTGAAAAGGTGGGCGATGTCATTCCCAACTGCTCTTGTGGGTGGTATCCTCTGGATTCCCGCCGCATATGTAATTTACAGTAAATACAGTTAATGTTCATAATCTACTTTTGTACATAACTATACGCAGGAACAAGCGATCTTTCTTTAACTAACACCGGAATGTTACCCTCAAAATACCCTACAGCTGGATACTAGACATCACCTTCCAACCTTTATCTGACTCTTCCTATCATGCAAAGAGGAATCTCTCTGTCCAGGAACTGTTTAAACTAATAATACTCGCTGACATGGTCTAGGGGAACTATATCTACAATATACGCTATTTGGGTTAAATATGCAATGTTCTAATAACACGCTACACGCTCACAAACTCCGCCGTAAATACCCATATCATGCGCATGATCGCCGGAGCGATCTTACGCAACTTGCGGATATGTGCACGCATGGCGGACTGAGTGCACGAGCAGCGGGCATGTGCATGGGGTTAGTACAAGGCATATGCATTATGATATTTTTCGACTTTGACACCATTTTAGTAAATCTGCTTATGTCACTGTAGGCAATGATTGGGGGGGGGGGGGGGGGGGGTTTGCATTTCCTTATGCTGCTTTTCCCATTTCAAGGTATTATTATTATTTCAAAAAGGTTTTATTAGTCGATTTACAGTTATACACAAAGTCAGAATGTTGCATCAGAACAGTAAAAATTACGGTACATATAATAACCCAGAAAAGGAATTATCTAGCAAGCAGGTGAGTAAATCTTTTTTTGTTTAAGTAAGCAAGATGACAGAACTAGTGTATGAAAATAGAGAGTCCCTCAGGCTTATGGTGTGGCCGACCAGTCTAGGGGAGCGAGAGAGTGGAAAAGAAAAGAGACAGGAAGAAAAAAGAATGAGATCGAGAACAAAGAGAGAAAGAGAGAAAGGAGGAGGAGAGGGGTCCAGGTGGCGGGGTCCGGGCAGTCAACACAAAAAGAAGGGAAGGTAACTTAGTTATCTACAGAATGGGGAGGGGGCATTTTGAGGAGCTAGCCAAGGTAACCAGACTTTGTCAAATGCCCCGGTAGACTGCCTAATGATACTGGTCATATATTCCATCTTATACACGTACCAAACGTAAGAGATGACGGATTGCAAGAATGGTGAAGTGGGAGATTTCCAAGCTTTTGCTATTTGGCATGTCGTAGCGGTAGCCACATGACGCAATAGCTTGTTCTGGTGTTTAGTAAAGGTCGGGAAGTCTAGAGGCAGTAGGAAGTATTTAGGGTCCAGGGGGATTGGGACAGCGAGTAGGCACGAGAGAAGTTGAACAACGTCTTTCCATAAAGATACTAATTTCGGACAAGTCCACTATATATGCATGTATGTCCCTTCAGCAGCGCAACCCCTCCAACAACTGTCTGTAACATCGGGATACATCGCCTTTAAAGGAAAGGGTACATAATACCAACGGTATAACAGTTTATACACATTTTCCTTTATCCGAACACAGATAGAACTGGAGGACACATTGCTCCATATTTCTCCCCATTCCTCCTTATCCAAAGTAACACCCAAATCCCTCTCCCAGGCCAACTCTCTGCTATCCTTGGGAGCTGCAGAGCCCTGCAATAGCAAAGCATAGAGGTCAGAGATAAGACCTTTCGTGGAAGAGCGTCTCAGACATATATTTTTAAGAGTGGTGAGAGGCCTAGAAGAGAGAGTGGTATGAACCCCGGAGTGGAAGTGTCTAAGTAGAAGGTATCTAAAAAATTCACTATGGGGGAGAGAGTATTGAGTCTGAATCTGGGTGAACAAAGGAAAAGGTGTGCCAGAGGTGATGTCATTGAGGAAGTAGAAGTTCCCCTGTTTCCAGAGTGAAAAAGCAGATTTAACCATACCCGGCGGGAAGGCAGGGTTATGGAACAGAGGTATAAGGGGAGTTGGGTTAGGGGCCAATTGTAATTTCCTTAGCACGAGATCCCAAATACACAGAGAGCGGGCCACCACTGGGTGGAGTGAGGTGGCACGAGGACGGGCGGATCTCGGAAGCCATAAGAGGGAAGAAAGTGTGGAGAGTCCCAGCTCACTGGCCTCAATAGTTATCCAAACCTTGTCCGTCCCAAAACCACACCACTGAACACAGGAGGCTATTTGAGCTGCATAATAATAGAATTTAAAATTGGGTATGCCTAAGCCTCCGCACCAAGAAGGCTGTTGTAACAATGAGAGTTTAATTCGAGGGTGTTTATTGGCCCAGACGAATCGGGAAGTTTGGTGCTGCAAGAATTTAAAGACGTAGGAGGGAATATAGATCGGGAGCGTTTGGAAAAGGTATATAATCCTAGGGAGGATATTCATCTTTACAGAATTGGCACGACCAATCCATGAAATTAAATAGGAGGACCAGGTTTGGAGATCCGAACGAATTTAGTCTAAAAGTCGCGGAAAGTTCGCCTGAAAAAGTTGGTGGTGTCTGTGGGTAAGGTAAATTCCTAGATATTTAATTTTACGGTTATGCCAGGAGAATGGGAATGTCGATTCAAGTTGTGTCCTAGGCGCAGGGGTAATATAAAAATCAAGTACTTCTGTTTTAGTAGTATTAATCTTATAACCAGAGTATTGTGAATATAGGTCTATCTCAGAGAGGAGAGGAGGAAGTGAGGATGTTGGGTTAGTAAGAGAAACCAATACATCGTCAGCATAAAGTGCAATTTTATATTCCGCCTGGCCGATTTGTACCCCCTTGATATTCGGGTTGAGACGAACCCTGGCCGCTAAAGGCTCCATGACGAGGGCAAAAATCAAGGGTGAGAGCGGGCATCCTTGTCTGGTCCCATTAAATATCCCAAAGCTTGAGGAAGTGACCCCATTGACAGAGACCTGCGCTGAGGAGTTGCGATACAATGCCGAGACACCATCATAAAACTTACTGGAAAAGCCCATGCGTTGAAGAACGGAGAAGGCGAAAGGCCACAAAATGCGATCAAACGCCTTCTCTGCGTCCAAAGCTAATAACAGGGAAGAGGACTTATGCCGATGGATAGAGTGGATAATATCATTGGCCCTTCTAGTATTATCCGAGGCCTGACGGCCTGGAATAAATCCAACCTGATCGGGATGTACTAATATAGAAAGAAGGAGGGCCAATCTCAAAGCTAGGATTTTTGCGTAAATTTTCAAATCGACATTGAGCAGTGAAATAGGCCTATAATTGCCGCACTGGGTGGGGTCTCTGTCAGGTTTTGGGATCACTAAAATATCAGCTTGAGTGGTTGCCAGAGCGAAGGATACGCCCCCCAAGATCTGGTTAAAGAGGGCGGTAAGGTGAGGGGCCAATACTTTAGCGAAGTGTTTGTAATAGTGCGCTGTGAAACCGTCAGGGCCGGGGGCAGCTGAAGGCTGCATAGACTTCACGGCTGTTAACGTCTCCTCTACTGAGATATCCTGATTCAGTTTATCTAATTGGGCTGTGGAGATGCTCGGGAGAGGGGTCAAGGACAGGTAGGAGTGTAGTCTCCCTGGATCGAGGGAAGGGGAGTGCGTTGGGGTCGGCAAATTATAGAGAGAGCTGTAGTAATCATTAAACTCTTCGACCATTTGTTTAGGGTCATAGGTGAGACCACCCAAGGTTCGGAAATACAATTTGTCAATTGCGCCACCCGCATGTTTACGTCGAAGTTTATTCGCCAGTAGAGAATCAAATTTGTCTGCTTTATCATAGAACTTCTGATTCAATCTACGAAGAATAAAAACTGCACGACGGGACAAAAGCGCGTTCAATTGGCCTTTTAAGTTAGTCAGTTGTGCAAGTAAAGCGGGGCAGGGATTTGACTTATGTTGGGTGGCTAGGATAGCGATTTGCGATTCTAGCAAGTGTATCTCCTGCGTCACTTTTTTGTGAAACGAGGAGGTCCGTGCCATGAGAAGACCCCTCAAGGTGACCTTATGAGCCTCCCAAATAATACCAGAAGAGATGTCAGGTGTGATATTTTCAGCGAAGTATTGTTCTATCGCCAGTTGTATTTCTGCGGAGACTGATGGGTTAAGCAACAGAGATTCATCAAATCGCTATTTGCGAACCGTGTGTGCGGAATGATAGGTCAATGAGAATATAAACACCAGAATGGTCAGTCCAAGTGAAAGGGGTTATTCCCGCATCAGTAATTCTAGAGGCAATGGAGGAAGAGATGTGTAGCATATCAATCCGGGTGTAGTGCTGGTGTGGGGCCGAGTAGTGGGTATAGTCTCTGGCGACCGAGTGGCAGAGACGCCACGAGTCTCGGAGGTCGTGAAATTTAAGGGAGGCTGCGAGCGTGTGTGAGGCTCTAGAGACGAGGGGGGGGGGGGCAGTCCTATCTAATATGGGGTCAAGAATAGTATTAAAATCCCCACCCAATACGATGTGACCCTGTGCAACTTTGCCAATGTAACGGAAAAGGGAGTGGAAAAACTGAGGTTGATCTTGGTTAGAAGCGTATACAGAGATAAGTGTCAGGATTTCAGAATGGAGTGTACCAATAACCATCAAGTATCGACCTTCTGGATCCGCCACAGTTTTGCTATGTGGAAATGGAATGTGACGATTAATTAAAATTGCAACCCCACGTTTTTTACAGTCCGCTGAGGCGAAGAAAGTTTGTGTAAATTGCTTACCACGGAGTTGAGTATGGGAGCCCGTAAGGTGAGTTTCTTGGAGAAAAACTACGTCAGCCTTCTCACGTCTACAGGCACTCAGGAGCACCGTTCGTTTTTTAGGGGAATTGAGGCCGTTTACATTAACGGATAATATCTTTAGGGGCATGGTGGCCTGGGGAACAATATCTCATTTGGAATCATAAAAAAGGGGGTACAAAAACAACGGCCTCCCGGGGTCAAGCTACCCATAAAAGAGCGATGGCCAATAAAATAGATACCCGGAACCCACCACAGGGACAATGGGAGAAAAAGGATTTGAGGGAAAAGAAGGCCACAGAAGGAAAGCAAGGAGGAGCAAGAAGAGAGAAGAAAAAGCCCACTCGGGCAGAAACCCTGTAACAACGGGGCCCGTAACAGGACCGCCAAACAAAGGAAAAATACAATCAATAAAATATTCAAATAAGGGAGCATGGGGGTAGTGGCACGCACCAACACAGCAGGTTGGCGGCCTAACCTAGAACAAAAATGGCAGAGGCCAAAAAAGTATGCAACATGAAGACAAACCTGTGTCATGAAGGGAGGGAAGGGAGAGGGGAGAGAGAGAGAGAGAGAGAGAGAGAGAGAGAGGGGGGGGGGGAAGAGAGAGGGAAAAAAGAGGGGGGAAAAAAAAAAAAAAAGAGGTTGAGGGGGAGTTGAGAAGGAAGGGAAGGGGAGGGGGGCATCAAAGGGGGCAGTGAAGCAGCAAAATGTGGTCCGTACAATAGGCTACGTAACAACGGACCAAACCACAAAACGACCAGTCAACTTTTGACCAGGAACCTAAAGGCAAAGTAAACAGTTAGAAACGTAATGGGTGAAGCATCCGCAGGACCATCATACAGAGTGCCTGAGATAAACCAAGGGGGTCCACGGAGCAGGGACCAAGTCAGCCCGCTCCGAGGGTGCCCTCAGCGTTCAAAAAAATCTGTTATCAGTGGATATATAACATTAACAGCATTATATCAAATCAACAAAGAGAAAAAGAAGGGGGGAAAAACACACCACATCCACAAGGAGGTCCTAAGAATAAAGGACGAACAGTCTAGTCTAGGGGGGCCTCCAGCAGGTAGATGTAATGGCACAATGAAAACAATGGGAGAGGAAAGTGTGGGAGATCAGGGGGGAGCACCATCTTCGTCCCCATGACGAGACACTCTCGTCAAGTCCGGCTGGGGCGGACGGGGTCGTTGTGATTTCGGAGAAGCTGATGGGTCGACAGAAGAGGACAATGATTCTGGGAGAAGACCGAGCTTGTGAAGCAGTTCCTGCCCTTGTGGCAGGGTTTTAATTGCATAATTGGTGCCTTTAAGAGAGAACTGTAATTGGAAGGGGAATCCCCAGCGATATCGGATCTGGTGCTGGCGTAGAAGCCTAGTGATCGGCTGGAGGTCCCGCCGCTTCTGGATGGTCGAGGGCGCCAGGTCTTGGTAAATCTGCAACTGCATGCCTCGGAAAACTATGTCAGAGGAGTCCCGGACGGAGGCAATTATCTTTTCTTTCGAGCGGTAATAATGGAGACGGGCTATAATGTCCCGGGGAGGCTGGGATGTTGACGGTTTGGCCCGCAAGGCCCTGTGTGCTCTATCAAAGATGCAATCCTCATCAGACAAATCCGGGACCAAATGCTGGAAAAGGTCAACGTGGAGCTCTGAACTGATTCCGCCACATTACGTATCCGCAAATTATTGCGAGGGGACCGGTTCTCTTGGTCTTCTTGGCGCTCCTTCAGGGTCTCAATTTCAGCGTGGAGCCTTGAGAGCTTGTGGTCCAGACGCAGTTGCGAGCGGCATAAATCGTCAGTCTTAGTCTCCAAGGCATCTGTACGATTTCCAAGTGAGGCAATCTCTGATTTGAAGTCCAGGACCGCCTTTGACAGTTCCTGTTTGAAGGCTGTTTGCACTCCCTCCAAGAGGCCAGACATCACTGCCTGTATCTGAGGGTCAATACCCAACTCCGAAGATCGCGGGGATGAAGGAAACTCCGGAGAGTGTGCCAGGCTCTGGGAACACTTAGTCTTGCCGCCAAAAAAATTTGTGGGTGCTTGGGGAGCCTTCTTGTTCCTTTGTGACATAATGAAAGCGGGTGGGGGAGAGGTCTATCCTCTCCGGTAAAGATGTAAAATAAAGGGAAAAGGAGCAGGGAGGTAAAGAGTAGTAGTTGACACAGGAGAGCTATGAGGCGGTCAGGCTGACCGTGGGGTGCTATACATCCAGATACCATCGCGGCCACGAGGAGCACCAGGGCCAGGACGTGGAGGTGGCAAAGACGAGAAGAGTATATCGCTGCTGTAGCGGCTGTAATACAGAGTTGGAGCTGCTGCGACTACTTTCCGACACACCCTTGTTGTAAAGTGTATCGGGGATCCCCAGGAATTGCCCAATAGGGGGCAGGAGGTAGTGGGCCCCGGTCACGGACCAGCCAGAGACCGGGGTACCCTGCAGCAACCTCCAGGGACAAGCAATATACACAGGGGCTCAAGCAGGGATATAATGTGGGCCAGGACAGAGGGTACTGCAATAAACCATATGCGTGGGGTACGCACCCCGGGATAAATATAGAGGGTTGCAGGCAGTTCAGTATATCTCCTAACACGCCTGATGGCAGACAGCCCCAGCAGCCTAGAAACACAAAATTAAATACAGCCAGGGACAGTGAAGAAATAGGCTGTCACAGCCCTGCACCTTCAGATTGCTCCACGATCCTGTGCACTCCCGGCAGTTGGTGTGGACAGCCCCGGCTCCCGTGCGTGTGTGCTGTGCCTCGAAGACCCGCCAGCAGCGCCGACAAGCAGGGGGGATGCAGCAGAGGGAACCCCCGTCCGAGCGCCGAGCAGCGGCGGAGGCCGTCAGCAGGTCTTTCTCTCACTCGCGGCCCTCGGCGGGAGTCTCGGGGAGGGACGGAGTTGCCAGCCGCACTCACCTCCTCCAGCGGTAGCAGGGCAGTGATGTCAGCGCGGGGAAGAAGGGAGGGATGTCCGCGGCCCGGGTCCCGGTCACTGAAGGAAGCAATCAAGGTACCGGCTTCCCCTGGGCTGCCAGGCCGCAACCCGCACAGACGCAGGAGGCGTCTGCCGGCTCCGCGGACAACAGCACCCAGTGCGGGGGGACCCCAGTAGATAAGGAGGGCACCCCAGGTCAAAATAAAGGCTGTAGGAGAGGGACTTCAAGGCAATCAAGGCAGGAGCCCCAGTTCCACACATCTGCCTGGACTAGTTGGCAAGCCACGCCCCCCCAGTTATTATTATTATTATTATTATTATTATTATCATTACATTTTATTTATAAGGCGCCACAAGTGTTTTGCAGCGCAGTACAAATGACAGTACATTGAGACAAAACTTAACACTACAGTAAATAAATAACAAAAATAGAGTACAGGTAACAAAGAGCACCACAATTCTCAAAACATAATACAGCTTAAGGGCCCTACACACTAATAGATTTTACTAAACGATATGAACGTTCTCGTTCATTAATGAACAAGAACTCGTTCATATAGTTTAGTGTGTAGGCACCAACGATGAACGATGCGCGGCCCCGCACTCGTTAATCGTTGGTGCCCCGCCGCTTATGCATGCAGGCCAATATGGACGAGATTGTCCATATTAGCATGCACTGCTATGGAGGCGGGTGGCGTGGGGAGTGAAGAAACTTCACTCCCCCCGTCACCTCCCCCCACCGCCGGGTCGCCCGTCGGCCATATCCGCCGTCGAGCAGCTCGGCGGCATATCGCCGAATGTGAAGGGGGCTTTAGATGTAAGTAGCGAGTGAGTGATCAGCGTACTACTAGGACCTGGTGGCCATAGATGGAGATGAGCCTTTACCAGCAGGAGAAAAAGCGGATAAAGATGGACGCTGAGTAGGAGAGAGCTGTGAGTGAAATGTGTCAAGAAAAGGGTTTTGACAACAAGAGGAAAGAGGGCCCTGCTCTGACCATCTCAAAGCAGAGATGGTCAAGGCATGAGGCAGGGGGATGGAGGAGCTGCCTCAGGACTAGGTTATACATGAATGTCTAAGTTCTGGGTGAATGTCTATATTGGTCTTTAAAATATTTAGATCTGGTTACTGCATAGCAGAGCTGAGTGCTACAAATTCTGTATTACTGTATTCTGTATTATGTTCAATATGAATGTACTGACAAACATTGCATCCCGCACCTGACATCTATTCTTATTGTTAGACAATGTTAAATACATCATCCATCCATGCTTACCTATTTATCCTCCCTTTGTGATAGGGAATTACAGATCTCGATGTTCCCAGCTATCAAAAAAGTTGAAATGATTTAGGAGTTGGCAACATTCTATTATCATTTCCAGGTAGACAATGGTGCAGAGCGGGAGCACGAAACAAATCCTAAGCAGCGATACCTATTCAGACTCTCCATGTCACTGTCCCCATCATGCAGATACTGAAAATAGGAATAGGTTTTATTTTATTTTTCTGTTCTACTTACCATTTTAAATATTTCTATTCAATTATAATACCCAAAGAATAGGTAGAAAGAACTGCATCTAATTCCATCTTACTCCATTTTATACACAGGAGAAGAGGAACTATAATGTAATGTAGCTGTATCGAAAACATTTCTTTAAAGGATAACGATTTCTAAGGCCAGATGTTTAACATAAGTATATTACTGTATGCCAAATTACAGGCAGTTATCAACTAGTATTTGCTTTCATACAATTACCAGGGCCATTGAGACATCCACGGGGTTCAGGTACTGAGGGGGCATGACCAAATCTGGGAGGTGTACAGGGGCGGATTGGGATCAAACACCAGCCTGGGAAAGTTATGGAAGCAGCCTTAATGGGGGCGGAGTCTGAGGTGGAGGGGCCTGTCAAGAGGGTGGGGTCACTCCTCAGAGGTCCTAAATCACAGTTGGGGCCTCCTTTGCTTCACGTTAAGTTAATGTTTAACTGCGACTTTATGCATATGCTGCTACAATGCCCTTCGCTGATGTACACAGAGCCGGCCCTAACCAATATGATGCCCTAGTCAAGATTTTGGCTGGTGCCCCCTAGCACCACCGCTGGTTCCGCCTCTGACCTTGCACCTCTTTCCCAGCACCACCACCCCTCACCCATAGCAGTCCTTATTTTGGTGTTTGTACCCCCTATATTTTAAATAGGAACAGATCGCACATTTGGCGCACAGCCCAAAAAGGGGTGTGTTTTTGCTGGCAAGGGGCTTGGCCACACAATAGTAACCCCAATTCCAATTACACCACACAGTACTGCAACTTTATTCACATTTGTCCATAATTCATATTACATCCCACAGTAGTATCACTTTACCTTATAAACGTTACTCCTCACGGTAGAGCCCCTTATTCACATTACATCACACTGAATTGCTCCTTATTCACATTACACCACACCCTATTGCTCTTTATTCACATTAGACAACACAGTAGTGCTCTTTCTATACGCAATGCCACATAGTAGAGCCCCTTATACACATACTGCCACACATTAGTAATGCATTTATAGACATAATTCCGCACCATAATGCCCCTTACACATGAGACAAATGTATTAATGTCCTTATAAACATAATGCGCCTTACACATTATGACAACCTTTATTAATGCCCTTTTACACATAATGTCCCTTACACATATGCCGCACATTATTAATGCCCTTATACACATAATGACACACATTGTGCCCCCTACATATTTGCTGCATATTATTAGTGCCCCTATACACATAATGACACACATAGTGCCCCTTACACATATGTTGCACGTTATTAATGCATTTTTACATGACACACATAGTGCCCCCTACACATTTGCTGCACTTTATTCGTGCCCTATTCACATAATGACACACATACAGTAGTATCCTGCTACACATATGCCACACATTATTAATGCCCTTATACACATAATGACACACATAGTGCCCCCTACACATATGTTGCACATTATTAATGCATTTTTACATGACACACATAATGCTCCTTACACATATTCCGAACACTACTGCACAACCAACCCACTCACATGCACACAGCACTCACACTGCCACTAACACTGTGACCTCTGCCTCTTAGATACAGATGTGTCCTCATAATTATTGCCTCAATGCTAACGTCAGGCGCCTTTTTTATGAAAATGCATCTTATTTGCATTGCTATGTGGCTAGGATGTACAAGCAGCTTCTGCTTATTAAAATGATATGCAGCATGCCTATATACTGTGTGAGACTGTGGCTGTATCTGCATATGAAATGCTACACACAGAATATAGGCATGCCGCATATCATTTTAATCAGCAGAAGATGCTGATGCCCCTAGGCATATCAAATGCCCTAGGCAATTGCCTAGTTTGCCTATGCCTATGGCCGGTTCTGGATGTACATCTGTACGTCTGAATGAATATACAACTGATATGCCCACTTTCAGTATCTACTGACACTGCTGTCATGCTTTATAAACCTCCTAATGATAATGTGTGGACCTCCATTCTAAAAGTAAAACATTCTATACCCTTAATACCATGAAATAATGACACGGAGAGTTGAATTTGGCAGAAAATTGTTAGCTATGTATTGTACCCTAACCATTAGAAAAAATCTGTAAAGTAAATATTAAGTTAACATGCCGAATCAACCGACATATGGTGGCAGAAAAAAGAACGGCTATAGATAACGTCAGAAACATTAAAAACCCAAACAATCCTAATCTACCACAAACCATATATAGGTAATAGGTGCCCGACTCAGACCTCCACGCTGACTGCCCACCCTGATGGGTGAGGACGCTGCCCCCTGCTGGGTGATCTAGCGGCCTTAAAAGTCAATGGAGGTGAGTGCACCTAAACCACACCAATACTGTAAAAACTGTGACTAACAAGTCAAACTATAACCTGCCGTTCTTTTCCGCCAACAGCGAAAGACTCTTCCACAGAGTCTTCGCACCGCCACCATACCCTCAACCTAACTCCTGCAACACCGGAAACAGATCCTCCAGGAAAAACATCATCCCTTCCTTGGACAGATGCACACCATCAGGCCGAAAAAGGTGACTTTCACGGAACCGAATCCTAGGGTGGCGAACCACTTTCCCTCCGTGAGCCAATACCCACTTCGTCACTGCAGCATTCACCTTTTGCCTGGCCTCATCAATAGGGCGACCGTCCGCCACTCCTTGCCAACGCAACCTTGGCACCATCATGGAGAACACCAAAACACAGCTGGGCCAAGCTGCGGCAACGCTGGCCAGATCTTCCATCATGGCCCATCTCAGCTCTAAAGATGTCCTCTTCCTCAGATCGTTGCCACCCAAGTGGACAACCAGCACCCTAGGGACTCCATGCTCCCTGACCTGACTGACCAATCTACTCTTCAGATCTTGCCACATCATCCCACGCCAACCAAGCCAACGAACACCATGAGCCCGGGGAAAAAACTGCGCCCCATCCGAGGCCAAAAACCTGGCTGCCCAGTAAACATAAGAGTGGCCAACTACCCATATTGACAATACGTCTTCTACCCAACCTGAAGTGAAGGAAAGGAATAAAAATTGGTTATATCCTAATATGAGCTTATTGCATGCATTAACCTGAAGGATCTGCCAAAAGAAAAAAGGTTTTAGTTTCTTAATGAGTCACGGCCTAGCCGTTCTAAACAAGCTTCAAGCCAATCGAAGCATAACATAAAAACACAACGGGAAAGATCAAATTAAAATAAGGCAAAAAAAATGGGGGGGTTGAGGGGGGGGGGGGGGTGAGGATTAAATGGGAAAAACATGTAAGAACTCAGCTGGAGGTGAAAGCATAAAAAACCTGCTGAGGGACTTTGTATTGTAACTGATCAGCCGAATTGTGTAAATTGAAATTCAGTCCGTCAAGTCAGGCAAAAAATCGCAAAAGAACTCCAGACCCCCGCTGCCAGCAGCGGCGAGTAGCTAATCCTTGAGTAGGATGAACAGGGGAGACAAACAGACACAAACAGCACAATGACGTACTTAACCTTCCAACATTAACTTAATTAACGTTTATTAAAACATTAAAACCGAAAAAACTCATGAAACCAGGCGAATATAACGTTTGTAACTGGAAGACTTCCATCGGCCCACCGCCTGAATCTCCGCAACGGAAAAACCCGCCGACGCAGCCGACGTTGCCGCCCCGATTCAGAAAGAATTCATACCGAAAGCAGCGAGTGAAAGGCCCAAGCCTGCCAGACAGCGACTTAGCATCCAACGAAATTGATATTTCGTCAATGGTAAACCGTCATAGTGCAGCAGCCATGACCCCCTCACATCGGGCCAAACTGCTGCATATTTCAATGCCAATCTCACCGGGCAAATGCTCCCCTCCAGAGACGGTACCAAAGTGACCCATCGCCCTCTGCCTACTTGGTCCATCTTAGAACGACGCAGTCTGCACAGCAAAGACCTCTCACCCACTACCACGTCTACTTGAAGCATGCGCGAATCTGCCCATTTAGATGGCGCTACCAGCTCCGAAACCCGAAAGGCTCCGTGATAAGCCATGGAGAACGCCAACTGGAACAACAGTGACTCAAAAAGTGACGATGCGACACCGACTACAGCACCGATGACAGCTGGGAGCAAAGCCGCATCAATGGGGCGCTGCCTATCTGGCGGCGCTGGCGCAACACGCGCCCACCCTTTCATCGCCTTCACAAGAAGCCCGCTCTTTGTCACGTCAGGAACACCTTTGATTTTATTAAAAAATGATATCCCAGCTAAGTACAGGGTCACCACCGCTCTGGACCTACCCGTGACAAAAAGCTGCCAAATAAAAGAAAGCATCAGCCGATGCCCGCTCTTACCTTCTTGACTCCGTCCTTGGACAAACTCTTCCCACTCGCTCCAAACTTGACCGTAAGCCTTGAGCATGTTCGGAGCCACTGATCGCATCGCTAGGCCCTCCAGTCCGGTCCGATCACCTGCCAGACCAAACCGGGACATTGAAAACCCCGCTCATCGGCCTCAGGTGCCAACAGCCGAAATCTTTCCCACTGCCCGCGGAACAACGCGTCGGCAATTCCGTTCTCAATTCCTGGAACATGCTGCGCGTGGAACCATACATTCCTACGCAAGCATGTCAGCAACAATTGCGCAAGCACCCTCAAAACCACCAGCGACTTCGCCCTCTGATTATTGATCGCATGCACCATGCCCAGATTGTCGCACCTGAACAAAAAATGCTGCGATCAGCCAGACGTTCGCCCCAAACCTCCAGGGCTACCATAACGGGAAAAAGCTCTAGCAGCAAAAGGTCCTTAGTGAAACCTTCGCGACACCATTCCTCCGGCCAAGGGGCCACGCACCAAGATCCCTCTAGGTAGCAACCGAACCCAGAGGAACCCGCCGCACCCCATTGAAGTCCTCCAGGAACGAGGCCCAGACGGCCAAATCCCTCTTAATCTCGGAGGACAAGCGAATGAAATGATGCGGCCTGGCACACCCCGCCGTCGACCTCTCCAGCTTTCGGCAGAAAACCCTGCCCATCGGGATGACCCGGCAAGCAAAGTTCAAGAGGCCCAGCAAAGACTGCGCCTGCCGCAGCGTAACTTTGTACGACGCCACGAACTGCCCGATAACCTCACGAAGTTTCTCGACCTTGGCCTGAGGAAGGCGACATGAGCCTGCCACCATGTCGATTTCAATCCCCAGGAACGACAAACAGGAGACCGGCCCCTCCGTTTTATCCTTGGCCACAGGAACGCCAAAGTGATAAAACAAGGCTGGAATGCTGAACAACAAGTCGCTGCAGCGTGGCGAATTCGCCGGTCCCACACACAGGAAATCATCGAGGTAATGCGCAACCCCATGATCTCCCGTAGAAGACTGCACACACCAGTGTAAAAATGTGCTAAACTTTTCAAAGAATGAGCAGGAAACGGAACACCCCATCGGCAAACATTTGTCAATGAAATATTCCGAAACCCCATAAAACCCCATAAAACGGAATGAGTCCAGGTGCAATGGGAGCAACCGAAACGCGGATTCAACATCGATCTTAGCCATCAGAGCTCCCGGGCCATAAGTACGGACCATCTCCAGAGCCTCGTCAAATGACTGGTACACCACCGAACATTGTTCTAGCGGTATTGCGTCGTTGACCGACGACCATGACGGGTAGGAAAGATGCTGAATGAGCCTAAAAGCACCCGGAGTCTTCTTGGGGACTACCCCCACTGGGGAAATGACCAGGTCATCCAATGGAGGCAAGCTAAACGGGCCCTCCATCCTACCCAGTCGCACCTCTTTTCCAACTTTCTCACGCAAAAATAATGGGAAGGTGCGAGCGGATTGAAGATTTTTGAGGGCCCAAACCGATACCTCTCCCGCAACCAGCAGGCGTAAAACTTGAAACCCTGAAACAAAAAATTGGGGTCCGGCCTATTTGGATACCATCCCAGCCACTTGGACATGGCATCCAAATTAATTGGCGTTGGGGCCCTGTTGAGCGATCCCGCTCCCGGTGGGTTTCGCATAGCCTTGCTTACCCCTTTGACCTTGCCGATTGCCCTTAAAACAGTTGGAGGCCGGGTGGAAGCCGCCACATTGCAAGCATGAATGTCGAAAACGACACTGCCTGCCGAAGGAACAGGTCGCATTATTAAATGCGAAGCACTTTCCCCTCGCGGAGGCCTGTCCGCCCACGCGATTAGCTGCACTTCCTTTTCTGCCCGGCCCCCCCCTACGCGCTACCCCCCTGGGCGGATGACCCAGCGCGCTGCCCATCCGCCCCCGCATTCCGGGGCTCCTTTGCAGCTTGAGAAGCCCGGGTGACCTGGAGCCAGACCTCTACGTCTTTGCATCCAAAATCTATTATCTGCAAGCAGTCCTGCTTTTCCCGGAACTTCTCGTCATACATTCGCCATTCTACACCCGTTGATGTTCGTTGCATGTCGTGTATCAAGTGCAGGTACCGGATGACGTTCATGTGTTCATCCGGCCTCTCCTCCAGATAACATGCCGCAAAGATGCAGAAACCAGCCAGCCAGTTGTTAAACGTACGGAAAGCCTCAGCTCCTATGCCCTTCTTAGCCTTCGCTGCCTTATACTCCTTTTTTGCGTCCTTAGCCAGCGCGAACATATCCACGTAATCGCCTCTACAGATCTTCTTCCGGCAGCTATCCTGCAACCCCCTCAACACTGCCGTATAGTCATAATGGACTACTCCGGGCAAGTTACGGCGCCTCTTGGCCCTGCAAGTGTTCTCGCTAAGCCGCTTGTGCCTCTTCTGCCTCTCCCGCTGCCCTGCCGCTTTTTTAGCGTACTTCGCCGCCCTCTTTTCCGCTCTAGTCGTGCTACTAACCTCGGATGCTTGTGACAATAGGGATGAAGAAGAGGAGGAACTAACCGGAATAGTGCGTGCGCTGGAGCCCGAAGGCGAATCCTCCACCTCACCTGACGTTGCCGACTGCTCGGACTCGGACTCCCCCGGTGTGGAAACCTCGAAATCCTCTTCATCGCTTTTGTCCACCGCAACCTCACCACGATCACCTGAAAAAGACGACAAAGCACGGGACCCGGAAACCACTCCTGGGGCATACATAGTATTCCGGCATACATCCACTCCCGCCTCTCTTCCGCGCCCCGTCCCTACTTGGTGGTTGCCTAACTGCGCCGCGGCCGCCCCCAGGTCATGGCAAGTGCGAGCTATCCGCTGAACTGCCGACCCCGATGGCGTGACGGATGCCCCTGCTTCTGTGCGCGCGCCTGAACGCCTCGCTGACCTCGGAGATGCGGCTGCAACCAATGGGCCCAATGCCGCCACCACCGTTGACAGTGCCGAGGCTAATTCCCCGGAGGCCTCTTGTCTGCCCCAAAAATCGCGGCCATTACCGGTGGCAGCCCCCGCGGTCGCCGACGTCCGTATTCTGGCCCGTCGGCCGGCGGGTGCAGAGAAGGGACCCACCGGCAAATAAGCCGCCTGCCCTTCTGGTGACCCGCTGGCCCCCCTAGCCCTAACCTGCCTGGTCCTTCTCCCATCAACTCCCCCATCTGCTCTGTGCGGGCCCGCACTAACTACACTGTGCCTGCCGCCGCTCCCGCGCGCGTGCCCTCCTCCTGCAGCCCGGAGCTCCCTCCAGCCGCAGGGAAGGCACACCTGCGGGGCTCTACCCTTTCATTTGTATAGTGCCTTCTATGCCCCCCCCCCCCCCCGCGCCGCTCCCCGCCGGACTCTGGCTGTAAGGGAGGCAGCAGGGGAGACTCATGTCCTTGTGGTGCCGCTGCGCGCACACGCACGCGAGCGGCGCCGCTATCTGAGCCCCGCCTTCCGCCGGACTCCGGCTGCAAGGGAGGAATCAGGGGAGACTCATATGCTTGCGGCGCCGCTGTGTGCACACGTGCGCGGTTGGCGTCATTGGCTGTGCGAGCGGCCGCGCGCGACCTCAGTGCGCGCGCACCGCCGCTTCCAGCCACTCTCCGGCCAGCGGTGGGGGCACCGCCGGCCAAGCTCCTGCGAAAGGCCTCATTTGACCCGCCGCCGCTCTCCGCCCACCCCGTCTCCCTCGGCCGGCATCCGTCCGCGGCCTTGACAAGGGAGACGGGTGGGGAGACGGGACGGGAGCCTCCGGACGTCGCCCGCTCTGGCGCGCACGAGCGCGCCCGCGGGTCCCTGCTTCTTGTATCTCCTGAGGTGGAGGTGAAGGCCGATGCCCGGCCACCTCACCTCCCTTCCCTCGCGTCCCGCGCATCACCCGCCGCCCGCGGCCGGAGAAGGCAAACTAAAAGAGAGAGACCCCTAGATGACCTATACATCCCTATATATGCTGATCCCTCCCCTATCTACCATTGGCTGTACTTTTCATAACAATTAGGTCCACACCCATCACAGGAGGTTTAACTCTCTCCATTCCTATGCCTGTCATTTCATTCTCATTCTACTTCTGATTTTATTGATTTTTCATTCTACAAACCCCTTTTTTTTAACCTTATATGTTTCAAAGTACAGGGAGGGGGGAGCACATACTACATACAGCACAGTACAGGGAGGGAGCACACACTGCATACAGTACAGGCAGGGCCGTCTTAACAGCAGTGTGGGCCCCTGGGCACAGCAATGCACTGGGGCCCCTACCCATCCTCCAGGGGGGGTGCTATCAGCGGCATTTTTGATGTCCCGCGGGCGGAAAGGGGGTGTTCTATCTTCCGCTCAGCATGAAGGACCTGGATCTGTAATTTCTGCTAATTACTCCTTTACTGCACAGATGGGGTGGGAGGGAGAACACTAAACTTTAGAAGGTGGCATTGGGATGAATGAAGGGGCCCCGGTACATGACTTCCAGGGTGGTAGGGGGTGTTTAATACGTATGGAAGGGGTGGATAGTGGAGTGGGCTTAATGTTCATAATTTTCTGGTGAGAGAGTAGCTTACTTGACTGAAGATATCTCAAGTTCCTGGAAAAAGATTTCTTAGCTTTGAATTGGATAAAAAATTAGAGTGTCTCACCTTTCAGGAGGTACTGGGGACTTGGGGATCAGAGTTCAGGAGCCAGAGCAATTCACCAACGAATATATAAAACTGCATATTAGGCGTGTGGAGCTTGAGTAGGGACCTGCTGCTTGAAGGCTGATATCTCTTGTTCTGGGCATAGTAGAGAAAAGCTGCCAATGTCCACCAAAAGTGAAGAGTCCCAGCTTTTGAACTGTGTCCTCAGAAAATCTCTAAGTCATACAAAACCTGAGATATCTGGCTGGGAAGAGCAATTAACAGGCTTGGATGGGGACCACTGCTTTGAAGTCTGATATCTCTGGTTCCCTATGGCCGATTTTCAAAAATCTGGTACCTCTGGAAAGAGGGGACCCTAAGCTATCAGCCTAGGGCCCTTACACTCCTGGGGCCCTTGGGCAAGAGCCCATTGAGCCCATACGAAAAGACGGCCCTGTGTACAGGGAGGGAGCACACACTACATACAGCACAGTACAGGGAGGGGGGAGCACATACTACATACAGCACAGTACAGGGAGGGAACACACACTATATACAGCATAGTACAGGGAGGGAGCACATACTACATACAGCACAGTACAGGGAGGGAGCACACACTATATACAGCATAGTACAGGGAGGGAGCACATACTACATGCAGCACAGTACAGGGAGGGAGCAAACACTACATACAGCACAGTACAGGGAGGGGGGAGCACATACTACATACAGCACAGTACAGGGAGGGAACACACACTATATACAGCATAGTACAGGGAGGGAGCACATACTACATACAGCACAGTACATGGAGGGAGCACACACTACATACAGCACAGTACAGGGAGGGAGCAAACACTACATACAGCGCAGTACAGGGAGGGAGCACACACTACATACAGCACAGTACAGGGAGGGAGCACATACTACATACAGCACAGTACAGGGAGGGAGCACACACTATATACAGCATAGTACAGGGAGGGAGCACACACTACATACAGCGCAGTACAGGGAGGGAACACACACTATATACAGAACAGTACAGGGAGGGAGCACACACTACATACAGAACAGTACAGGGAGGGAGCACACACTACATACAGCACAGTACAGGGAGGGAGCACACACTACATACAGCACAGTACAGGGAGGGAGCACACACTACATACAGCACAGTACAGGGAGGGAGCACACACTACATACAGCACAGTACAGGGAGGGAACACACACTACATACAGCATAGCACAGGGAGGGGAAGTACACACTACATGCAGCACAGTACAGGGAGGGGGAGCACATACTACATACAGCACAGTACAGGGAGGGAGCACACACTACATACAGCACAGTACAGGGAGGGAGCACACACTACATACAACACGGTACAGGGAGGGAGCACAGACTACATACAGCACAGTACAGGGAGGGAGCACACACTACATACAGTACAGGGAGGGAACACACACTACATACAGCACAGTACAGGGAGGGAGAACACACTATATACAGCACAGTACAGGGAGGGGGAGCACACACTACATGCAGCACAGTACAGGGAGGGGGAGCACATACTACATACAGCACAGTACAGGGAGGGAGCACACACTACATACAGCACAGTACAGGGAGGGAGCAAACACTACATACAGCGCAGTACAGGGAGGGAGCACACACTACATACAGCACGGTACAGGGAGGGAGCACAGACTACATACAGCACAGTACAGGGAGGGAGCACACACTATATACAGCACAGTACAGGGAGGGGGAGCACACACTACATACAGCACAGTACAGGGAGGGAGGACACACTACATACAGTACAGTACAGGGAGGGAGCACACACTACATACAGTACAGTACAGGGAGGGAGCACACACTACATACAGCACAGTACACGGAGGGAGCACACACTACACACAGTACAGGGAGGGGGCACACACTACATACAGCACAGTACAGGGAGGGGGAGCACACAATACATACAGCACAGTACATGGGGGAGCACACACTACATACAGCACAGTACAGGGAGGAAGCACACACTACATACAGAACAGTACAGGGAGGAGGAGCACACACTACATACAGCACAGTACAGGGAGGGAGCACACACTATACAGCACAGTTTAGGGAGGGAGAACACACTACAGACGGCACAGTACAGGGAGGGGGAGCACACACTACATACAGCACAGTACAGGGAGGGAGCACACACTACATACAGCACAGTACAGGGAGGGAGTGAAGGGTTAAACATGCTATATAAACTGTTATGTGCTTGAATAGACACGTACACACTCTCTACAGGATACCCTTATCTGTTCATACAATACAAGGCTTGTTTGTGTCTCTATCTTCAAGGACAGTTCCATACCAGATCAAACCTGTTATTTCTTCTTCTGTGTGTTACCAAATATCCTGTGTTACCAACTTTCTTAGAGGTTTGAGACGTTTGCAGAAAACCCATATATGGAAATCCGCCTGATGTACTATCTCTGTCTTCTGCCTAGTAACTACTAACGAGCCAATAAGAGTGTAACACATGTCAGTTACACCCATGTACGTCGTCTTTATAAACCATTGTTAACCTTATAATAAACCAGAGTAATTCTTAACCATTGACTCGTGTATTCCATATCACGTTAAGTCTTACTCTCACTGGTACCAAAGAGGTCATCATATCGAGGGGGCACAAAAAGGGTTAATTCCTTACAGCTGGGGACTCAGTCCGGGATCCAGCCGATCGTCCCCTGATCGGTAAGATAGAGAATTTTGTTGTCTGTCTTGTCCGCTAAGGGATTGCGACCATCTACTGGATCTGAACTCACTCCGTGTTCCGGGAACACGTGACAAGGTAATATTTAAGTCCGGGACTTAATGTTACGTAGTTTTATGTAAAGGATTTTTTTTTTTAAGGCGCCATAAACAGGTATCAGGGATACCATAGAAGGACCAGGGGTCCACAAACAGGTATCAGGGATACCATAGAAGGACCAGGGGTCCACGTATTTAAGGCGTCATAAACAGGTATCCGGGATACCATAGATGGACCAGGGGTCCAAATAACAACGCCTCCTCGATTTGATCACCTAAATATTTGTATGTCTGTCTTATAAGTACTCATATTGTAATTTTTCTATTAAGGACACTCAGTGAACGGGTGGTAAGTGCACGGATGCTGAGTCTCAGAGGACATTGTTGTTTACAGTGATTTTAAGTAAATTTGAAAGTTGATTTGTAACAAATAACATTGTCCACGATTGCAGAGATATTAATTGTACGGGTGGTAAGTGTACGTACATTTGGTATCACAAGTTGTACTGTTGTTGTTTTCTGTTCCCGGTAGTTTGTGTAGAGAATATGCACTCCCACATGTTACCAATGATCTATGACCAGATCAGCTGAATGCATACATAGACTATTGTTCCCCTTCCCTGTTATTTGTGAATTCTTTTAGAAATATATTGCGTGGGTGGTAAGTGTACACGCACTATATGACACTGTGTTTGGAACAATCTATGTTTTTTTTTTATGATAAAGATTGTTATTAATTCAGTTTAGACACGTTAGTTACTTATTGGTAATATGGGATCAGATCAGAGTAAAGAGACTGAATACCCCCCTCCCCTCCCGGGAGAGACCTGCAAGGAATATGTTGCTCGTGTCTCCCCTACAAATTACTACTTTGTTAACCCCTGGCTAGACAATTTAGTGGGATGAACTGAGTGAACATCTGGACGCAGTGTTTAAAACCCGCTCGTCCCTAGCAGTAGCTTGCAAACAGAAACCTAGTGAGAATGTGACTGAATTCTGGAAGAGATTTAAAAAAAAAAAATGCTGGTCAGAGGAAGCAGGTCTCACCCTAGTAAATACTGACAGCTTACTTATTTCCACATTTATAAACAACATGCTGCCTTCTGTGACCTTGACAGTAAAACAAAGTGTTTCCAGTTGGACCTCAGACAACATTGAGGAATTTGCTAAACACTTATATGAGAAGGAAGCAGCAGGCTGTTTTGACATTAAAAAGACTACTCAAAACGTACTGACGCACAGTTTTCAGAACCTCCGGAGGCAACACAGGAACCCTCGCCCCCAGCGGGACACCCCACATAATAGGGGTCCCCCTGCACCTCCAAACAGACGACATACATCCTGCTTTAACTGTGGCAAGGATGGACACTGGGCTAGGGACTGCCCCTACCCCCTTAACAAACCTAGGCAGCCATCAACTGAATCTGCCCCCCTTAGCAACGTTCCCAGGGACCCCCCAAGGTTCCAGATTGACTGGTAGGGACAGCCCCGCTGACGGGGCCCGGAGGAGGGTGTCCCGACTTTCATGCAGCTCACAGAACACTGGAAGGAACCCCCAATGATCAATCAAGGTGTCAATGGAACAAGTGTCCCATTCCTGATTGACAGCGGGGCCACCACCAGTGTTCTGTGCAGGGACCAGTACCATGGGCCCCTGAGAAAGTCCGCTCCTTCAATGAGAATCAATGGGAAACCCACATAAGCTTACTCCACTGTACCTATCCCTATTGACACACCACGGGGACATTACATAGGGACTCACTCATTCACTGTCATACCTGACTGTCCAGTTAACTTGCTGGGAGGAGACCTCCTTACTGAACTACAGATAACCATCACCCCTACTGGTAGGGGTATGGACATAACCTCACCACACTTCCCCGTGCTCACTGAGACCACTGAACTAGATACAATAGACCCCCTTGTGTGGGCAGAAGGTCCCTTCGACACAGGCCTGATATCTTGTACCCCCTACAAGGCCACACTGAAACCTGATGTACACCCCGTTTACCAGAAACAATATCCATTGTCTAAAGAAAAAATGGATGGTCTAAAGCCCATGGTAGAGCAATTCTTAAAGCAAGGCATTCTCAAACATGTAGTATCCCCATACTGCACACCAGTTAACCCTGTAGCTAAATCAGATGGGACTATAAGGTTTGTGCAAGATCTTAGAGCAATTAATCAGCTAATTGTTCCTATTGCACCCATTGTACCTGATGTAAACTCACTCATTTCAGCCATCCCTGTACACGCTGCATTTTTTTTCAGTAATTGATTTAAAAAATGCATTTTTCAGCATACCAGTGGACCCTCAGACACAATTACTTTTTGCTTTTTCTTTTGAGGGCAAGCAGTTCCCTGGCACCCCCCCTATGGTTCTGTCCTGCTACAGTATGCAGATGATCTGCTTCTCTGTAGTCAAACGGAGGAGGCCTGCCGAGAGGATGGTATATCACTGTTAAACTGGCTCTGTGAATGTGTCTAAAACAAAAATGCAATGGTGTAAAAAGCATGTCGATTATTTGGGTTTTGTACTCACAGAGGGAGAAAGGAAAATCAGTCCACAACGCATTCAGTCTGTATTGGGCCTGGTCACCCCAACTACTCAGAAGGAAATGCTATCCTTTCTGGGCATGATTAATTATTGCAGACAGTGGATATCTGATTGTTCCTACTATGACAATATCTTGAGACAAGCCACTCTCAATGACAAACCTAAACAGATTCAATGGTCACAAGAAATGTTAACTGCATATGAAAGTCTAAAATGTATGTTGGTAAAAAGTCCGGCACTGGGCCTCCCAAACTATGTACTACCGTTTCATTTATATGCAAGGGACAACTGTAAAACCATGGCGGGGGTACTGACTCAATTTCATGGAGGCAAGCTGCGCCCCGTGGCATTCTTTTCCAAAGTAATGCCTGCGTCGGTCCAAGGTATGCCTGCCTGTCTTCGGGCACTAGCGGCCTGTGCAATGGTAGCTGAAATGGCAACTACACTCACCCTAGGACACACCACTGTACTTCACACAACCCATGATGTTTTGGCCATTCTTAAAGGATTACATACACAACACATGTCTGCCCAACGCCTTAGTGGCTATGAAGTACAATTGCTGGGAAATCCCTCCCTCACCATCAAGTATGCTAATACAACTTCAGGTCCTGCCCCTATTCTAAACACTCTTCTTGGTCTCAAAGGTCCCCAAGATGACTTGCCCGACGACCATGACTGCTGTCTGACCATAGAGACTGAGACATCTCCCAGACTGGACATGTCCCCCATACCTGTTCCTGGCTCTGACCATGTTTCTGTTGACGGCTCTTGTGCTAGACCAAATGACTCCGCATACCAAGCCATGGCCGTCATAACCCCACCCATGATAAATGATCAGTATCTATTTACTGAACTCCAAGTTTCTGCCTCCCCCAAAGATTTAGCTGATTGGTTGTTTCCAATAATGCAGAAGAATCCTAAAACAGGATTAATCTGCAAAGAGGGGAAACCATGTATACCTCAAGTAAGCCCTCCCTATCATACTAGCAGAAATCAGAATAACTCCCCAGAAAACCCTAGGTTATTCACCTTTTGAAATACTCATGGGAAGACCCTTCCCCACACCCTGGGCTAAGAAACCACTAATAGTACAGGAAGGTGATTTAGAACTTATAAGGGAAGAGTACGTTAGGTCCCTTATAACGAAACTAGATGAAATTGAACACAAGGTTGTTTGTAAAAATCCTTCTAACCCACAGGAACCAGCACATCCTTTCCAGGTCGGAGACAAGGTCATTGTGAAAGTGCTCCCCAGGAACAAAGGTCCAGGAGATTTTGCCTATGGTCCAGAGACAGACGTTGTAGCAGTGACCAGAACAGCTGTCCTTACTGAGGAGGGGCCCACCTGGATCCATGCATCCCGAGTAAAGAAGATACCCAGCCCAAACCGCGAAGCAAGTCCAGGAGAGGTACTAACGGGGGCAGACAGCCCTGACCTCCAACGAGGAGAGGTACTAACGGGGGCAGACAGCCCTGACCTCCAACCAAGATGACCTCACACATGGAGAAGATGATTGTGAACCACGGACCCCGCTGGGCATGTGTTATCCTAACCTCATCACAGTCCTAACACTTCCCTGTAGAACTGAGGTTAACATCTCACAAAAGGAAGGGGTGACCACCTTATGGTATAACGCCTCCAACACACACGTAGCCACCTATGTCTTAGATTACTTTCTGTTCTCCAAGCTTGCTGAAGCAAAACACTCTATACACAAAAAAAGAAAATCAGGAATATCTGAGACAGTTTATATTTGTGTTACTGATTTATGGTGGGGATACAACTGTGATTCCTGGGGATCTGTGGGGTGGAACACAGGAATTGACTGGGGGTACAGACCATCAGACGCTTTAAATAGATGGAGCCAACCTGATGGAATACCTCTACTCTCTAGAATGTCTATCTTTAAGATGGACGAGGGCCTAAGTGCATATAGGTTCAGATTAAACATAGAACGCCCCAGCAGAGCAGATAATGGTACCTATGTAGTTGGAATATGGTGGGGAACAGGATACTATAGCGAAAGGCAAAGCTTTCATTTATGGGACATGTTTAACAATCCAGCGTATCAGTCTAAGGCTATCCCCCAAGGTAAACCCCTAAGGCCTCATATAGCTACCTTCAAGGATATGATAGCCATTAACAATCCCACCTTTGAAGACATCCTAGCTATTGAAACTGGTTTCTCTGACATCAATTTCTGGTTAGAATGGATGAAATATAGCGCCAATAAACATAATAAAAGTAACTGCTATGTTTGTGGCAGATCTAGGCCTCACCTAGGCACAGTGCCCCTTAATATACCCCTAGAGCAGGAAAGTTGTTTTTTCAGCCTTTACAACGGCACCAAAAACCAATGACAGCCAATGTGAAATGTGGAAAAAGGAATACCCCATACTCTCAAAAAACCCCAACCCTGGTAACACAATAACCATATACCCAGGTAACTACACCTGCTACAACTCCACTAGACACTCTGGCAAGGATTTTAAAAATTTTCCTCCTGGATACTGCTCAGAAACACGTAACACCATCCTAGTTAATCAAACCAAGTCCCTAGGGGACATTTATTATATCTGCGGAGATTTAAAACTCAGAACTAGATTAGATATCCCATGGAAAGGTCAATGTGCCTTAGCCAAAATAATTATGCCATTACACATACTCCCAACTAATGAAGGTTCCCCTACCTCAAACACTGCTCCCACACATAGAAGAAAAAGGGAAACCCCAATAGGTAGCTTCAATCCACATGTTTATATTGACACAATTGGGGTCCCAAGAGGGGTGCCAGATGAATTCAAAGCTAGAGATGAAGTAGCTGCAGGATTTGAATCCTTAATCCCTATAATAACTGTCAATAAAAATGTTGCATAGATCAATTATATCTACTATAACCAACAGAGATTCATCAATGATACCAAAGTTGCACTCAAAGGTATAGCTGAACAATTAGAAGCCACCTCCCAAATGACATTCCAAAACCGTATGGCCTTAGACATGATACTGGCTGAAAAGGGTGGAGTTTGTGTCTATATAAAACAGGTAGAAGGATGTTGTACCTTTATCCCTGACAACACAGGGCCAAATGGTAAAGTTACCCTAGCCATAAAAAAACTAGATGATTTATCCATAGAGCTAAAAAAGAATTCAGGTATTGATAACCCATGGAGCCAATACTTTGGTTGGTTTGAAAATTGGAAACAGGGTCTTGTTCAACTAGGAATCTACATATTGATTGTGATAGCAATTTTTTGTGTTGTTTTCTTTTGCATTATACCCTGCTGCAGAAAACTCGCTACAAAAGGTATTGAAAACTCGCTTATGTATGAAGCCGTCCTTACAATCCCTCCTAACTCCCCTGCAGCCTATAAGCAATACCTAACTGAATATAGAAATAAAAAGCTCCATGTAAAGAATCATGTTATATAAATATATGATTCTAAGAGGGGATTGAAGGGTTAAACATGCTATATGAACTGTTATGTGCTTGAATAGACACGTACACACTCTCTACAGGATACCCTTATCTGTTCATACAATACAAGGCTTGTTTGTGTCTCTATCTTCAAGGACAGTTCCATACCAGATCAAACCTGTTATTTCTTCTTCTGTGTGTTACCAAATATCCTGTGTTACCAACTTTCTTAGAGGTTTGAGACGTTTGCAGAAAACCCATATATGGAAATCCGCCTGATGTACTATCTCTGTCTTCTGCCTAGTAACTACTAACGAGCCAATAAGAGTGTAACACATGTCAGTTACACCCATGTACGTCGTCTTTATAAACCATTGTTAACCTTATAATAAACCAGAGTAATTCTTAACCATTGACTCGTGTATTCCATATCACGTTAAGTCTTACTCTCACTGGTACCAAAGAGGTCATCATATCGAGGGGGCACAAAAAGGGTTAATTCCTTACAGGGAGCACACACTACATACAGCACAGTACAGGGAGGGAACACACACTACATACAGCACAGTACAGGGAGGGAGCACACACTACATACAGAACAGTACAGGGAAGAGGAGCACACACTACATACAGCACAGTACAGGGAGGGAGCACACACTATACAGCACAGTTTAGGGAGGGAGAACACACTACAGACGGCACAGTACAGGGAGTAGGCACACACTACATACAGCAAAGTACAGGGAGGGAGCACACACTACATACAACACAGTACAGGGAGGGAGCACACACTACATGCAGCACAGTACAGGGAGGGAACACACACTACATGCAGCACAGAACAGGGAGGGAGCACACACTATACAGCAGAGTACAGGGAAGGAGCACACACTACATACAGCACAGTACAGGGAGGGAGCACACACTACATACAGCATAGTACAGGGAGGGAGCACACACTACATACAGCACAGTACAGGGAGGGAGCACATACTACATACAGCAGAGTACAGGGAGGGAGCACACACTACATACAGCAGAGTACAGGGAAGGAGCACACACTACATACAGCACAGTACAGGGAGGGAGCACAGACTACATACAGCACAGCATCATTCCCAGCTCTGAAGAACACGGAAGAGGAACATTGCGCCCGAAAAGGGGGCGTGTCCTATGTTGAAGGGGGCGTGACTTCACGGAGGGGGCATGGCCAGCACAGTACAGTACACACAGCACAGTACAGGGAGGGAGCACACACTACACACAGCACAGTACAGGGAGGGAGAGCACACACTATATAGAGCACAGTACAGGGACGGGGAGCACACACTACATACAGCACAGTACAGGGAGGGAGAGCACACACTATATAGAGCACAGTACAGGGAGGGGGAGCACACACTACATACAGCACAGTACAGAGAGGGAGAGCACACACTATATAGAGCACAGTACAGGGAGGGGGAGCACACACTACATACAGCACAGTACAGGGAGGGAGCACACACTACACACAGCACAGTACAGTACAGGGAGGGGGAGCACACACTACATACAGCACAGGACAGGGAGGGAGCACACACTACATACAGCACAGTACAGAGAGGGAGAGCACACACTACATACAGCACAGTACAGGGGGGAGCACACACTACATGCAGCACAGTACAGGGAGGAGGAGCACACACTACATACAGCACAGTACAGAGAGGGAGAGCACACACTACATACAGCACAGTACAGGGGGGAGCACACACTATATAGAGCACAGTACAGGGAGGGGGAGCACACACTATATACAGCATAGTACAGGGAGGGAGAGCACACACCACATACAGCACAGTACAGGGAGGGAGCACACACTACATACAGCACAGTACAGGGGGGAGCACACACTACATACAGCACAGTACAGGGAGGGAGCACACACTACATACAGCACAGTACAGGGAGGGAGCACACACTACATACAGCACAGTACAGAGAGGGAGCACACACTACATACAGCACAGTACAGGGAGGGAGCACACACTATATACAGCACAGTACAGGGAGGGAGGAGCACACACTACATACAGCACAGTACAGGGGGGAACACACACTACATACAGCACAGTACAGGGAGGGAACACACACTACATACAGCACAGTACAGGGAGGGAGCACACACTATATACAGAACAGTACAGGGAGGGAGCACACACTACATACAGCACAGTACAGTGAGGGAGCACACACTACATACAGCACAGTACAGGGAGGGAGCACACACTACATACAGCACAGTACAGGGAGGGAGCACACACTACATAGAGCACAGTACAGGGAGGGGGAGCACACACTACATACAGCACAGTACAGGGAGGGAGCACACATTACATACAGCACAGTACAGGGAGGGAGCACACACTACATACAGCACAGTACAGGGAGGGAGCACACACTACATAGAGCACAGTACAGGGAGGGAGCACACACTACATACAGCACAGTACAGGGAGGGAGCACACACTACATACAGCAGAGTACAGGGAAGGAGCACACACACTACATACAGCACAGTACAGGGAGGGAGCACAGACTACATACAGCACAGCATACCTCCCAACTCTGAAGAACACGGAAGAGGGACATTGCGCCCGAAAAGGGGGGCGTGTCCTATGTGGAAGGGGGCGTGACTTCACGGAGGGTCCGTGATCGTGAGCCACACCCCCGCGTTTTCGGCACTGAGGGGGCATGGCCAGCACAGTACAGTACACACAGCACAGTACAGGGAGGGAGCACACACTACACACAGCACAGTACAGGGAGGGAGAGCACACACTACATACAGCAGAGTACAGGGAGGGAGCACACACTACATACATCACAGGACAGGGAGGGAGCACACACTATATACAGCACAGTACAGGGAGGGGGAGCACACACTACATACAGCACAGTACAGGGAGGGAGAGCACACACTATATAGAGCACAGTACAGGGAGGGGGAGCACACACTACATACAGCACAGTACAGAGAGGGAGAGCACACACTATATAGAGCACAGTACAGGGAGGGGGAGCACACACTACATACAGCACAGTACAGGGAGGGAGCACACACTACATACAGCACAGTACAGGGAGGGAGCACACACTACATACAGCACAGTACAGGGAGGGGGGAGCACATACTACATACAGCACAGTACAGGGAGGGAACACACACTATATACAGCATAGTACAGGGAGGGAGCACATACTACATACAGCACAGTACAGGGAGGGAGCACACACTATATACAGCATAGTACAGGGAGGGAGCACATACTACATACAGCACAGTACAGGGAGGGAGCAAACACTACATACAGCACAGTACAGGGAGGGAGCAAACAGTACATACAGCGCAGTACAGGGAGGGAACACACACTATATACAGCATAGTACAGGGAGGGAGCACATACTACATACAGCACAGTACAGGGAGGGAGCACACACTACATACAGCACAGTACAGGGAGGGAGCAAACACTACATACAGCGCAGTACAGGGAGGGAGCACACACTACATACAGCACAGTACAGGGAGGGAGCACATACTACATACAGCACAGTACAGGGAGGGAGCACACACTATATACAGCATAGTACAGGGAGGGAGCACACACTACATACAGCGCAGTACAGGGAGGGAGCACACACTATATACAGAACAGTACAGGGAGGGAGCACACACTACATACAGAACAGTACAGGGAGGGAGCACACACTACATACAGCACAGTACAGGGAGGGAGCACACACTACATACAGCACAGTACAGGGAGGGAACACACACTACATACAGCACAGTACAGGGAGGAAGCACACACTACATACAGAACAGTACAGGGAGGAGGAGCACACACTACATACAGCACAGTACAGGGAGGGAGCACACACTATACAGCACAGTTTAGGGAGGGAGAACACACTACAGACGGCACAGTACAGGGAGTGGGCACACACTACATACAGCAAAGTACAGGGAGGGAGCACACACTACATACAACACAGTACAGGGAGGGAGCACACACTACATGCAGCACAGTACAGGGAGGGAACACACACTACATACAGCACAGTACAGGGAGGGAGCACACACTATACAGCAGAGTACAGGGAAGGAGCACACACTACATACAGCACAGTACAGGGAGGGAGCACACACTACATACAGCATAGTACAGGGAGGGAGCACACACTACATACAGCACAGTACAGGGAGGGAGCACATACTACATACAGCAGAGTACAGGGAGGGAGCACACACTACATACAGCAGAGTACAGGGAAGGAGCACACACTACATACAGCACAGTACAGGGAGGGAGCACAGACTACATACAGCACAGCATACTTCCCAGCTCTGAAGAACACGGAAGAGGAACATTGCGCCCGAAAAGGGGGGCGTGTCCTATGTTGAAGGGGGCGTGACTTCACGGAGGGTCCGTGATCGCGAGCCACACCCCCTTTTCGGCACTGAGGGGGCATGGCCAGCACAGTACAGTACACACAGCACAGTACAGGGAGGGAGCACACACTACACACAGCACAGTACAGGGAGGGAGAGCACACACTATATAGAGTACAGTACAGGGACGGGGAGCACACACTACATACAGCACAGTACAGGGAGGGAGAGCACACACTATATAGAGCACAGTACAGGGAGGGGGAGCACACACTACATACAGCACAGTACAGAGAGGGAGAGCACACACTATATAGAGCACAGTACAGGGAGGGGGAGCACACACTACATACAGCACAGTACAGGGAGGGAGCACACACTACACACAGCACAGTACAGTACAGGGAGGGGGAGCACACACTACATACAGCACAGGACAGGGAGGGAGCACACACTACATACAGCACAGTACAGAGAGGGAGAGCACACACTACATACAGCACAGTACAGGGGGGAGCACACACTACATGCAGCACAGTACAGGGAGGAGGAGCACACACTACATACAGCACAGTACAGAGAGGGAGAGCACACACTACATACAGCACAGTACAGGGGGGAGCACACACTATATAGAGCACAGTACAGGGAGGGGGAGCACACACTATATACAGCATAGTACAGGGAGGGGGAGCACACACCACATACAGCACAGTACAGGGAGGGAGCACACACTACATACAGCACAGTACAGGGGGGAGCACACACTACATACAGCACAGTACAGGGAGGGAGCACACACTACATACAGCACAGTACAGGGAGGGAGCACACACTACATACAGCACAGTACAGAGAGGGAGCACACACTACATACAGCACAGTACAGGGAGGGAGCACACACTATATACAGCACAGTACAGGGAGGGAGGAGCACACACTACATACAGCACAGTACAGGGGGGAACACACACTACATACAGCACAGTACAGGGAGGGAACACACACTACATACAGCACAGTACAGGGAGGGAGCACACACTATATACAGAACAGTACAGGGAGGGAGCACACACTATATACAGCACAGTACAGTGAGGGAGCACACACTACATACAGCACAGTACAGGGAGGGAGCACACACTACATACAGCACAGTACAGGGAGGGAGCACACACTACATACAGCACAGTACAGGGAGGGGGAGCACACACTACATACAGCACAGTACAGGGAGGGAGCACACATTACATACAGCACAGTACAGGGAGGGAGCACACACTACATACAGCACAGTACAGAGAGGGAGCACACACTACATACAGCAGAGTACAGGGAAGGAGCACACACACTACATACAGCACAGTACAGGGAGGGAGCACAGACTACATACAGCACAGCATACCTCCCAACTCTGAAGAACACGGAAGAGGGACATTGCGCCCGAAAAGGGGGGCGTGTCCTATGTGGAAGGGGGCGTGACTTCACGGAGGGTCCGTGATCGCGAGCCACACCCCCGTTTTCGGCACTGAGGGGGCATGGCCAGCACAGTACAGTACACACAGCACAGTACAGGGAGGGAGCACACACTACACACAGCACAGTACAGGGAGGGAGAGCACACACTACATACAGCAGAGTACAGGGAGGGAGCACACACTACATACATCACAGGACAGGGAGGGAGCACACACTATATACAGCACAGTACAGGGAGGGGGAGCACACACTACATACAGCACAGTACAGGGAGGGAGAGCACACACTATATAGAGCACAGTACAGGGAGGGGGAGCACACACTACATACAGCACAGTACAGAGAGGGAGAGCACACACTATATAGAGCACAGTACAGGGAGGGGGAGCACACACTACATACAGCACAGTACAGGGAGGGAGCACACACTACACACAGCACAGTACAGTACAGGGAGGGGGAACACACACTACATACAGCACAGGACAGAGAGGGAGCACACACTACATACAGCACAGTACAGAGAGGGAGAGCACACACTACATACAGCACAGTACAGGGGGGAGCACACACTATATACAGCACAGTACAGGGAGAGGGAGCACACACTACATATAGCACAGTACAGAGAGGGAGAGCACACACTACATACAGCACAGTACAGGGGGGAGCACACACTATATAGAGCACAGTACAGGGAGGGGGAGCACACGCTATATACAGCATAGTACAGGGAGGGGGAGCACACACCACATACAGCACAGTACAGGGAGGGAGCACACACTACATACAGCACAGTACAGGGGGGAGCACACACTACATACAGCACAGTACAGGGAGGGAGCACACACTACATACAGCACAGTACAGGGAGGGAGCACACACTACATACAGCACAGTACAGAGAGGGAGAGCACACACTACATACAGCACAGTACAGGGAGGAGGAGCACACACTACATACAGCACAGTACAGGGGGGAACACACACTACATACAGCACAGTACAGGGAGGGAGCACACACTACATACAGCACAGTACAGGGAGGGAGCACACACTACATACAGCACAGTACAGGGAGGGAGCACACACTACATACAGCACAGTACAGGGAGGGAGCACACACTACATACAGCACAGTACAGGGAGGGAGCACACACTACATACAGCACAGTACAGAGAGGGAGAGCACACACTATATAGAGCACAGTACAGGGAGGGGGAGCACACACTACATACAGCACAGTACAGGGGGGAGCACACACTACATACAGCACAGTACAGGGAGGGACCACACACTATATACAGCACAGTACAGGGAGGGAGAGCACACACTACATGCAGCACAGTACAGGGAGGGAGCACACACTACATACAGCACAGTACAGGGAGGGAGCACACACTACATACAGCACAGTACAGGGAGGGAGCACACACTACATACAGCACAGTACAGGGAGGGAGCACACACTATATACAGCACAGTACAGGGAGGGGGCACACACTACATACAGCACAGTACAGGGAGAGGGAGCACACACTACATACAGCACAGTACAGGGAGGGAGCACACACTACATACAGCACAGTACAGGCAGGGGGCACACACTATATACAGCACAGTACAGGGAGAGGGAGCACACACTACATACAGCACAGTACAGGGAGGGAGCACACACTACATACAGCACAGTACAGGGAGGGGGCACACACTACATACAGCACAGTACAGGGAGAGGGAGCACACACTACATACAGCACAGGACAGGGAGGGAGCACACACTACATACAGCACAGTACAGTACAGGGAGGGAGCACACACTACATACAGCACAGTACAGGGAGGGAGCACACACTACATACAGCACAGTACAGGGAGGGAGCACACACTACATACAGCACAGTACAGGGAGGGAGCACACACTATATACAGCACAGTACAGGGAGGGGGAGCACACACTACATGCAGCACAGTACAGGGAGGGAGCACACACTACATACAGCACAGTACAGGGAGGGAGCACACACTACATACAGCACAGTACAGGGAGGGAGCACACACTACATACAGCACAGTACAGGGAGGGAGCACACACTATATACAGCACAGTACAGGGAGGGGGCACACACTACATACAGCACAGTACAGGGAGAGGGAGCACACACTACATACAGCACTGTACAGGGAGGGAGCACACACTACATACAGCACAGTACAGGGAGGGGGCACACACTATATACAGCACAGTACAGCAGTGGCGTGCGGTGAGGTTAGTGGCTGGTGAGGCATGTCCGCTACCACCGCCGCTATGGCCACTGCCAGTGCCCGCTACTGTACTGCCAATGCCTGCTAAAGTTGCCCCAACAGCTAATTCCCAGTCCGATGCCGCCGCCAATGCCAGCGAAGTCTGGGAAGCAGCAGCAGCCAGGGCCGGTTAAGGAGAGCAGTGGAGGGTATGCCTGGAAGCGGAATTACAGCTGCATGCCCCAGCACATATCCAGTAATCACGCCCCACTCCCCTTATGCCCCAGCACATATCTAGTAATCACCCCCCCCCCTCCCTTTATGCCCCAGCATATATCCAGTAATGACCCCCCACCCCTCCCCTTTTCCCCTGGCACATATGGTGTAATTGCCTGCCCCCCCCCCCCTCTTCTTTTCCCCTGGCACATATGGTGTAATTGTCTGCCCCCCTCCCCTTTTCCCCTGGCACATATGGCGTAATTGCCTGCCCCCCCCCCTCCCCTTTTCCCCTGGCACATATGGTGTAATTGGCTGCCCCCCCCCCCCCCCCTCCTCTTTTCCCCTGGCACATATGGTTTAATTGCCTGCCCCCCCTCCCCTTTTCCCCTGGCACATATGGTGTAATTGCCTGCCCCCCCCTCCCCTTTTCCCCTGGCACATATGGTGTAATTGCCTGCCCCCCTCCCCTTTTCCCCTGGCACATATGGTGTAATTGCCTGCCCCCCCCTCCCCTTTTCCCCTGGCACATATGGTGTAATTGCCTGCCCTGCCCCCTCCCCTTTTCCCCTGGCACATATGGTGTAATTGCCTGCTGCCCCCCCCCCCCCATCATACCCTGGCACAGTGCACACATCTCCGTGCTGAACGCTGCTGTGTACGGTCCATGTGCTGCCCTGCTATCTGAAACACAGAGCGCAGGGCAGCCTATGGTCTGTACACAGCAGCGCTCAGCACGGACACGGGAGATGGCGGGACATCCAGCTCTGTAAAGCGGCTCTCAACAGCGGGGCGGACACGCTGGACATGTGGAGGGGCGGAGGATAGTGGAGTATGTCGGGCGGCGCCGCCCGACGCTGGCCCTTACCTGGAGCAATAGTCAATCCGGCGGCAGTGCGAACGGGACCCGGCATTCAATGAGAGGTAAGCAGGCCATTGGAACAGGTGCTATGGTGCAGGAGCCTCTCTCAGGGTGGAGGGTGGGCTGGACCCCAGGGGGGAGCTGTCATTCTGGTGCCCAATCATATCTGCCTCAGTGACAGGGGCGTGCTTTGATATGGGCTGCAAGCACGCCCCTGTCACTGAGGCACTCACACTAGTGCCGCTTACAGCGCTTTTTAAATGGGCTTTTTACTGCCCATTTCTTAGCCCCGCCCCCCGCTTCCAATCCTTTATAATTGTCCGCGGGAGGCACCGCTCTCGGTGCCTCCTTCACTAATTTAAACCTGTTTTTATAATGAAAACATGAATACATTAATATAAAGCATTTACTTATGACACAGAATGTGTCATAAGTATCTTTGTATTATTGTAATCATTGATGACAGGGGAGGCACTGCCTCCCCTGCCTCCCCTGACTGCACGTCCCTGCAGTACAGGGAGAGGGAGCACACACTACATACAGCACAGAACAGGGAGGGAGCACACACTGCATACAGCACAGTACAGGGAGGGGGCACACACTACATACAGCACAGTACAGGGAGGGAGCACACACTACATACAGCACAGTACAGGGAGGAAGCACACACTTCATACAGCACAGTACAGGGAGGGGGAGCACACACTACATGCAGCACAGTACAGGGAGGGAGCACACACTCAGTGTCGGACTGGGGCATGATGGGCCCACCGGGGGGATGCAGTGGTAGGGGCCCATAATTAGGGATGTGGCCATCCTACAAAGGGGGTGTGGCCAGCCTCCACTGAGGCTTGAAATACACAATAGTTTAGTGCAGTGTAATGCAACATATCTACCATGTATAATCCAAGTGCACAGTCTTGAACCTGATCCCTAGAGGAAGGAGTAGGCCCTCAGGCAGTGGGGCCTACCGGTGGTTTCCCTGGTACCCCTGTGGGCCAGTCCGACCCTGCACACACTACATACAGCACAGTACAGTACAGGGAGGCAGCATACACTACATACAGCACAGTAGAGGGAGGGACCTCACACTACATACAGCACAGGGAGGGAGCACACACTACATACAGCACAGTACAGGGAGGGAGCCAGTGCCAGATTAAGATCCACATGGGTCTGGAGCTGAAATTGATGAAGGGCCTGTAACCTGCGCTGAGGTGGTGTGACTAGTGATGTTGGGGTACGGGGGTGGGGGGTGCACTTGTGTGGGGTTACATCCAGGGGTATAAAGTCATTCCAGTGGCAAGTTAGAAAGAGACATTGGGAGTAAAAACTCCCGATGTTTCTTTGGATTTTGCGTTCGGCCTATTCAATTTAATCGGCCGCTAACAAGTGCATTTTCATCCGAAAACACACAGGTGAAACCTTTGTGTTTTCGGGGGAAATAGCCCTATTTCAGATGAAAACGGGGCTGTTATCAGGGATTTTGCTTCAGGTGAAACAAAATCCACGATAAGCTGAGGCACACGCCAGTTTATCAGGGCTAATTAGATAGCCCCCACCGGCGACACTTATCACCCGACAGTGACAGGGCTAATTGAATATCCCGGATGTCTGTATGTGTCTATGTCTGTATGTGCCCCTGTATGTCTTTATGTGCCTATGTCTGTATATACCTATGTCTGTATGTGCTCCTCTATGGGTTGGGTACGGGATGCTGGTAGTCAGAATACTGACAGCGGCATCCCGATGGTCAAAATCCCAACACTTCTTGTTAAGTAAACTAATCCTACCCCTAACCCTCCCCTCATGCATCCTAACCCTAATCCACCCCTCCCGCAACCTAATTCTAATTTCCCCCTCTCGCAACCTAACACTAACCTTCACCCTAGTGCCCAACAAACCTCCCTTCCCACAGCCTAACCCTAACCCTCCCTGGCATACTTATGTTCAGGGGAGTGAGAGAGAGGAGGGAGGGAGAGAGGAGGGAGAGTAGGGATAGAGAGAGAGAAAGGGGAGAGAAAGGAGGGGGACAGAGAGAGAGAATGGGGGAAATACAGAGAGAGAGGAGGGGAGACAAAGAGCAAAAAAAGGGGGTAGACAGAGAGAAGAGGGAGACATAGAGGGGGGGAGAAGTGAGAGAGTAGGAGAGAGAGGGGGAAGAGGGAGAGAGAGGGGAAGAAAGGGGACAGAGAGAAGGGGGAGAAAGAGAAAGAAGGGAGGCACAGAGAGAGAGAGAGAGAGAAAAGGGGAGACACAGAGAGGAGGGGAAACACAGAGAGAGAGAGAGTGAAGGGAGAGACATGGAGAGACAGGGCTCTGTGATGAAGTCCAAGTGACGGGAGAGACAGGGCTCTGTGATGAAGTCCAAGTGACGGGAGAGACAGGGCTCTGTGATGAAGTCCAAGTGACGGGAGAGACAGAGCTCTGTGATGAAGTCCAAGTGACGGGAGAGACAGGGCTCTGTGATGAAGTCCAAGTGACGGGAGAGACAGGGCTCTGTGATGAAGTCCAAGTGACGGGAGAGACAGGGCTCTGTGATGAAGTCCAAGTGACGAAACGCGTTGGAAGACCTGTAATTACCTCAAACTCAGATAAGGAAAAATCTTATTGTAGTTTTTATACATTCATTTTTAAGTGTTTCAGTTCAGCTGTGAATGTATTGTCCCATTTCATATATATATGTCTTTTTATGTATCATTTTTATAATAAATAGTCTTATATTTATTATTGGCAATTTTAATTTATTGAGTGACAATGTTGGTCGCTATTATCCCTCATCCCCCCCCCCCCATATATATATATACACTGCTCAAAAAAATAAAGGGAACACTAAAATAACACATCCTAGATCTGAATGAATGAAATATTCTTATTAAATACTTTGTTCTTTACATAGTTGAATGTGCTGACAACAAAATCACACAAAAATTATCAGTGGAAATCAAATTTATTAACCCATGGAGGTCTGGATTTGGAGTCACGCTCAAAATTAAAGTGGAAAAACACATTACAGGCTGATCCAACTTTGATGTAATGTCCTTAAAACAAGTCAAAATGAGGCTCAGTAGGCTTTCATTCATTCAGATCTAGGATGTGTTATTTTAGTGTTCCCTTTATTTTTTTGAGCAGTGTGTGTATATATATATATATATATATATATATATATATATATATATATATATATATATATATAAGTGATGTGCACCGGACATTTTTCGGGTTTTGTGTTTTGGTTTTGGATTCGGTTCCGCGGCCGTGTTTTGGATTCGGACGCGTTTTGGCAAAACCTCACCGAAATTTTTTTGTCGGATTCGGGTGTGTTTTGGATTCAGTGTTTTAAAAAAAAAAAAACTAAAAAACAGCTTAAATCATAGAATTTGGGGGTCATTTTGATCCCATAGTAATATTAACCTCAATAACCATAATTTCCACTCATTTCCAGTCTATTCTGAACACCTCACACCTCACAATATTATTTTTAGTCCTAAAATTTGCACCGAGGTCGCTGGATGGCTAAGCTAAGCGACACAAGTGGCCGACACAAACACCTGGCCCATCTAGGAGTGGCACTGCAGTATCAGACAGGATGGCACTTCAAAAAAATTGTCCCCAAACAGCACATGATGCAAAGAAAAATGAAAGAAAAAAGAGGTGCAAGATGGAATTGTCCTTGGGCCCTCCCACCCACCCTAATGTTGTATAAACAGGACATGCACACTTTAACAAACCCATCATTTCAGCGACAGGGTCTGCCACACGACTGTGACTGAAATGACTGGTTGGTTTGGGCCCCCACCAAAAAAAGAAGCAATCAATCTCTCCTTGCACAAACTGGCTCTACAGAGGCAAGATGTCCACCTCATCATCATCCTCCGATTCCTCACCCCTTTCACTGTGTACATCCCCCTCCTCACAGATTATTAATTCGTCCCCACTGGAATCCACCATCTCAGATCCCTGTGTACTTTCTGGAGGCAATTGCTGCTGGTGAATGTCTCCACAGAGGAATTGATTATAATTCATTTTGATGAACATCATCTTCTCCAGATTTTCTGGAAGTAACCTCGTACGCCGATTGCTGACAAGGTGAGCGGCTGCACTAAACACTCTTTCAGAGTACACACTGGAGGGAGGGCAACTTAGGTAGAATAAAGCCAGTTTGTGCAAGGGCCTCCAAATTGCCTCTTTTTCCTGCCAGTATACGTACGGACTGTCTGACGTGCCTACTTGGATGCGGTCACTCATATAATCCTCCACCATTCTTTCAATGGTGAGAGAATCATATGCAGTGACAGTAGACAACATGTCAGTAATCGTTGGCAGGTCCTTCAGTCCGGACCAGATGTCAGCACTCGCTCCAGACTGCCCTGCATCACCGCCAGCGGGTGGGCTCGGAATTCTTAGCCTTTTCCTCGCACCCCCAGTTGCAGGAGAATGTGAAGGAGGAGATGTTGACGGGTCACGTTCCGCTTGACTTGACAATTTTCTCACCAGCAGGTCTTTGAACCTCTGCAGACTTGTGTCTGCCGGAAAGAGAGATACAACGTAGGTTTTAAATCTAGGATCGAGCACGGTGGCCAAAATGTAGTGCTCTGATTTCAACAGATTGACCACCCGTAAATCCTGGTTAAGCGAATTAAGGGCTCCATCCACAAGTCCCACATGCCTAGCGGAATCGCTCTGTTTTAGATCCTCCTTCAATGTCTCCAGCTTCTTCTGCAAAAGCCTGATGAGGGGAATGACCTGACTCAGGCTGGCAGTGTCTGAACTGACTTCACGTGTGGCAAGCTCAAAGGGTTGCAGAACCTTGCACAACGTTGAAATCATTCTCCACTGCGCTTGAGTCAGGTGCATTCCCCCTCCTTTGCCTATATCGTGGGCAGATGTATAGGCTTGTATGGCCTTTTGCTGCTCCTCCATCCTCTGAAGCATATAGAGGGTTGAATTCCACCTCGTTACCACCTCTTGCTTCAGATGATGGCCGGGCAGGTTCAGGAATGTTTGGTAGTGCTCCAGTCTTCGGCACGCAGTGGCTGAATGCCGAAAGTGGCCCGCAATTCTTCGGGCCACCGACAGCATCTCTTGCACGCCCCTGTCGTTTTTTAAATAATTCTGCACCACCAAATTCAATGTATGTGCAAAACATGGGACGTGCTGGAATTTGCCCAGATGTAATGCACGCACAATATTGATGGCGTTGTCCGCTGTCACAAATCCCCAGGAGAGTCCAATTGGGGTAAGCCATTCTGCGATGATGTTCCTCAGTTACCGTAAGAGGTTGTTAGCTGTGTGCCTATTCTGGAAAGCGGTGATACAAAGCGTAGCCTGCCTAGGAACGAGTTGGCATTTGCGAGATGCTGCTACTGGTGCCGCCGCTGCTTTTCTTGCTGCGGGAGGCAATTCATCTACCCAGTGGGCTGTCACAGTCATATTGTCCTGAGTCTGCCCTGCTCCACTTGTCCACATGTCCGTGGTTAAGTGGACATTGGGTACAACTGCATTTTTTAGGACACTGGTGACTCTTTTTCTGAGGTCTGTGTACATTTTCGGTATCGCCTGCCTAGAGAAATGGAACCTAGATGGTATTTGGTACCGGGGACACAGTACCTCAATCAAGTCTTTAGTTGCCTCTGAATTAACGGTGGATACCGGAACCACGTTTCTCACCGCCTAGGCTGCCAAGGCCTGAGTTATCCGCTTTGCAGCAGGATGACTGCTGTGATATTTCATCTTCCTCGCAAAGGACTGTTGGACAGTCAATTGCTTACTGGAAGTAGTACAAGTGGTCTTCCGACTTCCCCTCTGGGATGATGATCGACTCCCAGTAGCAACAACAGCAGCGCCAGCAGCAGTAGGCGTTACACTCAAGGATGCATCGGAGGAATCCCAGGCAGGAGAGGACTCGTCAGACTTGCCAGTGACATGGCCTGCAGGACTATTGGCTTTCCTGTGTAAGGAGGAAATTGACACTGAGGGAGTTGGTGGTGTGGTTTGCAGGAGCTTGGTTATAAGAGGAAGGGATTTAGTGGTCAGTGGACTCCTTCCGCTGTCACCCAAAGTTTTTGAACTTGTCACTGACTTCTGATGAATGCGGTCCAGGTGACGTATAAGGGAGGATGTTCCTAAGTGGTTAACGTCCTTAAACCTACTTATTACAGCTTGACAAAGGCAACACACGGCTTGACACCTGTTGTCCGCATTTGTGTTGAAATAATTCCACACAGAAGAGCTGATTTTTTTTGTATTTTGACCAGGCATGTCAATGGCCATATTCGTCCCACGGACAACAGGTGTCTCCCCGGGTGCCTGACTTAAACAAACCACCTCACCATCAGAATCCTCCTTGTCAATTTCCTCCCCAGCGCCAGCAACACCCATATCCTCATCCTGGTGTACTTCAACACTGACATCTTCAATTTGACTATCAGGAACTGGACTGCGGGTGCTCCTTCCAGCACTTGCAGGGGGTGTGCAAATGGTGGAAGGCGCAAGCTCTTCCCGTCCAGTGTTGGGAAGGTCAGGCATCGCAACCGACACAATTGGACTCTCCTTGGGGATTTGTGATTTAGAAGAACGCACAGTTCTTTGCTGTGCTTTTGCCAGCTTAAGTCTTTTCATTTTTCTAGTGAGAGGATGAGTGCTTCCATCCTCATGTGAATCTGAACCAATAGCCATGAACATAGTCCAGGGCCTCAGCCGTTCCTTGCCACTCCGTGTCGTAAATGGCATATTGGCAAGTTTATGCTTCTCCTCAGACGCTTTCAATTTGGATTTTTGGGTCATTTTACTGAACTTTTATTTTTTGGATTTTACATGCTCTCTACTATGACATTGGGCATCGGCCTTGGCAGACGACGTTGATGGCATTTCATCGTCTCGGCCATGACTAGTGGCAGCAGCTTCAGCATGAGGTGGAAGTGGATCTTGATCTTTCCCTATTTTACCCTCCACATTTTTGTTCTCCATTTTTTAATGTGTGGAATTATATGCCAGTATCAATAGCAATGGCCTACTACTATATATACTGCGCACTACTGAAATGCACCACAGGTATAACATGTAGATGGATAGTATACTTGACGACACAGAGGTAGGTACAGCAGTGGCCTTCCGTACCGTACTGCTATATATACTGGTGGTCACTGTGTCAGCAAACTGCACAACTGAAATGCACCACAGGTATAGAATGTATATGGATAGTATACTTGACGACACAGAGGTAGGTACAGCAGTGGCCTTCCGTACCGTACTGCTATATATACTGGTGGTCACTGTCAGCAAACTGCACAACTGAAATGCACCACAGGTATAGAATGTAGATGGATAGTATACTTGACGACACAGAGGTAGGTACAGCAGTGGCCTTCCGTACCGTACTGCTATATATACTGGTGATCACTGTCAGCATACTGCAAAACTAAAATGCACCACAGGTATAGAATGTAAATGGATAGTATACTTGACGACACGGAGGTAGGTACAGCAGTGGCCTTCCATACCGTACTGCTATATATACTGGTTTTCACTGTGTCAGCAAACTGCAAAACTAAAATGCACCACAGGTATAGAATGTAGATGGATAGTATACTTGACGACACAGAGGTAGGTACAGCAGTGGCCTTCCGTACCGTACTGCTATATATACTGGTGGTCACTGTCAGCAAACTGCACAAATGAAATGCACCACAGGTATAGAATGTAGATGGATAGTATACTTGACGACACAGAGGTAGGTACAGCAGTGGCCTTCCGTACCGTACTGCTATATATACTGGTGGTCACTGTCAGCAAACTGCACAACTGAAATGCACCACAGGTATAGAATCTAGATGGATAGTATACTTGATGACACAGAGGTAGGTACAGAGGTGGCCTACCGTACTGCTATATATACTGGTGGTCACTGTCAGCAAACTGCAAAACTAAAATGCACCACAGGTATAGAATCTAGATGGATAGTATACTTGACGACACAGAGGTAGGTACAGCAGTGGCCTTCCGTACCGTACTGCTATATATACTGGTGGTCACTGTGTCAGCAAACTGCACAACTGAAATGCACCACAGGTATAGAATCTAGATGGATAGTATACTTGACGACACAGAGGTAGGTACAGCAGTGGCCTACTGTACCGTAATGCTATATATTATATACTGGTGGTCAGCAAACTGTGCAAAACTGAAATGCACCACAGGTATGGATGGATAGTATACTTGACGACACAGAGGTAGGTACAGCAGTGGCCTACTGTACCTTAATGCTATATATTATATACTGGTGGTCAGCAAACTGTGCAAAACTGAAATGCACCACAGGTATGGATGGATAGTATACTTGACGACACAGAGGTAGGTACAGCAGTGGCCTTCTGTACCGTACTCCTATATATTATATACTGGTGGTCAGCAAAATTATGCACTGTACTACTATATACTACACAATGCAGCACAGATATGGAGTGTTTTTTAGGCAGACAACGTATACTGGTGGTCACTGGTCAGCAAAACTCTGCACTGTACTCCTCCTATATAATATTATACTGGTGGTCCCCAGTCTCCACAATAAAGCAGTGTGAGCACAGATATATGCAGCACACTGAGCACAGATATGGAGTGTTTTTCAGGCAGACAACGTATACTGGTGGTCACTGTCAGCAAAACTCTGCACTGTACTCCTCCTATATAATACAGCTGCTCCCCAGTCCCCACAATTAAGCAGTGTGAGCACAGATATATGCAGCACACTGAGCACAGATAAGGAGCGTTTTTTTCAGGCAGAGAACGGATAAAACTGGTGGTCACTGATCAGCAAAACTCTGCACTGTACTCCTCCTATATTAATATAAAGCTGCTCCCCAGTCCCCACAATGATATAAGCAAGCACAAATATTTGCATCAACTCAACAATGAATAAACGGAGAGGACGCCAGCCACGTCCTCTCCCTAACATTTCCAATGCACGAGTGAAAATGGCGGCGACGCGCGGCTGCTTATATAGAATCCGAATCTCGCGAGAATCCGACAGCGGGATGATGACGTTCGGGCGCGCTCGGGTTTACCGAGCCATACGGGAGAATCCGAGTATGCCTCGGACCCGTGTAAAATGGGTGAAGTTCGGGGGGGTTCGGTTTCCGAGGAACCGAACCCGCTCATCACTAATATATATATATATATATATATATATATATATACATACATACATACATATACATACATATATACAGATACACACCCACGGAAACCCCCCTAAATAAATTCTGCGTTTGCCCCTGATGTAGGCTGGGATCAAGACTGAGAGTAGGCGGGAGAGTGGCAGCAAAATCACTCGGCTCCCACATCCACCTCATTAAACACACTCTCCCTGCCCTTTTCTGCCATCCCCTTCCCTACACCCACCTGCCTTCCATCCTCACTTGTCCCCCGCTGTGTCCCAATTAGCGCCGCGGAGCCGGGGAGTGTTTTACAACGCTCCTGCAGGTTGCGGCCTACCGCTGGTCCGGCGCCGGGGCCTCGATTTCTGAGCCCGCCCGAGGCGCGTGCGCGGGAGACCGCGATGACGCGTCCGCCGGAGATCCCGCTGAAGCAGCCGCCGGACCCGCTGCCTACCGCTGGGCCCCTGCACACCCAGAGGAGGTATTTGCTCTGTGGCCCCCTTGTACTCCACGGCCGGGACCTCTATTATCAGGACTGCCTGGAGGGAGATCCGGAAGCCTTCATCCTGCGAGAGCTGACCTTGCACCCCTGCTAGGATATGTGCTGCTGCGGTCACCTCTGTCTCTGGACCTGCTACCTACTGATGTGACCCCTGTGCCCCAGCTGAAGACATCTGACATACATGCTTGGCACCCAGGTAATCTCTCGGCTGAGAGACCCTCTCTCCTTTTGTTTGCTGCCTCAGCATCGGTTGCTGCAAGATTACAACACTCGGGAGCTGCTTTGCCCACTACCCCTGCCCCACCCACTGTGGTGTTCATTTCAGCTGCTGCTGCTGTCGCTATAAAACCAGAACTCCCCCTACTGCCTTCTTGCTCATCCGGCTCTCCTGCTGACAGCTTCGCTCCAGCTGCTCCACGCATAAATCCATGCCGGCTCCTGTAACTGTGTGACATTTCTCCTCGCCCATATGCGCTGTCTACGGACTGATGCCGACGGCTCCTAAGCTGTTACTCGTTGGGATGTAGCCTGTTATAGTTCCCCTTTTTTTTCTTCTCCATGTGACCTCATTATAGCCTGCTCCTTGCGTGAGGCGACACCTACTGTATAAATAGGCCCTCCGTTGCCCGCTTATTTTTATGGAAAAATTTCTCATACCCACCCCGATGTCAATTGCTGACCCCGCCTCCACAACCCGAGGCGATACTGTGTGGGGACACTCCTCTGATTCAGATTGTTCTGTCACCCATTCCAGATCTTTACAAAAATGCAAGTCTGCTCCGGCCAGTAAGACTCCCAAAATGAAACCTGCGGATATTGCGGCGGTGCTGGCCCCCCTGCTAGATGAAAAACTGGCGGGCATTAGGGAAGCTATTGACTCTACTCTATCCAAATTAACTCAACACTCTGGCCGCTTAGATGACGTCGAACAGAGGGTGTCTACCCTGGAGGATGATTTGTATACAGCACAACTTACCATTAATTCACAGCAAAGAGACATTTCGGATCTAACCCAGAAGCTAGATGATTTGGAGAATCGCGGACGCAGAAGTAATCTCCGGGTGGTGGGTATCCCCGAATCGGTCAAAGGCCATGAGTTACTTGATCTTCTTTCTAACTGGATACCGCAACAACTGGCCATGGATCTCAAAGGTACCCCTCTGGCTATTGAGCGGGCACATAGAATCGGCCCTGAACGCAAAACGAACTCTGGTCGCCCTCGTCCTGTGATCATGAAAATCCTTAATTATGCCGACAAGGCTCGACTCTTAGACCCCTACCGGAAGACGGATAGCCTGACCTACAATGGAGATCGGCTCTTGATCTTTCAAGATTTTTCCACTATTGTCACTGCTAAGCGCAAGGAGTTTGCCCCGTTGTGCAAGCAACTGTTTGACGCCAAAATCAAATTCTCTCTCCTGTACCCGGCTTGTCTGCGGGTCTTCGAGGACGGCAAGCCGTTGTTCTTCGATGACATAACACTCGCCAAGGCCCACTTCTCGAGTCTACCCACTTGAATGTTGCACTGTTATTATTGCTTGCATGCCTGTTTTTCTCCCCTTTTTTTCCTCCATCTGTAGGTCACGTGGAGAGGAATAATTGCGCAGCTCTGTGTATACAATGAGCTGTACATTTTCTTGTTTTTCTTGTTTGTTTTCTTTGTTACTGTTTAGTATTGTTGGTTGCACCTGCCGGACCCACCGACCCCAATCCTCCATGGGTCAACCCCTTCCCTGTCGCTGGGACGAGCAGGGGCCCTACTTTACCTTTAGTATATATTTGCTCGCATTCCCATCCATCGGCATAGGCTGATATAGCTGACCCTGCTCCTATTCCCCCCGCCGCCGCGGAAGATACTCCACTCCTTGCTTTTAATATAGTGTCATGGAATGTGGAGGGCCTTAACGCTCCAGTGAAGTGTAAGAAAGTGCTCTCCCACCTCCACCGTCTGACCCCTCATGTCACTTTCCTACAGGAAACACATTGGCTGGATGATCCCCGTAACACTTTACGTGCCCCCTGGATTGGGGATTGTATCTCGGCCCCTTATTCTAATAAGACCAGGGGAGTTGCCATCCTTTTTCACAAGTCCTTACAATATTCGATACGCAGAAAGTTTCTCGATCCTAATGGGAGATTTATTTTGCTGGATGTGATTATTGATAATGTCTTGTATACTCTCCTTAATCTATATGCCCCAAATGTCTCTCAACAGGATTTTTTTGCAGTTGTCCTACAGAAACTTTTATCTTGGGTTAGCTCTAATCTAATCCTGGGAGGAGATTTCAACACGGTCATCGATCCGTCCATGGACAGGTCTGGGGTGAGTACTTTATCCTCCAAATCCGGCTGTGATCTTCTTTCTTCCCTCTGTTCGCAACTTGCTCTTTCCGACCCTTGGCGTATCCATCATCCTCTTCTTCGTGATTACTCTTTCTACTCTCACCCCCACTCTACACATTCCCGTATTGATTATATTTTCCTATCCCGACACCTCTTCCCTAAAGTCACTCACACCTCGATCAAAAATATTATTATCTCAGACCATGCCCCTATTATGATTTCTCTTAAGCTTGCGTTGCCTCAATGCTTTTCCAAATGCTGGCGATTCCCTGCTTATCTTATTCACTCGGAGGATTTTCTCCTACATCTTAGACACACTTGGCACACTTACGTTTCTGATAATTTAGCCCAGGCGGAGGATGTCTCACTGTTCTGGAGCGCCTCCAAAGCTGTTATCCGGGGCCACATTATCTCATACGTAAATTCTAAGCGCAAAGCATTTAACTCCCGCCTCCATAAACTGAGTTCCATTCTCACCTCAACTCATAGAACGTATAAGCGTTCTGACACTCCTGCACATAAAGAGGCGTACCTGACTGCTAAACAAGTATATGATACCTTCCTAACAGAGCAGGCCCAGACACGATGTGATTACCAGCGGAACAAATTTTTTAGATGGGGTAATAAATCGGGCAGACTTTTGGCAAACCTCGCTCGGGGACCCCGCACGCGTACGTGGGTTGAGGCGGTTAAATCTTCAGACACTATTATATCAGATCCGACAGCCATTTGCGCTGAATTTATGCAGTTTTACAAATCCCTATATACAGCAGAGCCAGATAACGTGGAGACAGGTCAATCCTTTTTGCATGACGCTCAGCTTCCTGTCCTCTCTCGAGATGACAGGGACCTTCTCGAGATGTCTATAACTGAGGAAGAGATACTCACAACTATCAAATCTTTACCAAACGGCAAGAGCCCAGGCCCTGATGGCTTTGGGGCTGAATATTATAAATTACTTAGTGTTGAACTCACACCTACTCTAGCCAAACTATATAATCATATCTTTACCTCCAGAACCATACCTTTATATTTCAATGAGGCATGGATAATCGTAATAGCCAAGCCGGGTAAAGATCCCTCCCTCGTGGGTTCCTATTGCCCTATCTCACTTCTTAACCAAGACTTCAAATTGCTTACCAAACTAATGGCCAACCGTCTACAGTCTTGTCTGCCTCATCTCATTTCCCCGGCTCAGTTAGGCTTTATTAAAGGCAGACAATCTGTACAAGGTATTAGATCGGCGATAGCTGCTATTTCCCATACCCGCCTTCATATTTGGAAGACAATATTCTTATTAATCTAGACGCCGAAAAGGCCTTCGATAAAATTGCTTGGCCACACCTTTTTAGAGTGCTCTCCCATCAGCAATTTGGCACTAATTTCTGTAGTCTAATGCGAACCCTCTGCACTGCTCCGATGGCCCAGGTGGTAGTCAATAATGTGGCCTCCTCTTCCTTTTTTCTTGAGAGAGGCACCAGACAAGGATGCCCTCTCTCCCCTTTGCTCTTTAATTTGGCCTTGGAACCTTTTATTCGTTATGTCCAACTGCTACCTGGGTTTAGAGGCATTGTTATTGGGGATCGCGAACTCAAAGTTATAGCCTTCGCAGACGACCTACTTATATGTACCTCAGACCCTAAACGCTCCCTTCCTGTATTGGTAGAGGCCATTGACAGATTTTCATCTTTTGCTGGCTTCTCCATTAACTTTGCCAAGTCTGAAGCCCTGGCCATATTTGGCCAGGCGAGACTGGGTTGGGCTAGACCCTTCCCGTTTAGATGGGCCCCCTCGCATATCACCTTTTTAGGAGTGGCTCTACCGCAACATCTCTCCACCCTCTATGCACGTAATATTACCCCGATAATACATAAAATCCAGGCTGAACTTAACCTATGGCAAAACCTTCCCCTTAACTTGTTAGGGAGATGCAACCTGTTTAAAATGGCAAGCTTCCCGAAACTCCTGTATATTCTTCAAATGACTCCAATTCTTCTCACTAATTCTGACTTTTCTTTACTTAATACCTTGCTTTCCAAGTTTATATGGAACCGTAAACATCCCAGAATAAGTCTTAAAAAAATGTGGCAATCTGTATGCCAAGGGGGTGTAAATCTACCAAACATTAAACAATACAATCTAGCCTGCTTACTACGTTTCGCTATGGATTGGCTCAGTGGCAACGATGTATTCACAGATACCAAGTTAGAATCTCAGCTTTGTACTCCCCTCTCTCTTGCTTACCTTCTACATGCCCGGCCCTCTCAAATAAAATCTTCCCAATTTGATAACCCACTATTGTCTTCCACTATTAAGGCGTGGAAAATGGCTAGGAAAGCTCTTGGTCTCAAATATTATTACTCAGTATCTCTACCCTTGCTTGGAAACTTGGAGTTCCAGAATGGTACTGCCTCTTTGCCTTTTCGTGCTTGGTGCTCCTCTGGTTTAAGAACTTTACGTAATCTGATGACACCTTCTCATACTCCTTTGCCATTCCAGGAGGCTATTGAGAAATATACAATCTCGCCCCTGCATGGATTTTACTACTCCCAGGCTATAAATACATTATCTTACGTCCGTTCTCCCTCACCTTACGGAAAAAGACTTTATTAACCCCTTAGATTCTCTTTTACGCTCCAATACTTACTCCATATCTTCTATTTATGCCCGTATCCGCTTGGAACTAAACCCCCACACTGATTTTCCTGATCTAGCTAAATGGATCTCCCAAGTTCCTACACTCACAGTGGAAACCCTATTAGATACTTTTCTTGCGACCCTTAAACTAATACCGGCAAGTATATATCAGGAAATGGCCTATAAACTGCTACACAGGGCATATATCTCGCCTAAACAAGGTTTTCTAATGGGTATATCAGATAGGGCCGGATGTAATAAATGCCCAACGGTAGAAGCTGATCTTTTCCATTGTCTCTGGGCCTGCCCTGTCATTCAAAAATTCTGGCATACCTTACACCATTATGGCACCTCAACGCTAGGCATCCCCTTTCAATGTACTGCTCCCTGGGCCCTCTTTGGTCATCTGTCGGACCAACCTAGAATTCCACGCACTGATAAAAAATTGATAGTGTTACTTTCAGCAGTGGGGAAAAAAGCGATATTGCAACAGTGGATCCATCCTACCTCTCCTACTCTTCCTATGGCTACTTCTAGGCTACTCTTTTTATTTAATATGGACTGGTTGGAGGCCTCTATCCATAAGGAAACCCTGACTCCTGCACTCTTTAAGTGCTGAGATAAATACATTTGTACCCTTCCTCCCCACACTAAGCTAGCAATACATAAATGTTTCCAATCTAACTTTTGGTACTCTCTCCGACAACTTGATAGCCGAGTTTCTCTGACTGACTGAGCCTCCTCTCTTCCCCTCCCCTTCATTCGTGCTTCCCTCTCCACACATTTCTTCTTTTCTTCCCCTTCTCTCCTTATTTCTTCTGTTTCTTCCCTGGCGGATTGGATGGACACTTCTATGGACGGATCGGTGGCCTGTGGCTCTTGGTAGGTGTTTTTGTTCACTTTGTTCTAACATTTTTGTGAGGTTCTTTTCTTTTACCTCTTCTTTTTCTTTATTTGAACTGTCAGAATTGAGTGTCAGTTTTCAGTCAGTCGTATTCAGTCCCATTCTTAATATACTACAGCCTTGCTGCCGCTCATCTGATGGTTTACAGTTTGTTCTTGTTGATTATTTTAGAAAATTGGAAAATTTCCTCCGCTTACTCACATATGCTGTATACTTTTACTTCCTTTATCTGCTTACTTTGATGTTGATATGTCTGATATGTATGCTGTTTTTTCCTTATTTCTGTACTGTGTTTTGGAGGTATTTAATAAACATATTTGGGGAAAAAAAAAAAAAGACTGAGAGTAGGCCTGTATAGTATGCACAGTATTACTCTCTCACATCCGCATGTACAGAGGAACTGACACTCATTCATTATGGGGTTTATATATGTTATAGTTAACAATGAATTGCACTGTATTGCCTGGAAGAAATAGTTGTTAACATATGGCTCTATACTAATAAAAATAATAATAATAATAATAATAATATATTTGTTGGAAATTTACTAAACGGAGAACTCCCAATTTATTTATAGAAGGGGGAAATATTATTTTATTAATATATTAATGAGAAAAATTATTCTTTTTTTTTTAATAAAGCAATATTATTTATTATAGTATAGGGGGGTATTCATTAATTGTTAAAGTGGGCACCATTTATTTATCCAGAATATAATAAATTTTGCCCACCTCATAATATACAAATAACAATTAAGATAATCTCCTATATAATAGCCCAGATCTGTGACTCTGTGCCTGTGTGTATAAGGCTGGGCGTGCTAGGAGCTCTCATTGGGTTAGCAGCAAGTCTATCACAACCAGTCCACAGCTGATTGGGCGAGAAACGCCCTCCCACACAGGTTACATCCAATGGGAGACACTGCCCTTTGGCTGCTGTGTGTTCACAGAGCAGGATTAACAATGGGGCTGATGGAGCTGCAGCTTCAGGTCCACACCCCAAAATAGGCCCACTGCATCTGCAGCAACATACCCTCCAACAATTTACACATAAAAACTAGAGATGAGCGGGTTCGGTTTCTCTGAATCCGAACCCGCCCGAACGTCATGTTTTTTTTCACGGGTCCGAGCGACTCGGATCTTCCCGCCTTGCTCGGTTAACCCGAGCGCGCCCGAACGTCATCATGACGCTGTCGGATTCTCGCGAGGCTCGGATTCTATCGCGAGACTCGGATTCTATATAAGGAGCCGCGCGTCGCCGCCATTTTCACACGTGCATTGAGATTGATAGGGAGAGGACGTGGCTGGCGTCCTCTCCATTTAGATTAGGGTTGAGAGAGAGAGAGAGAGATTGACCTGAGGCTGTGATACTGTAGAAGAGAGTGCAGAGTTTAGTGACTGACGACCACAGTGACCACCAGACAGTGCAGTTGTTTGTTTTATTTAATATATCCGTTCTCTGCCTGAAAAAAACGATACACACAGTGACTCAGTCACATACCATATCTGTGTGCACTGCTCAGCCCAGTGTGCTGCATCAATGTATATATATATCTGACTGTGCTCAGCTCACACAGCTTATAATTGTGGGGGAGACTGGGGAGCACTGCAGTGCCAGTTATAGGTTATAGCAGGAGCCAGGAGTACATAATATTATATTAAAATTAAACAGTGCACACTTTTGCTGCAGGAGTGCCACTGCCAGTGTGACTAGTGACCAGTGACCTGACCACCAGTATATATAATATTAGTAGTATACTATCTCTTTATCAACCAGTCTATATTAGCAGCAGACACAGTACAGTGCGGTAGTTCACGGCTGTGGCTACCTCTGTGTCGGCACTCGGCAGCCCGTCCATAATTGTATATACCACCTAACCGTGGTTTTTTTTTCTTTCTTTATAGTCATACTAGTTACGAGTATACTATCTCTTTATCAACCAGTCTATATTAGCAGCAGACACAGTACAGTGCGGTAGTTCACGGCTGTGGCTACCTCTGTGTCGGCACTCGGCAGCCCGTCCATAATTGTATATACCACCTAACCGTGGTTTTTTTTTCTTTCTTTATACATACATACTAGTTACGAGTATACTATCTCTTTATCAACCAGTCTATATTAGCAGCAGACACAGTACAGTGCGGTAGTTCACGGCTGTGGCTACCTCTGTGTCGGCACTCGGCAGCCCGTCCATAATTGTATATACCACCTAACCGTGGTTTTTTTTTCTTTCTTTATACATACATACTAGTTACGAGTATACTATCTCTTTATCAACCAGTCTATATATTAGCAGCAGACACAGTACAGTGCGGTAGTTCACGGCTGTGGCTACCTCTGTGTCGGCACTCGGCAGCCCGTCCATAATTGTATATACCACCTAACCGTGGTTTTTTTTTCTTTCTTTATACATACATACTAGTTACGAGTATACTATCTCTTTATCAACCAGTCTATATATTAGCAGCAGACACAGTACAGTGCGGTAGTTCACGGCTGTGGCTACCTCTGTGTCGGCACTCGGCAGCCCGTCCATAATTGTATATACCACCTAACCGTGGTTTTTTTTTTCTTTCTTTATACATACATACTAGTTACGAGTATACTATCTCTTTATCAACCAGTCTATATTAGCAGCAGACACAGTACAGTGCGGTAGTTCACGGCTGTGGCTACCTCTGTGTCGGCACTCGGCAGCCCGTCCATAATTGTATATACCACCTAACCGTGGTTTTTTTTTTCTTTCTTTATACATACATACTAGTTACGAGTATACTATCTCTTTATCAACCAGTCTATATATTAGCAGCAGACACAGTACAGTGCGGTAGTTCACGGCTGTGGCTACCTCTGTGTCGGCACTCGGCAGCCCGTCCATAATTGTATATACCACCTAACCGTGGTTTTTTTTTCTTTCTTTATAGTCATACTAGTTACGAGTATACTATCTCTTTATCAACCAGTCTATATTAGCAGCAGACACAGTACAGTGCGGTAGTTCACGGCTGTGGCTACCTCTGTGTCGGCACTCGGCAGCCCGTCCATAATTGTATATACCACCTAACCGTGGTTTTTTTTTCTTTCTTTATACATACATACTAGTTACGAGTATACTATCTCTTTATCAACCAGTCTATATATTAGCAGCAGACACAGTACAGTGCGGTAGTTCACGGCTGTGGCTACCTCTGTGTCGGCACTCGGCAGCCCGTCCATAATTGTATATACCACCTAACCGTGGTTTTTTTTTCTTTCTTTATACATACATACTAGTTACGAGTATACTATCTCTTTATCAACCAGTCTATATTAGCAGCAGACACAGTACAGTGCGGTAGTTCACGGCTGTGGCTACCTCTGTGTCGGCACTCGGCAGCCCGTCCATAATTGTATATACCACCTAACCGTGGTTTTTTTTTCTTTCTTTATACATACATACTAGTTACGAGTATACTATCTCTTTATCAACCAGTCTATATATTAGCAGCAGACACAGTACAGTGCGGTAGTTCACGGCTGTGGCTACCTCTGTGTCGGCACTCGGCAGCCCGTCCATAATTGTATATACCACCTAACCGTGTTTTTTTTTTCTTTCTTTATACATACATACTAGTTACGAGTATACTATCTCTTTATCAACCAGTCTATATATTAGCAGCAGACACAGTACAGTGCGGTAGTTCACGGCTGTGGCTACCTCTGTGTCGGCACTCGGCAGCCCGTCCATAATTGTATACTAGTATCCAATCCATCCATCTCCATTGTTTACCTGAGGTGCCTTTTAGTTGTGCCTATTAAAATATGGAGAACAAAAATGTTGAGGTTCCAAAATTAGGGAAAGATCAAGATCCACTTCCACCTCGTGCTGAAGCTGCTGCCACTAGTCATGGCCGAGACGATGAAATGCCAGCAACGTCGTCTGCCAAGGCCGATGCCCAATGTCATAGTACAGAGCATGTCAAATCCAAAACACCAAATATCAGTAAAAAAAGGACTCCAAAACCTAAAATAAAATTGTCGGAGGAGAAGCGTAAACTTGCCAATATGCCATTTACCACACGGAGTGGCAAGGAACGGCTGAGGCCCTGGCCTATGTTCATGGCTAGTGGTTCAGCTTCACATGAGGATGGAAGCACTCAGCCTCTCGCTAGAAAAATGAAAAGACTAAAGCTGGCAAAAGCAGTAGCACCGCAAAGAACTGTGCGTTCTTCGAAATCCCAAATCCACAAGGAGAGTCCGACTCCAATTGTGTCGGTTGCGATGCCTGACCTTCCCAACACTGGACGTGAAGAGCATGCGCCTTCCACCATTTGCACGCCCCCTGCAAGTGATGGAAGGAGCACCCGCAGTCCAGTTCCTGATAGTCAGATTGAAGATGTCAGTGTTGAAGTACACCAGGATGAGGAGGATATGGGTGTTGCTGGCGCTGGGGAGGAAATTGACCAGGAGGATTCTGATGGTGAGGTGGTTTGTTTAAGTCAGGCACCCGGGGAGACACCTGTTGTCCGTGGTAGGAATATGGCCGTTGACATGCCTGGTGAAAATACCAAAAAAATCAGCTCTTCGGTGTGGAAGTATTTCACCAGAAATGCGGACAACAGGTGTCAAGCCGTGTGTTCCCTTTGTCAAGCTGTAATAAGTAGGGGTAAGGACGTTAACCACCTCGGAACATCCTCCCTTATACGTCACCTGCAGCGCATTCATAATAAGTCAGTGACAAGTTCAAAAACTTTGGGTGACAGCGGAAGCAGTCCACTGACCAGTAAATCCCTTCCTCTTGTAACCAAGCTCACGCAAACCACCCCACCAACTCCCTCAGTGTCAATTTCCTCCTTCCCCAGGAATGCCAATAGTCCTGCAGGCAATGTCACTGGCAATTCTGACGAGTCCTCTCCTGCCTGGGATTCCTCCGATGCATCCTTGCGTGTAACGCCTACTGCTGCTGGCGCTGCTGTTGTTGCTGCTGGGAGTCGATGGTCATCCCAGAGGGGAAGTCGTAAGCCCACTTGTACCACTTCCAGTAAGCAATTGACTGTTCAACAGTCCTTTGCGAGGAAGATGAAATATCACAGCAGTCATCCTGCTGCAAAGCGGATAACTGAGGCCTTGACAACTATGTTGGTGTTAGACGTGCGTCCGGTATCCGCCGTTAGTTCACAGGGAACTAGACAATTTATTGAGGCAGTGTGCCCCCGGTACCAAATACCATCTAGGTTCCACTTCTCTAGGCAGGCGATACCGAGAATGTACACGGACGTCAGAAAAAGACTCACCAGTGTCCTAAAAAATGCAGTTGTACCCAATGTCCACTTAACCACGGACATGTGGACAAGTGGAGCAGGGCAGGGTCAGGACTATATGACTGTGACAGCCCACTGGGTAGATGTATGGACTCCCGCCGCAAGAACAGCAGCGGCGGCACCAGTAGCAGCATCTCGCAAACGCCAACTCTTTCCTAGGCAGGCTACGCTTTGTATCACCGCTTTCCAGAATACGCACACAGCTGAAAACCTCTTACGGCAACTGAGGAAGATCATCGCGGAATGGCTTACCCCAATTGGACTCTCCTGTGGATTTGTGGCATCGGACAACGCCAGCAATATTGTGTGTGCATTAAATATGGGCAAATTCCAGCACGTCCCATGTTTTGCACATACCTTGAATTTGGTGGTGCAGAATTTTTTAAAAAACGACAGGGGCGTGCAAGAGATGCTGTCGGTGGCCAGAAGAATTGCGGGACACTTTCGGCGTACAGGCACCACGTACAGAAGACTGGAGCACCACCAAAAACTACTGAACCTGCCCTGCCATCATCTGAAGCAAGAAGTGGTAACGAGGTGGAATTCAACCCTCTATATGCTTCAGAGGTTGGAGGAGCAGCAAAAGGCCATTCAAGCCTATACAATTGAGCACGATATAGTAGGTGGAATGCACCTGTCTCAAGCGCAGTGGAGAATGATTTCAACGTTGTGCAAGGTTCTGATGCCCTTTGAACTTGCCACACGTGAAGTCAGTTCAGACACTGCCAGCCTGAGTCAGGTCATTCCCCTCATCAGGCTTTTGCAGAAGAAGCTGGAGACATTGAAGGAGGAGCTAACACGGAGCGATTCCGCTAGGCATGTGGGACTTGTGGATGGAGCCCTTAATTCGCTTAACAAGGATTCACGGGTGGTCAATCTGTTGAAATCAGAGCACTACATTTTGGCCACCGTGCTCGATCCTAGATTTAAAGCCTACCTTGGATCTCTCTTTCCGGCAGACACAAGTCTGCTGGGGTTGAAAGACCTGCTGGTGACAAAATTGTCAAGTCAAGCGGAACGCGACCTGTCAACATCTCCTCCTTCACATTCTCCCGCAACTGGGGGTGCGAGGAAAAGGCTCAGAATTCCGAGCCCACCCGCTGGCGGTGATGCAGGGCAGTCTGGAGCGACTGCTGATGCTGACATCTGGTCCGGACTGAAGGACCTGACAACGATTACGGACATGTCGTCTACTGTCACTGCATATGATTCTCTCAACATTGATAGAATGGTGGAGGATTATATGAGTGACCGCATCCAAGTAGGCACGTCACACAGTCCGTACTTATACTGGCAGGAAAAAGAGGCAATTTGGAGGCCCTTGCACAAACTGGCTTTATTCTACCTAAGTTGCCCTCCCACAAGTGTGTACTCCGAAAGAGTGTTTAGTGCCGCCGCTCACCTTGTCAGCAATCGGCGTACGAGGTTACATCCAGAAAATGTGGAGAAGATGATGTTCATTAAAATGAATTATAATCAATTCCTCCGCGGAGACATTGACCAGCAGCAATTGCCTCCACAAAGTACACAGGGAGCTGAGATGGTGGATTCCAGTGGGGACGAATTGATAATCTGTGAGGAGGGGGATGTACACGGTGATATATCGGAGGGTGATGATGAGGTGGACATCTTGCCTCTGTAGAGCCAGTTTGTGCAAGGAGAGATTAATTGCTTCTTTTTTGGGGGGGGTCCAAACCAACCCGTCATATCAGTCACAGTCGTGTGGCAGACCCTGTCACTGAAATGATGGGTTGGTTAAAGTGTGCATGTCCTGTTTTGTTTATACAACATAAGGGTGGGTGGGAGGGCCCAAGGACAATTCCATCTTGCACCTCTTTTTTCTTTTCTTTTTCTTTGCGTCATGTGCTGTTTGGGGAGGGTTTTTTGGAAGGGACATCCTGCGTGACACTGCAGTGCCACTCCTAGATGGGCCCGGTGTTTGTGTCGGCCACTAGGGTCGCTTATCTTACTCACACAGCTACCTCATTGCGCCTCTTTTTTTCTTTGCGTCATGTGCTGTTTGGGGAGGGTTTTTTGGAAGGGACATCCTGCGTGACACTGCAGTGACACTCCTAGATGGGCCCGGTGTTTGTGTCGGCCACTAGGGTCGCTTATCTTACTCACACAGCTACCTCATTGCGCCTCTTTTTTTCTTTGCGTCATGTGCTGTTTGGGGAGGGTTTTTTGGAAGGGACATCCTGCGTGACACTGCAGTGCCACTCCTAGATGGGCCCGGTGTTTGTGTCGGCCACTAGGGTCGCTAATCTTACTCACACAGCTACCTCATTGCGCCTCTTTTTTTCTTTGCGTCATGTGCTGTTTGGGGAGGGTTTTTTGGAAGGGCCATCCTGCGTGACACTGCAGTGCCACTCCTAGATGGGCCCGGTGTTTGTGTCGGCCACTAGGGTCGCTTATCTTACTCACACAGCGACCTCGGTGCAAATTTTAGGACTAAAAATAATATTGTGAGGTGTGAGGTATTCAGAATAGACTGAAAATGAGTGGAAATTATGGTTTTTGAGGTTAATAATACTTTGGGATCAAAATGACCGCCAAATTCTATGATTTAAGCTGTTTTTTAGGTTTTTTGGAAAAAAACACCCGAATCCAAAACACACCCGAATCCGACAAAAAAATTCGGTGAGGTTTTGCCAAAACGCGGTCGAACCCAAAACACGGCCGCGGAACCGAACCCAAAACCAAAACACAAAACCCGAAAGATTTCCGGCGCTCATCTCTAATAAAAACGCTACAGATTCCAAATGGGGGCGTGGCCACAGGTAAAGTGCCGTGGCCACGCCCCTTTTCCTATACTTTCAATGGGAGTTTGGAGAGCCAAAAATCGGTACAGACCATAAAAAAAGGGACTGTGCCTGCCAAAAAGGTGCAGCCGGAAGGCATGCCACTGCATCTGCAGCAAGTCTCTGTGCTGTAGATAGGAGAAAGCGCTTGCAGCGGCGAACGCAAGAAGATTGACAGGAAGAGGCCGCCTGGAGGCATCAACTGACCGTTTTCAGGGAGTGTCAGTCTGAACGCAGGCGTGTCCAGCCGTTTCCAGGGAGGGATCCTGACGTCAGCTCCGTCCTGGATGATCGCAGCGGGTGAGTAAGTCCTGAGCTGTGCAGAGACTGCAAAAACTATTGTTTGTGCAGCTCTCTGCACAAGCGTTTGCAGCCCTGCACAGTGATTACCCCCTCCCCTGTAAACGGCGACTACATGATCGCAGCAGTGCTAAAAGTAGCCTGCTAGCGATCAGGTCGGAATAACCCCCTATGTCCTGCTGCCAGTCCACCTGCCCCCTCAGGTATCAACAATCCCCACTCTCTAGCCGCGGCGTAGGTGGAACAAAAGATGCGGCTGCCACCGGCATAGATGTGTATGAAAGCGGCGCAGCGGAAGGCTTTCAGAGCCACAGTCGCACCCAGATTCCCAGAGGCCCTGACTCCGCAACACAGCACGTGGGCTGCCGGCCTGGAAGCACCGAGATGGCGAATGTAATAGAGTGTGTGATATCGCGGAGGGTAATGTCTGGACGCTGAATCATTGTAAAAGGTGACAGTGCTGTGCAGTGCAGTGGGTGTGCCGTGTCACTGACACTGCACAGCACTCTCACCTTTTACATTGATTCAGCCAGTCAGTTAGTTCTGCCAGCCAGTCACTATTGTTAGCACCGGTGTCCCAACGCGTTGCATTACAGGGAAGTAGAAGCACTAAATAAACTACAGCTCCCAGCAGCCCTTAGTGCTGAAGCATTCCGGCGCTTAGGGCTGCTGGGAGCTGTAGTTTATTGAGTGCATCTTGTTCCCTGAAATTCGGCGCGTTGGGACACCGGCGCTAACAATAGTGACTGGCTGCTTGGCTGCTGTGCGAGTCTCCGGGAGAGCCACTGCCAAAGGGAGGACAGCAGCCTAGCTGCTTCCAGGATGAGAAACAGGAGAAGCATTACCCACCCCTCCCCACTCACAGTACCTACGGGCCCCATCCGCCACACACCCCCACCCACAGTGGCTCCGAACCCCCTCCCCCACCCGCAGCACCACCGCACCCGCCCCTTCAACACGCGTGGCACCACCACATTCGCCCCTCCCTCACCCGTGACACTCCAGCAACCACTCCTCCCCCACCTGCGGTTGCTCCGGACCCCCACCCGCGGCACCCACCCGCCTCTACCAGACCCACACCACCACCGCACCAGCCCCACCCCGGCACCACCGTGACCACCCCTCCCCCATCCGTGGCACCCACAGGCCCCCTTCCCCATCCGCGGCACCCCCAGACCCCCGACTCCATCTCCCCCAACCACATCACCAACTAGGTGATTCATCAGGCCCTGCATGCGCTGTTCACGCCATTGCAAAGGGCTACGACCCCTTAACCATCACATGCCCTTTGTTCGTACAATATTTAACTACACACACAATTATGATCTGAGGTAATACTCCATATAATACAAATATTGCATGCCACAAGGACGTGCAAGGGTTAAGGAGGCGTAGCCCCTTATGACAGTCGCCCGTAGTGCGCGATGAATCACCTAGTAATATTATATCCTTTCACAATATATTTCCTCTAACGTCCTAGAGGATGCTGGGGTCCACATTAGTACCATGGGGTATAGACGGGTCCTCTAGGAGCCACTGGCACTTTAAGAGTTTGAAAGTGTGGGCTGGCTCCTCCATCTATGCCCCTCCTACCAGACTTAGTTTAGAAAATGTGCCCGGAGGAGCCGAACAGAGCTAGGGGAGCTCCATAGAAGTTTTTCTAGTTTTATTGTTTATATTAGAGTTAGGCACAGGGAGGCTGCTGGCAATAGCCTCCCTGCTTCCTGGGACTTAGGAGGGGAGTAGTGTCCAACCCTGAGAGGTTAATGGCCACTATCTCCGCTGACAGGACACTGAGCTACTGAGGGTGATGATCGTTAGCCGCCCCAGGCGACCGCTCACTCCCGCAGCATGCCGCCACCCCCAAACAGAGCCAGAAGATTCCGATGGCGAGTGAGTCACCGGCACCCGGAAAGCAGGGAGCCGGTGTGAAAATGGCAGCAACAGGGTGGGAGCACAGTACTAACTGGGCTCTGGAGGCTCAGATGTACACAGTGCGGCGCTATGAGGGGCGCCCTGAGCCAGCGCCCTTACACTACACTGGTCACTCAGGCTGTCAGGAACCTTGGTAACGCTGCCAGAGCGGACCCAGCAGCGTTCAGTGCCATTTTCCTCCCTGCAGATCCAGCTACAGAGACGCTGACAGGGAGAGCTGTCCCTCCACACGACTCCAGCTACCCTGTGCGGTACCAGGGGGTTGTAGAAGGGGGTGAGGCTGTATAATTACTGTGCAGTCTATTAAGGTACACAGTCAGCGCCCGGTATTTGTATTATTTATACCTAGGGAAGCGCTGTGTGTGTGCTGGCTTCAAGCTCTGTGTTTCTCTGAAGGTACTTGGGGGAAACTGTGTCTGACATTTACCTGTGTGAGTGTGGTGTATGTTTTCTCACATAGTCATGTCCAGGGACTCTGTGTCTTATGCTGCAGAGGATGTTTCATCCCCAGAGGAATCCATTCCATGTACCCAGGAATGTATTGTCTCAGATTCCTATTAAAGAGCCAGAATTGCTGACTTCTATTAAGGGAATGATTTCTCAGATCTCTACTAGGGTAGCTCATACTGAGACGGAAACTCAGGTTTTAAATAATTCTATTGCTGTTTCCTATTCCTTCTCAATCCCCTAGCATATTCCCAAAGAAACGTGCTCTTTCCCAGATTATACAAGATGACATGGATACCGACTCTGACATGGCAGACGGTGATGGGGATGTGCTGAGGGGGGCGGCATCTCTGGCTTAGGGGGTGCAGCTCATGATTGAGGCCATTAGAGATGTGTTAAACATTACTGACACACCACCAGAGCAGGTTGAGGAGGCTTACTTCACAGACAATAAGAAAGCCTCGCTAACCTTTCCTGCATCTAAAGAATTAAATGCTTTGTTTGAAAAATCCTGGAACCCCCGCAGAAAAAATTCCAGATCCCCAAGAGGGTTCTGGTTGCTTTTCCCTTCCCGGAGGAGGACAGAAAAAGATGGGAAAACGCACCCATAGTTGACACATCTGTCTCCAGACTGTCAAAAATAGTGGTTTTACCTGCCCTGGATCTACCTCGTTAAAAGAACCGGCTGATCGTAAGATAGACACTATGCTCAAATCCATATACACTGCTATAGGGGTGGCATTAAGGCCTACTATTGCCTGTGCATGGATCTCAAAAGCTATAGTAAAGTGGTCAGGCACGTTACTAGAAGACTTAGATACAATGGATAGAAATGACATTGAACTGTTTTACGTAACATACAGGATTCTGCGGGGTTCATGGTGGAATCCATGAAGGACCTGGGTACGCTGAATGCACGGATATCTTACATGTCTGTCTCAGCTCGCAGGGGACTCTGGCTACGCTATTGGTCAGCAGACGCGGAATCCAGGAGAAGTGTGGAGAACCTACCCCACACAGGTCAGGCTCTATTTGGGGAAGTGTTGGATGCGTGGTTTCCACGGCAACCACGGGTAAGTTACCTCTTCTTCCCTCAGCTACACCTTCTACAAAGACACCCTTTTCTTCATCTGCATCGCAGTCCTTTCGGACCGCTAAGACAAAAAAGTCCAAGCACCCTACCACTTTCTTTAGAGGTGGGCGTGCAAAATCCAAAAAGCCTGCACCTGCAGGCTCCCAGGACCAGAAGCCTGCTTCTGGTTCCTCAAAATCATCAGCATGATGGTGGACCACACAGCCTGGAGGATGGTCCGGTGGGAGCGAAGCTCAGATGTTTCAGCCATGTCAAGAACTCCCGCCTCACTGATTCTTCAAATCAGGCTTGACAGCTTTACTGACAGACAGGGCTGTCCTACAGGAAGCCATTCAAAAATTGGAAAGGTCAGCAGTCATTGTTACAGTTGCACCGCATATGCAAAACAAGGGTTACTATTCAAACCTTTTCGTGGTACCGAAACTGAATGGTTCGGTCAGACCGATTTTGAACATGAAATCATTAAACCCTTATCTAAAGGAGTTTAAGTTCAAAATGGAGTCTCTGAGAGTGGTGATCTCAGGTCTGGAGGAGGGGGAGTTTCGGGTATCCCTGGATATCAAGGATGTGTACCTGCACATTCCGATTTGGCCACCGCACCAGGCTTATCTCAGATTTGCACTGATAGACAGTCACTATCAGTTTCAGGCACTGCCATTCGGTCTCTCCACGGCACCGAGGGTGTTCACCAAGGTGATGGCAGAGATGATGGTTCTCCACCACAGATGGGGAGTGAACATAATTCCATATCTGGACGGACTGCTGATAAAGGCATCATCCAGGGAGACGCTGTTGCAGTCCATTGCTCTCACAACACGTCTGCTCAGGGACCATGGTTGGATCCTGAACCTTCCAAAGTCACATTTGGAGCTGTCTATCCTGGGGATGATCCTTGACTCGGAGGTGCAGAGGGTGTTTCTACCGGTGGAGAAAATGTTGTGATACAAACAATGGTCCGGGATGTCCTGAAGCCAGTAGGGGTATCGATTCATCAGAGCATTCACCTGCTGGGGAAGATGGTTGCCTCTTACGAGGCTCTACAGTTCAGAAAATTTCATGCTCAATCCTTCCAACTGGATCTCCTAGACAAGTGGTCGGGTTCTCATCTACATATGCACCTGAGGATACGTCTGTAACCGAAAGCAAGCATTTCACTCCTCTGGTGGCTACAAATGCCTCACTTTCTGGAGGGCTGCAGGTTCGGGATTCAGGACTGGATCCTTCTAACCACGGATGCAAGTCTCCAGGGATGGGGCGCAGTCACTCAAGGGGAAACCTTCCAAGGAAGGTGGTCAAATCTGGAATTTGGTCTTCCAATAAACATTCTGGAACTAAGAACCGTGTACAACGGTCTTCTCCAAGCGACACACATTCTGCAAGATCGGGCCAGTCGAGTACAGTCAGACAATGTGACGACGGTAGCCTACATAAACCGACAGGGCGGAACGAAGAGCAGAGCTGCAATGTAAGAGGTAACAAGAATCATCCTCTGGGCAGAAAAGCACACAGTGGCACTGTCAGCAATTTTCATTCCGGGAGTGGACAACTGGGAAGCAGACTTCCTCAGCAGACACGATCTCCATCCAGGAGAGTGGGGCCTCCATCCGGAGGTGTTCACGGAGGTGACAGATCTTTGGGGTGTACCTCAAATAGACATGATGGCCTCCCGTCTCAACAAGAAGCTTCAGAGGTATTGTTCCAGGTCAAGAGACCCGCAAGCAGTGGCGGTGGACGCCTGGTAACTCCGTGGGTGTTCCAGTCAGTGTACGTGTTTCCTCCACTTCCACTCATTCCAAGGATTCTAAAGATCATAAGGAGAACAAGAGTTCAGACAATCCGTATTGCTCCGGACTGTCCAAGAAGGGCTTGGTATGCGGGTCTTCTGGATCTACTGTTGGAAGATCAGAGGCTTCTTCCTCTTCGGGAGGATCTGCTGCAACAGGGGCGGTTCGCTTATCAAGACTTACCGCGGCTACGTTTGACGGCATGGAGTTTGAACGCCAGATATTAGCTCGGAAGGGCATTCCGAAGAAGGTTATTCCTACCCTGATACAGGCTAGGAAAGGAGTAACGTCAAAACATTACCATCGCATTAACCTACGGTGGAGTTTCAACTGGGACCGTTTCTCCTCTTCCTGCAAGCAGGTGTGGATATGGGCCTGAGGTTGGGATCCGTAAAGGTCCAGATTTCGGCCTATCCATTTTCTTCGAGAAACAGCTGGCTTCCCTCCCTGAGGTTCAGACTTTCTTGAAAGGGGTTCTGCATATCCAGCCTCCCTTTGTGCCGCCTACAGCACCCTGGGATCTTAAAATGGTGTTACAGTTCCTCCAATCGGATTGGATTAAGCCTCTACAGGAGGTTGAGATCAAGTTTCTCACGTGGAAGGCTGTCACTTTATTGGCCTTAGCTTCTGCTAGACGTGTGTCAGAGTTGGGGGCTTTGTCTTGTAAAAGTCCCTACTTGGTATTCCATGAAGATAGAGCTGAGCTCCGGACACGTCAACAGTTCCTTCCGAAGGCTGTGTCGGTATTTCATATCAACCAACCTATTGTGGTGCCAGTTGCTACTGACTCCGCAATGTCATCAAAGTCCTTGGATGTTGTAAGGGCTCTGGAAATCTATGTGAAGAGGACTGCTCGTCACAGTAAATTGGACTCTCTGTTTGTCCTGTATGATCCCAAGAAACTTGGGTATCCTGCTTCTAAGCAGACGATCTCTCGCTGGATCAGGTTTACTATCCAGCTGTCTGGAATGTCTGTATTTTTGTGTTGCTTTGCATTATGTCTCCTTCCTGCCTCTAGAGGTCTCACTTGCTGCCAGAGGTCTGAATGGCAGTTGCACACTCTGTCCCTGCAGGTTAATTACCTGATTGTGAGCAGCTGTGGCCAACACCTTGTGCTGCTATTTAGGTCCAGCTCACTAGCATCCATGGGGGTAATTCCAAGTTGATTGCAGCAGGAATTTTGTTAGCAGTTGGGCAAAACCATGTGCACTGCAGGGGAGGCAGATTTAACATGTGCAGAGAGAGTTAGATTTGGGTGTGGTGTGTTCAATCTGCAATCTAATTTGCAGTGTAAAATAAAGCAGCCAGTATTTACCCTGCACAGAAACAAAATAACCCACCCAAATCTAACTCTCTCTGCACATGTTATATCTGCCTCCCCTACAGTGCACATGGTTTTGCCCAACTGCTAACAAAATTCCAGCTGCGATCAACTTGGAATTACCCCCCATGTGCAGATCATTGTGGTTCCGTGTGGATTGTGACTAGGCTCTCTCCAGTTATCCTGTCCTGCTTCAGCCATACCTGCATCTCTGAGATACTTCTTGTAGTCTGGTGTATCTATGCCTTGGTTCAAGACTTCTAGCCCTGCTGGAGCAATATCTGCATTCCTGAATTATTATTTGCAGTCTGTTTCCACCCCTGCCTGGTTCCTAGATTTTGGTATGTTATTTTCCTCTACTTTGTTTAAATCCGGATTTCTTCATGTTCATTTCACCACTGCTATTAACCCAGGCTTGCCTACCCTCCCGCTGCTCCTGTTTTTTAATAAAGCCTCCCGCTGCCCCGCAAACTCTGCTTGTCCTCCCGGATTTTGCGGTCTCTGCATGAAAAATCCGCACAGCGTCTGCGCGAGTGTGAAAATGTCTGAGGGTGGCATGATGTCATGATGCTTGACATCATGTTACCTAAACACAGGCCACCGCGGGTTGTCAGTACCGGTGGCCATTCTGCAGAGAGGGGCGGGCAGTCTGTGGAGGAGGAAACAACAGCGGCGGGGTCTGGCTCAGCATGTAGCAGATGGCAGTGAGAGGAAGGATGTCCCTGCCTCCCTGCACCGGAGCCCTGACATTCCCCAGTGGGTAAGGAGAGGAGGGGGGTGTCTGTACTCACCAAGACAGCATTTCTTCGGCTGCTAGAGCAGGGACAGCCTCCAGGCTTCCTCCGTGCAGTCCCAGGCAGGCCCCAGGAATCAGGACATCCAGAGGCGGAACTACCGCCAGTGCAACCAGTGCGTTGCACTGGGGCCCGCCACTGTCCAGTGGCCCAAAGCATGTAATGAGTCAAACTGACTCATTACATGCCGCTGTGTGCTGCGGGCAACCGCTGCCCGCAGCACACAACCGCCCGGAGAGAGAGGAGATGAGCGCAGCGGTACGGGGGAAGGAGGAGGAGGGAGGTGGAGGAGGGAGCCGCAGCAGCGCTTTGTTACTGGTTGAGGCGTTGCTGCTGCTGTCCCTCTGCTTCACTATAGGCTGTCTTCCGCCGCTGTGAAGCGCATCCCAGCATTCACAGCGGCGGAGAACAGCCCCACACCCCTTCCCCACGAAGCCACGCCCCTATGTATTTTTACGCGCGCCTACTGCGCGCACCGCCCCTATTTTGCATGCAGGGGTGGGGCTCCGATGCTGTTTCTTGCACACAGTGATAAAATGTCTAGTTACGGCACTGTTGCTAGGTATCCATTTCTCTGGCCCTGAGCAGGTCCCCCTCACCAGATCCTCTCCAGGGGTGAGGGGGTGGACTTGGATGGGATGGGGGGGGCAAAGCATTTTGTCACACCTGGGCCCACCGCTCGCTAGTTCCGCCACTGAGGACATCATAGCTGCTGCTGGCTGCTCTTCTCTCACACTGCGGCTTGTAGCCCCGACCCCTCCAGCTCCAAGTCAGTCAGAGCAGGACTCGGGCAGAGAGAGGGTGAGGTGACTGGGGCAGGGGTATATATGTTTCAGGGAGGTTAGGTTACTGGGTGCCAGGCTGGGTCATATGGGTGTGAGGGAGGTTGCTAGGTGCAGTTCTGGGGCATATTGGTTTAAGGGAGATTGCTGGGTGCAGGGCTGGGTCATGTGTGTGAGGGAGGCTGCTGGGTCAGACTTGCCTATCCTCCCAAACTGAGGTGCAGCTCCTGGATTCCACAGTGTGCCCCCCCCCCCCCTCCCCCCATAGAATATGCACTGAGCATCCGCGAGTACAGAATTAACTGGGGCAGGGCTAGCAGGACTGTGGTAAGGAACGCAGCATGTGGCCCCTCTCCCGTAATACTTCACTCACCATGCTTTCCAGATAGCGCACCAGCAGCTACAAAGACTCCGCAGCTTGGAGGAGCCTGTCCTTCTGTTCTGGAACCAGAGAGTCCTCAGCCAACAGTCACATGTAGCAGAGCCACAGCGGTCTCATTATCCAACAGGGCAGGCTCTATTTGCAGAGTGGCTCGTTTCCTTAGGCTTTCACTTCCCCTCACAGCTGCAAACTTCCCCCTTCACTATCTGCAGCACCCCTGACCCCCTCTCCCCCACACAGATTCCCCACCTGCTCGCTCTCTCCTTACATCCACCTCCCCCATGCACAGCGTCCCTGACCCCCTCCCCTCCCCACACAGGTTCCCCTCTGCTGCATACTCTCTCCACACAACACCCTACCTCATCCACGGCCCCCCTTACCTCCCCCCCATGCACACCCTACACAAGTTCCTCACTCCTGCTCACTTTCTCATCACATCTCCACCCCACCCCACACAGGTTCCCTTCTCCTGCTCACTCTCTCCTCACATCCCCCCCTCCCATCCACAGCACCACCAACGTCCCCTCCCCTCCACACACAGGTTCTCCTCTCATGCTCTCTGTCTCTACTCACATCCCCCTCCCTCATCCACGGCACCCCCAATGCCCTCTCGCCTCCCCTCCCCACACAGGTTCCCCTCTCATGCTCTCTCTCTCTCTCCTCACAGGGTCCCGACTCCGGCGGTGTCAATTAGGTGAGGGCTGCTGGCTGGAGTGTGGAAGCAGTACATTCTTCATTGCTGTCCCCTCTCTCAGCACGTGATTCCAGCATGGGTGTGACCTGACTGCTGGAGTTTGATGCCGGCAACTCCCCACAGCCACCTCCGTGCTGCCTGGTTAGTGCTCTCTGCTGCTGGACCTGATTCCTGTTGGAGTTTGGGGGGGTTGGGGGTTGGAAGGAAGATCTGCCTTCAGATCTCTCTCTGTCTGACACCCCCTGATAAGGGGTTGAAAGTAGCTTCCTTGAGGGTTCAAGTATCAGCATTAACTGTATGGTTTCAGAGAAAGATTGCTGACTTACAGGATGTGCGTACTTTCTTTCAGGGAGTTGTACACATTCAACCTCCTCCATTTGTTCCTCCTGCAGCTCCCTGGGATTTGAATCTGGTTCTTAAAATCCTTCAGGGACCTCCGTTTGAACCACTTAAGAGAGCAGATCTTAAATGGTTGACGGCTAAGGTGTTCTTTCTACTGGCAATGGCGTCAGCTAGAAGAGTGTCAGATTTAGGAGCATTGTCGTGTAAGTCTCCATTTCTAAGTTTTTTTCCAGATAAGGCAGTTCTCAGAACTAGATCTGGTTATCTTCCGAAGGTGGTTTCAAAGTTTCACCTTAACGAAGAGATTGTAGTCCCAGCTTTTCAGGTATTGGGACTTTCTGCGGAAGAAGCGTCGCTGGACGTGGTCCGAGCATTAAGAATCTACATAGATCGTACTAGTGCCATCAGAACAACAGATTTGCTCTTCATCCTCTACGGATTTCATAGAAGAGGATGGCCTGCTAGTAAACAGACGCTGGCAAGATGGCTCCGAATGGTAATTTCAGAAGCTTATTCTCGTGCTGATCTCCCTACTCCGGCTAATGTCTCTGCTCACTCTACACGTAAGGTAGGTCCTTCATGGGCAGCAGAACATGGTGCTTCAGCAGAACAGATTTGTAAGGCAGCCACATGGTCTTCCATTAACACTTTCATTAGACATTATGCCATGGATACTTTTGCCTCTCATGAAGCTGAATTCGGGCGAAAGGTTCTCCTGTCTAATCGGGAGTGTCCCCACCACTAAAACTGGTTTTGGGAATCCCAATATTATCCTGTGGATAACCTGTGGACCCAGCCGGAGAAATATACCGTTATGGTAAGAACTTACCGTTGATAACGGGATTTCTCCTATGTCCACAGGTATCCACAGGGGTCCCACCTGATTCTGTCCAAGTGGGACGGCCTGCCTCACCGGATCAGATCTCACATGATCTCCCTATCTCCGGAGGTCCGTCTGTCCCTGAATTGGTGGCTTCAGGGCCAACGATTGAGCAGGAGCCGTCCCTTCTGTATATCCAACTGGATCCTGCTGATGACGGATGCCAGTCTGAGAGGTTGGGGCACGGTGTTGGAACAGCACTCTCTCCAGGGTCGGTGGACCAAGGAGGAGTCTCTACTCCCAGTAAACATTCTGGAGCTGCGGACAGTGTTCAATGCATTGACAATGGCCCAGCATCTGATACAGAACAGACCTGTTCAAGTACAATCGGACAACGCCACCACAGTGGCGTACATCAATCATCAGGGCGGCACTCGAAGCCGCATGGCAATAAGGGAAGTATCAAGGATTCTTCAGTGGGCAGAACGCCATCTGCCGGCCATATCAGCAGTGTTCATTCCAGGCGTCCTGAATTGGAAGGCGGACTATCTCAGTCGGCAGGACGTGCACGCCGGAGAATGGTCCCTGCATCCGGAGGTGTTTCAACTTCTCGTGGACAAGTGGGGTCTCCCAGATGTGGACTTGATGGCGTCTCGACTCAATCACAAAGTCTTCGGAGCAAGGACAAGGGATCCTCAAGCAGCATTCGTGGATGCTCTTATCAATTCCGTGGAACTTTCGGCTGCCGTATGTGTTCCCTCCGGTGTCCCTCCTGCCCAGAGTAATACGGAAGTTCAAGCAAGAAGGAGTAAACCTACTTCTAGTCGCTCCAGCGTGGCCCAGACGGCACTGGTTCTCCAATCTACAGGGCCTCTCGTTGGATCGTTCCCTTCTACTTCCACATCGACCAGACCTCCTCGTTCAGAGCCCTTGTGTTTACCAGGATTTGGCCCGTCTGCCTTTGACGGCATGGCTCTTACAGCTTCCGTCCTGAGGGCCGAGGGTTTTTCTGAGGCGGTCGTTCAAACTATGTTGAAGGCCCGTAAGCCGGCGTCTGCTCGGATATACCATAGGGTCTGGAATGCTTACTTTACTTGGTGTGCGTCTCACAATCATGACATTTTCAAGTTTAGTATGGCCAAGCTATTGGCCTTTCTACAAGAAGGCCTGATTTAGGCCTGCATCTGGCCTCCCTTAAGGTTCACATCTTGGCCTTGTCGGTTTTGTTTCAGAGAAATATTGCTACACTATCTGATGTACATACCTTTACTCAGGGTGTGCTGAGGATTCAGCCTCCTTATGTGCCACCTGTGGTTCCTTGGGATCTGTCGGTGGTTTTGGAGGCTTTACAAGAGTCTCCGTTTGAGCCTCTTACCTCTGCGGACCTTAAGTGGCTTTCCCTTAAGGTGTTGTTTTTGCTGGCTATTGCTTCAGCTAGAAGGGTCTCGGACTTGGGTGCCTTATCCTATAAGTCTCCCTATTTGATTTTTCACCGTGACCGGGCGGTTCTTCGGACACGTTCGGGTTATTTACCCAAGGTGGTGTCTTCTTTCCACCTTAACCAGGAGATTGTGGTTCCGGCCTTTAATTCTCCTGAGTTGTTTTCCAAAGAACGGTCTTTGGATGTGGTACGGGCTCTCCGTATCTATGTGAAGAGAACTTCCTCCATTAGGAAATCTGATTCTCTTTTTGTTTGGTTTTCACAAACGTGGCTGGCCTGCTTCTAAACAGACATTGGCCAAATGGATTAGAATGGTGATTGCACACGCTTATGTACCTGCTACTATCAAAGCCCATTCTACTCGGTCGGTTGGACCTTTATGTGTGGCCCACCGTGGTGCAACCCTTGAACAATTGTGCAAGGCAGCTACGTGGTCCTCGAGGAACGCGTTTATTAGGTTCTATGCCTTTGATACTGCCGCTTCCCAGGATGCTTCATTTGGACGCCAGGTTCTTGTGCCCGCTACAGTGCGTCCCCTCCTGTGAGGAACTGCTTTGGGACATCCCCGATGTATTTCCTTGTGGAGCCCAGTGTACCCCAAAGAAAACGAGATTTATGGTAAGAAGTTACCGTTGTTAAATCTCTTTCTGCGAGGTACACTGGGCTCCACAAGGTGCCCACCCTGACGCACTTAGCTTTTTTTGGGTTGGTATTGGCATAGCCGCTGACACCCTCTCCTACGGTGAGTGTGTGGTGTTATTGGCTACGAGCGGTTGTCGTCTCTGGTACCTGCTACTACATTGGGCTGGTTAACTAAACTGAGCTCACTGACATGGAGGCGGGGTTATAGAGGAGGCGGCGCTGTGCATCTTGGGAACAGTCTAAAGCTTTGAGCCTGTTGGTGCCTCGGATCAAGATCATACTCTACACCCCCAATGAATTTCCTTGTGGAGCCCAGTGTACCTCGCAGAAAGAGATTTAACAACGGTAAGTTCTTACCATAAATCTCGTTTTTCAAAAGTAGGCAAGTATGTATTAACCTGGACTTTACCTGTATTCAAATGTCATCATACTCACTGTTCCAATAACAAGCCATTGCAATAATCAGGGAATATTTGCATTCTGTTCCGTGTAAATCTAAGATCCATTTTCTGTATTCATTTTATCATTCTATATTCCGGCATCATACTGGTTCATTTATTACAATAAACCTCGTTTTATTTTCACCTAGCTTCAGCTGACCTCATTAACACCAGCATGCGTATTCTACGGCAGGATTGCCGTGTCCAAAATCTGTTAAGGCCCACTCTACTCGTAAGGTGGGTTCTTCCTGGGTGGCTGCCCGGGGTGTCGCGGCTTTACAGCTTTGTCGAGTGGCAACTTGGTCTGGGTCGAACATGTTTGCTAAGTTCTACAAGTTCGATACTTTGGCCTCTGAGGATCTAAAGTTTGGTCAATCAGTTCTGCAGGAACCTCAGCACTCTCCCTCCCATTCTAGGAGCTTTGGTACATCCACATGGTACTGTGGACCCCAGCATCCTCTAGGACGTTAGAGGAAATAGGATTTTAATTGCCTACCAGTAAATCCTTTTCGCGTAGTCCGTATAGGATGATGGGCGCCCGCCCAGCGCTTCGTTATCCTGCAGTAGTTACTTGGTTCAGTACTGCTTTGTTCTTGGTTAAGTACTGTTATTCAGCTGTTGCTGAGTTTTCAAGCTAGTTAGCTTGGTTTGCCTTGTTTGTGTGAGCTGGTGCGACTCTCGCCACTATCTGTGTAAAATCCTTCTCTCAAAGTTGTCTGTCTCCTCGGGCACAGTTTCTAGACTGAGTCTGGTAGGAGGGGCATAAAGGGAGGAGCCAACCCACACTCTCAAACTCTTAAAGTGCCAGTGGCTCCTAGTGGACAGTCTATACCCCATGGTACTAATGTGGACCCCAGCATCCTCTACGGACTACGAGAAAAGGATTTACCAGTAGGTAATTAAAATCCTATTATCATTGCTATCATTATAAGCGTATTGTGATGCCTCTTCTTCTGATTGGCCAGAGCGATGCAGCATTTTTCCGGCGGTTTGGACCAAACCTCCGCCGGATTTCCCATTTGTAAACTGCTGCCGGTGTTCTGAGAATGAATATTAAATTCAGTGATTTGGAAATTGAAACAGGTGGGGAAAATACTGTTTAGTAACTTTTGCTCAACTTATCCTAATAAAGGGGGTAATTCTGAGTTGATCGCAGCAGCAAGTTTGTTAGCAGTTGGGCAAAACCATGGGGGTCATTCCGAGTTGTTCGCTCGGTAAAAATCTTCGCATCGCAGCGATTTTCCGCTTAATGCGCATGCGCAATGTCCGCACTGCGACTGCGCCAAGTAAATTTGCTATGCAGTTAGGAATTTTACTCACGGCTTTTTCATCGTTCTGGCGATCGTAATGTGATTGACAGGAAATGGGTGTTACTGGGCGGAAACAGGCCGTTTTATGGGCGTGTGGGAAAAAACGCTACCGTTTCCGGAAAAAACGCAGGAGTGGCTGGAGAAACGGGGGAGTGTCTGGGCGAACGCTGGGTGTGTTTGTGACGTCAAACCAGGAACGACAAGCACTGAACTGATCGCAGATGCCGAGTAAGTCTGAAGCTACTCAGAAACTGCTACGAGGTGTGTAATCGCAATATTGCGAATACATCGTTCGCAATTTTAAGATGCTAAGATTCACTCCCAGTAGGCGGCGGCTTAGCATGAGCAAATCTGCTAAAATCCGCTTGCGAGCGAACAACTCGGAATGAGGGCCCATGTGCACTGCAGGGAAGGGCAGATATAACATGTGCAGAGAGAATTAGATTTGGGTGGGTTACTTTGTTTCTGTGCAGGGTAAATACTGGCTTCTATATTTTTACACTGCAATTTAGATTTCAGTTTGAATACACCCCACCCAAATCTAACTCTCTCTGCACATGTTATATCTGTCCCCCTGCAGTGCACATGGGCCCTCATTCCTGCTTTTAGCAGCAGTGCACACGCTAGGCCGCCGCCCTCTGGGAGTGTATCTTAGCTTAGCAGAATAGCGAACGAAAGATTAGCAACTAAATAATTCCCTGCAGTTTCTGAGTAGCTCCAGACCTACTCCTAGATTGCGATCACCTCAGTCCGTTCAGTTCCTAGTTTGACGTCACAAACACGCCCTGCGTTCGGACAGCCACTCCCCCGTTTCTCCAGCCACTCCTGCGTTTTTACCTGGCACTCCTGCGTTTTTTAGCACACTCCCTGAAAACGTCCAGTTTCCGCCCAGAAACGCCCACTTCCTGTCAATCATACTACGATCACTCGAGCGATGAAAAAACGTCGCTCGAGCTTGTGTAAATCTACAAAGTTTTGTGTGAAAGTACTTAGCGCATGCGCGCTGCGTACCATGCGCATGCGCATTTTTGCAGTTTTTTCACTTGATCGATGCACTGCGAAAATTGGCAGCGAGCGAACAACTCGGAATGACCCCCATGGTTTTGCCCAACTGCTAACAAATTTGCTGCTGCGATCAACTCAGAATTAGGCCCAAAATCACTAACGTCCAACACAACAACACACGCGGGCAGCAATATACTGTGGATTTACATATACAGGTTGAGTCTCCCTTATCCAAAATGCTTGGGACCAGAGGTATTTTGGATATGGGATTTTTCCGTATTTTGGAATAATTGCATACCATAATGAGATATCATGGTGATGGGACCTAAATCTAAGCACAGAATGCATTTATGTTTCATATACACCTTCTACACACAGCCTGACGGTAATTTTAGCCAATATTTTTTATAACTTTGTGCATTGAACAAAGTGTGTGTACATTCACACAATTCATTTATGTTTCATATACACCTTATGCACACAGCCTGAAGGTCATTTAATACAATATTTTTAATAACTTTGTGTATTAAACAAAGTTTGTGTACATTGAGCCATCAAAAAACAAAGGTTTCACTATCTCACTCTCACTCAAAAAAGTCCGTATTTCGGAATATTCCGTATTTCGGAATATTTGGATATGGGATACTCAACCTGTATTCACCTGGCGCATAGCAAGGACCACCCCCACAATACAGGAGATATATGCATGCAGGGACAGGGATCAGGGTTGGACTGGCCCTATGGGAGGCTGGGTATTTCCTCTCTGGACCTCGCTGCTTCACAGATCCGCCCCTTTCTGTGACGGTGTAGATCTAAGTGGGCCACAATGAGGGGGGGGGGCTGCCCAGTATGTTCTGACTCAGTGTCAAAATACGACCATCACAGTCAGTGGAGAACTCAGGGTAACTCTACTGCAAGCCCTGTAGCATGGCATTGAGCAGTCTATGCAGTATACAGTTTGAGACCCGATACATGTGTAACACCCCCTCCTGTAGTATGCATTGTAAGGGTGTATATACAGTATGTTGAATGATGTCAGTGCTACTTATCTCAGTACTTAGTTTTCAGTGACTCCATCCAGATCACAGCTATCTCTTCTGGTGGGTTGTTCTGGAAATACACCCAGAGCAGGTTCGGGAAACCCCTGCCCAGTACTAACATGCTGTATCACACTGCGTGCTGCTATTACAGGGACGTGCAGTCAGGGGAGGCACTACCTCCCCTCTCATTAATGATTAAAATAATAATGTGTCAAAAGTATCTCCTTTATATTAATGTAATATTTTTTGCAGTTAAAATGGGGTTGGGAGGCACCAATAGTGGTGCCTCCCGTTGTCAATGGGAAAGGTGCGGAAGCTGAAGGCGGGCGGGGGCTGGGCCATGCCGCGGGCTGTAAAAGCCCATTGAGAATCAAGTGCAAAGCGGCACCTACTAAAGTGCCGACTTGACACAGGGACGTTCTTTCAACCCATGAAAGCGCGCCCCTGTCAGTGAGGCCAGAGTGATTGGCCAGCGGATCCGTCACTGGATCCGCTGTCATCACTGTGTGGGTGTGGTTGTCAGTGGCAGCGGGAGGCAGCGGAGGTGCAGTCGTCGTGGCGGCAGGACGCAGCGGATGTACGGGCTTCAGTGGCGGAGGTGATAGCCATAGCGGCAGGCAGGGATTCGAGATCCCTGCCTGCCGTTGTGCAGAGTTTGGCAGCGGAGCGGTACCAGTTTCAAAAATGGTGCCTCAGTGTAATTTTTAAAATTGAACATGGCCGCCATGAGCCAATCACGGCTCGCTGCATCATCACCCTGCCCACTCTGGCTGACTTATATAAGTCAGTGCAAGACAGCGTCTTCAGTCTGATGGCAGAAGAGGAGCAGTGAAGAGCTCCTGAAAAAAGAAGACGCCGTGGAAGTCCTGGATGGGCGGCGGCCATGAAAAAGAGCTTAAAGGCCACCCCCCTCAGGTGAAGACCCTGAATAATAAAACTTTTTTTTAAAACGTGTGGTGTTTTTATTTTAATCTTTTCTTTACAGGCGGAATACAGGTGCCAGCCGGCCCTTTATGTCCTGGCCTGCTGGCACTTGTGGTTCTGTAAGTGCCGGCATGCTGGGACAGGCTTGCTAGGACCTGTAGGCTGCCTGTAAAAGACAAATATTAGCATACAATGAACCCCGCACCCCCTGCCACCAGTGCTGGTTGTTGCTCGGGATGGGGGACCCAATGTGGGGGCCCCACTTTCCAAGGAATTCCAGCCCTGGGCAGACTGGCTTGGGGGGCTTTTTAATGTTATGGCGGGGGGGACCCCACACTGAGTGTCTCCCCTGCTATGGCATTACTCCTGGCTGGTTCAATCTGGTGCTGGTTTTAGTGATGCATGGGGGACTCTTTTTTTTTTTTGTCGGTTGGTTGGCTGGTTAGCAGTCTCCCCAGCCACTGACCTCACCGCACGTCACTGGTGCTGCAGCAGCCAGCCTGGCACATTTATTGAACTAGAATAACTAAGTGCAGCTTTTGTGATTTTATAGCAATATATACTCTGGCATAGTATGAAATAACAGTGTGCACAATACAATAATGCTGTCCTATGCTATACTAAGTGCTAATGTGTTTTAGCTGAAGAGACCTTGTGGCGCTATATCAGTAAAAGTTAATAATAATGTAAACAATGATGTACAAAACACAGGTCATTAATAACAGTGACGTCACAAGGGGGGTGCTGTCCACATCCGGGTGGCACCCACCAAAGGCTGACACCAAAATGCCAGCTCTTGCTCAGTGACAGGAGCCGGGTGCTGATCTGTAACATTACATGCAGTAACCCGGCTCCTGTAGTAGCCAGCACTGCAGGCACGCCAGCCTCCGGAGACAGCCCGCATATCTCGGACCCCCGGAGTGACAAAAACTGGGTCGGGGTGCTTAGCCACGCTCCCTCCCATGAAGCTATAACCTGTCATGCACAGCCACATCCCCTTTGTGGCCGTGGCCGCATGGGTGTACTCTAGGTGAGTGAAGCCTCTGATTAATAATATTTAAATGATATATTGCATAAATATAAAAGCATGGAAGTATTATTCAAGAAAGATAGAGGTATAAAATATAGCAGATCTGATTGCTCAGATGGTAAGTGTGAAGCCAAGTTCCTCCCTTTGGGGAGCACATGCCATCTCACCACAACGGAGAACCCACCCAGAAGCGTAGGTGCCAGCAAGCCAGTATCCGATATTAAAGAGAAATAAAACCAGGCTCTAAATTTACTGTCCGCCCAAACTAATCGGATGGAGGTATCGACTGACAGCATTTCATTTTGTGGCAGAACGCTTCCAGGATGTTGATGGTGATTACTTTCAAAAAGTAGCAATTAGTTTAACAAAAGGATCTGTAGATTATTTGTTATTAGTCTTCACCGAGTGAAGCATTTTCAGGAAATTGCAACTCAACTGTAGACAGCTTTATGAATTGCAATGTACAGTAGGGTTCCAACTTTTTAATTTAGCATAAGTGGCAAAAAGAGAGAGGTCATTCCCTGCCCGCAAATCTGGTCTGTATATCTCCACCACCTTCATGGCCTGACCAGTGACCAAGTCATAATCCTTTTCCTGACCTGATGAAAGGCAGGTAGTGACGGTCCTGGCAGGTGAGTGGGTCATTACCTCTAGGAGTTTATCCTTCCTTCAATCTCTGTGACTTTCATGTTTGTGAAGAAAGAAGTCAGGAAATGATGCTTTTGTATTCACTTCAAGGATAGTAATATAGCAATTGCTAAGTCACAATGTGATCTCGCATTGATTGCGGGGAATACTGCCATCTGCAAATATCTTTACAAATGTACTTCATGGGGCCCATAACTTGTTCTTTGTAGGGCAAAGGGATGACACCAAGACAGCTTTCTGGACCCGTAATAGGCAATAATACTTCAACAAAGTGGAGGTATATATTGTGGTGGCCTATCTTAATGAAATCTTGATATTTTCTGACACACTTCAAGGACACCAGATGCAGTTAAATCTGGTTTCAGAGTACCTCCACCAACATCTCTTGTATTTTTTAGTTCTTAATATGTGTGAGTGTGAAAAGACACAAATCCAATTTCTCAGAGATATCTTCTACGTGGGATCCTAGCAAATTCAAATCTTTCATGACCGGTGAGACAGGAGTGCTGGTCCATTTCTTTCATACTCTGCCCCTTATAGGCCCTACACACTGGCTGACATCACTCAAAGATATGAACGATCTCGTTCATTAATGAACGAGATACCGTTCATATCTTTGAGTGTGGAGGCACAAGCGATGAATGATGCGAGTCCCTGCACTCGTTCATCGCTGGTGGTCCGTCGGCTGTTCATGCAGGCCAATATGGACGATCTCGTCCATATTTGCCTGCACTGCTACGTAGCCGGGTGACGGGGGGAGTGAAGAAACTTCACTCCCCCCGTCACTGCTTTCCCGCCGCCGGGTCGCCCGTCGGTCGTATCCGACGTCGGGCAGCTCGGCGGCGGATCGGCCAATGTGTAGGGCCCTTTAGACAATTTCTATTCACACTGCAGTTCTTGATGGACCATTCTGAGGAATTTTTAATTACGTAGTGAGTTTCACCTGCTTCTACTCGGTGGCCAATCAGGGGAAGTACTTGGCTTTTTTGTTTGTACTGTACCTGTGGGCGCATTTGTACTACTATGGTGAATGAGAAATTACTTTTGATTGGATGGCCACCCATTAAGTAAATGGGCTTACCAGACATGAACTAATTTTCATGTTCAGTTAATGAATCACATTGGATAAAGAAAAGAAAAAAGATTATAGTAAACTAATTTCAACATTCCACTAAACTACTGAAAAAATTATGGGGCCAGGGGTTTGGGCATACTGAACAAAAGAAATTGACGCCAAGCATCAACAAAGGAGGCACTTCTATATCTTATTAATAAGATTAATTACCTATTAATTACCTATTTTTACGTTACAAATCAGGATAGTGACTTGCATCATTTTGCATTTGAAAATGGTGCCATTGCAGCATTTTTCCCTGTGTATTGCATTTAATCATACCTCCCAACATGACCCTCTCCAGGAGGGACACAATGCACTGCTTCTGGACTTTTCTCATCATTTATAATTGCAGACACCTGTTTTGAACAGGTTAATGGATAAGAATGGTGTTTCACCACAAGTGATGGCAATCCTAAATTAAGAGTGAAGTCCAGGAGCAGAGCATTCTGTCCCTCCTGGAGAGGGTCATGTTGGTAGGTATGATTTAATAAATCCATCAATTTGAAAACGGGCAACAAAAAAAAACTAAGCAGAAAGCCATTGCAACTTCATAAAACTTCTTCCCCCCAAACCCAGAAAAAAGCCCACTAACATTTGAGGTTTGCTTTAATAACTCACTATAGTAAAGATATTGCAATCTGAAGCACATTTACAGACTTATAACAGAAATGTCAATATTACATTGTGTGGGGTATTTGGAAATTTGCATTGAGCATCCTCAGAAAATGGGCGCATGCCAGTGCGGGTGAAGTTGTGGTCATACATATTTCAATTGCAGCTACATGTAGGACTAAAGAGGAGGAACTGGGAGGCAAGACTATTCTCAGGTAAGCGCAGTTCAGTGATGGCGTGTTACCGCCAATGCGGGATAGGCGGAGATGGATGTACATATAAATATGCTTGTATGGTGGAGTATCTTTTGCACCTGGTAGAGGGAAGTGTAAATGTGCATTGATGATAATGATGATGATGATGAGTAGTAGTAAACCATGAGTGTGCTCAAAACTGCACATCAATGCATATGGGCGAATATACTCATTTTCCAATGTACGATTCTCCTGAGCAATGCACACCTGATTTACTTCCAAAGTTGCATCGGACCATTAGACTTTACTGACATTACATTATTTTGGGGTTCTTAAACATGAGCGCTTCCTGTGCCATTATTCCATCAATCTGTGGTGCATTCAGACGCTTCAAAATGCAACCAGAACACAACTCATTGCACAGGATATTGGCCCAGGTGCCATTATTCCATTTTCGGATACCTTGGGCGCAGTGATAGCTTCAGAGGTGGGGCTGCAGCACAGTCCAAACTTCAAATAGGGGAGCCTCACCAACTGCCACCCCAAACACTGAGAAACATCGCCGGCCGGGCCTCACTGGCAGTTGGTGTGGCTCCCCTATTTGAGTTTTGGACTGTGCTCCAGCCCCACCTCTGTAACTGCTTGGGCCTGATTCAAAGATTTATGTAAATTCAATAATTACATAAATTCTGATATTTAATGATCTATGCATGCTCTACGCATGTGCAGATCAGGTCCTGTGATGTCAGTTGTGGTGCCCCAAAAGCATGCAGCATGCTGCTGGCGTTTGGAGGCAGCTACAGGCAGCATTCCAGAAAATGGGGGCAAGTCGGCCCTATTTTCTGGGCATGGTGAAGCCAGGGGCTGTGTACTTGGATGCAGTTTTACTGGCCCTGGCAGCATCATTTTGCTGGATATCCTGAGTAACTGGAGGATTCCTTAGATGTCTGATGGTCACGCATAAGGGGGGTCATTCCGAGTTGATCGTAGCCCTGCAAAATTTTGCAGGGCTACGATCATGTCCATAGTCATGCGGGGGGACGCCCAGCACAGGGCTATCCCATCCCGCATGTCAGTGCCGGCCCCGCCGCACAAAAGCATCGCACAGTGGCAGGGCACAGCGAAGTGCAGAAGCATCGCACAGCTGCAATGCTTTTGCACTTTAGGGGTAGCTCCCGGCCAGTACAGCTTTAGCGTGCTGGCCAGGAGCTACTCTCCGCCCCCCGCACAGTCCGGCCACACTTGCGTTGGCCGGGCCGCGCCCACGAAAAGGCGGCCAAACGCTGCCGTTTCGTCCCCCCCACCCAGCGACCACCTCTACCTGTCAATCAGGCAGAGGCAATCGTACCGCAGTGACGGCCTTCGGTCGTCTGGCATGCGCCGGTGCAGTGCGGCACCGGCGCATGCGCAGTTCTGACCCGATCGCAGCGTGCGATCGGGTCAGTATGACCTCAAAGATCCGATGCTGGGCCTTTGGCCACACAGCAGCGGCTCTCAAAAGCCTGCAGGGGGTGTGTTTTCATTTATGTACATAGACACAGCGGTTGTGCTGATAACAATAAGGGGGCTTTTTATTATTCGTGCTATTAGGGCTCCTCAAAAATATAATTTTTTAAGCAACAATAGCTTTAAAAAAAATGTGATCTACACGTGCGATTGCGAGGTCTATCCACGCGATCAGATTGCAGTATTTTCCATATTACAATTCAAATTTGGGGATTCAAGGCCATAATGAAGAAGTTTATTTGGAGTCATAAATCCTGTGCCAGCAAGCTTACTATGTTCAATCTATGACAATTATAACTTCAGCATGTTTATTATGAAATAAAAAGATTAAGATGAGACCACCATACAGTTATCTTTTATCGGTTTTCTTAGGCATAGTTTTGCTACTGATCCACTGCAGGTAGTTGGAGACTTTTGTGTACACTCCGGGCTTGTTGAGTCTGCCGCATCCATCTCCCCAGCTGACAATTCCGTACAGATAGAAAGTCTTATCCTGCTCACACGCCAGCGGTCCTCCAGAGTCACCCTGAAACAACAACAAGTCGCTGTCTAGCCAATGACACACTTAATCCTGTCCGCATGATCCCTAGCTACAGAAGTCTGTCCTGGCTTACAAATAAACTAAAAGTTCTACCTACTGAGATAGCATGTACCTACATTACTGAGATAGCATGTACCTACCTTACTGAGATAGCATGTACCTACCTTACTGAGATAGCATGTACCTACCTTACTGAGATAGCATGTACCTACCTTACTGAGAAAGCATGTACCTACCTTACTGAGATAGCATGTACCTACCTTACTGAGATAGCATGTACCTACCTTACTGAGATAGCATGTACCTACCTTACTGAGATAGCATGTACCTACGTTACTGAGATAGCATGTACCTACCTTACTGAGATAGCATGTACCTACCTTACTGAGATAGCATGTACCTACCTTACTGAGATAGCATGTACCTACCTTACTGAGATAGCATGCACCTACCTTACTGAGATAGCATGCACCTACCTTACTGAGATAGCATGCACCTACCTTACTGAGATAGCATGCACCTACCTTACTGAGATAGCACGCACCTACCTTACTGAGATAGCACGCACCTACCTTACTGAGATAGCACGCACCTACCTTACTGAGATAGCACGCACCTACCTTACTGAGATAGCACGCACCTACCTTACTGAGATAGCACGCACCTACCTTACTGAGATAGCACGCACCTACCTTACTGAGATAGCACGCACCTACCTTACTGAGATAGCACGCACCTACCTTACTGAGATAGCACGCACCTACCTTACTGAGATAGCACGCACCTACCTTACTGAGATAGCACGCACCTACCTTACTGAGATAGCACGCACCTACCTTACTGAGATAGCACGCACCTACCTTACTGAGATAGCACGCACCTACCTTACTGAGATAGCACGCACCTACCTTACTGAGATAGCACGCACCTACCTTACTGAGATAGCACGCACCTACCTTACTGAGATAGCACGCACCTACCTTACTGAGATAGCACGCACCTACCTTACTGAGATAGCACGCACCTACCTTACTGAGATAGCACGCACCTACCTTACTGAGATAGCACGCACCTACCTTACTGAAATAGCACGCACCTACCTTACTGAGATAGCACGCACCTACCTTACTGAAATAGCACGCACCTACCTTACTGAGATAGCACGCACCTACCTTACTGAGATAGCACGCACCTACCTTACTGAGATAGCACGCACCTACCTTACTGAGATAGCACGTACCTACCTTACTGAGATAGCATGTACCTACGTTACTGAGATAGATTGTACCTACCTTACTGAGATTGATTGTACCTACCTTACTGAGATAGCATGTACCTACCTTACTGAGATAGCATGTACCTACATTACTGAGATAGCATGTACCTACCTTACTGAGATAGCATGTACCTACCTTACTGAGATAGCATGTACCTACCTTACTGAGATAGCATGTACCTACCTTACTGAGATAGCATGTACCTACCTTACTGAGATAGCATGTACCTACCTTACTGAGCTAGCATGTACCTACCTTACTGAGATAGCATATACCTACATTACTGAGGTAGCATGTACCTACATTACTGAGATAGCATGTACCTACATTACTGAGATAGCATGTACCTACCTTACTGAGATAGCATGTACCTACGTTACTGAGATAGCATGTACCTACCTTACTGAGATAGCATGTACCTACGTTACTGAGATAGCACGTACCTAGGTTACTGAGATAGCATGTACCTACCTTACTGAGATAGCATGTACCTACATTACTGAGATAACATGTACCTACATTACTGAGATAGCATGTACCTACATTACTGAGATAGCATGTACCTACCTTACTGAGATAGCATGTACCTACATTACTGAGATAGCATGTACCTACATTACTGAGATAGCATGTACCTACATTACTGTTTAAGGGGACACCAGGAATGTCACCTGTGTATATTTATTTATACTATACTGTACGTAGGGCCTGACGCTGAGTCGCATACAGGTCTATGCAGTCGCATCTAGTGAGTTTTAGCAAACCGTGCATGTGTTGTAGCAATCTCCAAACCATGTTGAGTCAGACGACTCTCTGTCATTTCCCTCTGTTAATGAAGTAGGCGTTTCCGGGTGTCAACTGGGTGGCAATTTTGGCGTATGCACAGAATATTGTTGTTGGCATGTAGTGGGCTTATTGCAAGAATGACATCACATTCTGAGTTCCAAGGGGATACCTACTTCAGACAAGTCTCTGGACCCAGTATGGGGTAGGTGTAAGGGGGTGCCGGTGTCAGGGACTGCATCGGAAGATGCCGCCAAGCCAAATACCACCAGACATTCTGAGCAACCATAGGGTTACTCAGCCGATGTCCACTTGGTGACGGATTAAAGCTGCAGCCGCTGGGCATCTCAATAGCCAGTCCATCGGCTGCACCATAAGCAGAATTTCGAGGTAGCGACTGCGACTCAACTCTGAATCATCCCCTCTATACAGTAATATTCAATTACACTATTTAGAGTGACTTATTTGCATATTATTTCTAGTGAGTAGCGCTTATTTACTGAAGAGCTTGTCCACACTGGTGGTTTGTAGTATTGTAGCAATAAACAGCACAGGATTTTCACAGGGGTCGATTCCACATTTGCTGTTCACAATGTTCAATAATGTATCTATATACTCTGTATACACCTCCGGGAAGGGATATGCAAATGACCAGTGCTAGGGAATGGGATGTCTCAAACTAACTCCCCAACATTTATGAGTGGTCCCATCAGAGCCGGTCCTAGGCATAGGCAAACTAGGCAATTGCCTAGGGCATCTGGTATGCCTAGGGGCACAAGCAGCTTCTGCTGATTAAAATAAGAATTTACTTACCGATAATTCTATTTCTCGGAGTCCGTAGTGGATGCTGGGGTTCCTGAAAGGACCATGGGGAATAGCGGCTCCGCAGGAGACAGGGCACAAAAAGTAAAGCTTTAGGATCAGGTGGTGTGCACTGGCTCCTCCCCCTATGACCCTCCTCCAAGCCTCAGTTAGGTACTGTGCCCGGACGAGCGTACACAATAAGGAAGGATTTATGAATCCCGGGTAAGACTCATACCAGCCACACCAATCACACTGTACAACCTGTGATCTGTACCCAGTTAACAGTATGATAACAGCGGAGCCTCTGAAAAGATGGCTCACAACAATAATAACCCGATTTTTGTAACTATGTACAAGTAATGCAGATAATCCGCACTTGGGATGGGCGCCCAGCATCCACTACGGACTCCGAGAAATAGAATTATCGGTAAGTAAATTCTTATTTTCTCTATCGTCCTAGTGGATGCTGGGGTTCCTGAAAGGACCATGGGGATTATACCAAAGCTCCCAAACGGGCGGGAGAGTGCGGATGACTCTGCAGCACCGAATGAGAGAACTCCAGGTCCTCCTTAGCCAGGGTATCAAATTTGTAGGATTTTACAAACGTGTTTGCCCCTGACTAAATAGCCGCTCGGCAAAGTTGTAAAGCCGAGACCCCTCGGGCAGCCGCCCAAGATGAGCCCACCTTCCTTGTGGAATGGGCATTTACATATTTTGGCTGTGGCAGGCCTGCCACAGAATGTGCAAGCTGAATTGTATTACACATCCAACTAGCAAAAGTCTGCTTAAAAGCAAGAGCACCCAGTTTGTTGGGTGCATACAGGATAACAGCAAGTCAGTTTTCCTGACTCCAGCCGTCCTGGAACCTATATTTTCAGGGCCCTGACCACATCTAGCAACTTGGAGTCCTCCAAGTCCCTAGTAGGCGCAAGACACCACAATAAGCTGGTTCAGGTGAAACACTGACACCACCTTAGGGAGAGAACTGGGGACGAGTCCGCAGCTCTGCCCTGTCCGAATGGACAAACAGATATGGGCTTTTTTGAGAAAAAAACCACCAATTTGACACTCGCCTGGTCCAGGCCAGGTCCAAGAGCATGTTCACTTTTCATGTGAGATGCTTCAAATCCACAGATTTGACTGGTTTTAAACCAATGTGTTTTGAGGAATCCCAGAACTACGTTGAGATCCCACAGTGCCACTGGAGGCACAAAAGGGGGTTGTATATGCAATACTCCCTTGACAAACTTCTGGACTTCAGGAACTGAAGCCAATTCTTTCTGGAAGAAAAATCGACAGGGCCGAAATTTGAACCTTAATGGACCCCAATTTGAGGCCCATAGACACTCCTGTTTGCAAGAAATGCAGGAATCGACCGAGTTGAAATTTCTTCGTGGGGCCTTCCTGGCCTCACACCACGCAACATATTTTCGCCACATGTGGTGATAATGTTGTGCGGTCACCTCCTTTCTGGCTTTGACCAGGGTAGGAATGACCTCTTCCTGAATGCCTTTTCCCTTAGGATCCGGCGTTCCACCGCCATGCCGTCAAACGCAGCTGCGGTAAGTCTTGGAACAGACATGGTACTTGCTGAAACAAGTCCCTTCTTAGCGGCAGAGGCCATAAGTCCTCTGTGAGCATCTCTTGAAGTTCCGGGTACCAAGTCCTTCTTGGCCAATCCGGAGCCATGAGTATAGTTCTTACTCCTCTACGTCTTATAATTCTCAGTACCTTAGGTATGAAAAGCAGAGGATGGAACACATACACCGACTGGTACACCCACGGTGTTACCAGAACGTCCACAGCTATTGCCTGAGGGTCTCTTAACCTGGCGCAATACCTGTCCCGTTTTTTGTTCAGGCGGGACGCCATCATGTCCACCTTTGGTAATTCCCAACGGTTTACAATTATGTGGAAAACTTCCCCATGAAGTTCCCACTCTGCCGGGTGGAGGTCGTGCCTACTGAGGAAGTCTGCTTCCCAGTTTCCATTCCCGGAATGAAACACTGCTGACAGTGCTATCACATGATTTTCCGCCCAGCGAAAAGTCCTTGCAGTTTTTGCCACTGCCCTCCTGCTTCTTGTGCCGCCCTGTCTATTTACGTGGGCGACTGCCGTGATGTTTTATCCCACTGGATCAATACCGGCTGACCTTGAAGCAGAGGTCTTGCTAAGCTTAGAGCATTATAAATTTACCCTTAGCTATATTTATGTGGAGAAAAATCTCCAGACTTGATCACACTCCCTGGAAATTTTTTCCTTGTGTGACTGCTCCCCAGCCTCTCGGGCTGGCCTCCGTGGTCACCAACATCCAAAACTGAATGCCGAATCTGCGGCCCTCTAGAAGATGAGCACTCTGTAACCACCACAGGAGAGACACCCTTGTCCTTGGATATAGGGTTATCCGCTGATGCATCTGAAGATGCGATCCGGACCATTTGTCCAGCAGATCCCACTGAAAAGTTCTTGCATGAAATCTGCCGACTGGAATTGCTTCGAAGGAAGTCACCATTTTTTTACCATGGCCCTTGTGCAATGATGCACTGATTTTAGGAGGTTCCTGACTAGCTCGGATAACTCCCTGGCTTTCTCTTCCGGGAGAAACACCTTTTTCTGGACTGTGTCCAGAATCATCCCTAAGCACAGGAGACTTGTTGTCGGGATCAGCTGCGATTTTGGAATATTTAGAATCCACCCCTGCTGTTGTAACAGTATCCGAGATAGTGCTACTCCGACCTCCAACTGTTCCCTGGACTTTGCCCTTATCAGGAGATCGTCCAAGTAAGGGATAATTAAGACGCCTTTTCTTCGAAGAAGAACCATCATTTCGGCCATTACCTTGGTAAAGACCCGGGGTGCCGTAGACAATCCAAACGGCAGCGTCTGAAACTGATAGTGACAGTTCTGTACCACGAACCTGAGGTACCCTTAGTGATAAGGGCAAATTTGGGACATGGAGGTAAGCATCCCTGATGTCTCGGGACACCAGATAGTCCCCTTCTTCCCGGTTCGTTATCACTGCTCTGAGTGACTCCATCTTGATTTGAACCTTTGTAAGTGTTCAAATTTTTTTAGATTTAGAATAGGTCTCACCTAGCCTTCTGGCTTCAGTACCACAATATAGTGTGGAATAATACCCCCTTTTCTTGTTGTAGGAGGGGTAATTTAATTATCACCTGCTGGGAATACAGCTCGTGAATTTTTTCCCATACTGCCTCCTTGTCGGAGGGAGACCTTGGTAAAGCAGACTTCAGGAGCCTGCGCAGGGGAAACGTCTCGACATTCCAAACTGTACCCCTGGGATACTACTTGTAGGATCCAGGGGTCCTGTACGGTCTCAGCGTCATGCTGAGAGCTTGTCAGAAGCGGTGGAACGCTTCTGTTCCTGGGAATGGGCTGCCTGCTGCAGTCTTCTTCCCTTTCCTCTATCCCTGGGCAGATATGACTCTTATAGGGACGAAAGGACTGAAGCTGAAAAGACGGTGTCTTTTTCTGCAGAGATGTGACTTAGGGTAAAAACGGTGGATTTTCCAGCAGTTGCCGTGGCCACCAGGTCCGATGGACCGACCCCAAATAACTCCTCTTCCTTTATACGGCAATACACCTTTGTGCCGTTTGGAATCTGCATCACCTGACCACTGTCGTGTCCATAAACATCTTCTGGCAGATATGGACATCGCACTTACTCTTGATGCCAGAGTGCAAATATCCCTCTGTGCATCTCGCATATATAGAAATACATCCTTTAAATGCTCTATAGTCAATAAAATACTGTCCCTGTCAAGGGTATCAATATTTTTAGTCAGGGAATCCGACCAAGCCACCCCAGCTCTGCACATCCAGGCTGAGGCGATCGCTGGTCGCAGTATAACACCAGTATGTGTGTATATACTTTTTATGATATTTTTCCAGCCTCCTGTCAGCTGGCTCCTTGAGGACGGCCCTATCTATAGACGGTACCGCCACTTGTTCTGATAAGCGTGTGAGCGCCTTATCCACCCTAAGGGGTGTTTCCCAACGCGCCCTAACTTCTGGCGGGAAAGGGTATACCGCCCATATTTTCTATCGGGGGGAACCCACGCATCATCACACACTTCATTTAATTTATCTGATTCAGGAAAAACTACGGTAGTTTTTTCACATCCCACATAATACCCTCTTTTGTGGTACTTGTAGTATCAGAAATATGTAACACCTCCTTCATTGCCCTTAACGTGTGGCCCTAATAAGGAATACGTTTTTTTTATTCACCGTTGACACTGGATTCAGTGTCCCTGTCTGTGTCGACCGACTAAAGTAAACGGGCGTTTAAAAACCCCTGACGGTGTTTTTGAGACGTCTGGACCGGTACTAATTGTTTGTCGGCCGTCTCATGTCGTCAACCGACCTTGGCGCGTGTTGACATTATCACGTAATTCCCTAAATAAGCCATCCATTCCGGTGTCGACTCCCTAGAGAGTGACATCACCATTACAGGCAATTGCTCCGCCTCCTCACCAACATCGTCCTCATACATGTCGACACACACGTACCGACACACAGCACACACACAGGGAATGCTCTGATAGAGGACAAGACCTACTAGCCCTTTGGAGAGACAGAGGGAGAGTTTGCCAGCACACACCAAAAACGCTATAATTATATAGGGACAACCTTATATAAGTGTTTTCCCTTATAGCATCTTTTTTATATATTTCTAACGCCAAATTAGTGCCCCCCCTCTCTGTTTTAACCCTGTTTCTGTAGTGCAGTGCAGGGGAGAGCCTGGGAGCCTTCCCTCCAGCCTTTCTGTGAGGGAAAATGGCGCTGTGTGCTGAGGAGATAGGCCCCGCCCCTTTTTCGGCGGCCTCGTCTCCCGCTCTTAACGGATTCTGGCAGGGGTTAAATATTTCCATATAGCCCCCGGAGGCTATACGTGAGGTATTTTTAGCCAAAAAAGGTTTTCATTTGCCTCCCAGGGCGCCCCCCTCCCAGCGCCCTGCACCCTCAGTGACTGCCGTGTGAAGTGTGCTGAGAGGAAAATGGCGCACAGCTGCAGTGCTGTGCGCTACCTTAAGAAGACTGAGGAGTCTTCTGCCGCCGATTCTGGACCTCTTCTCGTTTCAGCATCTGCAAGGGGGCCGGCGGCGAGGCTCCGGTGACCATCCAGGCTGTACCTGTGATCGTCCCTCTGGAGCTAATGTCCAGTAGCCAAGAAGCCAATCCATCCTGCACGCAGGTGAGTTCACTTCTTCTCCCCTAAGTCCCTCGTTGCAGTGATCCTGTTGCCAGCAGGACTCACTGTAAAATAAAAAACCTAAGCTAAACTTTTCTAAGCAGCTCTTTAGGAGAGCCACCTAGATTGCACCCTTCTCGGCCGGGCACAAAAATCTAACTGAGGCTTGGAGGAGGGTCATAGGGGGAGGAGCCAGTGCACACCACCTGATCCTAAAGCTTTACTTTTTGTGCCCTGTCTCCTGCGGAGCCGCTATTCCCCATGGTCCTTTCAGGAACCCCAGCATCCACTAGGACGATAGAGAAAATGATATGTGGCATGCCTATATTCTGTGTGTAGCATTTTGTATGCAGATACAGCCACAGTCGCACACAGTATATAGGCATGCCGCATATCATTTTAATCAGCAGAATCTGCTTGTGCATCCTAGCCACATAGCAATGCAAATAAGATGCATTTTCATAGAAAATAGGCACATGGCGTTAGCAGAGCTGCCAGTTGACTCACGCCAGGAACTATATGTGTCATTATGTGTATAAGGGCATTAATAATGTGTAACATTTGTGTAAGGGGCACTATGTGTGTCATTATGTGTATAAGGGCACTAATAATGTACGGCATATGTGTAAGGGACATTATGTGTGTCATTATGTGTATAATGGCATTAACAATGTGCGGCATAAGTGTAAGGGAAATTATGTGTATAAGGGCATTAATAAGTGTTGGCATAATGTGTAAGGCGTATTATGTTTATAAGGACATTTTATAATGTGTGTCATATGTGTAAGGGGCATTACTGTGTGGTATTATGTGTAACAAATGCATTACCAATGTGTGGCATTATGTGTATAAGGTGCTCTACTGTGTGGTGTAACGTATAGAAAGGGCACTACTGTGTGGTCTAATGTGAATAAAGAGCAATATGGTGTGGTATAATGTGAATAAGGAGCAATATGGTGTGGTGTAATGTGAATAAGGGACACTATTGTATGATAAATTGTGAATAAAGTTGCACTACTGTGAGGCATAATTTGAATTGGGGGTACTATTGTCTGGCCATGCCCGTTGCCAGCAAATAAACATACCTTTTTTGGGCTGTGCGAATGTGCACACTGTTTTTATTTAAATTACAGGGGGTAGGGGGGAAAAAAGGACTGCTATGGGTGAGGGGTGATGGTGCTGGGAAAGGGGTGCAGGGTCAGAGGCGGAACTAGCGGTGGTGCTAGGGGGCACCAGCCAAAATCTTGCCTAGGGCATCATATTGGTTAGGGCCGGCTCTGGGTCCCATTGTCCCAGAGAGGAGGACATCAAAGTCAGTAAATATGGCCCAAGTTTGTTTGAGCTACTAGTGCAAGAGTAAATAAGTTTACCAGTGTAAAGAGTGGCAGCCATTTAGTGTGAAAGAGCACATTGGTACTGAGTTATTAATACTGTAAAGTGCTAAAGATAACTGTGTTTATTGGGGGTCATTCCGAGTTGATCGCTCGCTGCTTTTTTTCCGCAGCACAGCAATCAGGTCACTACTGCGCATGCATATACACCACAATGCGCAGGCGCGCCATACAGGTACAAAGCGAATCGTTGCTGGGCGATGGATTTAATGAAGAATCCATTCACACAGCCGATCGCAAGGAGATTGACAGGAAGAGGGCATTTATGGGTGTCAACTGACCGTTTTAAGGGAGTGGTTGGAAAAACGCAGGCGTGTCCAAGCGTTTGCATTGTCTGACGTCAATACCGGGACCAAAAAGACTGAAGTGATCGCAGCGGCTGAGTAAGTCCAGAGCTACTCAGAAACTGCAAAAAACTTTTTCGTCCCGCTCAGCTGCACACGCGTTCGCACACTTGTAAAGCAAAAATACACTCCCCCGTGGGCGGCGACTATGCGTTTGCACGGCTGCTAAAAGTAGCTAGCGAGCGATCAACTCGGAATGACCCCCATTGTTCCTTAGCACTGGAAATCCAAAGCTACTGTTCCCTTGAATCAGGAAAGGACAGCATTAGATGCTAAGCTTATTGCTATTATCTATTGTGGATTATAAATACATGACATGCATGTTAAAAGTCAGTGATCAGTGAGCAAAAGAGTACTCCAACAACAGAACTATGCATATGTGTAGAAGTAAAGATGCAGAATAGTTTTAAGGTTTTTGTTATATTTGCTGAGTAATAATCTGTGTTGCTATTACTATGTATGTGTGTGTGTGTGTGTGTGTGTGTGTGTGTGTGTGTGTGTGTGTGTGTGTTTTGCAAAGGTTATTGTGTGTTAAAGTATAGTACATTGAGAGCATTGTGAAACTGCATCTTCCCTAGTTATAGAAAAGAGGTGCTGCAGAAGCTAAGATAAAGCAGTCTGTTTAGTTATTGGAAATCATTATTGCCCATTGCTTAGTCACTACTATTACAAACAACTGTGTTGGAACTGCTAAATTCCTTTTGTGCTAAAATCACCTGTCATATGTATGTTTATCATTATTTTCATACAGTAACCCGCTCTGGACCTACAGTGATTCTGGAAAGTATTCACAGCGCTTCACTTTTTCCACATTTTGTTATGTTGCAGCCTTATTCCAAACTGGAATAAATTATTTTTTCCCTCAAAATTCTACATACAATACCCCATAATGACAATGGGGGTCATTCTGAGTTGTTCGCTCGTTGCCGATTATCGCTATACTGCGATTAGTCGCTTACTGCGCATGCGCAAGGTTCGCACAGCGCATGCGCTTAGTTATTTTACACAAAAGTTAGGTATTTTACTCACGGCATAACGAAGCTTTTTCATCGCTGTGCTGATCGTAGTGTGATTGACAGGAAGTGGATGTTTCTGGGCGGAAACTGGCCGTTTTATGGGAGTGTGCGGAAAAACGCAGGCGTTCGAGTTGCAAAACGCAGGAGTGGCTGGAGAAACGGGGGAATGGTTGGGCAAACGCTGGGTGTGTTTGTGACGTCAAACCAGGAACGAAAAGGACTGAGCTGGTCGCAATGGCTGAGTAAGTCTGGAGCTACTCAGAAACTGCTAAGAAATTTCTATTCGCAATTCTGCTAATCTTTCGTTCGCAATTCTGCTAAGCTAAGATACACTCCCAGAGGGCGGTGGCTTAGCGTGTGCAATGCTGCTAAAAGCAGCTAGCGAGCGAACAACTCGGAATCACCCCCAATGTGAAAAAAGTTTTTTTCAGATTTTTGCAAATTTATTAAAAATAAAAAACTAAGAAATCACATGTACATAAGTATTCACAGCCTTTGCTCAATCCTTTGGCAGCAATTACAGCCTCAAGTCTTTTTGATTATGCACACCTATCTTTGGGCAGTTTCGCCCATTTCCCTTTGCAGCACCTCTCAAGCTCGTTCAGGTTGGATGGGAAGCGTTGGTGCACAGCCATTTTCAGATCTCTCCAGAGATGTTCAATCGGATTCAAGTCTGGACTCTAGCTGGGCCACTCAAGGACATTTACAGAGTTGTCCTAAAGCCACTCCTTTGATATCTTGGCTGTGTGCTTAGGGTCGTTGACTTACTGAAATATGAACCGTCGCCCCAGTCTGAGGTCAAGAGCGCTCTGGAGCAGGTTTTCATCCAGGATGTCTCTGTACATTGCTGCATTCATCTTTCCCTCTATCCTGACAAGTTTCCCAGTTCCTGCCGCTGAAAAACATCCCCACAGCATGATGCTGCCACCACCATGCTGCACTGTAGGGATGGTATTGGCCTGGTGATGAGCGGTGCCTGGTTTCCTCCAAACATGATGCCCGGCATTCACGCCAAAGAGTTTAATCTTTGTCTCATCAGACCAGAGAATTTTGTTTCTCATGGTCTGAGAGTCCTTCAGGTGCATTTTGGCAAACTTAAGGCGGGCTGCCATGTGCTTTTTACTAAGGAGTGGCTTCCGTCTGGCTACTCTGCCATACAGGCCTGATTGGTGGATTGCTGAAGAGATGGTTGTCCTTCTGGAAGGTTCTCTTCTCTCCACAGAGGAATGCTGTAGCTCTGACAGAGTGACCATCAGGTTCTTGGTCACCTCCCTGACTAGGGCCATTCCCCCCCCCCCCGATCGCTCAGTTTAGATGGCCGGCCAGCTCTAGGAAGAGTCCTGGTGGTTCCGAACTTCTTCCATTTACAGATGATGGAGACCACTGTGCTCACTGGGACCTTCAAAGCAGCAGATATTTTTCTGTACCCTTCCCCAGATTTGTGCCTCAAGACAATCCTGTCTCGGAGGTCTACAGACAATTCCTTTAAGAAATTTGCAAAAATCTCAACAAAACTTTTTTCATGTTGTCATTATGGGGTATTGTGTGTAGAATTTTGAGGGAAATTTTTTTATTTATTCCATTTTGGAATAAAGCTGTAACATAACAAAATGTGTTAAAAGTGAAGCGCTCTGAATACTTTCCGGATGCACTGTACATCCTTCTACCCCTCTTTAATAAATGTACTTGATTAGTCTATGTATCAAGGTTGTCATGTTATGTCATTTTACTGTGTGCATGAGGCTAGCTTCTCTGCTATAGTTTGAGGTGGATAAAGCTCATGGGAACATTGCCAGAGAAGAAAGAAGAGCCGCTGGAGCTGCCATCTCAGCTGTAACGTACCATCTACACCTAACGTGTCCACTACACCAACCAGTACTACACACAATGTATTATATAGGGATAAAGAAGTAACCTTGAAGCACCAGCCCTGAGTTTCTAGTTATCATGTATGCTTATGTCCCCTGTCTAGTCCTGGGAGATATACTTCTTACCTGGCAAGCATCAATGCTGCAATCAAAATATCCGGCACAAAACATATTTTCACTGAGCTCAAATCCATAGACTTCAGGGCTGCTGCATTTACTGTCAGGGATGATTGGCACCACTGCTTCTTGCAGTACATCAGCATAATCAGTAGCGTCTACAAATATAGATGTGCAAAAATAAATATTCAGAAATTTTCTTCACCTTCAGATGCTTGGTGTACCATGACTTCTGCCATTCTCAGTGGCGTCACAGATTCAGCTAACCACCCTACTAAGCAGGCGTAACAGCATAATGGCACCCTCTCATTTAACATGCATCAGAAATGCATAGATCTACCCTATTACTCAAGAACAACATTTTAATAGTATGCACACTCCTTAGTCAGTGCTACATGCAGACATTTTTCACAGGGATCCTCTGTTTCTCTTACAGCCCTCGACTGAACCAAGGGGGGCACGAAGGGAGGACCAGTCAAGAGTTTAAATTTGAGGGTCATCAGCATAGGGGTGGAGTTAGAGGCCTAAGAAGCTGATGAGGTTACCATGGGAGAAGGTGTAAAATGAGAAGATGAGGGAGATGAATATGGACCATTGGGGAACACCAACAGGTAGAGGCGGGGATGTGGTTGTTTCAGAAGACTCAGATGCAGAGCTGTAGGAGGACAGTATGAATATGAAATCGAGGAAATCAGTAGTAGTTCAGCTGTGCCCATGCGGAGAGCGTTGACAAACTAGAATATGCAATCCTGTTCAATAGTATTCTATATCAGCATGTTAGACCCTTTATTTGCTGAGTTGCAAGTATGCAAAAATGCATGAAAATTTTTAATCTGTGCAACCTATGGCAGCTACGCTGCATGAGATTTAATGGATCACTTTTACGTCAGTCTCTATGAGGGCCATTAGGTGGCTATGTGGCTTCACAAAGCAGTTCTGAAAAATGCCTCCTGGAATGTTCCCCATCTCACCACTGTCTCTTTAGGTTGTTGCTAATTAAAGTAACCAAAACACTAGCGGCTACGTTACAGTTACTGACAGTTGGCCTTAACTCTGATCCCTCCCACTAGTGTTAATGATGTCATTACTTGAGAGTTCCCACACCCACTGAGCATGTGACTATGCTTTGTAGAATCTATATAATAAAATCAACTGCTGACAAAAATGTTGTCATCATGTTGGAATGGAAGGAAGGTCAGTTGGTATAAGGGGTGTTTGAAGAGAGATGGAGAAAAAGTCAGGGGTTGGCAAGAAAGTGAAAAATGAACGAATGGCCAAGCATTACAGCTAGTTATTGTAAGATACCTGTATAGTAAAATCAGTAGTGTAACCAAAGCTACCAGCAACTTGTGCTTAAAATCGTACAAGTCTGAGATGTATATGATCATTACAATGCAATGTATTAAATAATATGTTTTATCTTACGTCCTAGAGGATGCTGGGGTCCACATTAGTACCATGGGGTATAGACGGGTCCACTAGGAGTCATTGGCACTTTAAGAGTTTGATAGTATGGGCTGGCTCCTCCCTCTATGCCCCTCCCACCAGACTCAGTTTAGAAAATGAGCCGGTCACAGCTAGGGGAGCTCTCCAGAGTTTCTCTAGTAAAGTTATTTTTTAGAGTTTATTATTATACAGGGAGGCTGCTGGCAACAGCCTCCCTGCTTCGAGGGACTAAGGGGGGGGAGTAGTGTCTGCCCTGCAGGGTCTGAGCCACTATCCCCGCTGACAGGACACTGAGCTCCTAAGGGGATCGAACATTTCCTGCCACAGGGGATCGCTCACCGCGGCAGCATGCCGCCACCCCTTTACAGAGCCAGATCAGAAGATGGCGAGATATGGCGGCACAAGGGTAGGAGCGCAGCGCTGAGTAGCTGCGCTCCGGGAAGGGGGTGCAGCTCATGTTTGAGGCCATTACAGATATGTTAAATATTGCTGACATGTAATATGAGCAGGTTGAGGAGGCTTACTTCACTGACAATAAGAAAGCCTCGTTAACCTTCCCTGCGTCTAAAGTATTAAACGCTATTCGAAAAATCCTGAGTGTAAGGATTCCAGATCCCCAAAAGGGTTCTGGTTACCTTCCCCTTCCATGAGGAGGATAGAAAGAATTGGGAAAAACCCACCCATAGTTGATGTATCTGTGTCCAGACTGTCAAAGAGAGGGTGGTTTTACCGGTCCCGGGATCTGCCGCGTTGAAAGAACCGGCTGATCGCAAGATTGACACTACGCTCAGATCCATATACACGGCTTCGGGGGCGTTACTACGGCCTACCATTGCCTGTGCATGGATCTCTAAAGCTACAGTAAAGTGGTCTGGCACGTTACTTGAAAAATTGATTACAATGAAAAAACGTAAAGTTGAATTGTTCTTCTTTAACATACAGGATTCTGCAGGATATACGGTGGAATCCATGAAAGACCTGGGTTCGATGGCTGCAGGAATATCCTCCATGTCTCTCTCAACCCGTAGAGGACTCTGGCTGTGCCAATGGTCTGCCGACATGGAATCCAGGAGAGGTGTGAAGACCCTACCCTACACAGGTCAGGCTCTCTTTGGGGAAGCGTTGGATACGTGGATTTCCACAACTACAGTGGGTAAGTCTCCGTTTCTTCCCTTAGCTGCACCTGCCACGAAGAAACCCTTTTCTTCAGCTGCATCACAGTCATTTGGACTGCCAAGCCAAGTAAGGCCAAACCGTCCAACATCTTCTTTAGGGGAGGTCGGCCAAAATCCAAGAAACCTGCTGCTGCGGGTTCCCAGGAACAGAAACCTGCTTCAGATACGCCAAGGTCCTCCACATGATGGTGGACCACGTGGCCTGGAAGTGGGGCCGGTGGGGGCGAGACTCAGGCATTTCAGTCACGTCTAGGTGTCGTCCGGCCTGGATCCCTGGGTGCAATATATGGTGTCCCAGGGGCACGGGCTGGAATTTCAAGATCTCCATCCTCACCGATTCTTCAAATCTGGTTTGTCAGCTTTGCTGGCAGACAGGGCTATCCTACGGGAAGCCATCCAGAGGTTGGTGGAGGCACAGGTTATTGTACCAGTCCCATATGCAAGACAAAGGTTACTATTTGAACCTTTTCGTGGTACCGAAACCGGATGGTTCAGTCAGACCCATTCTGAACTTAATATCGCTAAATCCTCTCCTGAGGGAGTTCAAGTTCAAAATGGAGTCTCTAGGGGCGGTGATATCAGGTCTGGAGGAGGGGGTAATTCCTGGTATCCCTGGATATCAAGGATGCGTACCTCTACATTCCGATTTGGCCGCCGCATCAAGCTTATCTCCGAGGCCCTGCCATTCGGTCTCTCCACAGCACCGAGGGTATTCACTAAGGTGATGGCGGAGATGATGGTTCTCCTCTGCAGACAGGGGGTGAACATACTTTCATATCTGGACGATCTGCTGATAAAGAAATCGTCTAAGGAGAAGCTGTTACAGTCCATTGTTCTCAATCTACTCAGAGAACACGGTTGGATCCCGAATCTTCCAAAATCACGTTTGGAACCAACCAGGAGGCTGTCCTTTCTGGGAATGATCCTCGACACAGAAGTGCAGAGGGTGTTTCTTCCAGGGGAAAAATAAGATTTTAAACCTACCGGTAAATCTATTTCTCCTAGTCCGTAGAGGATGCTGGGGACTCCGTAAGGACCATGGGGTATAGACGGGCTCCGCAGGAGATAGGGCACCTAAAAAGAACTTTTACTATGGGTGTGCACTGGCTCCTCCCTCTATGCCCCTCCAGACATCAATTAGAGAACTGTGCCCAGAGGAGATGGACAATACAAGGCAGGATTTAGCAATCCAAGGGCAAGATTCATACCAGCCCACACCAATCATACCATGTAACCTGGAACATACATAACCAGTTAACAGTATGAACAAAAACAACAGTAATGGTCCAAGACCGATGTCAACTGTAACATAACCCTTATGTAAGCAACAACTATATACAAGTCTTGCAGAGTTTCCGCGCTGGGACGGGCGCTCAGCATCCTCTACGGACTAGGAGAAATAGATTTACCGGTAGGTTTAAAATCTTATTTTCTCTTACGTCCTAGAGGATGCTGGGGACTCCGTAAGGACCATGGGGTTTATACCAAAGAATCCAATCGGGCGGGAGAGTGCGTATGACTCTGCAGCACCGACTGAGCAAACGCTAGGTCCTCATCAGCCAGGGTATCAAACTTGTAGAATTTAGCAAAAGTGTTTGACCCCGACCAAGTCGCCGCTCGGCAAAGTTGTAAAGCCGAGACGCCTCAGGCAGCCGCCCAAGAAGAGCCCGCCTTCCTAGTGGAATGGGCCTTAACTGAATTTGGTACCGGCAATCCAGCCGTAGAGTGAGCCTGCTGAATCGTATTACAGATCCAGCGAGCAATAGTCTGCTTTGAAGCAGGAGCGCCAATCTTATTGGCCGCATACAGGACAAACAGAGCCTCTGTTTTCCTAATTCTAGCCGTCCTGGCTATATAAATTTTTAAGGCCCTGACTACGTCCAGGGATCTGGAATCCTCCAGGTCACCGGTAGCCACAGGCACCACAATAGGTTAATTCATATGGAACGACGAAACCACTTTAGGCAAAAATTGCGGACGTGTCCTCAATTCAGCTCGATCCACATGAAAAATCAAGTAGGGGCTCTTGTGTGATAGAGCCGCCAATTCTGACACTCGCCTTGCTGATGCTAAGGCCAACAACATGACCACCTTCCAGGTAAGAAATTTCAACTCAACCTTGTTAAGCGGTTCAAACCAGTGTGATTTTAGGAACTACAACACCACGTTCAGGTCCCATGGTGCCACTGGAGGCACAAAAGGGGGCTGGATGTGCAGCACTCCCTTTACAAACGTCTGGACTTCTGGAAGAGAAGCCAATTCCTTCTGAAAGAAAATCGAGAGGGCCGAAATCTGTACCTTAACCGAGCCTAATTTCAGGCCCATATTCACTCCTGTCTGTAGGAAGTGGAGAAGACGACCCAGATGAAAATCTTCCGTAGGTACATTCTTGGTCTCACACCAAGACACATACTTTCGCCAGATACGGTGATAATGTTTTATCGTCACCTCCTTCCTAGCCTTTATTAAAGTAGGGATAACCTCTTCCGGAATCCCCTTTTTTGCTAGGATTCGGCGTTCAACCGCCATGCCGTCAAACGTAACCGCGGTAAGTCTTGAAATACACAGGGCCCCTGTGCAACAGGTCTTCCCTCAGAGGAAGAGGCCAGGGGTCTCCTGTGAGCATCTCTTGTAGATCCGAGTACCAGGCCCTTCGAGGCCAGTCTGGGACAACGAGTATCGTCTGTACTCTTCTTCATCTTATGATCCTCAACACTTTCATGATGAGAGGAAGAGGAGGAAACACGTAGACCGATTCGAACACCCACGGTGTTACCAGTGCTTCTACTGCTACTGCCTGAGGGTCCCGAGACCTGGTGCAATACCTCCGAAGTTTTTTGTTGAGGCGTGACGCCATCATGTCTATTTGAGGAGTTCCCCAAAGACGTGTTACGTCTGCAAAGACTTCTTGATGAAGTCCCCACTCTCCTGGATGGAGATCGTGTCTGTTGAGGAAGTCTGCTTCCCAGTTGTCCACTCCCGGATTGAAGACAGCCGACAGAGCGCTTACATGATTTTCCGCCCAGCGAAGGATCCTTGTGGCTTCTGCCATCTCGACTCTGCTTCTTGTCCCGCCTTGGCGGTTCACATGAGCCACTGCTGTGACATTGTCTGATTGAATCAGAACCGGAAGGTTTCGAAGAAAACTCTCCGCTTGTCGAAGGCCGTTGTAAATGGCCCTGAGTTCCAACACATTTGATGTGTAGACAGGACTCCTGGTCTGACCAAAGACCCTGAAAAGTCTTTCCCTGTGTGACCGCTCCCCATCCTCGGAGGCTCGCGTCCGTGGTAACCAGGATCCAGTCCTGAATCCCGAACCAGCGACCCTCCAGCAGGTGAGCACTTTGCAACCACCACAGGAGGGACACTCTGGTTCCTGGGGACAGAGTTATTTTCCGATGTTAGTGCAGATGGGACCCGGACCACTTGTCCAGAAGGTCCCATTGAAAAGTCCTTGCATTGAACCTTTCAAAGGGAATGGCCTCGTAGGCCGCCACCATTTTCCCCAGAACTCGAGTGCATTGGTGAACTGACACCCTTTTCGGTTTTAGCAGGTCTCTGACCATGTTCTGTATGTCTTGGGCTTTCTCTATTGGGAGGAAGACCTTCATTTGTTCCGTATCCAGTATCATACCTAGGAACGGTAGTCGAGTTGTCAGAATCAACTGTGACTTCGGTAGATTTAGAATCCAACCGTGTTGCTGGAGCACTCTCAGAGAGAGTGCCACACTGCTCGGCAATTTCTCCCTTGATCTCGCTTTTATCAGGAGATCGTCCAAGTATGGGATAATTGTGACTCCATGCTTGCGCAGGACCACCATCATTTCCGCCATTGTCTTGGTGAAAATCCTCGGGCCGTGGAAAGTCCAAACGGCAACGTCTGAAATTGGTAATGACAATCCTGTACAGAGAATCTCAGGTATTCCTGATGGGGGGCATATATGGGGACATGAAGGTACACATCCTTTATGTCCAGAGACACCATAAACTCCTCCTCCTCCATGTTGGCTATTATTGCTCTGAGAGATTCCATTTTGAATTTGAATCTTTTTATGTACAGGTTTAGGGATTTCAGATTCAAAATCGGTCTGACCGTACCGTCCAGTTTCGGGACCACAAATAGGGTTGAATAGTAACCTCTTCCCTGCTGGTGCAAGGGAACCTTGATTATCACTTGCTGTATACACAGCGTTTGAATTGCAGCTAACACTACATCCCTTTCCGATGTGGAAGCTGGTAGGGCCGATTTAAAAAATCGGCTCGGGGGCACATCCTCGAATTCCAATTTGTAACCCTGGGAAACTATTTCCAACACCCAGGGATTCAGGTCCGAACTGACCCAGGCCTGACTGAAAAGTCGAAGACGTGCCCCCACCGGTGCGGACTCCCTCAGGGGAGTCCCAGCGTCATGCTGTGGTTTTTGGAGCAGCCAGGGAGGACTTTTGTTCCTGGGCACCTGCCGAAGCAGGTGCTCTCTTGCCTCTGCCCTTACCTCTGGCGAGGAAAGAGGATCCCCGACCTCTTTTGGACTTGTGCGACCAAAAGGACTGCATCTGATAGGGTGTTGCTTTCTTTTGCTGTTGGGGAATATATGGTAAAAATTCGATTTACCTGCTGTAGCTGTGGAAACCAGGTCCGTCAGCCCATCCCCAAACAATACATCACCCTTATAGGGTAGTACTTCCATATGTTTTTTGGAATACGCATCACCTGTCCATTGGCGAGTCCATAAGGATCTTCTCGCTGAGATAGACATGGCATTGGCCCTAGAAGCTAGCAATCCAATGTCCCTTTGAGCATCCCTCATAAATAAGACTGCGTCTTTTATATGGGCTAGAGTTAGGAATATAGTATCCTTATCCATAGTATCAAATTGATCTGTCAGCTCATCTGTCCAAGCTGCAATTGCGCTACACACCCATGCCGACGCAATCGTCGGTCTTAACACAGCACCCGTATGAGAATAAATACCCTTCAAGGTAGTTTCTTGCCTGCGATCTGCAGGGTCCTTAAGGGCCGCTGTGTCAGGAGACGGTAGCACCACTTTCTTGGACAAGCGTGTCAGGGCCTTGTCCACAGTGGGGGGTGATTCCCAAATCTCCCTGTCCTGCTTAGGGAAAGGGTATGCCCTAAAAATTCTTTTGGGGATCTGCGGTCTCTTATCCGGAGTCTCCCAAGCTTTTCCAAAGAATTCATTTAATTCATGAGATGTGGGAAAATTAATAATCTGTTTCTTTTCCTTAAACATGTGTACCCTTGTGTCGAGGACCGAGGGTTCATCCACAATATGCAACACATCCCTTATTGCCACAATCATACACTGAATGGTTTTAGTCACCCTAGGGTGCAATTTTACTTCGTCATAGTCGACACTGGAATCAGAATCCGTGTCGGTAGTAGTGTCTTGTGTTAAGGGACGCTTTTGAGACCCCGACGGGCTCTGTGAGTCGGTCCAATCTGAGGATTGACCGCCTGATGTCCCCCCTAAACCAGCCTTATCAAGCCTTTTATGTAAAGATGCCACACTTGCATGCAACGTATGCCACATGTCCATCCAATCTGGAGTCGGCACAACCGACGGGGACACACCACTCATTTGCTCCACCTCCTCCTTGGAGAAGCCTTCCGCCTCAGACATGTCGACACACACGTACCGACACCCCACACACACAGGGATTAACCTATAAGGGGACAAAACCCCAACCAGGTCCTAAGGAGAGACAGAGAAAGAGTATGCCAGCACACACCAGCGCTTAACAACACTGGAAAAAAAATATATATATCCAGATAGCGCTTTTTTATATATATTATGTCAATTCCCACTCACTGCGTCGCCAAAGTGCCCCCCTCCTCTTTTTTCCAGCCTGTGTTCAGCAGGGGAGAGACCAGGGTGCCAGCATTTTCTTTCTCATGCAGCTTCTGTGGAGAAAATGGCGCTGGTTAGTGCTGAGGATCAAGCCCCGCCCACCCAACGGCGGGCTTCGGTCCCAGTGATTTTTCAATAAAATGGCGGGGGATCAGCGATTTACTGCCTCCGCAGTCTAATCCCACTGTATTTGTGCCAAAATGTGAGGTTTATTGCTGCCCAGGGCGCCCCCCCCCCCCTGTGCCCTGCACCCTTCAGTGCTGCTCTGTGTGTGTGTGACCGGGAGCAATGGCACGCAGCGCTAACCTCATGAAGATCTGATGTCTTCTGCCGCCTAAGATGTCTTTTGTCTTCTCTATCCGCTTCTACCTTCGGCATCTGTGAGGAGGACGGCGGCGCGGCTCCGGGACGAACCCCAGGTGAGACCTGTGTTCCGACTCCCTCTGGAGCTAATGGTGTCCAGTAGCCTTAGAAGCAGTGCCCAACTTGACAAGCCAGCTCTACTTCTCTCTCCTCGGTCCCACGATGCAGGGAGCCTGTTGCCAGCAGGACTCCCTGAAAATAAAAAACCATAACAAAATTATTTTTCCACAGAAAACTCTGGAGAGCTCTCTGCAGTGCACCCATTCTCCTCTGGGCACAAGATCTAACAGAGGTCTGGAGGAGGGGCATAGAGGGAGAAGCCAGTGCACACCCATAGTCAAAGTTCTTTTTAGGTGCCCTATCTCCTGCTGAGCCCGTCTATACCCCATGGTCCTTACGGAGTCCCCAGCATCCTCTAGGACGTAAGAGAAAAAGTGTTGGTGACACAAACAATGGTCCGGGATGTCCTGAAGCCAGTCCGGGTGTCGGTTCATCAGTGCATTCGCCTTCTGGGAAAGATGATGGCCTCTTACGAGGCTCTGCAGTACGGGAGGTTTCATGCTCAGTCCTTCCAACTGGATCTCCTGGACAAGTGGTCGTGTTCCAGTCGGTGTACATGTTTCCTCCACTCCCACTCAAGCTCATAAGGAGAACAAGGGTTCAGGCAATCCTCATCGCTCCGGACTGGCCGAGAAGGGCTTGGTACATGGATCTTCTGGATCTACTGCTAGAAGAGAGGACCTGCTGCAGCAGGGGCCATTCGCCTATCAATACTTACCGCGGCTACGTTTGACGGCATGGAGGTTGAACGCCAGATACTAGCTCGGAAGGGCATTCCGAACAAGGTTATTCCTAAAAACCACAGAGAGAAGCGCTGTCACTAAAGTATTAATATATTTTATTAAAAATGACCTTATTCATATATAAAAATTATGAGAAAACCTAAACATCCTGTGACTTTAAAAAATCTTTTAGCAGCAACACATCAAAACATGTAACAATTTGTATTCCTCACTAAGGTCTCCTTTGGAACAATGTATCAATCTACCCTTTATATAATGTATGGTAACTCTTGTGATTAACAGGAATTCCTTAGAGTAAGCTCCACGCGTGGGCTGATTGAAACCATATATTGGTAGAGGGTTTAAAAGTTCATCCGTGATGTATATAGGGATTATTCACATTGATGTCATCCGCTCCATTATTTGTGAAATCCCTATTTAGCTCTTATTTCTCAATAATGCCGTCCAGAATTGATCAGCTTTTCTTATGAAGCTTATAATTGCACAATAACAGATTAAGCATGTGACGCTATTTTGGAGTCTGTTATTATACTTAACCCAACTTATGCAATGGGCAACAATTGTGTTATGTCCGTAGGGCGCCGGCTGCCCGCTCTGGGACACTGCAATAGAATGTGCAGGGCTTGTGAGAAATAATAGATAAAACGCTCACAGTCTCATTCAGATCGGCATAAAAATTCAAAGGCTATAATGCTCTCTCACCACTTTCCATCAAGCTTCACCTGGAGCATACTGCTAGCTGTCATAAGCTGAATCTCCGTTTGGTGCGGTGAGCCAAATGCCGAACAGATGCTGGGTGAGGCGCTGAGCGGCGGATGCTGTCGGGGACGTGCTGCAGAAATCAGTCTCTGTTCGTGATGGTTAGCTGGATGCCAAGCAGAATGTCGGGCAATGTAATCAGACGGATTGCTTGACGCGTTTCTCAGCCTCAATCCTGGGGCTGTTTCCTCAGAAGTACCTTTCTGAGGAAACAGCCCCAGGATTGAGGCTGAGAAACGCGTCAAGCAATCCGTCTGATTACATTGCCCGACATTCTGCTTGGCATCCAGCTAACCATCACGAACAGAGACTGATTTCTGCAGCACGTCCCCGACAGCATCCGCCGCTCAGCGCCTCACCCAGCATCTGTTCGGCATTTGGCTCACCGCACCAAACGGAGATTCAGCTTATGACAGCTAGCAGTATGCTCCAGGTGAAGCTTGATGGAAAGTGGTGAGAGAGCATTATAGCCTTTGAATTTTTATGCCGATCTGAATGAGACTGTGAGCGTTTTATCTATTATTTCTCACAAGCCCTGCACATTCTATTGCAGTGTCCCAGAGCGGGCAGCCGGCGCCCTACGGACATAACACAATTGTTGCCCATTGCATAAGTTGGGTTAAGTATAATAACAGACTCCAAAATAGCGTCACATGCTTAATCTGTTATTGTGCAATTATAAGCTTCATAAGAAAAGCTGATCAATTCTGGACGGCATTATTGAGAAATAAGAGCTAAATAGGGATTTCACAAATAATGGAGCGGATGACATCAATGTGAATAATCCCTATATACATCACGGATGAACTTTTAAACCCTCTACCAATATATGGTTTCAATCAGCCCACGCGTGGAGCTTACTCTAAGGAATTCCTGTTAATCACAAGAGTTACCATACATTATATAAAGGGTAGATTGATACATTGTTCCAAAGGAGACCTTAGTGAGGAATACAAATTGTTACATGTTTTGATGTGTTGCTGCTAAAAGATTTTTTAAAGTCACAGGATGTTTAGGTTTTCTCATAATTTTTATATATGAATAAGGTCATTTTTAATAAAATATATTAATACTTTAGTGACAGCGCTTCTCTCTGTGGTTTTTATTAATTTTTGTTTTTTGAGGCTCAGCACCTCAAATAAGTGAAGCTGCAGTCAGTATTAATATCATCAGTGTCTCATAGCCAGTACACCAGCGCCTACTTATATTTCTTTGAAGGTTATTCCTAGCCTGATACAGGCTAGGAAAGGAGTAACGTCAAAACATTACCATCGTATTTGGAGAAAATATGTAAGTCCAAGAATTTCCCTGAGGTGGAGTTTCATCTGGGACGTTTTCTCCTCTTCCTGCAAGCAGGTGTGGATATGGGCCTGAGGTTAAGATCCATAAAGGTCCAAATTTTGTCCCTATCCATTTTCTTCTAGAAACAGTTGGCTGCCCTCCCTGAGGTTCAGACTCTTTTGAAGGGAGTTCTGCCATCCTCCCTTTGTACCGCCTACGGCGCCTTGGAATCTTAACGTGGTGTTGCAGTTCCTCCAGTCAGACTGGTTTGAACCTCTTCAGGAGGTTGAGGTCAAGTTTCTCACGTGGAAGGCTGTCACTTTGTTGGCCTTAGCTTCTGCTAGACGTGTGTCGGAGTTGGGGGATTTGTCCTGTAAAAGCCCATGCTTGATCTTCCATGAAGACAGAGCTGAGCTTCGGACACGTCAGCAGTTTCTTCCGAAGGTTGTGTCGGCATTTCATATCAACCAACCTATTGTGGTGCCAGTTGCGACTGACTCCTCAATCTCATCAAAGTCCTTAGATGTTGTAAGGGCTCTAAAGATCTATGTGAGGAGGTCTGCTCGTCACAGAAAATCGGACTCTCTGTTGGTCCTGTATGATCCCAAAAAAATTGGGTGTACTGCTTCTAAGCAGACGATCTCTCGCTGGATGAGGTTCACTATCCAGCATGCGTGTTCTATGGCAGGCTTGCCCTGTCCTATGTCTGTTAAGGCCCACTCTACTTGTAAGGTGGGTTCTTCCTGGGCACCTGCCCGGGGTGTCTCGGCCTTACAACTGCCGAGCAGCTACTTGGTCTGGGTCGAACATGTTTGAAAAGTTCTACAAGTTCAATACTGTGGCCTCTGAGGACCTTAAGTTTGGTCAATTGGTTCTGCAGGAGTCTCTGCGCTCTCCCTCCCGTTCTGGGAGCTTTGGTACATCCTCATGGTACTAATGTGGACCTCAGCATCCTCTAGGATGTAAGAGAAAACGAGATTTATGGTAAGAACTTACCTTTGTTAAATCTCTTTCTGCGAGGTACACTGGGCTCCACAAGGATAGACATTGGGGCGTAGAGTAGGATCTTGTTCCGAGGCACCAACAGGCTCAAAGCTTTGACTGTTCCCAGAATACACAGCGCCGCCTCCTCTATAACCCCGCCTCCCTGTACAGGAGCTCAGTTTTTAGTTAACCAGCCCAATGCAGTAGCAGGAAAAGAGACGACAACGGTTAGTAGCCACATACACCACACTCTCACGACAGGAGAAGTGTCAGCGGCTAATGCCATACCAACCCAAAGAAGCTAAGTGCGTCAGGGTGGGCGCCTTGTGGAGCCCAGTGTACCTCGCAGAAAGAGATTTAACAAAGGTAAGTTCTTACCATAAATCTCGTTTTCTGCTTCGGGGTACACTGGGCTCCACAAGGATAGACATTGGGGATGTCCTAAAGCAGTTCCTTATGGGAGGGGACGCACTGTAGCGGGCACAAGAACCCGGCGTCCAAAGGTAGCATCCTGGGAAGCGGCAGTATCGAAGGCATAGAATCTTATGAACGTGTTCACTGAAGACCACGTAGCCGCCTTGCACAACTGTTCAAGGGTCGCACCATGGTGGGCCGCCCAAGAAGGTCCAACAGACAGAGTAGAATGGGCCATAATGTGAGCAGGAGCCGACCGACCAGCCCTCACATAAGCATGTGCAATCACCATTCTAATCCATCTAGCCAAAGTCGGCTTGTGAGCAGGCCAGCCCCGTTTGTGAAATCCAAACAGTACAAAGAGAGAATCAGATTTCCTAATGGAAGCAGTTCTCTTCACATAGATACGGAGAGCCCGTACCACATCCAAAGACCGCTCTTTGGGAGACAGATCAGGAGAAACAAGTGCCGGAACTACAATCTCCTGGTTAAGGTGGAACGAGGAAACCACCTTAGGTAAATATCCGGGACGAGTTCTAAGAACCGTCCGGTCACGGTGAAATATCAGATATGGGGAACTACAGGACAAGGCTCCCAAATCCGACACTCTTCTAGTTGAAGCAGTAGCCAGCAAAAACACCACCTTAAGGGAAAGACACTTAAGATCAGCTGAACCAAGAGGTTCAAACGGAGACTCTTGTAACGCCTCCAAAACCACCGACAAGTCCCAAGGAGCCACAGACGGGACATACGGAGGTTGGATACGCAACACACCCTGAGTAAAGGTATGCACATCAGGTAAGGTCGCAATTTTTCTCTGAAACCACACCGACAAGGCAGAAATATGGACCTTGAGGGAGGCCAGACGCAGGCCTAAGTCCAGGCCCTGCTGAAGAAAAGCCAACAACTTGGCTATACTAAACTTGGAAGCGTCATAATCGTTAGATACGCACCAAACAAAGTAAGAATGCCAATCCTAGCAGAAGCCGGTTTCCGGGCCCGCAACATAGTTTGAATGACCGCCTCAGAAAACCCTTTAGCCCTTAAGACGGAAGCTTCAAGAGCCACGCCGTCAAAGACAGCCGGGCTAGGTCCTGGTAGACACAGGGGCCCTGAACGAGGAGGTCTGGGCGTTGTGGAAGTAGAATTAGACGCTCTGACGATAGGCCTTGCAGGTCTGAGAACCAGTGCCGTCTGGGCCACGCCGGAGCTATGACAAGCAGAATTCATTTTTCTTGCTTGAACTTCCGAATTACCCTGGGCAGGAGTGACACCAGAGGGAACACGTACGGCAGCCGAAACCTCCACGGCACCGCCAGCGCATCCACGAATGCTGCTTGAGGATCCCTTGCCCTTGCTCCGAAGACCGGAACCTTTTGATTGTGTCGAGACGCCATCAGATCTACGTCTGGAAGACCCCACTTTTCCACTAGGAGTCGAAACACTTCTGGATGGAGGCCCCACTCGCCGGCATGTACGTCCTGACGACTGAGAAAGTCTGCTTCCCAATTCAGGACTCCCGGAATGAAGATATGGCCGGTAGATGGCGTTCCGCCCAATGTAGAATCCGTGAGACTTCCTTCATTGCCAGACGGCTTCGAGTGCCGCCTTGATGATTTATGTAAGCCACTGTGGTGGCGTTGTCCGACTGCACTTGAACAGGACGGTTCTGAATTAAATGCTGGGCTAGGTTCAATGCATTGAAGACCGCCCGCAATTCCAGAATGTTGATTGAGAGGAGGGACTCCTCCTCGGTCCACTGACCCTGAAGGGAGTGTTGCTCCAGCACCGCGCCCCAACCTCTTAGACTGGCATCTGTCATCAACAGGACCCAGTTGGATATCCAGAAGGGACGGCCCCTGCACAATTGTTGGTCCTGGAGCCACCAGAGCAGCGACAGACGGACCTGCGGAGTCAATGAGATCATTTGAGACCTGATCCGGTGAGGCAGGCCGTCCCACTTGGCTAGAATCAGCCTCTGGAGGGGGCGAGAATGGAATTGAGCATACTCCACCATGTCAAATGCTGATACCATGAGGCCCAGCACTTGCATTGCCGAATGTATCGACACTTGCGGACGAGAAAGGAAGCAACGAATCCTGTCCTGAAGCTTCAGGACTTTCTCCTGAAACAAGAACAACCTCTGGTTGTGAGTGTTCAATAGCGCTCCCAGATGCACCATGCTCTGACCTGGGGTCAGGGAGGATTTCTTCCAGTTGATGAGCCACCCGTGGGCTTGTAGAAACTGGTCCGTCATATCTAGATGTCATAGGAGAAGATCTGGGGAATTTGCCAGGATTAACAAGTCGTCCAGATACGGCAGTATCCTGACCCCTTGACGGCGGAGTACCACCGTCATCACCGCCATGACTTTGGTGCAGACTCGCGGAGCCGTTGTTAAACCAAAAGGTAACGCCCGAAACTGGTAATGGAGGTTGCCAATAGCAAACCTCAGGTATTGCTGATGTGACGCTGCTATAGGAATATGCAGGTAAGCATCCTGTATGTCCAGGGAGACCATGTAGTCCCCAGGTTCCAAGGCCAGAACTATAGAGCGAAGGGTTTCCATACGGAACTTGGAAACCTTCACAAACCTGTTCAATGCCTTGAGGTTGAGAAAGGGCCGGGAGGACCCATTCGGTTTCGGGACTAGAAACAGCGGAGAATAGTACCCCCGGCCCCTCTGCGCAAGAGGCACCTGTACTACGACTCCTGTATCCAGGAGGGTCTGTACCACCGAATGCAGAGTGTTTGCTTTTGTCTGGTCCAACGGGACGTCTGTCTGGCAAAATCGATGAGGGGGTCGGTTTTTGAAGGCTATGGCGTAACCTCGAGTGACAGAAGGAGCGGTACTTGGCAGACAGGCAGTTTTGGCAGTAGCCAAGTCAGCCACTATCTTATTCAAGTCCTCCCCAAACAGAATATCTCCCTTGAAAGGGAGTACCTCCAGGGTTTTTCAAGAGTCCAGATCCACAGACCAGGATCTCAGCCACAATATCCGGCGAGCCAGGACTGACGTAGTAGAGGCCTTGGCTGCTAGGATACCGGCATCAGAAGCCACCTCTTTAATATAGCGAGAAGCTGTAACAATATATGACAAGCATTGTCTAGCATGGTCAGAAGAGATTTCAGCTTTTAACTCCAAGGCCCATGCTTCAATAGCCTCTGCAGCCCATGTTGCTGCAATAGTGGGCCTTTGTGCAGCACCCGTGAGGGTGTAAATCGCTTTCAGACAACCCTCCACACGTTTATCCGTAGGCTCCTTTAGAGACGTGACGGTAGTGACAGGTAGAGCTGAGGAAACCACCATACTAGCCACATGTGAGTCTACTGGAGGAGGCGTTTCCCAATTCTTAGACAGCTCTGTTGCGGGGGGATAGCGAGCCAGCATCTTCTTTTGAGGCACAAACTTCGTACCCGGGTTTTCCCAGGGTTCCTGACGTATATCCACTAGGTTGTCAGAGTGAGGTAAAACTTGTTTAACCACCTTCTGACGCTTGAACCTATCTGGTTTCTTAGGAGGTACGGATTGCTCGGGATCATCCGTAATCTGTAGAATTAACTTAATAGCCTCCAAAAGATCAGGAACATCCACATGTGAACTACCCTTCCCATCAGCCGTATCTGAGTCAGAACCTGTGGGGTCAGTGTAAGTGCCGACTTCATCAGACGTGGTGTCAGTGACAGCAGTGGTTTGTCAGGAGACAAGCGCTCGCTTATAGGACCCCTTGGACTTAGGCGAGCGATGGTCAGACTTTTTAGTAGTCAGGGACTGGTTCAACTTCTTCAATTGGGCAGATAAATCGTCCGCCCACGGCGGGTTAGCTGCAGGGACCACATACGGTTGTACCGGCATAGGGGGTCCCATAGGGGGTGTTAGTTTATTAACTAGCGTATGTAGAAGCGTGGAAAAAGCGGCCCATGGTGGGTCATTATGTACCTCCGTTGCCACAGTCCCACTGGGGGCAAGGAGCCCCCAGAACCAGAGCCCACAGCTTCTATATTCTCCTCATAGGGATCTGTGGCTTCAGCAACACCGGCAGTGTGTTCAGCCCCAGAACCGTTACCCTCAGAAGCAGACATGATATAACTTGCAGTATCAGGTAACACAGTACAATTGGCAGCAGCACAATACCTCTTACCCAAACCCCTGCACAGTGTAGTCAGCACTAGCAGAGATAAAGGAGAGATATGGTGACTAAAATCACAGAGAAAAATACGTATTAAAGTATATCTTTGTGAAAATCCCATATCAATATAAAACCTGACGCACCAAGCCCCCTCAGGTTATAGAATATAGGGATAGCAAGTTAAGTGAAAGACACGAAATGGACACCACTCAGCTATCTAATGCACACACAGATAGTCACAGTTTGTACAATGCAGAGGTTATTACTAACAATAATACTGCACTGGACTAGCTTATATATATATGTGTATATATATATATATATATATATATAGATATAACACTACACAGTAAGAACTGGATGTATATCACAGGGCAATTGTACTAGAAAACCCTGACTAAATGCACTCTTTCTTAACTAGCACTGTCTAAAAAGGCAGGTAGAATACTTAAGTGTCATGTAAAGTCACAGCACTGACAACCAGCGGCTTTACACAGGAGGATTTGCCCAAGCAGTCCCAGGCAGGGCCAGATTAACAATGGGGCGGATGGAGCTCCAGCTCCAGGCCTCCACATAAAAATAGGCCCATCATCACGGCAGCATGATGATCACTACCCACCAGCTGGCCACATGGTTGGTTATATATCATATCTAATTAGATTGCATTTCTTTTTCTTACAAAATGTTTGCAATTTTTTATATTTTTACATATTTAAAGAGACATTGGAACTGATAGTGTAGGGAATGTACATGCCCACATGGCTCTGGCCACACCCACACAGCACTGACCACACCTCCCCATGTCACACAATAGGCTCTTTAATATTTTCAGCTCCAGGCCCATGTGGCTCTTAATCCGGCCCTGGTCCCAGGAACAGTGAAGCTGAGAGATAATGGCACCCAGACACTGACAGGGAGTGAGGGAGAGACAGATATGCAGCTCCAGGGCGGGAACATTTGCGGGAAATGGCGCCCTGGGGCTGACTGAGGGGCTTCAGGTCTAAGCCTTATCTCCCTGCTGGCAAAACCACCGGGTACTGTGGGCTACTGAAAATGGTTTAGAGAGAAAACCTGAACTGCACCCATGCCCTGGTTATCTAGTGGGATCGCCTGTACTGCCACAGTGTCCACCGCCAGCGCGCGCGGCCCGCCTCCCACTGACCGCGCCGGATCGCGATAAAGACCGGGTCCCGCAAGCGGCACCCACTTACCACCTCCCGAATCGTGGCCACGCGATCCCGGAGAGCCCCCGTCGTGTGTGCCTGACGTGAAGAAAACCGGAGCCTCCTGCTGTAGTTACCCGGCAACCAGGGCTCGGGAGTGTACAGCGCCGCTGGGGAGAGCTGGAGCTGCAGCAGTGAATGTCTTCTGACATTTACCACCGCTACTGCCCTTGAAGTCTTCACTTTTTTCTTCAAAAAAAGCTCTTCTTAGGGCTGCCTGGAGCAGCCCCTCTGTTATGTGCCTGCTACTGCAGCACCAACTACAAAACTGAGCTCCTGTGTAGGGAGGCGGGGTGATAGAGGAGGCGGCGCTGTGCATTCTGGGAACAGTCAAAGCTTTGAACCTGTTGTTGCCTCGGAACAAGATCCTACTCTACACCCCAATGTCTATCCTTGTGGAGCCCAGTGTACCCCGCAGCAGAAAATAGGATTTTAATTACCTACCGGTAAATCCTTTTCTCATAGTCCGTAGAGGATGCTGGGCGCCCGCCCAGCGCTTCATGACCCTGCAGTGGTTATTTAGTTCAGTACTGCTTAGTTCTAGGTTAAGTACTGTTTTGTTACTTGGTAAGTAAACTTGTTCAGCCGTTGCTGATGTTTCAAGCTAGTTAGCTTGGTTTGCCTTGTGTGTGAGCTGGTGTGAATCTCGCCACTATCTGTGTAATATCCTTCTCTTGAAGAAGTCCGTCTCCTCGGGCACAGTTTCTAGACTGAGTCTGGTGGGAGGGGAATAGAGGGAGGAGCCAGCCCACACTCAAACTCTTAAAGTGCCAATGGCTCCTAGTGAACCCGTCTATACCCCATGGTACTAATGTGGACCCCAGCATCCTCTGCGTGATGATATGTGTATGATCAAGGGCGGGTATGATTAAGGTGGATATAATCAGAATAATTTACCTTCATTCATACGGCCCCATCCAGATATCTCACATCTATACCCATCCTCAAAAGTGATCCCATTCTCCGGCAGACAGATTGTCTGGACAAACTGCGTCTTCTTTGCACAATGGCCATCTTTCTTTTTCAGCCTTATTAACACTGTAACAAAATGTAAGTACAGTATGAGATGGATAATGTTAGTTATTCTCATGTTTTTCTACAATCATTACAAGCAAAGCATTTGACATCTAGATTAGCGCATTTCTGTATAGCTTTGCAATATCAAGCACTGACAGAATAACAACAACACTGAAGGGAGAGAGCTAAAGTGGAGGAGTTGCTCAAATCAACCAATCCGCTTCTGTCATTTTGAAAACTGTTCTAGATAAATGACAGAAGCTGGTTGCTTTGGGCACATTCTCCACTTTATCGCTCTCCAATGCTTGATACATCTACCCCTCAGAAGCTTATTATCCACTTAGACAAATGTTCTCAAGAAACGAAGAACCCATACTTTAATTACTTCAGCGAGAATTCTCCGTCAATCACAAGCGGGCAGGGGCACCAAGGGAATGTACAAAGAACCCGTCCGAAGGCCTGTCTGAGGGGTGTCCATTCCCCCCTGAGTGCGAAATTAATTTACAGGGCCCTGTTATTTGCAACAAGAAGTGACCATTCTCCCCAAGCTTGGCCATACACCCATCTAGTACAGCAGCCAGCAGATCTCTTGGTTTCCCTGACCATGGAAAGCGAGGACAGGATGCAATAAATTGGCTCCGTCAGTCCCCAGTTAACCCTCTCCTCATACTACCTTCAGTCAGTTATGTTCCAAGCATGTAAGTCTTACAGCGATTAGCCTTGCCAAGTTATCCTCAGTCGCAAATGCGATCTGACTGAATCGCATGTTAATGCTTGACATTTGTGTATGCAGGGCCTAATGCATGTGCAGCCCGCTAAAGATTGAGAAATCCCTACACTGACAGTATTGAATGCAACTGTGTGTGTCCAGTGAAGGGTTGCTGTTGTTTCTCACAGGTGCACTCTCGGATTTGAAATGACAGTCAGGTGACCACACACGCTCACATAGCTTCGAAATCACCCTAGTTATTTAAACTGCACTCTGAGCACCATGGAATGCCAGCGTATTAGGGGGTTATTCAGGTTTGCTAGCAAACCAAAAAAGTAAGCAATAGGGCAAAACCATGGGGGGTAATTCAGATCTGATCGCTAGGCAGCAATTTTTTCTGTCCTGCGTTCAGATAGTCGCCGCCTACACGGGGAGTGTATTTTCGCTGTGCAAGTGTGCTAACGCATGTGTAGCAGAGCTGTACAAACAGATCTTGTGCAGTCTCTGCGCAGCCCAGGACTTACTCAGCCGCTGTGATCACATCAGCCTGTCCGGGACCGGATTTGACGACAGACATCCTCCCTTCAAATGCTTGGTCCCACTTACGTTTTTCCAGACACTCCCTGAAAACAGTCAGTTGTAACCCACAAATGCCTTCTTCCTGTCAATATCCTTGCAAACGCCCGTGCAAATGGATCCTTCGCACAAACCCGTCGCTGACCGGCGATCCCCTTTGCAGCTGTCCGTCGCGCCTGCGCATTGTGGTGCATACGCATTCGCAGTTCGGATCTGATCAAGCGCAGTGCGAAAATGCACAACAGCGATCAGATCTAAATTACCCCCCATGTGCCCTGCCTGTGGGGCAGATCTAACGTGCAGAGAGAGTTAGATTTGGGTGGGTTATATTGTTTCTGTGCAGGGTAAATACTGGCTGCTTTATTTCTACACTGCAATTTAGATTTTTGTTTGAACACACCACATCCAAATCTAACTCTCTCTGCACATGTTACATCTGCCCCACCTGCAGTCAGTGGTGTCGAGAGAGGGTACAAATTACCTGGGCCAAGGTCTGATAGAGGGGCTCAGCGGCGGATTGGCACACCGGGACGCTGGACCAAATTCAGTTTGGCTGGTCCGTACGTCCCCTCCATGGCTGCCGTCATCCCCTATGCTGGCCGGCTGCCGTGATCGGAGCTTAGCTCCGCTCGCGGCAGCCAGGCCCGGTGGTACCCGCACACCAAGGGCCGCGGATGGGTGGAGAGAGGGTGGCGGGTGGGAGAGTTAGCTGCTAAATCCCGCCCATTTGATTATTGATGCCTCTCGGAGCTCCGCCCTTCACCGGCAGCTTTCTGTGCTCCCGGAGGAGGGGGGCAGGGCCGACCTGGGCGGTTCTGACAGGATAATAACAGCGAACCCGGGGCAGCCGTGGTGCTAGCGGAGCCCGCCTTCCAGCATTGGAATCGGCCCGTTCGGAGGCTACGAGACCCCAGGGATGATTCGGCTCTGGACCCAGCAGCTGAATGTAGTTAAAGAGCAGCAGATGGCAGTGGGGCGAGAATGGCAGTAGTGCAGGCGCTGTGGTGTAATCCTGTGTGGTGACAAATGTGTCATGGTTGGTGACATCGGTAAAGGCAGCAGCATTGGGCATCGGTGCTGCCCGCCGGGGGATGCTAGTGCTGCCATGCTCATGTGTATAATATGGGCACGCTGCTGCAGGAGACCGCAGCATGATAGTGACTCACGCAGGCTCTGACAGGCTACATACATGATAACAGGGATGTGATGCTGATGATGATGATACGAGCAGCGTAATGTAATAAAGCATCAGTGACATGTCGTGCTGTAGGAGCAGAGATCATTAGGGATGAATGGAGGATTAGATTCTAGATTTGGTTGAAGCCTCAGAATTTTCAAGTGAGATTTGAGTTCAGTGAAATCATGAATTGGCACTATTATGTGGCCACGCCCCTTCCCCATGAAGCCACGCCCCGTAAAATTTTGCTGCGCGCCGTCCCTACGATTTGTCAGGCCTTTTGAGCAGTAATTCCACCCACTTGACAGACTCTATCCCCTCAACAGACACCACCCCTATTAGGGCTGCTTCCATAAATTTCCCGGGCTGGTTTTCGGTCCCAATCCGCCCCTGGAGGGGCCCAGTGAGGGTCCAGTAGGGGCCCCCTCCCCCCTTACCTGGCAGCAGCAGCTGCAGCTCTTCTCCTCAGCCCAGCACAAGCCGCTGTGTACTGGGCTGCAGTGTAGCCATGGAGGTGCTTAAAATACAATATTTTTCAGTATTTTTCAGGGTACATGACCACACCTCCTGTGAATAGGCCACGGCCCTTGAAAAGTACCTGGGCCCAGCCCGCCTTTCGACTGCCCTGCCTGCAGTGCAACATAGTTTTGCCCAATTGCATACTTTTTTGATTTGCTAACAAACCTGAATAAGGCCCATACCTATTCCTGAATTTATGCCCAGCTATTACATGTATCGGAGCCTACTTGGTTATGAATCTGTGTGTATGACACTGACTCACTTCACCTATTGGTTCTTTAGTGTCTGCCTCTCTACCACATCATGTTACCACCTACCCTCCCAGGTTTGTTTGTTCTGGTGGTTTTTGTCTCTGTCTCCCAGCTCTGCCCCCCTTTTTCTCCTTCACTTTCTCCCCCTCTTACTCCATCTCTCTCTTCCCTTTCATCTGTCTGTTCCCTTATCAGCAAATGTTTGTTATATAGATTATCCTTAGCATTAACTTTTCATCTTTTCATCTTTACTACTGTACTTTTTGTCATGTCCTCGCCATTTTTCTTTGTGGCAAATGTTGTGATGTTGTCATTGGGTGATCTTCAGGAGGGTCTGTGGTTCCATCAAGAGTAGGTACGGGAAATACCAGACGTGTTTATGAGAGTGTAGATGTGTGTTATGCTGGAACTCTCTGGAAGTGACATCACTGACACTGGTGGGAGGGATGAGAGTTCCCACCAACTATCATTATATGCCAACGTGCTGAGCTCATTGTTATTACCCCAAAAAAGTTTTGTTGACCAGGATATTTGAATGAATTTAGCATATTTTTGGGTTGCTGAATTCAAAAATGAACAAAGTTTTTTTTTTTTAATTGGCTTTAGTTCTTGAGATAATGGATACCCTCAATTCAGTGTTTCCCAACCTCGGTCCTCAAGGCACACTTATGGGCCCTACACACTGGCCGATCTGCCGCCGAGCTGCCCGACGGCGGATACGGCCGACGAGCGACCCGGCGGCGGGTGGGCAGTGATGGGGGGAGTGAAGTTTCTTCACTCCCCCCGTCACGCGGCTCCATTGAAGTGCAGGCAAATATGGACGAGATCGTCCATATTGGCCTGCATGTACAGCCGACGGGGCACCAGCGATGAACGAGCGCGGGGCCGCTCATCGTTCATCGCTGGAGCCTCCACACTGAAAGATATGAACGAGTTCTCGTTCATTTATGAACGAGATCGTTCATATCTTACTAAAAAATCGGCATGTGTGTAGGGCCTATAACAGTCCTGGTTTTAGTGATATCCAGGTTTTAACACAGGTGACTTAATTAGTAGCTCAGTGATTTTGATTTAACCATCTGTGCTGAAGCCTGGATATCACTAAAACCTGCACTGTTGGTGTGCCTTGAGGACCGTGGTTGGGAATGCCTGCCTCAATTGATAGGCAACTTATGCCATAAGGCGCACATATGGGAATCTAATGGAACATGCTAGGTGAGACACGCAAATATTCTTGGTGGTCACTCTGCGGTCATTCTAGAATATTCCCCCTACGTATATAAGTGATTGGACACCCAAATAGCAGTCAGTGGACACTTGGCATGTTTTATGATGGGGTTCCTATAATCTCAAAAAGTAGAGCCAGTTTAGCAAAACCAATGTCCTATTTGGAATCAGCCACACACAGTTACCTCAAAATCGTGATAATATGATTGGTAATAAAATGAGAATGTGTTAGGTTTATTGATAGATTTATAGAGGTATATTCAGTTAGGGTTGAAAGCTGCCGTCTGTCGAAAAGACGGCAATTTTCTACTTTTTAAGGTCGAATCGTGATTCGACCTTTCAATCCCAGCTGTTTTTATTCGACAAGTCAGGGAATTGTCGAATAGTACGTGAATAGGCGGTATAGTTGCCGATTCACGTACTTTTGAGTGAAACGGGACCAAATTCAACAGGATTTGGCCCCGTTTCCGACCATCTCAGTCCGACATAAAATGTTGGCCTGAGATGTGGGACCCAAGAGGAGGAGAGGGGGGAGAGCCGCGGGCAGACTGGGGAGAGCAGCACTACAGCACAGCGCTGAAGGAGGATGTGTCACAGCCGCGCCGCTCACGGCAGCGTCCACCCGGCTCCAGCAAGTGAGGTCTGGCGGCTGTGAGACATCCTTCTGTAGCGCTGCTCTCCTCCGTCTGCCCGCGGCTGTTCCCGCTGGTCTTCCCCCTCTCCTCCGCTCACAGGTCTCCTCTCAATTCAACTTTTTTTAAAGTCGAATTGAGATGGGATTGAATAGGGGTTGTCGGATCCATTCCGACAAATGCATGTCGGAATGGATCCGACCCTAATTGAATATACCCCATAATGTTATACGATGCACCAGAGGTACAGTATGTTGTAGTACAATCAGACTATTGAACACATAGTCATGTGAGAAAATGATCTAACTTGAAATCCTATTGGCTCAATTCATCAGGATTAATAGTAAAGAAACTGCAGGACAGCTACTAGCTTTGACTCGGATACTTAGACCACACTGACATTGGGGGTCCCAAATGACCATCATCGTCACTGAAGATGAGATCTAATGGAAATAGCTTCAGAGTGGAGAGCACTAAAACCAACCCGACTGAGGACCATAAACAACGCCATCAATCACAGATTTCATTGGAGGCTAATTAGCGAATCAATCGCATCCTGTCTTGCTATTGTGATTAATTAACCCATTGTTGCCACTGCTTTGGTATTGTCCAGGAAATTAGATTAAATCCGAGTACAAGTTTGAGGACATAAAGCACAGATCTGATTGGTTACAGCACAAGTTCTATTTACGCTCTGACAGTGAATATTACATGTTGATATTACAGTACCTTGATAACCCTGGATGCGGGGGATGGGGGGTAGTTTACCTGGTTATAGTATTGTCTTTACGCTCTAAATTTACTCACCAATATCATGCTCGTTGGGCTTAAATATGGAATATTTGTCATAAAAAATATATCTGTCTATTTCAAATGACTGAGTGACATCTGATGAGTGGTTGAAAAACTGCTGTCCCAGGACCACTTTCACAGATGATTTCTTGGGGCTGTGGAGTGACAAAGACATTTATATTGTCAGGAAAAGACATAACACACTTTGTCAACATTACTGCTGTTAATTGTAGCGATGTGTCATTTCTGCAGCTCAAACAGATTACTGGCACCAGATAATGCCGGATACATGTTCTCTCCCTTCATTTAGTTCTATTCTGCAGTGCACCCTAGAGTATATTAACCAGTGCTGCTAAAGGGGAACCAAGACCAAAAATCTAAATTCACTTTGTTAATAATCCTATCCTGCTGGAACCACATTCTGATATACAAATGAAATAAGTTGGCGTTGGCTGACTTTGGCACAGTGGCACAGATGTGGTGGCGGGCACCATATGTTTCATCCCAATACAGCACTTGCCTTCACATCAGACCTACCATAATGGGGGCTTTCTCTCTGCACAGGAATCATCTGCTAGAGACGTAACTACAGTTTAGAATTATAATAATAACTGTTTACCTGCGCTTTTTTAATTGCACGTAAATGGAAGTGAAACCGCTGTAGCAATAGTGAACATAAAGGCTGATTCAGGTTGGATTGCAGGACGTGATCCAACCGCAAAAATGACAACAACAAAAAAATGCGTCCGTCCTGTGCATGCACCCGCATTTTCTGCGGGAAGGGGGGGGGGGGGGGGGGCGCAGAAAATGCGATCACCCCTGCCTGTCAATCAGGGCGGCAACGCTTAGTTTCCTAGACGGGGATGGAGCGTTGCAGGGGCGTGGCTACAAAACGGGGTGCAGCATGGGTGTGATCGTAGCGGATGCGTGGCATCACACGCCGCTGCCACGATCGGAAAGATGGTGGCTGGTCTCTTGCGGGCGCAGCTAAGCTGCACTGGCAGGAAGTTACCCTAATTTCTACTTCATCAAGGGGGGGGGAGGGGGGAGAGCTGCGGTCAGCATGCCGGGCGGCCTTGCCCTGCGATGGTCGGCCCCCAGCATGCGATCCAACCATAATCAGGCCCATAGATATGAGCTTTTTTCAAATTGGTCAAATTTCCTACTTGTACATTATTTTGAATACTTCCTGTTATATTTCAAGGGCTGCTGCACAGTGGTTAGCATTGCTGCTTCACTGCTACGGGGTCATGGGTTGTAGAGCATATAGATTGTAAGGTCTACTGGAGAAGGACTGATATGGATAACTAAATAGCCTCTATAAAGTTCTGTGAAATATGTAGGCGCTATATACAGTAAATAACTTAATAAAAGGACACATTTCAATACAGTGTAAAACTATACATAAATATGCATGCTATTATTTCTTTATCTATCGGGCAGCACACAGTATAGGCAATACCATATATAGGAGGATAGATGGTTAAACAAATAACACGGCTGTAACAAATAGGGTTAAATTGATTGGCTGCTATGGGATACTTCACCACCACTGTTCCACTTCTCCACACTTCAGAAGATATGATACATCCCCCTCCCCCATAGTTCCCTTCAATTCAGAATTCAGCAGGTGTCCACTTACATCTTTGCTTTTTTACAAATTTGGCACAACATGAAAAACACAGCTAAGCTGTTTTTCACGAGTAGCAAGTGGATGAATTTTAAAATTTTTGTTTGCCATAATATAATATGTATAAAGTAACATATTAACGAAAGCAAATAAAAAAAAATCACAAGGCATGGCTAAATCTCTGAGTCTATGGCATGCAAAACCGTGCCATTCATGGCGGGATATAGCAAAGATGTATGTGGACACGTCATCTGTATGTGCAGAGGTGTCACTACGTGGTGAGGGGGGTGCACACTGCACCTAGGTATCACCCTTCCAAAACGCTGGCTCGGCCGCAGTGACCAGCATCCAAGTGCCGCACTGAGACATTATAATGCAGCACCCATCACCTCCTCAGTGGACGTGCAGAGTGTCTGAGGGCACCCCTGTGTCTCGGGGAATGCTGCTCACGCCCCCAAAGTGATGTAAATGGGGGCATCTCGCGAGGCCACGGCCCCTATTCTGGAGCAGGGTGCTATTAGCTGCCCCTGGTGTCACCGACAGCAGTTTCCGCCACTGGGTATGATTTAGTTTATGTGAGATCTGCATTAAAACACAAAGCATTAAATGTACCTGTGAGAAAAGCAGTGTGCGGCCGAGACCACCCAACAAGGCAATATGAGGCTGCCGGAGCAGAAATCATTCCCGATGTATATTGCTGCGATCCAGGGGTGAGAACCCGGGAGTGCTGAAATACCATTCATGATTCTTCCTCGAGACACAATGCGTTTCTCATGTTTTTTCCCACACTTTGGTTTTGCGGCAACAAATACTTCTTGCTCTTCTATTATCCTCCTGGCTTTATTAGCTAGAAAATATCAAGAATTAAAACTCTGGATTAACTTGGGGGCTCATACTCCATGTACAGTATCTCTGGGTTTTATCCTGTTGATGGGATATTTATTCAGTAACTGCTTTGATATTCACTCTTCGCCTTCCATACAATTAATCATTTTTATTTACATTTACATTTTCGTTTTAACGTTTGGTGATACAAACAGTGAGCCCCCTGTGTTCCCTGCTTATTCCTGCTCTGTGGCATAAAGAAAAAACTGGAGCAATGGAGGAGATCAGGGTGCCCCCTTCAGGTCTGGCACCCAGAGGTGAACTGCCTCCACTGAGTCATGCATTTACACCCCTGTAACCAGAAATTGCTACAGGAAATGCTTTGTGCATCGACCAATTGTAATTCAATGCCAATCAGTCACTGACTGGTCCATAAAAATAAACACTGGTGCATAACGCAACATCATGTCCAAGCTCTTGCTACAAAAAAACACTTGCACATATTGATCACTCAAGCATAGTCAAGTATATTGGCCCTCATTCCGAGTTGTTCGCTCGCTGGCTGCTTTTAGCAGCATTGCACACGCTAAGCCGCCGCCTACTGGGAGTGAATCTTAGCTTTGCAGAATTGCGAATAGAAATTTCTTTGCAGTTTCTGAGTAGCTCGGGACTTACTCTGCCATTGAGATCAGTTCAGTCAGTTTCGTTCCTGGTTTGACGTCACAAACACACCCAGCGTTCGCCCAGACACTCCCCCGTTTCTCCAGCCACTTCCGCGTTTTTCCCTGAAACGGCAGCGTTTTTCCGCACACACCCATAACACGGCAAGTTTCCACCCAGAAACACCCACTTCCTGTCAATCACACTCCGATCACCAGAACGATGAAAAAATAAGAATTTACTTACCGATAATTCTATTTCTCGTAGTCCGTAGTGGATGCTGGGAACTCCGTAAGGACCATGGGGAATAGCGGCTCCGCAGGAGACTGGGCACATCTAAAGAAAGCTTTAGGACTATCCGGTGTGCACTGGCTCCTCCCCCTATGACCCTCCTCCAAGCCTCAGTTAGGATACTGTGCCCGGACGAGCGTACACAATAAGGAAGGATTTCGAATCCCGGGTAAGACTCATACCAGCCACACCAATCACACCGTACAACTTGTGATATGAAACCCAGTTTACAGCATGATAACAGAGGAGCCTCTGAATAGATGTCTCACAACAAGAACCCGATTAGTTAACAATAACTATGTACAAGTATTGCAGACAATCCGCACTTGGGATGGGCGCCCAGCATCCACTACGGACTACGAGAAATAGAATTATCGGTAAGTAAATTCTTATTTTCTCTGACGTCCTAGTGGATGCTGGGAACTCCGTAAGGACCATGGGGATTATACCAAAGCTCCCAAACGGGCGGGAGAGTGCGGATGACTCTGCAGCACCGAATGAGAGAACTCCAGGTCCTCCTCAGCCAGGGTATCAAATTCGTAGAATTTTGCAAACGTGTTTGCCCCTGACCAAGTAGCTGCTCGGCAAAGTTGTAAAGCCGAGACCCCTCGGGCAGCCGCCCAAGATGAGCCCACCGTCCTTGTGGAATGGGCTTTTATTGATTTAGGCTGCGGTAATCCTACCGCAGAATGCGCCAGCTGAATAGTAGAGATGAGCGCCTGAAATTTTTCGGGTTTTGTGTTTTGGTTTTGGGTTCGGTTCCGCGGCCGTGTTTTGGGTTCGAACGCGTTTTGGCAAAACCTCACCGAATTTTTTTTGTCGGATTCGGGTGTGTTTTGGATTCGGGTGTTTTTTTCAAAAAACACTAAAAAACAGCTTAAATCATAGAATTTGGGGGTCATTTTGATCCCAAAGTATTATTAACCTCAAAAACCATAATTTACACTCATTTTCAGTCTATTCTGAATACCTCACACCTCACAATATTATTTTTAGTCCTAAAATTTGCACCGAGGTCGCTGTGTGAGTAAGATAAGCGACCCTAGTGGCCGACACAAACACCGGGCCCATCTAGGAGTGGCACTGCAGTGTCACGCAGGATGTCCCTTCCAAAAAACCCTCCCCAAACAGCACATGACGCAAAGAAAAAAAGAGGCGCAATGAGGTAGCTGTGTGAGTAAGATTAGCGACCCTAGTGGCCGACACAAACACCGGGCCCATCTAGGAGTGGCACTGCAGTGTCACGCAGGATGTCCCTTCCAAAAAACCCTCCCCAAACAGCACATGACGCAAAGAAAAAAAGAGGCGCAATGAGGTAGCTGACTGTGTGAGTAAGATTAGCGACCCTAGTGGCCGACACAAACACCGGGCCCATCTAGGAGTGGCACTGCAGTGTCACGCAGGATGTCCCTTCCAAAAAACCCTCCCCAATCAGCACATGATGCAAAGAAAAAGAAAAGAAAAAAGAGGTGCAAGATGGAATTGTCCTTGGGCCCTCCCACCCACCCTTATGTTGTATAAACAAAACAGGACATGCACACTTTAACCAACCCATCATTTCAGTGACAGGGTCTGCCACACGACTGTGACTGATATGACGGGTTGGTTTGGACCCCCCCCAAAAAAGAAGCAATTAATCTCTCCTTGCACAAACTGGCTCTACAGAGGCAAGATGTCCACCTCATCTTCACCCTCCGATATATCACCGTGTACATCCCCCTCCTCACAGATTATCAATTCGTCCCCACTGGAATCCACCATCTCAGCTCCCTGTGTACTTTGTGGAGGCAATTGCTGCTGGTCAATGTCTCCGCGGAGGAATTGATTATAATTCATTTTAATGAACATCATCTTCTCCACATTTTCTGGATGTAACCTCGTACGCCGATTGCTGACAAGGTGAGCGGCGGCACTAAACACTCTTTCGGAGTACACACTTGTGGGAGGGCAACTTAGGTAGAATAAAGCCAGTTTGTGCAAGGGCCTCCAAATTGCCTCTTTTTCCTGCCAGTATAAGTACGGACTGTGTGACGTGCCTACTTGGATGCGGTCACTCATATAATCCTCCACCATTCTATCAATGTTGAGAGAATCATATGCAGTGACAGTAGACGACATGTCCGTAATCGTTGTCAGGTCCTTCAGTCCGGACCAGATGTCAGCATCAGCAGTCGCTCCAGACTGCCCTGCATCACCGCCAGCGGGTGGGCTCGGAATTCTGAGCCTTTTCCTCGCACCCCCAGTTGCGGGAGAATGTGAAGGAGGAGATGTTGACAGGTCGCGTTCCGCTTGACTTGACAATTTTGTCACCAGCAGGTCTTTCAACCCCAGCAGACCTGTGTCTGCCGGAAAGAGAGATCCAAGGTAGGCTTTAAATCTAGGATCGAGCACGGTGGCCAAAATGTAGTGCTCTGATTTCAACAGATTGACCACCCGTGAATCCTTGTTAAGCGAATTAAGGGCTGCATCCACAAGTCCCACATGCCTAGCGGAATCGCTCCCTTTTAGCTCCTTCTTCAATGCCTCCAGCTTCTTCTGCAAAAGCCTGATGAGGGGAATGACCTGACTCAGGCTGGCAGTGTCTGAACTGACTTCACGTGTGGCAAGTTCAAAGGGCATCAGAACCTTGCACAACGTTGAAATCATTCTCCACTGCACTTGAGACAGGTGCATTCCACCTACTATATCGTGCTCAATTGTATAGGCTTGAATGGCCTTTTGCTGCTCCTCCAACCTCTGAAGCATATAGAGGGTTGAATTCCACCTCGTTACCACTTCTTGCTTCAGATGATGGCAGGGCAGGTTCAGTAGTTTTTGGTGGTGCTCCAGTCTTCTGTACGTGGTGCCTGTACGCCGAAAGTGTCCCGCAATTTTTCTGGCCACCGACAGCATCTCTTGCACGCCCCTGTCGTTTTTTAAAAAATTCTGCACCACCAAATTCAAGGTATGTGCAAAACATGGGACGTGCTGGAATTTGCCCATATTTAATGCACACACAATATTGCTGGCGTTGTCCGATGCCACAAATCCACAGGAGAGTCCAATTGGGGTAAGCCATTCCGCGATGATCTTCCTCAGTTGCCGTAAGAGGTTTTCAGCTGTGTGCGTATTCTGGAAAGCGGTGATACAAAGCGTAGCCTGCCTAGGAAAGAGTTGGCGTTTGCGAGATGCTGCTACTGGTGCCGCCGCTGCTGTTCTTGCGGCGGGAGTCCATACATCTACCCAGTGGGCTGTCACAGTCATATAGTCCTGACCCTGCCCTGCTCCACTTGTCCACATGTCCGTGGTTAAGTGGACATTGGGTACAACTGCATTTTTTAGGACACTGGTGAGTCTTTTTCTGACGTCCGTGTACATTCTCGGTATCGCCTGCCTAGAGAAGTGGAACCTAGATGGTATTTGGTAACGGGGGCACACTGCCTCAATAAATTGTCTAGTTCCCTGTGAACTAACGGCGGATACCGGACGCACGTCTAACACCAACATAGTTGTCAAGGACTCAGTTATCCGCTTTGCAGTAGGATGACTGCTGTGATATTTCATCTTCCTCGCAAAGGACTGTTGAACAGTCAATTGCTTACTGGAAGTAGTACAAGTGGGCTTACGACTTCCCCTCTGGGATGACCATCGACTCCCAGCGGCAACAACAGCAGCGCCAGCAGCAGTAGGCGTTACACGCAAGGATGCATCGGAGGAATCCCAGGCAGGAGAGGACTCGTCAGAATTGCCAGTGACATGGCCTGCAGGACTATTGGCATTCCTGGGGAAGGAGGAAATTGACACTGAGGGAGTTGGTGGGGTGGTTTGCGTGAGCTTGGTTACAAGAGGAAGGGATTTACTGGTCAGTGGACTGCTTCCGCTGTCACCCAAAGTTTTTGAACTTGTCACTGACTTATTATGAATGCGCTGCAGGTGACGTATAAGGGAGGATGTTCCGAGGTGGTTAACGTCCTTACCCCTACTTATTACAGCTTGACAAAGGGAACACACGGCTTGACACCTGTTGTCCGCATTTCTGGTGAAATACCTCCACACCGAAGAGCTGATTTTTTTGGTATTTTCACCTGGCATGTCAACGGCCATATTCCTCCCACGGACAACAGGTGTCTCCCCGGGTGCCTGACTTAAACAAACCACCTCACCATCAGAATCCTCCTGGTCAATTTCCTCCCCAGCGCCAGCAACACCCATATCCTCCTCATCCTGGTGTACTTCAACACTGACATCTTCAATCTGACTATCAGGAACTGGACTGCGGGTGCTCCTTCCAGCACTTGCAGGGGGCGTGCAAATGGTGGAAGGCGCATGCTCTTCACGTCCAGTGTTGGGAAGGTCAGGCATCGCAACCGACACAATTGGACTCTCCTTGTGGATTTGGGATTTCGAAGAATGCACAGTTCTTTGCTGTGCTGCTTTTGCCAGCTTGAGTCTTTTCATTTTTCTAGCGAGAGGCTGAGTGCTTCCATCCTCATGTGAAGCTGAACCACTAGCCATGAACATAGGCCAGGGCCTCAGCCGTTCCTTGCCACTCCGTGTGGTAAATGGCATATTGGCAAGTTTACGCTTCTCCTCCGACAATTTTATTTTAGGTTTTGGAGTCCTTTTTTTACTGATATTTGGTGTTTTGGATTTGACATGCTCTGTACTATGACATTGGGCATCGGCCTTGGCAGACGACGTTGCTGGCATTTCATCGTCTCGGCCATGACTAGTGGCAGCAGCTTCAGCACGAGGTGGAAGTGGATCTTGATCTTTCCCTAATTTTGGAACCTCAACATTTTTGTTCTCCATATTTTAATAGGCACAACTAAAAGGCACCTCAGGTAAACAATGGAGATGGATGGATTGGATACTAGTATACAATTATGGACGGGCTGCCGAGTGCCGACACAGAGGTAGCCACAGCCGTGAACTACCGCACTGTACTGTGTCTGCTGCTAATATATAGACTGGTTGATAAAGAGATAGTATACTCGTAACTAGTATGTATGTATAAAGAAAGAAAAAAAAAAACACGGTTAGGTGGTATATACAATTATGGACGGGCTGCCGAGTGCCGACACAGAGGTAGCCACAGCCGTGAACTACCGCACTGTACTGTGTCTGCTGCTAATATATAGACTGGTTGATAAAGAGATAGTATACTCGTAACTAGTATGTATGTATAAAGAAAGAAAAAAAAAACCACGGTTAGGTGGTATATACAATTATGGACGGGCTGCCGAGTGCCGACACAGAGGTAGCCACAGCCGTGAACTACCGCACTGTACTGTGTCTGCTGCTAATATATAGACTGGTTGATAAAGAGATAGTATACTCGTAACTAGTATGTATGTATAAAGAAAGAAAAAAAAACCACGGTTAGGTGGTATATACAATTATGGACGGGCTGCCGAGTGCCGACACAGAGGTAGCCACAGCCGTGAACTACCGCACTGTACTGTGTCTGCTGCTAATATATAGACTGGTTGATAAAGAGATAGTATACTCGTAACTAGTATGTATGTATAAAGAAAGAAAAAAAAACCACGGTTAGGTGGTATATACAATTATGGACGGGCTGCCAAGTGCCGACACAGAGGTAGCCACAGCCGTGAACTACCGCACTGTACTGTGTCTGCTGCTAATATAGACTGGTTGATAAAGAGATAGTATACTCGTAACTAGTATGTATGTATAAAGAAAGAAAAAAAAACCACGGTTAGGTGGTATATACAATTATGGACGGGCTGCCGAGTGCCGACACAGAGGTAGCCACAGCCGTGAACTACCGCACTGTACTGTGTCTGCTGCTAATATATAGACTGGTTGATAAAGAGATAGTATACTCGTAACTAGTATGTATGTATAAAGAAAGAAAAAAAAACCACGGTTAGGTGGTATATACAATTATGGACGGGCTGCCGAGTGCCGACACAGAGGTAGCCACAGCCGTGAACTACCGCACTGTACTGTGTCTGCTGCTAATATATAGACTGGTTGATAAAGAGATAGTATACTCGTAACTAGTATGTATGTATAAAGAAAGAAAAAAAAACCACGGTTAGGTGGCATATACAATTATGGACGGGCTGCCGAGTGCCGACACAGAGGTAGCCACAGCCGTGAACTACCGCACTGTACTGTGTCTGCTGCTAATATATAGACTGGTTGATAAAGAGATAGTATACTCGTAACTAGTATGTATGTATAAAGAAAGAAAAAAAAACCACGGTTAGGTGGTATATACAATTATGGACGGGCTGCCGAGTGCCGACACAGAGGTAGCCACAGCCGTGAACTACCGCACTGTACTGTGTCTGCTGCTAATATATAGACTGGTTGATAAAGAGATAGTATACTCGTAACTAGTATGTATGTATAAAGAAAGAAAAAAAAACCACGGTTAGGTGGTATATACAATTATGGACGGGCTGCCGAGTGCCGACACAGAGGTAGCCACAGCCGTGAACTACCGCACTGTACTGTGTCTGCTGCTAATATATAGACTGGTTGATAAAGAGATAGTATACTCGTAACTAGTATGTATGTATAAAGAAAGAAAAAAAAACCACGGTTAGGTGGTATATACAATTATGGACAGGCTGCCGAGTGCCGACACAGAGGTAGCCACAGCCGTGAACTACCGCACTGTACTGTGTCTGCTGCTAATATAGACTGGTTGATAAAGAGATAGTATACTCGTAACTAGTATGTATGTATAAAGAAAGAAAAAAAAACCACGGTTAGGTGGTATATACAATTATGGACGGGCTGCCGAGTGCCGACACAGAGGTAGCCACAGCCGTGAACTACCGCACTGTACTGTGTCTGCTGCTAATATAGACTGGTTGATAAAGAGATAGTATACTACTAATATTATATATACTGGTGGTCAGGTCACTGGTCACTAGTCACACTGGCAGTGGCACTCCTGCAGCAAAAGTGTGCACTGTTTAATTTTAATATAATATTATGTACTCCTGGCTCCTGCTATAACCTATAACTGGCACTGCAGTAGTGCTCCCCAGTCTCCCCCACAATTATAAGCTGTGTGAGCTGAGCAGTCAGACAGATATATAATATATATAGATGATGCAGCACACTGGCCTGAGCCTGAGCAGTGCACACAGATATGGTATGTGACTGACTGAGTCACTGTGTGTATCGCTTTTTTCAGGCAGAGAACGGATATATTAAATAAACTGCACTGTGTGTCTGGTGGTCACTCACTATATAATATATTATGTACTCCTGGCTCCTGCTATAACCTATAACTGGCACTGCAGTAGTGCTCCCCAGTCTCCCCCACAATTATAAGCTGTGTGAGCTGAGCAGTCAGACAGATATATATAATATTATATATAGATAATAGATGATGCAGCACACTGGCCTGAGCCTGAGCAGTGCACACAGATATGGTATGTGACTGAGTCACTGTGTGCTGTGTATCGCTTTTTTCAGGCAGAGAACGGATTATAAATAAAACTGGTGGTCACTATCAGCAAAACTCTGCACTGTACTGAGTACTCCTAATGCTCCCCAAAATTAGTAAATCAAGTGTCTCTCTAATCTATTCTAAACGGAGAGGACGCCAGCCACGTCCTCTCCCTATCAATCTCAATGCACGTGTGAAAATGGCGGCGACGCGCGGCTCCTTATATAGAATCCGAGTCTCGCGATAGAATCCGAGCCTCGCGAGAATCCGACAGCGTCATGATGACGTTCGGGCGCGCTCGGGTTAACCGAGCAAGGCGGGAAGATCCGAGTCGCTCGGACCCGTGAAAAAAAACATGAAGTTCTGGCGGGTTCGGATTCAGAGAAACCGAACCCGCTCATCTCTACTGAATAGTGCTACAAATCCAGCGCGCAATAGACTGCTTAGAAGCAGGAGCACCCAGCTTGTTGGGTGCCATCAGGATAAACAGCGAGTCAGTTTTCCTGACTCCAGCCGTCCTGGAAAAATAAAATTTACAGGACCCTGACTACGTCCAGCAACTTGGAATCCTCCAAGTCCCCAGTAGCCGCAGGCACCACAATAGGTTGGTTCAAGTGAAAACCTGAGACCACCTTCGGGAGAAACTGAGGATGAGTCCTCAACTCTGCCCTATCCATACAGAAAATCAGATAAGGCCTTTTACATGACAAAGCCGCCAATTCTGACACACGCCTGGCCAAGGCCAAGGCCAACAGCATGACCACTTTCCACGCGAGATACTTTAGCTCCATGGTTTTAAGTGGCTCAACCAATGCGACATTAGGAAATCCAACACCACGTTGAGATCCAAAAAGTGCCACAGGAGGCACAAAAGGAGGCTGAATATGTAGTACTCCTTTAACCAAAGTCTGAACTTCAGGCAGTGAAGCCAGTTCTTTCTGGAAGAAAATCGACAGAGCCGAAATCTGGACCTTGATGGACCCCAATTTGAGGCCCAAACGTCACCCCTGCTTGCAGGAAGTGCAGGAATCGACATAGTTGAAATTCCTCCGTCGGGGCCTTCATGGCCTCCCACCAAGCAACAAATTTTCGCCAAACGCGGCGATAATGTCTTGCGGTGACATCCTTCCTGGCTATGATCAGGGTAGGGATGACTTCCTTCGGAATACCCTTTTCCTTTAGGATCCGGTGTTCTACCGCCATGCCGTCAAACGCAGCCGCGGTAAGTCTTGGAACAGACAGGGTCCCTGCTGCAGCAGGTCTTGTCTGAGCGGCAGAGGCCAAGGGTCCTCTGCCAGCATCTCTTGAAGTTCCGGGTACCAAGCTCTTCATGGCCAATCCGGAACCCCGAGTATGGTTTTCACTCCTCGCCTTCTTATTATTCTCAGTACCTTGGGTATGAGAGGTAGAGGAGGAGACACATAAACCGACTGGTACACCCACGGTGTCACTAGAGCGTCCCCAGCGATCGCCTGAGGGTCCCTTGACCTGGCGCAATATCTTTTCAACTTCTTGTTGAGGCGGGACGCCATCATGTCCACCCGTGGTCATTCCCAACGGTTTACCCGCATTTGGAAAACTTCTGGATGAAGTCCCCATTCTCCTGGGTGTAGGTCGCCCATCGGAGAATCCTTGTGGCTTCTGCCATCGCCATCCTGCTTCTTGTGCCGCCCTGTCTGTGTACATGGGCGACCGCCGTGATGTCGTCTGATTGGATCAGTACCGGCTGGTTCTGAAGCAGGGGCCTTGCTTGTCTTAGGGCATTGTAAATGGCCCTTAGCTGCCGAATATTTATGTGAAGCGAAATCTCCTTGGAAATTTCTTCCCTGTGTGACTGCACCCCAGCCCCGAAGGCTGGCATCCGTGGTCACCAGGACCCAGTCCTGTATTACGAATCTGCGGCCCACTAGTAGATGAGCCCTCTGCAGCCACCACAGCAGCGACACCCTGTTTCTTGCTGACAGGGTTATCCGCTGTTGTATCGGTACATGGGACCCGGACCATTAGTCCCACAGGTCCCACTGGAACGTCCTTGCGTGGAGTCTTCCGAATGGAATTATGCTTCGTACGAAGCTACCATTTTTCCCAGGACTCGTGTGCATTGATGTACCGACACCTGTCCTGGTTTTAGGATGTCTCTGACTAGAGATGACAACTCCTCGGCTTTTTCCACTGGAAGAAACACTCTTTTCTGGTCTGCGTTCAGAAACATTCCCAGGAACAGAAGACGTATCGTCGGGACCAGCTGTGACTTTGGAATATTGAGAATCCAGTCGTGCTGTTGTAGCACTTCCCGAGAGAGTGCTACCCCCACTACCAACTGTTCTTTGGACCTCGCCTTTATCAGGAGATCGTCCAAGTACGGGATAATAAAAACTTCCTTCTTGCGAAGGAGTATCATCACTTCGGCCATTACCTAGGTAAAGACCTTCCGTGCCGTGGACAACTCCAACGGCCGCGTCTGGAACTCATAGTGACAGTCCTGTACCACATATCTGAGGTACTACTGGTGAGGGGGGGGGGGGGGAATGGGGACATGCAGGTACGCATCCTTGATGTCCAGGGAGACCCTGTAATCCCCCTCGTCCAGGCTCGTAATAAGCGCCCTGAGCGATTCCATCTTGAACTTGAATCTTCTGATATAAAAGTTCAAGTATTTTAATTTCAAGATGGGTCTCACCGAACCGTTGCGGTACCACCACCACTGTGGAATAGTAACCCCTTCCTTGCTGAAGGAGGGGCACCTTGACAAGCACTTGTTGTGATTATAGTGTTGAATATCCACCAACACCGTCTCCCTGGCAGAGGGAGGTGCCGGTAAGGCAGATTTTAGGAAACGGCGGGGGGAAGAACGTCTCGAACTCCAGCCTGTACCCCTGAGATACTACTTGAAGGACCCAGGGATCCATGTGAGAGAGCCCACTGTCCGCTGAAATATCGGAGACGGGCCCCCACCGTACCCGGGTCCGCCTGAGCAGCCCCAGCACCATGCTGTGGACCTACCGGACGCAGGGAGGACTTCTGCTCTTGGGAACTAGCTGTGTGTTGCAGCTTTTTTCCTCTACCTTTGCCTCTCGGCAGAAAAGATGAGCCTCTAGCCCACTTGTTTTTCTGGGGCCGAAAGGACTGTACTTGATGATACGGTGCTTTCTTTTGTTGTGGGGTAGCCTGTGGCAAAAAAATTAATTTCCCAGCAGTAGCTGTGGAAACGAGGTCTGAAAAACTATCCCCAAACAGTTTTACCCCCTTATAGGGCAACTTCCATGTGCCGATTCGAGTCGGCATCGCCTGACCATTGCCAAGTCCATAACCCCCGTCTGGCGGCAATGGACCTAGCGCTTATTTTTGATGCCAGTCAGCAAACATCCCTCTGTGCATCACGCATGTATAAGACCACGTCTTTTATATGCTCTATTTTCAGCAAAATATTGTCCCTATCCATAGTTATTTTCCGACAGGGAATCTGACCACGCAGCGGGAGCACTGCCCATCCATGCCGAAGCAACGGCTGGTCGCAATATAATGCCCTAGTGTGTGACCATATCTTATAGGGTAACCTCCTGCTTTCTATCAGCAGGTTCCTTCAGGGCGGCCGTACCCGAAGACGATAGTGCCACCTTTTCTGATAAGCGTGTAAGCGCTGTATCTACCCTATGGGGTGTTTCCCCGCGTGACCTATCCTCTGGCCGGAAAGGGTACGCTGCCAATAACCGTTGTAGAAATTATCAATTTCTTACCGGGGGAAGACCACTCTTCCTCACACACCTCATTTAATTTCTCAGATGCAGGAAAAACTACTAATAGTTTTCTCTCACCAAACACAATACCCTTTTCTCTAACGTCCTAAGTGGATGCTGGGGACTCCGTAAGGACCATGGGGAATAGCGGCTCCGCAGGAGACTGGGCACATCTAAAATAAGATTTTACTTACCGATAAATCTATTTCTCGTAGTCCGTAGTGGATGCTGGGGACTCCGTCAGGACCATGGGGATTAGCGGCTCCGCAGGAGACAGGGCACAAAACTAAAGCTTTAGGATCAGGTGGTGTGTACTGGCTCCTCCCCCTATGACCCTCCTCCAAGCCTCAGTTAGGATACTGTGCCCGGACGAGCGTACACAATAAGGAAGGATATTGAATCCCGGGTAAGACTCATACCAGCCACACCAATCACACCGTATAACTTGTGATCTGAACCCAGTTAACAGTATGACAAACGTAGGAGCCTCAGAACAGACGGCTCACAACAATAACAACCCGATTTTTTTGTAACAACAACTATGTACAAGTATTGCAGACAATCCGCACTTGGGATGGGCGCCCAGCATCCACTACGGACTACGAGAAATAGATTTATCGGTAAGTAAAATCTTATTTTCTCTGACGTCCTAAGTGGATGCTGGGGACTCCGTCAGGACCATGGGGATTATACCAAAGCTCCCAAACGGGCGGGAGAGTGCGGATGACTCTGCAGCACCGAGTGAGAGAACTCCAGGTCCTCCTCAGCCAGGGTATCAAATTTGTAGAATTTTACAAACGTATTTGCTCCTGACCAAGTAGCAGCTCGGCAAAGTTGTAAAGCCGAGACCCCTCGGGCAGTCGCCCAAGATGAGCCCACCTTCCTTGTGGAATGGGCATTTATATATTTTGGCTGTGGCAGTCCTGCCACAGAATGTGCAAGCTGAATTGTACTACACATTCAACTAGCAATCGTCTGCTTAGAAGCAAGAGCACCCAGTTTGTTGGGTGCATACAGGATAACAGCAAGTCAGTTTTCCTGACTCCAGCCGTCCTGGAAATCTATATTTTTAGGGCCCTGACAACATCTAGCAACTTGGAGTCCTCCAAGTCTCTAGTAGCCGCAGGTACCACAATAAGCTGGTTCAGATGAAACGCTGACACCACCTTAGGGAGAAACTGGGGACGAGTCCGCAGCTCTGCCCTGTCCGAATGGACAATCAGATATGGGCTTTTGTGAGACAAAGCCGCCAATTCTGACACTCGCCTGGCCGAGGCCAGGGCCAACATCATGGTCACTTTCCATGTGAGATATTTCAAATCCACAGATTTGAGCGGTTTAAACCAACGTGATTTGAGGAATCCCAGGACTACGTTGAGATCCCACAGTGCCACTGGAGGCACAAAAGGGGGTTGTATATGCAGTACTCCCTTGTCAAATTTCTGGACTTCAGGAACTGAAGCCAATTCTTTCTGGAAGAAAATCGACAGGGCCGAAATTTGAACCTTAATGGACCCCAATTTGAGGCCCATAGACACTCCTGTTTGCAGGAAATGCAGGAATCGACCGAGTTGAAATTTCTTCGTGGGGCCTTCCTGGCCTCACACCACGCAACATATTTTCGCCACATGTGGTGATAATGTTGTGCGGTCACCTCCTTCCTGGCTTTGACCAGGGTAGGAATGACCTCTTCCGGAATGCCTTTTTTCCCTTAGGATCCGGCGTTCAACCGCCATGCCGTCAAACGCACCCGCGGTAAGTCTTGGAACAGACATGGTACTTGCTGAAGCAAGTCCCTTCTTATCGGCAGAGGCCCTGAGTCCTCTGTGAGCATCTCATGAAGTTCCGGGTACCAAGTCCTTCTTGGCCCATCCGGAGCCACGAGTATAGTTCTTACTCCTCTACGTCTTATAATTCTCAGTACCTTTGGTATGAGAAGCAGAGGAGGGAACACATACACCGACTGGTACACCCATGGTGTTACCAGAACGTCCACAGCTATTTCCTGAGGGTCTCTTGACCTGGCGCAATACCTGTCCAGTTTTTTTTGTTCAGGCGGGACGCCATCATGTCCACCTTTGGTCTTTCCCAACGGTGCACAATCATGTGGAAACAACTTCTCGATGAAGTCCCCACTCTCCCGGGTGGAGGTCGTGCTGATGAAGTCTGCTTCCCAGTTGTCCACTCCCGGAATGAAAACTGCTGACAGTGCTATCACATGATTTTCCGCCCAGCGAAGAATCCTTGCAGTTTCTGCCATTGTCCTCCTGCTTCTTGTGCCGCCCTGTCTGTTTACGTGGGCGACTGCCGTGATGTTGTCCCACTGGATCAATACCGGCTGACCTTGAAGCAGAGGTCTTGCTAAGCTTAGAGCATTGTAAATTGCTCTTAGCTCCAGTATATTTATGCGGAGAGAAGTCCCCAGACTTGATCACACTCCCTGGAAATTTTTTCCCTGTGTGACTGCTCCCCAGCCTTTCAAGCTGGAATCCGTGGTCACCAGGACCCAGTCCTGAATGCATAACTGTGGCCCTTTAGTAGATGAGCACTCTGCAGCCACCACAGAAGAGACACCCTTGTCCTTGGAGACAGGGTTATCCGCTGATGCATCTGAAGATGCGATCCGGACCGTTTGTCCAGCAGATTCCACTGAAAAGTTCTTGCGTGAAATCTGCCGAATGGAATCGCTTCGTAAGAAGCCACCATTTTTCCCAGGACCCTTGTGCAATGATGCACTGACACTTTTCCTGGTTTTTGGAGGTTCCTGACTAGCTCGGATAACTCCCTGGCTTTCTCCTCCGGGAGAAACACCTTTTTCTGGACTGTGTCCAGAATCATCCCTAGGGACAGCAGACGTGTCGTCGGAGACAGCTGCGATTTTGGAATATTTAGAATCCACCCGTGCTGTCGTAGAACTACTTGAGATAGTGCTACTCAGACCTCCAACTGTTCTCTGGACCTTGCCCTTATCAGGAGATCGTCCAAGTAAGGGATAATTAAGACGCCTTTCCTTTGAAGAAGAATCATCATTTCGGCCATTACCTTGGTAAAGACCCGGGGTGCCGTGGACAATCCAAACGGCAGCGTCTGAAACTGATAGTGACAGTTTTGTACCACGAACCTGAGGTACCCTTTGTGAGAAGGGCAAATTTGGACATGGAGGTAAGCATCCTTGATGTCCAGGGACACCATATAGTCCCCTTCTTCCTGGTTCGCTATCACTGCTCTGAGTGACTCCATTTAGAATAGGTCTCACCGAGCCGTCTGGCTTCAGTACCACAATATAGTGTGGAATAATACCCCTTTACTTGTTGTAGGAGGGGTACTTTGATTATCACCTGCTGGGAATACAGCTTGTGAATTGTTTCCAATACTGCCTCCTTGTCGGAGGTAGACGTTGGTAAAGCAAACTTCAGGAACCTGCGAGGGGGAGACGTCTCGAATTTCCAATCTGTACCCCTGGGATACTACTTGTAGGATCCAGGGGTCCACTTGCGAGTGAGCCCACTGCGTGCTGAAACTCTTGAGACGACCCCCCCACCGCACCTGTTTTTACGGCCCCAGCGTCATGCTGAGGACTTGGCAGAAGCGGTGGAAGGCTTCTGTTCCTGGGAATGGGCTGCCTGCTGCAGTCTTCTTCCCTTACCTCTATCCCTGGGCAGGAATTATGGGGACGAAAGGACTGAGGCTGAAAAGACTATGTCTTTTTCTGCTGAGATGTGACTTGGGGTAAAAAAGGTGGATTTTCTAGCTGTTGCCGTGGCCACCAGGTCCGATGGACCGACCCCAAATAACTCCTCCCCTTTATACGGCAATACTTCCATGTGCCGTCTGGAATCTGCATCACCTGACCACTGTCGTGTCCATAAACATCGTATGGACATCGCACTTACTCTTGATGCCAGAGTTTCGCATATATAGAAATGCATCTTTTAAATGCTCTATAGTCAATAAAATACTGTCCCTGTCAAGGGTATCAATATTTCCAGTCAGGGAATCCGACCAAGCCACCCCAGCGCTGCCCATCCAGGCTGAGGCGATCGCTGGTCGCAGTATAACACCAGTATGTGTGTATATACTTTTAGGATATTTTCCAACCTCCTATCAGTTGGCTCCTTGAGGGCGTCCGTATCTGGAGACGGTAACGCCACTTGTTTTTATAAGCGTGTGAGCGCCTTATCCACCCTAAGGTGTGTTTCCCAACGCGCCATAACTTCTGGCGGGAAAGGGTATACCGCCAATAATTTTCTATCGGGGGAAACCCACGCATCATCACACACTTCATTTAATTTATCTGATTCAGGAAAAACCACATGTAGTTTTTTCACACTCCACATAATACCCTTTTTTGTGGTACTTGTAGTATCAGAAATATGTAACATCTCCTTCATTGCCCTTAACAAGTAACGTGTGGCCCTAAAGGAAAATACGTTTGTTTCTTCACCGTCGACACTGGAGTCAGTGTCCGTGTCTGTGTCGACCGACTGAGGTAAAAAGGACGTTTTAACGCCCCTGACGGTGTTTTAGACGCCTGGACAGGTACTAATTGGTTTGCCGGCCGTCTCATGTCGTCAACCGACCTTGCAGCGTGTTGACATTATCACGTAATTCCTTAAATAAGCCATCCATTCCGGTGTCGACTCCCTAGAGAGTGACATCACCATTACCGGCAATTGCTCCGCCTCCTCACCAACATCGTCCTCATACATGTCGACACACAAGTACCGACACACAGCACACACACAGGGAATGCTCTGATAGAGGACAGGACCCCACTAGCCCTTTGGGGAGACAGAGGGAGAGTTTGCCAGCACACACCAAAAACGCTATATTATACAGGGACAACCTTTATATAAGTGTTTTTCCCTTATAGCATTTTAATATATATATATACATATCGCCAAATAAGTGCCCCCCCTCTCTGTTTTAACCCTGTTTCTGTAGTGCAGTGCAGGGGAGAGCCTGGGAGCCTTCCCACCAGCATTTCTGTGAGGGAAAATGGCGCTGTGTGCTGAGGAGAATAGGCCCCGCCCCCTTTTCGGCGGGCTTCTTCTCCCGTTTTTCTGAGACCTGGCAGGGGTTAAATACATCCATATAGCCTCAGGGGCTATATGTGATGTATTTTTAGCCAGAAAAAGGTATTATACATTGCTGCCCAGGGCGCCCCCAGCAACGCCCTGCACCCTCCGTGACCGTTGGTGTGAAGTGTGTGACAACAATGGCGCACAGCTGCAGTGCTGTGCGCTACCTTCATGAAGACTGAAAAGCCTTCTGCCGCCGGTTTCTGGACCTTCAATCTTCAGCATCTGCAAGGGGGGTCGGCGGCGCGGCTCCGGGACGAACCCCAGGGTGAGACCTGTGTTCCGACTCCCTCTGGAGCTAATGGTGTCCAGTAGCCTAAGAAGCCAATCCATCCTGCACGCAAGTGAGTTGAACTTCTCTCCCCTAAGTCCCTCGATGCAGTGAGCCTGTTGCCAGCAGGACTCACTGAAAATAAGAAACCTAAAAACTTTTTCTAAGCAGCTCCTTAAGAGAGCCACCTAGATTGCACCCTGCTCGGACGGGCACAAAAACCTAACTGAGGCTTGGAGGAGGGTCATAGGGGGAGGAGCCAGTACACACCACCTGATCCTAAAGCTTTAGTTTTGTGCCCTGTCTCCTGCGGAGCCGCTAATCCCCATGGTCCTGACGGAGTCCCCAGCATCCACTTAGGACGTCAGAGAAAGAAAGCTTTAGGATTAACTGGTGTGCACTGGCTCCTCCCCCTATGACCCTCCTCCAAGCCTCAGTTAGATTTCTGTGCCCGACGAGAAGGGTGCACACTAGGGGCTCTCCTGAGCTTCTTAGTGAAAGTTTTAGTTTAGGTTTGTTATTTTCAGTAAGACCTGCTGGCAACAGGCTCACTGCATCGAGGGACTAAGGGGAGAAGAAGCGAACTCACCTGCGTGCAGAGTGGATTGGGCTTCTTAGCTACTGGACATTAGCTCCAGAGGGACGATCACAGGTCCAGCCTGGATGGGTCCCGGAGCCGCGCCGCCGGCCCCCTTACAGAGCCAGAAGAGCGAAGAGGTCCGGAAAAATCAGCGGCAGAAGACGTTCCTGTCTTCAATAAGGTAGCGCACAGCACTGCAGCTGTGCGCCATTGCTCTCAGCACACTTCATACTCCGGTCACTGAGGGTGCAGGGCGCTAGGGGGGGCGCCCTGAGACGCAATAAAACATGACAGAAATACCTTACATGGCAAAAAAATACATCACATATAGCTCCTGGGCTATATGGATGCATTTAACCCCTGCCAGAATATACAAAAAAACGGGAGATAAGGCCGCCGAAAAGGGGGCGGAGCCTATCTCCTCAGCACACTGGCGCCATTTTCCCTCACAGCTCAGTTGGAGGGAAGCTCCCTGGCTCTTCCCTGCAGTCACTACACTACAGAAAGGGTTAAAAAAAGAGAGGGGGGCACTAATTAGGCGCAGTCTTAAAACATACAGCAGCTATAAGGGGAAAAACACTTATATAAGGTTATCCCTGTATATATATAGCGCTCTGGTGTGTGCTGGCATACTCTCCCTCTGTCTCCCCAAAGGGCTAGTGGGGTCCTGTCCTCTATCACAGCATTCACTGTGCGTGTGCTGTGTGTCGGTACGTTTGTGTCGACATGTATGAGGAGAAAAATGATGTGGAGACGGAGCAGAGTGTCTGTAACAGTGATGTCACCCCCTAGGGGGTCGACACCTGAGTGGATGTACTGTTGAAAATTACGTGACAGTGTCAGCTCTATATAAAAAAACAGTGGTTGACATGAGACAGCCGGCTACTCAGCTTGTGCCTGTCCAGACGTCTCATAGGCCGTCAGGGGCTCTAAAGCGGCCGTTACCTCAGATGGCAGATACAGACGCCGACACGGATACTGACTCCTGTGTCGACGGTGAAGAGACAACCGTGATTTCCAGTAGGGCCACACGTTACATGATTGAGTCAATGGAAAAATGTTTTTATACATTTCTGATAATACGAGTACCACCAAAAAGGGGTATTATGTTCGGTGAGGGAAAAACTACCTGTAGTTTTCCTGAATCTGAGAAATAAAATGAGGTGTGTGATGATGCGTGGGTTTCCCCCCGATAACAATTGATAATTTCTTAAAAAGTATTGGCTGCATACCCTTTCCCGCCAGAGGTTAGGGTGCGTTGGGAAACACCCCCTAGGGGGGATAAGGCGCTCACACGCTTGTAAGAACAAGGGCTCTACCCTCTCATGAGATGGCCGCCCTTAAGGATCCTGCTGATAGAAAGCAGGAGGGTATCCAAAAAGGTATTTACACACATACTGGTGTTATACTGCGACCAGCTATCGCCTCAGCCTGGAGGTGCAGTGCTGGGTTGGCATGGTCAGATTCCCTGACTGGAAATATTGATAGTATATTATTGCCTATAGAGCATTTGAAAGATGCATTTCTATATATGCATGATGCACAGCGGAATAATTGCCGACTGGCATCAAGTATAAGTGCGTTGTCCAATTCTACCAGTAAAATGGTCAGGTGATGCGGATTCCAAACGGCATTTGGAAGTATTGCCTTTGAAAGGGTGGCCACGGCAACAGCTGGGAAATCCACGTTTGTACCCCAGGTCGCCTCTCAAAATAAGACGCCGTATTATCAGGCGCAGTCCTTTGTTGGCAAGCGGACAAAAGGTTCCTCTTTTCTGCTCGTGACAGAGGGAGAGGAAAAAGGCTGCAGAGATCAGCCAGTTCCCAGGAACAGAAACCCTTTCCCGCCTCTGCCAAGCCCTCAGTATGACGCTAGGGCTTTACAAGCTCAGGCACGGTGGGGGCCCGTTCTCAATGAATTTCAGTGCGCAGTGGGCTCACTCGCAAGTAGACCCCTGGATCCTTCAGGTAATATCTCAGGGGTACATATTGGAATTCGAGACGTCTCCCCCTCGCCGTTTCCAAAAGTCGGCTTTACCGACGTCTCCCTCTGACAGGGAGGCAGTTTTGGAAGCCATTCACAAGCTGTATTCCCAGCAGGTGATAATCAAGGTACCCCTCCTGCAACAGGGAACGGGGTATTATTCCACACTATTGTGGTACCGAAGCCAGACGGCTCGGTGAGACCGATTCTAAATCTAAAATCTAAAATCTTTGAACACTTACATACAGAGGTTCAAATTCAAGATTGAGTCACTCAGAGCAGTGATTGCGAACCTGGAAGAAGGGGACTACATGATGTCTCGGGACATCAAGGATGCTTACCTTCATGTCAAAATTTACCCTTCTCACCAAGGGTACCTCAGGTTATGGTACAGAACTGTCACTATCAGTTCAGACGCTGCCGTAGGGATGGTCCACGGCACCCCGGGTCTTTACCAAGGTAATGGACGAAATGATATCCCTTCGAAGGAAGGGAATTTTAGTTATCTCTTACTTGGACGATTCCCTGATAAGGGTAAGATCCAGGGAACAGTTGGAGGTCGGTGTAGCACTATCACAGGTAGTGTTGCGGCAGCACGATTGGATTCTCAATATTCCAAAATCGCAGCTGGTTCCGACGACTTGTCTTCTGTTTCCTAGGGATGATCCTGGATACAGTCCAGAAAAAAGGTGTTTCTCCCGGAAGAGAAAGCCAGGGAGTTATCCGAGCTAATCAGGAACCTCCTAAAACCGAACCAAGTCTCAGTGCATCAATGCACAAGGGTTCTGGGTAAAAATGGTGGCTTCCTACGAAGCAATCCCATTCGTTAGATTCCACGCAAGAACTTTCCAGTGGAACCTACTGGACAAATGGTCCGGGTCGCATTTTCAGATGCATCAGCGGATAACCCTGTCACCAAGGACAAGGGTATCCATCCTGTGGTGGTTGCAGAGTGCTCATCTTCTAGAGGGCCGCAGATTCGGCATTCAGGACTGGGTCCTGGTGACCACGGATGCCAGCCTGCGAGGCTGGGGAGCAGTCACACACACAGGGAAGGAATATCCAGGGCTTAGGGTCAAGCCTGGATACATCACTTCACATAAATATCCTGAAGCTAAGGGCCATTTACAAAGCTTAGCGAGACCTCTACTTCAAGGTCAGCCGGTGTTGATCCAGTCGGACAACATCATGGCAGTCACCCACGTAAACAGACAGGGTGGCACAAGAAGCAGGAGGGCAATGGCAGAAGCTGCAAGGATTCTTCGCTGGGCGGAAAATCATGTGATAGCACTGTCAACAGTATTCATTCCGGGAGTGGACAACTGGGAAGCAGACTTCCTCAGCACGACCTCCACCCGGGAGAGTGGGGACTTCACCCAGAAGTCGTCCACATGATTAAAAAACTCGACAGGTATTGCGCCAGGTCAAGAGACCCTCAGGCAATAGTTGTAGACGCTCTGGTAACACCGTGGGTGTACCAGTCAGTGTATGTGTTCCCTCCTCTGCCTCTCATACCCAAGGTACTGAGATTGATAAGATGGAGAGGAGAAAGCACTATATTCGTGGCTCCGGATTGGCCAAGAAGGACTTGGTAACCGGAACTTCAAGAGAGGCTCACGGAGGATCCGTGGCTTCTACCTCTAAGAAGGGACCTGCTCCAGCAAGGACCCTGTCTGTTCCAAGACTTACCGCGGCTGCGTTTGACGGCATGGCGGTTGAACACCGGATCCTGAAGGAAAAAAGGCATTCCGGATGAAGTCATTCCTATCCTGATCAAAAGCCAGGAAGGATGTAACCGCATAAACATTATCACCACAATTGGCGAAAATATGTTGCGTAGTGCGAGGCCAGTAAGGCCCGACGGAGGAAATTCAACTGGGTCGAGTCCTACATTTCCTGCAAACAGGAGTGTCTATGGGCCTGAAATTGGGGTCCATTAAGGTTCAGATTTCGGCCCTGTCAATTTTCTTCCAAAAAAGAACTAGCTTCAGTCCCTGAAGTTTAGACGTTTGTAAAAGGGGTACTGCATATACAGCCTCCTTTTGTGCCTCCAGTGGCAATTTGGGATCTCAATGTAGTTTGGGTTCCAAAAGTCACATTGGTTTGAACCACTTAAATCTGTGGAGTTAAAATATCTCACATGGAAAGTGGTCATGCTGTTGGCCCTGGCCTGGGCCAGGCGCGTGTCAGAATTGGCGGCTTTATCCTGTAAAAGCCCTTATCTGATTTTCCATTCGGACAGGGCGGAATTGAGGACTCGTCCTCAGTTTCTCCCTAAGGTGGTTCCAGCGTTTTCACCTGAACCAACCTATTGTGGTGCCTGCGGCTACTAGGGACTTGGAGGAATCCAAGTTGCTGGATGTTGTCAGGGCCCTGAAAATATGTTTCCAGGACGGCTGGAGTCAGGAAATCTGACTCGCTGTTTATCCTGTATGCACCCAACATGCTGGGTGCTCCTGCTTCTAAGCAGACTATTGCTCGTTGGATTTTCCTGTATGCACCCAACATGCTGGGTGCTCCTGCTTCTAAGCAGACTATTGCTCGTTGGATTTGTAGTACAATTCAGCTTGCACATTCTGTGGCAGGCCTGCCACAGCTAAAATCTGTAAAAGCCCGTTCCACAAGGAAAGTGGGCTCATCTTGGGCGGCTGCCCGAGGGGTCTCGGCTTTACAACTTTGCCGAGCAGCTACTTGGTCAGGGGCAAACACGTTTGCTAAATTCTACAAATTTGATACCCTGGCTGAGGAGGACCTGGAGTTCTCTCATTCGGTGCTGCAGAGTCATCCGCACTCTCCCGCCCGTTTGGGAGCTTTGGTATAATCCCCATGGTCCTTACGGAGTCCCCAGCATCCACTTAGGACGTTAGAGAAAATAAGAATTTACTTACCAATAATTCTATTTCTCATAGTCCGTAGTGGATGCTGGGCGCCCATCCCAAGTGCGGATTGTCTGCAATACTTGTACATAGTTATTGTTACAAAAATCGGGTTATTATTGTTGGGAGCCATCTTTTCAGAGGCTCCTCTGTTATCATACTGTTAACTGGGTTCAGATCACAAGTTATACGGTGTGATTGGTGTGGCTGGTATGAGTCTTACCCGGGATTCAAAATCCTTCCTTATTGTGTACGCTCGTCCGGGCACAGTATCCTAACTGAGGCTTGGAGGAGGGTCATAGGGGGAGGAGCCAGTGCACACCAGTTAATCCTAAAGCTTTCTTTAGATGTGCCCAGTCTCCTGCGGAGCCGCTATTCCCCATGGTCCTTACGGAGTCCCCAGCATCCACTACGGACTATGAGAAATAGAATTATCGGTAAGTAAATTCTTATTTTATGTGGTACCTGGGGTATAATCATAAATGTGTAATACATTTTTCATTGTCTCAATCCTGTAACGGGTGGACCTATTTGGAGGGTACACCAGTCTCATCGATGTCGACACTGGAGTCAGTATCCGTGTCGACATCTGTGTCTGTTATCTGAGGTAGCGGGCGATTTTAGAGTCCCCCATGACATTTGAGACGCTGGAACAGGCACAAGCTGAGTAGCCGGCTGTTCCGTGTCGTCGGCCTTTTATGTAAGGAGTTGACACTTTCACGTAATCCTTCCATAAGTTCAACCACACCGGTGTCGACCCCGCAGGGGGTGACAACATATTTACAGGCATTCGCTCCGCCTCCACCTCATTATCCTCCACATACCTGTCGACACAGCCGTACCGACACACAGCACACACACAGGGAATGCTCTGATAGAGGACAGGACCCCACAAAGCCCTTTGGGGAGACAGAGGGAGAGTATGCCAGCACACACCAGGGCGCTATATATCACAGGGATAGCACCTATAAAAAAGTGTTTTCCCTTATAGCTGCATATATGTTGTATACTGCGCCTAAATTGTGCCCCCCCCCCCTCTCTTTTTAACCCTTTCTGTAGTGTATTAACTGCAGGGGAGAGCCAGGGAGCTTCCCTCCAACGGAGATGTGAGGGAAAAATGGAGCCAGTGTGCTGAGGAGATAGGCTCCGCCCCTTTTTCGCGGACTTTTCTCACGCATTTTTATGGAATCTGGCAGGGGTTAATATACATCCATATAGCCCTGGGGGTTATATGTGATGTATTTTTGCCAGCCAAGGTGTTTATATTGCTGCTCAGGGCGCCCCCCCCCAGCGCCCTGCACCCTCAGTGACTGGAGTGTGTGGTGTGCATGAGGAGCAATGGCGCACAGCTGCAGTGCTGTGCGCTACCTTGGTGAAGACTGATGTCTTCTGCCGCCGATTTTCCGGACCTCTTCTTGCTTCTGGCTCTGTAAGGGGGCCGGCGGCGCGGCTCTGGGACCGGACTCCGAGGCTGGGCCTGTGTTCGGTCCCTCTGGAGCTAATGGTGTCCAGTAGCCTAAGAAGCCCAAGCTGGCTGCAAGCAGGCAGGTTCGCTTCTTCTCCCCTTAGTCCCTCGATGCAGTGAGCCTGTTGCCAGCAGGTCTCACTGAAAATAAAAAACCTAAAACTAACTTTTTCTAAGAAGCTCAGGAGAGCTCCTAGATTGCACCCTGCTCGGTCGGGCACAAAAATCTAACTGAGGCTTGGAGGAGGGTCATAGGGGGAGGAGCCAGTGCACACTAGATAGTCCTAAAGCTTTCTTTAGATGTGCCCAGTCTCCTGCGGAGCCGCTATTCCCCATGGTCCTTACGGAGTTCCCAGCATCCACTAGGACGTCAGAGAAATCCTTGTTATGCCGTGAGTGAAATACCTAACTTTTGAGTAAAATAACTAAGCGCATGCGCTCTGCGAACATTGCGCATGCGCAGTTAGCGACTAATCGCAATATAGCGAAATTCGGCAACGAGCCAACAACTTGGTATAAGGGCCATTATCTGTAATTGTGGAGTGATAAATACAATGGGACTGACAAATCTGCACTTAGTGCAAAGCTACAATTCCACATTGTGGACTACAAGGTCAGACCACTGCTTGGTCTACTCCAGAGGTGCATGACATCCTGGAAGAGCCACAGGATGTCATTGCCTACAAAGACTTATTTGACTACAATACTGTAGGACAGTAATGGGGAACCTTTGGCACTTCAGCTGTTGTTGAACTATACATCCTATCATACCCTGCTACAGTTTTAGCATGGCCAAATAGCAAAACTGTAGCAGGGCATGCTGGGATGTGTATTTCAACAACAGCTGGAGTGCCAAATGTTCCCGATCACTGCTATGGGATAAGCCCTGGTCAGTGGTCATGTACCACATACAGCTGGATAACTCAGGGGCAGAAGTGATAAAATGGAAGGTGATAAAGTACCAGCCAGTCAGCTCCTAAATGTTAGGATCTGATTGGCTGGTACTTTATCACCTTCCACTTTATCACTTCACCAGGCTTAATAAATCTGCCTCTCAGTCCTTCCCACAGTCTGAGCACCCAGGTGAAGAGCACTCGCCACCAAAGATTAAAGATAAAGTAATTGCGATACTAGACAAAGTGACAAATCTTGGGGTCACTGCCCTCATTGAAAAGGCAACACAAAGGGTCCTTTCTGTGCATGCCCTGTGGAATTTTGACAGAAGAGTTTTCAGAGAGGTATGTAGCTGCACTGCACTGGGCAGCCATTGTCACGGACATACTGGTCTGAGGTTGCTCCACACAATGCTAGATTTATAACCCCTAAGCCAGATCCCTAAATAATCACAGAAATGCTCACTAAAAGTAACCCCTTAGTGACACTTCTTTTAGCCATAGAAGATTAAATATTGGGAACCTAAGCCTTCATAAAGATTTATACCAATTAATCTGACTTTTAATATTGTGGTCATCGTCTGCTTTTGGTTTTCCCACTTTATTCAAGTTCCAATAGGCAAAAAAATTATTTGAAGTATAACATGCTTTTAACTCCAGTTAATTCACTCATCCCACGTAATGGCAATTGAAATAAAAGTAGGAAAAGGAGAACTGGACAGCTGTAGCAGAGAATAGGAACCTGGTTTGCACATACGATACAGCGGCGCGTGCTGTATTGGCGAATAATATATGTCTAATAGTGGGCTGTATCGCCATTATGGTTTCATATAACAAAAACATCAGCTTACAAAACAAATCTAAGAAAAAAACTGAGCACTTACTACAGTGAGATATGGGGCAATGCTCCCAAGAAACAAAGGAATCCTTTATCACATAACACCAAGGAGAAGTATCGTCATCTGGGCTCCTACAAAAGTCAATTAGAAATATAAAATCTTATCAGAAGAACTGAATATATTTGAGATAATATTGGAAACGTTGGGGAAGATCTTTTTCTATGCACACTAAACTTCGTGAGGCTAATTAAAACTTCAGCACATCAGCTGGTGTCAATACAGAACTGATTAAAATAAAGAAAATAAAAAAAGAGGTTTTAGAAAATAAACTTGACATCTATCTCCCACACTGGCTAACATGGGAGCACCATAGGGCTAAATTACCAGGCTTACATTTACATAATTAAAGTGACTGAATGGATACAAGCACGGAATTAGTGCCCATGCTGTGAATCTGCATGTTTTATACAGGGTATAACATTTCTACACTTGTGAACGCTAATGTTGATTAATAATGCCACCTTCTGGCCATTGCTGGTAGTGGAATATATACATTGTACACTATGAGCTTGCCAAGAAAACACAATCTATTCTACAGTATAAATTATAGCAGTGAGAATAGGTACATAGAAATTTTTTTTACTATAAACCAGCATACTGTATATCATTTTGTACTGACGGTTGGCAAACCTGGCTTAGCCGCTTCTAGCAAGCTTTCCTTATTATATAAATTTGCCAGCATATATTTAAGTGTTAGTTATTAGACAAGCAGTAATAATTAGGCAGCATGGTCTGTCCGTCTCCTCTTTAGGCAGACTTAACAAATTTAGGGGACATGTACTAAGTAGTGATAAGAGTTTAGAAGTGAGCCAGTGGAGAAGTTGCCCATGGCAACCAATCAGCTGCTCTGTATACTTTTATAGTATGCAAATTATAAATGTTACAGCAATGCTGATTGGTTGCCATGGGCAACTTCACCATTGGCTCACTTCTCCACTTTTATCACTGCTTAGTACATGTCAACTCTAATGCATCTTTGTGCCCTGGAAACTTAAAATCTCAACAGACTTTATTAACGTGTGATGTATATGTATATATTGTTGCTATCCAAGAAAAAAAATATTTTTCATCTATTCTCTACTGGATAATTGCTTTGTCACATTCTACCATGGTACACATTTATACTTGGATTTGTTACTTTGTTCAAATAGCAGACTTTGTAGAGCATCAACAATCTACATTCCACGGCACTGCTATTTATTCTGTAGTGATGGAACAGTAGTCAGAAAATAGAGAAGACACATTACAAGGAGGTGCAGTACACAAGTTTGGGCTCAGGGCCCCGAAAAATCTAATGAAATCTGTGTGATTCCTCAACATTCTCTTATATGTATTGGGGCAATAGCAGCCACGAGCCAATCGGAGCTTGCGGACCAGCAGCCAATCAGGAGCTGCCACTCAGCAACTCCTGGTAGATAAAGAACAGTAGCTGATTGGATGCTTTGGGCAACTTCATGACTTCATCATTCTCCAAGACTTGACACATCTCACAACTTTTCAATCTTGCCTTTGAAGTAGGAAGCAAGAACCTGGGCAGTGTTAGTGGTCAGAGAGGTAAGTGGTAAGCAGCAGTATACTGGAGGAAGTCACTGGAAGCACAAGACTTTTGCCTGTTATGCTCTACTTTAAGTGGCTCAGCAGCTAAACATGTGTTTGCAAACATGTGTGACTAATTCTCTGAATTTCTATTACCAGATAGGTTCAGGTATGGTTACAGGTAATTTTTAGTGTGCTGAAGGGAAATTTAGGGGTAGGAATCCCCCCCCCCCCAATCTGTTGTTTATCTATGACCCCTCCCCCTTTCCAACACCTGATACATAATTATCTCCAGGAATGACCGAGCAACTACCATTGTTTGTCTGTTTGTGTGCTAGAGGCATTGAATGGGAGCAGTATTTGGAAGGCATGCTGTTCCTTGTAGTGCCAATGGGAGATCCTGGGGGTGGCTCCCGGGTAAGTTAGCTCTCTGTCTGGATGTGTTTTTAGTAATAGCCTTTATCATGAGGCCTACTGTGACAAATTACATGGCCCTATGTGGGCACTGCTACTATGTAGTGTTAGGACTGCTGATATCGGAGAAGCCGTGAAGTGGCTCAGCAGCTAAACATGTGTTTGCAAACATGTGTGGCTAATTCTCTGAATCTCTATTACCAGATAGGTTCAGGTATGGTTACAGGTAATTTTTAGTGTGCTGAAGGGAAATTTAGGGGTGGGAATTTGCAACCCCCCCCCCCTCTGTTGTTTATCTGTGACCCCTCCCCCTTTCCAGTACCTGATACATAATTATCTCCAGGAATGACCGAGCAACTACCAGTGTTTGTCTGTTTGTGTGCGAGAGGCATTGAATGAGAGCAGTATTTGGAAGGCATGCTGTTCCTTGTAGTGCCAATGGGAGATCCTGGGGGTGGCTCCCGGGTAAGTTAGCTCTCTGTCTGGATGTGTTTTTAGTAATAGCCTTTATCATGAGGCCTACTGTGACAAATTACATGGCCCTATGTGGGCACTGCTATTATGTAGTGTTAGGACTGCTGATATCGGAGAAGCCGTGAAGTGGCTCAGCAGCTAAACATATGTTTGCAAACATGTGTGACTAATTCTCTGAATTTCTATTACCAGATAGGTTCAGGTATGGTTACAGGTAATTTTTAGTGTGCTGAAGGGAAATTTAGGGGTGGGAATTTGCACCCCCCCCCTCTGTTGTTTATCTGTGACCCCTCCCCCTTTCCAGTACCTGATACATAATTATCTCCAGGAATGACCGAGCAACTACCAGTGTTTGTCTGTTTGTGTGCGAGAGGCATTGAATGGGAGCAGTATTTGGAAGGCATGCTGTTCCTTGTAGTGCCAATGGGAGATCCTGGGGGTGGCTCCCGGGTAAGTTAGCTCTCTGTCTGGATGTGTTTTTAGTAATAGCCTTTATCATGAGGCCTACTGTGACAAATTACATGGCCCTATGTAAGCACTGCTATTATGTAGTGTTAGGACTGGTGATATCAGAGAAGCCGTGAAGTGGCTCAGCAGCTAAACATATGTTTGCAAACATGTGTGACTAATTCTCTGAATTTATATTACCAGATAGGTTCAGGTGTGGTTACAGGTAATTTTTAGTGTGCTGAAGGGAAATTTAGGGGTGGGAATTTGCACCCCCCCCCCCCCCCTCCCTCTCTCTGTTGCCTAAGACGTTTGCCTGTTATGCTCTACTTTATGGGAGAAGTTTTGCAGGCAGTCCATTTGCCTTGTGTGCCATGGCTGAGGATTTTGGGTTGACAGTGGGAATGTTCTCCTACTCCTTCCATGATAGTTTGGTAAAGCCACTTGATCACGGGCTATTGCTAGGTTTGACTATGAGTTGTGACTGCTAGATCAGGAGAATGTAGCAATGTGGGAGGTGGAAAGTTTTTGAAAATGTATAGAAGTAAAATATCTACAGCCATGAGGAGGACTGGCTGAGTTAGAGTAGGAAGGAGTTACAGCAGTAGAGGAAATAAACAAGATGGTCATCATGGTACTGTAGGTGTAGGGGAGGAAAGGAGAGTAGTTTGAAATCCTCAACTGGGATGTTGAAACCATTGAACATGATGGTGGAGACAACAGATCACAGTAACACATAGAGACAAGGGTCCCGGGGTATGTACTGTACTACAAACAACTGGAACATGAGTGGAGGAACCAGTGTGAAAACTGTAAATATGCCTTGAGGTAAGGCCAAGTGGAGACCGCAGATGAAGTGAGCCCTGTTTCTGCTACTGCCAGCAGGTTGAGGTTGTATGAGAGGAGGAGGGCATGGATGGATGGATGGATGTATCAAGCCTGGGAGAGAGATAAACTGGAAAGATATAAATAAAAACTAACCAATCAGCTTATAACTGTCATTTTACAGACTGTGTTTAAAAAAGGGATGTTTTGTAGGCAATGGGCCTGATTCTGTGCTCAAAATGTGAGTTTCTGCATACAGCACATATGTATGCATATTTGCATGTGTCCTATTCTGAGTCCCATGGACCTTGGCTGGGTCTGTCTTCAGGAAACTGGGCATTTCAGTGCAGCAAATGGGCCACGACAATGCAAATGCACAGAACCACCCAATCTTGGGAGTTTTGTTGGTGTGTATCAGTGGCATCGGAACAGGGGTGGGGCAAGGGTGCAGCATGGCCCCCCCCCCCCCCAAATATGACAGAGGCGCAGGTGCTGGGGAGTGCTTACCTCCAGATCCGTGCAGTGACTTGTCCTTTACAAAGTCAGCTGCTATGCCATGCACTGTCCTAGCCGGCTGTTCACTGATGCATTACTGGGAGGAGGCTCCTCCCATTAATGCATCTGGGAAGAGCCAGGTAGGACAGCGCATGGCATAGTACAAGTAAAGTACAAGTTACCGCAGGGATCTGGAGGTAAGCGCTCCCCTGCGACTCTGATGCTGCATTCAGATCGCAAATGCCGGATCCTACCCGGTAAGAGAAATGTGTACTTACCGGGTGGGATCCGGCATTTGCGCTCCGTTGCTGGCTTTCCGACCCGGCAATATACCGGGTCGGTTGCGATAGCAGCGGAGGGCGCAGCAGGGGCGGAGGCGGCGCTGGGAGCTGATCTCATCTCCTGCGCCGCCTCTGCTGTGAATGGGAGCCGTGTCGCATCGGAACGGCTCCCATTCACACTGCGCCTGACCCGGTAATCAACCCGGTAATAACCCTTCTTTTTTACCGGGTTGAATTACCGGGTCAGGCGACCCGCTAATTCTGAAAAGGACCTTTCACATCGCACACTGACCCGTTTCAACACGGCAATATGCCGTGTCGATACCGGGTTTTTAGTGCGATGTGAAAGGGGTATTAGTGGATCCCTTACACCTAGGAGAGGGCTGGTGCAGTGCAGATACAAATGACAGTTATGGCAGACAGTGTAAAATCAGTGGGCGGTGCAGCTTCCTTATTGCAGATGTACGAACCCCCCTGATTAGCCCTACGAATTCTAGCTTTAGCATACATTTTTAAATCAGACTTACTTGGCTGCCTGTAGCTACTGCCACATTGAGTCAGAATCAGCCCCAGTGCATACGTTCCATGGGGCACTTGTTAAGGATCTTGAAAGTGACGGGAGACAGATTATATGTTGGAGATTTTATGGATTTCTAGAGTGCAGAATCATAATATGGGTACATGGGCATTGTGGATATGGTGGCCAATCCCGGGATCGGGATCGGTGGGATCCCGGGATTAAGGCCCAAAAATAGCCGGGAAGCTCCAATCCCGGGGATTGAGAGATCAGCGTTGAGCGTCCACAGGACACTCGAACGCTGCCCGGCTTCCTGCTTCCGGGTCCCCAGCGCAGCGTGAGAGGTCACGCTGCGCTGTTAGCTGCTGGTGGGAGCCACCAGCAGCGTTCACAGGATGTTCCCCGCCCGCCCCCGGTATATGGTGAGTTATATGTGTGGGGCGGGCAGGGCGGGGTGGGGCGAGGGGGCGGCCATTTAGGTAAAAGCCAATCCCGGGTATCCCGGGATTGGCCATTTTTCAATCCCGATACCCAGGATTGAAAAAAATGGCCCGGGATTGGCTTCCCTAATTGTGGACGAACCCTAGATTTGGTGATATTTCATGGACTGCTATGAGCAGAAATATAGAGATGGTTTTTAGAAGACTGTACCAACAGGATGAGATTTTTTCAGTTAAATATTTAATTATTGGGGTATGAATGTGTCAGAGGGTGAAATGAATAAAGTGGTGTGATGCAGGAGCGGGGAAGGATGCTGCAATTGGAAGGGATAATGCAAGAGAGGGACAGTTAGAACACTAAGGGATTTGATTGGGTTTGGAATGAGTAGCCAGAGCACAATGCAAGAAAACTATATATTGTGAAAAATATAACTGTAACGTTACAGGGGTATATTTACTAAGATTGTAGCTCTATTTAAGATGGGATGTTGCCCATAGCAACCAATCAGCGTTTCTGTGCTCAGAGTTTCTCCACTCAGTGTTTCTCCACTCAGTGTTTCTCCACTTAGTGTTTCAGTGCTCAGAGTTTCTACACTCAGTGTTTCTCCACTTAGTGTTTCAGTGCTCACAGTTTCTACACTCAGTGTTTCTCCACTTAGTGTTTCAGTGCTCAGAGTTTCTCCGGTCAGAGTTTCTCCACCCACCGTTTCGGTGCTCAGAGTTTCTCCACTCAGCGTTTCGGTGCTCAGCGTTTCTCCATTCAGCGTTTCAGTGCTCAGAGTTTCTACACTCAGAGTTTCTCCACTTAGCGTTTCAGTGCTCAGCGTTTCAGTGCTCAGAGTTTCTCCATTCATTGTTTCAGTGCTCAGAGTTTCTACACTCAGAGTTTCTCCACTTAGCGTTTCAGTGCTCAGAGTTTCTCCATTCATTGTTTCAGTGCTCAGAGTTTCTACACTCAGTTTCTCCACTTAGCGTTTCAGTGCTCAGCGTTTCGGTGCTCAGCGTTTCTACACTCAGAGTTTCTCCACTTAGCGTTTCAGTGCTCAGCGTTTCTACACTCAGAGTTTCTCCACTTAGCGTTTCAGTGCTCAGCGTTTCTCCATTCAGCGTTTCAGTGCTCAGAGTTTCTACACTCAGAGTTTCTCCACTTAGCGTTTCAGTGCTCAGTGTTTCTACACTCAGAGTTTCTCCACTTAGCGTTTCAGTGCTCAGAGTTTCTCCATTCATTGTTTCAGTGCTCAGAGTTTCTACACTCAGTTTCTCCACTTAGCGTTTCAGTGCTCAGCGTTTCTACACTCAGAGTTTCTCCACTTAGCGTTTCAGTGCTCAGCGTTTCTACACTCAGAGTTTCTCCACTTAGCGTTTCAGTGCTCAGCGTTTCTCCATTCAGCGTTTCAGTGCTCAGAGTTTCTACACTCAGAGTTTCTCCACTTAGCGTTTCAGTGCTCAGTGTTTCTACACTCAGAGTTTCTCCACTTAGCGTTTCAGTGCTCAGCGTTTCTCCATTCAGCGTTTCAGTGCTCAGAGTTTCTACACTCAGAGTTTCTCCACTTAGCGTTTCGGTGCTCAGCGTTTCTCCGCTCAGAGTTTCTTCTGTCTGCATTTCTCCTCTCAGCGTTTCGGTGCTCAGCATTTCTCCGATCAGAGTTTCTCCTGTCTGCATTTCTCCTCTCAGCGTTTCGGTGCTCAGCGTTTCTCCGATCAGAGTTTCTCCTGTCTGCATTTCTCCTCTCAGCGTTTCGGTGCTCAGCGTTTCTCCGCTCAGAGTTTCTCCTGACTGCATTTCTCCTCTCAGCGTTTCGGTGCTCAGCGTTTCTCCGCTCAGAGTTTCTCCTGTCTGCATTTCTCCTCTCAGCGTTTCGGTGCTCAGCGTTTCACCACTCAGCATTTGAAAATGTAATTACTTGTATTCCTCAGATGTTGATCAATATTTATTCAACTGTGAATTTCCATCACCCGTGTGGCTCTCTTAGAATGGAAATAGCAAATGCACCTTCTATACTGATTTTCAAGATTTACTATAGCTCAGAGGTTCTCAAACTCTAGGCCTTATTCAGGTTCAGTTGAAAATTCGCAAATCATCCGATTATAGGATGGTTGCGCATGCGCTGCAGCCGCAATGCGATTGCAGGCCCAGCAAAGTGCGATTGCATAGCGATTGCCAGCAGGTGACTGTTAGTGGGAGGTAATATGGCGTTTGTGGAGAGTGGTTGGGAAAACACAGGCGTGTCATGGTCATTTTAAGGGCGTTCATCTGACGTCAGCTGCGATTGCTGCGACTTAAAACATGGCACCCGATGCGACTGCATTCTTATTATTCTGTGCAGCCCTGAGTCATCCGCAGCTGTCGATGGTGCTCAATTTCTGCGTTTGCATCGGTGGGTGTCTTTTACCTTTCTGGATGGCTCTTCACATGCGATTTTTAGCAGAAGCAGGATTGAGAAAATCGCAGTTTCTGTCTCAATAGCGATGAAACCTGAATAAGGCCCTCTGTCCTCAAGACACACTAACTGTCCAGGTTTTAAGGATAACTATGCTTGGCCACAGGTGACTTAATTAGTACTGTACCTCATTCACTTTGATTTAACCATCTGTGCTGAGCCATGAATATCTTTAAAACCTGAACTGTTATTGTGCCTTAAGTAGTGCTGTAACTACCGAGGGTGCAGGAGGTGCAGCTACTATGGGGCCCGAGCTGCTTCCAGGGCCCGCAGCTCCCCATGCACCCATGAAAAACGGCCACAGCTGATAGCAACCGCCACTCCACCCAGGCTGCAGCCGCACAGAGGGTATTGCAAAGGGGGTTCCTACCTAGCCAGCGCAGACTCCCGACAGCAGATCAGAGAAGTGCCCCAATTCACAGGTATTTAGGGGTCAGGCCTAATGCCTTGAAGTGGCCATCCCTATAAGAGACCTCTGCTGTAGTTAGGTTAGTTAGTCTCCTGCACCATCCCTTCACCTCCCCCTCTCTCAGTCACTCCTCTCTCTCTCTCTCTCTCTCTGACACTCCCTCTCTCTGACAATATCTCTCCCTCCCTGACACTGTCTCTCCCTCTCTCCATCTCTCACTTCCTGACACTAAGACTCTTTCTCTCCCTGACACTGTCTCTCCCTCACTCCTGGATACTGTCTCTTATCTCTCACTGGCAGTATCTCTCTCCTGCTCGCTCTCCTCACTCTCTTAGTCCTTCCCCTCTCTCTCTGACACCATCTCTCCCTCTGACAGTCTCTCTCTCCCCCTGACACTGTCTCTCTCCCTACCTGACACTGTCTCTCTCTCACTGTCTCTCTCCCTGACAGTGTCTCTCTCTCTCTGTCACTGTCTCTCTCGCTCTTTTCCTGACACAAACTCTCTCTCTCCCTGATGCTGTCTCTCTCCCTGACACCCTCTCTCTCCCTCTCTGTCTCTCCCTGACACTCTCTCACTTTCTCTTGCTCCCCTCTCTCTCTCTCTCCTTCCCTCCCGGACACTCTTTGTTACCCCTGCTCGCTCCCCTTCCACACACTCTCTTGCTCCCCCCACTCTCTCTCTTTGACACCCTCTCTCTCCAACACCCTCTCTCTCCCTGATGCCCTCTCTCTCTTCCCTCTCATCCCTTTCTCTCTTTCTCCCTGACACCCTCTATCTCTCACCTCTCATTTCCTCTTTTTCCATTAAATCCTCTCTCTCTTTCTCTCTCCATGACTCCTCTCTCTCTCCATCTCTCTCCCTCTCTTCTGCCCCTGACACTCTGCTTGTGTCTCTCTCTCTCTTACTCCCCTTTTGCTCCTGCTCTCCTAAGGGTCATTGGAGTGACAATGGGGGGGGGGGGGGGGGTTGCTTTCAGGATTTTGCTGTGGGGCCCACAAAGATCTAGTTACACCCCTGGGCTTGAGGGCCAAGTTTGGGAACCAGTGGAATGGCTCATTACACTAGCAGACCCTTGTGAGCCCGTGTAAGCCAAGTGGTCAGTGGATCAAAACCCTACACAGTGGCGGAGCTACCACCAGTGCAAGCGGTGCCTTGCACTAGGAGCCCTCCACTGTCAAGGGGCCCAAAGCCAGCCCAACATGTAATGAGTCAAACTGACTCACTACATGCCGCCTGCCGCTGTGTGCTGTGGGCCAGAGAAGAGGAGTAGCAGGGACGCAGCCACAGGGAGAAGGAGGAGGAGGGAGGTGGAGGAGGGAGCCGCAGCAGCACAGTGTAATTGGTGGAGGCGCTGCTGCAGCTGTCCGTCTCTTTCCACATAGGCTGACCACCGCTGTGAATGCTGGGATGCGCTTCCTTTATCACAGCATCGGCGGCCAGCCTATGTGGAAGGAGACGGACAGCTGCAGCGGCACCTCCACCAATTACACTGCGCTGCTGCGGCTCCCGAGTCCCTCTCCCTCCTCCTCCTTTTCCCCTTCTCGAGATCTGCCTGCACAGAGAAGCCTGATTGCCAGCGGAGACAGTAAGTATAATCTATTCTTTCTTTCTTTCTGTCTCTATCTATCTATCTATCTATCTATCTATCTATCTATCTATCTATCTACCTTAATGTGTAAAAAGGGGGACTGGCTGCCATAATGTGCAAAAAGGAGACGCTGTCTGCTGTAATGTGTAAAAAAAGGGGACGCTGTCTGCCGTAATGTGTAAAAAGGGGACGCTGCCTGCCTTAATGTGTAAAAAAGGGGACGCTGTCTGCCGTAATGTGTAAAAAGGGGACGCTGTCTGCCGTAATGTGTAAAAAAGGGGACGCTGTCTGCTGTAATCTGTAAAAAAGGGATGCTGTCTACCGTTATGTGTAAAAAAAGGACTGTCTGCCTTAATGTGTAAAAAAGGGGACGGTGTCTGCCGTAATGTGTAAACAGGGGATGCTGTCTGCCGTAATGTGTAAAAAGGGGGACTGTCTGCTGTAATGTGTAAAAAGGGGACTCTGTCGTAATGTGTAAAAAGGGGACTCTGTCTGCCGTAATGTGTAAAAAAGGGGACTGTCTGCTGTAATGTGTAAAAAAGGGGACGCTGTCTGCCGTTATGTGTAAAAAGGGGAATCTGTCCGCCGTAATGTGTAAAAGGTGGACCCTGTCTGCCGTAATGTGTAAAAGGGGGCGCTGTCTGCCGTAATGTGTAAAAAGGGGAATCTGTCCGCCGTAATGTGTGAAAGGGGCTCTACCTGGTGTAGTGGTGCTACTGTGCGGCGTAATTTGAATAATGGAGACTACTGTGCACCGTTATATGAATTGGTATTATTCTGTGGCCACACCCCTTCCCAATGAAGCCACGCCCCTAAATTTGTTGCCCCTGTTTTACACAGAGGGGGGGGGGGTCTGATGCCGTTTCTTGCACACAGCGCTAAAATGTCTAGTTACGGCACTGTTGCTAGGTATCCATTTCTCTGGCCCTGAGCAGGTCCACCTCACCAGATCCTTTCCAGGGGTGAGGGGGTGGACTTGGATGGGATGAGGGGGGCCCAAAGCATTTTGTTGCACCTGGGCCCACCGCTCGCTAGTTCCGCCACTGACCCTACGTGTGTCTTGAGTTGATAATGATCTTGTCATAATGTCATAGAACTGACATATCAGACACACAGATCAAAAGCAATCGGAGAGAATAAAAGCCAAACGTAACAAAGACATACTTGAAAATTAGATCATGAAGTCAGACAGTCTTGGACAGAAGGAAAAATGGAAAGATATAGTGGTCTATTTCTTAAGGGTGTGGTACAAAGATGATGACATTCAGAATGATGACATGGATGTTATTTTGACATTCACAAAGTTGTCATTGACATGTCGATATTGCCATAAAATTGAAATTGTGAATGTCGACATACCATTTTAATCTAAATTTAGCACATCTACGATCAGGTCTGAATTAGGCCCTAAAGGCCAGTACTCACGGCCCGATTGAGGAGAGATGTGTGCTGAGCGTACCGCTCAGCACACATCTCTCCCGGCGCTCAGCACAGCGCGATGTATGCTGAGCGTGCGGGAGGAGACGGGGGGGGGGCGCTCATTTCACCCAGCGGGTGAAGTGAGCGACCTGCTAGATTGGCCTGCATGTAGGCCAATCTAGCACCAGCGATAGCGATGCGCGGGGCTGCGCATCACTATCGCTGTTAGGGCTACACACGGAGCGATCATGCTTACGACAGAATCAAAACATCTACGTTCTTCCTACTCTGTTGCTACACAATGAGCCCTGGTGCTGTATTGTTGTAAACCTCTGCAGAGATCCCTTGTCCCAGGAGCTTTCACCTGCAGTATGGATGGGATCCTAAACCTTTCAGAATAAAATCGGTCACTGTGTTGGTGTGAATCTCATCGAGCAGGATATCAGAATTCCACCTAAGGCAGCTGTGGCTGGAGCGGCTCTTCTTCATGACTCCTCTGTACTCTGTCGCGTTATTATAGTCAAAACATTTCTGCTTGACATCTAAAACACAAATCAGACACTCATTAGAAATAACTGTTCCATTTTTATAGCCTTCATAACAGCTGGTTGAAAGTGAGTTATATTTTAATTAAGAGGTATATCTACATACAGAATATGCCGGCTCCCTGCTGCTAATTATAACCTAGAAGAACAATTTCCAAAAGAAAAGATCTGCAAGGAACTCGGAGGTAAAATTAAGTTGTCCCTCAGCCATCTCTTACAGAATTATCCCACAGTGTGTCGTTAGCCACAGTCTCCTCCGTGCAAGTAATCTGCTGCTGAGGATCTGGCAGCCGCTGTAAAAGCCCGAAAGTCAGGTCACAAATGAAATGATTTGAGTTCTTTAATATCTCTGTCCTGGGCAGAACAATGCGCGCAGAGCCGCAACAGCAAACTGGCAGCTACGTGATAAGCCGCTGGAGGAAGAATGTCCAACAGTTTATATTTGGCTCAGTCACTTATTCCAGGGTCATCAAGAGCCTCAATATTATGTAAGTCAAAGTCACCATTTATGGACTTTCAAAAAGTCTATTTATGTAAAGCATTGTTTGTTTAGATACTGTTATTTTTTTCATTAACTTTCCCTTAAATATCTAATATTAATATCAGAAGACACATTTATATAAAATATATATACATCTACAGTTATGTAAAAATAACACATATCACCTAATTCTAGTGGCGCCATCCCCACTCGCCAAACAACTGGTACCATCTTAATGACCAATTACCTAGTAATGACACTGGGCCGGATTCAGAGATTGACGCAAATGCTTGCGCAGCTGCAATCCCGCAAGCAGTGGCTGTGCCAATATATATAATGCTGCAGCGGCCGCGAATTGTATCAAGGCGCCCACTGGAGGCGTCTGAGATCTGCAGCTGATGTGTGAAGATGCAACCATCGGATGTATATCTGTTGATTATTGAACTGAGTGACCTTATGGTCACGCCGCATGGCTGTCGGAGGTAAGACGCCGGAGCCATTTTACCTGCATACAGGATAGCAGTCGCAAGCTGTGATACTGGGGTCTCTTTACTAAGCCGTGGACAGAGATAAAGTGGACGGAGATAAGGTACCAGCTAATCAGCTCCTAACTGCCATGTTACACGCTGGATTTGAGAAATGGCAGTTGGGAGCTGATTTGCTGGTTCTTTGGGCCTAATTCAGTAAGGATTGCAAAATCTGCTAAGTATGCAATAAAAATGAAAGACAATGAATGCAGGGTCTGATTATGGAAGATGGAGTATGTGATGGAGATAGGCCACTCTGCAGGGTGTGCAGTGCTCACTCTAGTCAGGGGTTCATATGCCCTGCTCACTCTGCACCCATTCTAGATAAGCCAGTGGGTCACATGTATCTCTCTTTGGAATGTCACATGATGAGGCTGTACGGCGGTTTAGACTATTACCTCATCATGAATGCACTGCGCATTGTGCAGAGCGACCTACAGTGAATGGTCAGCACCCATGAAGCAAACCCTCCGCTGACTAAATCATTGTCTCTGTTACATTTCTATGCAATAGTGTCTTCAGACCAGTGTGGCCATGGTGGATGTTGAGTATGATATGTCGATAGTCAGAAAAAACTCCACCCCTCATTCTCCCAAGCTGAATTTGGTGACAGAAAGAAGTCCCTGCTATAATAATGTCCTATTGTGGCATTCTGCTGTAACCAGTGGCATTTCTAGCGACGGGCGAGCTGTGCGCCTGCCGCTGCACTGCTGTGGCTCCCTGCTTCCCCTCCTCCTGAGTACTCTGCTCAGGGGGACGGAGTTTTGCGGTATGATGCGGTTGCATCGTGACGTCACGACGCAACCATGTAATTCCGCAAAACTTCGCAACCCCTGGCAACGAGCATTACCCTTGGCAACTAGCATGCATCCCAGAGCATGAAAGCCCTGGAAACGAGCATGACACCAAGTGCATGAAACCCCTGGCAATGAGCAGGTAATTTAAAAGTAATTAGAAACTTTACTGTAGGGCATAATGTATCACGGGCATTGCAGTGTGTGGCATAATATGGCGCAAGGGGCACTGCTGTGTGGGGCTTAATATGGTGGAATTTTTTTTTCCTGTGGTGGCCGAGGTCTGTTGTTGCAGGGTCAAAAACTGATGTGTAAGGTAGTCTTTTCCTGCAAGGCCATGCCCATTTTTAATGAGACTATGCCCATTTTAGCCATGCCATGCACCCAAAATAGTTTTTTTTTTTATGTCTATGGGAGGGGGGTGCATTTTTAATGTCTATGGGGGGAGGCATATTTTTTTACAGTTCGCTGTGGGAGCCAAATTGTCTAGAAACAGCCCTGCCTGTAACCAAACTCTATTGAGGCAAGTGATGCCTGTGTAAGATCCTGTGTAGATATGTTGTGTGATTTTTATTCAGTGGCGGAGGAACCCAAGCTGCTGCAATACCTTTACGCCACCAGCCGGGCTGTTTTCAGGGTCTGCTAGGGGAGGCCAGCAGCTTCCCCTGATGTATAAACCATATTGTACAATACATCAATATTCTTGAGGAAATGCAACAATGGTATTATACTCAATGTTCACTTTTCTTGAAAGCAAGATGCTACCGTGTTACGCCCTCCTCTGAATCAGCCGCTTTATGTTCTCCTCTAAACATGACCTCTGCTATCCAAAAAATCAATAACATTTCATTATAGGTATAGGTTCCACTCCAAAAAATGGAGTGTGTGTTCCATAAAACATATCTTAGAGTCACAACTTGACGTAGCCTTCTGTGTTTCTTCTCTTACCTATATTGCAGTATTTCCCAACGTGGCCGTCATTACAACCACACACCGTTTTCCCGGTTGCGATCATCAGTCGACAGGCTCCGCCATTAAGGCACGGGTTTACAATGCAAGCTGAAAATGCAATATCGTCATATTATTGTCACATTCTATCCAACATCTAAATTAAAGGACACTTTAATTGTAGGACCTGACACTTGCTCTGCAAAACCATACATAATGCATTGTGTACAGTAGATGCCTATTCCACTCGCCTTCACCAGGCGCTCGGTACATTAGACAATCACCGCTAGAGGGAATGACTTGGATGCACGAAGAGTTGGTTCCAGCTGATAATCCATAGATGCCACATAAGGGTGCTCTATGTTTGTTACGCACTGGAAGTACCGGATTTGGTGTGCTACCTATGTAAAATGGGACCATAAATTTAGATGGACGAATTTACATACAGAATGACAACCAATAACATCACCTGTGTATCTCTCTCCGCCGTGACACTCTATCTTGCTGTTATGGCAAGAGCACGTTTCCACTCTGCCCTTGTGAATTCTGGTCCATGTCTCTCCTACGTCATAATGCTGATAGTGGGCTTCATCAAAACACTTTGCTAAACAAAGAACAACGAACATTGATGTAAAGTACAGCATTGCCAATACCACGTAATGTACAAATGTACAGTATAGGAAATTATTGGAGCCTATGCACGAATGTGAAAGTAAAAACATCAATGTAATACAGTTTTGCTCTCAATTGGGACTTACCTATCTCACAGTCCTGTCCTGAGAACTCCTCTGGGCACCAACAGCTGTAAGTGTTTCTAAACGGCGCATTGATACAGGTGCCGCCATGTTGGCAAGGGTTCTTGGCGCAGTGATTTTGAACAACTATAGTGAACAATAAAAAGTATACAATAACAGATACAATGGAATTAGAAAATCATATAACAAAGTTACCAGAGCTATGTAGAGATCACGTTGTTCATGGTAGAAAACAAGAACATGAGCTCTGCCATATTATGCTACATGAATGGGAGTTTATATCCTGAGCTGAGGTAAAGGATTACTGTGTTTCAGAAACATAAAACATTTTTGGAAATATGGCAGCGTGCAATAACAAATCCCCCTATGATTTTCTGAGTAATGATGGCTGCATATGGGCCACGGAGGCCAGATCCCCCCTGATATGATTGTGGTCTATTAGTATGATCTGAACGACGGTGGTGATCTGTTGTAATCTTGTGGCCACATTTAACAACATGTCCGATATTGGTCCAGACGTAATTTACATAAAGGAACCTTAGGGACAAACAAATGTAAGTAAGTAGTGCATTTTTGGGGGATTATACCACATGTGACCCCAATTAGTATACCGCATCCCCTCACATTGGGTCACTTCGCTCACCTCACCATGCTTTGGGCAAGGTGACTCGCTCCGCTATGCTGTGCTTGCCATAGGTTACTATTCCCAATCGTAGTCCATGTGGATGGTAAATGATGAAAAATAAAAACTGTGTTGACCATATGTGTGTCGACCATTTTCATGTCGACCATTTGAACCTGTCTACCTTTTGTATCTGACCACCTTAAAGCACTGTGGACCTTTTACAAATCGACCTTTTGACTGTATCGACCTAAGGCATGTTGACTGTATTGGGTCGACATATTGACTGTTGACCAATCAATCGGCTACCGTGTTGTGCAGGGGGCACAGAAATTGTTATTAGCTGTATACGCTGTAGCCAAATAGTGTATTCTGCAAATGTGTATACAGTACAACTCGCCTCTTTGCCACACTTGCTCTTTTTGGAAAAGCTCTTCCATGTCTATCAAATAGATTGGTTGGAGGCCTCACTGCAAAAAACTTTATCTTTGTTAACGCTCTTTCTTCGAGGTTCATAGGGTCCACAGGGAGAACATCGGGGGATATAGGTGGTGGATGAGAGTCGGGGCACCAAACAGTTAAGCTTTCTGACTTCCCAGAATGCTCGGCTCCTCTCCCCTACAAGAAAAATATTGTACACATAAGAACACATTCTCACAGACAGTAGAAAGGAACCAGTGACTAATGCCACAAAATGTGCGTCAGGGGGGCGCCCTGTGGACCCTATGAACCTCGAAGAAAGAGAGTTAACAAAGGTAAGACTACCATAACGCTCGTTTTCTTCTTCAGGATTCTTACAGGAGAACATCGGGAATGTCCTAAAGCAGTATTTTTTGCCATGCTCGGCGTAAGTTGGGGTTCCGACAACTAGGGACAGCTACCTGTGAGGAGAGTAAACGAGGTGGCTGAATGTAATTCCTTCTCATGGGGTGGAAGCCAAACTAAGTGTTAACGTTGGCCGGAGGGCGTAAAGAAAAGGAGGACTTCGTAGGAAGATAATTGTAGTTTTAATGAATAATCAGGCTGTACACGAATATTGGAGAAGTAGAAGAAACTGGAAGAATTAGAGTCTATGGTTAAATGACTTGAAGAGTGAAGCTGAAGAACTCCGGTAAAGAAGAACTGAAGACTGTGTTTTATGATTAAAAGACGAGGCTGAAGCACTTGGACTTTGAAGAAATGAAGACGTGGTTTGTGATTGAGAGATGAGGCTGAAGAACTTGGAGTTTGAAGAAATGAAGACTGTGGTTTGTGATTGAAAGACTAGGCTGAAGAACTTGGACTTTGAAGAAATAAAGACTGTGGTTTGTGATTGAAAGAGGAGGCTGAAGAACTTGGACTTTGAAGAAATGAAGACGTCTGCGGAAACCGCCGTTAGCACCTGGAGCTCCTCTACAACCTGGGATCCCGTGAGTGCTTCCACGAGTGGCAACGGACTTAGACAGCAGGACTGCGGCAGCGTTTAGGTAACCGATGGATGAGAGCAACCAGGACCAGGGAACCAGAAGTAACCTGGGAGCACAGAGCTGGAGAACCTTTCACAAGGAGGTAACTTGAAGCACTGGCACTCTCCCTCTGAGCCAGCCCCCTTTTGTAAGGGGAGAACACGCAGGATTGGCTGGACACAGATTGGGAACTTCATTGGTAATACTCTGGTCTCCAACATGGCTGTCCCCAGCACAGGAGACATACTTAGCTGTTAGCACACAGCTTAGCCAGCTTCTGTCTCTGACAAACTATACAGTGTCACCACTACAGGACTTACCGCAGCGATTCCCGCCGCAGCGCCCGGCTCTCCAGACCCTCGGCCCTTGGCAGTCGCACATCCGTCCAGGAGGACCCGCCGCCAGCAGCTCCCTGCCGCCGCAGCCGCACCAACTAGCGGGACAGTAACCTGCGGGAGCACCCGCCGGAGGTAAGGCTCCGGAGCCTGACAATTTTTAAGGGAGGGGACGCACCTGAGAGGATAACAGAATCCTGCATCTAAAGGAAACATCCTGGGTCCAAAGGAAGCATCCTGGGATGCAAAGGTATCAAATGAGTAAAATTTTAATAACATGTGAATGGAAGACCACGTAGCGGCCTTATATAATTGCTCAGGAGATGTCCCACTGTGTACTGCCTATGAGGGACCTACAGATCTAGTAGAATGGCAGAAATTGACGTTGGGACAGCCGCCCGGCTTGTGTTTGTCAGCTGGCCAGCACTTGTGAAATCCATAAAGTATGACTAGAAAGTCGGATCTTCTTATAGAACTGGTTCAGTCTATGTAGATATGTAGGGCACTTACTACATCCAAAGATCGTTCTTTTGCTGAAAGATCTGGTGAGACAAATGCCGGGACTATATTTTCCTGATTAAAGTGAAACCTAGAGACCACTTTAGGAAGGTACCCAGGCCTAGTCCGTAGAACAGCTCTGTCGTGATGAAAAATCACTCAGAAAAGGTGGATGACAGGAGAGAGCTCCTAAATATGACACCCTCCTGGCAGAAGCAATAGCCAGCAAAAATATAGTCTTAGCCGTCAACCATTTGAGGTGCACTTACTCTAAGGGTTCAAAAGGGAGCTCCTGAAGTGCCTACAATACTACAGAGAGATCCCATGGAGCTTCCGGGGGTACATATGGAGGTTGTACATGTATGACCCCTTGAAAAAAAGTACGTATATCAGGTAGTATAGTAATTTTTCTCTGAAACGATACTGATAGGGTACAAATGTGTACTTTCAGAGAAGCAAGGCGTAAACCTAGACTCAATCCTCTCTGAAGAAAAGCCAGTATTCTTGATACTTTAAATACAGTTGTATCGTAGCACTTAGAAGCACACCATGTGAAATAGGTATGCCATATTCTATAATATATACGTGCTGAAGCAGACTTGTGTATCATTTGAATTACAGAGGTTGAAAATCCTTTTGCTCTTAAAATGGATAATTCAAGAGCCACGACATCAAAGACAGACAGTTCAGGTCCAAATGTAGACATGACCCTTGAAATAGAAGGTCCTGCCGCTGAGGAAGTTGAAGGGGTTGCCCTACTGAAAAGCTCTGTAAGTCAGAGAACCAGTGCCGTCTGGGCCACACTGGGGCTATCAGAATGAGTTTTCCTCCTTCTTGTTTGAATTTCCTTATAACCCTTGGCAGAAGGGATATTGAGGGAAATACTGTATGTATGGTAGACGAAAGGTCCATTGTACTGCTAGAGCATCCACAAATGCTGCTTGCAGATCTCGTGACCTGGATCGGTATACTGGGACCTTGTGGTTGTGACATGATGCCATCAGCTCCACGTCTGACCGGCCCCATCTGTCCACAAATATTTGGAACACTTCTGGGTGGAGAGCCCATTTGCTTGTGTGCACATCCTGATGACTAAGGAAGTCTACTTCCCAGCTTAGGAGGCCTGGTATAATTACTGCTGATATGGCCAGAAGATGACGTTCGGCCCATTTTAGTATTTTGGCTACCTCTTGCATTGCCTTTTGCATTGCCCTTTTGCTGCGAATGGTGATTGATATATGCCACTGTTGTGGCGTTGTCAGATTGAATTTGCACAGGCCTGCCTTCAGGAATTGTGCGTGCCAGTGTCAATGCTTTGCATACTGCCTTCAGTTTCAGTACATTGACTGGTAATTGAGACTCTGACAGGCTTTCTCCCTTGAAATGATTGTTGCTCAGTTACAGTTCCCCAATTCGGGATCCAGAAGGGGCGACCCCTGTCCAGGGGATTGCTGTGGAGCCACCAAGTTAATGACAGGTAAACCTCCAAAGTCAGAGTTATTATCTGCGGTTTGATCTGATGAGGCTGGACATTCCATTTGCCTAGAATCAACCTTTGTAAAGAACTAGAGTGAAATTTGGCAAATTCTACCATGTCGAATGTAGATACCACCAGGCCGAGGACTTGCATGGCCAAGTGAATTGACACCTGAGGATGGTGAAGGAACCGCTGTATTTTGTCCCTTAGTTTCAATATTTTGTTCATTGGTAGAAATAGTTGTTGAGTTTGAGAGTCCAGCAGGGTTCCCAGATGTACCATCCTTTGGGACGGTATGAGTGAGGACTTTTTTCAGTTATAGGCCAACCATGACTTTGTAGGAAGGCTATCGTTGTTTGTAATTTGCTGTGCAATACCTGAACTGGCCAGGAGCAGTATATCGGCCAGATAAGGAAGTATCCTGATTCCATGACGACGCAGGTGTGCTGCCATGACTGCCATGGCTTTTGTAAATATTCTGGACACTGTAGCTAGACCAAAAGTCAACGCCTGGAACTGATAGTGTTGGTTTAGGATAGCAAACCTCAGGTATTGTTGATGTGACATGATATGCAGATATGCACATTGTATGTCCAATGATACCATGAAATCCCCCGGTTCCATTGCTAGAACTATGGAGAATAGAGTTTCCATGTGAAACTTGGAAACTTTCACAAATCTGTTGAGAGATTTGAGAATGAGAATAGGTCTGTATGTTCCATTTGGCTTTGGTACAAGGAACAAGGATGAATAATAGCCCCTTCCTTTTTGAGCCTGAGGAACTGGCACTATTACTTCTGACTGGAGGAGTGACTGAACCACTTTTTGTAGTATCCAAGACTTTTCTGTGTCTGATGGAAGGCTTGTGCGAAAATACTGCTGATTGGGACGTTCTTTGAAAGAGATGGCATAGCCGTGAGAGACTACCTCTTACACCTAAGCATCTGAAGTGGTCTTGATCCAGACTTGTGTGAAGTGAAGAAGTCTCCCTCCCACCCTGAGGTCTCCCAGGGGGAGGCCAGCCCCGTCAGGCTGTGTGTTTATTAGGTTTTGCAGGGGGTTGTCTTGCTTCCCATGGTTGCTTAGTATTGGGTCTAGTAGACTTTAAGAGCATTTGATGGCCTAGGAAACTCTTTTCCTTTTCCTTGTGTACGAAAAGGTACAAAATATTTGAGCTCTTAGGCCGTGGTGTAGAAGCTGCAGGAAGAAAAGCTGTTTTGGCAGTCGTGAAGAATGCCATTCATTTGTTTAGTACTTCTCCAAACAGAACATCTCCCATAGAGGGTCGTACTTCCAGATATTCTTGGAGTCTAAATCCGCTTTCCAAGAGCGTAACAAAATAATGTATCTTGCAAATATATTCTGCACTCTTTTGATATAACTAGAGGCAATTCCTCCTCTATTGCCTGTAACCAAGATTCAATAGCTTTTGCTGCCCACGAGGCTGCTATTGTAGGCCTATTTAGAGCACTCGTCAGTCAAAAGATAGACTTGAGGCAATTTTCAATGCATCTATCTGTGGGTTCCTTTAATGATGAAATGGTTGTGATAGGTAAGGTAGATGTTTGTACCAAAAGTGTGATATGAGAATCCACTGGGGGAGGAGTCTCCCACCTCACACTATCCTCCAAAGGGATAGGATAGCGAGATGAGAGTCGTTTAGACAGAGGAAGCTTTTACCAGAGGTGTTCCAAGGTTCCTGTCTAATTTCCATCAAATGGTCAGAATGTGGAAATTCTGATCTGATTATTTTCTGTCATTTAAACACATCAGTTTTTCTAGCAACAGCCGCAGGTTCATCCTCAGCTAGCTGAAGGATTTGTTTATTAGCTTCTATTAATGCCAGTACATCTACAGTAATAGAAGCCTCCTCCTCTGCTACACATGAATCTGTGACAGAAAGATTATTCTCTTCCCTTTCCTCCTCAGACGACTCATTTGAGTCTGATATAACAGTGGAATGAGAGGAAGATGTAGTATTTCTAGTTAATCTAGAATGCTGTTTGTTCCCTGGCAACATCTTTTGAAAAGTTATATATGTCTGTGCCAGATCTTGAACTGAACTCGCCCAGGGTTGATTTGTATCTGGGGCTGGTACTGGTATAAGAGGACCCATGGCTGGTGGTAAGTCTGTCCACCAGGGTAATAACTGTGTAAAGGAAGCCCAAGGAGGTTCCTGTGTAGGTACATGAGTAGTTGACTGATGTACAACATCCTGTGCAGATAACCCCACTGAGCACATTTTACATGAAAGCAGTAATGGGGTTTCTGACTATTTGCAAGCTTTTGCCTTGTTAGACATAACTGAAAAATGTGTGTGTCGCACTTACACACTTTTATGGCAACAGTAACTGTATAACCAAGTGTAGTATGTGACAAAAGTGAGCAAATTAACTGCGGCTCAGAATAACCCTGAAAGCACCTGTCTCACAGGGTATAAATAAAAAGTGAAAGCATATATATATTGTCAGAAAAAAAGATAAATCAGACGGCAGAACTAGCACAAGTCACATACAATGCAGATAAATACACAATAATATAACTGTAGTGATCACTTGAAGCAACTACTCAGCCTGTTTTTGAAAGCAGGTAGGATATAACTGTTTGAAAACACTTGGCTCCTTGGAGACGTTTTTACAGGTAGACTGAGCCCAGCGTTCCCAGAGACCTTGCTTGCTGCATGCTCAAGATGGCTGCCCTGGTCTCTGACAGGAGGAGGGAGTGTTGTTTACAGCTCAAGGGCAGGAAATCTGCAGTAGACTGACACCCAAAGTTGGGGGAGGGGCTTCAAGTTAAGCACCTCCTCCCCTTGCTGGTCCTCCACCCCAGGTAATAAAGGCCATTATAATTTTATATTAAAACCTGTGCTTTATATGCCCTGGCGGTCTAGTGGAATCCCTGACCAGAGCCAAGGTTCATGCCAGCGCCACGGTCCGTCTCCCGGGACATGTGGCGGGCCACGATTTAAATGCGAGTCCTTTAAGATGGGACCCTCTTACCTGTCCCCATATGCCAGCCACACAGTCCTGGGGTCCCCACAGTGAGCGGTGCTAGATGCGGTGTGCGGCCCCTGCCGCAAGTACCCAGCTGGCACCAACAAAAACTGATCTGTCTGCATATGGAGGCGGGGTTATAGGGGAGAGGAGTCGAACATTCTGCGAAGCTGGAAAGCTTAACTGTTTGGTGTCCGGACTCTCATCCACCACCTACAACCCCCAATTTTCTCCCTGTGGAGCCCTATGAATCCCGAAGAAGATAGAAAGGTCTACTGAATGTCATGGGAGAATTAGACATGAGAGAGCTACATTGACACCCTTCCCCCTATGTCTGGAGAGCAGCTTTGGAAGTGTTTCCTGGGTACACTTTGGTACAAGACCAGTATGTATAGAAATGACCCTCCGATTTCCTTTCCCACTGCTCATGCCACACATTGCTGTTGAATTGATGAACCATGGATATGGTTCATGGGGGCTTTGGTTCATATCTTTGGTTAAGATCCTAAATTGTTATTGACGCAAATTATGATGTTCCTTTTGTTAGAAATTTGTACTAATAATTGATATATCAATTGTTTATATGGAACTTTTTATTTGTATTTCCATATTTCAATAAAGAAAAAATGTGTTTAAAGAAATACCGAATAGTATAAATGGGAGAAAAATGGGCATCTTTGGGCAAATTGGATTGGATTTTGCCCTTATAAATATCGGGAGCCACAGTATGTCTTATCCTTAGGTTCTCTTAACCTTTAAGTAAATCCGAACAGCAAACGGTTACTGTACCTGCAGTATTATCAGGCATTGAGGTACAGTATTTCTCAGATCACACACAGCAACACTGGGTCAGTTGCTCAGTTTGGCTGATATATACCGTAGCCATGTACAGTATGAACAAATCGCTTACAGCATATTAGGCAATAAACCTGGATGTGTATAGCAAAACACTGAATATAGGGCCTGATTCAGACCTGAACGCTGCTGTGTGTTTTCGCACAGCGGGCGATTATCGTTAGACTGCGTATGCGTATGCACCGCAATGCACATGTACGTCGCCAAACAACAACAGGCATCGCCGACCAGTGACAGGCTGGTGCGAAAATTTCAATCTCACAGCCATTCACAAGGTGATTGAGAGGAAGAGGCCGTTTGTGGGTGGTAGCTGACCGTTTTCAGGGAGTGTCAGGGAAAACGCAGGTGTTCCCAAGCGTTTTCATGGAAGGTGTGTGACGTCATCTCCGGCCCCGATCAGCCTGATCTCACAGCACTGTAGGAGTAAATCCTGGGCTGCGCACACACTGCACACAGTGGAAAAACATTCGATGGTGAGTGAGGTGGGAACGGATTTGCAGCTGTCCGCTGACTGAGGGATATTTCTAGCATGGCGTACACATGCGATCGCACACTTGCACGGGCAAATATACACTCCCCTTGGGCGGCGACTATCTGATCGCAGGACAACAAAATTAGCAGCGCAGCGATCAGGTCTGAATTACCCCCTCAGTAACAAATCTTAAAGCCAAAATAACATTTTGCAGAATGATCTGATCTACAGTATGCAGCTAATAATGGCAGATTTAACCCTTTCCGCAATGTACTGACTGGACTGCAGGCCTGGACGGTCTGTATGTTTACACAAGGATGCATGAATATAAATAAAATAATAATGACAGACTAGATGTTTTACAGAATTCTCAGGCCTCTGTGAAATGAATCACTTGCAAATTCTCATGGACCATGTGTCCAAACAGTAACGATGGTCATTATTAATGGCCCTCGATATAGACAACAGGAAAATGTTTATATCTGGGCATTTGCAAGGGAAAGAAAGTCTTTTAAAAGGATGAATTACAGTTGGTTAGCTGAGTTATATTGATGGTTACTGGCACCAAAAAGAGTGGGCTCTTACTGGTGTCAGGAATGCATTCACCATCGATCACATTGGTTCGCATGTGTACAGTTACAGCAAATCGCTGCACTAAGCAAACATCGTATCTGTGTCCACCTCTGAAGCAGGCCCATAGACAACCATTTTTTTTTATTCAGATAGTATTATCCTGCGCTCTCCTTCTATGGATATAGGTTGTGGCAGCAGAATTGCAAACGAGGCTAAACCCACGCGCCTCACAAGAAATACAAAATGATACAATAGGGTTTTGCAACTGCGCCTGTTCAATTAAAAAACTTGACAATGTATGTTAATGTAACTGTTTTATTTGATTACCACCAAATACCTTAGGGTAACGCTATATACGTGTTTGTTGTAAATAAAAATAGAAAAAAGAAAAAAGAAGAAAAAGGGCAAGGAAAATATCAAAAAGTGATACTAAAGTAAACAGTACACTAAAGATAATGGACCACTAATAATGTCTGGCGCTATTGTATATATATATTTGTATTTGCGAATGGGTGCCTGTATCCACAATCACACCCACTCCGCACAGGTATCAAGGATATAATCCAATATTCTTATCTCTATCCAGCAGCAACAAAGGTAAAATGGCCTGTGGATATGACCAACACAATCCACCCGATTTTAAAAAAACGGGTGTATACTAAAACAAACAGAAAAACCCCTTGCGCTATTTAGACTCAATTAGAGGCAACAAAGCATGAATGAACTCAAGAAGATTAGAATTACAAGATAATTTTATTATCTATAAAATTGATCAAATGTGAACACATATATAGTAGAGATGAGCGGGTTCGGTTTCTCTGAATCCGAACCCGCCAGAACTTCATGTTTTTTTTCACGGGTCCGAGCGACTCGGATCTTCCCGCCTTGCTCGGTTAACCCGAGCGCGCCCGAACGTCATCATGACGCTGTCGGATTCTCGCGAGGCTCGGATTCTATCGCGAGACTCGGATTCTATATAAGGAGCCGCGCGTCGCCGCCATTTTCACACGTGCATTGAGATTGATAGGGAGAGGACGTGGCTGGCGTCCTCTCCGTTTAGACACTTGATTTACTAATTTTGGGGAGCATTAGGAGTACTCAGTAGTGTACAGTGCAGAGTTTTGCTGATAGTGACCAGTGACCACCACTTTTATTTATAATCCGTTCTCGGCCTGAAAAAAGCGATACACAGCACACAGTGACTCAGTCACATACATACCATATCTGTGTGCACTGCTCAGGCTCAGGCCAGTGTGCTGCATCATCTATATATATTATATATCTGTCTGACTGCTCAGCTCACACAGCTTATAATTGTGGGGGAGACTGGGGAGCACTACTGCAGTGCCAGTTATAGGTTATAGCAGGAGCCAGGAGTACATAATATTATATTAAAATTAAACAGTGCACACTTTTGCTGCAGGAGTGCCACTGCCAGTGTGACTAGTGACCAGTGACCTGACCACCAGTATATAATATTAGTAGTATACTATCTCTTTATCAACCAGTCTATATTAGCAGCAGACACAGTACAGTGCGGTAGTTCACGGCTGTGGCTACCTCTGTGTCGGCACTCGGCAGCCCGTCCATAATTGTATATACCAGTGACCTAACCGTGGTTTTTTTTTCTTTCTTTATACATACATACTAGTTACGAGTATACTATCTCTTTATCAACCAGTCTATATATTAGCAGCAGACACAGTACAGTGCGGTAGTTCACGGCTGTGGCTACCTCTGTGTCGGCACTCGGCAGCCCGTCCATAATTGTATATACCACCTAACCGTGGTTTTTTTTTCTTTCTTTATACATACATACTAGTTACGAGTATACTATCTCTTTATCAACCAGTCTATATATTAGCAGCAGACACAGTACAGTGCGGTAGTTCACGGCTGTGGCTACCTCTGTGTCGGCACTCGGCAGCCCGTCCATAATTGTATATACCAGTGACCTAACCGTGGTTTTTTTTTCTTTCTTTATACATACATACTAGTTACGAGTATACTATCTCTTTATCAACCAGTCTATATATTAGCAGCAGACACAGTACAGTGCGGTAGTTCACGGCTGTGGCTACCTCTGTGTCGGCACTCGGCAGCCCGTCCATAATTGTATATACCAGTGACCTAACCGTGGTTTTTTTTTCTTTCTTTATACATACATACTAGTTACGAGTATACTATCTCTTTATCAACCAGTCTATATATTAGCAGCAGACACAGTACAGTGCGGTAGTTCACGGCTGTGGCTACCTCTGTGTCGGCACTCGGCAGCCCGTCCATAATTGTATATACCAGTGACCTAACCGTGGTTTTTTTTTCTTTCTTTATACATACATACTAGTTACGAGTATACTATCTCTTTATCAACCAGTCTATATATTAGCAGCAGACACAGTACAGTGCGGTAGTTCACGGCTGTGGCTACCTCTGTGTCGGCACTCGGCAGCCCGTCCATAATTGTATATACCACCTAACCGTGGTTTTTTTTTCTTTCTTTATACATACATACTAGTTACGAGTATACTATCTCTTTATCAACCAGTCTATATATTAGCAGCAGACACAGTACAGTGCGGTAGTTCACGGCTGTGGCTACCTCTGTGTCGGCACTCGGCAGCCCGTCCATAATTGTATATACCACCTAACCGTGGTTTTTTTTTCTTTCTTTATACATACATACTAGTTACGAGTATACTATCTCTTTATCAACCAGTCTATATATTAGCAGCAGACACAGTACAGTGCGGTAGTTCACGGCTGTGGCTACCTCTGTGTCGGCACTCGGCAGCCCGTCCATAATTGTATATACCAGTGACCTAACCGTGGTTTTTTTTTCTTTCTTTATGCATACATACTAGTTACGAGTATACTATCTCTTTATCAACCAGTCTATATATTAGCAGCAGACACAGTACAGTGCGGTAGTTCACGGCTGTGGCTACCTCTGTGTCGGCACTCGGCAGCCCGTCCATAATTGTATATACCACCTAACCGTGGTTTTTTTTTCTTTCTTTATACATACATACTAGTTACGAGTATACTATCTCTTTATCAACCAGTCTATATATTAGCAGCAGACACAGTACAGTGCGGTAGTTCACGGCTGTGGCTACCTCTGTGTCGGCACTCGGCAGCCCGTCCATAATTGTATATACCACCTAACCGTGGTTTTTTTTTCTTTCTTTATACATACATACTAGTTACGAGTATACTATCTCTTTATCAACCAGTCTATATATTAGCAGCAGACACAGTACAGTGCGGTAGTTCACGGCTGTGGCTACCTCTGTGTCGGCACTCGGCAGCCCGTCCATAATTGTATATACCAGTGACCTAACCGTGGTTTTTTTTTCTTTCTTTATACATACATACTAGTTACGAGTATACTATCTCTTTATCAACCAGTCTATATATTAGCAGCAGACACAGTACAGTGCGGTAGTTCACGGCTGTGGCTACCTCTGTGTCGGCACTCGGCAGCCCGTCCATAATTGTATATACCACCTAACCGTGGTTTTTTTTTCTTTCTTTATACATACATACTAGTTACGAGTATACTATCTCTTTATCAACCAGTCTATATATTAGCAGCAGACACAGTACAGTGCGGTAGTTCACGGCTGTGGCTACCTCTGTGTCGGCACTCGGCAGCCCGTCCATAATTGTATATACCACCTAACCGTGGTTTTTTTTTCTTTCTTTATACATACATACTAGTTACGAGTATACTATCTCTTTATCAACCAGTCTATATATTAGCAGCAGACACAGTACAGTGCGGTAGTTCACGGCTGTGGCTACCTCTGTGTCGGCACTCGGCAGCCCGTCCATAATTGTATATACCAGTGACCTAACCGTGGTTTTTTTTTCTTTCTTTATACATACATACTAGTTACGAGTATACTATCTCTTTATCAACCAGTCTATATATTAGCAGCAGACACAGTACAGTGCGGTAGTTCACGGCTGTGGCTACCTCTGTGTCGGCACTCGGCAGCCCGTCCATAATTGTATATACCAGTGACCTAACCGTGGTTTTTTTTTCTTTCTTTATACATACATACTAGTTACGAGTATACTATCTCTTTATCAACCAGTCTATATATTAGCAGCAGACACAGTACAGTGCGGTAGTTCACGGCTGTGGCTACCTCTGTGTCGGCACTCGGCAGCCCGTCCATAATTGTATATACCACCTAACAGTGTTTTTTTTTTCTTTCTTTATACATACATACTAGTTACGAGTATACTATCTCTTTATCAACCAGTCTATATTAGCAGCAGACACAGTACAGTGCGGTAGTTCACGGCTGTGGCTACCTCTGTGTCGGCACTCGGCAGCCTGTCCATAATTGTATATACCACCTAACCGTGGTTTTTTTTTCTTTCTTTATACATACATACTAGTTACGAGTATACTATCTCTTTATCAACCAGTCTATATATTAGCAGCAGACACAGTACAGTGCGGTAGTTCACGGCTGTGGCTACCTCTGTGTCGGCACTCGGCAGCCCGTCCATAATTGTATATACCACCTAACCGTGGTTTTTTTTTCTTTCTTTATACATACATACTAGTTACGAGTATACTATCTCTTTATCAACCAGTCTATATATTAGCAGCAGACACAGTACAGTGCGGTAGTTCACGGCTGTGGCTACCTCTGTGTCGGCACTCGGCAGCCCGTCCATAATTGTATATACCACCTAACCGTGGTTTTTTTTTCTTTCTTTATACAT